>NW_027507718.1:9656786-10906786 GCF_037356315.1 Lithobates pipiens
GCTAGTTCTGTGTATGTGTCAGCTCACAACTTCCACCTTTAATTGCAACTAGGAACATCCTGCTAGTTCTGTGTATGTGTCAGCTCACAACTTCCACCTTTAATTGCAACTAGGAACATCCTGCTAGTTCTGTGTATGTGTCAGCTCACAACTTCCACCTTTAATTGCAACTAGGAACATCCTGCTAGTTCTGTGTATGTGTCAGCTCACAACTTCCACCTTTAATTGCAACTAGGAACATCCTGCTAGTTCTGTGTATGTGTCAGCTCACAACTTCCACCTTTAATTGCAACTAGGAACATCCTGCTAGTTCTGTGTATGTGTCAGCTCACAACTTCCACCTTTAATTGCAACTAGGAACATCCTGCTAGTTCTGTGTAATGTGCTTTTGGTGATCTATGCTGCTGTCAAATTCTTTACCTCTGTCCATATCAGAATGATGTTTATTTAACTTTCTTATTGTCTCACTATACCTAAAATTTAGGAGATGTTCTTATCTTTATGGCACTGACCTTTTCTGCTCTCTTGCTGTGTCTTGTAGTGAGTCTTGGTGTGAGAAGTTCATTCTGTTAGCCATGTGTTCCTCCTATGCAATCCTGACTAATTAATTGGCAAAACCCCCACCCAAATTCAGTATAAAATCAGGCATACCATAGGGGATGCCCAGGCAGGGGGTTTGCACAGGCATGGGGTTGCATTGGCTACTAACATCTTGGATAAAGTATTTCATATTGGATTAAGTATTGCACTTCTGCTCAGCACTTCAGCGAATGCACAAAGCGAAAATACACAGCAGACTACAGGTGACCTGATTCTCCAAACTTTTTCTTCTCTTATTCATGCTTCCTCCCAATCTCACCACTCTGTATCATGCACTCTCTATTCTTCCTTCTCACAGTTGCATCGTCTCTGCTTAAATTCTCACTCCTTCACCCACCTTCTCCACCCCACAGCTTATATATATCTCCCTCACTCCTGTCTTCACCTTATTACTGCACTCATCAGCTCCTGCTAACGCTAAATCCTTATACCAATAAAGCCTGCAGGCCATTGGGACGTGTCCCCCCACATAAGTCACACTCCCATATCACCTCTCTCACCCTTCTGCTTCTCCTAACTTCTGGAGATATTTCCCCAAATCCTGGACCACAATCATTTACCTTCGGCCAACATACCCAGCACAGCCCATCCTCTGCTAGCAGCCGCAATCCACACAATCTCATTTCTATTCCTCTTCAGCCTAGAGCCAGCCTCCCCTTCTCCTGTGCCCTTTGGAATGCCCGCTCTGTTTGTAACAAACTCACCACTGTCCATGACCTATTTATCACTAACTCTCTGAACCTACTTGCAATTACTGAGACCTGGATTCAAGAATCTGACCTTCCTTCTCCTGCGTCTCTCTCCTATGGTGGCCTCCTGTGGACTCACTCTCCCAGGCCTAGTGGACGGAAAGGAGGTGGTGTTGGAATTCTCCTATCCCCTCAAAGCACTTTCCAGGTTCTTCATCCACCCCCCTCTCTGTCCCTCTCTTCATTTGAAGCTCACTGTATTCGCCTATTTTCTCCGGTTTCATTGAGAATTGCTGTGATCTATCGCCCCCCTGGACCGGTATCAAACTTCCTTGATGACTTCTCTGCCTGGCTACCCTACTTTCTCTCCTCTGAAATTCCAACACTCATTCTTGGTGACTTTAACATCCCTGTTAATCTTAACACTCCTGCCACTTCTAAGCTGCTGAGCCTAACCTCCTCTTTTGATCTAAAACAATGGACAAGTGCTTCCACTCACTCTGTTGGCAACTGCCTTGACCTTATCTTCTCCTACCTATGCACTCCGCACACCCTTTCCAATATTCCTTTTCCTCTATCTGATCACCACCTTATTAGTTTCAATCTCTCCTTGTCTGCCTCCTCCTTGCCTTCCAACTACCAAACTATTACCCGTAGAAACCTTCGCCATCTTAACCCTTCTCTTCTTTTCTCTGCTACAGACTGTCTCTACGACAAAATCTCCTCCTTGTCCTGCCCCAACTTGGCTACTTCTGTCTACAACAGTTCGCTGTCATCCACCCTGGATACCTTGGCCCCCTTTACTACGCACAGAATCAAGCCCCGGCCGCTGCAACCCTGGCAGACAGACAATACCAGAAGCCTCAAAAAACGTAGCCGTGCTCTTGAGCGTTTGTGGCGTAAAACGAAGTCACAGCAAGATTTCAGCCAATATAAATCTGCCCTCCAAAAATACCATTCCTGCCTGCACGCTGCCAAACAGACCTACTTTATCACTCTCATTAACACCCTCTCACGCAGTCCCCGTCAACTCTTTTCTACCTTTACCACTCTACTTCGTCCTCCATTACCCCCACCCACTAACTTACTCACTGCCCAGGAGATTGCTTATCACTTCAAAAATAAGATTGAGACGATTCGTCTCGAGATCTCCGCTCTACAGACATCTCCCTCACCTTACACTCCCTGTCCTCCTGCACAATCAATACTTTCCTCTTTTGACCCAGCTACTATAGAGGAAGTCACTAAACTTTTTTCTAATGCCCGCCTAACCTCCTGCCCCCTGGACCCTGTTCCTTCTCAAATACTACGGTCACCATCTGACTCAATCCTACACTCCTTAACTCATATCTTCAACCTCTCACTCTCTACTGGCATCTTCCCCAACCCTCTAAAACATGCACTAGTCACTCCCATACCAAAAAAGGCCTCAGACCCCACCAATCTTAACAACTTAAGACCCATCTCTTTACTCCCTTTTGCCTCCAAACTCCTCGAACGTTTAGTCTATAACCGACTGAGCAACCACCTCACTGAAAATAACCTTCTTGATCCTTTTCAGTCTGGATTTCGCCCACAGCACTCCACAGAAACTGCCCTTCTAAAACTCACCAACGACTTACTAACAGCCAAAACCAACGGTCATTATTCCATACTCTTACTCTTGGACCTTTCTGCTGCCTTTGATACAGTTGACCACCCCCTCCTCCTCAAAAAACTCAATTTGCTTGGTCTCCATGACTGCACTCTCCGTTGGTTTGAATCTTACCTATCTCATCGCACCTTCAGTGTCACTTACAACTCCACTTCCTCTTCTCCAACTCCTCTTACCGTTGGGGTCCCCCAAGGTTCTGTCCTTGGACCTCTACTATTCTCGATCTACACATCCTCCTTGGGTCAGCTGATAGCCTCCCATGGCTTTCGCTACCATTTATATGCTGATGACACCCAAATCTATCTCTCTACCCCTCAGCTCACCCCATCAGTCTCCTCACGCATCGCTGATCTACTAACAGACATATCAGCCTGGATGTCACACCACTTCCTCAAACTTAATCTATCTAAAACCGAGCTCTTAATATTTCCTCCCCCACGTACCCCTTCACCTGACTTCTCTGTCAAGATCAATGGCACATCTATCAGTCCATCCCCACATGCCAAGGTGCTAGGGGTAACCTTAGACTCCGAACTGTCCTTTCAGGCCCACATACAAGCCCTGTCCAAATCATGCCGCCTTAGCCTCCGCAACATTTCCAGAATACGCCCCTTTTTAACTAATGACACCACCAAGCTTCTAATTCACTCCCTGGTCATCTCTCGCCTCGACTACTGCAACTCCCTCCTCGTTGGATTACCTTTACATAGGCTATCCCCCCTCCAGTCCATAATGAATGCCGCTGCCAGACTCATCCACCTTACCAGCCATTCAGTGTCCTCCACCCCTCTCTGCCAATCCCTGCACTGGCTTCCACTCACCCAACGAATAAAATTCAAAGTACTAACAATAATTTACAAAGCCATCCATAACTCTGCCCCCAGCTACATCACTGACCTGGTCCCAAAATACCAACCAAACCGCCCTCTTCGGTCATCTCAAGACCTCCTGCTCTCTAGCTCCCTTGTCCCCTCCTCCCATGCTCGCCTCCAGGATTTCTCCAGAGCTTCTCCTATCCTCTGGAACTCCCTACCCCAATCTGTCCGACTGTCCCCTAATCTATCCATCTTTAGACGATCCCTGAAAACCCTTCTCTTCAAAGAAGCCTATCCTGCTTCTAACTAACACTGTTTTACTTCCCCCATCAGCTCATCCCCCACAGTAATTACCTCCTGTATCAATTGACCCTTCCTTTTTAGATTGTAAGCTCTAACGAGCAGGGCCCTCTTATTCCTCTTGTGCCAAATTGTAATGTAAATGTAATGTCTGCCCTTATGTTGTAAAGCGCTGAGCAAACTGTTGGCGCTATATAAAACCTGTATAATAATAATAATAATAAATAATATACAGTTGTGCTCATAAGTTTAAATACCCTGGCAGAATTTATGATTTCTTGGCCATTTTTTCTGAGAATATGAATGATAACACAAACACATTTCTTTCACTCGTGGTTAGTGTTTGGCTGAAGTCATTTATTATCAATAAACTGGGTTTACTCTTTTTAAATCATAATGACAACAGAAACTACCCAAATGACCCCGATCAAAAGTTTACATACCCTAGTAATGTTGGCCTGATAACATGCACACAAGTTAACACAAAGGGGTTTGAATGGCTACTAAAGGTAACCAAAGGTAAGCCATTGTTGAAAGAAAATCATAAGAAGTCTCATTTGCAATGTGCAAGAAGCCATGTGGGGGACACAGCAAACATGTGGAAGAAGGTGCTCTGGTCAGATGAGACCGAAATTGAACTTTTTGACCTAAAAGCAAAACACTATGTGTGGCAGAAAACTAAAATTGCACATCACCCTGAACACTCTATACCCACTGTGAAACATGGTGGTGGTAGTATCATGTTGTGGATATGCTTTTTTCAATAGGGACAGGGAAGCTTGTCAGTGCTGATGAGAAGATGGATGGAGCCAAATACAGGGCAAAACCTGTTAGAGTCTGCAAAAGACTTGAGACTGGGGCAGAGGTTCACCTTTGATACGACATAGCATCAATACTGGTTGTATATATACCTGTTGGTGTACTTTCTAATGTATACTGTATATTCAATTACCTTTTGTTGGTTTTATGTAATAAAATAATTTGTATACTATTATAACTTGTACGTGCCTTAAAAGTCCACCCTCAGGGGACCCCCTCTTCTTTGTTGAGAGGTTCACCTTCCAGCAGGACAACAACCCTAAACATACAGCCAGAGCTACAATGCAATAGTTTAGATCAAAGCATATTCATGTGTTATACTGGCCCAGTCAAAGTCCAAACCTAAATCCAATTGAGAAGCTGTTCACAGACGCACTGCATCCTCCATCCAATCTGACAGAGCGTCAACTATTTTGCAAAGAAGACTTGGCAAAAATGTCACTCTCTAGATGTACAAAGCTTGTAGAAACATCCCCAAAAAGACTTGTAGCTGTAATTGCAGTGAAAGGTGGTTCTACAAAGTATTGACTCAGGGGGCTGAATACAAATGCACGCCACACTTTTCACATTTTTTTTGTAAAAAATGTTGAAAAACCTTTCACTTCACAATTATGTGCCACTTTGAGTTGGTCTATCACATAAAATCCCAATAAAATACATTTATGTTTTTGGTTGTAACATAACATAGGTGTCCTTTTATGAAGCAGTGAAATCTATTCACTGCTTCATTCTCCGGCATTCACATAGGAGATCTTTCTCCTCTGTGTGCCACTTTATGAAGCGGAGTAGATCGCTTCACCCTTGGAGGAGTGAAGCGATCTACAAACGCTTCTAACACTGGAGAACGGCCCCTAATACTGGAATCTCGTGAGACTTTACGAGATTACAGTACTAGAAATTCACCGATACACAGAGATGTCAATTTATTAAGCAGTGATAAATTATCACAGCTCAATACACTGACACACGATGTGATTAATGTTAGTGAAATAAAGAGTCCCCCTACATAATATATACATGTATACACACACAGACATTATACATACTTGTATATACACACACATTATATATATATACATATACACATTATATATATATATATATGTATATATATGTATACACTTCTCCCCTGATTATCTCTGGTTTATAAACTGTTTATGGGCTGTGATCAGCGGCGATCCTGTGGATCTCCACTGATCACTGCTTCATAAACGGACACCAAAATGTGAAAAATTTAAAGGGGTATGAATACTTTTTCAAGACACAGCTTGATATTGCTGTGGGCCAGGAGGAGTTAATAAAGACTAAAAAACGTGTATGGAGAAGTTGGAATCTTTCAGGAAGAATGTAGAAACAAGAAAGAGAACTAAACTGGAGGGGGATCGGGAGGATTACACACGAGTGAGTTTATAATTGGAATGATCCTAATTACTATCTCTATAAATCTCGTAAACAAGGACAGTGGCACAAACCATTATCCACATCTACATCCTCAATGGCCTCATCAGGTTCTTCGATGCATGGATCTAATCCCGATATTTTGGAGTCAACTTCCGCAAATCTCCCCTGGTGAGGAGAGTAGGCATGCACCATAGGATAGGCTTTCGGAGGAAGAGAGACTAGATGGAGAATGAACAGAGACTCAAATATAAAATGTGATATATAATATCTCTTCATTTTCATGATGTTGAATTGCAATTACTTAACAAGGGTTTGGGATTTTGTCCAAAGGAACATATGAATGACTTTTTGTTAAAACAGGACATGTATAGGTTTTACCGGCAAATTAGATTAAAAGCCTTTTTTCCAATGTGTTCTAATGTGAGTAGCTCTAATACTCTATCTTTATCAATTAAAAATTATAAATTAAGAAATAAGAGCAACATTACACCCCCCACTTCTGTTGCAGCAGTTGACCATACACCTAACAATCTTAATCTTGCTGAAAAACAAGAATTAGCCTCATTGTCAGCTAAGCGAGATATAACGATCAAGTCAGCATCAAGGGAGAGTCTATTGTTGTAATGGACACGGTTAAGTATGAAAGTGAAATAATGAGACAATTATGTTATAGTCAAACCTATGCCCAACTCAATATCAATCCAATTTTCTCATCCAAAATAGAATTAGGAATATTGTAAACCAAGCAGTAAATGATTGAAATATAGATAGTGATACACAATCATATCTAATGGCAGAATTCCCTATCACACCTGTCATATATATTTTGCCCAAAATTCACAAACATTTTAATGATCCTCCAGGCTGTCCTGTTGTTTTCAGCACTGATTCTGCTACAGCACCTTTGGCTATATATTTGGATAACTGTATTACGCCATTAATTACACAAATGAGTTCCTTTATACAGGACTTTTTTTTTAATGAAAATGAAGGATTTGACTGTAACCACAGATTCATTCCTGGTGACATGGGGTATTTAAAGTTTATAAACAGTGATCCCACATGAGTTGGAAATTGAAGCCTGCCACCGACTCCTGACTGAGTTAGGATTATATAACACAAAAAAGATTATTTTTCTGATAGAGTTATTGGAAATTGTTTTAGAGGAGAATGTCTTCCTTTTTAAGGATACATATTATCGGCAACTCAGGGGTGTGTTGATGGGTTCAAATGTGGCCCCACCATATGCAAATGCATCTGTTGATATGATTGAATAAGCTTTAATATATAATAATGCTTTATTTAAAGGAAATTATAAGTGTTGGTATCGATTTTTGGACAGTGTGCAATATGGGAGGGTGACCTAAATACTCTAAACCAGTGGTCATCAACCCTGTCCTCAGGGCCCACTAACAAGCCAGGTTTGCAAGATAACTGAAATACATCACAGGTGATATCATTTGCTGCTCAGTGATTGCAGTATTCTAGTCTGCATCTCCCCAAGGTAATACATAAAACCTGGCCTGTTAGTGGGCCCTGAGGACAGGAGTTGATGACCACTGCTCTAAACTATCGTTATTCCATGCTTATATTAATTATTTGATACCTGGTCTGCATATTAATATGACTGTGAGTCAGTAAAAAATGCCTTTTTTAGATACATGCATTAAAATAATAAACGGTAGGCTCTTTAGCGATTTGTAAAACCTAATGATCGTAAATCAACTTCTACCTTATAAAAGTTTCCACCCCTCTGGGGTGTTTAAATCTATCCAAAAAGCCAACTAGTAAGGGTTAATAGAATTGTCAGTGATCGAGCAGACCGAGAGAAATGCCTTGATGAAATTGAGAGTAAACTAAGTCAGAAGCTATAAGAGGAGAGAGGGTTGAAATGGCCAATAAAAGAAAAAGGAGCAGGATGGATAGAAGACTACCTTTTGTGTCCCGATATCATTCACACTCATTTCGAGTACATAATATTATTAAAAAAACATTGGCCCATATTAAGGGAGAATTTCCCTCAAATTCCTGAATTTGTTTATTTTTTTTACTTCCAAATTTTTATTCTGACCTACAAGAATTTTTGTAACTTCAGTAACCTCTTCATATTCGATATGAGAATAGCATGCAAAAAAATAAATAAACGATTGATCATTCGTCTGATAATCTCATCATGTGTACAAGAATGTAAGACATCACCTGTGTAACACATATTGGAGGATATTGTTCTAGTTTTAATATTTATAGTTAACACTAAAATTAAGAGCTGAAAGGGTTTTTGAAAGAGTCACTTAAAGGTGTTTGTTTCATGGGTGCATGAATTTTTTTAAATTGACAATTATAATTTTTTATTCTGTAGGTTCTCTGCTTTCATAAATATACTGTACAATGTTTGGGGGAACTTAAAGCGGTGTTCCACCCTAAAGTGGAACTTCCGCTCATCGTAACCCTCCCCCCTCCGGTGTCACAGTTGGCACCTTTCAGGGGGGAGGGGGGTGCAGATACCTGTCTAAGACAGGTATTTGCACCCACTTCTGGGCATAGACTCCCACGAGAATCTATGCTTATTCCTGTCCCGGGTGCGCTCTCTGCTGGGACACACAAGAGTCCCAGAGACAGCACGGACCATTCCCATTTCACTGTGCGACTCTCGCATGCGCAGTAGGGAACCGGGAAGTGAAGCTGCAATGCTTCAGTTCCTGATTCCCTCATCGAGAATGGCGGCGCAGCCACCGAGCGATCGATCAGCCTTGGCTGCCGACATCGCTGGACCCTGGGACAGGTGAGTGTCCATTTATTAAAAGTCATCAGCTGTAGAATTTATAGCTTCTGGCTTTTAATAATTTTTTTTTCCAGTGGACTTCCTCTTTAAAGTAATATTCAGGCCTAAAATTTGCATTTTACCATGTGTACAAAAACTGAAAAAAAAAAAACTGCTCTGGTAGAGAAAGCGTTAAAATCAAACTTCAGGCAGATAGTGAAATACACAAATGAAAAGTATACATGGGAGCTGTGTTACCTGCCAAAATATTTGTATTTCTGCCCATCCTGTTCTGATATTTACACAGCTCTGTCTGACAAGAAAAGAGACCTGATTTTTCTCAGCTGCTGTTCAGAAACGCTTATCGGTTCTGTCTCTCCCATAGTCTGTGGCTGATACCAAGTAAAATGTCTGCACTTAAACCAAAAATCCTGAATTTAGTAATCCCTTTTCCTTCAATTCGTAAGGGTAGGACCATGCACAACAGATTGATTCGATTGGACCAATTTCAACAAAAAAACATAAAACAATTTAACTTTTTTAGGACCACACATTCATGGATCATATCCATGCTTTAGTTGCATGCATTGCAACTGTATGATAAAAGGGAAATATTTTTCACATCCACATCAAGGTTATAATATAGAAATTAGTGATAATATACGTGCCAATCGTCATATGTTATCTATATAATAAAATTGCCATAGGAGAGACAACACAGAAGGTAAAGGAGAGAATAGCTAGGCACAAATATTCAATAAGGGGTAAATTAACAAAATTGCCCCTTGCGAGACATTTTGCAAAATGGGACATACTGTTTCACAACTTTGATATATATGGTAATTGATGCGGCCCCTATAAATAGATGAGGGGGAAATTGAGAATTAAAAATAAGAAAATTGGAAGTACAATGGATAAATCGCCTTAATACATTACAGCCTAGGGGCTTAAACTCTAACTTTGATTTGCATCTATTTTTATAGGAAATGGATTGTCATATATTTGTTTTCTTGAGGAATATAATTATGTTTTATATATATTTCTTTGGGTGGTCATCTATTGATAATTTATTGGGCATATTTGTATGTATATGTGTATATATTTTTTTAAATATCTATGAGGGCAAACCTTTATTAGTAATACATTTTATATCACGGTTGTGGTATTCCCACTGATGATGGTTTTCCATATATTCATATATGTACATATTTATCTTCTTTATAATAGGTTACAACCCGGAATGCTCTCTATGGGATGTTGGAGGGTGATTGCATCTTGTATGGCTGTCTCTCTAAGAATAGGATAAAGCTATGCAAATTTCTGTTTTGATTTAATTTTCTAATGAGTACATAATTGATTCCTGGTGTGTGAAATGTGTCTGTATAAAGAAATGTAAACCTATTGCCATTATTTGTTTGTTCAAACCTTAAGAAGGGCACAAGCTTTACAGCCCGGAACTGTGGAACTGGGACTTGGCTGATATCCTGATATGATGATATAAATATCTATTTGTATATGAATATACCTAAATAAATAGTTTTAAGGTGGGAGTAAACCCGCTGTCTTTTTATTTTCTTTACACCTGTAAGGGAAAAGGCATAATGAGCTAGTATGCACCACTTACCTTAGAACGAAGCGCCGGCATCTCACTCGGTCCACGCCGAGGGAGCTGACATGTTCCCTCGATGTGTCTTCCGGCGCTGTGAGTGGCCGGAGCCGCGATGTCGTCACTCCTGCGCATGCACGTGGGAGTTTTCTTCCCAGCAGGGTCTGGCTTCTGCCGGACTTTCAGCAGAGAATCCCTGTTGCGCATGCGCCGCTGAAGTCAGTGGCTGATTGCGAGGGGAATATCTCTTAAACTGTACAGGTTTAGGAGATATTCCTTTTACCTACAGGTACAGTAAGCCTTATTATAGGCTTACTTGTAGGTCAAAGTGAAACAATTAACTATACAACCGCTTTAAGCGCAGCAATTCTTGGACTCGTTTCTATATGTGGCCATTTGGGAAGGCCTGATTGCATGCACTGGAAGACTGCCGTGGTGCTGTTTGCCTCACCTTGATGATATCTATATAGCTCTCTCTCTCTCTCTCTCTCTCTCTCTCTCTCTCTCTCTCTCTCTCTATATATATATATATATATATATACACACACACACACACACACACACACACAAACACACACACACGTGTGTTTGAGCTTGGGGGTGCACATCCTAATGCAATAGACTGCACACAGCTATGAGTTACACATAAGAGAAATTAGAATATGCATTAGTTATATGGTCTTTATAATGATATACAGTATATCTAATTGCTGTTAAAAACGAATGCATAATTCAAAGCCAAGATAAAGAAGATGTATGATGTTTATGTCATTCCTCTGGCTGTGTTATTTCCAGCAGTAGTACCATATTGGCATACTATTAAAACTGAAAATAGTTGGTCCTGAATACACCCCACTTATTGATTACTTCAAAATGTCCATTGTAAATCAACATGCTTTGTTTTATCCAAACATTTGTGTTTTCTATTAATGACACTGACCCGTTAACCCTTTTCTATTAATGACACTGTTCCCAGCTATGCAATGTGAATAATCACATTGCATAGCTGGGAACTCTCCGGCTTTTACACAGCTGGATTACTGAGTCTGCCAGAAGCTTCCTCTCCGGCCCCTGATTGGATGGATCGCCAACTTCAGAAGTCAGAGCAGAAAGCTGCCACTGCAGACTATTGGATTTTTGCCTGCATATTGCAGTAATTACCCATTTGTTACCCATTTTAATGGATTCCCATTGATTGCCTATGTACTGTAACAATTGCCTGTTTTTCCCCCACGCATTGCAATGGCTGTTTCTTTGCTGCCCATTGTATTGTAGGAGTGGCAAAGATATTACAGTGCCTTGAAAAAGTATTCATGCCCTATTCATAAAAAGAATTCATACCTTATTCATAAAAAGTATTCATACCCTATTCAAAATATTCATATCTACATCACCAACTTCATCTGCAGATATCGCTCAAATTGTCCGATTCCGCTCCTCATAGGACCTCCTTGCTCTCTAGCTCCCTTGTTACCGCCTGTCATGCTTGCCTTCAAGACTTCTCCAGAGCCTCTCCCATCCTCTGGAACTCCCTGCCCCGGTATATCCGATCAGCCCCTACCCTGTCCCTGAAAACTCATTTATTCAGGGAAGCCTATCCCACAACCACCTAACAACTATCCCCCTAGCCACCCTCCATCAAATGATTCTCTGCAGCTATTACCTTTTGTACCACCACCCCCACCCTTTAGAATGTATGCTCTATGAGCAGGGCCCTCCTGTACCTTTTGTATTGAACTGTACTGTAATTGTGCTGTCCCTCCTATACATTGTAAAGCACTGTGTAAACTGTTGGCGCTATATAAATAGTTTATAATAATAATAATAATTATAATAACTAATTTGTCTTAGGAGAACTTTTTATCAAAAGGAAATAAGCTAAGCATATCCTTAATTATATACCCATTTTAAAGCCCCTTGCATTACACTGTAAATGTAAATACAAGGTAAAATTATAACATAACTTAAAAACCTAGTTGAAGAGAGCTATGAAGCTTCTACTAGTAACTGTTATTTTTCCTGCAGTAGTTCAATCATGTCTGCCCATTTTGTGTTGCTGGTTTGCTTGTTTAAAGGTCCTGCTTGGAAATGGAAATCATTATTCATTCAATTAAGATAGAAAAACATTAGTCCTGAAAACAGCCCACTCATTAATTGCTTTGAGAAGTTCACTATAAATCTACATGTTTGTATTTAAATACGTAACAGTGTCAACAGACAAAATGTGAATATGAACTTCATTGCAATACGGGTAAGCATAACTTTTACCAATGTACACAATATAGACTATAGAACAACACACATGGCCCACAGGACAAAAAATTATTTGTGGGATTTTTAAAGTGGATTATCTCTCAAAAAAATCATCAATACACACACATATTAAAATCCAAATTTTATTGAGACCTAACCACTGATCATAGTGGTTAAATTAAAATAAGCCAACATTAGCCAAGTAATAATTAAAATACAAGCTATGCAACCCTTGTAAACAAACCTCTTAGAAAGCCATCCACAGCGTAATGTGATGTAATGTATCCAACCCTTTATTGCTCAGGCTATGCTGTGTGGGGACAAGTGCTTAATATCGGTCAAAGACACATTGTGGGGGTAACATGGTATTTACCAAATACATACCTCCCAACTTTCTGAGATGGGAATGAGGGACACCAATTAGAAAAATGATGTAACATAGGACATACACCCTGCCACTCACCCCTTTAAGGAGAATTGTACAAAAAAATGATTACTTAAACCCACAAGTGCTTTTTCACAGCTACTATTCCTCTATTTTAGCTTTTTTTACCAATGCAACAATTTAGAATTTGGATAAAAGGTTTAGCACTGGGAAACTATTTTTGAAAGATAAAAAGTGCATTTTTTATACAACTATATGGATCAGACCAAAATTAGGGACACATGAGGAGGAAAGAGGGACCTTGTATCAAATGAGGTGCAGTCCCTCGGAATCAGGGACAGTTGGGAGCTTTGCAAATAGGGACTCTATGGGGTTTGTTTACTAAAGCTAGGGAGGACAACATGTGTCACAATTCTGCAGAGAAACCAATCAGCTTCCAGGTTTTACTGCTAACGCTTAATTAAACAAGCTGAGATAAGAAGCTGATTGGTTTCTCTGTAGAATTGTGACTAATTTTGCCCGCTCTAGCCTTAGTAAATAAACCCCAATACCAACTATTAGTTCATATTTGGTCAGATATATGTTTACAGTGACTGCCCGGGGTTGGAATTTAGACTGGCCTTGTTTCTTTCTTCTCCTGTTGGAGTGCTCCGGGGGAGAATCTTTTGGGGTCTAAAAGGTTCCCAAATGCTTAAAAACCTGGATGCAATGCTCCTTAATATCCCTCTACTACAGAAACATTAAGAATGCATTGAGACAAAGAACTCCTTCACAGCTAACATGAGGTTCATTATATGATTTGCATTGTATGTTATAGTTTGAGTTGTGGGGTTGTAGTTATAGTTACCCCCCGATGCTGTGAATGGAAAACTAAGGGCTTTGTTAGCAAGGGTTGCATTTTTTTTATATGTTTGTATTATTGTGTGGCTATTTTTGGCTTCTTTTAGAATATCCACTAGGATCAATGGTCAAGTCTCATAAAAATGTGTATTTTAATATGTGTGTAAGTGTGTAAACAGATTACCTTGGTCGTATGCTGTATGCCCTGTACCTTCATTCCCAGATTGTTTTTGTTGGTCAGTCCATCTATAGCTGCTGCTGTGTAAAATGAAGCTTCTGAACAGTGTTCAGTGTGAAGCTTCAGTAGCCTCCCTGGCGGTATTCCCGAGTCTGGCTCGGGGTGAGATTTAATTACCATAAGTGGTATTCCCAAGCCAGACTCGGGATCCCATCGCTGGATCCATGGAGGGGATTACTTACCTTGTCCCCTGGATCCAGCGATGTCTCCCCGCTGTGATCAGCAAGCGGCCGTGTCTCGCTCTATCTGTGACAGTGCAGAGCTCCATTCCCTGCGAGCGTTGCGACGCATGGCGACGGAGTTCGGCGCCAAATTCAAAAAGTAAAAACCACAGTATAGATACAGTATACTGTAATCTTACAGATTACTGTACTGTATCAAATAATTACACATCCCCTTATATTTATATCATAAATACTGTTCTTTATTCCAGGAAACGGGAGATTGTCCATAGCAAACAAAAAATGTCTGTTTACATCAAAAGTGGTTATAGACCAGCTAGAAAACAGTGTTAATAAATTAGAATCACTTGCAGAATTGAGCGATAGTAACTTGTGGGGAAATTCGTCATCAAACACTAAAAGTAATGACAGCGAAAATTCTGCAACTCAGCACATTTCAGGGTTTTTGATTTGATTACACTATTGAATAATTTTTATTATTATTATTATATTATCATTTGTTATAATTATTTATAGTTATTTATTTTATTTTATATATATATATATATATATATATATATATATATATGTATATATATATATATATATATATATATATATATATATATATATATATATATATATAATTTATGATTTCATATTTAAAATGTTATCATACCCGGGATGTCTATTAGACTCTTGTTTGGATGGATTTAAGTGAATTATTTCTAAGAATTACAGGCCTACAATATAAAACGCCAAATTTCCATGCAAAATAATGGTACCGCTTTCAGCACCTAAAATCTGAAATAATCATACCGCCAGGGAGGTTAACACATGCGACAACAACATTATTGTTACATGGAATATACAGCACCAGCATAGGTATAGTTAAAACAACTTTACAAGCTATAAAAAAACACTTTCACTAAAATGTGGTTCAGTTTCACTTCTAAAGGATAATTTCACCTCTGGGAACATGTTACATGTTCCACCTGTTTTTAGAATGGAACATGTAACATGTTCTCGTTCCTGCAGCTGCTTGGGGATCCTCTGCCTCTGTGTGACAGCAGTACAGAGAGGAGCTCCCCAAACCAGCTGTCCCTTTTTGAAAGGAGCGCAGCTGTGCATGGCTCCGCCCACATGGCTGCGTCATTCATTCACAGAGTTCTGTGAATGAATGAACTACAAATCCCAACAGCTTTTGTGGCTGTTGCCTTGTAGTTCTCAGTGAACTAAAAGGGCACTGTTGAGCGCTGTGTTGGTTCATAGATTTTTTCTATTACTGTGAAAATTGAGTACTGTCCGTGATACTTTTTTTATTTGCACTAACATACAATTTTTCAGGACAAGCTTTCGGGGTATGTCCCATTGTGGGCACTGATTGGCATCCATTATGGGCATTGATTGGCATCCATTGTGGGCACTGACTGGCATCCCTGGTGGTCTAGGGTGGCATACCTGGTGCTGGGCATCCCTGGTGGTCTGGTGGCATCCCTGGTGGTCCAGTGTGGGCATCCTCGGGGGGGCTGCGCTGAAAATCGATCAGTACAGACCCCCCCTTTGAGAGGAGCAGCCGATCGGCTCTCCTCTACTCGCGTCTGACAGACGCGAGTGAGGAAAAGCCGATCACCGGCTCTTCCTATTTACACTGTGATCAGCCGTGATTGGACACAGCTGATCACGTGGTAAAGAGTCTCCGTTGGAGACTCTTTACCGAGATCGTTGTTGCGGGGTGTCAGACTGACACCCCGCAACAACAATTCCCGTGATGCGTTCCCCCTGGGGCGTGCAGCGGCTCAAAATCCTGAGGACGTCCAATGACGTCCGGTCAGGATTTTGAAACCACTTTGCAGCCGTCATTTGCCTATAGGGCAGGCGGAAAGTGGTTAAGTGAGCTTATCCTTTAATAGCCTTTAGTTAGCGCTATCCAGCTCCAAATAACTTTGTCTTCGTTGTCTGCCCTTAGCTATTATATTACTGCAGATTTTTATTTACATTTTTTCATCATTCATTTTTATGTGGACCTTGCATCTACATAGCAAGGTCCGCTTTTTAAATGCGCCACCACCTTGGTAAAACACAGGTTTAAAGTGTAAAACAAGGGGAAGATGTTAAACAGTATACTTACCTTTCCTCTGGCTTCTGCCTGCAGTGTAGTGCCTGGGCGGGGATGATGTCATCACCTTTCGGCAAGATCCCAGGGAATGTAGAGTAGACCAAATCTCACTGAGAATACTTTCCTAGCACTGGGCTGCAATGTTTTCTCATGAGATTTGGAGTACTCAGCATTCCCAGGGATCTTGTCCCCAGGAAAATGACATTACCCCCTGTACTCTGGAAACTGGAGGAAAAAAATACAGTATATCTAGCTTTTCTCACGCTACAGGTGTCTTTATATATTTTTAGGCAGCTTTAAACAAAGGCGAAGGTGACAACACTTAGGCTGGGTTTACACCTATGCGAATTGAATGCGGCTACCCCGCATCCAATTAGCATAGCAGGAGAATGTGACTGGCTCTCTATGGAGCTGGTTCACATATCTCCACAGCAGGTCTGGTGAGATTTTCTGGAAAAAGTGTACTTTTTTGGTCTGTTTCAGGTCCAAATTCAGCCCAAAATTCACAGCCCCTGCTGTGTGACAGATCTGCCGATGGTGTGAAATCAGCCTTAAAAAGGGGGCCTAACATGGAGTGCACGGTGGACTATAATTTTTTTTGAATTGTATTTATTTTGTCTGCTGGGGTTCCTGCACATGGTACTGGTGTATGAACACCAGATCTTCTTAGCAGAAAGTTTCTGCACAAAAAAACATGAGTATGGTCCTTATAGTGGGTACATTTAAAGGAAAATGATTGTGGGTAATGAACAACAGAAATAGTTACCACATCCCTAGAAATAATAAGTTTCAAGGATACAGAGAGTGGGACTTTAAAATAAACAATATGTATAAAAAGTTGAAAGTTTTATTGAATAGCAATACATTTAAAAAGACATTGAATAGTCAGTTACATAAATTTCATACACCATTGCAGACACTTGTACTCAACATGTTTCACTCTTAGAGAGCTTCCTCAGGAGTTTTTTTAGTGCTGCATGAAGTTTGGTACTGAAAAAAGAATATATAGTATTAACATCATTAACAATAAAGTATTTTTACAAATAAATTTACAGTAAAGTTGCAGTAAATACAATTTTACATTTAACAGAATCATATATAATTGTTATTAAGCTAAGAGAAAAAAAACTACCAAATACTCTAAAATCAATTCTTGAGTCGATTGGTTCTGACAAATCCTCTAGATCCTAGGTCAAGGCAAAACGTTGCAACCATAGGGAGAATAGACTTTTCCAAAACTATATAAAGGAGATATTTTTTAATATAATTAGATAATGTACTGTTGGTATTTAATACAAAAACGTCTCATTTAACCTAAATGAGTAAAAATACCATAATCATCTGGATATCTAAATCTGACAAATTGATGTACTCATTTTTTAGAGGTAAGTAAGTGCATGATGGAATTTAACGAAGCCAGAGGGCAGATGGATTTTCCTGATATTCATGTAAGGCCCTGATAAATGGAGTGCATAGCAATGGAGTATCACACTGCAATACAGACTTGTTGGCTCAAAAAATCCCCAGCAAGAGTCCTAAAGGAAAGGAGAAGCAAAAATGTGTATAATATGTAAACTATATGATATCTCATAAAGAGTATTTATTACTTGGGACAAGACAGGGCCACAGGGTCAACCAAAAAAAATGATGAAGAGCCAGATAAACACTCAATCATTCCACAGGAGCAACCAAAGCTTGTCTGGTGATGATAAAAAACCCCTCCATACAAACAATGGTGGCCTGTTTAACCCATGTCTCATCCCTAATGCACAACAACAATTTGCTTAAAAATTATGTATTCACAAGTCCAGGAGTAAATACAGAGGAGTGTTCGGGTGTGGTAAAGAGGGAGAGAGGAGGCACACAACCTCTCTCTCACAAACCCTCCGTCAGAAATGGTGGCAAAACGCCACGATTTTCACTCCTTTCACTTATTTAATTAGCACCTTAAAAGCCCCGCTCTCTGTATCCTTGAAACATGGGCATTTAAAGAGTAATTTCACTTTTGTTGAGAAAAAAGAGTTCCCTCTGGGTGATCTATGTACATTGCAAGGATTATACAGGCATACCCCACTGTAACAAACTTTGATTCCTACCTTTTTGTTATTCTGAAGAAATCCCTGTATGTTCCGCTCTGCTTCTGTTCTGAGTGGGTCTAATGGGAGTGGTTTCATAATTATCCGTCAGCTGTGCACCTGAAGAGCTCTAATGAGGAAATCTGCTGGGCCTGCATCCCTTTAGACGTGTTCCTATTGGGAGTATCTCACCAAAATTGAAATTTTTGTTGCAGGGGATGCTTGAAAACTGACCAGGAAATTATGTTTCTGGGAGTGGTCAGTACATATTCTGTGTACAGAACAACTCCAGGTAACCATATTCCATTGCATTTTTACAAAATTAGAGTGGTTACAGATTGAAACGGAAAGGTCATTTTTAATAACATTCAATTACAATATGACTTGTGTCACAATTGTATATGATATATTATTTTTTCTTTATTTGCTATTTTTTTCCCCGCGAAAGTGGAATTACCCTTTAAATCCTTCTAGCTATGATTTAATCTACTATTTAAGGGGGAGTTTGTAGTTACACTTGCAATTGCACATATTTCCATGTACGTGTGTAAAATACTGAATAGTATTTTTGGAATTTTTTAAAATGGTGCTAGTTTACTGATATTTATGCATCTGTGTGTACAGGCTTATTAAAAACAATAGGTTGCATTCAGATAAGTAAAAAAAAATGCCAGCACATCTAACAATAACCAAGCTTTTAGGATGCATTCTTTTACTTACCATTGTGCATTTTCATAATTGTTATTATATAAATTTTTACTATGAATTTTCTGTCATTAATGTATGTACATTGATTGATCTATTTTATTAGCTCTTGACTATATTGTTACATAGTCATAGTCTGTGGCGATCCAATTGATGTAATATATTTTACTACATGTATATATGGTGTATTCATGCAATTTTACTTATTGTTGATGGGTTTTCCAATAAAATTTACTCTCTACTACACTATTTTTTATTTATATTATGGTACTACCATACCCATATATACAACATGCATCATTCATGGTTCCCATGCATATACGCCCTACCTACTGGTCTGAACGCACCTCATAAAAAAAAGTCTTCCTAAATGAAATAGGAATGGAGGCACGTGGCTTGAGTCGTGGTGTGCTTCATTTAAAGTCCCAAACCCCTTCTTTTTAATGCACATCCAACAATATGGCGTTTTTGCCACCTGTGTTTAAGAGCTTTTCATTTTTTTAATGTTACATTTAAAAAGTGCAGAAGTGAAAACAATGCCTTTTTTTAAATTGGTAAATAAATTCACAACGCCTTGTATCAGAAATGTAGTTTTGGTGTCATTATAAATTAGACAATTTGTACAATAAAATGTATACTTTCATCAACAGTAAACTAGTTGTTTTAAAAATACTGGTTATAATGTAAAAAAGCACTTTACCTCAGCAACCATAAATTCCCTCAGCAGCAATATGACACCTGCAACAACAAAAAACACAGCAGCAACAACAGATCTCCCAGCAGCCACAATCAAAACCCTCCCTCACCAGTAGATCCCTTCCAGCAACAGTTGACCCCCCAGCAATATTATACCCCCCAACAGCAACAACAGACCCCCCAGCAACAATAGACCATCACACAAAAATAGATTCCCTCCAGCAACAATAGATCCCCCAGCAGCCAGCATCAATAGACCCTGCAGCACACTTCAGAACCCCTTGCCATTACATACAGTACATTCAGTGCTGGAGGTACCGTAATTTCCCCCACGTTCCCTCTGAAAAAAAAGCCCTGCAGGTATGACAGCTAAACTGGTTAACTAAAAAACCTAAACCTTTCAGGTCCAAAGCAATTTAACTTTGCCTGTGTGCCCAGGTGCTCTTGCCCCTCTGCATCCTGAGTAAAAACCTCAGTTCTCATGATGGATGAGAGCAGCAGCTGCCATCAGATTCAGCTGATAATATACAGGCATACCCCGCTTTTAAGTACACAATGGGGTTTACTTACTAAAGCTGGAAAGTGCAAAATCAGGCTCACTTCTGCATACAAACCAATCAGCTTCTGGGTTTTATTACCAAAGCTTAATTGAACAATCTGGGGTTAGAAGCTCATTGGTTTCTATGCAGAAGGGAGCCTGATTTTACACTTTCCAGTTTTTGTAAATAAACCCCATTGTGTACTTAAAAGTGGGGTATGCCTGTAACTCTATTTGGTACCCCTGAAATCTTACTTATAGTATAAACCCATTCTCTTCAATTATTTTTTTTTATGTAATTAAAAAAGTAATTTTTCATCTTAATCATTCATTTAAATGTTACAGGTAATCCTGAAATGAAAATCCCTGTTCAGGCACCTCTTGGGATAGGGTGGCAACACCCCGTTTCTGTCTTCTGAATAGTCACTCTGTCAAGTGCACATTTGGTGGTGACTTTTGCTCATTGTCATTGTCATTGTCATTGCTCATTGTCACCATCATAAATTCCAGCCTGAGAAATGCCATGTAGCCATCACTGGAATGCTAATAAATACTGAAAAATAACTGCAAAGAGGCTGTAGATGATCAGCAGCACTGGGATGCAAAAAAGGGTGAAAACTGTATTTTTAAAAGTAAAAAAACATAGTTATTAATTACCAACAGTGCAAGAAAATTAAATATCATTCAATTGGGGTTTAGAACTACTTTAAAAGGAGATATTAAACACATTCTGAACACAAATGAGAATACTGCAATAAATGCTATCCATGTGTCAGAAGAACATTTTGTCTCTCATTTGCACATTATTTATTCTAGATACATTAATAGGGAAGCACAGGGGCTAAGTGGCTAGTACTTCTACCTGGCAGCACTAGGGCTATTGGTTCAAATCCCAAACATGACACAACCTGCCTGGAGTTTGCATGTTCTCCTGCCTGCATGGGTTTCCTGTGGGTATGCCAGTTTCCTCCCACATCCCAAAGACATATTGGTGGGAAAATTGTCTCTGGTGTAAAAATGTGAGTTAGGTACCTTAGACTGCAAGCTCCTTGAGGGCAGGGACTGATGTGAATGTACAATATGGGTTGATTTACAAAAAATGGAGCGTGGTCTGGTCTAGCTCTGCATAGAAATCAATCACCTTCCAAGTTTTTTTGTCAAAGCTTATTTGAACAAGCTGAAGTTAGAAGCTGATTGGCTACCATGTACAGCTGCACCAGATTTTGCACTCTCCAGATTTAGTAAATCAACCCCTATGTATATGTAAAGCACTGCGTGAATTGTCAGTGCTATATACTGTACGTACCTGTAATAAATGTATGTTTGCTTTGTTGCTTATCCATTTTCTATTGCACGCTTGTCTACTATTACGTTACTGAACGTTTACTTGAAAACTTTCATTATTTGTAGTTTTTAAACGGTTACATTTTATTTAAATCCCAAATTCAGATCGCCAGCCTTTCAAACTATTGTGCATCAAAACATAATTCTTTCTTATATAATAATTTAAAAAAGTACAATCAGAAAGTGCTTAAAATTTCATATCTAAACCTAAATCCTTGGAATAACAGCTTATGTTTAATTTACTACAGTATTCTTATAAAGCCAAAAGAGGAAATTGAAATTTGTTCCGGAAACTATTATTTTCGTGACAGGTTATGTGAAAGAATCCTAAATCCTGTGTTGAAAGGCGACCATGTTGTTGAATGAAAGCAACATTAAAGGAAAGCTGTAAGCTAACATTCCTGCGGTGAACGATGTCTTTTAGAGATAATCACAAAACAAACACAGCAAGGAGTTTTCTTTGTTATACAGTTTGTAACCTAAAATAATTTATACACTGAGGTTTTCCAATGGAGAAAAAAATGGAAATCGCACTAACCAACGCTATTACATTTCCAAACTGTGTTAGTTTACACTAGTGATGTAGGCTGGAAATGTATTATATTGTTTCCTAACCTGTTAACTACAACAATCTCTATATTAAAGTTTTCTAGCATGATACTTTATAATGAGGCAACATTAATCCACTTTCCATTGTAAAACTACAAGCTCTCTGCAGTGTGGCCTTCTATTTCAGAGACCATGTAGCCACTGACAGCTCCCGGTTTCAACTTTTTAATAGAGAACCAATCAGCGTGGTTCCCCATCATGAGAGCATCATTACGATGTCAGCTATGGCATGGTAATCATCTGAGTTTTCTTAGTAAACAAACCTTGCAAGTTGCAGCTGTCAGTGTATTTTGTCAAATTTTTTTCCCTTAGGCTCGGTTCACACTGCCGTGACCTGAATGTAGTGTGACTTTCAGTGCAACTTAGCCAGTGCGACTTGAAGCAACTTTAAGCGACTTTGAAGCAACTTCAGGGGATGCCTGGGCAATTTTCTTGTAATGTCGGATCCAAATCACATGAATTAAGTTGAGGATCCCACTTTGAGTACAAATCAGATAGAAGTCCGTTTAAAGTAGTACAGGAACCTTTTCTAAAGTCGGAGCGACTTTAGTAGTGCTAATTAAGACAGCTCTCATTGACTAACATGGGAAGTCATGTGACTTGGGGTCTCACAAGTCAGATCCCAGGTTGTGGCAGTGTGAAACAAGTCTTAACATTCCTGATAAACTGGCCAAAATTTGCTCAGTGAGGGAGGGGGGGGGCTCTGTCCACTGCATTCTGTCCCACATCCCTCAATTGACAGACAGAAAATTGTCACATGAAAAGTGGCTGCATCCAATTAGATGCAGCTGCTGTTTGGGTATTTTGACAGCTGGCAGAGCTGGTCCACCTGCACTGTATACAAGGCCAAATAGAAAAAAATATATATGTCTTTGACCAGCCTTACGCATTTTTGTCCATTTGTCAGCTTTTGAAAGAGTATTCATTAAAGCTTGTATGTCTCTAAAGAGCAAGGTAAAAATTGATTAACCACTTGGGATCCGCGCTATTGCAAAATGACGGCAATAGCGCGGACCCACATTTCCGGGACTACGTCTATTGACGTAGTCCTGGTTACGAGCGGCCTGCGCGCCCCCTGAGGGGCGCGCGCGGCGCGCTCTGTGATCGGCGAGTCCGTGAGACTCGCCTGATCACCGATCCGTGTAAGGGGTCGATCCCGACCCCTTATCACGTGATCAGCTGTCAGCCAATGACAGCTGATCATGTGATAAAACGGAGCCGGTAATCGGCTAGTATTCCTCCTCGCGCTGACAGCGCGAGGAGAAAAAAAAAAAGCCGATCGCCGGCGGCCGTGTTCGGGACATCAGTCCCGATCACGGCCAGCAATATAAAAGGACACCTGCCCCCTGCCAGTGCCCACCTGCCACCCGCAGTGCCATCCTGAATAAAGTAAGTGCCCCCCTGTCAGTGCCACCCAGCAGTGCCCATAGTGCCCACAGTGCCACCCAGCAGTGCCCACAGTGCCACCCAGCAGTGCCCACAGTGCCACCCACAGTGCCACCCAGCAGTGCCACCCACAGTGCCACCCAAAATCTGCCTCAGGTGCTGCACCCCAGTGCCGCCCATCAGTGCCCAGCAGTGCCGCCCATCAGTGCCCAGCAGTGCCGCCCATCAGTGCCCAGCAGTGCCACCTATCAGAGCCACCTATCAGTGCCACCTATCAGTGCCCATCAGTCCCATCTATCTGTGGTACCTATCAGTGCCCATCCGTGCCACCCATCCGTGCCACTTATCCGTGCCACCCATCCGTGCCATCTTATCTGTGCCCATCTTTGCCCATCAGTGCCGCCTTATCTGTGCCCATCGGTGCCGCCTTATCTGTGCCTATTAGTGCCGCCTTAACTATGCCTATCAGTGCCCACCAGTGCAGCCTATCAGTGCCCACCAATGCAGCCCATCAGTGCCCACCAATGCAGCCCATCAGTGCCCACCAATGCAGCCTATCAGTGCCGCCTAATCAGCGCACTTCAATGAAGGAGAAAAATGACCCGTTTGCAAAATTTTATAACAAACTATTAAAACATGATTTTTTTTTTTTGCATCTTTTTTTGTTTGTTTAGCAAAAAATAAAACTCCGAGCTGTAACTAAATACCACCAAAAGAAAGCTCTATTTGTGGGAAAAAAATGATAAAAATTTCATTTGGGTACAGTGTTGTATGCCCGCGCAATTGTCACTCAAAGTGCATCAGCGCTGAAAGCTGAAAATTGGTCTGGGACTGAGGGGGGTTTAAGTGCCCAGTAAGCAAGTGGTTAAGGAAGGTAAATTAGTTATAGAATTATTGTCAACAAATACCGAAGCTGCTAAATTTGGTCTTGGCATGTAGGCATTGATGAGTTTTTCTCATGAAAAGGCTAGTTCACACTTCCTGCATGGTAAAATGAAGCATTTTACTGTGCAGTTAGTGTTGGTTCTGACTGGCGGTGTCTTGAGGTTTTAAAGCATAGTTTTTAAAGCACTGTTTACTTTTTATTTTTACTTGATTTAAGTGTTATAGTGCGACAATTTATCAATTTCTACTCTCCGCAGCTCAGCTGTGGTGCATTAAAACACAGATAGAAATGGAGCTGCAGATGAGCTGCGGTGCAGGACAGAAAAATACAGATGTGTTTCAAATTTCCTACTGCTCCACAACTCCACAAGGAAAATGATAAATGGTTTTCAATTTTTTTTTACAAATAAATACTGTATGTGAAAAGTGTGGCGTGCATTTGTATTCAGTCCTCCCGAGTCAATACTTTGTAAACCCATCTTTCTCTGCAATTACAGCTGCAAGTCTTTTTGGGTATGTCTCTACCAGCTTTGCACATCTAGAGGGTGACATCTTTGCCCATTCTTACAAAATAGCTCAAGCTCTGTCAGATTGGATGGAGAGCGTCTGTGAACAGCAATTTTCATGTGTTGCCACAGATTCTCAATTGCATTTAGGCCTGGAATTTGACTGGGCCATTCTAACACATAAATATGCTTTGATCTAAATCATTCCATTGTAGCTCTGGCTGTATTTTTAGGGTCCTTGTCCTGCTGAAAGGTGAACATCCAACCCAGTCTCAGGTCTTTAGTAGGCTCTAACAGGTTTTCTTCTAAGATTGCCCTGTATTTGGTTCCATCCATCTTCCCATCAACTCTGACCAGCTTCCCTGTCCCTGCTGAAGAAAAGCATCCACACAACATAATGCTGCCACCACCAGGTTTCACGGTGGGAATGGTGTGTTCAGGGTGATGCGCAGTGTTAGTTTTCCGACGCACATAGAGTTTTGCTTTTAGGCTAAAAAGTTAAATTTTGGCTTCATCTAGCCAGAGCACCTTCTTCCACATGTTTGCTATGTCCCCCACATGGCTTCTCGCAAACTGCAATACGGGACTTCTTATGAATTTCTTTCAACAATGGTTTTCTTCTTGCTACTCTTCCACAAAGGCCAGATTTGTGGAGTGCACAACTAATAGTTGTCCTGTGGACAGATTCTCCCACCTGAGCTATGGATCTCTGCAGCTCCTCCAGAGTTACCATGGGGCTCTTGGCTGCTTCTCTGATGAATGTTCTCCTTACTCAGCCTGTCAGCTTAGGTGGACGGCCATGTCTTGGTAGGTTTGCAGTTGTGCCATACTCTTTAAGATGATGAATTGAACAGTGCTCCGTGAGATGTTCAAAGCTTGGGATATTTTTTTATAACCTAACTCTGCTTTAAACGTCTCCACAACTTTATCCCTGACCTGTCTGGTGTGTTCCTTGGCCTTCATGATGCTGTTTGTTTACTAAGGTTCTCTAACAAACCTCTAAGGGCTTCACAGAACATCTGTATTAATACTGAGATTACATTACACACAGATGGACTCTGTTTACTAATTAAGTGACTTCTGAAGGAAATTGGTTTCACAAGATTTTAGTTAGGGGTATCATGCATGACACACTTTTCACATATTTTCACATATTTATTTATAATTTTCCTTCCACTTCACAATTATGTGTCATTTTGTGTTGGTCTATCACATAAAATCCAATTAAAATAAATTTATGTTTTTGTTTGTAACATGACAAAATGTGGAAAATTAAAGGGGTATGAATACTTTTTCAAGACACTGTAGTATTAACCCATGTTCAAGATGTGTTTCACACATATTATGTTCATAAAAGCTGCCAGATGCCATCACAATCTCTGATGTTCACATTTCTTTTTTTTTTTTTTCACAAATGACATTAAACACTGTAGATGCTTCAAAAACACAGGCTGAACATGACAAAAATGCTATAAGTGTTTTTTTTTTTGCTACACTGCAATTGAATTCAAAGGAGGTGGAAGGTTACAGGAATGCATAGAATAGGCAACATGCCTTAAAATTCTTAACATGACACAAAGCCATGCAATGTTAATGCCCTGGTGTATACTGTCTAATTATTATTATTATTATTATACAGAATTTATATAGCGCCAACAGTTTGCACAGCGCTTTACAACATTAGGGCAGACAGTACAGTTGCAATACAATTCAATACAGGAGGAATTAGAAGGCCCTGCTTGTCTGCCACTGTTTTAACCACTTACAGCAGTGGTCTCCAAACTTTGGCCTGAGGGCCGGAGGCAGCCCTTTTCTTGCCTTTATCCGGCCCTTTGGGCACTATTCTCCCACTGATACGAGACACTATTCTGACAACTGACATCAAGAATGGGGCACCATTTCTCCCATTGACACCAACAATTGGGCACTATTCCTCCCAATGATACCAACAAAGGGGCCCTTTCACTCCAACTTATACCAAATGTGGTGATGTTTATTCCCACTGATGCCAGGATTTCCTCTCACTCTGGTCACAAACTAGCCCCCTAAAGTCTGAAGAACAATAAAATGGCCCTTTGTTTGGAAAGTTTCGAGATCACTGTCTTAGAGTGTTAGCAGGTGGTACAGGAGCTTAACAATGTGGTTAAAATGCTTGTTTTTGCTGCATCTCATAGCCTATGTGAACACTGACACTTCCCCAATGTCTTCCTGGCAAGATCCTTTGTCTTGGCATGTCCTTTAGTTGCTATTTGTCATATTTTAGCACATTCTGGCAACACAGTGGCATAGTGGTTATCACTTCTGTCTGACAGCACTAGGGTTGTTGTTTTAATCCCAACCATGACACTACCTGCATGGAGTTTGTATGTTCTTTCTATGCTTGTATGAGATTCCTCCCAAGCTACAAAGATCAAAGATAAGAGCAAATCGAAATGCAATCTGTCTAAATCTGTCTAAATTGGCCCTAGTTTGTGAATTAGAGACCTTAGATTGCAAGCTCTTTGAAGCTCTAAAGTTCTGAATGTATACATGTAGATAACTGTGTAAATTGTCTGTACTATATAAATACCTGTATTAAATTCTAATGGGAGCACTGTATATTCTATATGTATTAATAGTCTTAGATCATTAAACCACCAATGGACCTGTACTTAATTTGATATTTAAATCTCTCCATCAAATAGGAATTAGCAGATTAAAAACCCATCTCTTTTGAATGATATTTCCTGGACAAAAATGCCTTTTAATTGGTTGACATTCCATTACTAATCTCAGGAAACTCCATGACCATGCCAGCTAAACAACACAAGTCTCTAGGGGAAAATCTAATTGGCATCAAAAAGTAGATAAGACTTTTGACTTTCAGTCATTTATGTATTATTAGGAAATTATTCAACATTTGGAAGTCTCACAGGAAAATGTATTATTTTCTTACAGGATGCGCAAGCCCATGATTATGTCTAAATATGTAAAATTGGCAGTTTAAAAATAAGACAACTTTTTTGAAAATTAAGTTTACAATGGAATAACTACCCAGGAAAAAGTTATTTAGGTCTCTAGCACACAGCCATATATTAACAACTTCAGCTCAGCAGGAAATTTACCAGCCTTCATGACCAGTCCATTTTTTGCGATACACCACTTTAACTAACAATTCCGCGTCATGTAATGCTGTACACAAATAAATTTGATGTCCTTTTTATCAAAAAAAATAGAGTTTCCTTTTCATGGTATCACCTCTGCACTTTTTAATTTTTTTGCGTTATGAACAAAAAGAGACAGACATTTTATATATATATATATATATATATATATATATATATATATATATATATATATATATATATATATATATATATATAGTTTACTTTCTTCTATAAAACATATCCAATAAAAAAAAATCATTTCCTTATCAATTTAGGCCAATATGTATTCTGCTACACATTTTTGGTAAAAAAGAAATCCCACTAAGTGTAAATTGATTGGTTTGCACAAAAGCTATAGAGTCTACAAACTATGGGATATTTTTATGGATTTTTTTATTTATTTCTTTATTTATTACTAGTAAAGGCAGCGATCAGCGACTGCGATATTGCGACAGACAGTTGGAACACTAACTGACACTTTTGACACTTTTTGGGGACCAGTGACACCAATATAGTGATCAGTGCTAACAAATATACACTGTCACTGTACTAATGACAATGGCTGGGAAGAGGTTAACTTTTGGGGCGATCAAAGGGTTAAATGTGTCCCTAGCCAGTGTTTTACTAAACTATGGGAGGTGCCTGTAGTAGTGGAAGGCATAGATTAGTGTTCCTGCTTAGCAGGAACACAGGATCAATGCCTTCCCCGCTCACAGAACGACAGATCTGCCTTGTTTGCATAGGCAGACTGCCATTCTGCCTGTGTAACAAACAATTGGTGGACATCGAGTCTGCCCGCTGATCGGCTCCCGCTGTGAGTAATCACAGTGGGAGTGGGCCACCAGTGGCACACCAGAAACCCCAACCCCAAACCAGAAACCCCAACCGAGAAGTGCTGGATCATGTACTAGGTACGTGATCCAGTGCAGGAGAGCTGCCTTGTCACCGTATATCTACAGTATACGGTCGGCGATCGGTTAAAATATGCTTGTTTTTGTGGCTCCCGATGGCCACAGCTGCAGCGCATAGACATGCATTACAAAAAATATATATAAATGTGCATGAATACGGCAATGTTTTTTTCAAATGCTTTTTGGGTGTCAAGAAGACACAGGAAGAAATGTGGATTTGCTTCCTTTAAAAATGATTCAGAATCTGCTGTAAAAAGTTGATTGAAATACTGACTCTTCCTGGAGCCATAACAAATGTGGATTTTGGAAATAATTCATGAGCTAGCCTGCATACAAGTACATGTTTATGTTTTAGGTGGATGTGTGATTGATTTATCTTCAAAACACTGTCTGTATAGGGAGGATAGGATAGCGCTGTTAAACAGCAATTTCAAAACATCTTATGAATCATCCTGCATTCTGTCCAGTTGGAAGTAAAAAAAAAAATTGAGTTTAACTCTTTAAAGTCTTTCCTAACATTCTTCTGATCCAAATGTAATCCTTTCCTGGCCTCTCAGCACCTAAGATGACCCAACCAAAGCTAACACTTTGAGCCTACCTTAAAGTGACACTGATCCTTAATCTCCAAAATAATCAATATATATCTACTTAATGACCCTGTACTTTTTTTTTCATTACATATTTCTTACTTTGTTTTCCTGCCTCCTCTGTGAGCTCAGAATCTCACCTTTTCTTCTTCACTTCGGTTTGTTGAAATAAGCAGTGGACGTTAGTTGTGATCATGTGTACTGCTCTATGCAAGCAACAAATCCCATAGTTGCTAGTCCACCTGAGGAATGAACACAAGAGGGCAGTGGCATCGCTAGGGGGTGGCTTTTGGGGCTATACCCCCGAATCTGTGGCCAATAGCCCCAAGTCTCTGCAGGGGTCCCCAAGGAGAGGGGAGGCTCTCTGTGGACCCTGATGTAAGTAGGGGGGCACTCTGGGGACCCTGATGCAGTGGGGAGGCTCTCTGGGGACCCTGATTTAAGGGGGAGGGTCTCTGGGGACCCTGATTTAAGGGGTAGGCTCTCTGTGGACCCTGATTTAAGGGGAGGCTCTCTGGGGACCCTAATGTAAGGGGGGCTCTCTGGGAACCCTGATGTAAGTCAGGGGCTCTCTGGGGACCCTGATGTAAAGGGGAAAAATGTCATACTTACTTGCTCTGTGTAGTTTTGCATAGAGCAGGCCCAATCCTCTTCTTCTCGGATCCCCCACCAGAGCTTCTGGCTCCTCCCTCTTTACCAGTACCCCAAATAGAAGGCTGTTTGCTGTGGGGGCACTGGTGTGTGCTGGCTCCAGAGTCCTGCTCTATGCATTCCTAAGAAACATAGAGCCAATGCTCCGCCCTGCCTTGCTATGTCCTCATTGGCTCACTGGCTGTAATTTACAGTAATTTGTCTCAGCCAATGAGGAGAGAGAGTCCCAGGAAAACCGAGGCTCTCATGCATATCGCTGGATCGAAAGGGGGCTCAAGGGAATATTAGAGGGCTGTGGGGGGGGGGGGGGGCCCGCACATAGAAGATTTTTTGCCTTCTACACTTAGAGATTTGGGGAGAGATAAGTAAACTACAGATACTGTATACTGTATATGCTCAGATTTCATGACTGAGGTTTACAACCACTTTAAGGTTAAAAAAATAAAATAAAAATGTATGTCATTAGAAACGCTTTAAAGTTAGATAAAATGTAACCCTTTCAGTGAAAGGCACAAAGTTTAAACTTTGAAACTGTTTATTTTATAATAGCTCTATGTAACTTTGAGAAACTTTGATGAATAAAAAAACTATAGAATTCTGTACATATCCTATTCAAGGCAGTACCTTTATCTTCTATCTTTACCCCACTTTAAAAAAAAAAAGTTAACGTGTACTATTCAGTAATAAAGCAATACCTTTTTTGACTTTTGCCAGTTATTGAACAACAACCAAGTGTCTAGGCTTGGATGATAACATCAGTCTGTTGCAAGCAGAAGAATGTTCATCGGTCTCCTTTCCCCCAGTAATCAGACTGTAATGTTGAAACTTTGTAGCAAGTCACAGGGTGAGGGGCTGCAGAAGGAGGCTGATATTTTGTGAACACGCGCAAGAACTGTACAGATATGGGGATTTACATGATTGTGTCATCTCTGAACTAGAATTTCTGTACAGGGAGTAAATACTAACCCTGGATAGTTCTTGAACAGAAAGGCAGATGGAGATATTATCAGGGAGGTACTTTGCGTTGTAATTAAAGGCTAAGTTCACCATTTGGAGCATATTACACTTTACATCTGTATTTTACAATTTTAAAAACAACGACAGCAATTTCACAGAAGGAGATCTGATTTTTTCCATCACGGTCGATCAGGAAAATTTCAATCCAATATTCTGACAAGCAACCAAAATCTCTATTAAGGCTGGGTTCCATACTAGAACACAGCAGGAGTCTGGTGTGTCTCCATTAACCGATCCAGGTCCAATTTCAGCCCAAATTTTGGGTTGAATTCGGACCTGAAACTGACCAATAGACGCACAGGACTCCTGTGCAATTCGCACCGGAGCCGTTGCGGAGATGTATGAACCAGAGCCAGTCACAATCTCCTGCTATGCGAATTGGATGTTGATAAGCTGAGCACTAGACAGTTTTTTTAGGGCACTGGGAACATTGGGGCAGAGCATGTACTATGCGTTCTTATTACCACATTTGACCTGTCTGAGCGCTATCCAGGCTTGGCAGTTACTGAATCAGAAACATGAACTATATATGCATATCATTTATTATCATACTGACCAATTACGTTAGTTACTTGAACAATGCACAGACTATGTTTGGCTCAAATTCATAAAGCTATTTTAAAGATTTAATATCTAAACTATGTGCCTGCATTACATCTAATTATAGGAGTCAGAAGTAATTGCTGCAACATAATACCTTCCTTTTTTTGTTATAGATTAGGAGATTCCTGAAGCAGCTTTGTTCCAGGGTAATATATCTGCATTCACCTAGCAGGCATTGTACATGTGACCTTTGGAGAAATGCTTCTGAGAAACTCCCTTCCCTGTTGATTCCCTCTGATAAAGCAGTGCTAATAACAATGGACATCTGTTGAAAACCTCTAACCACTTCTTCTACAGATGTAGGTATAGTAAGAATCATCAACAAGAATCTAAAATATGTATAGTCCTCCTTTGTTTTGTAGACTTGAGGAAATCAATTTTCTTTGCAGAATTATACAAGAAATATATCAATATGTTATGGCCGGTACTATGTATGACTGGTATTATTTCATCAATTTTTTTTCAGAAACTGTGTTCAAGACATAACAACTGTGTTTTGCGTGTGCATGTGTTTGTTTGCATGTGTGTGTGCTCCCATGCCTCGGCCTCAAACCCACTACATAGGAACATTTCCCACTATTCTGTCTAGATTGTAAGCTCTCATGAGCAGGGCCTTTCTAATAATCTTGTTTTGAGTTGTATTGTAACCATACTGTCTCACAGTTCACATTTCTGAACATGTTACATGGCACACCCATATTTAGAGTGTAACATGTTCAGCAACCTCCCCCTGCACTACCGATCCCCCCCCCCCCATTGTGACATTGGATTTGATTTAATAAAACTGGAGAGTGCAAAATCTGGTGCAGCTGTGCATAGTAGCCAATCGGCTTCTAACTTCAGCTGTTCAATTGAGCTTTGACATTAAAACCTGGAAGCAGATTGGTTTCTATGCAGAGCTGCACCTGATTTTGCACTCTCCAGTTTTAATAAATCAACCCCACAGTGTCCCCACATCCGCTAACACAATTTGAAACAGCACAGCCATGTGAAGCTCCGTCCACACAGCTGCGTCATTCATTCACAGCGTTCTGTGAATAAATGAACTACAAGTCCCATCTTCCATTGTGGCAGACAGTTTGTACTTCTCAATGAACTGCAAGGGCCCTGTTGAGTGCTTTCATAGTTCATTGATTCTTCCTGCTCTCCAGTAACTGTCTGCCCATACGGGAGGTACAAGCAGACAGATTTTCAGAGTCTGCAGGAGCATGGAATTGCACCCAACGATCTGCTGATCATGGATGCAATGCCCTGCAGGCTCTTAATAAGAAAAATAATACATTTACATTTTTACATGCAAGTGAACTTATCCTGTAACCACTTTAGCCCAGGAAGGATTTATCCCCTTCCTGACCAGGCTATTTTTTGTGGTACAGCATTGCGCCGCTTTAACAGACAATTGCGCGTCGGTTGTAACCAAACAAAAATGTATTTTTTTCCCCACAAATAGAGCTTTCTTTTGATCACCTCTGCAATTTTTTTTTTTTGCGCTATAAAGAGCGACAATTTTTAAAAAAAAAAATGTTTTTACTTTTTGCTATAATACATAAAAAATTTAAAAACTAATTTATTCATCAGTTTAGGCCAATATGATTCTGCTACATATTTTTGGTAAAAAAATTGCAATAAGCGTATATTGATTGGATTGCGCAAAAGTTATAGTGTCTACAAAATAAGGGAACGATTTAGGGACTTTTTATTTTTTTTACTGGTAATGGCAGAGATTTGCGATTGTTAGCGTGACTGCAACATTGCAGCAGACAAATCTGACCCTAATGACACTTTTTGGGGACTAGTGACACCAATATAGTGATCAGTGCTATAAAAATGCACTGATCACTGTATAAATGGCACTGGCAGAGAAGGGGGTCAACACTAGGGGGGTATCAAGGGGTTAAGTGTGTGTTCCCTGGGAGGTGTTTCTAACTGTATGGGGGATGGGCTGCCTGGGAGAACATCCCTAGGAACATCACTAGGAACAGCTGATCTCACTCTCTCCTTCCCTGTCTGAATGGGGATCTGTTTGTTTACATTGACAGATCCTCGTTCTGGCTCTTGGGTGGCCAGTGGACATCGAGTTTGCCGGACCTGTGGGCGAGCTCCCACGGCGCGCGCCCACAGTACCACGTGCACAGACTGATGAGGGGTATGTCGGTTTGCGCAGCCGAGCCGCCTTGCCAAAGTATATATGCAGAAGGCGGTTGGCAAGTGCTTAAACCACTTCACATTGCATAACAGGGCCATATTTTTGCTTTCTGACTCTTAACTGTCTTGAGAGGTCCCCTTCTACTGTTGGCAAGATTCATTTCACAGCATAACAAGAATGGATGTCATAACCTCACAAAGTTTGCCAATTCTGGTAGCAGAGAAATTGAAAAAGACAGCTTTCCTTAACTGCTTTGGTACATCTAGGGCCGACAGCTAGACAAGTAGGGCAAATAGACTTCATGCTCTTTTATTAGGTTGATTCAAGATACACAGGTCTGAAGTGGGTGATCTTTTGTGACAGAGGGAGTGGTCCCTCTCCAGGCAAATGTAGACCCTAAAGAGGGCCACAGCCCACAGGCACAAGTTCCAAGAAACTCAGATCTTTGCTCAGCCAACTCCATACTGCAATAGCTTTCCCAAACTTGACCTCAGAGATAGGGATTGATTTACTAAAGGCAAATTGGCTGTACACTTTGCAAAGTGCAGTTGCACTATACTTTTGCTTGCACATGATTGGATGATGAAAGTTAGCAGAGCTGCTGCTCATTTACTAAGCTCTCGAGCAACTGCGATTGCAACGTGCAAAGTGCACAGTCCGTTTACCTTTAGTAAATCAACCCTAAAGCTTCCAGCAGTACTTCTCATTAAGAACCAGAAAGGAGAAAGCATCTAAACACACAGACTGGAAAAGCTATGGCAGTCTTCTGGGGATTTAGAAAGTTGTTGCACAGATGAGCAGGACTCAAGTGTGTGAAACGGCAGCCTGATCCTGTAGAAACTCAGCTGCAACATGAACAGCTGCACACAGTGCAGTGACAACTGCACACTATCGCAAACAGTGAAAAAGCATGGATAACAGTCAACAACATAATGTAACAGTGGCTGTGTCTCCCCTGGCAGCCCTACTTCCCTATGCCACTGCTTATGTTGGCTATGCTGAAATCCAGCCTGACGGTACACTGGAAGAATTACCTTCTGCTTATCCAATCATATAAAAACACCATTTAGACAGAAGTGGTCTGTGTTTGTGGTAAGGCCTATAAACATTACTGGTTGAGTAAATTAAACATAATGGTGAACTATCCTACAGCTAGAACTACAACTACAACTAGAATCTCACATTTTAACAATTGTTCCACTTTTTAGCAGACATATTGTACTTTTGAAAATACCTACAGTAAGTATAATGGAGCCATTAATGTGTAATATAAAAGTATGTTCATTATTGTTTATAGCAAACAATAACTATATACAATATGTATGTACAATGTACATCTATGTGTGATGGTAGGCCGGGATGTTGTTAGACAACATTTACTTTGCAGTTGAACATTTGTCCTAAGAAGTAAAGTGAACCCACATGTTTCAAAATCTCACACAAATATCTGACTCTGGTATGTTTTCCAGATAGTGCAAATTCTTTGTGTAAGCTCAGATATTTGAAACTTGGAATTTAACACTGATGCATTTAAAATATGCACAACAGGTGCCGAGGCCCAATTAAGACATTTCTCCCTTTAACTCTTGTTTTGCTTACAGAGCATACTTGGACAAAATCCTTTAACTACTTCATATAGCCATAGGATTTTCATCTTTCATTACAAGAGTAGTGTTTGTGGATATCTGTTGGATAAAATAGGAATAACTTTATTTAGATAGTTTAAATAAGCAACATACATATTTTCAATGGCAAATTACATATTAGATGGCACACTACAATTTTAATTTAATATAACATCTTAGCTGCAAAACCACATATAACATTAGAAAAAAGCTTTTTTTCTGATTTACGATAAGATAAATAAAGAAAAATGTATGTACCCTACCTAAAGCTGTACCTTACTTAAGGCTGTACCTTACCTAAGACCTATTGCCTCGTACACACGATCAGACTTTCCGCCAACAAAATCGTGGATTTTTGTTAGAAGGTTGTTGGCTCAAACTTGTCTTACATACACATGGTCACACAAATGTTGGCCAACAATTCCGAACGTGGGTGCGCGGTGACGTACAACACGTGCGAGGAGCCAATAAAAAGGAAGTTCAATAGCCAGTGTGCCACCCTTTGGGTTCCTTCTGCTAATCTCTAGAAGTTTGGTGAGAGACGATTCGCGCTTTTCAGTCTCGTGCTTTTCAGTTTGTTTCTGCTTCTCAGTTTGTGCTTGACGGTTCGTATCTGTTCTTCAGTGTGTGTTGTCAGTTCGTCCTATTTATATTTCGCTTCTGTTTTTCAGTGTGGGATTTTGTCCGCTCGTTTCTGATTTTCAGCTCGTTCTTCTCCAGTCCTTTCTGATTTTCAGTGCGTTCTCTCAGTTCGTTCTGAGCAGCCGTTCGCTTTCTAGCCATGTTGTGGTTACGTACTCATCATAGAGTTTATGCAGTTGTTGGGCTTTGTGTTGAAGTTATTGCTTTGACCCAAGTCCAGTCCATTAACAGGGGGAGGAGGAGCTCTTGGACCAAGCATTGGTCACTTAATCGTGACCAATTCTCTCATATGCCTTTGTTGCAGGAGCTCCAGGAGAATAATCCTGATGATTTCAGGAATTATCTCCGGATGACGGACCCCATCTTTCACCATCTGTTGGCTTTGCTGTCCCCCTATATTACCAAGCAGGATACCTGCATGCGGCAAGCCATCACTTCCTGACAAAGGCTTGTTGCCATCTTGTGGTACTTGGTGACGGGGAGAAGTCTCCAGAATATCAAGTTTACAACTGGGATCTCCCCCCAGGCTCTGGGAATCATTATTCCAGAGACCCGTTCTACCATAATTCAGGTCCTGCAGAAGGACTATATTAAGGTAAGTGTTATCCTTTAACATCACATTCTATGTCAGGGGTCTCAAACTGGCGGCCCTCCAGCTGTTGCTAAACTACAAGTCCCATGAGGCATTGCAAGGCTGACATTTACAAGCATGACTCCCACAAGCAGAGGCATGATGGGACTTGTAGTTTCTCAACAGCTGGAGGGCCGCCAGTTTGAGACCCCTGTTCTATGTATTTAATGTTTGCTAATGTATTTTATTTATTTCATCATTCCAAAATTACCATGAATGTAATATGCTGTGAATGTCCTCTTTGTCCTCATGCATACTGTAAGCTTTTAATGCTCCTTTTTGTCCTTTGTGCATATTTGCCTTCACTAGCCTCCCCAGCATGCTATCCTGGGCCTATACACACCTAGCCTAGTCACTTAACAATGTATTTTGTCAGCTCCATTGTAGTGCTTACCCTAAACACCCCCTAAAATGTGTCCAAATGTTATTGTTGTCATTAAACTCAGGCAGAGTGCAAGAGGCTTTTTTTGGGGGCCGAAACTCATTTGGAACTCTCCCTCCCCCCCAACCACTAATTCAACCGATACCAATATTCTATCTGCTGACTTTGCCAAACCCATACACACTATACCTACCTCTTTTGTGTTCATATTTATGGATGAATTCACCAAAGCATGCAGTGTAAGTGCCTGCCTGAATACTTTCAAATGGTACAGTTTAAATTTTTGTTCTCTCATTATCTTGATAGGTAATTGCAGAATGTAAAAACATGCTTCAATTTGGACAGTGTGTATTCCTATTTTTGGATTATGACACTTCTTACCAGTCCAGTGGGGCAATAGTGTAAGTAAGGAGGGGCTGGACAAAGTAACACACATTATTTATGCATTCAGCTCTCAGTGAAGTGGAGAGGGTTACCTGTCCAAAACATCTCCCCCCCACCATACATTTTTTACAATGGGCCATCAGAGGGGGTGAGGAATCTGATAAGTGGACCTTATACTTTTGTCTTTAAATACTAATTTCAACAAATGTTCTACTTATGTTGGCCAATAATGTTTGTGTCTAATCCGCTTGCAATGTTATGTGCAAAAGTATTTTTTTTTTCTTGTTTGACTTCACAGTTTCCTTCCAACCCACAGAAATGGCAGACTGTGGCCTCCAAATTCAACCAGCAGTGGGACTTTCCCAACTGTGGTGGTGCGATAGATGGGAAGCACGTCCAGATCATCCCACCCCCCAACTCGGGGTCATACTACTACAATTACAAGGGGTACAGTAGTATTGTGATGTTGGCAGTGATGTCGGTGACTTATGAGTTCCTCTATCTGGATGTGGGGAAGAATGGCTGTATGTCAGATGATGGAGTGATCGCAAAGACCGAATTTTACATGCATCTCCAGAAAGGCAACTTGGGTTTGCCACCTCCAGCAGATAATGTGGTGGGCTTCCAGTTTGTTTTTGTTGCAGATGAGGCCTTTGCGCTGGGGGACCATCTGATGAGGCCGTTCCCCATGAGGACCCTGACTCCGGAGCAGAAGGTTTTTACATACTGGCTGGCCAGAGCCAGAAGAGTGGTCAAAAATGCCTTTGGCATAATGGCCAGCTGGTTCAGGCTTTTCCAAAGGGCCATCAGTATGGCCGAATACAAACTAAACCATATCATTATGAGCTGCTTCATTCTTTATAATTTCCTAAGGAAGAATGCAGCCAACTATCTGGCCTCAGTTGTGACTGAGGCTGACTATCACAAATAATGATGGCGCTTGAAACTGGTCATCCTGCTTGCCCCCCCCCCAAAGCGCCAGCAAAGGACGGCAAAGCTATGTGGAGTACTTTATGGGTGGGGAGGCAATTGATTTACCAGAGAATCTGGAAGCTCTTTAAAATAAATTTGTTTTGAAAAACTAAACTCATATTTCATTTGATTTACTGCTTGTGTTTCTTATCTGTCTCCTAGGTTCTCCAATGGCCTTTTATTTTTGGCCATTTTCTTCAATAGTGCAAACGTAAATTTGATATATTATTATATATATTATTTGATACATAAGGTGACAATCTTTTCTTCAGCTATCTATCATGTTATGTTGTGCTGTGGGTCTGCTACACACACACAATGTTTTTGTTGTTAATGTATGCAATGCATTAATGATAAAAATAATCATCAATTTTAAATTTCATTAATTAATTGCTTGTAGTCCCTAAAATGGCCAGATTTTGGCAAATTTTATAGCACAGAGGGGGTTATTTACTAAAGGCTAATCCACTTTGCACTACAAGTTGAAAGTTCACTGGCAGTGCACTTGTAGTGCAAAGTGGATTTGCCTTTAGTAAATAACCTCCCATTGCCACTGTAACTAAACCAACTTACTAAAAAAAAATGGTATTGAGCATTGAAAGAAGAAGCCACACATTGTTGAGTATAAAACATTTTACATTTTGTAACAAACCAACATCATTGGTGTATAACATGTATGTTTGACAGTATATAGCCTTTTTTGTGGCTAAACAGGCATGTTTAAAACCATAACATACACATCCCCAACTCAGGAACTTACAAAGTTCAGCTTTGATAAATTGAAGGCCATATGAGGCATTAGTACGTCAAAACTTTGTTGATTTTGCCTTCATCAGATGGGGTGATCTCACCCCTGCAAAAGCCCAAGTTTGAAGATGCTCACAAATTGGGACTCAAAATTTACTTTTCCCTCATGATCCCATGCCTAATATGAGTGTTTTTTCCCTACATCTATTTTGATAAAGCCACAAAACTCACGGTGTGTCAACGTGCTATCTCCCATCATGGGATATCAATGTATGTATTTTGTGGGTGCAACCCCTTCCTCTAAACTAAAGTAGGTGAGAGGAAGGGGTTGCACCCCCAAAACACGTCTATTGATCCCCCATGATGGGAGCTAGCACATGTTGACACACTGGGCCTTATTTCAGAAAGGACAATCCACTTTGCCCTACAAGTGCACTTTTAAGTGAACTTGCATTGCATTTGTAGTGAAAAGTGGTTTTGTTTTTTGGAAATAAGCCACAGTGTGTCACCATGTGCTAGCTCCCATCATGGGGGATCAATGAACGTGTTTGGGAGGGCAACCCCTTCTTCTCACCTACTTTCGTTTTGAGGAAGGGGTTGCACCCACAAAACATGTACATTGATATCCCATGATGGCAGATAGCACATGTTGACACACTGTGTGCATCTTAAAAATTTGGCTTTGCAATTACTTTTAAACTTTTAAAAAACGTAAAACAATAACGACAAAATGAATTTTTTTGGGGGGTTTTAGATTTTGGCTAAAACATCAATGATGTTGGTCAGTCTTTTTTGAACATCATTGATATTTTGACCTTCTCTAAATCCCGATTGCACACCATTATCTCAGTGATGAGTACTTGTGCACTTGCACTGTTGAAGTGAGTTTCTGCTTCCACAACATCCACATCACCTAAAAATAAAAAAACACACCATGTATTATAAATATGCAGGCATACATCTATTACCTGAAGCTGTGGTCTCAGACACTGACCTGTTGTGGACACCATTTCGGCCACTTCCTGAACCTCTGCATCCACATCATCAGGTTGTGTGCTGAGTTCCCCTTCTTCAGTAGTTGTGGGGTTCCTGGTGTCCTCAGATGTCATGATTCCTTTCTCCCCTATGTGAATACAAAAATAGTATACTTAGCAGACAGATATTTGAGGTTAGAAATAGTAATATCAAGCATTGCTTGGAAGTGTCATCCAATTTTCTGTTTTGGCAGAGTTCCAAGCTGAAGACATGATTTTTTTCTCTTACAAAAGCTGGAATACTTACCTGTTTTGTGCAAGTTTCACACATGGAGAGACCCCTAGTATCTACTGGAGCACCTGCCTGGGACACCATAAAAAGGTTGTTATGGCATCCCACACTAGTGCTCCTGCGTCCAGATGTGTAAACAGCTGCTGAGTGTCTCTCCTTACACTGAATCAGTCATTTCATTCTAGTTTCAAACACATCTAGACAACAATTTAATAAATTTATTTTAATCAAATAGACATGAACAAATGCAGTTAACCTGCATCTGCCAAAAGCGTTGTATTAGTGGTCAAACAAACTATGTTTAATAGGAACGATTATATTGTGCGTACGAACCTCAAACTTGGCATTTTAAACAGTACATCAGTAAAGAAAAACACATGTACCAGCATGAACGTACTAATAATAATAATAGGAACACATGACAAATACTTACTTTTTTGCAGAACTTTCTTGATCTTTCTATACTGATCCTGCTCCCTCAATTTCAGGTCTGACCAGTGTTTCCTCAATTGCTCATTGGATCATCGTACCCCAAAAGTCCTGTGCAGACTTCTCACAACTTTAGTCATGATATTGGCCTTTCTCACATTTGGGTTTCTGTACGGTCCATAATTCCCATCATAGTCGGTCCTCTTCAAGTTGTCCACCATCTCTTTAAGGCCCCTTTCACACGGGCGGCTGTTCTGCAGCAGTTTAGCATGTTTTTTTTTTTCTGCGAAATTCAAGACTCCAGGCACAGCGATCAGCTGCGTTTGTACAGTGCGATTACCTGCGTTTACGTGCGTTTTTGTGAGGTTGCGTTCAGCTACAGTGTTATTCCCATAGCAACCCTTTTTATTTATTTATGTTTTTGGTCCCTGGAATGTACCTATGATGCATTTCGGTCCTCTGTATTTCAAACCTGTTTCTTTGTTCACTGGCTGAGTGTGTGTTGGAGTTTTGCAGGGAGAGGAGTGTTCAGTTTTGTGCCAGAGATTTTTTTGAAAAATGAATGCAAATATGGGTAGTTTGCTGGCAATGCTCATATTGCTGATGATGAGGATGAAGACAAGAAGAGCGATCCAGAGTAGGCGACATCCTCGTCTTTAGTGATGGCCGAACGTTTTGCCCGGCAGTCGTTTCGCGGCGAATTTCGGCTGTTCGCGATTCGCCCAATCGGCGGACTATTGCCGCCGTTCGCCCGGCGGACTTCCGTGTTTTCTGTGTAAAATAACTTTGACCTATGATGACACATCCATCATGGGGTACAGGACAGCCAATTGAGACATTACAGCACATGGACACTTGGACATTCCCCCTAACTTATAAATACACCCGATCCGGCGGCCATTTTACATTCTTTCTTCTGTCACTATAGGGAGAGGTTGCTGTGTGGAGCAGGGAGAGATTGCAGTGACCCAAATCGCTAGCTATTTGGTACACAAAAGTTCTTTTCAGGACTGGTACAGGTGTTAGGTGTAGTTCAGGATATAGGTTTGAGGCAGTGCTGTGCTAGTGATTGTTGCAGCAGCCTGAGTGTCTTTTGTCAGTTTAGAGAAAGGGACAGGACGGTGTGTGCTGCAGGGAGAGTCAGTTTAATCATTAGCTGTTACTATCAGGTCCACAAAAGTGCTATTCCAGTAACCAGTTATTGTTCCAGCAGCCTCTGTTTTGTCAGTTTATATAGGGACAGGCAGGAAGCTGTGTGTGAGGCAGTGAGGGTCAGTTTAATCAGTAGCTGTTACTATATTAGGTCCACAAAGGTTCTTTTCAGGACTGGTATCAGTGGTATGGTAATAGGCTTGTACACGTATAATATTCTTTCTTCCAAATATAGAAAGAATATTATACTTGACTGCTGCCCTTCTGCTGCAGTCTGCTAATCAGTCACAACCTACTTGTTCCACAAAGGTCCATAGGGTTGAGTGAGGTACAGTCTGCTATTCTATAAGGAGTGGTATAGGTCCACAATACATAGGGTTGAGGTGCACTATTGCTGACCGCTGCCCTATACTGCAGCAGTCCTTTATCAGTATAGGGACTGACGTACAGTCTGCTAATCAGTCACACACAACCTACTTGTTCCACAAAGGTCCTTATAAGGACTGGTAAGGTATAGGGTACTACAGTACATAGGGTTGAGTGAGGTACAGTCTGCTATTCTGTAAGGAGTGGTATAGGTCCACAATACATAGGGTTGAGGTGCACTACTGCTGACCGCTACCCTATACTGCAGCAGTCCTTCATCAGTATAGGGACTGACGTACAGTCTGCTAATCAGTCACACACAACCTACTTGTTCCACAAAGGTCCTTATAAGGACTGGTAAGGTATAGGGTACAACAGTACATAGGGTTGAGTGAGGTACAGTCTGCTATTCTGCAAGGACTGGTATAGGTCCACAATACATAGGGTTGAGGTGCACTACTGCTGACCGCTGCCCTATACTGCAGCAGTCCTTTATCAGTATAGGGACTGACGTACAGTCTGCTAATCAGTCACACACAACCTACTTGTTCCACAAAGGTCCTTATAAGGACTGGTAACCTGGTGTAGGGTGCTACAGTACATAGGGTTGAGTGAGGTACAGTCTGCTATTCTGTAAGGACTGGTATAGGTCCACAATACATAGGGTTGAGGTGCACTACTGCTGACCGCTGCCCTATACTGCAGCGGTCCTTCATCAGTATAGGGACTGACGTACAGTCTGCTAATCAGTCACACACAACCTACTTGTTCCACAAAGGTCCTTATAAGGACTGGTAACCTGGTCTAGGGTGCTACAGTACATAGGGTTGAGTGAGGTACAGTCTGCTATTCCGTAAGGACTGGTATAGGTCTACAATACATAGGGTTGAGGTGCACTACTGCTGACCGCTGCCCTATACTGCAGCAGTCCTTCATCAGTATAGGGACTGACGTACAGTCTGCTAATCAGTCACAACCTACTTGTTCCACAAAGGTCCTTATAAGGACTGGTAAGGTATAGGGTACTACAGTACATAGGGTTGAGTGAGGTACAGTCTGCTATTCTATAAGGACTGGTATAGGTCCACAATACATAGGGTTGAGGTGCACTACTGCTGACCACTGCCCTATACTGCAGCAGTCCTTTATCAGTATAGGGACTGACGTACAGTCTGCTAATCAGTCACACACAACCTACTTGTTCCACAAAGGTCCTTATAAGGACTGGTAAGGTATAGGGTACTACAGTACATAGGGTTGAGTGAGGTACAGTCTGCTATTCTATAAGGACTGGTATAGGTCCAAAATACATAGGGTTGAGGTGCACTACTGCTGACCGCTGCCCTATACTGCAGCAGTCCTTCATCAGTATAGGGACTGACGTACAGTCTGCTAATCAGCCACAACCTACTTGTTCCACAAAGGTCCTTATAAGGACTGGTAAGGTATAGGGTACTACAGTACATAGGGTTGAGTGAGGTACAGTCTGCTATTCCTTAAGGACTGGTATAGGACCACAATACATAGGGTTGAGGTGCACTACTGCTGACCGCTGCCCTATACTGCAGCAGTCCTTCATAAGTATAGGGACTGAGAGTTTTGTCACAGGGTCATTTAAAAAATGACAGGCAGAGGAAGAGGCAGGCCCTTCCGCAGGGGTGGTAGGGGTAGGGCAGGAGCAACAGGCTTGAGCCAAAGTGGGAAGTTGCAGAAGGTGCGTTCAATTACTTTAAAGGACACACCAGACTTGGTTGAGTGGCTCACTCAGCCTTACTCTTCTGCACCCTCCTCATCCTCTCGATCTGCACCCTCTTCTTCACTCTCTGCTATGTGCACCCCCAAAGACACTACCACCAACAACACCACCACCACCACATACCTTCCGCTTGAGTCACAGGAATTATTTTCCCATCCATATCAAGACATTTCTGATGCGCAGCCACTCTTGGTATTGGATCAGGAAGAGGAGGTAGCAACAACCGCTACTCAGCAGTCTGACGACAGTACCCAGATCAGCCCAAGGAGGAGGTTGGTCCTCGGTGTTGCTGCCTACTCCGAGATCTCTACTTATAGCGGTGGGGAAGGTGACGTCGATGATGACGTGTCTAGTGATGTCACGTGGGTGCCCACAAGAGAGGAAGAGGAGGGGAGTTCAGAGGGAGATATGGACCAGCAGATAGGGAGGAGAAGCAGGAATAACTTACATTGCACAGGAGGGACAAAGCAGACTGCAAATGTATCAGGAGCGAGTCATCGACCATGTACAGTCACATCTGGCGCTCCCAGGACACCGGTACATGGCTCCGCAGTGTGGGCTTTTTTTAACGTGTCCGCTGCTGACAATAGCGTTGCCATCTGCAATCTTTGCAGTCAACGCATTAGTCGCGGTAAGCCCAACACTCACCTAGGGACGACCACCTTAAGAAGGCACATGAGCAGCCATCACCGAGCCCAGTGGGAGCAACGGAACACACAAAGCCACACTCCAGGCTCTCACCATCCAGCCTCGTCTTCTACTTCTCCTTCTCCTCTCTCCTCACAATTGTCCTCTACTCCACCTTCCATCACGCCAAGCTCATGTTTTTCTGCAAAAAGGCAGGCTTCCGTGGGCCTAATGTTCGAGCGTAAAAAAATGATGACGCTGGATAACCCTCTTGCCCAACGGTTGATGGCTGGCTTGTCAGAACTCATAGCCCGCCAACTACTGCCATATAAACTGGTGGACTCGGAGGCCTTTCGTAAATTTGTGGCCATTGGAACACCACAATGGAAGGTCCCAGGAAGGAAGTATTTCTCAGAGAAGGGCATCCCAGAGCTATATGGCCATGTTCAGCGGCAAGTGAATGTATCTCTGGCACACAGTGTCGGTGCCAAGATACATCTGACCACAGACACGTGGTCTAGCAAACACGGGCAGGGAAGGTATATCACTTTTACTGCCCACTGGGTGAACCTTCTGACGGCCGTCAAGCTTGTAACCCGTGGCATCCGTGTAGATTTGGTTTTACCGCCACGAATTGCATGCAGGCCTGGCTCTTCTTCTCCTCCTCCTCCTCCTACTCCATCCTCCTCCCTCTCCTCCTCGGCTGACTCCTCCTTTTCCGCTGCTAGCGTCTCTTCTGCTGCGCCGCCCAAACTCCCCAGAACCTATTCGACATGCCAGGTGAGACGTTGCCATGCCGTGCTGTGTCTGTTGTGCCTGGAAGCCAAGAGCCACACTGGCCCGGCACTCCTTTCAGCTTTGCGTTCACAGGCAGATCAGTGGCTAACACCGCTCAATTTGACAGTTGGTAAAGTGATGTGTGACAACGGTGCCAATCTGCTCAGCGCATTGAAACAGGAAAAAATCACGCACGTGCCATGCATGGCACACGTCTTAAACTTGGTTGTGCAGCGATTCGTTGTCAAATACCCTGGGGTCCAGGACATCTTGCGGCAGGCAAGGAAAATCTCGGCCCATTTCAGAAGATCTTACACGGCCATGGCTTGCCTTGCTGACATTCAGCGGCGACACAATCTGCCTGTCAGACGTCTTATTTGCGATTGCCCGACGCGATGGAACTCAACCTTCTATATGCTTGATAGGCTGCTCCAGGAGAAACGTGCAGTTAACGTCTACCTGTATGAACTCTGCGGCAGAACAGGTTCTGGGGAGCTGGGTTTTTTTCACCGCGCCAGTGGCTGCTCATGCGCAACGCATGCAGACTTCTGCGGCCATTTGAGGAGATCACCAAACTGGTCAGTCGCAGCCATGGCGCCATTAGTGACATGGTACCTTATGCCTTCTTTATGGAGCGTGCATTGCGTCGTGTCATTGATCAAGCTGTGGAGGAGCAGGAGCGGGAAGATGAGGAAGTCGCAATGCTGGATGAATTCCCAGGGGGGGCTACTCTATCTGAGACAAGTCAACAACAGGAGTCTGAAGAGGAGTCAGAGGAGGATGGTGCCGGGGCGGATGAGGAGGAGCAAGAAGAGCATGCTTTAAACCTTTCTGGGACCCCTGTTGTTGCGTGTGGATGGGGAGAGGAGAATGAAGAGGACGACATTATCCTGGATGATGAGCAGGAGCCAGGCCACCACACCGCTTCCAGTTTAGTGCAAATGGGGGCCTTCATGCTCCAGTGTTTTAATAGGGACCCCCGTATAAAAAGCATAAGGGTCAAGGACCAGTACTGGGTGGCAACGTACTTAGACCCCCGGTACAAACATAAAATAGCGGAAATGCTACCGCCGTCACAGAGGGCTGTCAGAATGCAGCACTTCCAGGCCTTGCTTCGAGAAATGCTGCATTCTGCTTTTGCGTGCGCTGGCAGAGGAGCAATTCCCACTCCTAGAGAAGGAGTTGCGGGTACCAATCCAACAGCGCCTGCAAGAAGAGGCCGGTTTGAAGATGTGTTGGTGACTTCGGATATGAGGTCATTCTTTCAGCTGACCCATCGACAGGTGTCATCCGGATCCAGCATCAGGGAACGCCTAGACCGCCAGGTGTCCGACTACATCGGGTAAACGGCCAATGTGGACGCTCTGAGGAGTGATGAACCCCTGGACTACTGGGTGCGCAGGCTTGACCTCTGGCCAGAGCTTGCCCAATTTGCAATCGAACTGTTGGTTTGCCCCTCGTCCAGTGTCCTGTCCGAAAGGACGTTCAGCGCAGCAGGGGGGATCGTGACCGATAAGCGTACTCGCCTAGCTCACAACAGTGTTAACTACCTCACATTTCTAAAAATGAATGAGGCATGGATCTCGGAAGTATTCAACACATGTGACCAGTAGACCATGTATATGTCTATAAACAATTTTTTTAATCGAGCACACAGACCTTCTTTCTTCATTTGGCTCACTTCCTTGTCCAAAAAAAGCACACCGTACTATATGCCCGTACCCTCCTCTTTGAAGAGATTGAGCGGTGTCATATTTCTACTGGGGCTGCTTATTATGAGGGGCTCCCACCATCCCTGTGCTGTGCTGACTTCCTCCTGGGGCTGCTTATTATGAGGGGCTCCCACCATCCCTGTGCTGTGCTGACTTCCTCCTGGGGCTTTACCTCTGCTGTGCATATTATGAGGGGCTCCCACCATCCCTGTGCTATGCTTATTATGAGGGGCTCCCACCATCCCTGTGCTGTGCTGACTTCCTCCTGGGGCTCCTTATTATGAGGGGCTCCCACCATCCCTGTGCTGACTTCCTCCTGGGGCTGCTTATTATGAGGGGCTCCCACCATCCCTGTGCTATGCTTATTATGAGGGGCTCCCACCATCCCTGTGCTGTGCTGACTTCCTCCTGGGGCTGCTTATTATGAGGGGCTCCCACCATCCCTGTGCTGTGCTGACTTCCTCCTGGGGCTGCTTATTATGAGGGGCTCCCACCATCCCTGTGCTATGCTGACATCCTCCTGGGGCTGCTTATTATGAGGGACTCCCACCATCCCTGTGCTGTGCTGACTTCCTCCTGGGGCTGTACCTCTGCTGTGCATATTATGAGGGGCTCCCACCATCCCTGTGCTATGCTCATTAAGACGGCCTCCCACCATCCCTGTGCTATGCTCATTATGAGGGGCTCCCACCATCCCTGTGCTATGCTCATTATGAGGGGCTCCCACCATCCCTGTGCTATGCTGACTTCCTCCTGGGGCTGCTTACGGTGCAGGTGTCAGTGCTGTATATCACGGTGCTGATGTCAGTACTCTCTATCACGGTGCTGCTGTCAGTGCTGTATATCACGGTGCTGGTGTTAGTGCTTTATGTCACGCTGCTGATGTCAGTGCTCTCTATCACGTTGCTGTTGTCAGATCACTCTATCACGGTGCAGGTGTCATTGCTGTATGTCACGCTGTTGATGTCAGTGCTCTCTATCACGGTGCTGCTGTCAGTGCTGTATATCACGGTGCTGGTGGTAGTGCTTTATGTCACGCTGCTGATGTCAGTGCTCTCTATCACGGTGCTGGTGTTAGTGCTCTATGTCACGCTGCTGATGTCAGTGCTCTCTATCACGGTGCTGGTGTCAGATGACTCTATCACGGTGCAGGTGGCATTGCTGTATGTAACGCTGCTAGTGATCATCTCCTGCACCCTCTTCTTTGCCTACCCTGGTCCCTGACCTTCCCTCTCCTCCATTGCCTTCATGCGCTCCACAGTCCTGAATTGTCACAACAATTTCCCATATAAAAAAAGAATGCTTGTAGTTTTCGTTCCCAGATTCACCTCATACATGTGTTATGTCATTGGCCATGTGGTGGGACTATGTTTGCACAGCTATTAATTATTTTGTGGCTGCAAATTTGACCTGTAGGTTTGCAAAGTTCGCCTCCCATTGAAGTCAAAGGGGCCCGCCGCGAGCGTTCCGGTTCGCGAACTATCGACTGCATTCGTGGTCCGCGTTCACGAAACATCCTGTCGGAAGTTCGTCCATCACTACTCGTCGTTACTGGGTCCATCCCTTAACGTCCCAGCGTCTATCGATCGGCTACTTTGCCCTCATGTACGGTGAGCTGAGGACTCACGGAGACAAGTTCCAGAATTACACAAGGATGTCAGTGGCAAGCTTCAATGAGCTGTTGGGACTTGTTAGAGGACGCCTGACCAGAACCACGACCAACATGCAAAGAAGCATTAGTCCAGAAGAACGGCTGTTACTTACTTTAAGGTAGGCTTTCCATATGTTGAAAAAATGCTTGGCCTAATCTATATCACAACAGCGATTATTCTCGCATTACTACCATAACCATTATTTTTTATCCTTGAAAATTATTTGTCGTGCCTTGCAGAGTCTGTTTTTTTTCTGATCCTTACCATATATTTATTGTATCCATATGTGATAGGGTCTAACCTGCGTGGAGGTGCATAACATTTCTGTCCCAACAAAGAAAATGTTCACTATTTTCTGGTGTTTTACTTCTAGTGAAAATCGTCAATGTCTTTTTTTTTTGCAAATGGGAAACTTATATTATTATAACTAATATTTCAGTAGTTTATAATTATGTAGGTGAGCTCTAAACACAAAGGCAGAAATTTGCATTATCATGCAAGGTACCACCAAATTATTTTTTATTAGACCCACCCACCACAAGGCTTCCTGTTTGGATGCCAGCACCTGCAACCAGAGCCGAGGGACGTTTCATCTTTGGGCTGCGATGTGTTAAAAGTCAGCAGCTACATAGGTGCTGATGTTTATTTGTTACTTTATTTATAAAAATTTGTTTTTATTTTATTTATTTTACTATTTTTTATATTTTCTGAATTGTTATCAATTTTGTATTGCAGATACCTTGCCACTGGTGCCAGTTTCACCTCCCTCCATCATCAATTTCTCATGGGAATTTCCACCGTATCCACCATAGTGCATGATACCTGTGTTATTATATTGGAAGAACTGAAAACAGCAGTCATGCCGGACCCAACATCCAGTCTGTGGGAGGAAATAGCGGAAGAATTTTGGGAGAAGACCAACTTCCCAAACTGCATTGGGGCGTTAGATGGGAAACACATCCGGCTCATCAAGCCACCAAAATCCGGTTCCCGCTTTCTTAACTACAAAAAATACTTTTCCATTGTCCTCCTGGGACTCAGCAATGCTAATATGAAGTTCATCGCGGTGGGTGTTGGAGCGTATGGGAGTTCTGGAGATTCCAGAATTTTCAGAAATTCCATAATGGTCCGGCGGTTTGAATATGGCGAATTTCAGGTGCCATAGTCAAAGCCTCTTCCTGGTACTGCTGGACCGGATCTTCCGTTCATAGTGCTGGAGATGAGGCATTTGCCTTATCTACCCACCTGCTCAGGCCCTATACCAGGCATGGTCTCACTGCCAGGAGGCAAATTTTTTATTATCGACTCAGCAGAGCTCGGAGAATGGTTGAGTGTGCATTTGGGATTTACACTGCCAAATGGTGTGTTTTGATGGCAGCCATGCATCTGAAAGTGGATCATGCGGTCAGTGTGGTTCTGGCATGTTGTGTTCTCTACAATTTTTTGAGGGGTAAGGAGATGGTGACCACCCAATCCCCTGTTTCCGAAGAGACCATGGGTCGTGTTACTGGCACTCGTCCCAGTAATCAGGCCCTACAAGTACGTGAACATTTCACAGATTACTTTCTGACTGAAGATGGACAGCTCCCATGGCAATATGATTATGTCTAAATTTGTCTTTATTACCGGTGTTGCATGAACCTTACATCTCAAAGTTTTCATGTTCTTTATCACAGTTTTCATGTTCTACATCTCAGTTTTCATGCTTGCTTTAAATAAAGTAGTCGACAATTTTATACAATTTAAATTGTTTTTATTTCTATCGTTTGCTATGCAAAGGGTCTAAAAAAAATAGACAAACCTTAGAAAACATTGAATGCTTGCAAGTATAGTAAACAGTTTTTAATTCCTTTGGAATATATAAAATGTTCTTTTAGTTTCAAGTATAAATTGACTCAGATAACAGATAACAAGTCCCCAAAATCCCCCCCCCCCCCCAAAAAAAAATACAGTATTCCTGAAGTGCTGCTAAAATTTGACTTTACAGCTGGATACTAAGTGCAGTAAACAGCTCAGAAATATTTGGCTAGATGGAGAAAGTGCAAAAGATGTCTCCATGTACACTGCACTGTGTAGACGGGGTAATCTCCCACTGGGCCAAGTTTCAGTATCTGAACCTAAACAATGCTAGCACACAATCAGAATGTTCAGGTATTGTGAGAGCAAGCGGGGCCGAGTAGCAAGATATGTAAGCTTGGGACAGTGGGAGATTCTTCCGTGCGTACAGTTCAGTGTAGATGGAGGAATCTGGGGTTGGTTGTAAACATTAGTTCATGTAGGTAACAATAACAATAACATTAAATAACATTAAATTAACACAACAAGAAAAATAAAACTGTCATATGACTGTCATATGAATAACAAATTAGAAGGACAAAACTATACATTTTCATACACTGGATAATTAGGGTTAAGCAGGGAAGAGTGGCTTGGTTCACTGCCAACATCTATGGGTGATCCTGAATGGGAAGATGAGGGTGAAGACATTGGGTGTGGCTGCACATGCATCCTTTGATAACCAGGATTAGATGGGTAAGGTGTATACAGCGGTGGGGGTCCTGCATAAGTGTTAATGGCAGGTGTGGTGTCATGGCACTGCTGACTGGGCATTGGTCTACTGAAAGAGCCACTAGGTGAATTAAAACCCATAGCCCATGGCTGAAATTTTGGATATGGGTGTTGCGCTTATCTGGAGGAATCTCCCTGATTACACAAAGCAACATTCTCAAGAACATAACATCTGGGTCTGAGATGTTGAGGAATTCATCATTTTTGGCCTGGTTTTGTGATTGGTTTCTCATTTCTTCAATGATATGGTTGAAATAATCCTCAAAAGGTGTCTCTTGTTGAGTAAGGTGTGTTCAACAGGTGGTGGAAGTAGACCGGACTCTCCTATCTGGATTTGCCTGCAATAGTTTGAATATATAGATTATGCTTCTAATATTGAGGTCCCACTTTAGTGAACAGCATATGATGCTTGTACAAATATTGAAGTCATGTCAGAGCTTGCAGCACCTGTTTATAATAGATCAAACATAGGTACTTGTTTAGCCGCAAAAACCTGATCTCATTGAAGACCTCCAAAGCCAGAAGAACTAAAGTGACACTTTGTCCAAAATTAGCCGGTGTTGTTTCTCCTCTAAAGAACATTTGTACCAACACCAGCTGCCCTTTCAATATGTAAGTAATATGTTTTTTGTGGACAGAGATTGTGACGTTTTGAAAATACATAACGCAGGTTCTTGAGTGGATGGATGATATTCTTGGGATGACACTGTCTCTGTGGTTTCTTGACTGGTGTCAGCGTCTCCTGATGGTGATGGTGACAAACTTTCACGCCTTGCGCTTGCTCTCGCAGGAACACTTGACACAGTTCTAGGTAACAATAACAACATTACACAATTAAAAAAAAGTGAACATGAATACGGCTATACTGGCCACAAATCACTAAGTAAAATAAATGGATATACTTACGCGCGCATCTCGGTGGTGCGCCTCAAAAATGACAAAGAGCATGGGGGTTAGGCCTGCGACGAGTTGAGGGTGCTTTGCTTCTCTCCGCAGCCTTCTCTTCGTTGACTTCTTTTTTGTACTGGTCGCAAAGGGACCTCCTACGTGTATAAACCTCCTTTCCTGCAATATATAAAAAACAGAACACATGTTAGGAACAAAAGTCAAGAGAGCGATAGCCTTACATAGTTCCTCCTCTGTAATAGGAGACTATAATTGTTCTCTTACAGAGCAGGAAAGAGAGGGCATGCCAGAAGATGCAATGTAAGTGCGAATGTTTGCAGAAAGACCTAAAGAGGCTTCTGGGGAAGATGCCGGGTCTAGGTTGTATAAACCACAGAAGAAGGAGTGCAATTCAGCAGCCATAGCATCCAATGTAGAGTTTTTGCCCTGAAGATGTGATATGTGGGATATAGGTCCAGGTATGAGGTCCATAGAGATCCCTCGCTAGGAGAGTACCGGGTTTGTTTGAAAATTCGTACATAGTAAGATGGGACCATACCAATTTCTGTTTTGATTTATGAAAAAGGATGGAAGTGAGTTCTTCACGGGTCTTAAGTATCTTTTAATGTAACAAATGGGCAATACTGGCTTTGTGAGCGAAAATGAGGGGAGAATGGAACTCGGGAGGGGGGTGACAGGGTGGGGAGGGAGAGCCGGAAAGGGAGGAGGAAAGGAGAGCAAAATGGAATAATCACACAAGAGGGAGAGGACAGATAAAGAGAGGGAAGAGGGAGGAAGGGAAATGAAAAAAGCATTTGGGACTAGTGGGAGCAGGATTAGGGATAGGGTTGGGGATTTGCGACTAGTAGCAGTGTGATTAGGGTTGGGGATTTGGGACTAGTTCGAGCAGGGTTAGGGTTAGGGATTTGGAACTAGTGGAAGTGGGATTAGGGTTAAGAGTTGGGGTTTAGGGACTAGTGGGAGTGAGATTAGGGTTAGGGATTTGGGATTTGGGACTAGTGGGATTAGGGTTAGGAGTTGGGGTTTAGGGACTAGTGGGAGTGGGTTTAGGGTTAGGGATTTGGGACCATTGGGAGCTGGATTAGGGTTAGGATTAGAGATTCGGGACTAGTGGGAGTGGGGTTAGGGTTAGGGATTTGGGACTAGTGGGAGAGGGATTAGGGTTAAGAAGGGGTTTTGTTGTGGCTGCTCTCTTTCTGCTTTCATGTTGTTTCTTCTCCTATACACTTCTACAAACTCGATTTCCTGATATCCCAGCATCCCACACTTCAGAGCTATCATGTGACCTTCCCACAGCTTCAGGGTAGTTTTCAGATGCATTAAAGGCACTTGTAAAGCGTTTCCAATTCATTTCAATGGAGAGAGCATTTTTGAAGTGCTTTTTTGAGCACCCCAAAGATGCTCCAAAAATGCTACTTGCAGGACTTTTCTCAACGCCTCAGTGTGAAAGCATCCATTGAGATGCATTGGGAATGTTTTTATATCGCTTTTCAAGCACTATTTTTAGCACTAAAATGCCTGAAAGGATTGTGAAAGGGGTCTAAATGTGCAGTAGCGCACTTATGTATACTGTGTTAAACGTGCAGTAATGCACTGATATATACTGCAGGAAACCTACCCTGACAAAGTAAACTGACACCAAAGTAAAAGTGAATAGTCACACTACACACACAAAAACTGACACTAAGTCCATCGGCTAGCACTTTTGCAGTTGTAATGATCTATATTGCCTACATATATGTGTATGTCTATTTTTTTGCAGGCATAATTACAGTTGTTGGAGGTCCATTCTCTGCATGTCTCTCCCCTCAGAACGATAGGCTATGCAGCCTCCTCCATTCTATCACCGTGTTGACGGGGATTGTATTTCTGTTTCATTGATTTATTTTCATGTTCTTTTTAGTGGTGTATGTGATTCCTACCTATTTTGCAGTTCTCTGGTCCAGCATATTACTGCCCTTTTAATGCAGTATATTTCAGTGCATTACTGTACATTTAACCTTTAACCCTGTATATATCAGTGCATTACTGTACGTTTAACGCAGTATATATTAGTATGTTACTGCAGTCTAACGCAGTATATTTCAATGCGTTACTGCGTGTTTACTGCATTATATATCAGTGTGTTACTGTACGTTTAATGCAGTATATATCAGTGCATTACGGCACGTTTAGCGCAGTATATTTGAGTGCGTTACTGCACATTTAAAGCAGTATACATCAGTGCGTTACTGCACATTTAATGCAGTATATTTGAGTGCATTACTGCAGTATATATCAGTTTGTTACTGCACGCTTAACACAGTATATATCAGTGCATTACTGCATGTTTAATGCAGCATATATCAGTGTGTTACTGTACGTCTAATGCAGTATATATTAGGGCGTTACTACACATCTAACGCAGTATATTTCAGTGCATTACTGCATGTTTAACGCAACATATTTCAGTGCGTTACTGCATGTTTAATGCAGTATTAATGCAGTATATATCAGTGCATTACTGCACGTTTAACACAGTATAAAATAGTGTATTACTGCATGTTTAATGCAGTATATTTCAGTGGGTTGCTGTACATTTAAAGCAGTATGAATCAGTGTGTTACTGTACACTTAAAGCAGTATATATCAGTGCTCTACTGTACATTTAACGCAGTATATATCAGTGTGTTACTGCACGTTTAACACAGTATATATCAGTGTGTTACTGCACATTTAATGCAGTATTTATCAGTGTGTTACTGCACGTTTCACACAGTATATATCAGTGCGTTATTTACGTTTAATGCAGTATATATCAGTGCGTTACTGCGCATTTAATGCAGTATATTTGAGTGCATTGCTGCACATCTAACACAGTATATTTACGTGTTTTAATGCACGTTTAACGCTATATATATCAGTGCATTACTGCACGTTTAATGCATGATATTTGAGTGAGCTACCGCTGCACATCTAACGCAGTATATATCTGTGCATTACTGCACGTTTAATGCAATTTATATCAGTGCATTACTCTACGTTTTACTGCACATTTAACACAGTATATACACAGTGCATTACTGTACGTTTAACACGGTATAGTTGAGTGCATTACTGCACATTTAAAGCAGTATATTTCAGTGCGTTAGTGCATGTTTACCACAGCATATTGCAGTGCATCAGTGCAGTTTTACTGCAGTATATTGTAGTGTGTCAGTGGAGTGTGTCTGTAAAGTGCACCAAACACCACTTTCCATTGATTAACGTGCATTCACTTACACATTTCCACATCTTTATTCCATTATGTTAATAAGCGCCCCCTCTATCATGTCTGGGAGGCCAAAAAGGAGAGGCAGACCTTCCCATGGCACTGTGAGGCACTGTGATGGCAAGCAGCAGGGCATGATTTTCTCTGTTGGAGATGTTGCCCATGCTATCCAGCCACAGCATGCATAGGAGGTGGTGGCTTATTTTGCCTCCTTGTCCACAGCTACTCCTGCCATAGCCCCAGCATCTGGCATGGAGGAGTCAGCTGAGTTATTTAAACACAGCGTCAGCCACTTGCTTCTTGACAATGCACAGCCATTACTTGATTTAGATCTTGGTTCTGAGGTTGAGGAAGGTAGGAACATGAGCCTACAGATAGAGGAGAACACTGGTAAACAACAAATTGGCAGTCAAGTTCCTCCAGCCACAGCATATTGGCAAGTTTTCTCCAGTGGCAATGAGGATAGAGGGGATGAGGATGAGGTCCCTAATATGACTTGGGTGCCAGATAGAGCAGAGGAGGAAAGTGAGGGTGAGGCAAAACCCCAAAGAGGCAAGGCATTTAACATCTCACCACTCAGTCCGCAAGAGCATCTGAAAGCCACACAAAACGTATGTAATTCTGCTCCTCCTCACACCTCACCTTTCCGGTCTACTCCTACTATACTTCATGACCTCTCAGCACCCTCCACTGACAGGGATGATGGTATAGTGCAGGGTGTCCTAGGTCCTTGCAGCACATCTGTCAGTAGCACATCACCAGCTGTAGACTACAATCGGCAAATTTCTCTGCCCAATCTGCTGCTGCAGTGAAAAGAAAATACAGTCCCTGTCACCCACATGCCCAGCATCGAAATATGGCTTTACAACTCCTGCCTTTCCATCTGGTGAATTCTGTCCCCTTCCATGAATTTCCAGAATGTACTGTACCACAATGGCAGGTTCCCAGTCACTATTTCTTTTCACGTAAGGCTATTCCAGCTCTCTACCATCATGTGGAAGGTAATGTTGTGGCATGGTTGTCAGTTGCAGTCAGCCACAAGGTCCACTTTATTAGGTCCACTTTATTGCTGACACGTGGTCCAGCAAGCATGGTCAGGGATGATATATTTTGTTCACAGCACATTGGGTAACTTTGCTTGCAGCTCTGAAGGATGCAGGACAGGGCTTAGTGCTGCAGCTTGTTGTGCCGCTGCGTCTCCATACAGCTAGTGGTAATGATGTTGGATTTGTCAGCTCCACCACCTCCTCCTCTTCTTTGCCTCCTTCATGCCCTCCTTTACTGAATTGTCCCATGAACCACAAGTACCCCCTAAGCATTCAAGAGGCTATTCACTGAGTCAGACTGAAAGGTACAATGCAGTTCTTAAACTGGTCTGTCTATAGCACAGAAGCCACACCAGAGCAGAGATTCTGGAGGGGCAGGCCTAGAGGGGGTTCATGCCAAGCCAGCAGAAGCCAGAAATGATGGTGTACGATCATGGCACAAACTTCCTGTCTGCTCTTATGCTCTGTACACAAGGTCTATGTTTGACTAACCTTAGGCTTTACATTTAGATATAGATTAAGGTACATAAAACTTTGCACACGTATACAAACCTAAACTCCTCTTTACCAGCCATGTGCCAGGTGAAATTAACTTTGTTTAGGAGGAAAATGCAGGACGTGTTTCTAATTGTACATCAAATATCAATTCAATAAAAACAATGTCAATGGAAGTTACTAAATGCAGAAAACAAGCTTTTTTTTGGATCATTGGATTTATGGACAGACTTAATTAGACTCTGTGTCGCTATGGGGTTGCGTGGGGTGCGGACCACATCTGGGTGATACCCATCAGAGGGTGCACGCCAGGCCGAAACTAGCCTGCAAGGCTGCCAGACCTCTTAGATCAGGAGAGCCGGGCAGTATTCTCAGAGAAGGGGGTCACTGTCCATATGGGCTGCACATGACATGGCAGCCTGATATCAGGATGGCCTGGCCGGCCCTCAGAGGGCAGAGACCCTACACACCCACCTCTCCTCCCGACTGGTCTATGGCACTGTGGCAGGCTAGACAGGAGAAAGCATGAGGCTCTAGCCTGCCCAGTGTCTATTGCTCTGTCCTGCTCCTGCTGTCACTGTGCAGTGGTAGGACAGAGAGCACTGTGGTAGGCTGGGGGGGGGGACTCAGGTAACACCATGTTTTACCACACCTGGTTACACCAACCCTTGTGATGCCACTATGTTAATGACATCAATTTAAGATGCATCTTGGCTGATTCACAATTTGTTGACAGGTGCATATCACCCACAGTTGACTCACTCTGACTTACATTTGACCTGCTTGAATAGGTTTTTGCATTCCCTTAGAATTGTATGGGACTGCAAAACTTGTTTGAAGCAAACACAAGTCCATCAACACAGATCCTTAGGGCTCATGTTTATGGGCAAGATTTTCCTGCATTTACCTTACAACAGCAAATTACCATTGACTTATGAAGACCAGTATGAATGAAAGTTCAGGTGCTGTGTCTGATATGTTTTGCATTGTATTTCTTTGGGTACATTATGTCCTACTGGGGTGAGTTTTAAAGTGGAAGTAAACCCATCGATTTAAAAAGTTTTAAAAAAAAGGCATGCCGGGAATGCTAACTGCACATTGGTTGTGCTCTCAGCCAGGGCCGCTGATAGAAATCATGGGGCCCCGTACAGCCTACCTGACGGGGCCCCCCTTCAGCTCCACCCTGGCCCCGCCCCTAGTCCCTCCTCCAGCCCCACCCCTGGCCCCACCCATTGCCCCTCCCCAGACCCCGCCTTGAAACACTGAAACTGCAGTGCGGTGCGAATCACATCCGGTTCTCGCTGCCGCAGCGGTGTGGACCCAGCCTAAAGGCTTTTAAAGCGCCGTCTATGGATAATATAAATTTACCGTAGTGTTCTGCCATTCCACAGGTGGGCATCGTTTTAAAGCATGGTATGTTTGGTATCTATTTACTCGGTGCAACATCTTTTATATTTAACAAAAAAAAAAAAGGGTATTCTTTTGTGTTTACATGTGCTAGAATTCATTAACCACTTGCTTACTGGGCACTTAAACACCCTTCCTGCCCAGACCAATTTTCAGCTTTCGGTTCTCTCACACTTTGAATGACAATTACTCAGTCATGCAACACTGTACCCAAATGAATTTTTTGTCCTTTTTTTCCCACAAATAGAGATTTCTTTTGGTGGTATTTGATCACCTCTGGGGTTTTTATTTTTTGCGCTATAAATGAAAAAAGACCGAAAATTTTGAAAAAAAACGCATATTTCTTTGTTTCTGTGACAGAATTATGCAAATTATTAATTTTTCTTCATAAATTTTGGCCACAATTTATACTGCTACATATCTTTGGTAAAAATAACCCAAATTAGTGGATATTATTTGGTCTTTGTGAAAGTTAGAGAGTCTACAAGGTGTGGTGCGAATCGCACAAAATTGATCACATCTGATGTACTGGTGGCCTATCTCGCTTCTTGTGACCCGAACAAGTCAGGAAAGTAAAAATACCCCCCAAATGACCCCTTTTTGGAAAGTAGACATTCCAAGGTATTTAGTAAGAGGCATAGTGAGTTTTTTGATGTCATATTTTTCCCACAATTCTTTGCAAAATTAAGATTTTTCATTTTTTTTTTTCTCCACAAAATTGTCATTGTAATAGGTTATTTCTCTCACATGGCATGTGCATACCACAAATGACACCCCCCAAAAAATTCTGCTACTCCTCCTGAGTATTACAATAGCACATGTGTGGGACTTTTTCACAGCCTGGCCACATAGAGAGGCCCAACATGCAGGTAGCGCCATCATGTGTTCTAGGAACATAAATTACACATCTAACTTGTTGACTACTTATTACACTTTTGAAGCACCAGGACAATGACACGTGACACTGATGACAGATGGCACTGATACGTGGCAATGATGACACTTATACGTGGCACTGATGACAGGTGGCACTGATGACAGATGGCACTAATATGTGGCACTGATGACACGTGGCACTTATACGTGGCACTGATGACACGTGGCACTTATACGTGGTACTGAAGACACGTGGCACTGATGACAGATGGCACTAATACGTGGCACTAATACGTGCCACCGATGACAGATGGCACTAATACATGGCACCGATGACACGTGACACTGATGACAGATGGCACTGATAAGTGGCATTGATGACACGTGACACTGACAACAGATGGCACGTGACACTGACAGGTGGCACTGATGACAAATGGCACTGATACGTGGCACTGATGACAGATGGCACTATGTGGCACTGATGACACGTGACACTGACGACAGGTGGCACTGACGACAGGTGGCACTGGGGGCAGGTGGCACTGACGACAGGTGGCACTGGGGGCAGGTAGCACTGGGGTGGATGGCACTGGGGGCAGGTAGCACTGGGGTGGATGGCACTGGGGCAGGTAGCACTGGGGTGGATGGCACTGGGGCAGATGGCACTGGGGCAGATGGCACTGGGGCAGATGGCACTGCTGGGGGCGGATGGCACTGCTGGGGGCGGATGGCACTTTTTATTTGTTGCTTTTTACTTTTTACCACATCGACAAAACAATTATTTTATCTTTTATGCCTCAAGATCAAGAATACACAGACACCTCACCTTGTCCCCAACTTCTCACCTCGATCGCCCGGCCCCTGCTCTCTCTGCTTCTGGTTAGTCATGTGTAGAGAGAGAGAGAGAGGATTGGGCATATCACTCCGCAGCATAACCTTTCTATGTTAATGCTGTGCGTTGTGCGATGTGCGGAGCGGGTGCAGAAGATGTATTCCTCCGCACCCGAAAAAGAAGAAAGAGTCCCCCCCACTACAGGCAGCCGCATACGTAGAAAACATACTGGAAAAAAAAAAAAACTGTACCGACGGGGGGGGGGGGGGTGGGGGTGGGGGTGGGGTGCGTGGGGGTTGCGCACGGGTTAGTTGTGGGACGGGTGGCGGTGTGCTGGAGGAGGAACTTTTTTTTTTTTTTAATACATACAATTTTTGGCAGTTAGGTTGCCCGGGCCCCCCTGCTGGTCAGGCCCGGTACAGCAGGGCCAGATGTACTGGCCTATCAGCGGCCCTGCTCTCAGCCAAACTATCAAACCATCCAATGGTTGGTGTCATAACGAATCACATGTGCAGCACCATAGCAGTTGAAGATTAAACAGAGGCAAAGATGGCAGCTTCCTTGGCTGAAAATGATAGGGGAGTTTACTTCCACTTTAAGTAGCATGCACAGCAGGTGTAAAGTAGATTATTCTTGTTAAACACTGTATTTTCCATTTAAATATAGCTGCATCAGTTCTAATGGAAAACACAGCATTTAACTAGAACACCCATCAACATTAACCCTACGTTATTACTTTAATGAAGCTTTTAATAGCTTTTAGAATAGCTTGCAACCCTGGAAATGGACATTAGTTTGTCTTTAATAGCACAATCTGGCTTTAATCTATGAGACAATAACCATGGCCAAAGTGTGGAGTATATGAAAAGTCATCACTATTTAGGCATGATTTCAAATACAGCTTACCAAATGCTCTACAAAAAAGTTTCAATAGACACTAATCCATTACACTGTTTGGATTTAGCTGTTAGCACAAAGGTAATATGCTCTGCACAAACTTAACGCATTAAGACCCACAAAACTAACTCTTATTTGCTTAGTTATTTGCAATGTGAAAGCTGTCCACTGGTAAAATTAGTACAAATACCGGTCATCAATAAACAAAAGAGGGCAATGAAGAGTTGCTGAAAGCAGTATTTCAAACCTTTACAAGTTAACAATAACCCATTGCTCTTGCCCATGTACATAATTACATCTCAATCATTTCCAAGATAGCGCCAGTCTATGTGATATGCTGAGATTTATCCGGTTGTCATCATGGACTATCATGATATGTCTTACAATGATATAATAGTCTGTTGTGCACAAGAAAGGGGTTCTTTGTTTTTCTTTTACTTGGAATTTTTGGAGATAATGTTATTATGCAATATGCTGCCATTCTTAATGACATAATGGATTCTTTATGAATGTTACTAATGATAAATGGAAAACATCAATGTTACACACAAGCTTATTCATTTAAAAAAATTATTTCTTTAAAGTGAAAAATATGACATAAATAAATGATCTAAATATGGGCAGCACAGTGGTTAATACTTTCATCTAGCAGCACTAGGGTTGCCAGTTTGAATCACAACTACATCACTGCCTGGAGTTCGCATGTTCTCCCTGTGCCTGCCTGGGTTTCCTCCAGGTACTCTGGTTTCCTACCACACTCCAAACACACATACTGGTAGATTAATTTGTTTCTGTCTAAATTGGCTCTAGTATTTGTATGTAGGAATGTGAGTTAGGGACCTTAGATTGTAAGCTCCCTGAGGGCAGGGACTGATGTGAATTTACAATATACACATGAAGCACTGCGTAAATTGATGGCACTATATAAGTACTAGGGATGGGTAAACGGTTCGGCCGTACTTTGGTTGTTCAGATGTTAGGCGAACACTGAACAGTATACAGTGTTCGGGGCAAATTCAAAATCCGCCAGAACACCGTTAAAGTCTATGGGACACTAGTATGAAAAATCAAAAGTGCCCATTTTAAGGGATTATTGTCCTAAAAAGTGTTTGGGGACCTGGGACCTATCAATGCAAAAAAAAGTTTTAAAAAGGAGGTTTTTTTGCGGGAGCAGTGATTTTTTTTAATGGTTAAAGTGAAACAATAAAAATGAAATATTCCTTTAAATATTGTGCCTGGGTGGTGTCTATAGTATGCCTGTAAAGTGGCACATTTTTCCGTGTTTAGAACAGTACCACAGCAAAATGACATTTCTGTTTGTGGCTGTAATGAATTGTTGGGTTTCAGCAATATAGATAAAACTCATTGAAAAAAGGGGCATGGGTTCCCCCAGTCTATTACTAGGCCCTTTGGGTCTGGTATGGATATGGTATGGATATTAAGGGGAACCCCAAACCAAAAATTAAAAAAAAGGCGTGGGGGTCCCCCCAAAATCCATACCAGGTCCTTTGGGTCTGGTATGTAAATTAAGGGGAACCCTGCGCCAAAATTTATGAATTGTGAATTGGTAACGTGGGTAAATTGTACCCCTAACATTTCACAAAAAAAGTGTAAAAAATTGTAAAAAAGACAAGGGACAGCTTGGGACAAGTCCTTTAATAAAAAAAAATTAAAATAAATGCCCAGTGATGTAAATTCATGATTTTTCATGTTCACAGGGGCAATACAGTAGTGTAGTGGGTAGCTCTCTCACCTAGCAGTAAAAAGGGTCACTGGTTCAAATCCCAACCACGACACTACCTGCCTGGAGTTTGCATGTTCTCCCTGTGCCTGCGTGGGTTTCCTCCTGTTTCCTCCCACACTCCAAAGACTTGCTGGTGGGTTAATTGGCTTCTGTTCAAAATTGGCCCTAGTATATGAATATGAGTTGGGGATGCATGTCCCCCTCAGATCTACAGCAAGTGCACTTGGTGCAACGTGGATTTGCCTTTAGTAAATAACCCCAAATAACCCCAAATGGGTCCCATAGACGGTGTTCGTGTGCTCTTCCGAAATTTGCCTGTTCGGGTGTTCTGGTGTGAACTGAACCGGGGGGTTTTCGGCTCATCTTTAATAAGTACCTGTAATTAAAAATAAATAAAATAGATTGACTCCTAAATGGAATTGACTCCTTTTGGAACCATTTTAAATGAAGTTAGAGAAAACCTCTTTGGCTTCTCTTAGGATGATGCAATTTAAAGCTGAACTCCATGATCACCCCTTTGTGCCATAGAATTGTGCTTTCCAGTGTACAAAATCACCAAAAAATGAATTAAAAAACTAACTTGATAGCGACAAAAATGTACTTTATAAATGTCTGTAACATCACTACCTTTCCCCAAAAATTGCGGGTACATTAGGACATCAAGAGGAGGGATCAGTAAGGCTGTAGTTCAATCAAGGTGGTGCTGGGCAATATAAGACCAAGGGAGAACACAGAAATAACTACCTATTGCAGGTGCATTGTACTGATGTCAGCAATGTCCTACAGGAACATTAAAGAGAAGTTGACTAATGACTAATATCTAATGTCTAATATCTGGCTCATAGAGAGAGCATGGCTGCTACTGGTCTTATGGCTGCTACTGGTCTTATAAACTGGAAGACAATGCAGTCAAACTCTGTATTAGAACTCATTCAGGGCTCTTTATTCATGGACAACTGAGCCTAATGAAAAAAAATGTTTGCAGGTCCAGTTAAGGTAAGGGGATAACTTTGGAAAAGAGAGTTACTAGTTCTGATGGGAGTTCAGCTCTAAAGTAGAACTAAACGAAAAACTTTTTTTCATTTTGGATAGCATAAGGGAGGGCTAAAACCCCTGTAAGCCCACGTACACACGGTCGGAGATTTTGCCAACCAAATCCGTCGGATTTTGTCTGTCGGATTTAGTCCGACGGATTGTGTCCGAAACTGTTGCATACACACGGTCAGGCCAAGTTGTCTGATTTAGCGGTTGCCAAGAACGTAATTTCGTTACGATGGGACTGCATTCAGGCTAGTAGCCAATAGCTTTGATGTAGGAATTTGATCTGAGCATGTGTGGCACTTGGTCCGATCAAAATTCGCTACACATGATCGGATTAGGTCCGACCGGCCCAGTTGGTCGGGAAATATTTCCAACATGTTGGAAAATTGGGTCCGACGGAGATTCAGACGGAATCAGTCCGATGCATACTACACACAGTCGGATTATCTGACGACACTGTCCGATAAGACGCATTCCGACGATTCTCCGACCGCGTGTACGCGGCATTAGATTTATTTTTGCCATCTATGTCCCTTTGGGTAGATTTCCTTTCACTTCCTGTCTCATACCCAAAACAGGAACTAAGAGAAAAGTCCTCTAAAGTGAGGAAATACCTGGTTGTCACCAGTGTCACCAGGACTAATGTCCCTATTGGAAGCTATCCCATGATTTCTGTTATGGGGAAAACCCACAATTTGGAATTTTCTTTTACCTTTACTATCAGTGATAATGGTAAACAGGACTAACAAAGAGGATGAATCTTTCTAACAGGTACACAGACAGCAAAAATATATCAGGTGTTCTAATCCATCTTCACTCTACCCAAAACAACCTTAGAAAAAACTGTTTGCCTTTAATTACTGTATACTTGAAAAAAGTCAAGCCCCCCCCCCAGCTACAATATATACTGTATGTGTGTGAGTGTGTATGCACACACACACACACTAAAGCACTGTGCACTGTGTAATATATTAGCACTATACAAATATGAAACATTTGTTACTATAATAAGTATTAATATTGTTTAAATATTAATATGTGTTTATATTTGTTTAATATAATATATTAATATTAAATATGCAGTACATACACATGTTTTGCAACAATTTTCTTTTCCGCATATTAATAAACAATTAGAGCAAAATATAATTTTTCAGAAATATTCATGAGCAGCAGAATTAATTAGATAAAGACCCAAGTAAAATAGAATGTTGGAAACACATTTGTATCAGGAAAACTTCTCTGATAAGGCAGTTTTGTAAATGGAAGGGTGGGAAGGAGGGATCATTAGACTGTGAACAGTTTAACACATCTTTCATTATTGTTTGCATTCCCATACAAACTGTAATGCCGCGTACACACTGGCGGACTGTATGGCCTACTTAGTCCGCCGAAACACATTTCAGCGGACAGTCCGCTCGTGTGTGGGCTTCAGCGGACTTTTTCAGCGTGCAGTCCGGCGGACTAAGTATTTCGGAATGTTCGAAATACTGTCCGTCGTACTCGCATTTCGGCGGACAATCCGCCCGTGTGTATGCCAGTCCGCCGTACTTTTGAAATGAGCGGACTTTTCCCGCCCGGAGAAAAGTCCGCTCATTTCGAGCGGGTATTCAGGTAGGCGGGGCCCGCGAAGGAGACGTCGCTGGCCCCGCCGCCTGGTATGGACTTAAAGGGGAACCCCAACGCCGAAAAAAATCGGCGTGGGGGTCCCCCCCAAGTCCACAACAGACCCTTGTCCGAGCACGCTACCCGGCCGGCCAGGAAAGGGGGGCGAGCGAGCGCCCCCCCTCCTGAGCCGTACCAGGCCGCGTGCCCTCAACATGGAGGGGTGCCTTGGGGAAGGGGGGGCTGCGCGACCCCCCCACCCCAAAGCACCTTGTCCCCATGTTGATGAGGACAAGGGCCTCTTCCCGACAACCCTGGCCGTTGGTTGTCGGGGTCTGCGGGCGGAGGGCTTATCGGAATCCGGGAGCCCCCTTTAATAAGGGGGCCCCGGATACCGGCCCCCCACCCTATGTGAATGAGTATGGGGTACAATGTACCCCTACCCATTCACCTGTAAAATAAAAGTACCAAAAAAAACACAACACACGAGATAAAATACTTTATTGCACAGCTCCGGGGGTCTTCCGTCTTCGGGGGTCTTCTCGCCGGACTCCTCCGCTATCTTCTTGTAGCTCTTTTGCTAGCGGAGGAGTCCGGCTTTCTTCCTCGCCGCCGGCCTCTTCTCCCGACTTCGGGGTCTTGTCCCCCTCTTCGGTTCTTCTGCTGGGCCACCGCGCCTTCTTATAGCTCTTTTACAGGCGGTGGCCTGGTCTTCTGTCGCCGCTGCCTTCCGTTCTTCTGTCGCCGCCTTCGGTTCTTCTGCCGGGCCACCGCGCCTTCTTGTAGCTCTTTTACAGGCGGTGGCCCGGTCTTCTGTCGCCGCTGTCGCTGTCGCCGTCGCCACCTTCCGTTCTTCTTCTTCTTCTTGTTCTTCTTCTTCTTCTCCAGGAGATGTTGACACGTCGCTCTCTCCGGCCGGAATGCCAGAGCCGCGCTGAGCGGCCACTTATATAGTGACAATGGGGCGGTGTCACATGGTATATGTCACATGGGTTGGTCACATGGGTTGATGTCACATGGGGACTATGACATCGTAAGGGGGCGGGGTCACCATGTGACCAACCCATGTGACTCGCTCGCCCCCCTTTCCTGGCCGGCCGGGTAGCGTGCTCGGACAAGGGTCTGTTGTGGACTTTGGGGGAACCCCCACGCCGATTTTTTTCGGCGTTGGGGTTCCCCTTTAAGCCCATTCCAGGCGGGGGAGCCCGCGACGTCTCCGTCGCGGGCCCCGCCTACCTTCACACGCGCTCGAAATGAGCAGACTTTCCTCCGAGCGGGAACAGTTTGCTCATTTCGAAAGTAGCCTACACACGGGCGGACTGTTCGCTCAAACACAGTTTCAGCGGACAGTTTTTCGGAATTTCCGAAAGACTTTGTCCGTCAAACTGTCATCTGAAACTGTCCGCTGAAAGCCCACACACGAGCGGACTGTCCGCCCAAACACTGTTCAGCGGACAAGGTTGGGCGAACAGTCCGCCCGTGTGTACGCGGCCTTATAGTACAAATAAAAAAAAGAATCATGGATAGTACTTAACCATGTTGTATACTACAATGAAAAAATGTACACCTTCCCCAATATTGTTCTCCATTATGAAAACTTAATGAATTCATTATAAAGCCAGCATAAAGACTGCAGTATGTGACAGCCCTTCAGTACTGTATATATTTAATAGATTCATCATACATAAAATAATGGTTGATACGTGCTGCATATTTAATATTGGTTGAGTTACTAAAGAAATAACACAGTGAATTTTCACTTATTTATTATGGGTACTTGTATAGTGCTTACAATTTATGCAGTGCTTTACATATACTGTATATTATACATTCACATCAGTCCCTGCCCTTAAGATGCACACAATCTAGGGTCCCTAAATCACTTTCATACATACTAGAGCCAATTTAGATAGGAGTCAAGTAACCTACCAGCATGTCTTTGGAATGTAGGAGAAAACCCATGCAGGCACAGGGAGAACATGAAAACTCCAGGCAGGTAGTATCATGGTTGGAATTTAAACTAACAACCCTAATGCTGCCAGGTCGAAGTGCTAACACTTACCACTGTGCTGCCTTGCTGGAAAACAATCGTTCTCATAGTTTAGTGAATAAAGTGAAGTTGTGTTCAATTTCATTATCAAATCACATGCAAACAAAGTTCCTGGTATTTTAAGTGACTAGAGCTTTACCTTATTTATTAAGCTAAGTGAACATTCACTTTTCTAAGGTCTTTTTTTCAATTAGTAAATCAACCCCAATGTCTTCTCCTACAAATCAGATCCAGTCATAACTCAACTGAGCCCAAAATCACAGAAACTATTGTTATCCATTTTATATTCACTGCAATTTCTTTTTGGCTTGAAGGAATTCCGGTTATTTATAACAATGCCCATGTTTGAAAAATGAGAAATAGCTTAGTTATGAAGACTGACATCAACAATTGGAATACCACAAAAAAACTATCCTCAGGGCAGGATTGAAATATTGGAATGGAACTGACAAAACACTTCATATGATGTTTCAGAGGTATTATGACGTCTCATCAGATACCATGTCTTAATAACAAGGTTGTTCATTTCTGTTTTGGAATTTGAACTCATTGTTAAAAAATGTCTTTTAAAATTAACATTTCTGCAAAATCTCCTTAAGGAAAATTTGAATAGGACTGAACAAAACATGACAAAACACACGAAACAGAAAATATGAACTAAAATTACGAATATTACTCTTGTTATATTATCTACTTGTTTATACAAAATAGCTTATAAAGGGTAGTTTCAATTTTTTTTTTAGCATTCCGTGGAATTTGTGGAATACACTGGAATTGTTTTATGACAACTGGAGTAAATCTTAAGCTTTGGTTTTATTTTTCATTCTGTCAAAAATAAAGGCTGTATGGTTGACTATTATAAGCAAAAGCTTAATCTTTGCTTAATTTTTATCTCACTTTCATGAATCTGGGCCAGTGTATTAAATCAAAAGCAGTGAGATATTTACATCTGGATCTTGTAACAACACAATGTTATTTTATGACTTTACACTGGGTATATAAAGCAATAAACTTAAAGTATTGGGCAGAGCCTAGAAGATAAGCACTGCACCACTGCCAAAGTAATAGTTATAGCTGAAAAGGAATACCATATGTATGGAATTTGCTGTAAATGGGCATGATGGCCATAAGTGATGTGTGCATCTATCAGTATCTGCTTTCCTAGCGATATGGAGTTAGATTATTTTACATAGATTATTAGCTAGCAATCATCTAGGAGAGGTCCAACCCAATTCTGCTACTTCTAAAATGTGGGTCCCCCTCCTGCCCGCATTGAATCATTGAGGGAATGGGCTTGTTGTAGTGTGATAGCACAGCATTTGACTTTCTGTGTGACCTGCTGCATCATGACATAATTTATGTGGATTGCACCTACAGTCAACAAGTCATAAAGAGGTCCCCCGCTCACTTGCTATGCTATTCAAAAGTTAATAGGTAAGAGATTGAAAGCAGGGACGGACTGACAACTCATGGGGCCCCCTGGCAATAGGAGATTATGGGGCCCCCAGGCAATCAGAGATTATGGGGCCACACAGTATACACAAACACACACACACACAGTATACAATCACACAGTATACACAGACATGTTTCTATTGCCTGAGAAGGTACTGGAGAGGTGGGGCAGCTATAATCTCTGGATTTTTAGACCAAAAGGATGTCGGTAAGGGACATTTCAGAGACAGATGTAAAAAAAAAAAACACAAATTTTTACATACTGTCCCTGGTTTTACTAAGACTGGCAACCCTAATGGGGCCCCCGAGTGGCCCAATGGTCAGTCCACCCCTGATTGAAAGGATACTTTCAGTAGTTTACAGAGCAGATTAAATCAGTGATTTGTGGCAAAATTTCAATTTCAATTGCTTTTAATTATTTATTGCATAACTTTATCTTTATTGGTATGTAGGACTCCATTCAGCAATGTAAATTTATTATGTTATATTTAAAATACATCATATACTATTGATTGCCATTGCAGGTATTAAAGTAGAATACCAGTCAGGATAAAAATCACAAGTAATTTAATAACCCAATAGTATTAGGTTGCCTGAACCTGGGCATTCTTTTTTTTCCAATTGTAAGCTGTAGTATTACTTCCAGTGAATGTTACAAATCCCTTTACAGGACCTAATCAGAGGAAGACTCAATGTTGGATGGATATAAAGTATGTTTTCTGGTCAATATGTTTTCCAGAAGTCACATAAGCAGGATGTGGGCTGAGACAGTCTTCATTTCTTCATCTCTTCATAAATTTTTATAGAACATTCATTTTTGTATTAGTAGGAGTAGATGGTCAGATGAGCTTCTTCTTTGGAATTTTGATCCACCCTTTGATTGCCCAAGCTCATAGTTGAAACTGGTCATTACACTTTAAAGTGTGAAAAGATTGGAGGACAACTAATCACTGTTATCAAATGATCACTGGAGAAACAGACCTTACAGCTATAAGGTTAGGCATTTTGGACTATGAAACTGAGATCTTGAGGGCATGAATCTTGCTTCTTCATTAGGCATTAAGGGTAAAAGAAGGGAATTGGTGAGATTCTTGAAATTCCACTGTCGTTTTGTCTTTTAAAGGATGAATGCTGCATTAAAAAAAATGATGAACCCTTTCACTCTGCTTGGTGTGTCAAGTGACTGCAAATTTACATCAACCCATGTGACCAACCCATGTGACATATACCATGTGACACCGCCCCATTGTCACTATATAAGTGGCCGCTCAGCGCGGCTCTGGCATTCCGGCCGGAGAGAGCGACGTGTCAACATCTCCTGGAGAAGAAGAAGAAGAACAAGAAGAAGAAGAAGAACGGAAGGCGGCGACGGCGACAGCAACAGCGGCGACAGAAGACCGGGCCACCGCCTGTAAAAGAGCTACAAGAAGGCGCGGTGGCCCGGCAGAAGAACCGAAGGCGGCGACAGAAGAACGGAAGGCAGCGGCGACAGAAGACCGGGCCACCGCCTGTAAAAGAGCTATAAGAAGGCGCGGTGGCCCGGCAGAAGAACCGAAGAGGGGGACAAGACCCCCGAAGTCGGGAGAAGAGGCCGGCGGCGGGGAGGAAGAAAGCCGGGCTCCTCCGCTAGTAAAAGAGCTACACGAAGATAGCGGAGGAGTCCGGCGAGAAGACCCCCGAAGACGGAAGACCCCCGGAGCTGTGCAATAAAATATTTTTTCTCTGTGTTGTGTTTTTTTTTGTACTTTATTTCACAGGTGAATGGGTAGGGGTACATTGTACCCCATACTCATTCACATAGGGTGGGGGGCCGGTATCCGGGGGCCCCCTTCTTAAAGGGGGCTCCCGGATTCCGATAAGCCCCCCGCCCGCAGACCCCGACAACCAACGGCCAGGGTTGTCGGGAAGAGGCCCTGGTCCTCATCAACATGGGGACAAGGTGCTTTGGGGTGGGGGGGCCGCGCGGCCCCCCCTTCCCCAAGGCACCCCCCCATGTTGAGGGCACGCGGCCTGGTACGGCTCAGGAGGGGGGGCGCGCTCGCTCGCCCCCTTTCCTGGCCGGCCGGGTAGCGTGCTCGGACAAGGGTCTGTTGTGGACTTTTGGGGGGACCCCACGCCGATTTTTTTCGGCGTTGGGGTTCCCCTTTAAGTCCATTCCAGGCGGCGGAGCCCGCGACGTCTCCTTCGCGGGCCCCGCCTACCTGTACACGCGCTCGAAATGGGCGGATTTGCCTCCGCCTTACGTGGGCGAGTCCGTTCATTTCAAAAGTTGAGCGAACTGTTTGTCAAACAGTTCGCTGAAACAGTCCGCTCAAAAAGTGTCGTGTGTGGCCATGTCCGTCCATGCTAATTTTGAGCGGACTGTTTGCCGAAACTGTTTGACAAACAAAGTTGGGCGAACAGTCCGCCCGTGTGTACGCGGCCTTACAGTTAAATTTTCAGGACAAGCTTCAGGGGTTAACAAAAGGTTTAGCAAGATAGTAGTAAGACATCTGTATAGACAACAATGTCTGGGGGGAGTAATAAAAGTAAAATAATAAAAACAGTGTAGCGCTTCAATAATAATAAATGTAATCAACACAAATTATAAATTATAATTATAATTACGTCACTAGTCAGGGCGCATGTGCAGAGTGACAGACTCTCGGATTGGCCCTTCTGCTGCCGGCCACGCCCAGTGGCGTGTGACGCTCTCCATGTGTGAAGTTGGCACCAGATGCAAATGCTTTCCCCTCCCGTACACTTCCGTGGAGAGATATAGAGCGTGACGTTTACACGCCCCCTTTCACTTATTTATTTTTTGCATGACTACGTAACATGTGACGTTTGTACGCACACGCCCCATTTCGTCGTCATGCACCTATAAGCGCTCACGAAGCTTGCTGTGATCCGCAGCGTGGAACGCATAACAAGGAGTAATTTGGCGCCAAGCTTTGAATGACACCTCCTCCTTACACTCTTGCTTAATGATATGCAAATATACACGCCTCTACTCCATAGACTTGAGCCTTTCTCAACCACTCCCACATTTAACCACATGACACACGCATTGAGTGATTGGTTTAGTCGTTCCTGTGTCATTTCATGTCATGATACTTCAGATTATCTGATCTAAACTTTACAAAACCGATCATCACGTATCAATCATCACCACGATTACTTATGCACATCCCCAGGTTACACATTGCTGGTACAACAAGTAAGAGACATCTAATGATAGATCTCTATTAGACATTACCACTGAGAACTTTATAGCTCTATTTATGATATAATATAAACAAATCAGCTTGCTCTTGGGACAGTATAGTGCAGCTTATGTATAATTGACAGTGCATATCTGATTGTTTGTACCAGAACTGGATGTGCTCTCTGTATGCGCTCTGTATGTGCATTGGGGCTGTTTGCAATTTATAAGTCAGATGAGGCTGTGAACAATGCAAATACAAACTGACAGTTTCTGGTAAAGGTTTAATGTATTTTATGTATAACTAACAACGCAGGTCTGATCTTTATGTATTAATGCTTGATGTGTTCTTTGCATATGTTTTATAAGTGAATTGAATCATGTTGCATCTATATATCTGATTAGGCTATGAATAATGTAACAATGTAATCTATTCAGTGCTATCCACGCGTGAGCATGGTGGCTTATTTTTTATTTATTTTCCAGATTTTATTGCCATCAATACCTATCTAACAGTCTGCATGAGTGACATTTTGAGATGTTATTTGTATTTGCTTATAGTGTCTGAATTGGTATACTTTGGTTTGACTAAATTGTACACTGTAGCTTTAAGAGGCTGTCTGAGATTGGATGTCCCGCCTCTTGTTAGGCGGAACCTCTCTCTCATTCTCTATATATTTGTCAGCAATGTGGTGGGTTCCAACATGCCCCAGTTGAAGACACATATGTCGAAACGCGTCGGGCGAGCTGTTGGTACCCCACATTGCTTTTAAGTTCATTTCGTTTTTTTATGTGATCACTAAGTCATTTATTACCTTTTGACTTCAATAAACCAACGTTTTTATATCGTTTGACCCGCACCATGTGGAGCCTTTTTTTCTTTTTCCTTTTCTCCATTGTTTTGGTTTAAAACTTCACAAACACCCCCCTCCCCATTCGGGGGAGGCTGGAGTATTGGTCCAACGGGCTGCGTTTGAGCTTGATTACTTCGACCTTTGATGTTCCATCTGAAAGGATCCATCTTTGAGCCTACAACCGCCTGGAGCTCCTCCACCAGCTCAACTGACCTCTCTCCTCACACTCCTTGGTCCTTGATTGTGACCCCAAGCCTTCTAGACTCAACCGTCATATGACTGTGTGAGTCCAACTGTTCCGGTAAGAAGTATTTATCTACTATTCACTGATGTTTACAATCAAGTTTACCTGCATGAACATATTCGTCCAGTACACCATTTTCCTTCCATGTGACGGTTTGGTCACTCCTATGCCATCAACATAGTGGAATGAGTGCCTTATATTGGACTTTTATTTCCAGGCATTTGGTTCTGTGCGATTTTTTGTTTTGCTATTATTATTTTTATAATTTATAATTTGTGTTGATTACATTTATTATTATTGAAGCGCTACACTGTTTTTATTATTTTATCTGTTGAACTTTGTTTGTTTTTAGTGTTGGCTGCTGTTGTGGCCGTTGTGGCCATCTTTTTACAAACTATAGCGCAGTGTTTTTCCCCCTTTATATTTCTCTGAGTAATAAAAGTAAAAGAGTCAGTCAAATAAGGGGCAGAGGAGCCTGTGGAATTTGAAGAAGACAGAGGTAAGAGTGGTCATAAAACTTTTTGATAGTGATTTAATAAACTAATATCTACATTCAGTTGTGTTTTAAACAGAGTTATCATTCTTTTAAACATACTCCTTACCTGAGTGTTCATACAATTTTCATTAGAAACCAAAACATTCATGTCTTCCAAACTGTGGTTTAGTTGTGAGAATTGACATCCGGGTCCATCTGCTCTGGTAAGAGTGTCCAATCCTATTCATCTTTCGGATTCACCACTGTTAATGTTTTACATTGCACCTTGCATGTTTGAAGATCATCAATTTGTTGTGGGCTTCTACCCATTTACTTTATTTGAATTTATGTTATGAGATTTATATAAGCATTTCTCACTTCACACATAGCCATTCATTTTATTATGTTGGACTTGGAACATTTTATGCACTTATTATTTGTGCACATATCTTGCTAGCGCTCCATTTATTTTTTATTTTTTTATAATTGTATTTTTATTAAATTGCAAAGCAAGTACAATATAATCGAGCAATGAGATACTCGATAAGCAGAAGTAAACATAGCGTACAACATAAACGTTAACTAGAGAAGTTAGATATTAATGTCCACAAATGCAGGCACAAAAGTGAACTGCATAATTATAACAATTAAAATAAATAACAAACAGTTTATGAATGACAAAAAAGAATCCGAATGACAATAGGCCGGAGGCCAGAGAAAGACAAAGCAACAAAACATCCATAGGATCGTCATGGTGAATCTCAGAGGGGGGGAGTTGGTTACCCGGATTAACACATAACGAGGTTTAATGGGAGAGGGAAAGACGGGAGCAGAAGCCGGAAAGAAGGAGCTCCTCCCAGCAGCAGCGGCCGTTAAGGGTGTACAGACAGGGGAGCCCCGTATTCTGACCGATCCCAGGGTTCCCAGACTTTATCAAACTGGGAAACCAAGTCATGAAGCGAGGCCGTCAGGTACTCCATTCTCCGTATCTCGGACACCAGTTGGAGAAATCTAGGCCAGGGGGGAGTTGCGCCAGACAACCAGCATAGCGGGATAGCGCTACATTTTTTGCACCCTACTAATATGAAGAAGGGGAGATTGTAATTGTGTGTTAAGTTCCCTTTTAGAAAAGTTGCTCCTTAGTGATGTCATGGATGTAGTCAGTGCCCATATAAATGCCAGTTAGGAGGGACTTAACAAAACAAGAAAGACGGCGCCCTCTAAGTGCAGCAATTGATTAAAACTGATTTATTCATTGTAGATTAAAAACACTCACAACAGAGTAGTGGGGTACAGGCGCGTATAAAGTAATTGATCCATCTGTATAGCCCGGGTGACACAGGTCTCTGAAGCTGTTAGGCAGGCTGTCCAGCGTCTTTCATCTGTCAGGTAGCCAGCGGTGCTGCGGGTTTCCCAGCGCTTCCGGACAGCTGGAACACAGGCAGTGGACGCTTGATGCTCTTCCACTGTGTCGTGATAGATTTTGCTTCCAGGGAACGGGGTTAGGTGGGTGGGTAAAGAGTACTTTGAGGACGAGGTGGTACATTACTCAGTTGGAACAGCCATAGTCGCCCTGCCTCCCCTGACCTTCTTCTGCAAATCCATTAGCGGGGTGCAAAAGGAGGACTTGGAGACCAGGCCAGAGTCCTCTAATGTAAGTAAGGGTCTAAGCCTAGGAATGAGGGGCCATTCGGGAGCGTGCCTGACTGGCCAGAGCTATGGAAGGGACATTGGGAGGGACTGGCAAACACTGGCCGGCGTGTGTTTCAGCGTTGCATGGTCAGGAGCTACAAATAACAGGCATTTGCCTGTACATTGACATTCTGGACTTGGGAACCCGGGATTGTGTGCCTCAGCTAGCCCTCGGTAAGTGACCTGGGAACATATAGCTCAATTACAACAATGTTGCAGTACCCCCTACCTTAAGGTACTGACACTGGCCAGTGATATTTTGATAGCGTCCTTTCTCCCTATAGGTGACATGGGTGGTTATGCCCTACCATGCTTCCACCCTTTGCCTGTGGTCTTTAGTGCTATAGATGTTAGCCACACACTGCCACCATCTCCCCTAGTGGCATTGCCTCTCCCGGGACCCCTAAATTCTCAACATCATTACCAGGTATATATTGTGTCTCTCACCTTATATTCCACTTGGTTTCCCCCTCCTTTTTTGTCCATCACCCTCCCTCTTTCTTTTTTCCTCCCCTTTCTCCTCCCTCATTCTCTCAATTTTTTTCCTTTGTTTTTGTTCCTGTTTCCTCTTTTTCTTTCCTTTCCCTCCCTTTTCCTCCTCTTTATCTCCTTCCTGCTTGGTCCTTCCCCCCCCCCCCCCCCCCTACATTCAACAGCCCCTTTTTTACTTCACCTATATATTTTCACTTACTCACTATTTCAGTTTTCTCCTTCATATTTTGCTCAATGTGCATTTTGCACATCTCCACCACATTTCCATAACCTTCACTACTGATTTTAGCACCCCATCTTCTTTACCACTCCATTCACTTATTTCACTGGTTCATATTTTTTGGTTTGGTATGGCAAGTCCATAGCATACCCTTTCCCTTTATCTTATTTATCCAGATTCCAATTCATCATTACTGGTAGCTCCCCCGAGTTGCTGCAGGGGACCACTCCTTGGTGGTGGAGCCCTGCACCTGGTGTCTGCCAGGACATGGGTAAGCAGCTTTGCTCCTTTCCCCTCTTCTTTCACCATCAATATCTTGTTTAATCATGATGCTGTATTACAAGTTTTTATTGTTTATGCCCTTCAGCAATTATATTCTTTTTCTGATTAAATTACTAATTAAATTACAGATACCAGCACGATGAAGCTGCCATTTTCCGCTAAACTAGTTGAGGAAAATGCCATCTGTGATCAATTGTCCCACTGTGATTCTCCCCCTCAGGGGTTAATTATTTCTCTGGTGATATATCTGTACTGCTACCATGTTTTAATCTGGAATTGATGATTTGTTTTTCTGCATCATAACGTTTGTGATGCTGGACACAGACTGCCTTCCATCGATATTCTGCTTTACCCTGAGAACCATATGCGGAAGTAGCTGCAAAATAGCACTTACGGAGGCCACAACATGACTTGCCTGATGTGCAGGGTGCCTTTGCCATGTGCAGGATCATTAACCCCTGTGAAAATAGCTGGATAGCCCAGCGCCGGTGGGTGAAGCCCGGGTGTGGTGAGACACCCAGGAACTATCTTCCCCCGCTGCACATAGCTGCAGCCACTGCAGAATTGTGTACACAGTGGCTGTCAAACACGGTGCTTAATGTGCAGAGACCGGTTTCTCTCCCCACTGCCTTTCCCATACATGGCATCACCACATCAATTGCAACCTTACTCAGTACACCTGCTCGATTCCCAGGGGTTTATGCCTGTCCCAGGACATTGCCTCACCATACATTCCATTACAGCATAGCATGGTTAACGCCAAGTGAAGTATGACAGTATCCTGGCAGTGTGATAGGCTTGATCCACACACGTACACTATTTTTTGCTGAATAGTATATTCTGACCCATGGAATATCCTTCATTGACCCTTACATTGAGCAATCCACTCCATTGGGTCTGTGATTACCTTCCCTACAGTTTGTTTATTTGTCATATACCTATATTGCACTTAGCATGCATGTGGATGGATGTGTCTGTAGTATCTACCTTTGCCCTTTTGACAATGACAGGCACATTTTTGTATTCTGTGGACATTGTGATTTTTCAATTAAGCAATTTGTATTTTTGTAAAACCTGTTGTTCCATGTTGACGAATTTTTGTGGACCTTCAGTCCATTTTTTTTATATATGCTGTTAGCAATCTAGGGGAACACACTCCCCATCCACTTATGGATTCATTGGAGTGTCGGTTGATTTATTTTTGATCCAGGGAGAAGGCATTACTTGGCCCCTTGGATCTATTCATTGGAGGTGTAGCCTAGTTAACTAGTTGTTTTGCATTGCCCTACTAGCACCAACCTCTGCCCTACTGGCACGTCCACTGCCCTACTGACACCTTCCACTGCTCTATTGATACCTTTCACTGCGCTACAGACACCAACCTCTGCCCTAATGACACGCCCACTGCCCTACTGACAACTTCCACTGCTCTACTGACACTGCCCACTGCTCTACTGATACTGTCCACTGCCCTACTCACACCAACCTCTACTCTATTGACAGCGTTTATTATTTTAATGACACTGTCCACTGCTCTACTGACTGACACTGTCCACTTTTAAGGTAGGCTAAGTTCATATTTTTACAGTGACGTTTATTTTATTCATCTAAGTATATTTTATAGGTACAAGAATGCTTTTGTTTTATTTAACTATGCTCTTTTAAGCCCCACACACTGTTAACACAATTTTGCCACGCTCACTGCCGTGACTTCTTGACTCACTTACACTGTGATTGTGTAGGCCTTCTCTCTCTTGGTCAGGGGGTAGTGCTAAACGGAGTCTTTGGGTGAAAGAATGTCTAGCTTTGCCACTGGTTCCATCAACAGCAAGTCGGTAGTTTACCTATCTAAGGGAAAGTGGTGCTAGGGCTTGCTCAGTTTGGAATCAACATCTTTCCAATCCTAGTCCTCTTTCCAGGTACACCATCTTAGTGAAGGTGTAGCTGTATGATCCTGCATTACTTTTGTATGTGTGAGACTTTTTTTTTTTTTTTTTTTATTTAAATTTTATTTTATTATATTTTAAAAACAGAAAAGGATACATCATCTCATACAGTGTAAATACATGCATATTTTCACTATTAATCTCTTTCGGATTAATCTTATTTGCGTTTCTTTTCTGATTTCCTTATATACCCGCCCCCCCTCCCCCTAATCTGTTGGCCCTCTTTGAATCCATTTTCCTTTATTCCGATAGTGCCTGAGCTGTGTGTGTGAGACTTATGCCGAGTACACACCACCGGACTTTCTGGCAGACTAGGTCCGACGGTCTTCCCGATGGACTTTCAGCGGACTTCTGATGGACTTTCCAAACAAAGGGACTTGGCCACACACAATCACACCAAATCCGACGGATTCGGCCATGATGACGTACGACCGGACTAGAATAAGGAAGTTCATAGCCAGTGGTCAATAGCTGCATCGGTTTTCGTCCATCGGACTAGCATACAGACAAACTGATTTTTCGACTGGACTTGAGTCCATTGGAAAAATTTGAAATATGTTTTAAATCTAAAGTCTGTCTAAAGGTCTGATGAAGCCCACACACAATTGAATTGTCCACCGGATTCGTTCCGTTGGACCTTTGCTGTCGAAAACTCCGGTTGTGTGTACACAGCATAAGTAACATTTATTATTGAATGGTTTTGTTTCCTTGTTTCCTATCATCTGAATGAAATTTTCTGCTGATTAATTCATGTCTTAGGTTTGGTGGCTGTCTGAATGCCAGCACTGGATTGGAAAATATCCTCCAGTGTTTCTTCCTCTGTTGTGGTGAGCTTCCTTCTGTTTTTTTTTTTCTTTGTTTTGTAGAATATTTTCTCTTAGATTTTTCAAGGAATGCATAATTTTTGCTTGGATTTTGCTAGTACTCTGCAATGCTAATCTCTGTCTCTGTCTGGATAAGGGCTTTTGCAGTGGTACCTAGTGACCTGGCTGCGTACGATCATTTAATTTGGTGTGTTGGGGTTAGAAGCTGGAACTGTGGAGACTTTTGCTTATTGGTTTGCTTATTGGTACTTTGGTTAGTGTGTATATTAAGGTGTGCATTTTGTCATCCTTGGTGAATAATGTGGTTTTAAGAAAGTTCACATACTGTATATGCTTGAATATTTTTAGTTTGGTTGAAGAGTTAAAGGGTGAAACATATTTTAGCACTACCCCCACTGGATAGAATTGGTCCTCTGTTCATGTCTCAACCTTCTCAAGAACCTCAGCCCCTTTGACACACCAGGTTGAGTGTACAAACATACAATATCACAGGAATTCACTGAAAGTAATACTTAGTACCCAATAGTATATAAAAAAACACACCAAACAATGTAGTAAGGGCAAAATATATTGTCACCCAATATGGTTGGTAACTAGGCAAGCATAACATGGATTAACAATGGCAGTAACACAATTTAGCATACAAAGTGATTAACAGTAGGCACTTGGCACAAGATGATATTTGGCGTCCAAATCAGCATAAACAGTAGCAAGGCTGCTGCAAGTGTCGCAGTGAGCAGTAGTAAAGTTGAATCTACCAAGTGCTCGGATTATGCTGCCAGAGTGCATTTATGGCAATGACGCTAGTTCTAGACTAACTGGGTATGCACTGTTCAAAATCGCTTCTCGGCCTTTTGGCTAAGATCAAGTGTAGTATCTGTTCTTATCAGTTACCGGGAGGTGGCGCTTGCTTCCGTCCCTGTTCTACGGCGAGGGGAGCAGGGGTGGCGGTTGCTATGCAAAACATGCTGGTGTGAAGGTAACCTGGAGCGGTTTGTAGCCGAAAGGGAAGCCTTCTGATGAGGATGGAGAACCACTGGTCGGCGCCAGGGGAGGGGACCCTGGCCTTCTGGCCTGGATTGGGGCAGCTTTAGCTCCGGTCAGTTTTTCGGGCTGGAACGTTGGTTCCCCTTTCTCCCACCGGGGGAACGGCCTGTATTTCCCAAATGTAATTAGGTAGGAGTGATGGGAGTGAGGGTGAGGCCTGATGGCAAAGGGCTCTCACTAAGCTCCTGGATCTCCATGCCTTTCTGGCTGGGGTGGGGCCTGCTGTGGTCTGGGCTGGGGGCTGCTGTGGTCTGGGCTGGGGGGTCGGGATGCTTCTGTTGAAAAGCCTATGGTGATATGCCCCTGAAGTGGCAGTTCAGGGGTCCCTTACTCTCACTGTGATTTAATCACTTTGAAGTCTGGCACCGAGGTCACTTCACTGTATACACACTTTTTCACACCTGCCTCTAGGGCCGGGCCTTTTGGCTAGGACCAGAGGAATTTTTGATTCCTGGCCGGGGGGCCTGGTCATTGTATTCACAATGGCCACCTTTTCACTCTCCCTCTTCACTATCCCTTCCCCACTTTATTTATTTATTTTATTTGTGTGTTGTGTGTCACGTTTTATGTTTGTCACTTCACGTTTGACGAGGCCAACCCTGAAAGTTGTGTGGGAGGGTGGACATAGGCCTTCTGGCTTGGTTCGCCCTCTCTTTGGGGGGTCTCCCTTCGAGGGGGGCCCCTACCCTAGTACCTGGGTGGGTCTGTTTTGGCAGACCTTCTGGAGAAAGGCGGTCGCCCAGCTTCGGCTGGATGGGCCATGTATTGGTACCTCATTCCCCCGTCTGGAGCCTAACGCCCCAGAGGATCAGGGTAAGTAAGGTCCTTCCTTGTGGAGGACAGCAGACACCCGTTGCACGTTTTTGTGTTCACTCTTGATGTGTGTGCACTTTTTTTGGCACCGGGTGGAAGTTTTTGGGTGTATTTTGCACGCCACAGGCTTTTCAGTCGAAAAAAGAAAAAATTCACTGTTCAAAAGAAAAAAGGATGATAGCAGAGAGGGACAGGGGAACAAAGGGTCTTGCAGAATAATTATTATGGGAAGGACAGTCCTTTGAGATGTTTGTCTTCTGGCTATCGTTGGAGCCCTTCAAAATCATTGGTGCAGTTAATGACAGTCCCAGTTAACCTGCATGCAGTATAGGTACAGTATAGTCTCAGCACAGGTGCGAGGTACATGTGGTTCAAATGCGGGAAACATTATAGAGTGCTGTATGGGTGTGGTATGGATTGGGTACACTTGGTGTCCTGCTCTCAGTGGCTCAGTCCATGATAGAAGTATCAGCAATGGGCGAAATTGCCAGGATGCTGAAGAGATCACTCTTTGTAGAAGGGGGGGGGGGGCTCCTCGGTTTTTCCTTGAAAGCCAATGGTAGGATGCAAAGGGTGATTGGACACTCCAGTCTCCCTGCAGCAGTGGTGAAAGTGCTGGGATGTGGGCAGTGATGCACTGCCCATGTGTGTCCTCACTCAGACTCGGATCTATGCTGGTATGGTCCCCCGCTGGCAGGCAAATATGCAGACAGAGGTGATCTCTCTCTAACTCTCCCAGTGCCAAGGAGAAAAACTTTCCCAGGCAGTTTAATTAAAATCATCTTTCCATGCCTCCTATTGCACAGTGCCTATTGTGATCTGTAGTGTAAGGAGCCTATTGGCCTCATTATACAGCTGCTGTCTAAAACTACAACTCCCAGGATTCTCAGTGCCCTGCATAGAAGTCAATGGGTGAGCTCAGCTTTAGCTTTCCCTGCTGGCTGGAGGAGAATGGTTCAGCCTAACATCAGGATCTGAGTAGAAGGAAAGAAGAAGAAAAAGCAATGTCTCATTCTACATATTGCTATAGCCCAGCACCCAGCTACAATATTAAGAAATTCGTGATTTTTTTTCTTCTTTCACTTCTGTTCATATTGTGAAATCTTTTAGTTATATAGTATTATACATAAATAATTTTTTTGTATGAACGCTGAATTTGCCCTTCAGGTTTTCCATAAATGGGTTAGCATATTATGGTGCCATTTATTTCCCATAGCAGTACCTATACAATGAAGATAATGTCATTACTGAAAGTGAAAAACATAAGGGAGATGACAGCTGAAAAAAAAAAAATCATATAGCATTTTAGACTTGCAAAACTGATAATGTTGTTATACTGTAATAATTTAATGTGTTCTTCCAGCTTTGCCTAAATGCTTTATGCCATGCAAAGCTGCCTTGGGAGGCTCATCAGGGGGTGGGCAATTATGGCTGGACCTGAGATTGATCACTGCTCAAAATCAGTAGGCTCCTTTACGCTTGTGTTACTAGATGCTGTTGCCTAACAACTCATCAAATACTATAGCAGTTAAAAATGTCCCTCTTGTTCTTCATTGCACACAATTGATATATTTACGTATAGCTGGCATTAAGATTACATAATCTATCCTTATGTGTGGCATGTCCTGAGTGCCCTTTACTGTATGTTAGTCCATTGTCCTGCTATTTGGGTGCCCTGTGTCATTATGCTCCTGCTGTCATCAGACAGGTTGTTTGAATGCTTACTGCCTAAACTGTGGCTGTTTGGGCTCCTTGTGGTGTTCTGACTGCATTGCTCATCTCAGCTGTTTAGCGCTCAGTAGACTTGTGGCAAATGTCAATAGAACTGCTTGGAGGCAGCTATTGCGCATACAAGCTTCAGGACCTTTTTGGTGCCTGTTTAAGTCACTGGATGAATCCAAAACTGGTCATAGATGGATATTTGCCAGAGATCAATATGCAGGGAGATATCTTCCTGTACTCTTACAACTCACAGAAATGCTGGAACACTGACCCTCAGTTTTTCCCAACAGCAGCTCACAAGTGCTACTTCTGATCATATCCTCTTCTGCATACAACAGAAAAGGATCAGCCCTGCTCACAGGAAAATTTGTCACCAACCTGAAAAGTCTCTGTATGAAACAAATGGCGCTGACTACCTGCCCTTGTGCAGTACAGAAACTGCTCAAAAAACGAAAACAGTGCTCAAAATTTAGAACATTTTCTGTCTCTGGCCACCCTACAACCACCCTACATTGAGAGACTCATCCTATTTCTTAACATCGAAGGTTGCCAGTTAGCTTGCAAGACAGCACAAGAGATATGCTTGTCTGGATTTGCTCTTCCTGATGTTACTGTTTGGAAATGCCTGTTTTTTCCACATGGAAAATGCTAGTGAGTGGAGTTATACATCTATACAATGGCTTTATTAGGGGAACTGGTGGATTGGAAGGGTTTTCTTTGAAAATATATGTACAGGGAAGTGGACAAAATAGGGGGTGCACTTTGCTATTGCTGCCTTAGGTTTTTGCCCCACCACCTCAGCTATCTACCTGGTTTGTATTTCTGAAAACATACAGCTCCAAGCAAAAGCCTGAGAAAAAGATCTTAAAAAGAGTGACTAGAAACTGGAGTCGTATTCCCGTCCTTTGCAACAGTTATAATTTCAGTTCAATAGATGAATTGTCCAGATGTCTTTAGTCTAGTTAATCACGTCTCCCTCTAGCCTTGCAAGCCCAGTTTCAGGTAATCTATCAAGGAGTAATTGTAAATCAAGGCCTGAGAAAGTGCAGAATGTCTTTAGTTCATGCTTATTATAAATCTGGAAAGCAGCTTTAGTGATATACTGTATGAAGAAAAATGCATAATGCATGTTGCCTGAATTATATTTTACATTTAGGATTTGGCTTCAAGATAAAATGTGATTTAAGACATGAGTTTTGCTGTTTAAATTAGTTGTCTGCAGCATAACCCAAAAAATGTTTGTCCCTCTGAGTTAACTCTTTATAGCGGGGTAAGCAACCTTTTGAGCATAGCGTGGCAAAAATTGTTTCAAATAAATTGAGAGTGCCGACTACATAAAAATAAATGTAAATTTCACACTCTCAGTTACGAAAAGGAATTTTTATAAAGTAAATGCCGTAAACTACTTGAATAATAAGAAATGAACATACAAATGTAGATCCAAATGCTGATAGCACTGCCATAGCTACCTTCACCAATTTCTTCACCTTCACACCTCAGATCAGCCCCAGTTTCTGCACAATCACACCTCAGACCAGCCCCAATTTCTGCACATCACACCTCAGACCACCCTCAATTTCTGCACCATCGCATCTCAGACCAGCCCCAATTTCTGGACCATCACACCTCAGACCAGCCCCAATTTCTGCACATCACACCTCAGACCACCCTCAATTTCTGCACCATCGCATCTCAGACCAGCCCCAATTTCTGGACCATCACACCTCAGACCAGCCCCAATTTCTGCAAATCACACCTCAGACCAGCCCCAATTTCTGCACCTTCACACCTCAGATCAGCCCCAATTTATGCACCATCACACCTCAGATCAGCCCCAATTTCTGTGCCTGCACATCTCAGATCAGGCCCAACTTCTGCACCTTCACACGTCAGATCAGCCCCAATTTCTGCACTTTCCAATCTCAGATCAAGCCCCATTTCTCCAGATGTTAGATTAGGTCTGATTTTTGCACCTTCAGATCTTATATGAGCCCCAATGCATGCACCTTTACACCTCAGATGATGCCCAATTTCTGCACCATCACACCTTAGACCAGCTCCAATTTCTGCTCCACCACACCTTAGACCAGCCCCAATTTCTGCACATCACACCTCAGACCACCCCCAAATTCTGCTCCATCACACCTCAGACCAGCCCCAATTTCTGCATCTTCACACCTTAGACCAGCCCCAATCTTAGACCAGCCCCAATTTCTACACCATCACACCTCAGACCAGCTTCAATTTCTATACCTTCACACCTCAGATCAGCCCCAATTTCTGCGCCTACACATCTCAGGCCAAAATTCTGCACCTTCACACATCAGATCATATCCAATTTCTGCACCTTTGTAACTCAGATCAGGCTCAAACTCTGCACATTCACACATCAGATCAGATCCAATTTCTGCATGTTTAGAACTCAGATCAGGCTCAAACTCTGCACCTTCCGATCTCAGATCAAGCCAGATTTCTGCACCTCCAGATGTCAGTTTAGGCCCGATTTTTGCACCTTCAGATCTCCTATGAGCCACAATGCATTCACCTTTACACCTCAGATCAGGTCCAATTTCTGAACCTTCAGAACTCAGATCAGACCCATTTTATGTACCTTCAGATCTCATGGGAACACCTATGCATGCACTTTTACTTTTCAGATCAGGCCCAAATTCTGAACCTTCACACCTCAGACCAGGCCCAACTGCTGCACCTTCATACCTCAGACCAGGCCCAACTTCTGCACCTTAACACCTCAGACCTGACCCAACTTCTGCAACTTCACACATCAGACCAGGCCCAATTTCTGTACCTTCACACCTCAGACCAGACCCAACCTTCACACCTCTGACTAGGCCCAAACTTCACACCTCTGACTAGGCCCAACCTTCACACCTCTGACAAGGCCCAACCATAACACTTCTGACCATGCCCAATTTCAGCACCTCAGAACTCAGATTAGGCCCAATGCATGCACCTACAGATTTCAGTTTAGACCCAGTTTTTGCACCTTTAGATGTCAAATGAGCAATAATGAATACACCTTCACACCTCGCATCAAGCCCAATTTCTGAACCCTCTGATCTCATATGAGCCACAATGCATGTGCCTTCACACCTCAGATCAGGCACAATTTCTGCACCTTCAGGTCAGACCCAATTTATGCACCTCCAGATCTTATGTGAGACCAGTGCATGCACTTTCACATTTGAGATCAGGCCCAACTTCTTCACCTTCACACCTCAGATCAGACCCAACTTTTGCACCTTCACACCTCAGATCCAGCTCAACCTCTGCACCTTTAGAATTCAGATCAGGTTTAAATTCTGTACCTTCAGATCTCAGATCAGGCCCAATTTCTGCACCTTCAGATCTTATGCAAGCCCCAGTGCATGCACCTTCACACTTCAGATCTGTCGGAAACCATGAATCAGACTGAGACAGAAGTACAGTTAAATCGCACTTGTTTAATAATTATAAAAAAAGTAAACAGAGTGAATGTAGTCAAAACATAGCCAGAGTTCAGGAGCCAGAATGGATAGTCAGACAAGCCAAAACGTCAGGGAGCCAGAGATGAGCATAGTAGAACAGCAAGCAGGATCTGGAGCCCGGAGGAATGTTAGCCAAGCAAGTCTCTTTAACAGGAATACAGGAGAGCGTCTCTGGAGATGTGACCAAGGCGAAGGCAGAGATCATCAGGGCTGGACGGCTTAAGTAGGCAGGACTGACGCGCAGGATATCATCAACAGCTTGGAGTCTGTACCTATCATTACCATGTCACAAAGCTTCCTGGACTTGTACCCAAGTGGAACAACGACCACGGAGATGCTGCTCTAACGCAGGAATACTCTGCGGAACAAATGAGTCAGGCAACATGGAAGGTTGGAAACTACAGTTCGCCATAAACGGGAACAATCGGGAAGCAGAATTCAAGGCACTATTGTGAGCAAACTCCGATCACTGTAAGAGGTCTGACCAGTTGTTAAGATGGTCAAAAATATAGCAACGTAGGAATTGACTGATTGGCTTGTTCTGCGGCCCCATTAGACTGCGGGTAATACACAGAGGAGAAAGCAAGCTGAGTTCCCAACTGTGCACAAAAGGCTTGCCAGAACCGGGACACAAACTGACTGTGAACCAATGCTAGACTACGATCAGGAGAAATCACAGGAACCAGAACCGACTCCATCTTGGAAGTGGAGGAAAACTGTTGCGACAAAGCGTCAGCCCTTAAATTCTTAGTACCAGTTAAGAATGAGATAATGTAATTGAAACTAGACAAGAAAAGAGCCCATTGCACCCTTTTGGGAGAGAGGCATTTAGCCTCAGACAAGAATGTGAGATTCTTATGGTCAATAAGAGTGAGAACCAGAGCAGTGGTACCTTCTAGGAGATGTCTCCATTCTTTCAGGGCTAAAATGATTGCTAACAGCTCTCTGTCACCAATCTCGTAATTGCACTCCGCAGGTAACAATTTCTTGGAAAAGTAGCCACAAGAATGCATAGTGCTTTCAGAGGTAGGATGTTGAGACAGAAGGGCGCCAACTCCAGTCTCAGAAGCATCAACCTCAAGGATAAAAGGTAACGTAGGATCAGGATGCGCCAACACAGGAGCAGAAACAAAGGCAGCCTTGAGACTCTCAAATGCCTTAATAGACTCTGGAGACCAACACTGTTGGTTACAATCCTTTCTGGTCATAGCTTGACTAGAGACGAGAAGTTATGAATAAACTTCTGATAATAGTTGGTAAAGCCAAGAAAAGGCTGCACAGGACATAAACCTACGGGTCTGGGCCACTGTAGGACTGCTGAAAGTTTCCCTGGGTCCACCGAAAAACCAGCAGTGAAAATTGCATAACCCAGGAATTGAACCTGTTCATGATGGAATTCGCACTTCTCCAATTTACAATAGAGATTGTTCTCTCTTAGTTTCTGAAGCACAAGACAGACATCTATGTGGTGGCTCTCCAGGGACTTGAAAAATATGAGGATAAACCACCACACATAACTGCAACAAATCTCAGAGGACATTGTTAATAAATTCCTGGAAAACTGCCAGGGAGTTACAAAGACCAAAAGGCATTACAAAGTACTCATAATGGCCTGTTCTTGTATTAAACACAGTTTTCCACTCGTCGCCCTCCTTAATCCTCACGAGATTGTATGCCCCTCTCAAATCAAGCTTTGTGAAAACTGTTGCTCCCTTCAGGCGGCTAAATAACTCAGTAATCAATGGAATTGGATTGAGACCCTATAATCAATACAAGGTCTCAGTTCTACACTATTCTTCTTCACAAAGAAGAAACCAACACCAGCAGGAGTCTAGGATTTTCAGATGAAACCTTGAGAAAGTGTGTCTGCAACATACTCCTCCATGGCCTTATCCTCCAAGATTGACAAAAGGTAAACCCGGTCACGATGGAGTATGGCACCAGGTTGAAGGTCAATTGCTCAATCAGACAACTGGTGTGGAGGCAAACTACCGGCTTGACCTTTGTCACAGACATTGCTAAAATCGCAGTATTTCTCCGGCAGGGAAGAGAGAGAAGAAGTGCACAGGATCTTGGCTACCTTCTGGAAGCATGTCTTACTTAGAGGTCGACCGATATGGGTTTTTCTCTGGTCGATGCCGATGCCGATATTTAGAAATCGTGGCGGCCAATGGGCGATATATGATGCCGATTTTTTTGGGCCGATATGTTAGGCCAATTTTTTATTTCTTTTTTCGTTTTTTTTTTCCCCCTTCATCTCATAAAATCTAAGTTGGACACCTTTCACACTGGGGCGTTTTTCAGGCGATTTTGGGCTAAAAATAGCGCCTGTAAATTTCCTTCAAAATGGCTCCCCTGCAGTCTGTGTGAAAGCCCGAGTGCTTTCACAATGAGGAGATGCGCTGGCAGGACGTTAAAAAAAATAAAAATCCTGCAAGCAGCATCTTTGGAGCGGTGTAAACCGCTCCTCCACCACTCCTGCCCATTGAAATGAATGGTCACCACTGCTGAAGCACATGCAATGCGATTTTGCTGCAGTGCTTTACTGCCCCTCTAGCAGCCGAATAGCGGGGCTAAAATGACGGTAAATCACTGCTAAAACTTGCAGCGTTTTACCGTCAACGCCTGCCCGATCCAGTGTAAAAGCAGCCTTAATAAGTGATACAGAAAATTTCTTACACATTTATTAAACAAAACAAACCTCCAATCAGTTCACTTGTATGTATAATTTAGATAACAAAAAAAAAACTATGTATTAAATACACAAAAACAGGTACTCAAAACTTTTGGACGAAAAAAAAGGGCTAACTTGCGTTTGAAAGACCTCTGCGCAAATACCGCGTCACATAAAATATTGCAACAACCGCTATTTTATTCCCTAGGGTCTCTGCTAAAAAAATATATATAATTTTTGGGGCTTCTGAGTGATTTTCTAGCAGAAAATACTGGATTTTTACTTGTAAGCAAAAAGTGTCAGAAAAGATTTAGTCTTTAAATGGTTAAACTGAGAACTTCTACACAGGGAGTTCAGCCCATTGAAGAAGAAACATTGTATCACTTTGTTCTTTTCTTGGCAGCCTGCCCAGAGAGGAGGAAAGTCCTTCACTGATGTCTTCAGGCAACTTACATTGACTTCTATTACAGAAGTCTTTTGCAAGTCACGCTGAACATGTAATCGGCTTATTTATCAGCACAATCGGCCGATGACGATCAATTAAAAAATGCCAAATATCGGCCGATATATCGGTCGACCTCTAGTCTTACTGCATTGTGGTGACTAGGAGAGAACCTCAGCACGGAGCCAATCAAAAGAGGGGTTGTGCCTCTGTAACCAAGGATAACCAATAACCAGTGGAAATCTGGGTGAGGAAATAACTTGGAATTGGATTATCTCATGGTTAAGAGCCCCTACAGCCATGGACAATGGAACCGTCTCATGAGTCACATGGGCAGGCTGTAAAGGTCTCCCGTCAAGAGCCTCAATGGCAAGTGGAGTGTCACACAGCTGCAGCGGAATCGAGTGATGCGAAATAAATGCAGCATCAATGAACAGGCCTGCAGCCCCAGAGTCGATTAGAGCCTGTATCTCGATGGACGACTCAGCCCAAGAAAGGGTGACCAAAACCAGGGGCTTATCCTTCTGGATAACTGAGGACAAAACAACGCCACCTAAGGTCTGTCCATGACAGGACCTCAAGGTTGAGGTGTTCCCTGGACGGGTAGAACAAGACTTCAAAAAGTGACCTGCCTGGCCACAATAAAGGCACAATCTCCCTCCTCCTAAAGGCTCTCTCATCTGCAGAGAGACGCATGAAGCCCAGGTGCATGGGTTCATCTTCACTGACCAACTCGGTACCAGGAGGCATGGGAGGTGAGGGAGGCATGGGTGGGACTACAAAGCTCGGAGGCAAATGTACAGGAAGCTTCCGCAAGCGCTCCTTAAGAGAACGTCTTTCTCTGAGTCTGGAGTCAATAAGGATGGCAAACAAGATCAAGCTCTCCAGCTCAGTGGGTATATCTCGGGCTGCTATCTCATCCTTGATGGAATCCAAGAGACCATGAGAAAAAGCAGCCACAAGGGCCTCATTGTTCCAAGCAGCCTCTGCTGCCAGAGTACGGAATTTAATGGCGTAATCGGCAACAGTTCTCGTACACTGATGGACATGAGGCACTTGGCAGCAGAAGAGGAGCATGTGGGAACGTCAAATACCCTTTTAAAGGAAGCCACAAACTTAGGGTAACTCAAGACAACAGGTTTTTGCATCTCCCATAGAGGGTTTGCCCAGGCCAAGTCTCTCTCAGAAAGCAAAGATATCATGAAACCTACTTTGCTTCTCTCCGTGGGAAACGCCTGGGGCGGCATCTCAAAGTATATGTCAACCTGGTTGAGAAACTCTCTGCATTGGACTAGATCACCTCCAAATCGATGGGGAAGCGGAGCGGAACCAGACATATCTCTTATAGAGGTAATAGTCAAGGTGGGTGTCTGCACAGAGACTGGAGCAGCAGCAGGGACGGCCTGCAACACAGTTTGTACTGGAAAACAACCACAGTGGGAGTATCCAGGTGAGCCATGTGACTCAGGAGCATTTGTAACGCCATGGCAAACTGATCCATGCGGTGATCCTGCTCATCCAATCTTCTGAATTCATGGCCTTCGCCTACTGTCAGAAACCATGAATCAGACTGAGACAGAAGTACAGTTAAATCTCACTTGTTTAATAATAATAAAAAAGGTAAACAGAGTAATCTTAGTCAAAACATAGCCAGAATTCAGGAACCGGAACGGATAGTCAGACAAGCCAAAACGTCAGGGAGCCAGAGATGAGCGTAGTAGAACAGCAAGCAGGATCTGGAGCCAGAAGGAATGTCAGTCAAGCAAGTCTTTAACAGGAACACATGAGAGCATCTCTAGAAATGTGACCAAGGTAAAGGCAGAGATCATCTGGGCTGGATGGCTTAAGTAGGCAGGACTGACAAGCAGGATATCATCAACAGGTGTATGTGGCTGGTGGGAGGAATAAAGGGTAATACTACAGAGTGGAACCTAAGTGCCAGTTCTGAATTTATTGGGGCTGCTGAAATCCAAGATGGCAATGTCCAGCAGCATTCTCAGGCCTTTGGGAGACTTTTACAAGTCAATGTATAGAAAATTACATGCAAAAATAATCTTATGGGAAGATTTATGCAGAAATAAGTTGTCTGAAACCAGAGCTTTTTTAATTCACAAAATAGGCCTTCAACCAGTATATGACATATGTGGCATCACTGCTGCTTGAAGACGTCAGTATCCCTCAGTTTAATCCTGTAATTATCCAGTACAATTACTGCATAAAAAAAATAATTTTAAAAATGGAAAAAAAATTGGTTTGGACATTTTCCCTGTTTAATGATTAAACTTTTCCAGAGCTTAATATTCATTGGAAAGAAAAAAAGTTTACGTTTTGTGAAAACATAAATCCTCAAGGATCATAAATAAAAAAAGATAAATTTCTATTATGTATAAGGGCTCATGCACACTGCATCTTGAAGAAGTTCAAAGAAGCAGCTCCTACAGGCTTTTGAGCTTTTTTGAGCTCACATTTTTTTCTGCCTGGAAACTCCCCTCCATGTTAGCCAATGTGTCCATGCACACTATGGCTTTTTCAAGAGTTTACAGATTTATGTTCTTACAGGCAGAAAACCCCCACCAAACTCAGATTTTTAAAAGCAGCCTTTGAGCAGAAAAGACACCTAAGTGCCCACAAACGTGTGAAAAGGTGGGAAAAGGCTTAAAGAAGCTCGAAAATGCACAAAATAAAAGATATAATGAGCCGAGGGGAAGGTCTGTGAAAGAAAAACACCTATGCTCAATAAAGCTCAAAGAAGCTCAAATAAGTTTGAAGAAGCTCAATAAAAATGTGCAAAAGAGCACAAAAAGCACAAGCTTCTTCAAGCCTTTAGGCAGAGAAATAAAAGCTCAAATGCCAGTAAAAGCTGCAGTGTACATGAGCCCTAAGTGACATTTTTACTGCAGACAGTGATAAGACTGTACATTTGAGATTAGTGTAATTTTATATCCAGAGGTTTGTCTACTTCCTTCTCCATGCTATACTTTCACCTAAAAAAATGATTAAGTTATAAAAATACATTTGCATCACTCCTCATGTATAACTAATTATGGCTATTTTAGTTTACAAGCGGCTAGTCTTAACAAAATGCGCAGAGTCTCTCAAGATTGCTATGGTTAATGTAACCTATTAAAGCAGTATTGCTCAAACAAAGAAGCTTCTCGACAGAACATGTGTACATTATCTTGAAATGAGGCAGATTCATTAGAATCCAAATCCTGGAACATGTTCATGTCATGCTTAGTGATATGAGTTTCATATTATTACACTGGCGTGGTTATAAGAAGTAAAAAAAAAAGACACTAAGAAGAGTGTGCCAAATGCGTTGGCACTGAATCACATTAGTAACCTTGTTTGCTTGCTGCTGCTCCTGGCAACCCAAACAGCTGTCAAATATGGCTTTAGGCTGTTTGACTCCCTTGGGAGAATTTATATGTTTTCCCACTTCCTTTCCTTATTAGGAGGCAGGAATCTGTGACACCTATTAGAACAAGTATGCATAAAGGGTAATGACTCTACAATTTATTAGAGGTCTGGTCTTCTTCAAGCCAGCCATCAAACCCAGACTACACAGCATATGTAGATGTTGGCCTGGAAAAGGTTAAAAAAAAAAAAAGATATATTAAAACAAGACTGAGCAACTGAACTAGCCATTGTCTGTTAAACAAAGTTTCCAACAATAAAGAATAAATTCCAGGGACACATAGCTATTTTTATACGTATTTTATTAAGAATAATGTTCCAGACAACCACAAAGTAGGTGACAATAACATATTAATAATTATGTCAGTATAAAAATACTTTAATTGCACTAGATTCTCTTCTAAAAATATTAGCTTACAAATGCAAACACATTCAAAAACATATACTGTATACTATATATATATATATATATATATATATATATATATATATATATATAAATATAGTATCTCACAAAAGTCAGTACACCGCTCACATTTTTGTAAATATTTTATCATATCTTTTCATGTGACAACACTGAAGAAATTACACTTTGCTACAATGTAAAGTAGTGAGTGTACAGCTTGTATAACAGTGTAAATTTGCTGTCCCCTCAAAATATCGCAACACACAGCCATTAATGTCTAACCCGCTGGCAGCAAAAGTGAGTACACCCCTAAGTGAAAATGTCCAAATTGGGCCCAATTAGCCATTTTCCCTCCCCGATGTCATGTGACTCGTTAGCGTTACAAGGTCTCAGGGGTGAATGGTGAGCAGGTGTGTTAAATTTGGTGTTATTGCTCTGATTCTCTCATACTGGTCACTGGAAGTTCATCATGGCACCTCATGACGAAGAGCTCTTTGAGAATCTGAACAAAATAAATTTTTGCTCTACATAAAGATGGCCTATACTATACGAAGATTGCCAAGACCCTGAAACTGAGCTCCTGCATGTTGGCCAAGACCATACCGCGGTTTAACAGGACAGGTTCCATTCAGAACAGGTCTTCCCATGGTTGACCAAAGAAGTTGTGTGCATGTGCTCAGTGTCATATCCAGAGATTGTCTTTGGGAAATAGACATATACAGTGGTGTGAAAAAGTGTTTGCCCCCTTCCTCATTTCCTGTTCCTTTGCATGTTTGTCACACTTAAGTGTTTCGGAACATCAAACCAATTTAAACAATAGTCAAGGACAACACAAGTAAACACAAAATGCAATTTGTAAATGAAGGTGTTTATTATTAAAGGTGAAAAAAAATCCAAACCATCATGGCCCTGTGTGAAAAAGTGATTGCCCCCCTTGTTAAAACATACTATAACTGTGGTTGTCCACACCTGAGTTCAATTTCTCTAGCCACACCCAGGCCTAATTATTGCCACACCTGTTCACAGACAAAGGCATCACTTAAATAGGAGCTGCTTGACACAGTAAGGTCCACCAGAGGATCCTTAAAAGCTACACATCATGCCGAGACCCAAAGAAATTCAGGAACAATTGAGAAAGAAAGTAATTGAGATCTATCAGTCTGGAAAGGGTTATAAAGCCATTTCCAAAGCTTTGGGAATCCAGCGAACCACAGTGAGAGCCATTATCCACAAATGGCGAAGACATGGAACAGTGGTGAACCTTCCCAGGAGTGGCCGGCCGCCCAAAATTACCCCAAGAGCGCAGCAACGACTCATCCAAGAGGTCACAAAAGACCCCACAACAACGTCCAAGGAACTGCAGGCCTCACTTGCCTCAGTTAAGGTCAGCGTTCATGCCTCCACCATCAGGAAAAGACTGGGCAAAAATGGCCTGCATGGCAGAGTTCCAAGGAGAAAACCACTGCTGAGCAAAAAGAACATCAAAGCTCGTCTCAATTTCCCCACAACACATCTTGATGATCCCCAAGACTTTTGGAACAACATTCTGTGGACCGATGAGACAAAAAGTGGAACTCTTTGGAAGGTGTGTGTCCAAGTATATCTGGCGTAGAAGGAACACTGCATTTCATAAAAAGAACATTATACCAACAGTAAAATATGGTGGTGGTAGTGTGATGGTCTGGGGCTGTTTTGCTGCTTCAGGACCTGGAAGACTTGCCGTGATAAAAGGAACTATGAATTCTGCTGTCTACCAAGAGATCCTGAAGGAGAATGTCCGACCATCTGTTCGTGTACTCAAGCTGAAACGAACTTGGGTTCTGCAGCAGGACAATGATCCTAAACACACCAGCAAGTCCACCACCGAATGGCTGAAGAAAAACAAAATGAAGACTTTGGAGTGGCCTAGCCAAAGTCCTGACCTGAATCCTATTGAGATGTTGTGGTATGACCTTAAAAAGGCCGTTCATGCTCGAAAACCCTCTAATGTAACTGAATTAGGACAATTCTGCAAAGATGAGTGGGCCAAAATTCCTCCAGGACGCTGTAAAAGCCTCATTGCACGTTATCGCAAACGCTTGGTTGCAGTTGTTGCTGCTAAGGGTGGCCCAACCAGTTATTAGGTTTAGGGGGCAATCACTTTTTCACACAGGGCCATGATGGTTTGGATTTTTTTTCACCTTTAATAATAAACACCTTCATTTACAAATTGCATTTTGTGTTTACTTGTGTTGTCCTTGACTATTGTTTAAATTGGTTTGATGTTCCGAAACACTTAAGTGTGACAAACATGCAAAGGAACAGGAAATGAGGAAGGGAGCAAACACTTTTTCACACCACTGTAAGTGCTGCCAGCATTGCTGCAGAGGTTCAAGAGGTGGGGGGGTCAGCCAGTCAGTGCTCAGACCATAGGCCGCACACTGCATCAAATTGATCTGCATGGCTGTTGTCCCAGAAGGAAACATCGTCTAAAGATGATGCACAAGAAAGCCTGCAAACAGTTTGCTGAAGACAATCAGACTAAGGACATGGATTACTGGAACCATGTCCTGTGGTCTAATGAGACCAAGATAAACTTATTTGGTTCAGATGGTGTCAAGTATGTGTGTCTTGCCTACAGTGAGAATGGTGGTGGAAGTGTCATGGTCTTGTGCTGCCGGCACTGGGGAGCTACAGTTCATTGAGGGAATCATGAATGCCAATATGTACTATGACATACTGAAGCAGAGCATGATCCCCTCTCTTTGGAGGCTGGGCTGCAGGGCAGTATTCCGACATGATAATGACCCCAAACACACCTACAAGACGACCACTGCCTTGCTAAAGAATCTGAGGGTAAAGGTGATGGACTGTCCAAGCATGTCTCTAGACCTAAACCCTACTGAGTGTAGTGGCCATAACCCTTTGCAGGGCGGCCTTAACTTTTTGGGCTTACCGGCTACCTCCGCTTGGCTTGTTCTTCCACGTCTAGGGGTTCCCAGGGTTGATACCCAACAACTTTGGACACTGATACCAATAAAGTCCTTTTGAAAGGTTTTTTATTTGCAGGGGTAACATCCAACAACACAGTTTCATATAGGAACAGAGGGCAAGGGTGAAGAAACTCAGGCACCTTGAACTGCAGACATAACAAAGTCTCTAGTACCACCCAGAGAGTAGCCACTCGCAGCTGGGCTTTTCAAGGCTGAACAAATCTCTAGCCAGAGATTATGGCAGTCAGCACCTTGATTTGGAACTTGTAAAATCTCTGAGGTTGAACAAGTTGTAACTGAAAGTGAACAGGAACCTTTTTCCTCAGTACCTGGAATGTTCTCTGTCTCCTTGGTAGTACTGGGAAAAGCATGGATTCGTCAATGTCCTTCCCAACTCAGTAACCAGGCATTTCTCAGGATGCCAGTTTGTTGGCCCTCCTCCGAAGAGTCCTCCCCCGGTCACCTTCACGAGCTGTGGTGCCCCTCCAAGCCAAGAGCACACCCGGACACCTTGAATCCTCCCTCAGTTACTGTGCCTCGGACCAACCGGTTCCTAAACTCGGGAACAGACGGATTCCTACCCCAGACCAGGCGGGTCTAGTGGGGTTAAGCAACCGAAGCATGTTGCAGAGCGTCAAACGCTCCCCATGACTGGGACCCCTCGTGGGGCTACCCGGTCCAGAATCAGGAACAGAACCCTAGGGTCTCACGAACGAACCACCCGTAACACATGACCTCAACATCTTAAGTACCCCTCCCCAGACTCCTCAGCGGGGCCCGGCACACCCACTGATTGGCCCCCGAGGAAGCTGATATTCAAAACGTACAACCAGGCCTGGTTCTGGCCTGTCATGTGCACCTCACTGTACACATGACCAAGCAGAACTCTAAGCCCTTGTACACACTGACGGACATTCCGACGGAAAATGTCCGATCGGACCGTGTTGTCAGATAGTCCGACTGTGTGTGGGCTCCATTGGACTATTTCCATTGGAATATCCGAAGGACAAAGTTTTAGAGCTGGGCTATAAAACTTTCCGACAACATGATCCGATCGGACTTTGTCTGATTGTGTGTAAAGAATTCCTATCGGACAAAGTGGCACGCATGCTCAGATCAAATTCCTAGACCAAAGCTATTGGCTACTAGCCTGAACGTAGTCCCGTCGTAACGAAATAACGTTAACACGTTACGTATGATCGGATTTTCCGACAACTTTGTCCGACTGTGTGTATGCAACACAAGTTTCGGACAAAATCCGTTGGACAAAATCCGACGGATTTTGTTGTCCAAGTGTCCGATCGTGTGTACAAAGGCTAACACAGCCCAGTCAAACTGATGTCAAAGTTAACCTACATAATTAACCCTCAGAACCCCCTTACCGTTTCAAAAACTAGATTCACACATGAATGACACTTTGTCCAAAATGTCATCCGCTACATGAGCATCTGTGGGGCATTCTCAAATGGAAGGTGGAGCAGCACAAGGTCTCTAACATCCGCCAGCTCCATGAAGTCATCATGGAGGAGTGGAAGAGGACTCCAGTGGCAACCTGTGAAGCTCTAGTGAACTCCATGCCCAAGACGGTTTATGCAGTGCTGGAAAATAATGGTGGACACAAAAAATATTGACACTTTGGGCCCAATTTTGACATTTTCACTTTAAAGGTGTACTCACTTTTGTTGCCAGCGGTTTAGACATTAATTGCTGTGTGTTGAGTTATTTTGAGGAGACAGCAAATTTACACTGTTATACAAGCTGTACACTCACTACTTTACATTGTAGCAAAGTTTAATTTCTTCAGTGTTGTCACATTAAAAGATATAATAAAATATTTACAAAAATCAGAGGGGTGTACTCACTTTTGTGAGATACTGTATGTTCTACCCTGGTCACCTTCGCCAGTATATAGCATTTTTAACAATATTGTAGTATCTTTAAAATTGAACACCAGGCAAATATGAAATATATGATCAGAGGCGGCTCTAGGATTTGTGAGGCCTTAGGCAAAACTTACACATGAGGCCCCAATCACGCCCATAATGGGAAAAAAATTCAAGCAATAAAAATGGCTGCAAAAAGATGCACAGATCTAGCAAACAGTTCATCTGCACCACTTCCAGGGCACCCTCCTCACCCATCAGACATATGCAGCCATTAAAACATCTAGGGCCCACCAAGGTGGCAACCCCTCTAAGAATTTCCTGTGTCTTGGGAGAATAAGGAGGAGATGTCACTGAGCCATTCCATATCCGCAGAGGAAGTAGAGCGGGGGGATCCCAGCACAGTGCAGGGGGAGCAAGAGTAGGGAACGGAGACAGAGAGGAGAGGAGAGAGAGGGGAGGGGAAGAGAGAGATTGTGAGAGATAGGGGGTGGGAAAGAGAGAGAGGGGGAGGGGAGCAAGACATTGTGAGTGAGAGGGGGAGAGGGGGGGTGAGAGAGGGGTAGATAAAGGGTGCACAAAAGGGGGAGAGAGTGGTGGAAAGAGGAGAGGAGGGGAGGGGGAGAGAGAGGGAGGAGAGAGAGAGAGGGGGAGGAGAGAAAGGGTGGGCAAAAGGGGGAGAGAGGGGGAAGAGGGAAGGTAGAGAGGGAAGGGAGGAGAGGGGGAGGGAGGAGGGAAGAGAGGAGAGAGGGAGGGAAGAGAGGAGAGAGGAGGAAAGGGAGGAGAGAGGGAGGAAAGGGAGGAGAGAGGAGGAATAAGGGGGAGAGAGGGAGGGAGGGAAGGGAAGAGAGGGGAGGGAGGAGGGAGGGAGGGAGGGAGAGGAGGGAGGGAGGAGAGGGAGGGAGGGAAGGGAGGGGATGGGGAGGGAGGAAGGGAGGAGAGAGGGAAGGAGGAGGAGGAAGGAGGGAGGGGGAAGGGAGGGAGGAAGGAAGGGAAGGGAGGAGAAAAGGGAGGAAGGGAGGAGGGAGGGAAGGGAGGGAGGGAGGAAGGGAAGGGGAGGGAGGGAAGGGAAGGGAAGGGAGGGAAGGGGGAGGGAGGGGAAAGGGGAGGGAAGGGAAGGAGGGAGGGAAGGAGGAAGGAAGGGAGAGGGAAGGAGGAGAGAGAGAAGGGAGGGAGGAGAGAGAGAGGGAGGAAAGGGAGGAGGAGAGAGGGAGGAAAGGGAGGGAGGAGAGAGGGAGGAAAGGGAGGGGGAAGAGAGGGAAGAAAGAGAGAGAGGGAAGGAGAGAGGGAAGGAGAGAGCGAGGGAAGGGGAAGAGAGGGAGGGAAGGGAGGGAAGGGAGGGAAGGGAGGAGAGAGGAAGGGAGGGAAAGGAAGGGAGGGGGGAGGGGAGAGAGGAAGGGAGGGGGGGAGGGGGGAGGGAGAGAGGGGGAGGGAGAGAGGAAGGGAGGGGGGAGAGAGGAAGGGAGGGGGGGGAGGGAGGGAGAGAGGAAGGGAGGGAAGGAAGGGAGAGAGAGAGAAGGAAGGAAGGAAGGGAAGGGAGAGAGGGACGGAAGGGAAGGGAGAGAGGGACGGAAGGGAAGGGAGAGAGGGACGGAAGGGAAGGGACAGAGAGAGGGACGGAAGGGAAGGGACAGAGAGAGGGACAGAGAGAGGGAAGGAAGGGAAGGGGGACAGAGAGAGGGAAGGAAGGGAGGGGAGAGGGAAGGAAGGGAGGGGAGAGGGAAGGAAGGGAGGGGAGAGAGGGAGGTAAGGAAGGGAGAGAGAGAGGGAGGTAAGGAAGGGAGAGAGAGAGGGAAGGAAGGGGAGAGAGGGAGGGAAGGAAGGGAGAGAGGGAGGGAAGGTAGATAGAGAGGGAAGCAAGGGAGAAGAGAGGGAAGGGGAGGGAGGAAGAGAGAGGAGAGAGGGAGGGAAGGAAGGGAGAGTGGGAGGGAGAGAGGGAGAGAAGGGAGGGAAGGGAAGGGGGGATAGAGGGAAGGGAGAGAGGGAGGGAAGGGAGAGAAGGAGGGGAGAGAGCGAGGGAGGGGAGAGAGCGAGGGAAGGGAGAGAGCGAGGGAAGAGAGAGAGCGAGGGAAGGAGAGAAGGAAGAGAAGGGAGGGAAGGGAGAGAAGGGAGGGAAGGGAGAGAAGGGAGAGAAGGGAGGGAAGGGAGGGAAGGGAGGGAAGGGAGAGAGAGGGGTGGGAAGGGGTAAGGGAGAGAGAGAGAGTTGTGGGAAGGGGTAAGAGAAAGAGGGGGAGAGAGGGGGTAAGAGAGAGAGGGGGAAGTGAGAAAGAGGGGGTGAGGGAAAGGGGGTGAGAGAGATCTAGAGATCTGTCCCTGTCTGTAGCCCCTGGGGGGGCAAAGAGCAGGGAGAAGCTGTAGAGTGCTAGGGGGTGGGGACCGGAGAGTGCTGGGGGGTGGGGACCGGAGAGTGCTGGGTGGTGCTGGGGGCCAGAGAATGCTGGGGGGCAGAGAGTGCAGGGGGCCAGAAAATGCTCGGGTGGGGGGCGGAGAGTGCTGGGAGCCAGAGAATGCTCGGGGTGGGGGGTGGAGAGTGCTGGGGGCCAGAGAATGCTCGGGGTGGGGAGCGGAGAGTGCTGGGGGCCAGAGAATGCTCGGGGGTGGGGGGCGGAGAGTGCTGGGGGCCAGAGAGTACTGGGGGGTGGGGGGCAGAGAGTGCTGGGGGTGGGGGCAGAGAGTGCTGGGGGCCAGAGAGTGCTGGGGGGTGGGGGCCAGAGATTGCTGGGGGGTGGGGGGCGGGGAGTGCTGGGGGCCAGAGAGTACTGGGGGGTGGGGGCGGAGAGTGCTGGGGGCCAGAGAGTGCTGGGGGTGGGGGCCAGAGATTACTGGGGGTGGGGGCAGAGAGTGCTGGGGGCCAGAGAGTGCTGGGGGGTGGGGACCAGAGATTGCTGGGGGGTGGGGGGCAGGGAGTGCTGGGGGGTGGGGGCGGGGAGTGCTGGGGGGTGGGGGCGGGGAGTACTGGGGGGTGGGGGGGGGAGAGTGCTGGGGGGGTGGGGGCCGGAGAGTGCTGGGGGTGGAGGGTGGAGAGTGCTGGGGGTGGAAGGTGGAGAGTGCTGGGGGTGGAAGGTGGAGAGTGCTGGGGGTGGAAGGTGGAGAGTGCTGGGGGCAAGAGAGAGCTAGGGGGTGTGGGGTGGAGAGTGCTGGGAGCCAGAGAGAGCCGCAGGGGGTGTAGGGTGGAGAGTGCTGGGGGCCAGATAGTGCTAAGGGTGGGGGGTGAAGAGTGCTGGGGTGGAGCTTGAGAGGGGAGGCAGAAAGAATTGGAGAGCAGGGGGTGCTGGCGAAATGGGGGTGGAGCCAGGGAGGACAAGAATGGGCTGGAGAGCAGGAGGGGAGGAGCCAGGGAGGGGCTGAAGAGCAGGAGGCGTGGAGAAAGGGAGCACAAGAAGGAGTGGGGGGTGAAGAGTGCTGGGGGGGAGCTTGAGAGGGGAGGCAGAAAGAATTGGAGAGCAGGGGGTGCTGGCGAAATGGGGGTGGAGCCAGTGAGCACAAGGAGGGGCTGGAGAGCAGGATGGGCGGAGCCAGGGAGCAAAGGGAGGGGCTGAAGAGCAGGATGCGTGGAGAAAGGGAGTACAAGAAGGGGCGGAGCCAGGGAGCACAAGGAGGGGCTGGAGAGCAGGAGGGGTGCAGCCAGTGAGCACACGGAGGGGCTGGAGAGCAGGAGGGGCGGGGCCAGGGAGTGCACGGAGGGGCGGGGCCAGGGAGCGCACGGATGGGCGTGGCCAGGGAGCACACAGAGGGGCGGAGCCAGGGAGTACAAGGAGGGGCCGGAGAGTACGGGGGATGCAGAAAAAGTTAGATAGGAGTGGTGGAGAGACTGCACATAGATAGTGGAATTGATTTTTTCATATTCCTCCATGCAACCGCTGAATGATCACCTCTCCTCCCTGCAGACATTCAGCGGCTGTATGGAGTAATATGGAAAAATCAATTCCACTATCTATGTGCAGTCTCCCCACCGCTCCTCCTATTCAGGCACACAGGGAAGGCTGCACGGCACCGGCACTCACCTTTCCTCTGGTCGGCAGCATAAGAGTTCCTCCCTCTTCACACTCATGGTGGGACTATCCAGCTGGGTGGTTTTTCAGCAACCCCCCCAGCCCAGAACCAAATAGGAGGCAGGTGCGGAGGAGAGGTCTGGTGAGCGGCACAAGAGAGAAGCTCAGGTGAGGGTCCCACATGGATATGCCGCCCTCATGCCGTCTGTCATCCAGCCACTGCGCCACCTAGAGGACTCTACTGTCCCGCTCCCCGCACTTGCTGCCACCGCATTGATCACAGGCAAATTAGTCGATTGCGAGGCCCCTGAGACTGCGGGGCCTTAGGCAATCGCCTAATTTGCCTAATTAGAGAGCCGCCTCTGTATATGATTGCAGCTCTGAAGTTAAAGTATAACTAAAGGCAAAACTTTATTTTTTTATTTTTAGATTTGGATGGCGTGGAGAGGTATTAGAACACCTGTAAGGTTTGTATTGCTGTTTGTGCCCCTGCTAGGGAATTTAAGCCCCATACACACTATTAGATTTTTTGCAGAATTTTGTCTTCAGATTTACAAAACCATATAATATGAGGTCAAACCTTAATGCCCCATACACACGGTCAGTAATTCCGATGAAAAAAGTCCAATCGGATTATGTTGTCAGAAAATCCAATCGTGTGGGCTCTATTGGACTTTTTCTGTCGGAATTTCTGATGGAAAATGTTTGAGAGCTGGATTTAAAATTTTCCGACAACAAAATACGATCAGACTTTTTCCAATCGTGTGTAGAGAATTCCGACGCACAAAGTGCCACGAATGCTCAGAAAAAATTTGGAGATGAAAGCTATTGTCTACTGGCCTCTACGTAGTCCCGTCATACGTTTTTTATGTCACCTTGTTCCGAACGATCGGATTTTCCGACAACTTTGAGCGACCGTGTGTATGCAAGACAAGTTTCGGACAAAATCCGTCTGAAAAAATCAGATGGATTTTTGTGGTCGGAATGTCCGACCGTGTGTATGGGGCATAAGAGTTTCAATTTGTATGCAATCAGGCAGGCCCTTGCACTGCATGGTGTTGGTAAATCTCAAGACAGAAATCTGAATAAATAGGGGCTTTACCCTCTCTATTTGTTTGCTCTGGCACCTTGCTCGGCCCAGTACTACTACTCAAGTGTCTGCAACTACAGTTCTGCAACCAGGTGCGACTTCCTGCTACAGATTGTCTCCATCTGTGGGCGCTCATGTGTCTCCTGTCCTTCGGCTCCTTCTCTTTCACTCTCAGTGGGACCTGGGCTGGAGTCACAAGAGAGGCCGACCTCGTCATTTCAGTCTCCCCTCAGGTAAGTGACAGTTGGCAACAACAGATTATTATATACACATATGTACAATGGAGTACCACTAGAACATAACCTGAAAGGATAAGCAGAGGTTAAATATCAATTCCGACAATACTTCTAGAAAGAGAAAACCTTTGATCCTAATGAGAGATGGAGCTAAGCATGGATAGTATGAAGGCCCTTTAAGTAGCAATGACAGAATGTCCCCATTGCAGATCTGATGGTCTTCACCAGAAGTTGGAGCTCATTAATTGTATCCAATAATATGTATTAAAAGAGTGGCAGTATATCTGGTGATAACTATAGCTAAAGATGCTTATGTACGGTGTTCAAAGAAAGGTGCAGTGAAGTGTTCCCAAAGTAAATCTGTCTGTACACAGTGTCCCAGTGAAACAACAAAGAAAAGGTTGCAAAGATGGGCAGTGGCCCTCTCACCAACGACCAGACCGACTGAATGCCTTCCAGCTAGCGAATCCCGGATCAACGTCCTGGCTGCGGACCCGCTTGTGATGATCACCCGTTGGGAAGCATGAAGTGTGGTTTGCTGCACTGTAGAGGTGGTGTTGGTCAGTTGTCCGATGAACAGCAGGCAGCGCTGGACCCCTTCTCGGTCAGGTCGGAAAACTGTAGACCGCATTGGTAGGTTGTGACCTCACCCTCCTTGCACAAAGAGATCCTTCACACACGAGGCCCAGGGGGAAGAGAGCACGGGGCAGATCTCTGGTCTCTTTTATAGCTCTTCCCAGCAATCTCTCTGGTGATAGCAAGAATCCCTGGGATATGTAGTCCAGGTGTATAGTCATTCAGTTAAATGACCATCTGATGGAACTACTAGTCCCACAACCCCTTTGGTTGGGCAAGGAATCGTTGTTCGAAACAATTGTTGTCCATACTGCTAAACGTACAACGAGCCAGGCAACTATGCTACCATACTCATGTGCGAACATAGGACATGCCGATTGGAGGAATGAACAGTGTCAGAGATCATCACTGTGCTGCTTCCTCTTCACAGTCCAGTAAATGGCCTTTAAATGTTACTTAATCGCAAAAGAAAAAAAATCATTCTGGGCTGTTTTGTGTGACAGAGCTGTTTAAATCATAGAACTGGATAGACAGGGACACAATTGCTTTGGCTGGCTGTCGGGAACCATGAATCAGACTGAAACAGAAGTACAATCAAATCACCCTTGTATAATAATAAAAATAAAAAGGTAAAAAGAAAAAGCGTAGTCAAACATAGCCAGAGTCCAGTAGCCAGATCGGGTAGTCAGCCAGTTCAATGTTCATTAACTAGATCGGGTAATCAGCCAGGCCTGAAGTCAGGGATCCAAGGAGAACAACTTCAAGCAGGATAAGAAGCCAGGAGGGGGGCACAGCTGAGATGCGGCGTACGTGAGTGAGGAGAGGGGAGGGACCTGACAGCGGCGCTCACATGAGGAGATGGAGGAGGTCCCGCTATGTCTGCAGGAGTCGAGCGCGGTGAGAGAGCGTCTCACCCCGGAATGACATCAGCCTGTCCCCCGCTGACCGCCGACCGTGTTCTCTAGCCCGCCCGTCCGTCTGTCCATTCATTCGCTCGCCTATCCGCCTATCCGCCTGCCCGCCCGCCCGTCCATCCGCCAACCCGCCCGCCTGTTTGTCAGTATGCAGTTTGCAAGGTGAGTGCCAGCAGCGCAGCCGGCGAGACCTGGAAAACGCCGCTTACGGCGGAGGAAACAGACCCGCTCCGGACGGGACCCCCCTCCCCCTGCCCCCTTCTGCCATCCCAGTGGCACTCACTCTGAGAGTGACAGAAACGGAAGCAAGGAGCCTGAAGATAAGGTCAGATTGCACCTGCTATGATTTTACTGACTGTATAAATGTTACGAACTGTTGTGCTAATGGCCTAAATAAAATTAATAGATCCGAGGAGATCTCAGGATCAGGAAGCTGAACTGTGTATAGCCTGGAACCTGGAGTCTGGACCCAGGAAGAAGTGGTTCAAAAATCACAACAAGGTTTTGCATTCCTTCTTCCTTTTCTTTTTGGTTGTCTTTTTGGTTGTCTCTCTCCCCCTGTGCAGTGGCACTCACTGAAGTTAACTAAAGGGATACTACCACGCTTAAAAGGGCCAGCATTTTTGGATACACATCTAACATCTTAATAAAAAACCCCCTGAAATCATCTATGGTTATGGTCAAGGGAAAAAAAACTAAGAGGAATGTATGATATGCTGTATTGAGAATTCTGCAGAACTGAGTGACTTATTCTCTTACAAACAATATATCAACAGCAGGCCACAAAGTAGCAGATCTTAATGTGATGTAAAAGTGTAATCGCCCAGGATACAAAGGGGGGAATATTGAGCATAGAGTAACGGCAAATAGCGGGTGACACGCGCCGAGAAAACAGTTGAATATTCATTCGCATGTTTATACGCAGGTGGAGAGGATTTTAGGAACTGATCCCCAAAGTTTTCTTTTTTTCTTCCACCTTCCTGGGAAGATACTTAGAAAAAGGATTAGCTCCGCCCCTTTCACCCCTTCTGCCCTTTCCGGCCCTCTTCATCCCCAAATAAAAAGGGAATCCTGGGGAAGAGAAAAATAAAAGACAACATGAAGGGAAGAAACCCCAAAATGAACGACCCAAAAGCCTCGAGGGAGAGCTTAAATACAAGCACTATTCAGAAATATCTGAAGGAATCAAGTCAAAAAAGCCCCGGCTTAGAGAGAAATCAAAAAGGGGTGAGAGAGAAAAAGAAAGATACTGGAAAACCTGAAGGGGCACGGGGAGACTCCTCCGGAGAGGAGGCGGACTCAGACCGGGAGAGCAGAGGAAGGGAGTTAAGGGACTCCTCTCAAATACCAACAAAAAGCGAAATGCAAGACATGTTTTCGAAACTAGAAAACACTATCAAAGCAGAGATTTTAACAGTAAGGACGGACCTAGGGCATTTGTTGAGGCGAGTAGAGGAAGTAGAAGAGCAAACAGGAAGACAGGCCAAAGAAATATGGGACTTAAAAACGCAAGCAAAGAAAATGCAGGAGGCACACAGGGAGATCATATATAAGATGGAGGAACAGGAGAACCAAAATCGACGCCAAAACCTGAGAATTAGATCATTACCAGAACAACAGGGTGAAGACTTAGGTGTAAAAATTAGAAAGATATTTAATCCCCTACTGGGAAGAGAAGAAGGCGCAGAAATAAAAATAGACCGGGCACATAGAGTGAGGAAACCCCCGGGGTTAAAGGAAGAGATACCGAGAGATGTGATAATTAAATTCCATCTGTACGAAGAGAAGGTCAAGATCTGGAGCAAACTTAGAGGACTACCATCAGTTCAGTATGAAGGGACAACGTTACAGGTTTTTATAGACCTGTCTCCGGGAACGTTGGCTCGGAGAAGAAGATTAAAACCTCTATTGGAACAATTGAGATGTGCAAATATCAGATATAGCTGGGGGTTCCCGGCTGCCCTCCTGGTTCAGAAAGAGGGAAGATCTATTAGGCTTAAGTTCCTAGATGAACTGGAGGACTTCTGCAATAAATTAGGAATCCCAACTCCCATGATTCCATTAGATCCATGGGATTTGTAATTTCAGGGGATAAAGAAGAAAAAGAAGACAGGGGGGAATGTATGATGTGCGATTCATGTATTGCTTTTCTTTCCTACAATGACGGAGGGGGGGGGGTGGGGGGTGGCGGAGGGGGGGGATGGTCTGATGGAGGGACTGGGGGGGGATCGGGCTCTATCACTCATGGTTCGTAGAAGGATACTTCTGCTCCCCAAGGGGAAGGGGAGTGGGGGGGGGGGCGCCGCAGCCAGGGTCAATCCCTGGGAGAAAGGGCTTGCAGAAGGAGTAGAGCTCATTATGCAAAGCAAAGGCCAGGAATGGGCCAGAAGGGGAGGGAGGGAAGGGAGGGTAGAGAGGGAGGAACTGGGAGGAAAAAGAGGGAAAAAACATAGCTGGCAGTTGAAAAAAAGGGAAGAGGGGGTTCATATGAGTTTTAGAAGGTGCAGATTAAATTTTTTTCTTTTTTCGGGTAGTCTCGAATGACAGAAATAAAGTTTGTGTCGTATAATGTAAAGGGTCTAAATTCCCCCAAAAAGAGATACAAACTCTTAAAGGAATTACAGCAATATAAAGCAGAAGTGGTGTTTCTGCAAGAGACTCACTTAACGCTAGACACAAATGTTAAACTGTACTCCGATAACTACCCGAGCTGGTTCTATGGAGATTCGCCAATAAGGAGGGCCAAGGGAGTGGCAATTGGGTTTGAGAAAGGCACAAAATTCAAGGTGACCGATAGGCTGACCGACCCGGAAGGGAGATATCTGTTCCTGAAAGGGAATCTCGGGGATAAGACCTTTACCCTAGCAAATGTGTATAGTCCAAACAAAAATCCAGTAAGATACCTTAAACAAATTCTGAGGAAACTGAAGGATTTTAAAATAGGAGACGCAATACTGGCGGGTGACCTTAATTTTTGTATGGATCCAGTACAGGATAGTACGTCCCGTGCCAAGGGGATAAGCGGGAAGAGCTTGAAAACAATTAAACTCCGTTTGAGACAAAGCCAACTGATAGACGTATGGAGGATACAACATGACAAAACTAAAGATTATACTTTTTTCTCCCCAGTGCACGGAACGTACTCTAGGCTGGACTATATAATGGTAGAACATAGATTGTTAGAGACTGTAGTGGAAACAAAGATAGGAATAGCATCCCTGTCAGATCATTCCCCGGTGATAATGAAGATGAGGTTACCCGGAATACAGAGGCACCCGTTTACTTGGCGACTAAATAAGGAGCTCTTACAGGACAATAAAAGTGCAGAAACAATACAGAAAGAAATAGAATTTTATTTCTCGACGAATGACACAGAGGAGGTGACGGGCGCCTCCCTATGGGAGGGACATAAAGCTTATGTTAGAGGCATCCTCGTCTCCATTGGGGCAAGAAAAATAAAGGAAAGAGCAGAGGAAAGGGAGAAATTGATGATAGAGGTCCATAGACTGGAGCAGGTGCATAAAGAACAAAGGGGCCGACAACAAGACCTCTTTCATCAATTGATCAACAAGAGGGAGGAATTGAAAGACATCTATGAACGGGAAGCAAGAAGGGCATTAGAGGGGAGAGCTAAAGAGAAATACTACGGGGAAAATAAAATGGGAAAATATTTAGCGAGACAGGTGAAAAGCAAGAGAGAAATCAATTATATTGATAAAATTCAGGACAGGAATGGGAAAATCGCCCACACCTCTAGGGAAATTGCGGAAGTATTTAAAAAATATTACGAAGCTCTGTATAATGTAGGACAACAAGGGGAACAGGGTCTAGGGAAAAAGGAGAAAATTAAAGAATTTTTGTATAAAGCTAATTTACCACGATTATCAGACAGCGACGGGCAGAATATGGATAGACCCATCACAGAAGAGGAAATTTATAATGCTTTAAAGGAGACGGCTTTAGATAAAAGCCCGGGCCCTGACGGGTTTACGATCTCCTACTACAAAAAATATAAGGAAATCCTAGTCCCCCAATTTTGCAAATACATAAATAGAGTAGGAACAAAATATGAAATAGGGGGAGATGCCTTGCGAGCCGCTATAACGCTGATCCCGAAGGAGGGCAAAGACCATACGCTCTGCTCTAATTATAGGCCGATAGCCTTACTGAACACAGATATAAAGTTATATGCCAAAGTGTTGGCGGCTAGATTAAAAGAAAAAATGACAGAGCTAGTGCACCCGGACCAAGTTGGATTTATACCCGAGAGAGAGGGTAGGGACAATGGGGTAAGGGCTTTGCTCCTTATCCAGGCATTAAAAAACAGTGGGTCCCCAGGTCTATTCCTGTCAATGGATGCTGAGAAAGCTTTTGACAGGGTAGACTGGGGACTCATGTTAGAAACCCTAGAAGTGATGGGGGTAGGTCCAAGGATGATCCAATGGATTAAAGCCTTATATAATAACCCACAGGCGGCGGTAAAGGTCAATGGAGAAACATCCACCCTGTTCCAAATGGGAAATGGCACTAGACAGGGGTGTCCATTAACACCCCTATTGTTTGCGTTATCTCTTGAACCGTTATTGGCCTCGATCCGAAACAACCCAGATATAAAGGGGATTAGGGTCGGAGAGGAGGAGCACAAACTCGCAGCATATGCGGACGATGTGCTCTTCTTCATTACAAACCCTAGGATAACAATCCCGAACTTGCTGAGGATGTTAGAAAAGTACGGTAAAATATCAAATCTGAAGATTAACCTCAGCAAGTCCGAGATTTTAAATATTAACATCAGCTATAAGGAAGAAGAGAGATTGCGAGCAGAATTTCACTTCCCTTGGTGCAAGGAGATGAAATATTTGGGAATTTTGCTCGCAAGCACTACCAGAAAAATATATTTGAAAAACTACATCCCATTAATAGAGGAAATAAAGAGAGAAATTAAAAAAATCTCATTTAGCCCTCTCTCGTGGTTAGGACGGATAAATGCGGTTAAAATGATGCTGGTCCCGAAGATTATATATAAGTTCCAAATGAGGCCCATTTCACTCCCTGCGGCCTTCTTTGAAATACTAAGGAAATTAATTTCAAAGTTTATTTGGCAACATAAAAAGCCAAGGATAGCGTTTGCGGTGTTAAGAAGGGGGAAAAAACAGGGGGGACTGGCGGCCCCGGACTTGAAAAGATACTATAATGCAGTGGTTCTTTCACGGGTGGTAGAGTGGGCGAAAGAAGCAAACGATAAGAGATGGGTTAGCTTAGAAAATGCACAATGTGAAGCACAATTAGGGAGATTAATATGGAATCCGCCACAGTATAGGATAGTAGGCCCCAACACAAATGAAATAACACGACACGCACTGAAAATTTGGGATCGCACTCACACACAAAATAAATGGGGGTACAATTCACCTTTAATTTTTTTAAAAGAAAATGAATATTTTCCCCCGGGAAAACAAGAAATAGGGGGGAATTGGATAATAAAAAATAATGCACAATTAAAAGATATACTAGTAAAAGATAATTTAAGCACATTTCAAGCACTAAGGGAGGAAACTGAACTCATGAGGATTGATGCCTGGCGGTTCCTCCAATTAAGTCAGTTTGTAGCAAAATTGCCCCAACCAATACGAGGCGTAGAAGAATTAAGGCCCTTTGAACGGCTCTGTCAGAGACTAAAATCAAAAAACAACATAGGCCTAATTTATAAAATACTCTCAGAGGGGGACGAGTTGGAGGAACCGGCATTTATCAAAAAATGGGAAAATGAGTTGGGGTCACAATGTAGCACTCAAATTAGAATGAAAATATTTAAATTAATCCACTATGGGGGGGGGGGGGAATAAACTGACAGAGACGAATTATAAATGTTTAGCAAGGTGGTACGTCACCCCCGACAGACTGAGTAAGTTCGGAGTCGATCAAAACTCGGAATGTTGGCGGGGATGTAAGAAAACGGGGAATATGGGTCACATTTGGTGGGACTGTCCCATCATTAAAGAATATTGGAGGAGGATTATTGACATAATAAAAGTAGTAACAAAAAAGGAAGTAAGAGAAGACCCATGGACTGTCTTATTTCATGGGACAGATGAGTCAATAAAACAATATAGATCCACGTTAATCCCCATACTACTTGACACCGCAAAAAGCTTAATACCGAAAAAATGGCGAGAAAAGGAGAGCCCAAAAATACAGGAATGGATCTCCCGAGTAAATGAGATACAATATTTGGAATGTTATGAGGAAGGGGGAGAGGACCCAATAGCAATAGAGGTCGGGAAGGGGAAGTGGGATCTCTGGAAAAATTTTAAAAAATCATGGCGATACGTGGAGGAAATAACACAATAGCACTAAGGACAAGCACCCTGGATTGAAATAGACAAATTATTTATGAATCCCACGAGAAACTGGCCAGGAAGGGGAGGGGGGAGGGATGGGAGGGGGAAGCGGGAAGGGTATTTAGGGTCAAGAGGGAGAGGGTATAGAATAAGAATGTAAAAAGAAATGTGTGTAAATGCGTACAATGAAGTTTTTTGATAATTTTTATATTGATGGAAAAACTAATAAATAAAGATTTAAAAAAAAAAAAAAGAAGCCAGGAGGGATGTCAGCAAGCCAGTCTTGAAACAAACAGCAGGAGATGGTGCCTTGTGATGTGACCAACGTGAAGGCAAAGGAGAAATGAGCTGGAAGCCTTTAAATAGGCAGGTCAGATGAGCATCATCAGGAACAGCTGGTAACTGTGGAAAGAGAAGAGAGCTGGCAATTAGCCGACAGCTGAGCGGCCAGCCCAGAGGAGGAAGGGCTAAGCCAGCCCTGACACTGGCAAAACCTTAACCTTGAATTTTTCCTATATGTGTATTTATCTGTTTCCTGTGGTCCAGTTTTATTAATTGTTTTTGTTCAATGATGGCTGAGATTTGGTGATGCATACCTAAAGCTGTGTCAAATATTTGTTTGTAATCTGTATATTATACTTTTGTAGCTAGAAAATAGGTGTATTATTTAAAAAAAAAAATAGGATTACATAGCACCTGGCCCAACCGGCAAACTATAACATTTCTGTGCAAAACCTGTTAATATTACACATGTGCGCATAAGGTCAGCAAGCTCTATGGGACAGTATAAATGCATGAATAGTACTGTTTATTTACTTTAAAGAGGAAGTCCATGCAAAAACTAAAATCCCTGAATCTATAGCCACTAACATTCTAATACTAACCTCTCTAGCCCTGAAAAGAAAACAAATCAGTATACATACCTTTTCTGAAGCTAATCCGACCAAATCTCCAGCGACAGAAGCTCTGCTAAGCACATGTCTGACAACAGCTAAGAAGTGACATCACTCATAGACTTACTATGGGGCTTCCGTTGACGCACATGTCCTCTGCACCCACCCACACAGCGAAGCCATGGCTGACAGCTCAGCATGGGATCAGTGCTCCCGCCGCTGGAGATTGAGTCAAATCGCCTGTAGAAAAGGTATATATACAGATTTTTTTTCTTTTTGGGGCTAGAGAGGTTAGCATTAAAATGTTGGTGGCTATAGACGCAGGGATTTTAGTTTTTGCATGGACTTCCACTTTAAATGTAAGTCATCTAACACCATGAACAGACCTTCCTCAAACTGCTATTTTCAACATGTTCGACAAGGAGTAAAATATCTTATGAACAAGTGATTCAAATCTTAGCTACAGCCAAAGACAAACATTGCCCTGGGACAAAGAGTACTATTTAAGGCTCACAATATTCTTGTAAAATGTAGTTATTGCATGTCAAAGTCTAACCTTTTTTTTTAAGACATTTTCTGTTCTGTTTGGGAGCCAATAAGTAATACTGAATACCCTAGAGCAGTGGTTCTCAACCTTCTAGTGCCATGACCCCTTGATAAAATTCCCCAAGTTGTGGGGACCCCTAACAGTAAAATTATTTTGTTAGCGTGGGTTGTCAGCACACAATGCAAGACAAGTCATTTACGCCCTTAACCCAAGCTTTGTGGTGTCTCGCAGCAGTGACACCTATGCTAAAATCCGGAGATAGGGTCTCCTCCAGCCCCTCCCACTTCATATTCCTCACCAGTCAGCTGACCTCTAGTCTCTGCCCCCCACCCATGCCATGAACTAAATGGGAAGCTGTGAAGAGGCTGAGTGGGCGGACATGGGCTGCAGGAACAGCCCAGCTAGACGGCAATGGGCTCCAGGGACAGCGCCACTGGGTGGATGAGAAAAGGCTGGGGGAGCAGTGCAGGCTTTAAGAACAGCCCAGGATTCCGTGACCCCCCACAAATCGTCATTCGACCCCCGAGGGGGTCCCGACTCCAGGTTGAAAGCCACTGCCCTAATGTTAAAGGCATCATGTTTGAAAAGTGTGCTGTCTACAGCATACTTTGCTGTCCATAGAAGCATTTTTGTTTTGCACTGTCAGGGTTTTATTGCAGTCTGTCTCCCTGCAATTTTTGCCATACTGTCAGGGCAGGAAGTTAGAGATATTCTTTTCAACAGGGACACAAACAATGACAAACAAAACTTTTTCTGGGGCCTTCATGGTAGCAAACATATGGGTGAAGCTTCAAACATATGTATACTGCAATGAATAGGCAATATTTTTTATCCCAAAAAGAAAAAAAAAATCATAATAATTTTGTCTGACCCTCCACTATAAAAACGAAATGGATGTAGAAAAATGTAAAGTTGAAATATATCCTTTCCAAGATCAAAGGCCCCTTATCTTTCTAGTGCACCAGGGACACTGATAGATGATCTATTTTACTACCTCAAAATGCAAGCTTTATTGCTTGAAAGTCTCCTGGAAGGCAGCCCTAAATCCACCCAGACCTGACAATGAGCTGATTGAAGCACACAGTGGCTTCTTCAAACTAAATGAAGGCTAGATCTCTGCAGCAAAATTCCAGCTTTACCCACTGCAGTCTTCATGTGGGATTCTCACTAACCCTGTAGGATTATTGTTTGCCTCTAAATACAGCAATATGACGTGAATATGATACGTCTTCTACAGTATGAGTCCTCATGAGAGAGATGAGCCTGAAATTCTAGAAAGACCTCACTATTGCAGTTCTATGTCCATCTTTAATTATCAATGATGGGGGAACTTGTAGTTAAACACTACAAAATGGCATTTGGAGTTATCTTGACCTGCTTTGTTTCCATATGTTTTGTTATGCCTGGCCCCTTTGTTTCAATACTTTCAAAATCAGTGACCTGGAATAGGTATGTAAATCCAGAGAGTCGAAAAATGTCAGAAGCTTTTATCTTTGTACCTGTTCAGGTCAGTAACTCAAAATTCTAAAGACAGTATGAAAACCAGGCAACCAGTGTTGGAGAACTCAGCAATGGCAGCCCCCATTTTTCTCTTTTTAACCACTTTCAGACCGGACCATTTTGCTGGTCAATGACCAGAGGTCTTTTTACAATTTGGCACTGCGCTGCTTTAACTGGTAATTGCGCGGTCATGCAATGTTGTACCCAAACGAAATTTGCGTCCTTTTCTTCCCACAAATAGAGCTTTCTTTTGATGGTATTTGATTGCCTCTGCGATTTTTATTTTTTGCGATATAAACGTAAAAAGACCGCAAATTTTGAAAAAAAATGATATTTTCTACTTTTTGTTATTAGAAAAATCCAATAAACTCAATTTTAGTCATACATTTAGGCCAAAATGTATTCAGCCACATGTCTTTGGTAAAAAAAAAGTCAATAATTGTATATTTATTGGTTTGCGCAAAAGTTGTCACATCTACAAACTAAGGTACGTTTTCTGGAATTTACGCAGCTTTTAGTTTACGACTGCCTATCTCATTTCTTGAGGTGCTAAAATGGCAGGGCAGTACAAAACCCCCCCAAATGACCCCATTTTGGAAAGTAGACCCCCTAAGGAAATTGACAAGTGGCATGCTGTGCCCATTGAATTTTTTTTTTTTTTGCTTTAAGCGATTGAATAATGACAAAAAAAAAAATTTTTTTTTTTTTTACACAAAGTTGTCACTAAATGATATATTGCTCACACATGCTATGGGTATATGTGAAATGACACCCCAAAATAAATTCTGCTGCTTCTCCTGAGTACGGGGATACCACATATGTGGGACTTTTTGGGAGCCTAGCCGCGTACGGGGCCCCGAAAACCAAGCACCGCCTTCAGGCTTTCTAAGGGCGTAAATTTTTGAGTTCACTTCTCACTACCTATTACAGTTTTGAAGGCCATAAAATGCCAAGATGGCACAAAACCCCCACAAATGACCCCATTTTAGAAAGTAGACACCCCAAGCTATTTGCTGAGAGGCATGTTGAGTCCATGGAATATTTTATATTTTGCCACAAGTTGCGGGAAAATTACAAACTTTTTTTTTTTTTTTTTTTTTTCACAAAGTTGTCACTAAATGATATATTGCTCACGCATGCCATGGGCATATGTGAAATGACACCCCAAAATAAATTCTGCTGCTTCTCCTGAGTACGGGGATACCACATATGTGGGATTTTTTGGGAGCCTAGCCGCGTACGGGGCCCCGAAAGCCAAGCACCGCCTTCAGGCTTTCTAAGGGCGTAAATTTTTGAGTTCACTTCTCACTACCTATTACAGTTTTGAAGGCCATAAAATGCCAAGATGGCACAAAACCCCCACAAATGACCCCATTTTGGAAAGTAGACACCCCAAGCTATTTGCTGAGAGGCATGTTGAGTCCATGGAATATTGTATATTTTGCCACAAGTTGCGGGAAAATTACAAACTTTTTTTTTTTTTTTTTTTTTTTTCACAAAGTTGTCACTAAATGATATATTGCTCACGCATGCCATGGGCATATGTGAAATGACACCCCAAAATAAATTCTGCTGCTTCTCCTGAGTACGGGGATACCACATATGTGGGACTTTTTGGGAGCCTAGCCGCGTACGGGGCCCCGAAAACCAAGCACCGCCTTCAGGCTTTCTAAGGGCGTAAATTTTTGAGTTCACTTCTCACTACCTATTACAGTTTTGAAGGCCATAAAATGCCAAGATGGCACAAAACCCCCACAAATGACCCCATTTTAGAAAGTAGACACCCCAAGCTATTTGCTGAGAGGCATGTTGAGTCCATGGAATATTTTATATTTTGCCACAAGTTGCGGGAAAATTACAAACTTTTTTTTTTTTTTCACAAAGTTGTCACTAAATGATATATTGCTCACGCATGCCATGGGCATATGTGAAATGACACCCCAAAATAAATTCTGCTGCTTCTCCTGAGTACGGGGATACCACATATGTGGGATTTTTTGGGAGCCTAGCCGCGTACGGGGCCCCGAAAGCCAAGCACCGCCTTCAGGCTTTCTAAGGGCGTAAATTTTTGAGTTCACTTCTCACTACCTATTACAGTTTTGAAGGCCATAAAATGCCAAGATGGCACAAAACCCCCACAAATGACCCCATTTTGGAAAGTAGACACCCCAAGCTATTTGCTGAGAGGCATGTTGAGTCCATGGAATATTTTATATTTTGCCACAAGTTGCGGGAAAATTACAAACTTTTTTTTTTTTTTTTTTTCACAAAGTTGTCACTAAATGATATATTGCTCACGCATGCCATGGGCATATGTGAAATGACACCCCAAAATAAATTCTGCTGCTTCTCCTGAGTACGGGGATACCACATATGTGGGATTTTTTGGGAGCCTAGCCGCGTACGGGGCCCCGAAAGCCAAGCACTGCCTTCAGGCTTTCTAAGGGCGTAAATTTTTGAGTTCACTTCTCACTACCTATTACAGTTTTGAAGGCCATAAAATGCCAAGATGGCACAAAACCCCCACAAATGACCCCATTTTAGAAAGTAGACACCCCAAGCTATTTGCTGAGAGGCATGTTGAGTCCATGGAATATTTTATATTTTGCCACAAGTTGCGGGAAAATTACAAACTTTTTTTTTTTTTTTCACAAAGTTGTCACTAAATGATATATTGCTCACGCATGCCATGGGCATATGTGAAATGACACCCCAAAATAAATTCTGCTGCTTCTCCTGAGTACGGGGATACCACATATGTGGGACTTTTTGGGAGCCTAGCCGCGTACGGGGCCCCGAAAACCAAGCACCGCCTTCAGGCTTTCTAAGGGCGTTACAGTTTTGAAGGCCATAAAATGCCAAGATGGCACAAACCCCCCCCCCCAAATGACCCCATTTTGGAAAGTAGACACCCCTAAATTTAGGGGTACACTAGTGAGACTAGGTAATAAATGGCGGGTGCCCTGAAACTATAAAAAAATAACTAACCAACCAGCGTCACCTGTAACAGTTATATGGTGATCACTGGTGAAAGGGTTAACTAGGGGGCAATCAGGGGGCTTTATGCGGTAGTATATGGGGGTCCCTGGCGCTATAAAAAGCTGCGGCGAACCTAAATACCTACCTGCCTAACTAGCGTCACCTGTGACACTAATACAGCGATCAGAAAAATGATCGCTTATTAGGCTGGGTTCACACTGGAGCGATGCGGGAATGCCACGAATCCGCGGCGGGTTCCCGCATCGCATGCCTCCCGGCGGCAGTTCACACTGCCCTATGCGAACTGCTGGGAGTGTCAGTGAAATGTTAATGACACCCCCAGATCAGTTCGCATATCGCAGTGCGATCTGCAAACTCGGATCGCATGGTGTGAACACCCATGCGATCCGATTCTGCTGCGGGCCAAAAAAAGGGTCCCGTGCGAATTTGCGGCGGGTGCGGCGGGTGCGATGCGAATTCAGCCATACTATCTGTATGGCTGAACTCGAATCGCACAGAGATCGGATGTGATTTGCACTGCAGTGCGGTGCGAATCACATTCATTCTCATAAACCGCTGCAATGTGAACCCAGCCTTAGTGACACTGGCGACGGGGGGTGATCACGGGGTTAAACCTTTATTGGGGGGGTTAGGGGGGTACATTAGAACTAAAGGGGGCTAACCCTAACTGCCCTAACAGTTATTACAGTCACAAATGACACCAATGCAAAAAAAAAAATGACATTGGTGTCACTGTGACTGGGGGGCAGGGGTAATTGGGGGGGTGATCGGGGGGGTGTGAGTGTGCCTGGCATGTTCTACTGTGTAGTGACGTGTTGGTGCAACTCACCGATCCTCTCTCCTCGGTGTCGGAACGAAAAATACCGACACGGAGGAGAGAATACATCACTTCCTCTCTTGTGTTTACATTACAGGAGAGGAAGTGATGTCACGAAGGATTTCTATTCGTCGGGAGCGATCGCGAGGGGGTGGCCATGAATGAATGGCCGCCCCCTCGTCCGGGATCGCTCCCGAACGAATACCGACCCCCGCAGGCACCGGGCGGGGGCCCGATCGGGCCCCCGACCCGCGGGAAGGCAGGGACGTACATGTACGCCAATATGCCTGCCCGTGCCATTCTGTCGACGTACATCGTCGTGCGGCGGTCGGGAAGTGGTTAAAGCTTAAAGTAGAACTTTAGGCAAAACTTTTTTTTTTTCATTTTGGGTGGCGTAAGGGAGGGTTATAACAAATGTAAGGTTTAGTTTTGCCATATGTGTCTCATTGAGGAGATTTACCTCCACTTCCTGTCCCATAGCCAAAAAAGGAATTGATAAGAAATTCCTGCAAATTAAGAGAATGTCTTGGGAACCCCAGGTCACCAGAACTAGTGTCCCCGTTGGAAGATTTCCCCTCTATTACTTTTTTGGGGACAACTCAAAATGTGGGATTTTCTTTTAGTTTCACTTTCAATGATAATGGTAAACAGAATAAATAGAGAGGGTGAATCTCCCTAACGGTGGCACAGACAGCGATAAAAACTGACAGATGTTCCGATCCCTCTCCACTCTATCCAAAACAAAACAAAACAAAAAAAAGATTTTGCCTTTAGTTATACTTTAATCTTAGTTAAAATCAGCACCAGGGATGGTACTTATACAGTATTTAAAGAAAAGTGTTCCTTGTGCTGGAGGCTGCTATGTCCATAGAAATCTTAATTTCTCTGCTCCCCGATATCCCCACAGCTGTGATCTTCCATTACTTCAGGGCTAATATGAGTCATTGGACCTGTCACAGGCACTCATCAAAAGTGGCAACTATGCCTGTCCGCTCCACCCTCCTGCTTCATTCATAGAAGCTATACAATCGACTCCTACAGTAAAAAGCTCTATATGAATGGAGGACAGGTGAATGAATAAAAGGTCAGCCTCCTCTATTCATAGAGTGCTTTTCATTGCGGGAAATGATAGTAAACTTTATTCAATGTAAATACTGTCCCTGGTGCTGACTTAAAATAAATATTGAACTGAACTTAGGCTTTAAGTAATATTTTATTTTTTGGTAGGTCAGGTTCCTGATCTTTGCAATTCTTTTTCGAGGGCATAATTTAGTGTTGTTTTGATAAAATGCCCACTGAAAAATAATATGTAATAAAATCTTTTCAAACAGTGACTTTATTTTTGCTCTTATGGGTGAAAGAGTAAAACTGAACAAACATTCATTTCATGGCAGGAATTTGCTTCCCATAAAATCTCTTATCACAGCAGCACAATAGGCTTTTCATGCAGACAAATGACAACACACATTAGTAAAGTGACTGATTATGTGCTCTGCATTCTCATCTGCATGATTACTGTTACAATGCACAAGTACTTGAAAACCAGACATTACATAGCACACAGAAAAATGAAAACTTTAGTGCATTACCAACAAAATCATATTGATCTGGATAAAAGTCACTATGAAGATAGGAAAAAGAGGCTTTATTTACATAACCATCAACATGTATTTGGCAAAGATAGAATTAGATAATGGCTTTGGTCAATGTTATTATAAGCTCAAAAACTGATGTTTTAGATATATTTTATTATTTTCCCACAATGTTTATTTTACTAATAAATAGTAATAAGGAGGTGCATTCAGGGCAGTTCATTTATAGAACAGGGTAGGCTTTCTAATAGCAAAGTCCAGCATTCTGCCTCTTGGCCATTGTGTAATAATGTGACTAATCCATCTCTGCTAAATCTGTATGTTTATACCTCTAAATTAGTCTCCTGACATTTGGAACTGTTGTCTAGAGTTGGTCACTTACTGACTTCAAGTTGTAAATATGAGTTCTTTATATGCAATGATTTATATATGAAAATAAATTAAATAAATATTTTAATTCTAAATTGAAATACTGAACATACTTTCATACACAATTCTAAAAATGTTTAGGGAGTCAGTGTAGTCCACTGGCTGTCCACAAGAGGTACTGTACATCATTATTTCTTACGGCTGGATCTGCTTTATGTTTTGCTATGAGATAGCCTAATGCCAGCCATACACCGTTCAAATTTCGAAAGAATTTTCTTTTTCGATAGTTGTATCTAAGAATTTTGGTATGAATTTCGTACCATTAGTGGGCTTTGAGAAATCGAACATGTTGGACATTTTTTGAAAAACAAACGATTTTCTAATCAATGATGGTAGAATCGTGCGAGAAATGTAATAAGAAAAGAAAATTTACGGAGAGAAAAGAAGATTCCCGGCCACGAAAATTCTTTTCTGTAGCAACATGAGGTGAAATTGAAGGCTTGGTCGGGCAAATTACGAAAATCAATAGTGGCACCATCGGATCACAAAAAAAAAGAATTTTCTGATTTTGAAAAGAAAATTAGTTTGAAATTCGACCATGTATGGTCTGCATAAGGCAGTACTCTCCAGCTGTACGTGGACTATATGTAAAATTTTTATGTATAATGCTCATACCTCATACGAGCAGGCAGATACACACTGACAGGAAGACTCAATGAACTACCTAGATGCTCAACAGCGCCCTGGAGGTTCATTGAGGACTTCAAGCCGACAACTGCAAAGGCTGTTGGTACTTGTAGTTCTCCCATTCACAGAGCTCTGTAAATGTATGACAAGCCAGGGTGGGCATAGCCTGCCTTTTTTAAAATTTTATAAAAAGGGAAAACACTGCGCTATAATTTATAAAAAAATGGCCACAACGGCCACAACAGCAGCCAACACCAAAAACAAACAAAGTTCAGCAGATAGAATAAAAAATAGTGTAGCGCTTCAATACTAAGTGTAATCAACACAAATTCTGTGACGATAATAATAGCAAAACAGAGATCACACAGAACCAAATGCCTAGAAATCAAAGTCCAACATAAAACAATCATTCAACTGTGTTGATGGCGTAGAAGTGACCAATCCGTCACCTGGAAGGACAATGATGTACTGGACGAATGAATTCATGCGGGTAAACTTGATTGTAAGCATCAAAATGAAAAGTGAATAAATACTTCTTACCGGAACGGTTGGACTCACACAGTCATATGACGGTTGAGTCTAGAAGGCTTGGGGTCACACTCTGGGACCAAAGACTGTAAGGAGAGAGGTCAGTTGGGCTGGTGGAGAAACTCCTGACGGCTGTAGGCTCGAAGGTGGATCCTTTCAAATGAAAGCCTCAAGGTTCAGGTGGTCCGGCCCAGACGCAGCTCTTTGTACCAATACTCCTGCCTCCCCCGAATGGGGAGGGGGGTGTTTGTAAAATTTTACACCAAAGCAATGAAAAGGAGAAAAAAGAAAAAAAGGCTCCACATGGTGCGGGTCAAACAATATAAAAAGTTGATTTATTAAAGTCAAAAAGATAATAAATTGACTTAGTGATCACATAAAAAGCAAAATAAACTAAAAGCAATGTGGGGTGCCAACAGCTCGCCCGACGCGTTTCGACAAATGTGTCTTCAACTGGGGCATGTTGGAACCCACCACATTGCTAACAAATATATAGAAAATGAGGAAGAGGTCACGCCTAACAAGAGGCGGGGCATCCAATCTCAAACAGTCTCTTAAAGCTACAGTGTACAATTTGATCAAACCAAAGACTACCAATTCGGACACTATAAACAAATACAAATAACATCCAAAAATGTCATTCATGCAGACTGTTAAATAAGTATTAATGGCAATAAAATTTAAAATTAAAAATACATAAAAAGTAAGTCACCATACTCACTCGAGAGTGGCACTAAATAAACTGCATTGTTCACAGCCTAATCGGATGTATAGATACAGCATAATTCAATTCGATTGTGAAACATATGCAGAGAACACATCAAGTACTAATACATAAAAATCAGACCTGCGTTGTTAGTTATACATTAAATATATTAGACCTTTACCAAAAGCTACCAGTTTGCATTTAGATTATTCACAGCCTCATCTGACTTGTGAGTTGCAATCCCAATGTACACACAAAGCACATATAGAAAAAACATCCAATTCTAACACATACTATCAGACCTGCACTATCAATTGTATAGCGACTACACTATACTGTCCCAAGGGCGGACTAGTTTGTCTGTATTATAACAAAAATAGAGCTGTAACATTCTCAATGATAGTGTTTAATAAAGATCTATCATAATGTGATTTGAATGTCTCTTACTTGTTGTGCCAACAATCCATAACCTGGAAATGTGCATGAGTGCTCATGATGTTACTGCATACATAATGATCAGTTTCATACAGTTCAGATCAAATGAACTGAAGTGTCACAGAAATGACTGAACCAATCCCTCAATGTGTGTGTCATGTGACTGAATGTGGGAGTGGTTAGAAAAGACTCAAGTCTAAGAGTAGAGCCGTATATATCTAAATGTCATCAGGTAAAACCATAAGGAGGAGGTGTCCTACAAAGCATAGCACCAGCCCACTCATCATTATGCGTTCCACTCTGCGGGCCACATCAAACATCGTGAGCGCTCATAGATACACAGAGACGAGACAGGGCGTGCATACAAAAGCGTCAACGACTAGATGCTCATGTAAAAAAACAAAAACAGGAAGAGGGCGTGTAAACGTCACGCTGTGTATGTGTTCACAGCAATGTGGGAAAGGGGGAGGCATTTAGATCTGGCGCCAATTTGCACATGGAAAACGTCACACGCCGATAGGCGTGGACGATAGCAAAAGGGCCAATCCGAAAGTCTGTCGTTCTGCGCATGCGCAGTGACTAATGACGTAATTACGTCATGTCATGCGCAGTAAAGGACCGAAGATGGATATCACAAGGCAATTGCGGGGAATATAAAGGACGTGTCAATGTCACGTCACGTCCAATAATAGAGCCCGGCGTAACCATGGCAGCCACAGACGCGTCATCGCATCTGAGGATGCCGCAGGTACAAAAATGCAAGTAAAGAAACAAAAAGAAAAAAACGGAATGTCGCTACATCATCTGAATGTGCATCTTACCCTGGGCATCTTTACCAAAAATAGCCAAAGGTTATGTGAAATGAAAGAGATATGGAATAATCATATGGATCAGATATAATGCTTGCAAATTGCAAACATATTAACCTGAAAAATATATATATATTTTGAGGTATCTGAGACCAAAAAAAGGGCAATGAGATATGGTAGATACGACATAATTTCAACTCATGCCCAAAGTAAGGCTAAACTTAAAAATAAGAATGTAAAAGGCAATCCGTCCCAGATTCCACATGATCTAAAGAAGTGCATAATCAATGCACATATCCGGAATGTGAGAGGGATGTGGAAGGGAACCCGTCGCGCCTAATCTGGAAAAAACATAATAAATGTATATGTCCAAAGTGTGAAAGGGAATCTGTCCCAGACTACACATGATCTGGAAAAATGCATAATAAATGCATATATCCAGATTCTAATAGTAATCTGGGAGAGGAATATGTGAAGGAAAAAATATGAGGAGAACGCATAATACATGCATTGCATAGGGCAATGTGTCACAAAGAACACAAATTAAGTGATAAAATGAAAAGTGAAAAGTGAAGTGTCCAGTAGATGGACAGTAGGTGCGTTGGTGTGTAAAACCAAGAAAGAAAAGTGAAAAAATAGATAGAAATAGAATCCTAGTGATCCGTAATGAGATAAATTAGGCCTGATTAATAAAGCTATTGATGTCCCAATCTGTGTTCATGCCGAAAGGGGTGTAGCACCTCAACTCATATATCCAAAAAGTCTCGAGGCGCGAGACCCCCCTCAAGCATGAATCTCCTCTCCAGTTTGGGACAAATTTATCAATAATTTGAAAACAAGTGCCCGTAGGGTCTCTATTATGTTTTTCAAGGTAGTGTCTCGGAACGGGGTGTTTATCACACCCTTTTTTGATTTTACTAAGATGTTCGTTGACTCGGATGGAGAAATTACGAATAGTACGGCCAACATATTGTTGGTTGCAAGGACAGGTAATCAAGTAAACAATGTACCTCGTGACACAAGTGGTAAAGTGTTTCATGAGGTATCTGCGTGCAGTAGATGAAGAAGTAAAGGAGTCACTTTTCCCCCTACCCAACTTATTATGTAAACAAACGTTGCATTTTCTGCAAGGAAAATAGCCCTTACTCTGGGGGAAGAATTGTATCGATTTAGGGATGTCTATTACATTAGGAGCGATATCATTTTGTATGGATCGAGCTCCTCTGTAAATGGTTCCAGCTTTATCTGGAATCGTCCCGCCCAAAACTTTGTCACTTTGTAGTACCTTCCAATGCCTATTAATAATTCTCTTTATGTCATTGTGTTGGGTGGAAAAAGTTGTAAAGAACGACCATTTATATTTATCACTGGTTGCTGTTTTGACCTTTTTTTGTATAAGAGAGGCCCTGTCAATGTGCAAAGCTGCTTGGATCTCAACATCAAGAGTATGTGGGTCATATCCTTTGTCCTGGAACCTCTTACGTATGGTGTAAGATTGAGAAATGTAGTCACTGACATTCGTGCAGTTGCGCCTGAGCCTGAGAAACTGACTGCGTGGGATGGAACTGAGCCATTGGCGATGATGGCAGCTATCAACGGGAATGTACCCATTCCGATCCGTTGGTTTAAAGAAAGTCTTCAGGACCAGGCGTTTCTGCACTATTGTAACCTCCAAATCAAGAAAATGAATGTTAGTTGCACTGGCCTCAAAAGTCAGCTGAATGCCACGGTCATTGGCATTAAGGGTTGCCATGAAGGAGTCAAGAGAGGGCCGACTACCCCTCCATAGGAGGAGGATGTCGTCTATATACCTAGCCCACAGCACCAATTCTGGCCTGTTAAGGGCATAGACGACATCCTCCTCCCATTGGGCCATAAACAGGTTGGCCAAGCTGGGTGCATATTTAGCCCCCATGGCAACCCCTCTATTCTGGGTGTAAAAAGTTCCCTGAAACCAGAAATAATTATGAGACATAGCGAACTCTAATAGCTGCATAAGAAAATTCCTGTGTATCACCGGAAGTGTAGAGTCCCTAGAGAGAAATAGTTCAGCAGCTCTCAGGCCTAAATCCTGTGGGATACAAGTATATAGTGCAGAGACGTCTGCTGTAACAAGAATAAGATCATCATGGTACTCAATATTCTCAAGTAATCGAATTGTATCCCCTGTATCCTGTAAGTAGGAAGGTATATTCCTTACTAAGGGCTGTAAATAGGAATCTATATATTTCCCTATTCGGGAAGTGATAGAATTTATACCACTCACAATAGGGCGACCCGGTGGATTTACAGAATCCTTATGTATCTTGGGGAGTTGGTATATTGTCGGAATGCGTGGAGCCAATGGGATCATGAATTCTCTTTCTTTCTTATTTAGAATATTCAGAGAAAAACCTTCGTCTACGATCTGTATGAGGGTTTTTTTGTATTTGAGTGTAGGGTCACCTGGTAGGGGGCTGTAAGTGGTAACATCACTCAATAATCTATTCATTTCCCCTATGTATTGGGATTTGTCTAGAACCACTATACCCCCCCCTTTGTCTGCAGGGCGAATGATGAGATTTTTCCTTTCACATAGAGATTTAAGACCCTGTGCTATAGATGGGTCTTGATGTGTCCTTTTTATGGGTAACTTATCTAAATCGTTTAAAACGAGATTTTTAAAAACATTAATAGATGGAGGTAAGATGCCTGGATTGAACAAAGATGGATTGCTCAAACCAGAATGTCTAACTGATGTAGAATGAGAAACTGTATTAGTTGCACTTGGAAGTGACAAAAAATGTCTCTGAATGTGTAACTTACGGATAAACTTATGCACATCAATGAATGTGCTAAATTTATTAAGTTTTCTAGGTGGGACAAATTTGAGACCCTTATCTAGAATAGATTTTTCACTTGCTGATAATGTTGCTGTGCTTAAATTAAAAATGCCCGCACCTACTGTGTCCTTTTTCTTTTTGTGCTGGATGCGCCTCCCCCCTCTGGTGCCTCGTTTGGTTTTTGGCTTCCTCCACGTATGGGGGTGTCCCTGTGAAAATCCTGATAATAAGGGGGCCCTGATGGATGATTGCGGTTATATGGGGGTCTAAACGGAGGTTCGTCATTATAAGTCATATACGGGGGAGGGTCGCGTTGAGAAAAATGGTCATCATCCCTAAGGGGTAGATACCGATTGTAAGTACGAATTGGAGTACTGTGGGGATAGTCCTCCCTACTATGACTATAATTGTCGTCCCTCCGAGTTCTACTATGTTCACGGGGGGTATGTTGATAGCCACCATTGTTATTTCCATGGTGTCTATCTATACCATAACCCGGATTATTTCTCCCTTTGCCCTTATGCCGAGGTTTCGAGCCTTTCCCTTGGGGGTTGGGGTATTGGACTTGGGCAGGAGATCTGTATACATGGTTATTTGTTCTAGGCGGTCCACTAGGCCTAGACGGAGGTGGAAGAGGTTCATATATTAACCTTCTTTCCGTCTCCATGGCTTCAGATTGTATAATATCAGATGGTGGATCGTTGTCTGGTTCTGAGCCAATTTTTTTCTGCCAATTAAAGACAGCATTGGATTTATAATCATTAACATCACGATTATATTTTTTTTGTTTTTTAACACGTTGATCTTTTTCCTCTTTCTCCAGATGATTTCTTAGATTGGAGGATAACGTGTTATACTCTGGTGTACCCAATGCTGGTGTAAGTTTTTCTTTGATATCTTTAATTTCTTTGTCAATGAGAGGTAATCTGGCCTGCTTCTTGTCTATCAAGAAGTTTAATAGTTTAATACCCATCTCATTGAAAAAGATGAACCAGGCATCAAACTCCACTTCTCCTTGTTGGGGATGTATGTCCCAACGTAAGCCCCGAGGGACCATTTTCTCCTTAATATATTGTCTCAAGAAGGCAATGTCCCATTGAAGATGGACTTCAGAGACCATTACGTTCTTGAGTCTGATAAAGAGACCACTAACTTCAGTGTTAGTGGAATTAGGTGTAAACACACCATCGGTATTGAAGGATCTAGAGGTCCTATATTCAAAGATATCCATTTGTGAAAGAGAAACAATATAACTCAGAGCTTGTATAGAAAACAAAAAATGGATAAACCAAAAGAAAGCTGCAGTGGATGATGAGTCACAAAGAAAAATATAAAAAGGGAAAACACTGCGCTATAATTTATAAAAAAATGGCCACAACGGCCACAACAGCAGCCAACACCAAAAACAAACACCTCCTCCTTATGGTTTTACCTGATGACATTTAGATATATACGGCTCTACTCTTAGACTTGAGTCTTTTCTAACCACTCCCACATTCAGTCACATGACACACACATTGAGGGATTGGTTCAGTCATTTCTGTGACACTTCAGTTCATTTGATCTGAACTGTATGAAACTGATCATTATGTATGCAGTAACATCATGAGCACTCATGCACATTTCCAGGTTATGGATTGTTGGCACAACAAGTAAGAGACATTCAAATCACATTATGATAGATCTTTATTAAACACTATCATTGAGAATGTTACAGCTCTATTTTTGTTATAATACAGACAAACTAGTCCGCCCTTGGGACAGTATAGTGTAGTCGCTATACAATTGATAGTGCAGGTCTGATAGTATGTGTTAGAATTGGATGTTTTTTCTATATGTGCTTTGTGTGTACATTGGGATTGCAACTCACAAGTCAGATGAGGCTGTGAATAATCTAAATGCAAACTGGTAGCTTTTGGTAAAGGTCTAATATATTTAATGTATAACTAACAACGCAGGTCTGATTTTTATGTATTAGTACTTGATGTGTTCTCTGCATATGTTTCACAATCGAATTGAATTATGCTGTATCTATACATCCGATTAGGCTGTGAACAATGCAGTTTATTTAGTGCCACTCTCGAGTGAGTATGGTGACTTACTTTTTATGTATTTTTAATTTTAAATTTTATTGCCATTAATACTTATTTAACAGTCTGCATGAATGACATTTTTGGATGTTATTTGTATTTGTTTATAGTGTCCGAATTGGTAGTCTTTGGTTTGATCAAATTGTACACTGTAGCTTTAAGAGACTGTTTGAGATTGGATGCCCCGCCTCTTGTTAGGCGTGACCTCTTCCTCATTTTCTATATATTTGTTAGCAATGTGGTGGGTTCCAACATGCCCCAGTTGAAGACACATTTGTCGAAACGCGTCGGGCGAGCTGTTGGCACCCCACATTGCTTTTAGTTTATTTTGCTTTTTATGTGATCACTAAGTCAATTTATTATCTTTTTGACTTTAATAAATCAACTTTTTATATTGTTTGACCCGCACCATGTGGAGCCTTTTTTTCTTTTTTCTCCTTTTCATTGCTTTGGTGTAAAATTTTACAAACACCCCCCTCCCCATTCGGGGGAGGCAGGAGTATTGGTACAAAGAGCTGCGTCTGGGCCGGACCACCTGAACCTTGAGGCTTTCATTTGAAAGGATCCACCTTCGAGCCTACAGCCGTCAGGAGTTTCTCCACCAGCCCAACTGACCTCTCTCCTTACAGTCTTTGGTCCCAGAGTGTGACCCCAAGCCTTCTAGACTCAACCGTCATATGACTGTGTGAGTCCAACCGTTCCGGTAAGAAGTATTTATTCACTTTTCATTTTGATGCTTACAATCAAGTTTACCCGCATGAATTCATTCGTCCAGTACATCATTGTCCTTCCAGGTGACGGATTGGTCACTTCTACGCCATCAACACAGTTGAATGATTGTTTTATGTTGGACTTTGATTTCTAGGCATTTGGTTCTGTGTGATCTCTGTTTTGCTATTATTATCGTCACAGAATTTGTGTTGATTACACTTAGTATTGAAGCGCTACACTATTTTTTATTCTTTTTTAAAATTTTGACCACAGGTGCGGGGAGACGATCCCCCTGCTTCTATGTCGCAACAGGGGATCGGGAGATGCAGGGGCTGCTACAACAGTAACATGTTACATTTTACACTCTGAATATGGGGGTAACATGTAACATGTTATGAAAGGTGAACATATCCTGATCCTGCTGGTCTCTTGTTTTTAAAAATCTAACTGTCTGGTGGCCTGGTTGTTATCATGATCTAATGGCCTGCAAAGTCCTGACTTCAGTATGATGTAATTTGTCATATGCTTGTCCAGGGTCCGTGGCTCAGAGACAGACTGTCAGCTTCTTTTAGAAGGAGGTTAGCAGTCAAAGCTTTTGCATTGTTCTCCCAGCACATTTTCCTTTAAATATATAAATATAAATATATATATATATATATATATATATATATATATATATATATGATTTCCAATGGTTGCCACCACACATAAATCAGGGATAAAAAAAAAAAACATTTCTTCCTGCTCGCTGTCCATTCTGGAGCCTCCCCCCCCCCCCCCCCAGCCCTGGGTCCAGCCTCGTCTTTCTCCTCTGATCTCCTTTTTGATGACATCTGCTACAGGTCTGTGAAGTTTCTTCCTTATTTATTTTCTTTGTGACCATTGGAGACTACTCTGCTATGGATGTTGCCACCTTTAGTACTCTCCCTGTTCTGAGCTCAAATTATTTTAAATGTATCACTTATCTGTTTATTTCCAACTTCAGCATATTTATTTGGGTTCATGTCTGTTTTTGTACCTGTCTCCTAATCCAATGTTTCTCAACTTCAGTCCTCAAGTACCCCCAACAGGTCATGTTTTCAGGATTTCCCTCAGATGATATGGCTGTGGTAATTATTAAAGTAATTAAACTGATTAAATCACCTGTGCAAAATAATGGAAAGCCCGAAAACATGACCTGTTGGGGCTACTTGAGCACTGGAGTTGAGAAACATTGTCCTAATCTACATTCCCGGTAAGATGTGTCAGTGTTCTCGGGTCCAGGAAAGGGGCCAGTCATCACAGGTGCAGGGCAGAAGGAACCCAATAAGAATACCAGTGGCTCCTGTGGTGGTAGTGCTACACGTGGGGGAACTCGTCCTGGATTCCTTTGAACCCCTCTCATAGTGTGATGACCGTGCCAATGAGCCAAGTCAGTCAAGCCATTGAGATGCACCCAGTCACCACCTCCATGTTGTGCAAAGAATAAGAGCAGTTGGACATCCAGTCTGAAATAACCTCATGGAAGACACAGATGTTCCAGATGAAGGAGATAGTGACCCAGCTAACAAAAAGAGACGTGGTGCAATTTAAAGAGATATCACAGATCATTCCAGCAAAGAAATTCTCAGGTTCAGTGATCTGTTACAATTATGAAGGTGTAGGTCATTACCAACGAGGATGCCTAAGTCCATTGAAGAAGATGGAAGGCTGACAGAAGTCACAGGTGGCTGCCAGGCCAGCTCATCTTTCAGAAGGCCTCGGGTGAAGGAATCAGTCGGACGCCAGGCCAGTCCAGATTTCGGAGGGTGCTGTATGAATTTACCAGGCAGGTGCCAGACCAACTCAGTTACTTCAGCTAGCTCCCATTTAGAAGGCCTGGGTCTTCAAGAATTTTTTTTTCTGGTACTAAAAAGAAAAAACTGAAGACCCCTGCAGCTGTATCAACTTATGCCGTTCGAGTGAGGAATGTCCACCAACCTCCAAAATGTCTCCAGAAACATAATTTTGAACACTGTAGGAGAAAAAAGATACAAGTCCAGCCAGCCAAACCTGTTACTGCAAATGCTTCTACCAAACTTCCTGTCAAGTTGGTAGGCCCTTCGCTTGTAGGGCCTGTTTTAGTTGAAGGAATTTACACAAGAGCCCATCTTGATTAAGGTGCTCAAGTTACTCTGCTGACTAGAGACTCTTCTGAAAAATATCTGATGTACATACCCCTGCAGAAATTGAAAGACCTAGAGATCCAGGGTATTAGAATGGAGAATTACCCTGTGACAGTTACCTGCAAATCAAATTGTCATTTGATCCAGAAATAATTGGACAGATTTGACACACTGGCCATTGTGTGTTCTCAGTCACCAGGGTCCATAGGAAGTTCTTTGATCGTAGGAACAAACACAGATCGGGTGAAATTGCTGTTAGCTCCTGTTGCCTGCAGATTTGATTCATTGCCAGAGACTGTGCACCCCCAGTTGCAGCCAGTGTACCAGTGTCTGCTTCCAGAGGAAAAGGTCTCAACATTGAATGTGTTTCAGCCAGAAGAGGTATCCTGTGGACATGAGGAAAAGATGCAAATTCAGGGTCCTGAAGACACATTCTCTCCTCAGCTTTCTGAAGTCACACTGGAACCCTCTGTTAAAAAAACATTAGAGCCCAGAGATCGGAGGGTTAAGCAAAAGATGCTTCCTACTGTGGAATCAATGAATGAATCTAAAGAGAGTAGTTCTGCAGGAATCATGGCTGCTGAAGTTTCCAAAGCCTTTGTATCAGTGTCTGACACCCCCTGTCCTCTCCCTGATAGACATGTGTGATTCATTTCGAAAGAATCGAAAATTCGTACTATGGGGAATTTCTATGCTTATGAATTTTATACAAAATTTCGTTAACGAATTTCGGATCCAAATGAACAGAATTGTGAAAGGTGTTTTGTTTACCAATCAGAGGAAGTCAGCACAGGGCTAGTGGGAACCCCTCATAATGGGCACATCAGGTGTACACTCAGACCCAGGAAATCAGCACAGGGATGGTGGGAACCCTTCATAATGGACACAGCAGGTGTACAGACCTGGGAACTCAGCACAGGGATGGTGGGGACCCATCATAATGATAAATTCATCATAATGAACATTCGTAATTGTTGCAAAAAGTTACCAAGCCTAAAAGTTAAAAACTCAGGAAGTCAGCACAGCACAGGAATGGTGGGAGCCCCTCATAATGATGAATTCATCATAACGAACTTTCATTATTTTTACAAAAAGTTAACAAAACTAAAGGTTAAAAACCCAGAAAATCAGCACAGCACGTGGATGGTGGGAGCCCCTCATAATGATAAATTCCTCATAATGAACTTTCGTTACTTTAACGAAAAGTCTACAAATCTAACGAAAATTCATATTTCGTATGAATCCGAATTGAATTTCGTACACAAATTATGAAATATGATTTTTTTTCTTACGAAACAAATTTTTTGACGGCGCCCATGTCTACTACCTAACACATTTTGGTGGCTTATGGCCCAGACAAATGTTCAACTCTAGGTAAATGGTGGGAAGTTCCTTTGCCTGCCTCCTATGTGAACACATGTTATTTGGTTCCCTGTCAGTGTTAATGTAATGTTTAGTTATCGTTAAAACGAAAACATTTGTTCTTTGGAGGACCAAAGATTCATTGGTGGGGGGAGAGTTTTTTTCCCCAGCAGTGCTGACAAAATAAACACAGAAAGGACTTCTTTTTTCTACTCTCCTGTGATGGACAGCTGGGGTACAGGAGTGCCTGGCCAGTACAATATATCCCCGGGATGTGTTCTGTGAGCAAAGAAACAGCATTGAGAACTTTCTGTGACTGCTATTACAGAACCTGGGAGCTGAACTGTGCAGTGTGTGCCCTGAGAGTTTTAGGGGCTTAGGGCTGCCAGAAGCCACAGGACTGTTGTTGTGACCTGCTGACAACATGCTGTTGCCAGAGGATCTGTTCTGCCAGGAAAAGTGTGCTGCACCTGAATCATATTCAAAACTGTGTGCAGAGACCAGGCTGTGGGCTGCTGCTATGCTGAACACTTCTTAATGCAGTGAGGGAGGAGCTTACATTCCACTGTGTTCAAGTTGCTCCCAGTGACCACGTGTTCCAGCTACCTGCTAAAGCTGCAGACAGCTGGCTCAAGAGGAAGGACCCTTTCACCAGTCACAAAGAAACCCCTTCAGGACTATAATCAGTAATCAGCGGTGAGAGGCTTCCAGCCACCATCTTGTTTACTTTAATGAGTACTCCCAAACAAAAGCCCCATTGCTGGCAGACTCTCTACATAGTCCCCCTGGCCAGTGATTAGGCAGGGCAACTCTGCATTAGGTAGCAGGTAGGCTGTATTGCCTATGAAAAATGCCATGTGTACTGCTGTACTGTGCTGGATTGTCGTTAATCTGCAATTACGAGCCAATATCGCTCACTAGCACCTGCCTAGTACTTGTTTGTGCCCCAGTTATATATATATATATATATATATATATATATATATATATATATATATATATATATATATATATATATATAGAGAGAGAGAGAGAGAGAGAGAGAGAGAGAGACAGACAGACAGACAGACAGACAGACAGACAGACAGACAGACAGACAGACAGACAGATAGATAGATAGATAGATAGATAGATAGATAGATAGATAGATAGATAGATAGATAGATAGATAGATAGATAGATAGACAGTATCTCACAAATGTGAGTACACCCCTTACATTTTTGAAAATATTTTATTATTTCTTTTCATGTGACAACACTGAAGAAATTACACTTTGCTACAATGTAAAGTAGTGAGTGTGCAGCTTGTATAACACTGTAAATTTGCTGTTCCCTCAAAATAACTCAACACACAGTTATTAATGTCTGAACCGCTGGCAACAAAAGTGAGTACACCCTTAAGTGAAAATATCCAAATTGGGCCCAAAGTGTCAATGTTTTGTATGGCCACCTTTATTTTCCAGCACTGCCTTAACCCTCTTGGGCATGGAGTTCACCAGAGCTACACAGGTTGCCACTGGAGTCCTCTTCCCCTCCTCCATAACAACATCACAGAGCTGGTAGATGTTAGAGATCTTGCGCTCCTCTACCTACCATTTGAGGATGCCCCACAGATGTTTAACATGGTTTAGGTCTGGAGACATGCTTGGCCAGTCCATCACCTTTACCCTCAGCTTCTTTAGCAAAACTAACAATAGTGAAAATACCCCAGATGATGTCGACAAAATGCGTAGGCATGTAACACGCTGGCTCCACAACACTGCGTTCTTCTTCTTGTGATCACATTATACAAAGGTATGTTTTTATCTACATTGATGTAAGTGCAATACTTTATTTAATGCGCTTTTAGCCAAGGATTTTATACTCTGTGGGGATCTTTTTTTCCTGTATGACTCCTTCCTGTTGATTGGTGGAGCTGATGAGTCTCTATATGTTGAGCTTGGAACATTACACTTTCTTGATGCTGGTCCCGGAAAGTTTGATTGCCAAATCTGCACTGCTGTACAACCCACATGCTGGTTCCTGTGATGCTAAAGACCCCATCAGTTTTGCTTGTTTGGCTCTCTGCTGCTGGCAGGGAGCCCACACCATTTGGTAAGAGTACCCTATTACCTTCACTGGTGGCGGTAGCACATTTAATGGTGAATTTGTTTCTCTGCTGAATCAAGCACATACCTCTGTTGGTCATCTTTGGCTGGAAGTCTGAATATTTACTTATCTTGCAGCATTTTAAAAAAATATTTTTTTTTTCACTTTGGACTCATCCAAGTGTCTTTTGACGCAGTTTAATGGACATTATGGTTCACAACATGTTTATAAATATGTTGTCTTACTATTTTGCATACTAGTCTGGCTTTATAGGCAATTCCATTAATGGATGTTTGATTCTGCTCTGTCACTCAAATGTTTGTATTATTACACGTCACTAGTTACTTAGCACTGCACTTAAATCCCTACCACTTTCTTTTTTTTTTGCCACTTCAGTGAATTCCTTAGAGAGATCCGAACCAGCTTTACCACTCATTTCCGTCCCTTCTCCTTTTCACATCATTGTAGCTATTATTTTTCTCCCATTATCTTTTACTTTTTTAATTTTTAAAATCTCTTAATTTAATTCATAATTTAACAAACGTGGTCAAAAGCCTAACACAAAACCATAAACTTTGATCACTAGTCTTACCCACCATTCTTCCCTACCCGCACCCTCCCTCCCCCACCTCCCCTACTACCTACTACCCTGAAGTTTACCTTTTGATGGATTCTCTCACTACCTACTCCTCCCCCGCATAAAGCTATACTCTTAATCCTTCTACATAGCTCCATGTTTTTTTAAATTTCTTCCAGCCTTTCCATTTGTCTTTTATATTATTACTTTTTTCCTCAAGACTACAGTTTAAACTCTCCATGGTATGGGTTTCTTCCACCGCGTCAATCCACTCCCAGATTAATGGGCATTCTACCTCCTGCCATTTCTTAGGGATCAGCCTTTTTGCTGCATTTAATAAGTGTGGAACCTTATATTGTTTAACTCCTTCCTCTATACCATGGAATAATACTATCCGCGGATCTTCTACTACGGATATTTTAGTGATTTCTTTAACATAATATAAAATCTTTTTCCAATATGCTTTCATTTTTGGGCAACCCCACCATAGGTGGGCCATTGTTCCCACGTCTTTACACCCGCGCCAGCACTCCGCCGTTCCTCCAAGTTGAAATTTGCTGATCTTATCGGGGGTGGCGTACCATCTAGTTGAACATTTGTAATTAATCTCCACGGTTTTAACATCTGATGCCGAATTATGGACTAATTTCAATATTTTACCTATCGTTATTTTATCTTTCTGTGTTCCCAATTCCCTTTCCCATTTTTTGATACATGGAGGGATCTCCTTTTCGTCTGCTATTAACAGCACCTTGTATATCCTCAATGTAATCCCTTTGGTGTTATCAGTTGTACATAGCTGTTCCAATGGAGTCAGCTCTCCCCCTGATCTGATTGGTTGGGATAACTTTTTAACAAAGTGGGACAACTGGGAATATCTCCATTCATCAATCACCATCAAATCTGTCTTGTGCCGTATTTCCTGATAAGAAACTATTTTCCCTTTTGTGATTATATCTCTTAACTGTACCTCGTCTTTCACCCAATTACCTCCTATGTCCTTACTCCCTGGTGTAAAATATTATTTTTCTTTTAGTGCTATTAAAAGGCGAATTGTATTGCCCATTAAGTTGTTTATATACCCTAACCCAAATTTTGAGTGCATTTTGTGTTAGTGCATTACCATATAAATCTAGTGTCCTCTTATGTGGAGGGTTCCATATCTTCCCTAGCTGCGCCTCACAACACACGTATTCTAAATTTACCCACCCCTTTTTCAGTGCTATTTTTCTTCACCCATTTGACAATTCTCGACAGTACAACCGCATTATAATATTTTTGGACATCTGGAACTGCAAGCCCACCCCGTTTTTTAACTTGTTTTATTATTGAAAAAGATACTCTAGGTTTTTTATTTTTCCATACAAATTTCTTCTTTAAGCTTTTTATCTTTATGAGATACGCTCGAGGTAGTGCTATAGGCAACATCTGAAATTTATATAAAATCTTGGGGAATATCGACATCTTTAAAGAGTTTACACAACCTATTCATGAAAGAGGTCTATTTATAAATCTTTTACATTCTGCTTTAATTTCATCTAATAATGGTATATAATTTATTTTGTACATCTTCTTCTCTGAGGTGGCTAAAATAATTCCGAAATATTTAAGTTCCTTCCGCCAAGGAAATTTCCATTCCCTTTGAAGCAACCGTTCCTCCATCTTATTTATGTTTATATTTAAAATCTCAGATTTAAGTTGGTTTATTTTAAAATTTGATAGTTCCCTGTATTGTTTTAAGACCTTTAATAAATTGGGCATTGAGGTCCTTGGATTACTTACGTAGAACAATACGTCGTCCGCTAATGCGGCCAACTTGTGTTCCTCTTCCCCTACCTTAATTCCAGTTATACCCGGATTATCTCGTATTGAGGCAAGTAAAGGCTCTAAAGGCACAAATAGGAGGGGTGATAAAGGGCACCCTTGTCTCGTTACCCTTTTCATCTCAAAGGGGAAGGACTCAATTCCGTTGATTTTTATACATGCTACGGGATGGTGGTATAATATTTTCATCCTCTGGATCATTCTCAGGCCCACTCCCATTGTTTCTATAGTCCGGAACATGAATCCCCAGTCTACCTTGTCAAAGGCTTTCTGAGCGTCCATCGACAGGTGTAGACCTGGGACCCCTGTCTCTCTCATCCGCTGAAGTAAAAGTAAAGTACTAACTCCGTTGTCCCTCCCCTCCCTAACTGGGACGAATCCTACCTGATCTGGGTATACCAATGTACTCATCAGGCCCTTCATCCACCCTGCCAGTACCTTAGCGTATCATTTTGTATCTGCATTAAGCAATGATATTGGCCTAAAATTAGTGTATAACGTTGCATCTTTCCCTTCTTTCTGAATTATGGTGATTGTGGCCGATAAAGCCTCTCTACTCATTTTGTATTCCTCCCCCAGCCCATTCATGTAACTGCATAGTTTAGGAATTAGAATTTCTTCATACTTTTTGTAATAATACATTGTAAACCCGACTGGGCCCAGGCTTTTCCCCAGAGCTGAATCTAACAGGGCTCTATTTATTTCTTCCTCAATTATTGGCTTCTCTAAAATCTCCCTATCGATAACAGTTATCTTGGGCAATCTGGCATTTTTCAAAAATTCCAAAATACTTCTTTCCCTTTCCTCTAACTGTTCCCCCTGATGTTTCACTGAGTATATCCCCTCATAGTATTTTCTAAAGGTTTCCGCTATTTCTTTTCTTGTGTAAACCATTGTCCCATTTTTATTTTGGATTTTCCCAATATAGTTTTTGGCTTTTTTCTTCCGCAGCATGTTAGCTAAGTATTTACTTGGTTTGTCCCCCCATTGATAGCTTTCTCGAGCTATACGATTGAATGTTCTCTTGGTCTCTTGTTCCAATAGGGATTTTGATTCCTCCCTTTTATTGACCAATTTTTGATACAGTACTCTGTGTTGATTCTGACCTTTTTTGTGCGTTTCTTCCATTTTAAATATTTCTTCCATTAATATTTTAATTTTCTCTGTCCTCTTTTTTTTTCCTCGATCCAACTGCAATCAAGATTCCCCTAATATATGCTTTATGGGCCTCCCATAATGTATGTCCTGCTATTTCCTCTGTATCATTTATTAAGAAATAGTGTTCTAGTTCTTTGCCTACTATTGCAAACCCTTCCTCATCGAGGATTTATCCACCACGATGGGGGTTGTTTTCGGCTACCCGGAATGGACATTCTCATTTTCACTGGGGCGTGATCTGAGAGAGTAATCACTTCTATACTCGTTTCTAGTATGCAATCTAAAATGCTATGGTCAACAAAAATATAATCAATCCGGGAGTACGTCCCGTGCACAGGGGAGTAGAACGTAAAGTCTGAAGTCTGGATGTTGGACTCTCCATGCATCCACCATTTGACAAGCGTACAATTTTTGTTCTATCTTTTTTATCTGTTTGTTTCTCTGTTTCTACTATTAGGGGCATAAATATTTGCCAGCGCGCAATCCATTTCTTCGAGTTTACCTTTTAGGAACATAAATCTCCCCTCTGGGTCACTCATCCTATCTTCCAATTGAAACCTCGTCTTTTTAGAAAACCCGATTGCCACCCCTCTACCTCTGTTAGATATCGTATCTCCATAGTACTAGATTGGGAAATTATTTGAGTACAATCTGGCATTTGATTCGAGAGAGATATGCGTCTTTTGTAGAGAGACTACGTCTACTTCATACCGTTTAAGCTCTTTTAAAATCTTGTGCCTCTTGTTTGGTGTATTCAGCCCTTTTACATTGTAAGTCATAAAATTTATTGCCACCATTTTGTTTTCTGGATTCCTATGTAGCTCACGTTCCTTTCTCCTATAATGGGATTAATAATTTCTTTGAGTAAACTGCAGGTGTCCCTCCCCCCCTCCTACCCCCCAAAACCCATCTCCCCACCCCCTCCCTTTTTGGCCCAATCCCGGCCTCTGAATTGTTGATGGTCCTGTATACCTCGACCATCGCCAAATCACCTTGTTTCGGGGCATGGTGCTACTTATACCAGCGCCTCCACTCATCTCCCCTTATGGGGAGACAAGAGGGGACAAACCCACCCCCCACACTGCCTCAGGCCCCCACCATCCCTTCCCTCCCTCCTCCCCATAATTTCTCCTCTGCATATCTTCTTCAGCTCATCTCTTACTCCCTACATTGTTTCTCAGGGTTCGCCAGTCCAGCCCGGCAGTTCTGGCACTTGTAAATCCAGTTTGTTACAGAATTCTGCTAAGTCTTCTGGAAATCTCAATTTCGCTGATCTACCTTCCTTGACCCCTATAAAACATGCTGGAAACCCCCAGTTATATCTAATATTCTGTAAACGCATCTGCTCCAGCAAAGGTTTTAATAATCATCTTCTTGCCAGGGTCTTTGGAGCCAGGTCCGTATAGATTTGCAACTCGGCACCTTCAAACTGTACTGGGGCCTTCCCTCTTAATCTCCTCCAGAGTTCCGCTTTATCTTCATAAAATATGAATCTGACAATTATGTCCCGTGGCCTATCCGCATCGGAGTTTCTTGCTTTCCCTATCCGATGCACCCTCTCAATTTTAGGGAATCCTTCCTCCCCTTTATCCAAGCAGGGACTAAAGATGGTTTTAATAATTTTTCGCAGATCTTCTCTTACCTCCGGGACCGACCAAATCCTTACATTTTGTCTTCTGTTCCAGTTCTCCTGGTCTTCTAATCTATAAAAAATTTCCCTTTGAGTTTGTTAAGATGCTTTAACTTGTTCCTTTAACTTGCATAACTCCTGGGCATGTTTTTCCACTCTGTCCTCTGCCACCTCCACTCTTACCAGGAGGTGTCCCAGATCCTCCCGCAACCTGTTTATGTCTGCTTTAATCGCATTTCAAGTATCAGTGGCATCTCCATCATTTCTCCTTTTGTTGGGAGCTGATTCGTCCACTTTACTTGTTTCCAATTCCCTCTCTGTTGTTAAATCATCTCTTGATTGATTAGCTGGCTCCTCTTTTTTTTTTATCAAGACCCTTTTTCTTTTCTATCATAGATTGCTGTTGCTTCCCTAATGAATTTTTAGGGCTTACCGCTTCGGTCATATATTGTTTGATTGTACTGTCCATTACTTTCTCTTTCGGAGTCTTTTGGGCTCACCCCTTTGTAGGTTTACTCATTGATTTACTCATGATATCTTTCCTCGCCCCTCTTATTTGTTTCCCCAGTTTTGAATGAATGGACAAAAACGGGACCTGGGCCCTCTAGAGGTAAATTTTAATTTTATATTTAACTTTTATACTTCCCCCAGCCCTCACGACCCAGTCAATCTACACAGAGGTTATTGAAATCTTTAAGGGTCTAGTGCCATCTCCGGGTGTGTCCAACCAGGTCTATGGTTTCTGAAAACAACAACACTCAGCGCTTCCCTTTGGGATACCAGTCGGGACGGGGGGTCTCCGGAGTGAGAGGGGGCCACTTACACGGCCAAATTGCTCCTCCGTCCTTCCTTCTAGGCCAACCCTTCTTCCTGTCCCCTGCCAGTCCAGACCTCTTTCTCACCAATCAGGAGGCTCCTTACTTACCCCTGGGGAGTGTATCACCCGCTTCTTTGGGAGAAGATGTAGTTCACTATTATACAAGAAGTTATTCGTACATCTTAGACTTGTCATCCGACTCCACCCCTATTACTTTTTCAGCTCTATAACCATAAAAGCCCCCAAGTGAGGGGTATTTTACAAGTAGATAGCGCCTCATCAATTGGTGCTGCTTTATCACCAATAAACAGAGTTAAGCGTTTACAAAATATGTATGTACATGATAAATATATACCAACTTTAACCGTAGGAGACACAGTCCCGTTCGATGCCACTTAATGCTCTAATTATTTTTAAAGTTACAGTTGACAAAGTATTATCAGCCTTTCTCTCAAATATACGGGGGGGAGATGTAATTCACTATTATACAAAAGATTATGATAGTTCGTACGTGTTGGCCTTATCGTCCAGCTCCTCCCCTTTAATTTTCCAGCTCTATAACCATAAAGGTCCCCAGGTGAGAAGTCTTTTACATGTGGATAGCGCCTCACCAATTGGCACTGCTCTATCACCAATAAGCAGAGTTAAGCGTTTCCATGGTATGCATGTGCATAACACATACACACCAACTTTACCCTTAACGACACTGTCCGTCTCCTGAGTAGTAATTTTGAAAATATCCGTAAGCGACACAGTCCTGTTCAACGCCACTTAACTCTCCAATTACTTTTAAAGTTGCAGTTGATGAGGTATTATCATTCTTTCTTTCAAATATACAGGGAGTGGGGAAAAATATAATACACTATTATGATAGTTCATCTGTGTTGGCCTTATCATCCAGCTCCTCCCCTTTACTTTTTCATCTCTATAACCATTGAAGCCCCCAAGTGAGGGGTCTTTTACATCTGGATAGCACCTTGCCAATTTGTTCTGCTTTATCCCCAATAAGCCGAGTTAAGTGTTTCTAGGGTATGTATGTGCATGATATATATATATACCAACTTTACCCTGAACTATACTGTCAGTCTCCTGAATAATGATTTTGCAAATATCCGTACGAGACACAGTCCTATTCAATGCCACTTAACACTTTGATTGCTTTTAAAGTTACAGTTGACAAGGTATTATCATCCTTTCTTTCAAATATGCAGGGGGGGGGGGGGCAAGGGAAGAGACGAGGAAACGTTCACATAGCCAGAACACAGATCCCGATCCAAGAGTTACCTCCTTTTCTGTTTATCCAACCTGCAGCAGTTCAATATGTAGCTCTCAGAGCGGAACCCTTTCCTCCTAACTCACTGAGGCTGATGGCTCCCAATGTCCTGTGTAGCAGAGCAGTAAGGTGATCCGAAGACATTACCTTCTGTACGAGGTGGGGGGCATGGGAAAGGACAGCCGGTTTCACCCTACGGTGCCGCGTCGCCTCTTCGGTCGTCCGGCATCCGACTTGCACTGTAAGCAGTGTGCGGGGATACAGGTCTGATTATCCCAGAGCGGCGTCAGGGGGATATTATCAACCACCCGGCTCGGAGCCTCTCGCTCTCCCAAAGTCACGTGGTATCCCACATCCCCGTTTGCTCTGGTAAATGCTGGCCAACCCCTCCCCTAAGGTGGACGCTACGTCCTCACGTTACCGCCCATCCTCCGCCTACCACTTTCTTTAGCAAGGCAGTGGTCGTCTTGAAGGTGCATTTGGGGGCATTACCATGCTGGAATACTGCCCTGCGGCCTAGTCTCTGAAGGAAGGGGATCATGCTCTGTTTCGGTATGTTCCAGTACATCTTGACATTCATGGTTCCCTCAATGAACTGTAGCTCCCCAGTGCTGGCAGCACTCATGCAGCCCAAGACCATGACAATCCAACCACCATGCTTGAATGTAGGCAAGACACACTTGTCTTTGTACTCCTCACCTGGTTGCCACCACACACGCTTGACACCATCTGAACCAAATAAGTTTATCTTGGTCTCATCAGACCACAGGACATGGTTCCAGTAATCCATGTCCTTAGTTTGCTTGTCTTCAGCAAACTGTTTGCTGGCTTTCTTATGCATCATCTTTAGAAGAGGCTTCCTTCTAGGACGACAGCCATGCAGACCAATTTGATGCAGTGTGTGGCGTATGGTCTGAGCACTGACAGGCTGACCCCCATCCCTTCAACTTCTGCAGCAATGCCGGCAGCACCCATACGTCTATTTCCCAAAGACAACCTCTGGATATAACACTGAGTACGTGCACACTACTTCTTTGGTCGACCATGGCGAGGCCTGTTCTGAGCGTTACATGTCCTGTTAAACTGCTGTATGGTCTTGGCCACAAGCTGAAGCTCAGTTTCAGGGTATTGGCAATCATCTTATAGCCTAGGCCAACTGTATGTAGAGAAACAATTCTTTTTTTTCAGATCCTCAGAGTTCTTTGCCATGAGGTGCCATGTTGAACTTCCAGTGACCAGTATGAGAGAGTGAGAGCAATGACACCAAATTGAATACCAAAATCTATACACACCTCAAATTCCACCACCTAAGTGTGTCAACACTGCGCCAGCACCCACCCTCCCCCAGCTGCCACTTATATATATGTCACTCAATAAATCAGAAAAGTAAATATCAAATTGATATTGCCTTGTGGCGCTTAATCAATACAAAACCCCCCTATATACCCTTGCCAAAAAATTATACTTTTCAGTACAGTGAATAAAACGGGTCAACTATCCCTTATTACACTTATTTGCAAAGTATGAATGAAATATACCCTAATTCACCAAATGAATATATATAAAAAAATAAAAAGTCAAATGTCTATCCAAATACACATCTATAAATGTGCAAAAACAAAAATATATACCGTACACTTCCTTTGAAATGCTAATGAACAGCACAACAAATGTAATTATCATTAAATCACAAAGTGAAAATGTGAAAAAAACATCTTTTTGTGTATTTTTTAGAAAAGCCAGAAAAAAAGTCCTGAAAAGTGTCCAAAGAAAAAACTAATGTTGGTATAGAAAAAATCCTTCTCCTGTGCGATTTCTTATCAGTGTCCACAAGATGATGAAACCTTCACCACACCAGCAGTGACAGTGACCCCCCCTTTGATGGAGCACTCACCAACTATAGCGCCTAGCACTCTCGTACCAGGCTCAACAGGCGTTTTGAATCACTTAAATAAGGACCATAGATGTTCGGCACTCAGCATTCAGCAAGTATTTTTCATCTTTTCAGGCTCCAGTGAGGCTATCTCTCAAAATCCCTCAAAAAGAAAAAGAGAGGCCTCCCATAGTGCAACACTATAAAATATCTTTAATAGCAAACTTTTAAAAGCCACTCAATAATGCACTCACATGTACAATACTTGGAAAAAAGCACTTCAAAATCACCGCAATCCTTCACAACAGCATGCTTCACTCTAAGGCATTGGTGGTCACAGTGGATACTGGTCAGATTAGCAGTGTCAATACTGTCTCTCACCCCTCCTTCTGCTGTATGGTACCCCACAGCGAAGTTTTCAGTTCAAGCCCAGCGTCACACTCTCTCCAGTTCTGTTCCTCGTGTTACAAACACACACACTTCCGCCTTGTTTGCAGTGTTGAATCAATCAAAGATAGTTGCCAGATAGCCACGCTCCCGACATGTTTCGTCATAGGACTTATGAATGAGTCCCATGAATAAGTCCTATGACGAAACATGTCGGGAGCGTGGCTATCTGGCAACTATCTTTGATTGATTCAACACTGCAAACAAGGCGGAAGTGTGTGTGTTTGTAACACGAGGAACAGAACTGGAAAAAGTGTGACGCTGGGCTTGAACTGAAAACTTCGCTGTGGGGTACCATACAGCAGAAGGAGGGGTGAGAGACAGTATTGACACTGCTAATCTGACCAGTATCCACTGTGACCACCAATGCCTTAGAGTGAAGCATGCTGTTGTGAAGGATTGCGGTGATTTTGAAGTGTTTTTTTCCAAGTATTGTGCATGTGAGTGCATTATTGAGTGGCTTTTAAAAGTTTGCTATTAAAGATATTTTATAGTGTTGCACTATGGGAGGCCTCTCTTTTTCTTTTTGAGGGATTTTGAGAGATAGCCTCACTGGAGCATGAAAAGATGAAAAATACTTGCTGAATGCTGAGTGCCGAACATCTATGGTCCTTATTTAAGTGATTCAAAACGCCTGTTGAGCCTGGTACGAGAGTGCTAGGCGCTATAGTTGGTGAGTGCTCCATCAAAGGGGGGGTCACTGTCACTGCTGGTGTGGTGAAGGTTTCATCATCTTGTGGACACTGATAAGAAATCGCACAGGAGAAGGATTTTTTCTATACCAACATTAGTTTTTTCTTTGGACACTTTTCAGGATTTTTTTTCTGGCTTTTCTAAAAAATACACAAAAAGATGTTTTTTTCACATTTTCACTTTGTGATTTAATGATAATTACATTTGTTGTGCTGTTCATTAGCATTTCAAAGGAAGTGTATATATTTTTGTTTTTGCACATTTATAGATGTGTATTTGGATAGACATTTGACTTTTTATTTTTTTATATATATTCATTTGGTGAATTAGGGTATATTTCATACATACTTTGCAAATAAGTGTAATAAGGGATAGTTGACCCGTTTTATTCACTGTACTGAAAAGTATAATTTTTTGGCAAGGGTATATAGGGGGGTTTTGTATTGATTAAGCGCCACAAGGCAATATCAATTTGATATTTACTTTTCTGATTTATTGACCAAATTGAATACACCTGTTCCCCGTTCACACCTGAGACCTTGTAAAGGCCTGTACACATGATCAGACTTTTTTACAACAAACCAATTTGCTGTTTTGAGGCAACATCCGACCATGTGTACGCTCCATCGGACAAACTTTTTCAGTTTTCATCTGACTTTTGTTGGCTGTGCAAATGGACAAACTTTTTGACAACATACTGTAAGTCCGATAGAGCATAGTCCGACCGTGTGTACACAAAACCATCGGACCTTTGTATAAAGTACAAACACACATGCTCAGAACCAATGCAAAAGATCAGACAACAATACAGAAGTTGACCAAAGGTGGCGTAAAGGTGGAGTAATTGAACATCCTCTTTTGAAGTGTCGTCAGTACGTTGAAACGTCACTATGTTCGTGTTTGTTGCCTAAAAAGTTCAAGATCGTGTGTATGCAATACGAATTTATGGACAACGCCCCTTTGTACAAAAATTCAAGGGAAAATTTGTACAAAGTCCGATCGTGTGTATGGGGCTTTACACTAACAAGTCACATGACACCGGGGAGGGAAAATGGCTAATTGGGCCCAATTTGGACATTTTCACTTAGGAGTGTACTCACTTTTGTTGCCAGCGGTTTAGACATTGATGGCTGTGTGTTGAGTTATTTTTAGGGGACAGCAAATTTACACTGTTATACAAGCTGTACACTCACCACTTTACATTGTAGCAAAGTGTCATTTCTTCAGTCATAAAATATTTCAACACGTTTCAACAGTAATATTTAGTAATCAATTGGTCATTCACTGTTTTTTTCTTTTTTCTTTCCTGTCACATAATTTAAGGGATCATATTGACAACCATTTTAAAATTGGTTAAACAATACTAGGGTCACTTTTTAGGCATAGGTATATATTCTAACCATCATATATATGTATTCACATATATTTTATTAATTTAATAACACCCTATCTAGTAGTCATCTTTTACTAATGTCAGCCTTTTCACAGTAGATTTTTCACAGTGGATCTTTCTAAATAAATTTTTGTTTGGAATTTTCAGACCTGGTACAGAGGGCCTAACATGATAAAAAAAAATTATTTCTCACATACAGCACACATCTGTAATCAAAAAGTACCTTTTTCTATTAATATAGGAGAAATAAGTGAGCTCATTCACAATTTTATTTCACAATTTTATTTTAGAACATCACTACAGAGGGTCTAACACAGATCTTTGGTTTCAGGCACCTGTAGTCTTTTACTTTTTGAATTTTGAATTTTTCAGACTAACTCTAACTGATATTTTTATGGTACAATATTCTGATAGCATATTATAGATTAAACCATGTTTTTTCTTGCATAATTTTTTCTCCATCGAATTAGAGGGTAGCGCCATTTCTACTTTTCTTCTTTTTTTTTCATTCTTTCTTCTCTCCCCCACGAGTAGAAGTAAATTGTAGCGGCAGCTCCAACCCCCTAAATCATAAGAGTATACATATATATTTATATTTTTATTTTTGCTTTATATATTCCATAGTGCAGTATCATCCCCGTTTTTTCTTTCACCAATGTAAGGGTGAGGTCAATGTTAGTGTGCACACTGAGCACTAATGTAAGGGTGTACACTGAGGTCAATGTAAGTGTGTATACTGAGCAGCAATGTAAGGGTGTACACAGAGGTCAATGTAATGAAGCAAATGAAGCACAAATGTAAACAGACACAATGAACAATAATGTATGGAGATACACTGACCACCTATGTAAGGGTGCAAAATGACTACTACAGCATAAGGGAGTAATTATTTCTAACCACAGAACACTGCAAACTATAATATACAATTACAAGTCCTAATATGTTCATTCAATTTCTGACCACTGCATTAGATGCACAATGTTATCCATCACATAGTCCTGACTTCTGCATTGCATACAGTATGCTACATAATCCTGAATGTTGCAATCTAAATGCTATGTAGTTCTGGGCTAACAGTGCAAGCTGAGCATAAGTTCAGCCCGAACACTGGTGGGTTGCCCGTTCCGGGAACACCTAAATTGTCGGGGTGTTCGACCGGTTGCCTGGCTGCCGGACGCATAGCACAGTCAAAACCATGCTATGCTGTATGTTACATGGACCTGATTCCTTGCACTCTCTCTTATTACATAATTCTATCTGCTGCACTCAATAGGCTTTGCTGGATATCATATAGTCCTGACCCCCGCATTCTACAACCTATATTTTTGGTTACACAATGGAAGGAGCACTAACCACCTAGTTCTAAAATTCAGGATGCCATGTTGTATGTTACTTAGTCCTGACTACTGTGACCTACACAGTATGCTCTGTTATATGTTACAGGGTCCTGACCACTCTATATGCCAGTGATGGAGAACCTCGGCACCCCAGATGTTTTGAAACTACATTTCCCATGATGCTCATGCACTCTGCAGTGTAGTTGAGCATCATGGGAAATGTAATTCTGAAAAATCTGGAGGACCAAGGTTCGCCATCACTGCTATATGCTATGTTGAATCTTAAGTAGCCCTGACTTCTGTTTTCTATGCATTATATAGTCCTGATCCTTGCACTCTGTACACTGTGCTGTATATTACATAGTCCCGATCCCTGCACTCTATACCCTGTGCTGTACATTACATAGTCCAGTAATTAAAGAAAATTTGTAAATTAAAGCATATGTAGCACTAACCCCCGAAGGAGCTGCTGGAATTTTTCTGGGCTTACCAATTACCTTCACCAGCTTGTACCTCATTGTCCTTGTCTAGGGGTTGCCAGGGTTGATGACCCAGTAACTGTAGAGACCGACATTTGAATTCCTTGTTAGGATTTATTTTGCATAAAACAGTTCAACAAACTCAGTCTCTAAGTTGAGAATAGAGGGTATCAGGATAAAGTTTAGCTCAGGTGCTCGGAACTGCTGACTTCAATAAAAGTCTCTCTCTGTACATAATTCAGGGAATAGCCACTTGCAACTGGATTGTTTAACTGTTGGATAAATCCTTGACTTTGGATCTAACAGCCAACAAGTAATTCTAGCTTTGCAAAGTCTCTCACACAGACTTGGTTGAAAAAACTTAGTTGTAACCAGAAGGATAGAGGTAGGAACTATTCTTAGGCCGCGTACACACGCGCGGACTGTTCGCCCAACTTTGTCCGCTGAACAGTGTTTGGGCGGACAGTCCGCTCGTGTGTGGGCTTTCAGCGGACAGTTTCAGCAGACAGTTTGACGAACAAGGTTTTTCGGAAATTCCGTAAAACTGTCCGCTGAAACCTTGTTTGAGCGAACAGTCCGTCCGTGTGTAGGCTTGTTCGTCAAACTAAGTTCCGCGCATGCTCAGAAAGGATTTACACGCCGAAAGTTATAATGCAGTGTATAGGACGTCGTATTTTTCGTCCCGTCGTACGTGCCGTTCACGTCATCGCGCACGGTTTCAGCAAACTGTTCGTTCGTCGTGTGTGGCCATGTCCGTCCATGCTAATTTTGAGCGGACTGTTTGCCGAAACTGTTTGACGGACAAAGTTGGGCGAACAGTCCCCGCGTGTGTACGCAGCCTTACTGTACCAGAATCTTGCAGCTGTTCCGGCGATACCGTAAGAAATGTGGATTCAATCAATGTCCATGGCAGCTCAGCTTCCAGGCTCTTACCGAGCAGCCAGGCTTGTGCGTGGCCCTCTTACTGAAGAGTCCTCCCCTGGTTGCATGTAGAGTTTCTGGGCCTCTCCAAACCCGAGACGGCACCGGAACACCTTAGAATCCTTCTTCCAGTTACTGCTCCTCAAACTAGCCATTTCCGAGGCTCGGAAACTGATGGATCCGTACCCCAGGCCATGAGGGCCCCTGGGGGCTGGTCAGGAGGACCAGGACCACGGAGTCAGCAACAACTTCTGGACCAGAACCCAGAGCCATGTGACTTCAGCACCTTAAGTACCCTGTCCCGGATTATACAGCAAGACAAACGCCCACTGATTGGCTCAGAGAGAGAGATTGGTACCCAATGCGTCCAACCAGACTATGTTCTAAGGCCTCTCACAAGTGCGAACCCCACCTATGACCAGGCAGAACCTTAATACAGCCCAGCCAAACTGATGCCAAAGCACAATTTAGAACAATTAACCCCCAAACTTAACTATAGTTTTGGGCAAAAACTAAATTTGCAGACATAGCTCGCACTCATTAGGGGTACCGGCGCTACACATATTTTTTCAGATTGGATATACAGGGCTTACACAGGGGTTAACAGTAACAGTGTTCAGAGCTGACAAGGAGGAGCGCAACAAGGGTGAGTATCAGCAGGTGGGGTGGTTTGTTCTCTTAGGAGAACATCTCCCTTTGGCCTGAATGTCAAAGTTATAGACTTTCCTTACAGATGTGTTCCACCAAAAAAAAAAATAATAATAATACAAATTAAAAGCCAGCAGCTACACATACTGCAGCTGCTGACTTTTAACAATAGGACACTTGCCTGTCCTGGAGTTCAGCGATGTCGGCACCGCAGCTGATGTTTCCATCGGCTGTGGGGTGCTGCCGCTGCCATTGCAGGTAAGGGTACCCAGCAGTGCAGCCTTATGGCTTCATGCCAGGAACCCTACAGCGCATGTGTGAGGCCCCGTGAGGCCCGGACTCCCGGAAGTGGGAACAGGATACCTGTCCAAGACAGGTATCCTGTCCCCCCTCCCATGAAAGGTGCCAATTGTGGAACCAGAGGGGGAAAGGAGACAAATGAGTGGAAGTTCCACTTTTGGGTGGAACTCCACTTTAAATATTAGATCAGCGGAGAGACACTTTTAAGTAAACAACAGATGAAAAAATGAAAAAAGAACCTTGGCAGCTATGACAAAACACCTTAGTGTGTTCAGTAAATCAGTCTCTAAAATGTGAAACAATGTCCAACTTGTGTGCAGAAGTGAAATGTAGAAAACACACCATAATAGCACATAATGTACATTTATTAAACTGCAGTACTCATTGTGAGACAGTGTATTAAATTACACATAGTATTCTGTGTTTTCCTTTGAGAACAACATTTTTTTCCATCATCTGGTTAGAATTTCTCTGCCAGTTACAAGCCCCAGTCTTACCATTTCCTCTGCATGTGTTTTTTGCCGAGTAGTGAGAGGACACACTCATTATTTTGCAGGAGTCAGGAATGAGATGCAATTATGGGGCCTATGCACAAAAAAGACAGATAACATCTATTTTCCCCCTTCCCTCCCTCCAAGCCAGTATAGAAGGCAGTCTGTACTTGCAAGCAGCTGATCTGATGAAGTTCTTGAAAAGAACATTAACAGGCTGCTTCGGTTTGTTTATTTAGAAAGAAAGCATTGTGTCATTTCGTTTTTCTAAGACGCCCTGTAAATCCACAGTTGGCTATGATATGATGCATTTCAAACATATACAATTTGTGTTCATGTTAAGTGGCTTCACATTGTGCCTGCCTCCTTAAGAATGTATCAAATGCCGACAGCTTGCCAAGATCTTGCCTTCTTTGGATGTAATCTTGATTTCTCAGTACAATTTATGTTCAGACAGCCAGTGTCTTGGAATGTTTGAGCAATTTTGGTAATTTGCCTGAGTTCTGTATTTATGCTTTCCTTGGCATAATATATTAAACTGCACTCCATTCCCTGGACAGTTGATGGGGGTTAATACAGTGTTACACTTAACTGATTTACGCTCTAGATATATACATCAAAAGTCGCAAATATATTTATGTTTAATATGTGAGGTTTTTTTTAAATCCTCAACCTTGTTCTTCATAAAATATTAGTTACTTTCTTATCGTTTAAAGATAAATTCCAAGAACAAAAATTCTTTCTCTTGCAATTGGTCCTCCTAGGTATCCCAACTGCACATTAGCAGAAAAAGCTTCCCTTCAGAAAATAATAAATGCTGCGCAGAAGTTTTTCTCTAAACTAAAATTTACAAATCCTAGCAGGACAAGCAAAATAGTGAGTGACCCATCCAACCCTGGAAACCTTTTAGGCTTTTTATATGGTGGGTATAAATTGTTTACATGTTTATATGTTGAGGTTGTTATATGTTTACATCAGTGGCGGCTGGTGAAGTTTTAGGATGGGGGGGCGCAAGACCCCGCCCCTCCATGGTTGGCCCATCCCACTTCTCATAAGCCACACCCCTTATAGAATCCATATCATATACCAGGCTGCACATTATATACACCGGGCTCTGCACATCACATAACAGGCTGGACATTATACACCGGGCTCTGCACATCACATAACAGGCTTGACATTATACACCGGGCTCTGCACATCACATAACAGGCTGGACATTATACACCGGGCTCTGCACATCACATAACAGGCTGGACATTATACACTGGGCTCTGCACATCACATAACAGGCTTGACATTATACACCGGGCTCTGCACATCACATAACAGGCTGGACATTATACACCGGGCTCTGCACATCACATAACAGGCTGGACATTATACACCGGGCTCGTCATTGATAAATGACATTAATCCTTATTAGACATGCGTGTTTTATGGGCTGGGGACATAGAACAGCCTTGACACAGGAGTTTGTACCTGAACCTACAATACCATGCCTGACCCGAAGCAGAGACAGAAACCTGCAAGGCATGGTTCTCCAGCTTATGTGATGGACTCGGCATCCCAGGGGAGCTGGCTGGTTTCTGTAGTTCTACAGGAAATTAAAACTTCCTAAACATAACCTACACCAAGGGCTTGAGATCAGATGGGGAACTACAAGTCCAAGCATTGCTTTGCAGGTGCAGTCTATCAGGGCATGTCTGATCCAACTTATGGAGGACACATTCAGTCTATGGAAGCTCTTCCCTGGCATGAGAGCGGATTTGATTCTTCAGTCACCTGGATCCCCCTGGAGTCCTCATAGCACCTCCATCAATGTATTCACTCTGAGCCCACGCATGTTTCTCACAAATTAAACTAGTCAAGCCTGCAACTCATTAGCCCAGAGTTCATATGTGAATTGTTTAATATCAGTTATCACACATAACTGGCTCTTATCGTTCTGCCTCCTCTGTGACCTAAGGAGAAATTAAATATGGCCTGAAGTATATCATGGAAGAAGCGTGGAAAGGAGGGGGTTAACCCTTCTGGAGCCAAGAGGACCAGTAAGGCAATGCTGCTGGCAATGCAATGAGACAGCCCTGCACTGCAGTTACACAGTGGTGCCCTGATCACTGCTAGAAGATACTGCTGATGAGTATTACCAGCAAATCTACCCAGGGGTACCTGACATACCCATGAAGAGTCTGATTAATGTATGCCTGGCACAGTGCAGGGCGTGGTAACATAAATACAAGGTAAGGCAGTGTGGTGCAGGTGTACAATCTATGGTGCAGGTACACAGGGTAAGGCAACGAGGTGCAGGTGTGCAATGTATGGTGCAGGTGTAGGTAAGGCAGTGTGAGTTAGGTGTACAGTGTGTGGTGCAGGTGTAGGTAAGGCAGTGTGAGTTAGGTGTACAGTGTGTGGTGCAGGTGTAGGTAAGGCAGTGTGAGTTAGGTGTACCATGTGTGGTGCAGGTGTACAGTGTATGGTGCAGGTGTAGGTATGGCAGTGTGAGGCAGGTGTACCATGTGTGGTGCAGGTGTACAATGTGTGGTGCAGGTGTAGGTAAGGCAGTTTGAGGCAGGTGTACCATGTGTGGTGCAGGTATACAAGGTAAGGCAGTTTGAGGCAGGTGTACCATGTGTGGTGCAGATATACAAGGTAAGGCAATGGTTAATGACTACTAGACATGGGTAAACACTACAAGATGGACCAACATCAGCTCAGATCGTCAGTCTCCAAACACAGTGGGATCAAGGACACGACCATATTTAAAAAGTTATCTGGCATGACCCACACATAGATTGCAATGGCAAGACATGACCGATGTCTATGGATCGCTATGGATCAGAACCCAACGTGGCTCAATCACCCTGACCATCACCTCTATTCACATTCTGCTCTCCACTTATGTTCATAGACACCCAATATCCATGACCCCCAATGTGTTCCCACCATAGGAACACAGTCACCCCACAGACACCTGATGATAGAGAGCGGTCCTACCTTTCTGTGCAGCTCCAGATGGAGAGAATCCTATAGCTGAGACAAGTAGCAGAAAAACCAGCAAATGTCCAGATTGTGGCTCCATCCTGATCACAGGTCACCACCAGCAGCCATCTCCAGCCCCAGACTGCTGCAACCCCTCTTCTTACACAGCAAGAACCAGGACCCGCACACACACCCGAAGCCCACTTACCTGACTGTGTGCTCCTCTCCGGTGTTCTCCGCTCCTCTCCTGCACACCGCTCTACTCCTCTTACTTCCTGTTTCCTCTCTCAGGTGAAATGGGAGAGAGAAGACAGGAAGTGACATCTGAGTCAACTCAGATGTCAATCAAACTGCCCGCCCGGCCGTAGTAACAATACTACAGCGCCGGGCGGAAACTACTCAGCGCTTCAGAAAGCGCCCTGAGGCGGGCTAAACGCCCGCAAATGAAGCGCCACGCCTGCAATCTCATGATTGCATTGGCGTGGCGGTTCCCATAGTGCACTGTGACCGGCGCTCGAGCACAGTGCACTTCCTTAAAGAACTTTTTTTTTTTTAAAGGGGTAGTTTTAAAACATTTTTTTTATTTTTTACATTGTTTTTTTTTTTTGTGACCACACAGAAGGGGGGGGCAGCGCCCGGGCGCCCCCTATGGACGGGCCGCCACTGGTTTACATATGTGTGGAGCTTTTATAAAATGTCATTGTAATTTATGTTGCAGTGACAATAAAGTATTTATCTATCTTATCTATCTTATCCTTCCCATTGCCAAGGGTTAACTGCTAATTTTGCCTTGGAGATGAGGAATAAGGTGATATACAACCTTAGACCCCATACACACTATACAACTTTTTTTGCCTGATTTCCATTAGATTTACCAAAACCATGTAGTGCAAGGGCCTGCCTGATCGCATATAAATTGAAACTCTAATGCCGCGTACACACGATCGGACTTTCTGCCAGAATAAACGCTGAAACGAACTTGCCTACACATGATCACACCAAAGTCCATTTGTTTAGAATGCGATGACGTATGACGGGACTAGAAAAGGAAGTTCAATAGCCAGTAGCCAATAGCTGCCCTTGCGTAATTTTTGGTCCGTCGGAATAGCATACAGACGAACGGTTTTCCCGATCGGAATTGATTCCGTCTGTAAGATTTAAAACATGTTCTTTCTAGGTCCATCAGAATTTTTGAAAAAAAAAGTCAGATGAAGTCCACACATGATCGGAATATCCAATGAAATTATTCCGTCCTTTTCTGCCAGAAAGTACGGTCGTGTGTACTCGGCATTAAGGTTTGACCTTATATTATGTGTTTTGGTAAATCTAAAGGAAAAATGTAAAGAAAATTGCATAATGTGTATCCAGCTTTAAGCTGGCCTTATGCTAGTAGATTTTTGAACAAACGCTCATAAAAACATTCCTATGAACATTCTCAGTACATTCAAGGAAGAACATTGTTCAAAAGTACTTCAAAACTTCATGTACTTTTAACAATTGATTTTGGAACAGATTGACTTTGCCGAATGAAAAACACACTCACTGTTAGAAACTTGTTCAAGAAAATTTTTCCATCCTGATCTTTCAAATTTTCTTGTCACTGCAGTTGAAAATGAACATTGATTTGACATCACTAATAATTAGAAAATCAAACTTTCTTACAATGAAAACGTTCAAATTAAATTTTTGCTAGTGTACAGCAAGCGTTAATGCTCATTCCCACAAGCTTCCTCCTCTTCGTGAGATGTCCCCCCTCTCTGACATCATTCCATACTATGCAGTACCAGCAGCCCTGCATTGTAGAGGAGGACGCAAAGTGCTTGCCTACATTCCAGGGCATTGAACAGAGGAGGAGAGCTCTGCCCAAGATTGAGGAATAAGGTGAGTGTCAGAGAGCAGTACTCGTACATAGACTCTGGCTGGTTACCAGTGTGCACTGACACCTCTGCACATTCGTGGCATGCACCTGCACACTGTTGCACATCTGTGCATGTTCAGTCCCTGGATTGGTGCCAACCTATTTAAAGGAGGTCCTAACATGTGCTAATTGCTAAATGTTCTTCAGCTCTCTGTGATCCTTGTTCCTGGGCTTCCTCGTTGCCCTGCCACCTGATTCCCGGTTACCAACTCGGTCTGTTCCTGGATTTTCCTCTGGCTCTCTCCTGATTGTGATCTTGCCTTGCTGCTTGACCTCACTCCTGCTTGATTTCCTGTGCTTGATACCCTTGTCTCTAAACACTGCTCCTTCTGCTCGTCTGTGTATGACCCTGGCCTGGCTCTTGACTACGTATTTCTGCCTGCTCCTTTGGAACTTGTTTACTAAATCTGTCTTCCAGGCCCTGTCTAACATACAGTTGAACAGAAGTTGAACACCAGGCAGAAATAAAAGACACAAATAACAGCTATGTATTCATTAATAAAACATTGGGGTTTATTTACTAAAACTAAAGAGTGCAAAATCTGGTGCAGCTGTGCATGGTAGCCAATCAGGTTCTAACTTCAGCTTCTTCAATTATAGGAAACCAAAATATGAAAGCTTTCCATTAAATCGACAGTCACTTACTTCACTTGTCCTCATTCATGTTTTCAAACATATCAATTGCTTCTGCCTTACTTCCTGGTTAGACTTCAGGTTATGACATAGGAAGGAGTTGACCATCTGACCTCCTTAGCACACACCCTGCATGAGCTACCCTCCTACCTACACTGATTCTCAGCTGAACATTTTTTAAATGAAATGCAATCAATCAGTGATCACCCTTCTCACTAAATACACAATACACAATATACAATCAGATTGCATAGTGTATGGCCATCTCTATACAAGTATATAGGAGGGAGTGGACAGAAACATTCAGCTGTCAGGCCCTATTCACATATCTGCATAACGGGAATTCACATTCCCACATGTGTTTTTTTTTTCCATTTTTTAGCGAGGGGGGACATGTTTTGGAGCATTTTCACTCATCACGCGCACCAAGCTCCGCTCTAAAAAAAAGTTTTGAAGCTATTTTGGGGCGATTGCTGTGTGGAGAGCAGCCCATTCAGGTGGATGGGTTGCCCTTCACATGGCAATTGCCCCAAAGAAGCTTCAAAACTTTTTTTAGAGCTGAGGTTGGTGCGTTTCTTACTGGGATTTTTGGTGCAGTGCATTTCTGAAATGCAAGGAAACGCTCAGATGTGGATGGAGCCTCATTGTTCTTGTGGTAAAGCACCAATTTCACTTTCAGGCCCCATTCAAATGTAGCATAGTGGGAGTGCACATTTTGTGTCTCATTTTTCATTTGACACGCATAGAGCAGCCTGTTGATTTCAATGAGCTGTACTACATGTGGCTTATGGGCCATTTTGCCATTTTGTGGGTTGCATTTTTGCAGCATTTCCCATCCATTTTTTTACATGGCAAAATGCTTCTGTGTTTGGTGTTCCTTTAACAATAATGGCACTGAAAGCGCAACTAGTAATTTTAGATGTATAAAGATAGCCATGCACTATACAATCTGATTGTATATTGTGTATTTAGTGTGACGGGTGATCACTGATTGATTGCATTTCATTTAAAAAACGTGCAGCTGGGTGGGTAGGTAGGAGAATAGATGATGCAGGGTGTGTGTTAATGAGGTCAGCTGGTCAACTCCTTCCTGTGTCATGACCTAAAGCCTGACCAGGAAGTAAGGTAGAAGCAATGGATACGTTTGGAAACATGGATGAGGACAAGTGAAGTATGTGACTGTAGATTTAATGGAAAGCGATGATATTTTTGCAAAAAAAGTACATTATTGCGATTTTGGTACATATGGGAGCTGGAATTTAGAAAAAAAAAAGAGAGGTGAACTTATCCTTGAAGCTTTGACAAAAAAAAAAAACAACCTGATGGCTGGTTTCTATGCAGAGCTGCACCAGATTTTGCAGATTTTGTTTTAGTAAACCAACCCTATTGTATATATTTTTAAATTCAACTAATATTTGTACCTAAATTTGACATCATATCAGCCTTTTACAATCTCATTGGGCTGGACTGAGAGCTAACTAAGTGTGCTGCATGTACATGTGCTGATAGGAAAATGCTGATATCTGCTGAGAACAGATTGAGCAGAGGGGTGACCTCATAGCCTTCTGATGCTCCTTCACTGCCTAGTCAACTGCGGTAAAGGGATGTGACCAGGGCCGGGCTTACCATTGGGCTTGACTGGGCTCAAGCCCATGGGCTCCACCCAATAGGGGGCCCTGCTGAGATACATATCCGAGTGTACTCGGCTCAGCTCCGCTCGCAGTCACGCCCAGTCCTTCACTATGATGTACATAACACAGGGACTGGGCGTGACTGTGAGCTGAGCCAAGTACACTCGGCTACTCTCGGCTCCGCTCAGGACTGCGAGAGGACCCGAGAGCCGCCGAGAGGACCCGAGAGCCACCGAGAGGACCCGAGAGTCACCGAGAGGACCCAAGACCTGCAGAGAGGACCCGAGAGCTGCAGAGAGGACCTAAGAGCCGCCAAGATACACAGGACTCTGTATCTCGGCGGCACCATTTTTAAACTTCAAGACTGCAATGGCAAGGCTGCAAATGACAAGGCTACACTGACAAGGCTGCAATGACACTGGACAAGGCTGCAGATGGATGGGCAAGGCTGCAGAGGGACACTGATAAGGCTGCATTGATGGGCATTTACATGTTTTTTTCCTTAAACTTCCCTCCTAAAAGTTTTTTTCCTTAAAATTCCCTAAACTTGGGGTGCGTGTTATACTCCAGCACGTGTTAAACGCAGATAAATACGGTAATGTATAGACGGTAGGGCCCGAAAGTGACTCAAGCCCAGGGGCCCCCACCATCCTAAGTCCTGTCCTGGATGTGACACCACTATATTCCTTAATTGTAACAGAGAAAACAGCGTTCTTCACTTGCTCTGCTGTGTGATGGGCTGTGTACATCTCTAGACTGGATGGGCAGAAATGTTTTTTTTTTTTAGCATATTAAATAGCTTATTTTTATGTATTTCAGCAGTGAATTTACCTGTTTGCCCAGAATACAGCTTTAAAATTGTAAAAATCAAATGCAGTATTAGAAAAGATAAAATATCTGCAAATCTCAAGGGCGTGGCATTGTATAAATGCATGTGGCCTGGGTCATCTGTTTCCCGCCCAATTTTTCATTCAAGGCTGTTGTCAAACATGTCAAACTATGTTGTTTTTTTTAATTTACTGCTGCAAAACTATATAAGCTCAAAGCTGTTAAAGCTCAAAACTAAATAGAGATGGTATTGATGAAGGGATACAGTTTCAGTGAGAGCTAAGGATTAGCTCAGTTTTTTTGGCTAACAGTCTATTGGCTTTGGATGATGCTTTCTTTTGCATTAGTGATGCTGATGGTTTTAGCAGAACTTTTAGTGTAATTCTGGATTAAACTGGATGACTTGTGACATTGGAAAAATTGGCAGCTAACATTATGGTTCTACCCACTGTCCATTTTTATGGAAATACCACATAAAACACTATGGAAATAACTTATAATGGAGTAAGAACTATGAAGCATTTTGTGTGTATTTAATTTACCACTTTTCTGTAATAAAAAATAAAGACATAAAACAAAAACGGTAACTCCATTAATGCAGTGTAAGAGAAGAGATGAAATAAGTTCTCTGTTTAAATATCATTCACCTCCATGCACCAGTTCCATCCACTGCTTAAAAAGTTACAAAAGTCACAACAGTAAAATCAGCCTGTATATCAGGGATATGCAATTAGCGGACCTCCAGCTGTTGCAAAACTACAAGTCCCATGAGGCATAGCCAGACTCTGAGAGCCACAAGCATGACACCCAGAGGACGAGGCATGATGGGACTTGTAGTTTTGCAACAGCTGGAGGTCCGCTAATTGCATATCCCTGCTGTATATGCAGTAAAGCATGCTTGTCATATTCACTGTGGAACCTAAGGGTTTAATCCTCTGCATTGTGTAAAAAAGCTTGTTTGATCCAGTCTTCTCTGATCCTCCTCTTCTTGCATTGCCTCCAAAACATGTCCGGATAAGACAGAGTTAGTGGAGTCAGTCTGCACATGCTCAGTTTGGTGTGTATTGCTAGACAGTTGTTTTTTTTTCTTGGGGGAGTGCAGAGGGTCAGGAATCCTGCATCCTGATAGAACAGCCGATGTAGTATTAAAACTCCTCCTACAAGCTTTAACCAGGCACCAATAGAAGTCACAAGATTGCTATATACTGCTGAAGAGAAAAGGTATTTAGCATTTTTATTTACTAAAATAATTGCATTTTCATGTTCTGTGTACTGCAATGCCGCGTACACACGTAGCCAACTATCAGGCGGACTTAGTCTGACGGACTTCCCGCCGGACTGTCTGCCGGACTTTACGAACGAGCTACTTGCCCACACATGGCACTTTTTCAGCGGACTAATACAGCGTACTAAGTCCGTCTGACTATCCGCCGTACTTTTGAAATGAACGGACTCGCCCACACACGCAGAGGAAAGTCCGCTCATTTTGAGCGCGTCTCCAGGTAGCCGGGGCCAGCGAAGAAGGCGTCGCTGGCCCCGTCACCTGGTATGGACTTAAAGGGGAACCCCTACGCCGAAAAATCGGCGTGGGAGTCCCCCCCCAGGTCCACATCAGACCCTTGTCCGAGCACGCTACCCGGCCGGCCAGGAAAGGGGGTTGGGACTTGCGAGCGCCCCCTCCTGAGCCGTGCCAGGCCCTCAACATGGGGGGTGCCTTGGAGAAGGGGGGGCCCTGCGGCCCCCCCCACCCCAAAGCACCTTGTCCCCATGTTGATGAGGAAAAGGGCCTCTTCCCGACAACCCTGGCCGTTGGTTGTCGGGGTCTGCGGGCGGGGGGCTTATCGGAATCCGTGAGCCCCCTTTAATAAGGGGGCCCCCGGATACCGGCCCCCCACCCTATGTGAATGAGTATGGGGTACAATGTACCCCTACCCATTCACCTGTAAAAAAAAAAGTTAAAAAAAAACACAACACACAAGGGTTAAAATTGTTTATTGCACAGCTCCGGGGGTCTTCCGTCTTCAGAGGATGCTGGGACTGGAGACGCACTCAAAATGAGCAAACTTTTCTCTGCGCGGGAGAAGTCTGCTCATTTCAAAAGTACGGCGGACTAGCACACACACGCCCGTACGAAAAGCGAGTCCGGCGGACAGATTGGAGTGCAAAAATACTTTCTTAGTCCGCCGGACTTTTGGGTAAAAAAAGTCAGCCGGAGGCTACACACGGGCGGATTGTCCGGCGGACTTGAGTTTGCCGGACTTTTCCACCGGATTGTTTGATCGTGTGTACGCGGCATAAGAGACCAGATATAGTGAATGCAGGGTCCTGGATTTAGTAACACTTTAATTTGAAGACCTTCATTTTTAAGTTTACATTTCCTTGCAACAAAGATATTGCTTTGGTTTGTTTCAGGAGAGGGCTGGCAAGGGAGGTGAACAACAAGAGACTGACCCAACTTGACACTTTTTTTTTTTTTTTTTTTAGAAATGAATATTTCTAAATAAAGAGTACAGCAAGGTTCTTTTTGGGTCTAAATGCACTTGGTCAATAAATAGTGCTTAAAGTGGACCTAGACTGTATCTGAACAAAACCACAAACCAAAACATTATTTAATTTATTTTTAATATTCAAAGCAAACTCACGTATCCATCCATGGGTAGCACAGTGGTGTAGTGGTTAGCACTTTCACCTAGCAGTCAAAAGGGTCGCTGTTTCAAATCCTGACCATTACACCACCTGCCTAGAGTTTGCATGTTCTCCCTATGCCTGTGTGAGTTTCCTCCAGGTACTCCGATTTCCTCCCACACTCCAAAGACATGCTGATAGGTTAATCGGATCCTGTCTAAATTGGCCCTAGTATATGTATGAATGTCTGTTAGGGACCTTAGGTTGTAAGCTTCTTGAGGGTAGGGACCGATGTGAATGTACAATGTATAGCTTAACTTATATAGCTGCCTAAATTGATGGCGCTATATAAGTACCTGAAATAAATAAATAAAATAAATGTCTCCATTATTTATGAACTTTACAAAACACCCCCCCCCTTGGCTTGGCTATCTTGAGTAAGGACAAATGATTCATGTAGCATTTATTTCCTGGAATCCATCTGCTCTTAGCTCAGGCATGCAGGCAGGAGGGTGTGCTTAGCTGAGAAAACCCCTCCTCCCCTCTTGAAGACTCCTAGAATATATGACATAATTTGCCTAGACCTGGAGACCAGGAAATGCTTTCTTTTGCATTTCAAGGAGGCGTTTATAAATAGAGTTTCATTTTTAATCAAATATGTAACATTCATATGAATGTATAGCTACAATATGGTAAAAGAATAGACAACCCACATATTGCAAGTCACCCAAAATAAACAGTGAGCTCCATCCTGGGCACTTTATGCAGACAAAGCTTTCTTTCCCACCAGCACTAATGCCAGAGCCTCTGTTGGACATTGAGACTTTGGTAATAAATTGTTAAATTGAATTAGTCAATGCCTACACTATCTGTACACGGTGTCCAGGATGGACAGGCAATGTACAGTATTCTATGATTTTAGAAGTATTTAAGATGCCTACTCTTTCACCCCCGTGCTAATATAATAGTATTATAGAGATTAGTCACTGTATTCAGTGGCATTCATGGCCCTTATGGTTGCAATAAGCATTGGGGTGGGAGGGGACCTCCATTATGGAGGCTTATGAGGCTACACAGTAGCTTATTGGTTGCAGCACTGGGGCCCCTTGAATCCTGGAAAGGACACAATCTACACTAAAGTGATTGTAAAGTCTTGTTTTTTTCCTTTCTATAAAAATAACAAACATGTCATACTTACCTGCTCTGTGCAATGGTTTAGCACAGAGCAGCCCAGATCCTCCTCTTCTCGGGTACCTCTTTTGTGCTCCTGGCCCCTCCCTCCTGTTGAATGTCCCCACAGCAAGCAGCTTGCTATGGAGGAACCCAAGCCACAGCTTCATGTGTCCATTCAGACACGGAGCCGTAGTTCAGCCCCGCCCCCTCTCTCTCCTCATTGGCTACCTGAATTTGATTGACAGCAGCAGGAGACAATAGCGCCGCTGCTGTGTCTCAGCCAATCAGGAGGGAGAGTCCTGGTAGGCCGAGGCAGTCGTGGAGATCGTTGGATGGAGATGAGGTTAGGCACTAATGTAAATGCACAGTATGTAAAATGTTGTGTACAATTTGGTATGGTATGTAATAAATAAAATTAAATAAGGCAAATCTTTGTGCACGTGAAAATAGTACAGATCTAGTATTGCATTATTAAGGGTTAGAGAGATAGCATTTGATAATGTCTTTAACCACTAGAGATCCACGCTATAGCCCAATGACGGCTACAGCTCGGACCTGCAATGCCAGGACGATGTCTATTGATGTCATCCCATGCACGAGCGGCCTGCTTGAGACTCGCTGGATCACAGATCGGAGTAAGGGCCCGACCCCTTACCTTGTGATCAGCTGCCAGCCAATGACAGCTGATCATGTGATGTCAGCACAGTCGGTAAAGCCGATCACCGGCGGCAATGAGAGGAACATCAGTCCTGATCACTGCGATGTGCCCCAGCTCCTCAGAGCCCACCTGTGCCCCCTACAAGTGCCGCCTACCAGTGCCTACCAACGCCATCTGTCAGTGCCCACCAGTGCCTCCTGTCAGTGCTCACGGTGCCACCTGTCAGTGCCCACAGTGCCATCTGTCAGTGCCCATAGTGCCACCTATCAGTGCCCACAATCAGTGCCTGAACAGTGCTGCAAATCAGTGCCACCTATCAGTGCCCATCAGTGCCATCTATCAGTGCCCATCAGTGCCACCTATCTGGGCCATCTATCATTGCCCATCAGTATGTAAAAATTTGTTTTATTTACATCTATCTCTGAAATATCCCTTACCGACATCCTTTTGGTCTAAAAATCCAGAGATTATATAAGCCCCACCTCTCCAGTACCTTCTCAGCCAATAGAAACATGTCTGCGTATACTATGTGATTGTATATTGTGTGTGTGTGTGTTTGTGTATACTGTGTGGCCCCATAATCTCTGATTGCCTGGGGGCCCCATAATCTCCTATTGCCCGGGGGCCCCATGAGTTGTCAGTCCGCCCCTGCATAGAGGTAGTATCTTCCAATGGGGCCATTTGTATCAGTGACAGCTGTTTAAAAAGAAATCTCCCGGATGGGCACAGACAGCAAAGTAAACCAGACAGAGATTTTAACAATTCCCTACTCTCTCCAAAGCAAAAAATAATAATTTAGATAGGCTTTATGCTTTTTCTGCCTCTCTGCCATTTATGTATTACAGCAAAGTTTTTAAAGATTTAACAAGAACAAAACAACAAAAAGAAAATCATCAACTAAAATTTTTTTCAAAATTCTACCTCAGTTAAAGCTTCATGTAGTAACCTCAGAGTTGGATTGTTCTGCAAGTTAGTGCAAGCACCAGAATTAAAGTGCAGGTTAGGTGTCAGCAATCTCATTGTTATTTCTAATAACCCTACACAGGGTTAGGATCTGACAGCAAAAAGAAATGATCAACTACTACCAATGTTGTCTAGTGTACATGCATTCACTTAATATATTTTATGTTAGAGAAATAATGATGTGAAAACTACAGTAACCCTTATAATCAATCAAATTCCATCAGGTACAACAAGAAAACGTGTTATAATTGTTAAAGTGTTTGTTACCCCAACAATTCATATCCCTGATATGTGCCTGCTGTACCACGTACTTGTGTGGAAAAAGTATCCTGTTCTCTTTGTATTTCTTCCTTTGTGTGCAATCTCTGGTGTTCTGCCAGTTCCTCTGATTTCCTATTAAAAACTGACCACACTAAGCTCTCTTCCAATGATCAGGCTTGTCCTGACACGTCCCCGCAGCACAGCCTGTCACTGGCAATCTCAGTGTGCTGCTGTTTCTCTCTCCCCCAGCTCTTATGCAGCTGAGAACAATGGGAATGTTATCACTTATAAAAAAAAAAAAAAGAGAAAAATATATATTTATAATGTTTTTGTATATTCATACACAAATGTTTTGCCTTTCATTACAATTTTAAACTGAGTGGGTTGTTTTACAAGGTCATCATTTACAATCACTTCAACTATAGGTCCATGCATATTTTACCTTAAAAGATAAGTCCTGGAGTGCTTATAAAGGTGATTTTATTTATTTATTTTTATTTTCAGGTACTTATATAGCGCCGTCAATTTACGGAGCGCTTTACATATACATTGTAGATTCACATTAGGGATGAGCCGAACACCCCCCTAATTTGGTTCGCATCCAGAAAATAGTGAAAAAAATGATTGGCCCACCGCGCTTATGGTGAAAAATGAAAAATGAGGAGCTGCAGCCTCTATCAATAAATTCACCCTAGAAAATCTAGAAGAAATGTGAAAAAGAGTGATGCAATGATGCTGTATAATTGCATCACTTCCGGTTTTGAACCGTGGAGCACAGATCGCCTCCGGTTTCCTGTTTTTAAATACTGTTTATGCTTTTAATGGTTTTTATTAAATGTGAGTACTCATCAGTATTATTAATACATTTTTGGATATTTGTACGGTATCCTAAGCAGTTAGGATGTTTACACAGTAGGATTTTTTGTGGATTTTTGTGAATATACAAATATTTATTTTCTGCAATTATAGTCACTTTTTGCACTTTTTGCACTAAATGCACCCGTGACACACACCCCTCAAGTATTTAGAGGTTGTAGGTCACCTCTAAATAAGAGCAGCACCATACCTATCCCCTCTTTGTCACATCCAGAAAATGCGAACAGGCAAAAAATTTGTTCGAACACGCGAATACCGTTAAAGTCTATAGGACACAAACATGAATAATCGAAAGTGCTAATTTTAAAGGCTTATATGCAAGTTATTGTCATAAAAAGTGTTTTGGGACCTGGGTCCTGCCCCAGGTCCCCCATGTCCCCTCCGGACGATCCGCCTCAATGGGAGTCTTCCACTGTGTGATGCTTCTGTTCTTGTGACAGCTCTTGTATAATGGAGGGTGGGGCCACCCCGGTGACCCGCCCCCGACACACGGGGATTTCCCTATGGCTTTCCCCTGGTGTCAGAAGGAGGCGGGGTCACCCATTTACAGAAATGGGTGACCCCGCCCGTTGAACACCACAAACTGAAAACACTATTTAATTAATGTATAGTATTCAGTCAAACTCACCCATCCATCCATCCATGTCTCCATGATTTATTTTGTTTAGAAATCACTTTGAAAAACACCCCCTAGCTGTGACCATCTTGAGTAAGGGCCAGTTCACACCACATGCAGTCCAGTGCATTTTTTTCTGCATCAAAAATGCATGGAAAGTAGGTTATATGGTTTACAATGGCATAGGTCACACAAGTGCGGTCAGTTCCACGGCATTTCAGTTCCAGAAATTAAAGTAGAACATGCTGCATTTTTTTGTGCTGGACCGTACTGGAATGCAGTACAGTGCATAAAAAAATGTAACAAAATGCACTGGAAAGCATTAAAAATGCACTGGAACCCAGTACAGTGAAAAAAACAGGATAAAAGAAGGAAAAAAGCATCTGAAATGCATTCTAAAATGCATCCAGAAATGCATCAAAAACACACTGGAACGCATCACGTGGTAAAAACGCGCAAGCAGAAATGCATCGGGAACGGATCTGGAGTGTGTTTTTGTGGTGTGAACCAGCCCTTAGGGCAGATGATTCAGGCAGCATTTACGCCCTGGAATCCATCTAACTTTAGCTCGGGTACGCAGGCAGGAGGGTATACTTAGTTGTGTAAGCCCCTCCTTCCCTCCTCCAAATGAAAGAAAAAAATGTCCATGAAGACTTTTCGGATGTATGACATCATTTTGGCCTAGGCCAGAAACTAGGTAGCAACTGAATAAATGTAAAAAGAAAATTGTTTAACCACTTCAATACCGGGCACTTATACACCTTCCTGCCCAAGCCAATTTTCTGCTTTCTGTGCTGTCGCTGTTTAAATGACAATTGCACGGTCATGCTACACTGTACCCAAACAGAATTTTTATCATTTTGTTCCCACAAATATAGCTTTCTTTTGGTGGTATTTGATCACCTCTGCAGTTTTTATTTTTTGCTAAACAAATAAAAAAAGACCGAAAATTTTGTTTCTGTTATAAAATTTTGTAAATAAGTAAGTTTTCTCCTTCACTGATGGGCACTGATAAGGCGGCACACGGGCACTAATAAGGTGGTACCAATGAGGTGGCACCAATGAGCGGGCACTGACGGCACTGACAGGCACCGACGATGGTCACTGATATGCGGCACTGATGGGCATTGAAAGGCGGCACCGATGGGCACTCATGGGTGGCACTGGTGGGCACCGATGGGCACTGATAGGCAATACTGATGGACATAGAAAGGCTGCAAAGATGGGTACTTGTGGGTGGCACTGATAGTCGGCGCTGCTGGTCATTGATGGGTACTGCTAGGAGGCACTGCTGGGCACTGATGGGCATTGATACGTGGCACTAATGGGCACTGATACACGGCACTGATATGCGGCACTGATAGGCATCCCTTGTGGGACTGGCAGTGTAGGCATTATAAGTGGGCATTGATTGGCAGCTGCCTTGGCACTGATTGGCATTTCCCTGGTGGTCTGGGGGGGCATACCTGGTGGTCTAGTGTGAATGGCCATCCTGGTGGTCCTGGTGGTCCTAGGCGGCATGATGGTGGCCCTTAGCGGGATCCAAGGGGGGGCTGCGCTGATAAACAATCAACACAGACCCCCCCTGTCAGGAGAGCTGCCAATCGATGGATCTTCCTGATCAGCCCTGATGGGACCTCCGTCGGAGGCTCTTTACCAAGATCGGTGTCAGACTGACTCACCGCACCACCGATCGCCGAGATGCGTGCCCCCACGTGCGCGCGGCGGCTGTTATCCTGCAGGACGTCATTTGACGCCCAGTCAGGATAACTGAACCACCGTCCGGCGGTCATTCTGCTATAGGCCGGGTGGGAAGTGGTTAAAGCAAGTAAATATAATATACCTTCCTATCTATTTACTAATGCTAGCAGCAGAAGGATTAAAAATACTGTAGGTGATGTTGATTGAGAAAGTTTTGTTTTACTTTCATAATGTTTCTTCCTTACAGATAATAACACACTGACCCCAACATTTCTTAACCCAAGGCTCTTATTTTCTCATACATATTGTTGGAAAATTGTTCCTACTGTTTCCCACTATTTAGTTATCAGCACCCCTCAACCTGAGCCGTGATTATGCTTATGTTTCTACCATTGTTACAATTTGCCTATATAATGTCATCGGTATCCCTTGCTTTTCTTTATCTGGCATTCAATAAAACTTTGATTTGGAAAAAAAAAAAAATAATGCTTTTGAGAAACCTAATTAAAATGCTTTTTTTTTATAATTCACAACACTATTTGTTTGCAAGTTTTGTCCTGCATGTGCCACCTGACTCCTTGTGAGAGAGTCAGATTTCTTTGCATCCATCAAACTACAACATTGTAATGTCAAGAGACCGGCAATACTTTCAACCTGCCCATCCATGACTGGATTTCAGAGAGTTTTTTTTTTCCAGTAGACTGAGTGGCTAGCCTAAAGGTAAATTCCAGGCAATCTGTTTAGGACACAAGCCCTTTTGTGTGCTGTCTTTCTCACCCATTCCTCAGTATCACTGTAACCTCCATTACCACTAAGAAGGCTTTCAAGTGTGAGCTTGTATGGTATTGCTTTTCTCAAAATACTGGCCCCAGCACTGTATGTATTCAGATACAAGTAAAAAGATATGGCAGCAAAAAAGCCAAACATAACAATTAATGTGTCAAAAACCCCAAAGCACATTTTGCAATACTAGATCATTTTACAGCTAATGTCAAAACCGACACGTTGCTAATCTAATAAATTTAGGCTGTCACTTTTCTGCAAGCTTAGGATCATACAGATGAACAGAAATGCAATCTCTTTCCAATGGCCTTATTACTGCATTATTATCACTTCACCTACCTATAAACTTTTTATCTATCACACATCTCTATCAACTTTACCATTGAGTTAATTGCTTTGATATTAAGAAGGTGAAAATAAGCGGCCTTAAAGACTGTCTTTTACTTTGTTTTGCCTCTTTACATTATGCAGCATAGCTAAGAGAGCATACTTGATATTGTCCATATAAAATTATCCCTTTCCCGCCGAGCGTACGCAGATCTGCGTACTCGGCTTCCGGGGGTATACCGGGATGATGCCCGCACCTGCAGGCATCATCCTGGTACCGTTTTCTTCAGCAGGTGATTGGCTTTCCAGCCATAACAACTGATGCGGCTAAAAGCCGCTCGGCTGTTATGCCGGAGGAGTGGGAGGGGACGTCCCCCCCTCCCGCCGCCTCCCGCTGCTGTTACCGGTGCTCCCGTTCGATCGGGAGCACCGATTCAAGTTGCTCTGCCTCTGGCCACTGGGGTGGAACTGGAACGAAGCCGTAATCGGCTTCGTTCCAGTCTCCTCATAGTAAACACGGAAGCGACGTCATGACGTCACTTCCCGTTTACTCGGCTGCCAATGGCGCCCATTAAAAAAAATATACGGTATTCAGAATCGCCGTTTTCGGCTATCTGAATACATTGAAGTGTAAAGGAGGGGTGGGGGGTCTTTTAGATCCCTCCATAAAGAGTACCTGTCACCACCTATTACTGTCACAAGGGATGTTTACATTCCTTGTGACAGCAATAAAAGTGATCAATTTTTTTTTTTTTTAAACAATTTAGTCATTTAAAAAAAAATAAAAAATAAAAATAAATAAAACAATTTTTTTAAAGCGCCCGCCGTCCCCGCGAGCTCGTGAAGCAAAGAAAACGCATACGGAAGTCGCGCCCGTGTATGTAAACGGTGTTCAAATCACACATGTGAGGTATCGCCGCGATCGTCAGAGTGAGAGCAATAATTCTAGCACTAGACCTCCTCTGTAACGCTAATCTGGTAACCGTAAACATTTTTTAAAGCGTCGCCTATTGAGATTTTTAGGTACTGTACTTTGTCGTCAATCCACAAGTGCGTGCGATTATAAAGTGTGACATGTTTGGTATCTATTTACTCGGCGTAACATTATCTTTCACATTATGCAAAAAAATTGGGCTAATTTTACTGTTTTTTTTTTTTTTAATTCATGAAAGTGTCCCTTTTCCCAAAAAGTTGCGTTTAAAACACCGCTGCGCAAATACCGTGTGACATAAAATATTGCAACAATAGCCGTTTTATTCTCTAGAGTCTCTGCTAAAAAAATATATATAATGTTTAGGGGTTCCAAGTAATTTTCTAGCAAAAAATATGGATTTTAACTTGTAAACACCAAATGCCGAAAATAGGCTTAGTCATAAAAGGGTTATTCTTACGCAGAGCTTGCTATGACATAAGAAAACTACTAATAAGAGCCTAAATCAATTCTAAATGACATGATATGAATGCCATTTAAAGTAAACAGATACGTTACAAATAAGTGGCAAAATATTTAGTGCAAAAAGGGTTTTGTGCAATCTTGAGTGCTATTCGTGCCTGGTTCCCAGGGTCTCCCCTGTAGTGAGTATTCCACTATGTGCTGAAATATTTACACAACGCACTCACCAGATGTCAATGACTCCCTTACTATACAGCAAGGGGAGTCAAGAAGGCTTGTGGGTCTTTAGGGAGTTCCTGATGTTACCTGGTTGTTCCTACGGATCCTTACTCCTCCTTGTCATGATCCTGATGTTTCTCCCAAAGCTTAACAGGCTGGCAAAAAAATATAAATGGAGAGACAACCTCTCATAGTGTAAAATCTTTAGATGTGTTTATTCATTAAAATATCATTTAAAAAATGCCCCACATTGATAGTGATACAATGTAAAAAACGCCCCACTATAGCATGCAGAAAATGGATGCTGCCTAGAGCCTGTCGTGTGCGTTCCACTTGCTGGACCGGAAGGGACGCACAGGAACAGCAACTTAACGCGTTTCATCATCAATTAGCATCGTCTTCAGAAGCCTTCTGAAAATGTTGCATGCCAGGCTCTAGGCAGTGTCCATTTTCTGCATGTTATAGTGGGCCATTTTTTACATTGTATCACTATCAAAGTCGGGATCAGGATCATAACAAGAAGGAGTAAGGATCCATAAAAACAACCAGGAAACATCAGGAACTGCGGGAGTCATCGACATCTGGTGAGTGCGGAGTGTAAATATTTTAGCACGAGGTAGAATACTTACTACAGGGAAGACCCTAGGAACCAGGCACGAATAGTGCTCAAGATTGCACAAAAATACTTTAAAAATAATTTGGCACCTGTGTGTAACATATCTGTTTATTTTAATGAGATTCATAGCATGTCATTTATCATTTATTTAGGCACTTATAAGTAGTGTTTTTATGTCATAGCAAGCCCTGCCTATGAATAATTTTATATCGGCTAATCCTCTGTTGGAAATAATAGACAGCAGCTGCATTTATTAGTACTAATATTGTTTATTCAGGCGTGGGTCTTTTTCTTGTTTATGGTTCATACTTGATATTGTGGCAGCCTAGAATTTGTATAAAATATGTGAAGGACTGACTTCTGTTCATTTACTTTCACATAATATATTAGGAATTAAATTCATTATTTCAACAGTTTTAGATATATATATATACTTTTACTACTTTTACTATACTTTTCCTCTACTTTTTTCTCACTCTTATGAAGATATGCATATTTTGCATCAGTTGGAGATAGAACAAAGGGCACAATACAATGAATGTAACAATCACCAAACAGGTGAAACATTCTGTGTAATTTAAAACATCTGCACAAGGAAGATTTAACTGCTGTGAATGTTTCATAAATGCCACATTGACTTGGTTTGTAAAAGGGAAATCTAGAGCTGCTAAGCTTATATTCTGCTCCTTAACTTAAGGCTGGTCAATAGGGATGAGCCAACAGATGAACAAATTAACTTTTTCCTGTTCAGCCTCCTGTTCATCGGGAGCCGAAAATCATACAGGCAGTCCCCGAGTTACGAACAGGTTAGGGACTGCCTGTTTGTTCTTAAGTCAGATTTGTTCGCAATTTGGATGCGCATGCGCAGAACGGTGCTTTCCGCTGTTTTCGGCATCGTTTTCCGATGCTTTCTGCTGTTTTCCGACATCGCTTTCCGATGTTTTCTGCTGTTTTCCAATGTGCCCACCGGCGCCACCTGCCATTCGTAAGTAGGAGTTGTTTGTAAGTCAGAGGTTCATAACTCAGGGACCTCCTATATATAGAAGCAGTGTTTCTACCACTTCTGTATATGACAGCTTCCTGCTGAAAGTCATTCCTAAGGAATCTGCAGGGGCTTGCACCCGCTACATCCCTAGGAACCACTGATATCACTAGGAATCCCTGGCACTTAAGCAAAGTAGGAACAGTATGTACCTCATACTGATTCATGGGGTGACAGGGTTGTGGGGAAGAGGTCCTTGTCCTCATCAACCTGCCCCATGTTGAGGGCATGTGGCCTGCTATGGTTCATGCTCGCCTGCCCCCCCCCCCCCCCCCCCCATTTCCTGGCCAGTCAGACTTCATGCTCAGGTTAAGGGTCTGATGTGGAGTTTAAGGGGGAACACATAATTTTTAAAAGGTTTTTTTTTCATTCTTGCTGTAGGATGTGGTACATCAAAAGTGACATTTACAAAGAAAAAAAAAACTATACAGTTCAAATTGCCGGCAAATGTCATTCATTGTCAGCTTTTTTTTAAAAAGAGCACACAAACCCCTCAAAAAAAATAGATTCTTGGAGGGGTCTGTATCCCCTAGACCTAACCAAGCAAATAACTATTGGAGTGTGGGCGCAGCTCAACTGCAGGGGATAATCTTCAAATTTCCAGTGTGGCCACACTGCAAGGGGCTTTAAAGCACATCTAATCCCAAAACAAAAATTTTAATATATCGCAGTTTATCAATCTTTAGAAGTGGTGTTTTTTTTCCCCGGCCTTTTTTTTTTCCTTTATTTTCACCTGGCAATCCTGTGAATAACACACTTCCTGTCCCCGTGTGACTACGCTCAGTCCTCCACTGCATTTATCATGGAAGACATGGTTGTCACCCAGGCTGCACTTCAAACATATTTATCTTTGTTCATAGTTACATTAAAGAAAACGTTCTTTTTGCTTCCAGTTCATTTTCTGGTAAAAGAAAAAAATTATTTTCTGGACCTTTAAAATTCCTATTTATTGATGCAATCTACATGTGTCCCATGCAGTAGCAGGGCTTTTTTTGGACATCACATTTGGAGATACAGATTTAAGAAGGAGCTTAGTTGCCAATGTTATTAGTGTAACACATTTAGTTCTATTCAGCACTAACAATGTGGCACTAAAATAAATATAAAGGAAAACAAAAATCAGTTAAAGATTCTGCCGTTTTTTGTAGGTAACAGCTCCACCCACACCTAATAAAGTGCTAGGTACCTATGGTTCTGCAGTGTTGGTGAACTTGGCTTCTTTAAATTTCTGTCAGATATACAGATATCATTACTGTTGGGGGAGTCAACTCATGGCTCAGACTTTGTTAATGCTTCTTGGCCTGGTCATCCTGGAAGTGCTGAAGCTTGCCTACCTCTCAGAGTGAGCAATATTACCTTTCTAAGCCAGTCTTCAACTTGGCATTCCAAACCTTGCATTCAGTTTCTTTTGACATAGGGGGTTTACTAAAGACAAATAGATTGTGAACTTTGCAAAGTGCAGTTGCACTCTGCAAGTGCAGTTGCTCCATAACTTAATAAATGAGCAGAAGCTCTGCTGACTTCCATCATCCAATCATGTGCAAGCAAAAATGCGATTTTTTTTTTATTCTCCATGCACGTGATTGGGTACTCTTTGCAACCTCATTTACTAAGCTCTGGAGCAACTGCAAAGTGCACAGTCTATTTACCTTTAGTAAATCAACCCTATAATCTTCAGTGCTTCCTAGCTCACCCATCTGCTAGTTAGACCTCAAGACCTCGAGCCAATTGCCACTTGGGTTAAACCCATGCACACTTTAGGATACAAACAATGATTTACAAGGTCAGGTAATTATGTAGAATTTGCCAGTCATCTCTTTAAAAATCTACATTTTGCAATGGGGTTGATTAAAGGCAAATAGTCTGTCTACTTTGCAAAGGAAGTTTCACTTTGTATGTGAATTTCCTTCAGAGCTTAGTGAATTAGGTATGCTGACTTCCATCATCCAATCATGTTCAAGCAAAAAAATGTTTTTTTATTATTATTATTTTCCTTGCATGTGATTGGATATTCTTTGCAAAGTAAAACTTTACCACATCCACTAAGCTCTGGAGCAAATTCCCTTGCAAAGCTAACAGCTCCTTTGCATTTAATAAATCAAACCCAATATGCTAAATCTTCCAAAGCATTAATGGATACATGTGCCTTTGAATTCCACCTTATACTATCCTTTGCAGAAACTTAAAAAATATATTTCCATGGCATAGATCAGCCATTTTCAAACAGGCTGAAGGGGTGGGTGTTTCTAGGCATGCGGACCATCGTAGTTAATGTCCACATGAGAATTCATGAATCTGAAATCCAATGTATAAAAGGGGTAACTCATGGACAGTCAGGCCAGGATAGAAAGGACTAGATGATGGGATGGCCTTTATCTGACTTTCTAATGTACCCTGTGATAAGTTTCCTGTGTACAAAGAAAGCATATTCCGTGAGCCTAATTTGCTGTGAGTTTTGAACATCCACATAATTTGTATTCTATTCTGATATAATGATCTAAGACTGAAAAAAATAAAATAAATGTGACCAGCTCATATAATTGCTTTTGTGTGCTTTTGTGTCAAGCAAAGTAGAAGGTCAAAAAAACGTAATGTGCCTTGCTGTGATTATAAAAATTTGAAAACTGGCAGCAGTGTATGAAATTGTATATACAACCTTACCGTGGGCATGTCCAGTGAAGTATCTGCATTTTTGTCTGCACAAATTTTAACCCCTTTCCACAGATGCCTCCTGGCCCTTTAAGAACGTCTAAACCAGGAGAGCGGGGACTACCCGGGCCTATACCTACCGCTACAGACCTGGCTTCTTTTCACCCCACACTGTGCACACTTACCGCAGCTGGGAGGCCTGGACTTACCTCTCCAACACCAACACTGTGCACACTTACCGCAACTGCCAGGGCTGGATTTACCTTTCCTACCCCAACACTGTGCACACTGACCACAACAGGCACAGCCCCCCCACCCGCCTGTACTCACCTCACCTCACCTACCTCTATAAACACTGACCACAACAGGCACAGCTGCCCCCTGGGCCCGTACTCACCTTATCTACCTCCTGTAAAAACACTGACCACAACAGGCACAGCTGCCCCCTGGGCCCGTACTCACCTTATCTACCTCCTGTAAAAACACTGACCACAACAGGCACAGCTCCCCCAGGCCCGTACTCGCCTTATCTACTTCCTGTAAAAACACTGACCACAACAGGCACAGCTGCCCCCAGGCCTGTACTCTCCTTACCTACCTCTGTAAACACTGACCACAACAGGCACAGCTGCCCCCAGGCCCGTACTCACCTTATCTACCTCTGTACACATTGACCACAACAGGCACAGCTGCCCCCTGGGCCTGTACTCACCTTATCTACCTCTGTACACACTGACCACAACAGGCACAGCTGCCCCCTGGGCCTGTACTCACCTTATCTACCTCTGTACACACTGACCACAACAGGCACAGCTGCCCCCTGGGCCTGTACTCACCTTATCTACCTCTGTACACACTGACCACAACAGGCACAGCTGCCCCCTGGGCCTGTACTCACCTTATCTACCTCTGTACACACTGACCACAACAGGCACAGCTGCCCCCTGGGCCTGTACTCACCTTATCTACCTCTGTACACACTGACCACAACAGGCACAGCTGCCCCCTGGGCCTGTACTCACCTTATCTACCTCTGTACACACTGACCACAACAGGCACAGCTGCCCCCTGGGCCTGTACTCACCTTATCTACCTCTGTACACACTGACCACAACAGGCACAGCTGCCCCCTGGGCCTGTACTCACCTTATCTACCTCTGTACACACTGACCACAACAGGCACAGCTGCCCCCTGGGCCTGTACTCACCTTATCTACCTCTGTACACACTGACCACAACACGCATAGCTCCCCCTGGGCCTGTACTCACCTTATCTACCTCTGTACACACTGACCACAACAGGCACAGCTGCCCCCTGGGCCTGTACTCACCTTATCTACCTCTGTACACACTGACCACAACAGGCATAGCTCCCCCTGGGCCTGTACTCGCCTTACCTACCTCGGTGCACACTGACTGCAACAGACAGAACTCTGCAGGCTTGTGTTTACATTCCCCTGTCTTGTCACTTCACACTCTGTCCACAACAGGCAGAGGTCCCTGAGGCCTGTGTCCATCTTCCTAACCTGGTCACTGTGCACACTGACTGCACCAGGCAGAGCTTCGGCTTGTATGGGAACAGTGTGAGGAGCAAGCTTTGTAAAAGCATTTGCAGAGCTATCGCTAAGCTTTGAAGCTTTTGGTGTGCCACTCAGCTCCATTTTGTGGATGTTGGACACAGAGCCTGATGGGACTGTTGGTTGCCACTTTAGGCAAACTGCTGGGCAGGCTTGCAACAAGCTTCCAAAAATTCTTCTAGCAACAGCATGTTTAAAGCAAACATCAGCCCTCCCACTGGGTGCTGTGTTCGGCATTTGCAGACTGGAGCTGAGTGGTACTTTAGAAGCTTCCTGTTCACACTGCTCTTCTACAAGCTGATGCTGATGGTGAAACAGGCCAAACAGAAGACTGCAGGCTGGCCACGACCGGAAGAGCTGCATTGGGGGACCCTGTGTTTACTTTCCACGTCTGATCACTGTGCACACTGTCCACAACAGGCAGAACACCCCCAGGCCCATGTTTACTTTCAACACTTTCCATGAATGGTCACTGTGCAGAGCACCTTAGGCCTATCCACACTTTCCCTATTTGATCACTGTGCGCACCGTCCACAACTGGCACATCTCCCCAGAGCCTGTAAACACTTTGCTGACTACTGTGCCTAAATATCTAGGGCCGTGATCTGGACATATTCTGTACACTGGACCAGCGGCTCCTCCTCTGACATGCTGTTGACTCACCGACGGTCCCATTCAGTTTAATGGGAAGGCTGGTAATGCGGCAGTGACACAAGGTGAGGGACGTGGCGCAGGTTGGCCCACTTTACATAATCCATCGATCTGCCTAAGGGAATTCCCAGCGCCAACCAGGAGAGACAGCAGCCTCCGGTGGAGGGAGTGGTGACAGGCTCAGTTGGTTTATAAATTTGAGGGCAGACAGCAGGAGTGAAGATACCGTGTATTGTGAAAGCCCATCTTGACACTTCGCCTTCCCGACATCACAAATGCGACCATGGGAGCTGACTGTGAATAGGTGGCCTCCTTCAGCGCCCATTAACCAGCGGAGGTTCTTGGGACCCTGCAGCACCCCAGCACACCTCAGGCGAAGCCCTCCAGTGAGGCGTCAGTGGGGAAGGAGGGACAGACCCCAGCAGAGTATCGTCAGTCAGGATGATAGTTCCTTGTGGGCTGCCTTTTTTCCTGTAGATGAACATAGAGTTTACGCCCTCACCAGCACTCCACCACGAATGCTCCACCCCACTTCACACTCCACTCAGCAAACGCCATTCATGGTTGACCTTCATGAACAGGTGCACCAGGGACCTGTCCCTCTTTCATACACTGTTACAACAGTAACTCAAGGTTTCCCTTTGCACGCTGGGCAGCACATCCCAGGGTGCAGCACGCAGCAGCTGCCAGCATGTTCTGTCATGTTCAGCAGCCAGCACTACCCACTTTGCTGCCTGCCTCCTCCGATCATACCAGGGTGCACCATGCAGCAGCTTCCTGTCTCGTACCAGCCATTTCCTCCTCTCTTATCCAGCGAACATTACATCTTGCACCCTCACCCACCGCTGCCACCGCACCAGCCGCCTCATTTGGCCTCTCTGACCCCGTTTGTTACAGTACAACCACAGAGAGTGCCACTACAGAGGATAGACAATGAGTTAGAGCTTCGAGGGGACCAACATCACATGGGCAATTTCCCATTCCACCACTCTCACCCTGTGCCTGCAATACCCCATTCTGCGCCCATGCATTACCTCTCCCATGATGCACTGCACCAGGAGTTATCCTTTCCAGTGCCATATGCCCATTTGATGCCACGGCGAATAAATGCCCAACGATATCGCCTGCAGCAACCACTTCCGCCTCCTGCACTGCCTCCTTCATATTATCCCAGCTTTCTCCCCTACTTTCTTTCCATGCTTCCTGTATCTCCCACTTCTGTTGGCCCAGCAATTAGTTTGGATTTGGATGTGGACGATGTGGAAATGGAGAACTATGAGGCATTGCTTAACTTAGCTGAACGCTTAGGAGAAGCAAAACCCCGTGGACTCACCAAAGCCAACATTGAGCAGCTTCCATCATACCGCTTCAACCTTGAGAGCCACCAGTCTGAACAGACATTGTGCGTGGTGTGCTTTAGTGACTTTGAAAGTCGGCAGCTTCTTAGAGTGTTACCTTGTAACCATGAGTTCCATGCAAAATGTGTTGATAAGTGGCTCAAGTCCAACCGCACATGTCCCATCTGCCGGGCTGATGCCTCTGAAGCTCACAGAGATGGGGAGTGAGGACAGGAATTTTCCCTCTCACCTCCTGCCAGTGCACAAACCCAGAGGGATCAACATAAAGTAAACCAGCCTCCTTGCCTGTCTCGGATGCTTCAGCTTCCCCCTCCACTTGCACTTGTCCTAGCGGCTAGGACACAGCAGCTTTGAATCTGGAGGTGGTGTCGAGTCATACATTCCACTGTCTCCATCCTAGTACCTCTACACCCCAGTACTTCCCAGCTGAGCTCCTACATTATGTATTGTAGTTGTGGGACTTGGGAGGGATTTGAGGTGTGTTGGAGATGAATTGGGTTGTACATTGGAGAGTAACTTTTTCTCCCTTCCTCCAATGTGAGTAGCTGAGGCTAACAGGTTAAAAAAATACAAATAAAAAAGACCTGGATCTTTAAGGCCAGTGCTGACCCCCGAACGGGAATTTGAGGCATTACCAGGGGCTCCCTGTCTGCAAAATTCTTCTGTTAGTCCCTTAGTTAAGGGGGATGTCACAGCTGCTTATTTAAATATGTTTGCACTGAAGCCCTAGAGGGCGGTTTTGTTATTTTCTTTTAATTCTGTGGACCAGCATTTTATGTTCTATTACTTGATGCCATGAGAACTAATCACATTCAGAGAAGGTTGTAAAATCAGTTTGGCCTTTTTAAACTTTCTATTAGTATTGTTCCGTAATCTGTTTTTAATCTTGTCTCCAGCTTTGTTCAAACGTGTGTGGTTTTAGCAATCCATTCCAGTCTACCTGAGAGCAATGAAATGGTGTGATTTGAAACAAGCATGATTTACAGTAACGCAATAGATGTTTTTTGTGACCCAGTGAGAAATCTCAACCTTTTGCTCTGCTTTAGATCAGTAATTTTTTTTTTTTTAATGGAGCAGAGGTGAAAACTAGGAAGGCATCACAGTTTGTCTCTGCTAAATAACAGATATAAGAAGATGAGGGCTCTTCGCAGTTTTTTGATCACCAGCTAACCCTTTCTTTACCTCTACTAACGAGTCACTACTGCCATGTGCCATTTCATGTAATGCAAGTAATTATTGCTAATGCAGTTGTGTTGCAGGAATCTCTGCTCTAGCAATATCCTTGGTTAGATAGTTTTAGACTAGCTGTCTAGCAGATGTTGTATTGGCCAGTCTAGTGGTGCAGGAGCTGTTTGCCTGTGTTCCTTCTCCTGTCTTCTGCTAGCAGAAGCCCTGGTAATGCCTCCATAGTGTGTGTTAGGCAGCAGATCACACAGTTGCAGGCTGGTGTGACGCCACAGGGTCAAATCTGTTGCACGCCAAGCTATGTTCTAGTGATTGCACTCGGCACCCGCAGTTTCCCCATTCAAGCTTCCCTGTGAGCAAACGAACACGGGGTCACCTGTGGGCAAGCGGCTGCCTTATTTAATGATTTGTATCCGTTTTTAGTTCAAGTTTGCATGATAGAACAGCAATGAAAACAAGAAGAGCCAACCAATCATTTTCGATCTGTGTGCGCGTTTTAATGGTCGGACAGAAAGAGTCTGTCTAAATGTTTCACAATATGCATGTCTGAGCAGCTTGGAATATGGTATCTGCTAACCCTTGGCCGTCTGTGGAGTGACGTGAGGGGGGTGGGTGGGACTGGGATAAGCATTATATAGGGGTATGTATCATGCTGAGCTGATTCCTGCTGTGCACTTGTTCACAAGCAGAAGGCACCTGAACTATTTTTTGGGATTTTGTTTTTGTTTTTTTATTTTGTTGCCTGTAATGGTCACACTCGGGCAGGGATTGTGTGCGATGGGGTGTTCTTAGACCAAATGTAATGTAATTCAGCAAAAAGAGTGGCCCATAGCACATTACAGTGGGTAACTGCTGGACATTTCACAGTGACTATGTAAACCAGTTCAACATAGTCATTCTTGCATTCACCACTGTGTAGCCCTACCCAACTCTGAGCCATAAAACAGAAAGGATGTTAAGTATTTCTACAACCAAAATGTTTATTTTTCTGTTTTTTGGGTGGTAAAGTGGTCATTTCAGTCACCAGTCGAGTTTCTGCAGCACATTGAGTGCTTTTCTAAAACTTACTGTTTTAGCCTCACCCAAAACTGAAATGCAAAACTATGTAACTTAAACAAGAAAAAAAAGCTGGTGAGCAGTATAAACTGCTAAACATGACCAGCTTTCAGAACACCAACCTGTTCAGATCTGGTAAGATTTCAGCACTTCTGACAAAGTTCAAATTTACCTGCTCCCTCCTGCCTTGTACCTCCCTATTAGCCAGAGAGGCAATCTATACAGCTGTTGGCCCATAATTATGATAGAGGGGCAGGAGAGAGTGTGCAAGCTCTCACACATGAGATCTACAACATGGTATTCGGGCAGAATGGGGCAACTGAAGGCTACCACAAGTGTATGCACCTATAGGTACCTGCACTTTATACTTACCAGCTGATTTTTGCTTGTTGAAGTGATAGAATCACTCACATGAACTCAATTATGGCCCACATAAGGGCGCTTTCATAATGATGAGGCGTGCTTTTCCCGCACGGCGGATGCAGCGCAATATACCTCTGTTTTTGTTGCAGGTTAGCAGTGTTTTGCCATAGACATCTATGCTTTCAGAACGCATCAAAACCGCAGGATATAATGGAATTCTATGGCAAAGCACAGCTAACCTGCACTGCTTGAAGTGATTAGAATCATTCAAATGAACCCAATAATGGCCCACATAAGGGAGTTTTGACACTACTGAGGTGCAGTTTTCCAGCACTGCGGGCATACTGCACTGCACCTGTGGTATGGAAAACCGCACTGCATCGGCGTAAAAGCTCCCTAAATATATCAAGAGTAATTTAATTGTAGTGTTCATGGCAATTGAAGGGAAGTTTCCAAAAATTGTAAATACAATGGTTGGTGCTCCTTCAGCCACATTGTAAAAAAAAAAAAAATAGGATCACCACCTTGCTTACTTGGCATACTGGTTGCTGTAGGCAAAACCATTTTTATTTTCAGTAAAGCCCCCCCCCCCCTTCCCTTTTTTTTTTTTTTTTTTTTTTTTTTTTTTATAATATTTTCCAGGACCCATCTAAAGTAGTAGGAATAGTGACACCATTCTTGCAGTTACATCTCAGAGGGTTTGTTACCATTCAGCTGTACACGTCTTCCTTTCCACCATCCCCTTCGCTGTTCTCACTGTTGGAAGGTTTCAGGACAATTTGTATAGTTTGATAAATACTGATGCACTGAGCTGTATTTACATATTCTGCATGATGGATAAACAAGAAAATGTTTAAATAATACACAAATTACAAAGCACTGAACACTCATCTGTCATCCTCACCCTTGTATCAATCATCTAAATATGGTCCACACCTCACCCTAAGCCAAGCTTAGCCTATCACTTGTTGATCATACAGGTGATGGCTTCAGATGAACCAGTCTTTTTTATTTTTTTTCTGCATATTGGCAGCCCATGGAGATTAAAGCCATATGCTAATGGTGAGAACAGTGGAGAATGTAAACTGTTCCATATGCTGGAGCGTGATTGTATTTTTACCGTTTTCTTTCCCCTCAAAAGCAAGTCAGATTTGTAGAACTGCCACAGTGGGGCTTATGGAAAAGAGGCAGCAGCAACTGCAGCAGAAACCACATCAAGCCCTAGTTTTACAGCACACAAGTTACCAAAGGTCTTACTGTATATATCTATCAACACTTCAGAATCCTGTTAGCAGACTTACACAAGACAACAGCAGTATCTGCTGCATATCCGTTAGAAGTTCATCAACTGCTGGGGAAGTGCTCAGTCCTGTTGTAGAAGGCCTTCCCCAGTCCAGTCGCTAAAGGGGTTATTCCTTCATCTGCCCTCTGCTCCACTGTATAAAATGCATAGTTCTTCCACTAATCTTAGTTGGAACTCCACAACCATAGAAACCATAATTTGAGTGCTGTCTGAGCTGTAGCACTTGGCTCCTCATTATCATTTTGCTAGAAGTACAACCCATTGGTTTAGGATGTCTGTGATTGCAGATGTGTGTGTGTATATATACATATATATACACACACATTTTTAATTTGTCATTACTTTCAAGCACCCCTATGGTGGGATATAGTGGATTGTTTACTGTATCATCCTAACCTCCTGGACCCCTACTCACATTGGGCTGATTGTTCATTTAGTCCCTTCCACTAACATTCCTGCCCCCTTCCCCCAGAGTTGTGGCTTCCCTTACTCAGGGTCCCGGAGGTGTCTTCTGTGTTAGAACTGTATATCTATATGTTGGTATAAGCATATAGATATATCTCTATATATAAACTTTATTTTTGCTTTTGGTACTTGCACATTTACTGGTTACCTCATTTCCCATGTATGTATTTGAAAAAATGCTAATATATAGAAATGGTTCTTGAAGCTATCAGAGTGTGTTTTCTTTTTCCTCCATTCCATTGGAATAATATTGGTTTGTAGCATTTAACATTTAACTAGTAATATTGTATTATATATATATGTGTATACTGATTGAAATTTTTAACAGATTTGTACTTTTTTTAAAATGAAAGTTGCTAGTTTTGCTTGACCTGGTAGTGCAATCATTTATTTTTTTTAATGTTGTGGCTGAATTGAGAGGGTTCACTAATAAATGTACAAGGACAATAAAAAAAAAAAAAAAAAAAAAAAAAAAAAAAAAAAAAAAAAAAAAAAAAAAAAAGAACGTCTAAATCCCGGGAGGCAAAGGCGGGCATTCAGGTCATGTGACCGCTGTGATTGGCTGCCTCAGCGGTCACATGATCGAAAAGCTCCCAATTGCAAGTATGCAACAGGAGCTTTCCAGTCCCCGTCGGTGACTGCTGGAAGCATGCAGAGTGCACGCTATCATCATATAAGAGTGTTTACGTAGGGCCGCATATATGCTGCCTCTCACTATTAACCTCCCTGGCGGTATGACTATTTCAGATTTTAGGTGCTAAAAGCGGTACAATTATTTTGCATGAAAATTTGGCGTTTTATATTGTAGTCCTGTAATTCTTAGGAATAACTCTCTTAAATCTGTTCAAACCAGAGTCTAGCAGACATCCGGGGTATGATAAAGTTTGAAAAATGAAATCATAAATTATAATATAATAAATAACTATAAATAATTATACCAAATAATAATATAACAATAATAAAAATTATTCAATAATGTAATCAAATCAAAAACACTTAAATTTGCTCAGTTGCAGAATTGTCACTGTCATTACTTTTCAATATTTGATGACGGATCGCCACACAAATCGCTATCGCTCAATTCTGCGAGTGATTCCAATTTATTATCGCTGTTTTCTAGCTGGTCTAAAATAATTTTTGATGTAAAGTGACAGTTTTGGTTGCTATGGACAATCTCCAGTTTCCAGGCATAAAGAACAGTTTTTATAATATAAAACTGCATGCAGGACACTGGGCAGACCACTAGGGACAAAGGAGATGTGAAATAATTACATACAGCAATGTAATCTGTAAGATTACATTATACTGTATGTGATGTGTGTGTTTCACTTTTTGAATTTAGCGCCGATCTCCGTCCCCGTGCGTCGCAACGCTCGCAGGGAACGGAGATCGGCTCCATGATAGATCCGGCGGAGGACGAGCCGCTCGTACAGCGGGGGGACATCACTGGATCCAGGGGAGAAGGTAAGTAAGCTCTCCCTGCATTCAGCGATGCGGTCCCGAGTCTGGCTCGGGGTTACCGCTTTTGGTACAAAACTTCCACCCCGAGCCAGACTCGGGAGCACCGCCAGGGGGGTTAAAGCCCACTTGCCGAGAGGCCACATATATGCACCACGTCGGCAGGAAGAGGTTAAGCATAGTGAGAGGAATTTACTATTACTGGAGCAAAGAGAGCAAACAGAATCATGGCAACCAATCACCTCCTATTGTTTCTCAAACTTAACTGAACATGCTGAAGATGGAAGCTGATTGGTTGCACAGATGCTCCTAATTATGTCTGCTCCTTTTTTTTTTTTAAATCCCCCCCCCCCCCCATCTATGTATGTACTAGTGTAACGATGTATACTGTATGGCGCTATATACAGTTGTGCTCATAAGTTTACATACCCTGGCATAATTTATGATTTCTTTTCATTTTTCAGAGAATATGAATGATAACACAACAACTTTTCTTTCACTCATGGTTAGTGTTTGGCTGAAGTCATTTATTATCAATCAACTGTGTTTACTCTTTTTAAATCATAATCACAACAGAAACTACCCAAATGACCCTGATCAAAAGTTTACACACCCCAGTTCTTAATACCGTACTGAATACTTTAACATCAATGACAGCTTGAAGTCTTTTGTGGTATTGGTGTATGAGGCTCTTTATCTTCTCAGATGGTAAAGCTGCCCATTCCTCTTGGAAAAAAAGCCTCCAGTTCCTGTAAATTCTTGGGCTGTCTTGCATGAACTGCAGGTTTGAGATCTTCCCAGAGTGGCTCAATGATATTGAGGTCAGGAAACTGTGATGGCCACTCCAGAACCTTCACTTTATTCTGCTGTAGCCAATGACAGGTCGACTTGGCCCTGTGTTTTGGATCATTGTTATGTTGGAATGCCCAAGTACGTTCCATGTGCAGCTTCCTGGCTGATGAATGCAAATGTCCCTCCAGTATTTTTTGATAACATACTGCATTCCTCTTGCCATCAATTTTGACCAAATTTCCTGTGCCTTTGTAGCTCACACATCCCCAAAACATCAGCGATCCACCATCGTGTTTCACAGTAGAAATGGTGTACCTTTCATCATAGGCTTTGTTGACTCATCTCCAAATGTGGTGTTTATGGTTGTAGCCAAAAAGCTTAATTTTGGTCTCATCACTCCAAATGACCTTGTGCCAGAAGGTTTGAGACTTGTCTCTGTTCTATTTGGCGTATTGTAAGTGGGATACTTTGTGGCATTTGTGTAGTAATGGCGACTCGACCATGCAGCCCATCTTTCTTCAAGTGCCTCCTTATTGTGCATCTTGAAACAACCACACCCCATGTTTTCATGGAGTGCCGTATTTCTCATGAAGTTATTTGTGTTTTTTTCTTTACATCCCAAACAATTTTCCTGGCAATTGTGGCTGAAATTTTAGTTGGTCTACCTGACCGTGGTTTGGTTTCTACAGAACCCCTAATTTTCCACTTCTTGATTAGAGTTTGAACACTGTTGATTGGCATTCTCAATTCCTTGGATATCTTTTTATATCCCTTTTCTGTTTTGTACAGTTCAACTACCTTTTCCTGCAGATCCTTTGACAATTCTTTTGCTTTGACCATGACTTAGAATCCAGAAATGTCAGCGCAGCACTGGATGAAAATTGCAAGGGTCTGTCATGAGTCCAGAAACTCATTGACCTTTTATACACACACACACTAATTACAAGCAAACAGATCACAGGTGAGGATGGTTACCTTTAATAGCCATTCAAACACCTTTGTGTCAACTTGTGTGGATGTTATCAGGCCAAAATCACCAGGGTATGTAAACTTTTGATCAGGGTCATTTGGGTAGTTTCTGTTGTGATTATGATTTAAAAAGAGTAAACACATTTGATTGATAATAAATGGCTTCAGCCAAACACTAATCATGAGTGAAAGAAAATGTTTTGTGTTTATCATTCATATTTTATGAATAATGGCCAAGAAATGCTAAATTCTGCCAGGGTATGTAAACTTATGAGCACTACTGTAAATCCTGAATAATAATAATAATAATACTAATAATAATGTGCAAAAGATATAGTAAATTAGTACCAATGCATCTATAGAGTGGGGAAGAGAACTATGGGAAGTTTTCTATTTTTAGAAGAAATGATTAAGAATGCAGTTTTACAAATAAACTAGAAATCCACTCAAATTGTGAGCACCTACCACAGTTTATAGTGCAGATATGCAATACACTTGGAACTACAGTATTATCCCCATTATTTAATTAAACATTTTTAAATAGAATTAAATATTTCTAAAACATACAAGAAAATAATCATTTAATCTATAACATTTTTCCCTTGGACAAGCTGTAACTATCACATTACATTAGGGACATCTGTTTTGTTTTTAACACGGCGTCTTTTCCATTCACGCCCTTTATATCTGTCTCTATCAATTCCATCTTCAAGCAATACACAGCCAAGCTTTTCCCACATGAAGAAAATACCATTATTTTTCTTTGTGATCTCTATCTAAAAATGTATAAAAAGAAAGTCTTGCCTCTAAATAAAAAGAGATAAAGGTGTTTTGAATTAATAACCGAACATGTTGGTGCAGTACTCGTAGTAAGCAGACCTTAATACAGTGGAAAACAGATCACTTCTTAATTATTAAATTGGAAAGAATTGAGTCTGATAGCCAGTGTTGCCACACAGAAAGTAATCTCAATCACCCTTTCATTGTTCACCACTTGCCGACCGCCTCACGCCGATGTACGTCATCAGAATGGCACGGGCAGGCATAAGCACATATATGTACGTCCTTTGCCTCCCGCGGGTCGGGGGCCCGATCGGGCCCCCGCCCGGTGCCTGCGGCGGTCGGTTTTCGTTCGGGAGCGATCCCGGACGAGGGGACGGCCATTCATTCATGGCCACCCCCTCGCGATCGCTCCCGACGAATGGAAATCCCCGGTGACATCACTTCCTCTCCTGTAATGTAAACACAGGAGAGGAAGTGATGTATTCTCTCCTCCGTGTCGGTATTTTTCGTTCCGACACGGAGGAGAGCGGATCAGTGAGTTGCACCAACACATCCCACACACAGTAGAACATGCCAGGCACACTCACACCCCCCCTTTACCCCCCGATCACCCCCCCAATTACCCCTGCCCCCCAGTCACAGTGACACCAATGTCATTTTTTTTTTTTTTTTTTTTTTTTTTGCATTGGTGTCATTTGTGACTGTAATAACTGTTAGGGCAGTTAGGGTTAGCCCCCTTTAGTTCTAATGTACCCCCCTAACCCCCCCAATAAAGGTTTAACCCCGTGATCACCCCCCGTCGCCAGTGTCACTAAGGCTGGGTTCACATTGCAGCGGTTTATGAGAACGAATGTGATTCGCACCGCACTGCAGTGCAAATCACATCCGATCTCTGTGCGATTCGAGTTCAGCCATTCGCCGCACCCGCCGCACCCGCCACACCCGCCGCACCCGCCGCAAATTCGCACGGGACCCTTTTTTTGGCCCGCAGCAGAATCGGATCGCATGGGTGTTCACACCATGCGATCCGAGTTTGCAGATCGCACTGCGATATGCGAACTGATCTGGGGGTGTCAGTAACATTTCACTGACACTCCCAGCAGTTCGCATAGGGCAGTGTGAACTGCCGCCGGGAGGCATGCGATGCGGGAACCCGCCGCGGATTCGCGGCGTTCCCGCATCGCTCCAGTGTGAACCCAGCCTAATAAGCGATCATTTTTCTGATCGCCGTATTAGTGTCACAGGTGACGCTAGTTAGGCAGGTAGGTATTTAGGTTCGCCGCAGCTTTTTATAGCGCTAGGGACCCCCATATACTACCGCATAAAGCCCCCTGATTGCCCCCTAGTTAACCCTTTCACCAGTGATCACCATATAACTGTTACAGGTGACGCTGGTTGGTTAGTTATTTTTTTATAGTTTCAGGGCACCCGCCATTTATTACCTAATAAAGGTTTAACCCCCTGATCACCCGGCAGGTGTCATTTGTGACTAATAACTGTTAGGGCAGTTAGGGTTAGCCCCCTTTAGTTCTAAGGTACCCCCCTAACCCCCCCAATAAAGGTTTAACCCCGTGATCACCCCCCGTCGCCAGTGTCACTAAGGCTGGGTTCACATTGCAGCGGTTTATGAGAACGGATGTGATTCGCACCGCACTGCAGTGCAAATCACATCCGATCTCTGTGCGATTCGAGTTCAGCTATACAGATAGTATGGCTGAATTCGTGTCGCACCCGCCGCAAACTCGCACGGGACCCTTTTTTTGGTCCGCAGCAGAATCGGATCGCATGGGTGTTCACACCATGCGATCCAAGTTTGCAGATCGCACTGCGATATGCGAACTGATCTGGGGGTGTCATTAACATTTCACTGACACTCCCAGCAGTTCGCATAGGGCAGTGTGAACTGCCGCCGGGAGGCATGCGATGCGGGAACCCGCCGCGCATTCGTGGCGTTCCCGCATCGCTCCAGTGTGAACCCAGCCTAATAAGCGATCGTTTTTCTGATCGCTGTATTAGTGTCACAGGTGACGCTAGTTAGGCAGGTAGGTATTTAGGTTCGCCGCAGCTTTTTATAGCGCCAGGGACCCCCATATACTACCGCATAAAGCCCCCTGATTGCCCCCTAGTTAACCCTTTCACCAGTGATCACCATATAACTGTTACAGGTGACGCTGGTTGGTTAGTTATTTTTTTATAGTTTCAGGGCACCCGCCATTTATTACCTAGTCTCACTAGTGTACCCCTAAATTTAGGGGTGTCTACTTTCTAAAATGGGGTCATTTGGGGGGGGGGGGTTTGTGCCATCTTGGCATTTTATGGCCTTCAAAACTGTAACGCCCTTAGAAAGCCTGAAGGCGGTGCTTGGTTTTTGGGGCCCCGTACGCGGCTAGGCTCCCAAAAAGTCCCACATATGTGGTATCCCCGTACTCAGGAGAAGCAGCAGAATTTATTTTGGGGTGTCATTTCACATATGCCCATGGCATGCGTGAGCAATATATCATTTAGTGACAACTTTGTGAAAAAAAAAAAAAGTTTGTAATTTTCCCGCAACTTGTGGCAAAATATAAAATATTCCATGGACTCAACATGCCTCTCAGCAAATAGCTTGGGGTGTCTACTTTCTAAAATGGGGTCATTTGTGGGGGTTTTGTGCCATCTTGGCATTTTATGGCCTTCAAAACTGTAATAGGTAGTGAGAAGTGAACTCAAAAAATTACGCCCTTAGAAAGCCTGAAGGCGGTGCTTGGTTTTCGGGGCCCCGTACGCGGCTAGGCTCCCAAAAAGTCCCACATATGTGGTATCCCCGTACTCAGGAGAAGCAGCAGAATTTATTTTGGGGTGTCATTTCACATATGCCCATGGCATGCATGAGCAATATATCATTTAGTGACAACTTTGTGAAAAAAAAAAAAAAAAAAAAAAGTTTGTAATTTTCCCGCAACTTGTGGCAAAATATAAAATATTCCATGGACTCAACATGCCTCTCAGCAAATAGCTTGGGGTGTCTACTTTCTAAAATGGGGTCATTTGTGGGGGTTTTGTGCCATCTTGGCATTTTATGGCCTTCAAAACTGTAATAGGTAGTGAGGCGTGAAATCAAAAATTGACGCCCTTAGAAAGCCTGAAGGCGGTGCTTGGTTTTCGGGGCCCTGTACGCGGCTAGGCTCCCAAAAAGTCCCACATATGTGGTATCCCCGTACTCAGGAGAAGCAGCAGAATTTATTTTGGGGTGTCATTTCACATACGCCCATAGCATGTGTGAGCAATATATCATTTAGTGACAACTTTGTGTAAAAAAAAAAAAAAAATTTTTTTTTTGTCATTATTCAATCGCTTGAGGCAAAAAAATAAAATATTCAATGGGCTCAACATGCCTCTTATCAATTTCCTTAGGGGGTCTACTTTCCAAAATGGGGTCATTTGGGGGGGTTTTGTACTGCCCTGTCATTTTAGCACCTCAAGAAATGAGATAGGCAGTCGTAAACTAAAAGCTGCGTAAATTCCAGAAAACGTACCTTAGTTTGTAGATGTGACAACTTTTGCGCAAACCAATAAATATACAATTATTGACTTTTTTTTTACCAAAGACATGTGGCTGAATACATTTTGTCCTAAATGTATGACTAAAATTGAGTTTATTGGATTTTTCTAATAACAAAAAGTAGAAAATATCATTTTTTTTCAAAATTTGCGGTCTTTTTACGTTTATATCGCAAAAAATAAAAATCGCAGAGGCAATCAAATACCATCAAAAGAAAGCTCTATTTGTGGGAAGAAAAGGACGCAAATTTTGTTTGGGTACAACATTGCATGACCGCGCAATTACCAGTTAAAGCAGCGCAGTGCCAAAGTGTAAAAAGACCTCTGGTCATTTACCAGCAAAATGGTCCGGTCTGAAAGTGGTTAAAAAAATGTACCATCTACTTTTCTATGTGTCAGATTTGATAAATAGAAATGAGAGCCTACGCTAATATTTATGTTGTTTAGAAAATTTCAAAGCTGGTATCAAACTATATACTAATTTTATCAAACTATAAATCTAATTAACATATGACTCACTTATGGGTAAATGGTGCCAGGGTTTAAAACTATTAGTTACCTGCCTTAAAATATAATAATAATATTTTCGGGTGCTCATGTATTATATAGAAAATGTAGATTAAAGTTGAACCTGCCTATATTTTGCCTTCCATGGTTCTTTCTTCCCATCGTTATCAACATGCTAATGAAAGTTAAAAAGAAAACCCACCTTATTTTAGCCCCAGTGATCATCATGACATTTTGGAAAGATTTCTGCAAATATTAAAAAGCCTTGATGGGTGGGTTTCAGTCTGGAGGAGTGTGCGTTCCCAGCAAGACTGGATTTGCATGCAGACCACATGTGATACTGAGCCTCCATGATTGGAAAAAGCAAAATTAAATTGAATAAAGGGAGTAGGCCAGCAACAATATGGCTGAGGAGGGAAAAGGCTAGATAAACCTGGATGTCTACCAGCCACAAAATACACAGGCTCTGTCTAAATTGCTACAGCATCTAATGCACATTGGGAGAAGCTCACAGTGTGCAGTGAAATCAGACTAAATATTTTCAGTATAGGCAAGGAGCCTTTACTACTGTGCAAGTCTGAAGGTAAGGCTTCAGCTTTATTGACAATAACACCCAGTGCTAAAATTGGGCGGAGGGGGGCAGGGGGCTCACGTGCTCTGGGTGACGCCCCTCTCAAAGCGGCATCTAGGGCACATGAGCCCCCTGCCCCTCCCAATTTTAGCCCAGGGTGCCACTTTGGGAGGGGCATCACTGTCCAGTGCGGCAGGTGGGGGAAATTACTGGAACTCATTTTCTGTGTGGCTCTCACTGCAGCAGCTGTAAGCTGGCATCTCCACCTCCCTCCCACTGGCTTTCAGCAGCTGCATGGAGAGCCACACAGAAGATTGGTTACAGTAATTTCCCCCACCCGCCTCAGTTATCACCTGCTCTGTCCACATGTGATTCCGCTTGCTGCCTGAGTGCCCACTGTGTGCCCCCCTGCCATGTGTCTGCACACATGGCAGGGGGCCAAATATCAGTCCCCATTCACACACCCATACTGGGTGCCGGCCAGCCAATCAGCTGTATTGCCCCCCAGATCGAGAACTTCTGTATCGGATGGGTGATGCCAGAATGAGTCTTTGCCCCGTATGAAAGAATGTCTAGATTTGCCACTGATAACACCCATAAGAAAATCTAGAATCAAGGCTGTAGATCTTGTAGCCCCCTACTGTGTTTCTTTTTCTAAAACAGCATGAATCATAAACCTTTAGAATGTCATCATATTAAAGCAGTGAAAGTGTGGCTTGAAGATATAATATTACAACACCTAAAATGCACCCAAACAACTGATGCTTGGAGAAGTTTAGAAGTGTGCTGCCCAGGGGCACTTAATATAATTGCATTGATCTGAACTGAACCACGCAATAAGATAGTCCAGTTTTCATATGCATTGCTCATGCATTACTGTGTCAAATTGCTTAGATAAAACAAATATAAAGTTTCTATACATCATTTTTTTTTTTTTTTTTTTTATTCAATACTATAAATACATTTTATATTCTATTAAATAAGGCAAGTATGAAATACTGAATATAGATTTATCACAGGTACCATTTCCCTCCAGAAAATGGCACGCTGCAAACCAGCTCAATGCTCTTATAAGGTTCTTTCTGTCATGACAGTGTTGCCAATCACCAGTATTTTTACTGGCAGCCAGTAAAAAAACAGGCACTTTTCTCCTGCCAGGAAATGCCAGTGACAGGAAAAAGTTGGCAGTAAAAAATATGAATGTGCTGCTTGGCTCGAACAGCGCAGTCACAGAGCCGTCCGAAACCATCTGAGTGTCTGCTACAGTGTGTTCGGGCAGCGCCGGTGGGGGATGGGTCTGGCGGAGGTGGTGCCTGAGTGTGTCGTGTGATGTCATGGTGCAAGGGAGCCGAGTGGAACATCCGGAGCCTCGTGTGCAGATCTGCAGTACGGGAGTAAGGCATGCTGGGAGCAGGACTGTCAGCACTGTTTGGACTGGAGTGGACTGAAGGGACCAACTGGCATGGAGGGAGACTGTCACTGTGACTCAGGAGGGGCATGTCATGTTGGTGAGGTGTCATCATCATTTGTGCTTCTGCACACTGCTGTCATTGCCACTGTGAGAGTCAATGTCATGTGTGTGTGCCTGCTCATTCTAATTTCTTGATCTGTCCCTGAGCTACTTACTAAATCGAAAATAAAATAAGAAATCTTTTTTTATGCCTTAATATCTACCTTAAATCACATTGTTGATTGCATATTGTACTTGTTTGAAGCTTAAATACTGAAATTTGCACTTAAAAGTGTAATTTTGTAACTTTTGGAAATGGCAGTAAAAACTCGGCTATGCCAGTAAATTTCAATCTGGCTCTTGTGTTACTTCTTGTCCCACAGACACATGTTTAAAGACTGGGAACTATGGGCATTGCCATTTCTAATCTGTTGGTTGATTCAGCAAGCTACACAGCCAGTCCCAGCCCAGCCCAGCCCAATCCGGACATCTTCGCTTCTATTTCAACTGGGTTCATTCATACACACATTGCCTGAGCAGTAGCTAGTGTTCTAGTCCCAGGCTCTAGTTCCTATGAGAGTTCTGAGTGATCCCCAGTGTTCCTTGTACTGGAGATTTCTTAGTGATCCCCAGTTTCCTATTACCAAAGAGTTCTTAGGGATCCCTAGTATTCCTTGTACCAGAGAGTTTTTAGTGATCTTCAGTTTTCCTTGTACCTGAGAGTATTACTAGTGTTTTCCAGCATTCATTGTTCCTGAGAGGATTCCCTGCACCATGTTCCTATGCTCCCTTGCACCTACCTCCAGTGACCCCCAATGTCCCCACCTTGCTTCATATTGTGTCCCAGTGTGACTTTGTGAACTCCAGCCTGTACCCTAATCTTGTGACCCTGTACACTCCAGCCTTATCAACTCCTTCAGCTCCAGTACGTTCCACATGCAACCCAGCTGCCTCCAGCATCCCTCCTGCAGTGTGTACCCTGTTACTACCAGAGACTCTGTGCTCTCCCCTATTCCCCAGTGCCTCTATGTCCCCCAACCTTCCCTCATTAGTGTGTCTCCTATACAGTCCATCCAGTATCCTGTATTCCAGCTCCTGTGTGCCCATGTGTACTCCTGCTAGCACTCCTGCCTTCCAGTAAGATAATCACCCTGGTTCTGCACAATACTCCCATACTCCTGTCTTCCTGGAATTCCAACTCCATGATTACATTAGTCCCCCTTACCACTTCAGTCACTTCTGTGAGTCCATAATAGCTGTTCATCTTTGTATTTAGTCAGCTGCAGCCTACATGGGTACAGAAGAGGGCTTCAACCTGGGAATCACCTACAACAAAACTCATCTCCACCATCTGAAGCTCTTGTGAAGCATCTCCTTAGACTCTCCGTCTTACAATCGTTGTGCTAATAATACATAGATCAGACTCCATTCACATCTGAGTTATCCAAATCATGACCGGAATCTCCACTTTTCTGCCCGCAATTCAAAATTGTGACAAATCGCAAGACGCTAGTGCGATGCCTTTACTTCTCAATGGCACCCCAATTGTGGCACAATTTTCCCACGATTGTCCCCCGACAAATCACAGTTAAATAGAGCAAACAAAACCATGGGATGCCCAAAAGAAGTGATCCGACAAGATGTTGCTGCCTCATGTGACCCTGGTGACCATCTTGGGTCAGGCAGAGCCTTTTTTAAGGTCCTGGCTCCCAGGCTCTCTTTTGGCAATTTGGTATAGTAGGGATAGGTGCCCTGCCTGTGAGGGACAGTGCTAGTGCTAGGGAAAGGTTCCTGATGAGGAGGGAAAGCTTAGGGTTGCATCTCTTTTTGTCACTTTCCTCAAATGTGTGAATTATTGCTGCCGCACACCTGCACACCACCTACATACCCATGGACAGCCGCATCCTGTAATTGCTTCCTATGAGTAGGGAGACTCAAACATAAAACCGTCAGGTAAATAGGTTAAGCGTTACCTAAAAACGTAAAGAGACTCACCATAGTGTAAAAACTTGACGTGCGTTTCGTCACAATCTGACGTCTCAGGGGACTGACGATTTCAGCATGTTTTCGTCACAATCAGTCTCGTGGAACCCCTGAAATGACAAAACGCACGGCGGGAAGTTTGACGTGCTGATGTCATTGCACTATAACACGGTGGAGGGTGTACGGAAGCTTTTTTCTTGACCATTTTAAACAGTTTTTCTGTAAGTGCAATCTTTTAGCTTTAATAAACCTATATGGTATCTTTTTACACTATGGTGAGTCTCTTTACATTTTTGGGTAACGTTTGACCTATTCCCCTGGCGGTTTGATGTTTGAGTCTCCCTGGTCGTCTGGTGCTTAGTTCAAGATTCTTCCCAATCAATACTTATGGATATTCAACACTCTTCTGGACTGAGGCCCTGGCTGGGTATTTAGCCGCAGGCTCATAAGAGCTTGTCTTTTGGTAAGCACGTACTCTATGTGGTGGAGGTGCACTGTCTTTGAGAGGTGTTTAATACAAGAATATTACTAGTGTGCACTATATGGATTGAATTTATTTTTGCAAACACATAGGTTGCTGTGTGTTGAGTTCACACACATTCATTGTGTGTGTTTGTTCTGGTCTATATTCACAACACTTTGTTACTCTTTACTTTTTATTTGATTTTTTAATAGCGCTGCTTTATTGAACTTTATATTTGTTTATGTGTGTATCTCAGGTTTCTAGCAGCTGCTTTTTACTTTTAGTTGTTTTATCTTCTTTTTTTTGGTATTTAGCGCGTTATTTTCCATTTTTATTCCTATAAGTAGCTGTATGCAGCAGCTGTGACTCCCGAGTCCCGGAGAAGATTTTTTGCAGTTTTTGTATGCTGTTGCATGCTATATGGTTCCCTTGTAGCACTATGAGTGGGACTTAAAGTGTTTGTTAACCCCCCAAAAAAATTCAGATCCTGGTCCCTTAAAGCAGATTAAACAGCATACATAGTGCTTGTGCTGTGTAATCTGCCCCCCTCTAAACTGTAAAAAAAACCTCCCTGAACCTGCCACTTTCTGTATTCTCTCTCTGTACTGACCACAAAAATCAGGACTGCTGAGCCTTGACCACCATGGTAAGAGAGCGTCCCTCTGTCATATGCAGCTGTCTTCTCTGCTCTCCTCCCTTCCCCTCACCCCCTTCCTGTCAGTTCCCTCTCTGTGAATCTGTCTCCGCCCCACCGCTATTATTAAAAATAAAAAACCCACAATGGTAACTACCAGCCCCTCTATTAGAGCCTGGCATACCACTCTATGTAAGTCATTTCTAAAAATAAGTGCTGTAGATACCTATTTAGAGCTATCTCCCGGTCAGTCACCTGACTCGCAGCCACTTTACAGCTCCAAGACAGGGCTTCTGCGGGAGGCCACGTGATCTCCCCAGCTGATGTCAGAGGGAGATCTCGGCCCCTCCCATATAAGCCATGTATCGGAGTTATAAAGCAGCCGCAAGTCATGTGAGCGGCCTGAAGATGGCTCTAAATAGGTATTTACAAGGCTCATTTTTAGAAATGACTTACATAGTGTGGTATACCAGGCTCTAATAGAGGGGCTGGCAGTAATTTATACTTTAGACTTAACAAACACTTTAAGGGCTTATGCACACTGCTCCCCTTGATTATCAGTGCTTCAAAGTAGAAAGTCCTCATCAGCTTCCTGAAATGGCATTACACATTGATTAGCTGTGATGACTAAAGAGGATCCAACTCCAAAAACAATTTGGCAGGAGTTGCACTTCAAAAAATCCTGCCAAAACTAGCACTTGGGAGTGTTAGAAGTGCTCTTTATTGCTCAGAGAGAGTTTTATGGTGCTGGAAAAGCTTTGTGCGTGATCAGCAATTGATCCCTTTTTCCCAGAGGAAATGACACTGCTGTGCATGAGCTGCATTTAAACATTGGAGGGAAAAAGGTCATGACTGTGAAACAGACAAGCTGATCTATCATGGTCTGTCATTTGGACAGAAAGTGATGGTAAATCTCTCAAATGGAGCCACAAACAGCCATAATACGTTGTCCAGCTTTTATCCCTGTCTGTGCCCCCATTTCATTTCTGCACCCATCAAACCCTGGGTAACAGGGGCTGACATTGTGTCACCAGAACAGGAAGCAAGCTGAAATCTTGATAATGGGAGCACAGAAAGTAAAAACCTGACAAGAAATGTTATTTTTCAATTCTATCCAAAGATTTAAAAAAGTTTTGCCAGAGCTTGAAAATAGTGAAATGGTCAAATGCACTTTTAAGGTTTAACTGACACATGTTACCTATATTTTTTGAGCATGCCTAATGATGCAATCAGCAGACCTCACTTACATCCTCAACAGCTGTCTTATTAACTACTTCAATTACGTGTGCTCTTACCCCGTTCCTGTCCAGGCCAATTTTCAGCTTTCAGCACTGTCACACTTTGAATGAAAATTGCGCAGTCATGCAACACTGTACCCATAAGAAATGTTTATCATTTTTTTTCACATAAAGAATTATTTTGGTGGTATATATTCACCACAGGGTTTTTTATTACATTTATTATTTACAATTTTTTTTCACATACTATCACCAGTGCAGTACAATGTTATCATATGACTGTTGTGGCGGTGATCAGGGATACTGACTGGTGACAGTATGTAGAAAAAAAAAAAAAAAATATATATATATATATATATATTTAACTCATTTTCTTTTTTGTTACTTACTGGTGACAGTATGTAGAAAAAAAGAAATATATACTGTATATATATATATATATATATATATATATATATATATATATATATATATATATATATATATATATATATATATATATATATATATATATATATATATATATATATAAAACTCATTTTCTTTTTTGTAAAGACCATAGTAACTAACTAACTATAGTTACTACCATAGTAACACTGTACTACTTACTCTAGGGAAGTGATCAGGATTTTTTTTTTACACATTATGATTGCTTATACCAGTGAATTTCGCTGCTTTCACACTGAGGTACTTTACAGGCGCAATAGCGTTAAAAATAGTGCCTGCATAGAAGGCTTTCACACTGGAGCGGAGCGCTGGCAAGACGCCAAAAAAAGTGTATATACTGCTCCTACAGCTCCCCTATAAAACAAAGACAATTCCATAGCTCAACTCATCAACCAGTCTGCTGGCCAACCAAATTAACCGTCTAACCGTCTGTTAAAAGCAGGGGTTTAGTTAGCACACATTTGCAAATGCATGCGAAAGCTGCAAGGCCTCGTCATGGCACCCTGCGTTACTTGCAGTTCTAACACTACAAATTTATAAGTGTCTCCACAGTGGAAGCACATGCATGGAATGGATAGATAGATGTGGGACAGGTGAGCCTGGAAACTGCCCAAGCCCCCTTAAAGGAACAGGAGCACACTGGACACACAGCAAGAGCACAATGGCAGCGAAGGTGCCCAGTGTGTCCCCGGACCCTATATACAAACAGTAACAAAAAACTGGCTACTGCCCACACCTATAACTGGCCTTCACAGTGAGGAGCCCATGGAGTCCAGTGTGCTCCTGTTTCTTTAAGGGGGCTTGGGCAGTCTCCAGGCTCACCTGTCCCACATCTATCCATTCCATGCATGTGCTTCCACTGTCGGCCGCAAAAACAGCGCAAAAACAACGGTTTATCGCCAATACCCCTGACGCCCCAGTCTAAAAGTAGCATTACTGAATGAAACTGAATGAAACTGATTCATTCAGTGTCTTTTGTTGTGTTCAGCTGTGATTGGCCAAAGCTAATCACATGGTACAGATGGACTGTGATTGGCCCTGTCTGTACCATTATCACTGTGACCAATCACAGCTAGCAACACAATTTTATACACTGGATGGCATGAAAGGAAGCTATCCATTATTTTTTTGAAACAACGGCAAAGCTAAAATATAGTAATACACCTCAACCCTGAATTAGCAAAAGTGGGATAAATTGATCATAGGATTATAGCTGTAACAAAATCCATCAACATGGATGGAGTCCTGAGGGCTGTGCTTATACGGACACGTTGCCCTCGGTTTAATCTCTCACATTGTCTTGGTCTTTATATGCCTTCTATGGTCATGTGGCGTCCTCTCTCCATCCTTTGATGTTGGCGACCAGGTGGGAGTTTGTCTATGATTGCTTGTTCCATTAGGAAATTTGTGTCTTTCAAAGTCCTCTGAAGGAGCCATCACTGGCAAAACATGTCGGGAGCAGACACTACAGTACCAGCTTTTGCCTGATGTATTCAAATCGACCAAATTATGAACATGAACATTTTATGAATTATTATGTTTTTACTATGCATCAATTAAAGTTTGTTAATTTTATTATTTTGATGGACTTTGTTTTTGGCCCCTTGATCAATTTATCCCACTGAAGCTAGTGACAGATTGCGCCGATACGCAACACCGTAGCCACACAAGAGACACGTTTTGGGAGGACGTCATATCACATCCACTCAGAGCAATGAAAGTCCCACCCAGCTATTAACTTGTCGATATATTATTGTTGCTATTATGCAAATCATTTTCTTTTTTACATAATCTAATATACAATTTTTAGAAGTTCTTCTCTGCATAGTGTTTGCTGTCCATCACAAGTTCTTTTACTAAGATGTAGTATTTTCATTTACTCATTAGTTAATTGGCAGGTTCAAACGGACATTCAACATCAAATGCTTAAAAGGAAAATAATGTGTTTATATAGTTAAAAAAAAAATGCCATTGTAAATGCTTTTCTATTTTTAACTTGAGACGCTAAAGACTAGAATACGTATTCTTTGATCTAATCTTTCTAGTAAAGGTCATGCAAGGTAGTTATTCAGGATAATTAGGTCGGTATGGTTGTGATTACGCATGGTAACACAGCCTTCCACTGATTTAACTTTAGCTTTAGTAGATACCACTTTTCTTTTTTTCCTGGTAATCGAAGACAGATTTTATGACAGAACATGTTTCAGCTACTCTTGTAAACTCATAATCCGCATACTTGAGAAAGCCATTATGAAAAAATGTTTAAGTAGAAAAATTCGCTTTTAAAAAAAAATAAAAATAAGACATCAAACTTGCACTGTAATGTGACAATAAAGAAAAAGCCAATATGCTTTGTACAAACTTTTAGATTTTTAACTACATAAATATAAAAATTGCATGTGATTATTTCATATTGACTTTCCTAGTTAGCAGTTAAAATTCTTACCTATAAATTCTTGGCTACCTCGATGAAAATGTTTTTTTTTTTTTACAAAGCTCAATAGCTCAAGCTGAAATTTACAGACAAAAGTTAAATACTCAAAGGAATGACACACCCCCTACCTGCCTGCTCTGTTAGAGAGGGCCATACAGAGTTTCAGTCAGAGAGAGGAAGTCTGCAGTCGAACGCTTTTTGCTATGTCCTGTGCTCTAAGACACCTTTCATGGGTGTACCCTGTATTACATGTTTGATTGTAAAATAATTTTTTTTATATAAATAGTACAAAAATATCAAATATTAGTTTAGGAACACAAAGTTTAAACAATACCAAAAATTAAAAAGTGAGAAAAAAGGGCGCTACCTATAAATAAATTGCAATATATTAAAAATAGCAATAAAATGTGCATCAATTAATACAAAATATCATATGCAAATGCATATAGTAAATAGGTCCAGAATACATTTAAATTAAAAATGAAATCTCCAAAAATAGATGTCCAAAACAGTGAATATACTGTGAATATACAGTGTTCCTAAACAGTGAATATACTGTGATAATCTTTATAAAAGTGCTTCACCCAAAGTGCAAAAAATCAGTATGTGCTTATCAGAACTGTTCGGCCACCACATGACCATCAAGCTTATACATATTTCATTCTTAAAGATAATAGGCAGTTCCTCCACTAGATCTTCAAACTCCTCTGACACGCACTGACTGGAGCCATTCCTTGCATCATTTCCCTTGAGTGGAACGCATGCCGGATCCTGTTGTCATGGTATTTTTTTTAAATAGTATTACACTATATACATCCCTCTTGTGGTCCATTTTGGAGCCCTTTTACATTGCCAACATCGGGGAAGAGGAGTTTAGGGATCTAGTGGAGGAGCTGCCTATTATCTTTCAGAAGGGGAATTAAATATATATAAGCTTTTATATTATGTGGTGGCCCGATTAGTTCTGGTGAGCCCATACAGATCTTTTGCAATTTGGATGAAGCACTTTTTATGAAGATTGGAGCACTTATCACAGTATATTCACTGTTTAGGAACACGGTGATTGGACGTCTATTTTTGGAGATTTCATTTTTAATTTGAACTTTTTCTAGACTTATTTACTATAAGGATTTGCATATGATATTTTGCATTAATTGATGCCACTTGCTGACCGCTGTCAGCAAATATACGTCGGCAGAATGGCACAGCTGGGCAAAGTAACGTACCCGTACATTACTTTGAATTTCCTACCGTGCGCAAGCTCCATGACTGTGCCCGCGGGACCCGCGGACTCGATGTCCACGGGGATACCCGTGATCACGTCACGGAGCTGAAGAACAGGGAGATGCTGATGTAAACAGCATCTTCCCATTCTGCCTAATGACAGGACACTGATCGTCTGCTCCCTGTCCACGTGTCCACGTCACACAAAGCCCATCCCCCAGACAGTTAGAAACACTCCTCTAGGACACACTTAACCCCTCCCCACCCCCTAGTGGTTAACCCCTTCACTGCCAGTGACATTTTTACAGTAATCAATGCAATTTTATAGCATTGATCGCTGTATTAATGCCAATGGTCCCAAAATGTGTCAAAATTGTCCGATGTGTCCGCAATAATGTCGCAGTCATGATAAAAATCACTGATCACTGCCATTACTAGTAAAAAAAGACAATTATTAATGAAAAGGCCATAAAACTATCCCCTATTTTGTATACGCTATAACTTTTGCGCAAACCAATCAATAAATGCTTATTGCGTTTTTGTTTTTTTTTACCAAAAATATGTAGAAGAATATGTATCAGCTGAAACTGAGGAAAAAAATGTTTTTAGATATTTTTGGGGGGTAGTTATTATAGCAAAAAGTTAAAAATAATGTGTTTTTTTTTTAAATTGTTGATTTTTTTTGTTTATAGAGCAAAAAATAAAAACCGCAGAGGTGATCAAATACCCCCAAAAGAAAGCTCTATATGTGACAAAAAAAGGACATCAATTTTGTTTGGGAGCCACGTCGCACGACCACACAATTGTCAGGTAAAGAGACGCAGTGCCAAATCGCAAAAAGTGCTCTGGTCAGAAAGGGGGTAAATCCTTCCGGGACTGAAGTGGTTAATGCTATTTTTAATATATTGCAATTTATTTAAAGGGAGCATCCTTTTTTCTGACTTTTTGATTTAATAATAGTGCTTGTCACTGTTATAGGCACAGCAATCTAGGTAGTGAAAATTTTTTGGTTTGGGATCGCATTGTTGGCGTCCCTATTAGTTTATATATTGTAATACCAAAAATTAGACTGACCAAAAATCAATGTTAGAGTTCTAAATTTAAAAAGTTAGCTAAGTAAGCCTGTCACTAAAATAAGGCGCTTCCAGGTGCCCATTGCTACCCTTCACTTGCCAAAACTATACTGTAAGGCAGCCCACAAGCCTCTGAACCTGGATGTCTATAGTATAGATATCCTGGGCTTCAGTCATTGATGAAGCATACATTCACCACATCTCACTATGCAATGCACAGTACCGCTAGGTCAGTGAGGCCACCCTGCCATAGTGGGATATGGTAGGGATGTGTCAGATTATTATGTTTTCCACATGAGGGAATTTATATTCTGTAGGGATACCAGATTTGGGTTCTACCAACAGAAACATCCTGACATTTGGATGGCAACAAGTGCAAGCCGTAAATTATACGCATTAGGGTTGATTTACTAAAACTGGAGAGTGCAAAACCTGGTGCAGCTCTGCATAGAAACCAATCCACTTCCAGGTTTTTTTTGTTTTGTTTTTTATTAAAGCTTAACTTAACAAGCTGAGGGGTGGCTACCGTGCACAGCTGCACCAGATTTTGTACTCAACCCCAAAGTGTTTTGTGCATTTTTTTTTATATCATTTTCACAGCTAAAGAAATGTAAAAAATATCATTTTTGTATTCATATTTACCACTTGCAAATAGTAGTTTGCACGCTCAAGGATATGCTGCAGTTGTTCATCCACCTGACACACTACTATGCTGTGAACAGCCTGAAAATCCTATGGTGGGAATAGCCTAAATAGCTGCTTATCAATTTGCACATGTGGCTGAATGAATCAGAAAAGTGGCACATGCCTATCCGCTCCTAGCAAATTCAGACACACATTGATTGTCAGTTAGATAGAAGCACTCAACAACTGTGCAGTACTGGGATTTCTACAAGTGTGCAAAATATATTGCAACCACCAAATAAATGTCTTTTTAAAAAATATATTAATTATTCCCAAGAAATTACAAAATTTATATAAATGGATTATTAATTGTAAAACTTCATTGACCAATCAATGTAATTATATCTGTACAGTTGCAATTTATTTAAAAATAAACAAGTAAATAAGTAAATACATAAATATGTAAATAAATCTGCTAACAGGTATAAAGTGCATGTACTTAGAAGTGTGTGCAGAACCTGCAGAAGCCTCATTTTCTTATTTATCCCAAATGTAGGATGAGTAACGTTATGCTAGACAACCAATGTTGGACAATTAAAAACAAATATTTCTGCTTTGCATGGTTAATATGTAGCTTTCAGGAGATGCCAAAAAAACTCCCCGCTCTGCCCAATCGTCTTAGCCATTTCTGAGCCAAGAAATGATGTCACACTCTTGTGATGTCACACCCCGATAAAGCTGTATAAACAATCAGCTGCACAAGAGTGACTCCGTTATTTTGGGTTTGGTAAGAAAGGGCGCAACTTTTACAAGGGAATTTTAGCACTTGCTAATTGTCATAAACTAGGAAACAAATTTAGTTTAAATATATACTGTACATTTACATTTTGGGTAAAAAATAAGAAATAAACTCAAAGTTTTGATTTTCAACTTTCCACTATTTAAACAAATGTGTGGCTATTATTACTATGAGGACAAAGAACAATCTTTTATATAATTATAGTGTACTGATTAACACAAAATTGGGACACCTCCAAAATTCTTATGGTGTGTAAGTAAGTTAGATTCATATGGAATTATACTTATTTATTCACTCTGGACAGATAGCCACATGAATATGCAATTAGACAATTAATAATCATTTACATATTTCCCCTTTGGAAATGTAGGATATCCTCCTTTTAATTCATCCCGTATGTAGGATTTGCTGGTTCACATCTGGCATATTAAGTCCATTGTATTTATTAATCCATTGCTATTTTCATCTTATGGTGATGTTGATTTTTCAGTCCTTCTTGATTTGAAAGAGAAACTAAAATTAATGGTTAGTAAGCAAGCACAAGAGTTATTAGTGTAACATTTACCTCCAAGTCATTTTTACATTGGGCGTTATTTACGAAAGGCAAATCCACTTTGCACTGCAAGTACACTTGAAAGTGCAGTCACTCTAAATCTAAAGGGTAGTTCTGAAATGAGTGGAAGCTCTGCTGATTTTATCAGCCAATCATGTGCAAGCTAAAATGCTGTTTTTTATTTTCCTTGCATGTCCCCCTCGGATCTACAGCGACTGCACTTCCAAGTGCACTTTCAGCCGTTCCATATTTCAGTTATTATATTTCATATTCATATTTATTAGTGCTCTCTGGTTGATTGTTTTCGGTATATAAAGGAATTTGATAAACCTGCTTAAAGTGTCTAAACCCAAAAACAAATACCAGTCCTTGGCAGATGATGTGGTGGCCACCTTTGTTTTCTTTTGTCAGGCTTTTTTTTTTTCCATATTTGGTGATCCTACCAATAACATACTTCCTGTCCTAGGGTGACAATGCTCACTCAATGTACTGTATCTACTCTATAGAGGAATATTATTGTCACCCTAGACTGTTCCTCTGATTTGAACTATATTCTCTACTTGTTAAAAATGTTCTTAGCCTGAATAAAAGGAAATAAGCATCCACCACATCTGAGGACTGTAAACTGAGTATATCAGATTTTTGTTCTTGGGTTTGGATACACAAAACCACTTGCCGACCAGCCGCCGTCATTATATGGCAGCAGGTCGGCTCGTTCCCATGAATCGCCGCACTGGTACGTCGGCTGCTGCATGGTGGAGGACCCCATGCGCGTGGCCGGCAGCTGCGTTGTCCGCCGGCCACCCGCGATCTCCAGCATGAGAGCCAGAATGGGGATTTGTGTGTGTAAACACACAAATCCCCGTTCTGACAGCAGGGAAGACATATCTGCTGCTCCTCCAGTCAATCACATCCCCCCACAGTTAGAAACACACACGAGGGAACACATTTAACCCCTTGATTGCCCCCTAGTGTTAACCCCTTCCCTGCTAGTGAAATTTATACAGTAATCAGTGCATTTTTACAACACTGGTTGCTGTATAAATGTCAATGGTCCCAAAAAAGTGTCAAAAGTGTCCACCGCAATGTTGCAGTCCTGCTAAAAGTCACAGATCGCTGACATTACTAGTAAAAAATATATATATATAATAAAAATGCCATAAATCTATCCCCTATTTTGTAGACACTATAACTTTTGTGCAAACCAATCAATATTGTATACGCTTATTGCAATTTTTTTTTTTTTTATACCAAAAATATGTAGAAGAATACATATTGGCCTAAACTGAAGAAGACTTTTTTTTTTGGGGGGGGGGAGATATTTATTATAGCAAAAAGCACTATAGCACTATCCATAAAACTGCACATCAAAACAAAAAGAAGATGCAGTATATGCAAGTCTCAGTCTTTCCCATAGGTGTGCTCAGGGGTTGTGCCAGGTGTACCTGAGTACCCCCAAATTACTATGTGCGGTGCCAATTCTCCTTATTGCCTAGCCCCCCCCCCCAGTGTTGCCCCCCCCCCCCACCCCACAGTGCTGCTGGCTTCTCTTCTATCCCTCTGCCGGGGGATGTTTTAGGATGGAGAGCAGGGGGACGGGGCTAATAAATATGTAATTTATCTGCTTCTTCCGTTTCTAAATGAACACAGTGAACATACTTGCTCACTGTGTCCATACATAACTAAAGCACAGTAAACTTTGTTTACTATGCTTCAGTTTATGAATGAACAGGAAGCCTTTCAGCACAGAGCACTTCGTATTCATTCACTGCCCTATGCAGCTGAGGCTGCAGAAAAAGTCATGTGATTGAGCTTTGGGAATAGACCTAATGGAATAGACTGCGCAGACCTATGGTTTTTCCAGGGCCAATTTTGTTGAAATTGGCCCTGTCTGCTTTCTGTTTTCCAAACCTCCCTATTAGTCAATGCGGTTGATAAGCTACTTTTGGGACAGTTTTAACCACTTAAGGACCGAGCCTCTTTATGAGATTTGTTGTTTACAAGTTAAAAACAGTTTTTTTTGCTAGAAAATTACTTAGAACCCCCAAACATTATACATTTTTTTTTCTAGAACCTAGAGAATAAAATGGCGGTCATTGCAATACTTTCTGTCACACCGTATTTGCGCAGCGGTATTACAAGCGCACTTTTTTTTTAAAAAATACACTTTTTTGAATTATAAAATAAGAAAAAAGTAAAGTTAGACAATTTTATTTTTATATTGTGAAAGATAATGTAATGCCAAGTAAATTGATACCCAACATGTCACGCTTCAAAATTGTGCCCGTGTGGAATGGCGACAAAATTTTACCCTTAAAAATCTCCATAGTCGTTGTTTAAAAAATTCTACGGGTTGCATCTTTTAAGTTACAGAGGAGTAATTATTGTTCTCGCTCTACCAATCGTGGTGATACCTCACAAGTGCGGTTTGAACACTTTTCATATGCGGTCGCTACTCGCGTATGCGTTCGCTTCTGCACGCGAGCTCATCAGGACAGGGCGCTTTAAAAAAAAATGTTTTCTTATTTATTTTACCTTTTTTTACATTTATTCCTATTACAAGGAATAAAAACATCCCTTGTAATAGAAAAAAGCATAACAGAACCTCTTAAATATGATATCTGGGGTCAAAAAGACCTCGGATCTCATATTTACATTAGAATGCAATAAAAACAAAAAAAGTTGTCATTTAAAAAAAAAAAAAAATGGCCCTTTAAGAGCTATGGGCGGATGTGACGTTTTGACGTTGTTTCCGCCCTGCAGTGATATGGAGATGGGTTACCCACCCCCCCATCTCGTGATTGCATTGACGTGGCACTTTCAATAGTGCACAGTGTCCGGCGCCCAAAAACAGTCTACTTAGGTAAAGGAAATAAAAAAAAAAAATCTTAAAGGGGCCATTTACATTTTTTTTTTTCGTGACTACAGGGGGGGGGGGGGCGGCGCCCGGGCGCCCCCTATGGACGGGCCGCCACTGCATCATTGTGGCCTAGCCACTACAAGGAGCTATCAGAGCGAACCTATAAGGAAGATCGCGAGAAAATTAAAGAACCTAAGACCATCTTTGACTGCTGACAGATCAGTTGCTGGAGGGCTTTTTTTGACAGGTAAGTCTGCCATATTGTGCTAATTTGCTGTACATTCTAGCCAGGGATCAAGTCCTGGAGAAAAAAGTGTGGGAACTCCCACCCAAGATCCACTCCCCCCCAAAAAAAAAAAAAGATATACGCTCATATGCATATATATTTCACAGAAAATACAGTGCAACATTTATTGGAAAGTGCTAGTTTACAAAAACAAAATATGTAAACTTGTCAAACTAACAGAAAATTCACCACAAGAAAGGAGGGGGACAGCAGAACAGAGGGGGACATGGAGGAAACTGGAGGTGGACAGCAGCAGAACAGAGGTGGACAGTAGCAGAACAGAGGGGGACAGTAGCAGAATGGAGGGGGGCAGCAGAACGGAGGGGGACACGGTGGAAAACTGGAGGGGGACAGCAGCAGATTGGAGGGGGAGTGGAGGACAGCAGCAGAACAGAGGGGGAGTGAGGGACACAGCAGCAGAACAGAGGGGGAATGGGGGACAGCAGCAGAATGGAGGGGGAGTGGGGGACACAGCAGCAGAACGGAGGGGGAGTGGGGGACACAGCAGCAGAACGGAGGGGGAATGGGGGACAGCAGCAGAACAGAGGGGGAGTAGGGAACACAGCAGCAGAACAGAGGGGGAGTGGGTAACACAGCAGCAGAACAGAGGGGGAGTGGGGGACACAGCAGCAGAATGGAGGGGGAGCATGCTCACTGTAACTAACAAAGTGTGTGTAACACATTAACCTGGAAGTTTTTCAATGACTCTGGCGGGCGGGAAACTCGCGGTGGACCTCGTGGGCGGGAGGACTCGGAGGCTCAGCTCAGGAGAGGAGAAGTTGAACTGGAGAAGTCTGGCAGCTCAGAGTTGGGCTGCACTGCTGGCAATGTGCTACAGCTGCTGCGGGAGTAGTCAGTGGCGGCACTGACTGACCAGTGGGCACAGGCTGGATCCTTACCAGCAGTAAGTGTGACTCTGTCTGGTGAGATGTCTGTGGCTGGCTGCTCTCTCTCGGAGGCGCTGCTCAGCCTAGCAACCAGTTACTCAGGCATATACAGGATGCTGCTGCTAACGAGTTCCTGTTGTGGAAAAAGTACAGGAACTCTGTTCCCATGCATTCCCACAAGACTTGAGCCCTGATTCTAGCCATTTATGGCATAACCCTCCTGAGGGCACATTTAAAAAAATATGTAGCAAATTTTAATTTTAATAAACAAAGCAAATGTGTATACAACACTATATATTCCATCAGAGGTTACCTGTTACAACTAAATGTTCAAACTATTGTAGGTTAGATTATTAAATGGAGTGTATAGTGTTTTTAAATATATTTCCCTCCCCCGCTGTCTCCTCTCAACACTGTATAGCTCAGTACAGACTTGGCGTTAGGAAGAGACAGTCTGAAAGCAAACAGCTATAGCTGTGCTCTTTCTTTAGAAATGCCATAATCGTTTGCGATACCAGTGTTTCAGCAGGTGCACCAGGTATTAAAACTCAGTTGGTGAAATATAGATTACGTATAAAAGTTTAAAAAATAAACACAATCTAAAAATATATCCAAGACCATTATATTCTCCCTTCAATCACATTTCAAAAATTGCTAGGGATTATTCTCAAAGAGTAGAAAACATTCACAAATCAAACGGAGCAAATGGCTTCCTAAACTACATACGTAGAATGTACAATTCCACACAAATGGAGCATTGTGCAATAATAATTACTACCGCATGGTACTCATGTAGCATACACTATAGGAAGCTATTTGTTCCATTTGACACATCACATATAATGAATGTATAATATGTAATATTGATTAATCCTGTATAATAATAGTGACTTTTGTAGCATGAATAAGCTGCTGGCTCATAAATCATAACCTTTAATGTGATCTTGTGCTTTCCCATGCAAGAAAAAGCAACAGGTTCACTTTATTTCCCTTCTCCCTAGCATCTATCTTTCTTATACTCCCTGTCGATCCCATTCAGTCTTGGAAAAAAGGTAAGATAACCTTGTATCAACTCGGATCTCTAGGGCTGATTGTCTCCTTGTTCCCATGGCATAGCATTCAGCCAATCATGAAGTCTGAGAGCTGAAAAATAGAGTGAATTACATACTCCAAATATAACAGGTATTTTTTTCTGCTGAATGCTGCAGGGGATAAATGAAAGCGTGGCGGTCCCATGGCCTGAAAACTTACGAAGCTTTTGGTTAGTCTACGGTAACTGTGCTGGGAGCACATGCGCTCTTAGGAGCCGAGGACCAGGTGCCGTGAGGTCACATATTTCCATATGGCCGGCGCCAAGGTGATAAAATGAACCCAGAAGCACTGGGTAATGCCACCAACAGCAAAAGAAGAAAGGAGTGGAAGGGAGTGCTGGCAAGGTGAGTATGAGTAGACTAGGGCAGGGGAAGTTGACCTTTACAATGGTGTCCAGGCTTTGTCCTGTAAAGCCTGTACACTCAATCAGAAAATCAGATGGAAAATACCAAAGTGATCATACGATAATCTGGTCGTTAGCACACAGCTTTTATCTGAAATTATCCGAAGAGACAAACATAAACATTTTTCTCGTATGATACCAGATTGTATGATTTTCATTTAATCAGTAGAGTTTTCATCCGAAAATACAATACCAATGCAATATAATACATTACATCACTATGGATTTTTATTCAGCCATACGAGAATTTTCATACTTTAGTAACCTCTTCTTTTTTGATATGGAGACTAGTATGCAAAAAAATAATAAAAAAATAAAAAAGGATGATCATCCATCTGATAATCTCATAGTGTGTACCAGGCTTTACTCCTATTTGTTAAGGATGATCATTTGTCCGATAAACTCATCGTGTGTACCAGGCTTTACTCCTATTTGTTGCTAAGTTGCTGTATGTTCAGTGTCTGTAGCAAGCAAAAATAAATAATATTATGCAAATATGGTAAATGACCCAATGTGCAGAAAGTACTCCAAAAGAGACTTACAAAACATCAAAATGTTAAATTGCTGTATATGTTATATATTGTATTATACATCTGTGTTTTGCTATGCTTAAAAAAAAAAAAGAAAGATTTTTTCTGGCAGACTGTAGACACCGCTGCCTCTTGTGGTTAATGGCAGATTTGCTGTATGTTTTAATGTGGCATCGCACGTTACTTAGAAAAAAAAACAAATATTTTCCTGAACTCCGCTGCCACAACAACCACATTAACCAGGCTTCATGCAGCAATATATCCACCCTGCAAGTGAGCTTCAAGGGCAGTTTGGTAGAAGATCTGATGGTGCCAGAAAAAATAGTTGGTCTACATTTTATTATGTTATATGAAATGTAAATCGTTTTTATCAAGTCATTGCTACAGTTCTGTAGGAGTGTAAAACATTAAGATGTTTGCAGTTCAAAATCATAGAGTCATAATTATATTTGTAATAAAGATAGATAGATAGATAGATAGATAGATAGATAGATAGATAGATAGATAGATAGATAGAACTTATGTTTCAGAGTATAAAAAAAGATGCCAGTAGAATGAATGTTCAGCAAGTGTTGTATGCCTGCATTGCAGTTGCACAAGCCACACGCTACATTAGTAATGTGTTGGATGTTGAAGATTCTACTGGCAGAGGGAACATTTAAAGCTGAACTCTATGTTAGCAACAATTATGTATATACAAGTCATGTGTATTCTTGATTGAATCTTGGTGCGCTTTGCGTATTTCTTCCAGATCTGTGCAGTGATCTAATGTGAAACTTTGCCTCTGTGCAAGCACTTCCTGTAATAAAGACCGGTCACTGTGCTTCTCTCTCCTTGTGAAGGCTGGCAGGTCTTGCCTCCGCCCCCTGTTGTAGTTTACTGTAGACAGCCTGTAGTAGGTGGAGCCTGCTGGGTCCCTCCCACAGCTCTGCTCTCTGCACAAGCTATGTACATTCCATTGATGATGTCATTGCTATGGATTAAGGCCCGTTCTTGGCAGAAACGTGTTAGCGTGGGGACCCACTATGTTTTTTTAACTGTGACAAATAAAGTTCTTGGACTCTGAAGACTCTGAAGATGTCCGCTGCTGCTATATAGTTTATATCATTGTTACATTTACATGATAACATCTGAGTTTGCAAAGGCATTTGGCGCTCACAAAGTGAATTTATAACCTTTGTGGTTGTGAAGGAATATATTTAAATTAAAGTTTTTGTTCCTGTTATTTAACTTTAAAGTGGTTCTAAAGGCAGAAAGGTTTGTTACTTTAATGCATTCTATAGGTAAAAAACCTTCCGTATTCAGCTCAACCCCCAGCCCTCCCCCCCTTTAAACTTACCTGAGCACCAGTGCTGTGCCTGAGAGCAGCGGCTCTTTCTTCTCACTGGCCATGGAAGCAGCAGCAGGAGCCATTGGCTTCTTCTGCTGTCAATTACAGCCTGTGAGGAGGAAGTGGGCGCAATGCCAAGCTGTGCTGTGTGAGTGTCAAAGGACACACAGAGCCTGGCTCAGGATTGAGCCTGAACAAGTGCCCCCATAGCAAGCTAATTTTTAGCAAGCTATGGGGCACTTGGAATGGGGGAAGAGCTAGGAGCACTGGCGGGGGACCCCAAAGGAGGATTGGGGCTGCTCTGTGTAAAACCATTAAACAGAGCAGGTAAGTATAACATGTTTATTATTTGAAAATCACTTTAAACACTGACAATGGTACATGAAAAAAAAGTATGAAAATAATCCTCATTTAAATGTATTAAATCTATTTTAATAGTAGTAGCACTAGTAGTAATTAAGAAAAAAAAATCTTCAACTACTAAATCAATATATGTCAGGATTAGCATGACAGTAAGTCTCGTTGACTCAAACAGCTTTTTCCTTTTCTTACACGTTAATAGATTTTATGGAGACTAGATGGCTGCCCTGTTCATTCTTGAACTATCATAGCAGTTTCTCACATCCCAAAGATGCAGTACATCTGAGCTGAGACATTTCAGAGCCTCAGGCATTCTGCCTGACCCCGATGGAATCTATTCTCACAGTGTAGTATAGCAATTTTCTGGATTGTAACCTAGTGAGAGGGTCGCTTTCTTCTGCATGCTATGGCACAAGCACTATCTGGTTAAACTGTATTTATCTGTATATACAATTATGTAGCACAATGCAACAGTCAGCTCATTTCTCTGCAATGGTTAACCCCCCTGGCGGTATTCCAGAGTCTGGCTCGGGGTGAAAATTCAATACCGTTAGCGGTAACCCCGAGTCAGACTCGGGATCGCATCGCTGAATCCAGGATGAGTATACTTACCTTATCCCCTGGATCCAGCAGTGTCTCCCCGCAGTGCGAGCGGCTCGTCCTCCGCTCGATCGATCGCAGAGCCGAGCTCCGTTCCCTGCGAGCGTTGTAAACCCACGTGTTTTTTCACCTCTCACGCGCTCTCCCTCTCTGGCCGTTGTTTTGGCTTTTCATTGAATAGATTGATAGCAGCGCAGCCATTGACTCCCGCTGCTGTCTCAATCCAATGATGTGGGTGCTGGGGGGCAGAGCCGAGTCCGGCTTTCTGTGTCTATGGGCGTGAAAGCTGGACTCAGGAGAACGCCCGCATGGGAACCCCCGCGAAGAGCGATTCTTCTAGGTGGTTTCCCGATGCGGGGAGGAGCCACTAGTATTCATTGCACAAATTTGGCAATGCCAGTGCTGACGGAACTCCCTCCCATGTGCGGGAATACCGTCATCTTGGCCCAGATAATGATAGCGGCTGGCAATCGAGACCTAGAAGCTGGCTGCCTATAGATGTCAGCAGCTAGTAGGGAGCTCCACATTGCCGGACTTAAGGTGAGTATAGTTCTGCTTTAACATTTGGGTTGGTAGGTCTACCTGGGCTTGGGGACTTAAAGTAAAACTATGGGCAAAACTTTTTTTCTCATTTTGGATAGAGTAAGGGAGGGTTATAACCCCTGTAAGATTTTCTTGCATTATCTATGGGGCGAAAATCCTGCTTTAATCTCACCAAAGCAGTACAGGAACCTTTTCCACAATAGCGCTGCGCTGCTTTGATATGAAGGGGCGCCATTTAAAGCAGTAGGGGAGATTTACTAAAACTGGAGCACACAGATTCTGGTGTGCATGTGCATAGTAACCAATCATCTTCTAACTTCAGCTTGTTTTTTTTACACCCCATACCCCCATGGACATCAAAGTCGCATGACAAGTCATACCTCATATTTCCCAGTGATAACCATTCTTATATGTGGAACCTAAAGCATTAGTAAACCACATCCAAAAAAAAGGGCCTCAGGAAGTTTAAGTCATAATGTGCTATTATGCACATTATGACAAACATGTCATACTCTGAAGGCGCTTCCATCTGCACCTGGTCTTCTTTGCGGGTTCGTGGGCTTTGGCTATCTGATTGCCCGAGCCGCGATGACATCACTGCTGCGCATGTGTGGGGGAGTTGCTGTTTACAGCATGGCTCTTAAGGAACGGCAAGGGTATAGGAAATATATAGAGTACCTATAGGTAAGCCTTATTATAGGCTTACCTATAGGTAAGAATCATATATGGTGGTTTACTCCCACTTTAAAGTCACAGTGACTTCAAAGTAGTTCATACACTACTTTGGTCCAACTTGCGGGCCATAGACTTCAATGTTACCCTCAAAAGTTGCATGAAAGTCCTACCTGAATGTTTTACATGCAACAGTGGGTTTGACTTTGCAGAGGGACAAGTCACATCCAAGTCACACCCATCCAAAGTTGCACTCCAAATTCGTGCAACTTTGGAGCCCTAAGCTTTGACAATAAAACCTGGAAGCTGATTGGTTACTATGCAGAGCTTCAACAGGTTCTGTGTGCTCCAGTTCTAGTCATTCTCCCCCAAAGTGATTGCCCTTGTCATCCCAGATAGCAAGGATAACTTGACTTGACAGTGCTGAATTGTAAGTTTTATCAGCTTGCTACACATTTTAACTGGCAAGTTGTACACATGCAGAACACTTGAAGTTCTAGTTGACACATTTCCAATTTGTAGCAAATTTGCATGGTAAGTCTCTAGCAAGAGCAAAGTTGCAGTGGTGACAGTAGGGGTCCCAAGACATCCTAAACAAAGGGGCAGTTTACTGCTTTTCAGTTTTCTGGGGGTGCCAGACTGTGGCAAGTGAACATGGAAAATGACCCAGCATCAATGGGAGTACAAAATGTCTCAGGGTTGGTGGTCAGTGGGATTTAGAAAATGTGATCAGTAGGAGAAGTAGTGCCCCATCTTTGGTATTAGTGACAGGAACAGTGCACCATCATTGGTTTCAGTGGGAGGAATTATGCCCTATTGTTGGTGTCATCAGTGGAAAGAATAGTGTCCCATTGTTGGTGTCAGTGGGAGGAATGGTGCATCAATATTGCTGTCAATAGAAGGAATAGTATCTCAAGGGCCAGGCAAAGGGCTACATTCGGTCCTCTGGCCTCAGTTTGGAGACACCTGGTCTACAGCAAGAGCTCTGCAAGTCTACAGCAGTGTTTTTCAGCCTTTTTTGAGTCAAGGCCCCCTTTAAAATTATGGACAATCTTGAGGCACCTCCAAAATTATGGACAGTCTTTAGGCACCCCGTTCTAAAATTTAGACATGTACACATAGATATTTGCACTATTTTTGTGTATTATCATGTTTATTTTTCAACAGATTAATACTCCTGATTAAACTCCTGAAGTAGCGGTTATCTTGCGAAACATGTTGAGTGAAAGACTGGAGTATCATACAATGTAGATCCCTCATGTTTGAAGGATACTATGTTAAAATATCCAGCCTCTGAAGAGGAAATATCGTTTTTGGTGTTTTAATATTTCCATGCATTGTCTAGTGTTTTTTTTTTAGAAAAATGTATGTTTAAAAACTTTTTAAAGATTGGTGCAATAAATGATATGATTTTAACAAGTATCTAGAGATGTGAGTTCAGTGGTGCCATAAAAGTCCTGAGTGCCTCATAATATCCTAATTTCTAAACATTCTAAATTGTAAAAACTATTCTGATAGATTTAAATAATGCAGCAACATCAATACACGTAGGACACCCAATATTAAAGGTGATTTATTCTTTCAAAGCAAATACAATTTGCAAATTGGTACTGACTAGTATTCCAATGTTTCTCTTCTCCCTCCCTTTTTTTCCCCATCACTTAGATAATGAGACCCCAATCGAAAGAGAGAGGCAAGGGAGGGTCAAACAAGGATGATATGCAGGCAACTGACATCTTCCTTATCAACTGATGATGCCATTTGTTGTTAGAAGGTTGTAATGGTGTACAGAGAAAAACCTGTGGCTTTGTGTAACTAAAAGACAGGCTTTATCTCCACGTCAGCTTGTGTACAATTTTTGGGCAGTTTTTAGACACTTTGACAAGGCGCCCCATGGTGCCTGGGCACCCTGGTCTACAGCATGAAAATTCAGCCTCTTGATGATGCGCGTGGTGCAAAGCAGCCATAGAGATTGATTCACATGCTTGAGGTCCAGCCGCCATTCTGAGTTTAGTGTGGCAGCACCTTATGTAAGTTACATTTGCCCAAGTTTCTTATGCACTTTTAGGACTACTTGTATCAGCTGCATTATACTTAGGAATGGGCTCGGGCGTGTTCGGGATCCCACCAGAAACGGGCAGGTGGGATCCCGAACACGCCCGAGCCCATCTCTAATTATACTCAAGGTCCAGCCACCATTCCTCCATTTGCGGTTTGGTGGCATTTCACGTAAGTCGCTTTTATCTACTTTTTGCTCATGTTTTTGTGGATCTTAGGTCTGGATTGCGGGTGACCCACTCCCACTGTGACTGGACACAGAGGGAGATAATCAGCGGGTCTTGCGGACTATAGTGTGATGTATTGAACATTATAGTGTAATGTGTAGTACATTATAGTGTGATATATAGCACATTATAGTGTGATGTATAGTGCATTATAGTGTGATGTATAGTACATTATAGTGTGATGTATAGTGTGATGTATAGCACATTATAGCATGATGTATAGCACATTATAGTGTGATGTATTGTACATTATAGCATGATGTATTGTACATTATAATGTGATGTATAGCACATTATTATTATTATTATTATTATACAGGATTTATATAGCGCCGACAGTTTACGCAGCGCTTTACAACATTGGGGTAGACAGTACAATACAATACAATTCAAGACAAGGGTAATCAGAGGGCCCTGCTCGTTAGAGCTTATAGCTTGATGTATAGTACATTATAGCTTGATGTATAGTACATTATAGCGTGATGTATTGTACATTATAGCGTGATGTATTGTACATTATAGTGTGATGTATTGTACATTATAGTGTGATGTATAGCACATTATAGTGTGATGTATTGTACATTATAGTGTGATGTATAGCACATTATAGTGTGATGTATAGCACATTATAGCGTGATGTATAGCACATTATAGCGTGATGTATAGCACATTATAGCGTGATGTATAGTACATTATAGCGTGATGTATTGTACATTATAGCGTGATGTATTGTACATTATAGCGTGATGTATTGTACATTATAGTGTGATGTATTGTACATTATAGTGTGATGTATAGCACATTATAGTGTGATGTATTGTACATTATAGTGTGATGTATAGCACATTATAGTGTGATGTATTGTACATTATAGTGTGATGTATAGCACATTATAGCGTGATGTATAGCACATTATAGTGTGATGTATAGCACATTATACAGGCATACCCCACTTTTAAGTACACAATGGGGTTTATTTACTAAAGCTGGAAAGTGTAAAATCAGGATCACTTCTGCATAGAAACCAATGAGCTTCCAGGTTTTATTACCAAAGTGTAATTGAACAATCTGGGGTTAGAAGCTGATTGGTTTCTATACATAAGTGATCCTGATTTTGCACTTTCCATCTTTAGTAAATAAACCCCATTGTCCTGAAGAGTGGGGTATGCCTGTAGTGTGACGTCTAGCACATTATAGTGTGATGAGAAGTATGTGGGGATAGGGGTGGGCTTTGTGTCATCTTAAAGCATTTTCTCCCCCTCCTCTCTCCAGTACTCTCCATCCATCCATCACCATCCCCCTCCTAAGGATCTCCTCCACACACACAAAAGTTTCAACAACAAGAGTGTGGACCAATGGCAGGCCGGGGATCCGGGAAAGGGGCTGGGCCAGGGGCGAGGAGATGAGGAGAAAAGCGGCGAGCCCCGTTTGCCCGGAGTAGAGAGGAGCTGCACATCGCTTGTCGGGCTGTGATGAGGGCTGAGGAGAGCTGAGGAGAGCACGGCGTGAGGGAGAAGACGGCGCCGAGGTGAAGGATGAGGACATGCATTGTGATGCGGTGTAGCTCCTCTTAGTCGGGCGGGGATGGCGGCCCGGTGCACGTTGCTGTTGTTGCTGGGCTCGGTATTGGGGGTGGCTGTAAGCCGGCGCCTCATATGTTGGCAGGCCATCATGCAGTGCCAGCGGGAGTCCGAGTGTAGCTATGCCTACAACCAATACACCGAGGCTTGTTCTTCTGTCCTAGCCCGCCCGGTAGAATCCAGCCGTCACCGCTGTCCCAGTCACTGCATCTCCGCCCTCATCCAACTCAACCACACGAAGGGGGGGCCGGCCCTGGAGGACTGTGACTGCGCCGCAGACGAGCTCTGCAAAGCCGCCAAGCGGGCCATCGAGCCGTGCATGCCCTGGACCAGCGGAGGAAGAGTCGGGGGCGGGGCCACGGCGGCTGGAGGCGGGGCCATCATGGGCTGCATGGAAGCCCGCAAACTGTGCGAGGGGGACCGCCGCTGCCACACCTCTCTGAGCCGCTACCTGAGCAAGTGTGGACGGCTCTTCAATGGGGTGCGATGTACGGACGAGTGCCGGGGGGTGATCGAGGACATGATGCAGGTGCCTAAGGCTCTGCTGCTCAATGACTGTGTGTGCGATGGCCTGGAGAGACCTATCTGTGAGTCCATCAAGGAGAACATGGCTCGCCTGTGCTTTGGGGCAGAGCTGGGCAATGGGGGGCCAGGCAGCAGTGGCAACTCGGACTACGAATACGATGATGAGTACGATGAAGAAGGCCCGGACAGGGAAGGGTCCCACGAGGAGGAGACGCGCCGTGTTGTCACCCTTGACAACAATCATGGATCGCCCACGTCCTACGCTTCTGTGCTCGTCTTGGGGACTTCCATGGCACTGGTGCTACTTCTACTGGGGTGACATGGACACCTGATGGGCCAATGCATCTACTGCCAACCCCATACAGGGGCAGCTGCTGGACATAGCATGAGACTTTCAGCTGTCACGTTTGGAACTGAAGGAAAGAAAAAAATTATCTGGTCGCTATAGGAAGCAAGGACGCGCACCCATTAAGGCTGAGCATACACTATGCAGTCTGATTGTAAATCTCCTTTACATCTGACAACGACTATGTAGTGCAAGGGTCTGCCTGTCAACCCGAATAGATAGGTCCTACTACATAGTTATGGTAAATCTAAAATGGATTGTACAATCTCCTTTACATCTGACCACAACTATGTAGTGCAAGGGTCTGCCTGTCAACCCAAATAGATAGGTCCTACTACATAGTTATGGTAAATCTAAAATGGATTGTACAATCTCCTTTACTATGTAGTGCAAGGATCTGTCTGTCAACCCGAATAGATAGGTCCTTCTACATAGTTGTTGTAAATCTATAATTAATTATACAGTCAAGTTGCATTGTGTTTGGTGACCCTTGGGTTGTCATACGCTTTTAAGTCATCAGCTCATATAATCTCCTTTAGCTCTACCAACAATTATGTAGTACAAGGGTCTTCTTGTCTGAGTACAACCAAATAGATTGGATCTACTACATAGTTGTGGTAAATCTAAAATTGATTGTATAGTCAGATCACAGTGTTTGGCTGACCCTTGGGTTGTCATACACTAAGTCATCTGATTGAATAATCTCTTTTATATCTGCCAACAGTTATGTAGTGCCTATGAAACTGAATAGATAGGTCCTACTATGTAGTTGTGGTAATTCTAAACTTGGTTGTACAGACTGTACTGATTGCAATGTGTTTGGTGACCCTTGGGTTGTCATAGGCTAAGTCATCTGATCGTATAATCTTTACATCTGCCAACAATTATGTAGTTCAAGAGCTTGCTTGTCTACAAACCAAATTGATCCTACTACATAGTTGTAAATCTAAAATTGCTTGTACAGTCAGATTGCAATGTGTTTGGTGACCCTTGGGTTGTCATACACTAAGTTATCTGATCGTACAATCTTCTTTAGATCTGCCAGCGACTATGTAGTGCAAGGGTCTTCCTGTCAAACCAAATAGGTAGGTCCTACTGTATAGTTGTGGTAAATCTAAAATTGATTGTACAGTCAGATTGCAATGTGTTTGGTGACCCTTGTGCTGTCATACACTAGGTCACCTAATCATACAATCTCCTTAGATCTACCAAACAACTGAGGTTGATTTGAGTGCAAAATCTGGTGCAGCTATGGCATGGTAGTCAATCAGCTTCTAACCTAAGCTTCTTCATATGAGCTTTGTGAAAATAAAACTGGAAGCTGATTGGTTTCTATGCAGAGCTGCATTAGAGTTTTCACTCTACAGTTTTAGTAAATCAACCCTAGCTGTGTAGTGCAATGTCCTGCCTGTCTGATGGCGAACAGATTCAGATATGTCCTCCTACTAACTACATAGATTTGGTAAATCTAAAATTGATCATACAATCAGATTGCAATGTGTTTGGTGACCTCTGGGCTGTCACACTAAGTAATCTAATCATACGATCTGCTTTAGATCTACCAACAACTATGTAGTACAAGGGCCTTGAAGACAAAATTTTTAAGATAGGTCCTTCTACTACATCGTTTTGGTAAATCTGAAATTGTTTCAAATTTGTACAGTCAGATTGCAATGTGTTTGGTGACCCTTAGGCTGGCAGCACTGTATGCAGTCAGATTGTATAATCACCTACCAACAACTGTGTAGTGCAAAGGCTTGCCTGTCTGAATACAAGCTGAATAGATTGCATAGATAGGTCCTTTTATTTTTCAGTTTTGGTAAAGCTAAAGGGGACTGTGTAGTGTATGGTCCGCTTTAGAATATACCCAGGAAGGACTCTGGAAAGGTGAAAATCCCTGGAAATATATTTTATCCTGTGTGTGTCACATTGGGGAGAGTTCCCTTTACCATCTGTCCCAGAGACCTAAAAAGAAGTAGGGGAACTCTCCTCTTAGTTGTCACTGGAACAGGTGTCCCCATTAAAAGGCAGAGTCACCATACATGTTACAGTCTGCCTCTACAATCTTTGTATCATCAATTTTAGATTTACCAAAACTATAATATAAAGACCTACCAAATGTAGCCAATAGGACAGGCCCTTGCACTACATAGTTGGTACAGCTAAAGGAAATTGTACAGTCAGATTGTAACAAGTTTGATAAGCTTTGGGGTGGCCACACATCTTGACATCTGGATGGGCAATTTCTGTTCAATATCTTTTAGATCTGTCAAACTATGGACAATAAGCCACTTAATGGGGTTGATTTACTAAAACTGGAGAGTGAAAAATCTGGTGCAGCTGTGCATAGAAACCAATCAGCTTCCAGTTTTATTGTCAAAGCTTAATAGAAGCTGAAGTTAGAAGCCAATTGGCTACCATGCAGAGCTGCCCTAGATTTTGCACTCTACTTTCCAGTTTTAATAAATCAAACCCAATGTGTATTTGGAAAGGCTCTTGTACTACATAATTGTTGGTGGATCCAGAAGAATATTGTTTGGTTGGATTGCAAGGAATATGGCCACCTCTACCCTTATTTCAACTGTTTGGATTTCACAATTCTCTTGGTGACAGTAGTCATCAGCAGACAAGTAGAGAGGGTGAACCTACCAAACAGGCACATAGACAGGAATACGTTGATGGGGGTTCTTTTCATTCCCTGCTCAATCAAAACAAAAGTTTGGGCTATCTATACACTTTAACAATGTTTATAGAAAATGTTATATCTTACTTGATTGTCAGTGGGTATAACCAATGATAGGGGGTTGTTGTCAGTGGGTATAGCCAATGTTAGGGGGTTCTTGCCAGTGGGTATAGCCAATGGTAGGGGGTTCTTGTCAGTGGGTATAGCCAATGATAGGGGGTTCTTGCATACTGTTCTGCACAACTGGTGATGCTCTTGCCTTGTTGACCCGAGTATCACCACCTGTCTTCGTCTACGTCTCAGCTGTGCCTTAGAATATAAAATGTGAGGCGGTTTATGGGGGTCGTTAGAATTACTTTACTTCCCCTATAGTACTGACATACAATACCCCCTTTTCCAGTGCTGAAGATCCTGTCACCCTTTTCCCCACCCTTAGTATTAAACCTTCTAAACATCAGCTGTCCCTGCTTGTATTAACAGGTAACCTATATACAGAACAGACAGGGAGTTCCAGGTTTATAGGAATTCTTGGCATTGATGCATACTATGCAGCACTGGTCCCTTTAGGGCAAACTATGCAACTCCACCATTCCATTTGTTTGTCAACTCCAGTACTCATCATCTACCAGCAAGTTGGCTGAAGGTGGTGGAATCCTTAACAAATATCTCCTGCCTTAGATAGGAGAGGCTCTTCACCAAAATGGGGCTTTAGATCTACTTAAAGGAAAAAGCTGCTTTTATATTTTATTACATTATGGTGACAGGTTGATATCAGGTGCCACCAAACTAACTGCCTTACTAGAGCTGAATATTAATAATAATAAGCACACGATAGGGTAAATCATTCAAAAAGGTTTGCATGTGCCAAACTTGCAAGCAGTCTAGATATTTGTGTTTAAACCAGAATCAGTATGACACAGTAAATTAATGGCTATAAAGGTATGTACTATGTAACTACAGCATATATGCTGCTCTTGCCCTATAGATTGTGGGCATGGGGTGAATTTACACGACACCCCTACAATTGCTGTTCTACAGTTAAGCAATGCAACCTGCCACAAAAGCTCTGCACTGCCACCAGAGGGGCCCATGCACACGGGCATCATTAAATACTCTTCAAACGCTGGATCTTGTTGCCAGAGGCTGGCAGAAGGATCCAGTGGAAAAAACAAACAAAAACAAAACGCATGTAATGGCTTATAAGATACTTATGCAGACAGAGCGTTTAAAAGTGCACATGCTTTAGTGTCTAGAATAGGCATCCTTAATAATCTTTTATTCTAGACACTAAAATTAATTTATACATGTACCTGTTTAGGTGATACGCTCTTCCATTTTTTTTTTTACACCTCTGAATGCTTCTACAGGACACATACTGTATCTAAACAACATAATGCACATGGACACATTGGCTGTACTAGGGCTGCATCCTGAAGTGTAAAAAAAACAAATTCTATATAGCCCTGAATGCTGCTCTAGCATACAGATGTGCATGGACACATTGGCTGTAGCAGAGCTGCATTCAGAAGCCTAAAAAAAAGTGCCTCAGAAAGCTGCGTTTTGTTTTGTTTTTTGCACCGTGTGCATGAGCCCTAAGACACTTTTATATGTCTTAAGTGTAAATAACCTATTCAGAGAGCTTTTAATACTGGTACTGGAAGTGTCAATGTGATCTACTTAGCTAGGACTTATAAATAGTGTATTTAAATTATAATAAGTTGCGGCTCTATATCTGTACATATTTTTTATATATAAATTGTATTCCATGAATAATTTATTTAAAATATAGAGGTGAATTCTATGCGTGTAAACAAAGGTATTGTTTTCAACATAAAAGGTACAGAAAAATACATTCATTGACATTTTTTTTTTTTCTTCAAATGTACAGTTTATATTTTATAGATATGCTGAAGTGAAAACTATTTTTGCAGAGAATTTTATGGACTTTGTAGAAATGTATAAAAATGTTTTTTTTTTTTTTTAAATGACTGCCTTACGCTTTTGTATTTTTATAAATGGGATAACAGGAATATTTGAAAACACATGAAATTGGATGTATTTTTGCAGTGTTCCTTAGTAAATATTTTTAAAAGATTTTTTTTGTGTTGTCTTTTTCTGCATGTGTGTAAGCAGCCAGCTCCTCTTGTTTAATAAACAGTGAAGATTGGCATGCATTTACTAAGCAGTGTTTGTAAGGCAGACGGCATCACTCATTGCGGCCATTAAGTCATCCCTAAAACCAGGTAAACAGATGAGTGAACAATTAGAAGTTGTAATATTGTTAAACTAGTTTGTTTTGGAGGGGAGTGGGGGGGAGGGGGGGGGGGCTGGTTGGCTGCCAACGCTACTGATCTACTCTCAAACGCCCTTAGATAAATAATTACGCTCTTAAGCTGTGTCGAGTGCTGATACACTTGACCTTGTAAATAGAAATGTTTGCTGTAGGAATAAACTTGGGCATTTGAAGATCTTTCAAACACTGAGGACAAAAGAGAGTGGGAGAGCCCCGTCGTCCGGGGATTTTAACTTCTCCTGCGCCAAGTTAGGCACACAGGAACGTTTATTTATCCTCCTTAGCTAATGTTTATTTAACTTGGTTGTAACGCTCGTCTTGCAAAAGCCATCAGACCTATAAGTACTGCAGAGTTGAACTAATGGCAGGCTAACAATAGCACAAGGATGCACGTCAACCTATAGTTTATGTGTACTGTAGTTCTTTATCGTGTTTGACTTTTAATAGTTTTATTTATTTTACTGACTACATGCTTATTTATAAAAAAACTAAAAATAGAGCAGTTGCCATTAGCAGCCAGAAAGGGTTTATGTTTCTGTAACCTACCCGAGGGACTACTAGTTGCTATGGGCAACATCATTTTTACAATTTTCTCTAGGTTTGACTTGTAATCTTGCTGCATATCTTTATTTAAGAAGAGTTAGAGCTTAGTTCACAGTCAGAGGATAGGGCTCTGTTCACATTTCGGCATTTGAACAACAAAAACAACGCATGCTTCGTAAGACCCAGGATGTTCAGGTCTATGCGGTGTGGTGCAGTTTGAAAAATGAGACATGTTTTTGTTATATACACGCATGTTCGTGTGCTGTTATTCTCAATAGAATAATGAAAATGCACTACATCACATGTTAAAAAATGGACAAGACAGCAGACATGGATAGATGCGAGCCCTGGCCTACAAGCAATCATCTTCAGACTGCCTGAATTTGTAAATGGCAGGCTTTGAATTAATAATTCATTTTTTTTCAGACTCTATTATTATTATTATTATAATAATACAGGATTTAGCACCAACAGTTTGGGCCAGTAATTATTATTATAATACAGGATTTATATTGTGACAATAGTTTGGATTAGTAATTATTATTATACAGAATTTATATAGCTTCAACTGTTTGGGCTAGTTATTATTATTATAATACCAGATTTAAATAGCGGCAACAGTTTGGGCTATTAACTATTAATATAATACCGTTTTTATATAGAGTTTACAGTTTGGGCTAGTAGATATTATTATTTTTATTATAGTGCCAAATATATTCAGTGCTAACAGTTTGGGCTAGTAATTATTATTATTATTATTATACAGGATTTTTATAGCGCCAACAGTTTGCTCTTTACAATAGGGTTCGACTTCTTATCAGAGTGGCCGATATTCACATTTTTCAAAGTATCGGTACCGGCCAGAAACATACCGATATTGCTTTAAGTTGTTCTTTTGAATACTTTCAAGTGTAGAGGAGAGATTTGGGGTCTTATAGACCCCAGATCCCTCCATAAAGAGTACCCGTCACTGCCTATTACTGTCACAAAGTTATTTCTTGTGAGAGCAATAAACGTGATAAAAAAAATAAAAATTAAAAGGACAGTGTAAAAATAAAAACTTTAAATGTACAAAATATTGGCACCTGATATCGGCCTGAAAGGTGGCCGAAAAATTGGTATCGTATTAGCCCTGAAAAAACTATATTGGTCGACCCCTGCTTTACAACATGAGGGTAGACTGTACAGTTACAATACAATTTAAGACAGGAGGAATCAGCAGGCCTTGCTCGTTAGAGCTTACAATACCGGATTATTTCTGCACTAACAGTTTGGGCTAGTAATTATTATTATCATTCCGGATTTCTATATCGCTAACAGTTTGGCCCAGTAATCATTATAATAGAGGATTTATATGATGCTAACAGTTTGGGCTATTAATTCGTTCTCATTATAATACCGGATTAATTAATTGCTTACAGTTTGGGTTAGTAATTATTATCATACAAAATTTATATAGCGCTAACAGTTTGGGTTAGTAATTATTATCATACAGGATTTATATAGCGCTAACAGTTTGGGTTAGTAATTATTATCATACAGGATTTATATAGCGCTAACAGTTTGGGCTATTAATTAATTCTCATTATAATTCCCAGATTAATTTAGCACTAACAGTTTGGGCTAGTAATTATTATTATACAGAATTTATATTGGGCTAGTTATTATTATTATCATTCCGGATTTATATATCGCTAACAGTTTGGGCTAGTAATCATTATTATACAGGATTTATATAGCTTTTAATTGATTCTCATTATAATTCCCAGATTAATTCAGAGCTAACAGATTGGGCTAATAATTATTGTTATACAGGATTTATATAACACTAACAGTTGGGGCTGTTAATTATTTGTTATAATACCAGATTAATTCGGTGCTAACAGTTTGGGCTAGTAATTATTATTATAATACCAGATTTATATAGCGCTAACAATTTGGGCTAGTAATTATTTTTTTAACACCGAATTTATATAGCGCCAACAGTTTGTGCTAGTAATTATTATTATTGTTATAACGTGGGATTTATGTAGTGCTAAAAGTTTGGGTTAGCAATTATTAATACTATTATAATATGGGATTTACATCAGTTTTGGACACTTTTTCGGTGACATCAGGGGTTGATGACATACACAGGCTAAGAGTTATCATTGGGAAAATGTACCCTTTTGTTTAAAAGAGACTTTAGCTATGTCCCTCCTACTTCAGAAGTTAAAAAGACATTAGCAGCAGAAAGGGGACCATGCTGGCAGCTGGATTGATAATTAACTACTACAATAAACGCAACACTTGATTCTACAGGCTCCTGTCAAAAGCATCTGCCTAGCATAAATCAACAGAGTGCTGCAGTGGGGGAGGGGGGTATAGGGTGAATGCCTCCACTCCCCTGAAAGAGAAATCTATACCAAGTGGTTATGAGATCTGGATGGGATTTTCAAAGTATGTTTTTGTTAGCTAATGCTCCGTGTAATCTTTTTTAAGTGACTTCTTTCCCAATATGTAGCGTCACTTTCTCTAAAGTATACCAAGATCGTTATTTGTTTGGTATCTCACTCGTTGCTACCAACAAAATCAGCATGTGTGTGTGTGTGTGTTTTTTTTTTTGCAAGCAGAACAAGAGCTGCGGCAAAGCAAGTTTAATAGCAATTAACATTTATTGACTGGTTTAGAATTCTCTCTTGTGTATCATATGGATTTCATGCCAACCCCATTGACGATGCCTAGTCATTAGTCTGTTTAACTTAATGTAAAATTATCTAATGTCTCTTAACCCCTCTATTTTATCCGTACTTGCATACTCTGCATTCTGGGTGACAGTTTATTTGTCTTGAGAGCCACTTCAGTGACAAATGTTTAAGCGAGTGGTGGACAATAGTGGAGAACAAGGAGGCAGTTCATTGAACTGACAGTGACCATACAGTAAATAGAAGGAGGTTCAAGCTTCACTGGGCACCCAAGCACACAGAAAGGCTTTTGTACACAATTACAATAGACATACATAGGGGTCTCTGTTTTTTATGGAACAATATGGTAGAAACAGGCATCCATAACTTGGCAAATGAGACAAACTTAAAAAGCGCTTTAATAGTTACGCAATTTCATGAAGTGGAAAGTTAATAATCAGCCTAGACAGACGCATTTTGGCATTGGAACTCACCTACTGAACAGATGGTAAAATAATAGCAACACCTTTTTTATTGCATGGCACAAACCAAAAAAATAGTTTTTGGTCTGCTAAAGCAGCCAATGGGAAATTGGTTCTCATTGGTTTATCTACTCTTTTGCTGGAACAAACTAAATTCTGATAGGTTGCCATTGAATGCTATGTACATCTTGGCTCTTTCGAACATTAACATATCTGTTATGCCGCGTACACACGATCGGAATTCCGGCCAGAAAAAGACAGATGAGAGCTTTTCATCGGAAAATCCGACAGTGTGTATGCTCCATCGGAATTTAGCTGTCCGAATTTCCGCCGGCCAAAAAATTGATCGCATGTTCTCAATTTTCCTGAAAAACTTTCTATCGGAAATTCTGATCGTGTGTATGCAATTCCGACATGCCCAAAATCACACATGCTCAGATTCAACTACGAGATGGAAGCTATTGGCTACTGGCTATTGAACTTCCTTTTTGTAGTCCTGTCATACGTGTTGTACGTCACCGCGTTCTAAACAATCAGAATTTGGTGTGACCGTGTGTAGGCAAGACAGCTTGAGCGGAATTCTGTCAAGAAAACCATCAGGTTTTTTTCCGACGAGAATTCCGATCGTGTGTACGCGGCATTAGGCTCCATGAACACTGGGCTTAAAAAAATGCAATTTTCTTGGCAAAAAAAAACAAACACTCATGTAGAGCATTTTTTGTACAAAGTTTAAATGCGTTTAGGAGAGTTTTGTGTTTTTTTTCTGCCAGAAAGTTCCAATCAGAAGGTATTTTTTTTCCATGCCTCTAAACATTGAGCTCAAAATATGCCTGTAATCTAATGTGAATGGACACATAGGATAACATTGAGCTGCTTCTACAGGCAGAACACAAAACTCCTGTAGAAGCAGTGATTTGTGGTTTGCATTGTGTTAAATGTCTGTGTAATGCCGTGTACACACGACCGGACTTTCTGGCAGACTAGGTCCGACTGACTTTCGGCGGACTTCCGACAGACTTTCCGAACAAACTGACTTTTTTATTTTTGCCACACACAATCACACCAAAGTCCGATGGATTCCACCGTGATGACGTACGACCAGACTAGAATAAGGAAGTTCATAGCCAGTAGCCAATAGCTGCCCTAGTGTTGGTTTTTGTCCGTCGGACTAGCATACAGGCAAATGGATTTTTCGACCGGACTCAAGTCCGTCAGAAAGATTTGAAGCATGTTCTAAATCTAAAGTCTGTGATTTTTCGACAGCAAAGGTCCGATGAAGCCCACACATGGTCCAATTGTCCAACGGATTCGTTCCATCGGATCTTTGCTGTTGAAAAGTCCGGCCGTGTGTACACGGCATAAGACTAAAGTGTTACTAAAGTTAAAACTTTTTTTCCCTTTTGAGTAAAGCTTGGTACACACTTTACGTTTTTTTTCTTGTTCTAAGCCAGTGATGGCGAACCTTGGCACCCCAAATGTTTTGGAACTACATTTCCCATGATGCTCCACTGCACTGCAGAGTGCCAGAGCATCATGGGAAATGTAGTTCCAAAACATCTGGCGCGCCAAGGTTCGCCATCACTGTTCTAAGCTATCTAAGGGGGCTGAACGAAAATCAAAACAAAACTAGAGCTTGTGAGGAACTCACTGTGCTAACTATGCAATATTAATAAAGTGATCTCCCCCACTGAGCTATTGTGGCTGAATGCGGGCCAGTTTTTGTAGAACCAGCTGACACCAGACAATATTCAGTCCATGTGCCCCGGTCTTTAGGGAGGGTTATAAACCGTCAGGTTTTTTTTTTTGCCACCTGTGTCCCATTGGGGAGATTTCCTTTCACTTTCTGTTCCATAGTCAAAAAAGGAAGTAATGGGAAATCCCTCTAAAGTGAGGGATTCCCAGAGTGTCACCAGAAATAGTATCCCCATTGGAAGATTTCCCTTCTTTTACTGTTCTGGTGTCGACCTAAAATGTGGGATTTTATTTTATTTCATACCTGATGATAAAGGTAAACAGGAGAACTAAAGAGGGGGAATCTCCCTAATGGGGGCACAGACAGCAATAAAAGCTGACAGGTGTTCTAATCCCTCTCCACTCTGTCGAAAACTAAAAAAGTTTTGCCTTTATTTATTTACACTATAATCTCTTTCTGTTTTAGGTCTATTTTTTCACTTGTGGTTATTTGGGGGGTAAAAACAGGGAATTGATCTGCGATTTTACCACCCCCAAACTACAAAGCCAGCCATACACATGCAAAGAATCATGGAGCAGCAGAAATGATTCTCCCCGTCGCGTTCAGTAGGAAATACAGTATAGTATGCGGAACCCGACCCATTTAAGTGAATAGAGGTGTAGACTTTTAGGAGTTAAAACAGGCAGTGAGGAGGCGATACAACACCTCCTCACCGCCTGTCAAATACTCTCTGAAAAGTGATCCTCTGCGGATCGCTTTTCAAAGAGCAAAGCTAGTGTAAATGAGCTCTTACAGTTTTAATGGAGGTAATGATAACTACTTAGCAATAATAGTTATCAAAGTATAGCAACCCGCTGAAGGCAATCACTCTTTGTTACTGCAAAATGATCTACTTTTTGCCTCTGAAAAAGCAGATCATTTAGATACTTGCTAGCCAGTATATTAAAACAGACACGTTTAAACAAGAATTATTACTCATACCCGAATGCTCATTAAACCTGTGTCTCATTAAGTGTACTATATACTGTAGCTAAATATTCAGTAACTGAAAATGTAGTTACCTACCAGCAGTATATTTATACAGAAAAGCAAATCAGAAGAAGACTTATTAGCTATGCAATGCATGAAAGCACATAATAACATACCTCTCATGGATGTACCATTTAGGTAAATATTTTATGTACTTATTTTATATTGTACTTTGTTGTCTAGATTGTACATGTCTGCATAATTTGCCCATCATTTAGTTAGATTTGTGGTAATGTTTGTACCTTATTGGCGTATGGTATGCTCAATGTGGTTGTCATAATTATTATTATACAGGATTTATATAGCGCTAACAATTTGCACAGCGCTTTACAACACAAGGGTACTGATACCGGAAAGCTGGGAGTTGGGAATCTTTACTCAACACTCTGATTGAAGATTCACTTCAATTATCCAACCATGAATGAGCCAAATAAACAAGAGTTTTATTTTCACATGATTGTATAATTACACTGAACCATTATACATAACATTGAGTAAAGATTTTTATCTCCTTTAGTAAATCTGTCTCAGAGTCTGAATAGTTGCTTGCAATTTAGTGTACTAGCTCTTTTTAGGCCTCATGCACACTGGATGTTTTGCAAGCTCTCCTAGAAGCCTTTCCTCCTGGCAGGAGTGTTTTTAGAAGAAAAAACGCCTGATGCTTGTAAAATGCTTTTGGGCGTATTTACAGGCGTCAAGCTCTTGGGTGTTAATTCATTTACTTGGCCAGAATAAATCATTTATTCTGGCCATTGAAATAAAATAACGCTCAAGCTCTAAACATGCGTTTAGTAGCATCAAGCAGTGTTTTCTGCCACAACACTGGGAGTCATGGACGCACTGACACTAAACTCTAAAAGCCTATGTGTGCATGGGCACACAGGGATTGATTTACTAAAACTGGAGAGTGCAAAATCTGGTGCAGCTGTGCATGCAAGCCAATCAGCTTCTAATATCAGCTTGTTCAGTTAAGCTTTGACAAAATAAAAAATTGGAAGCTGTTTGGTTTCGATGTAGAGCTGCACCGGATTTTGCACTCTCCAGTTTTAGTAAATCAACCACATAGGCTAACATGCAGAGGAGTTTAGAGGTAGGGGGAAAGAAGCCTGATGCCCCTAGGGGCAGCTGAAAAAAGATCCAGTGTGCATGAGGCCCTATTGTTTTTACATGAAAAGAAGGGGTATATTTTTTTAGGTGTCAAGTAATGGAAGGTATGTGAGTCAGGAAAGTTAATTTACTAATGAAATAGGGGCTGTTCACTAAAGCTGTCCATAGATGCATAGGTTTCTTTTGCTTAGCCTACAAGTTGAACAAAAGAAATCAGAAACAGATTCCCCTGAACAAGACAAACATGAATGGAAGAATCTACCCTGCCAACTATTGTATTATGAAAGTTGGCACCCCTGGCTGTCAGAACACCCGAATGCTGACTGCATCTGATTGGAGTCAATCAATGTTCATTCAACAGTTTTCCACCTGATTCTGCCATGCTAATGCTGAGGCCTCATACACGCAGACATTATAAAAACGGGCTGTAATGTAGTACTTATGCCAGGAAAAAAGCGGCGTTTAATAGCGCGATTTTATCAGCATTTTGCATTGACGTCAATGCACGTTTAGCCACGTTTCTCTGCCTCTATTCAAAATCAATGGTTCCCTTTGGGATCCCACTGATTTGAATAGAAGTTGCACCAGAAGTCGGATCATGATGTGTTCTGAGGATCTTAAAGGGAAACCCCACCAAAAGGTGGGGTTCCCCGCAGGACGATACCAGACCCTTCGGTCTGGTATGGATTTTAGGTGAGCCCCCCATGCCAAAAAAATGGTGTGGACCCCCCCAAGACCCTTATGCAAGCACGCAGCCCAGTAGGTCAGGAAAGGGGAGGAAAGAACGCACACCCCCCCTCCTGGACCATACCAGGCCACATGCCCTCAACATGGGGGGGTGGGTGCTTTGGAGCGGGGGGGGCACCCACCAGAGCACCTTGTCCCCGTGTTTATGAAAACAAGGTCCTCTTCCTGAAAACCCTGGCTGTTGGTTGTCGGGGTCTGTGGGCAGGGGCTTATCGGAATCTGGAAGCCCCCTTTAACAAGGAGGCCCCCAGATCCCGGCCCCCCACCCTATGTGAATTAGTATGGGGTACATTGTACCCCTACCCATTCATCTAAAAAATAGTGTCAAAAATAAATACAGTACACAGTGTCTCTTCTGACTCTTTCCCCCCTCTCCAGCTCTTTTCCCTCTTCTGGCGATGTCTTCTTCCTCTGCCGGTTCTTCTCCTCTCTGCGCTATCTTCTCGCTCTTTTGCCAGGTCTTCCCGCTCTCTTTTGCCAGGTCTTCTCCGCCATCTTCTTGCTCTTTTGCCGGGTCTTCTTCCTCTGCTCTTCTTTCGATGTTGACTCAACGCTATATCCCTGTGCAATGCCTTTTTTTTCGGTGTGGGGGGTTTCCTTTAAGATCCATACCAGACCAAAGGGTATTGTCCTGGGGGGAACCTTGCGCCAATTTGTTTTTTGTTTTGACGAGGGTTCCCCTTCAAGATTCTCATCACACAAGTTGCCCCGCAAGTGCGACTTCTATTCAAATCAATAAGATCCCATAGGGAACCATTGATTTTGAATAGAGACAGAGAAACACCTGACAAAGCTTAACGCTCTGTATACAGCATTAAGCCGCGTTTAACAGCTTTTACCAGCATCTGGCGTTTTTACAGCTCTAGCACTGGAGCCTCAGAACGCGCTGGTCCTGGTTTTTTTTTGGAGCTTAAAAACGCCAATGCCTTTTACAGCTCAAAAACGCCATGGTGTGTATACGGCCATTGAATAACATGGAATGGCTTTTTAAGCTGCAAAAAAAGCTAAAAAAACGCCGCTGTAGAAACATCCGTGTGTATGAGGCCTAAATGTTCAATTGTAGACCATAGGTCTCCTTTAATAAATACCTTCATTTTTATAAGTGAATTACATATTTGTTCACCTCCCCATGTTTAGTTATAATTCCCATACATCATATCTATAATCACCATTAATTCATGTTCTTGAAACTTTGATTGAGAGGTTATAGTTGACACAAAATTATGCTCTTACTGAAATCATTTTATTAAATGGTAAGCAATTGCAGTATCCATGTAAATAGAGTACCATATTATGTAAAAGGACTGCCTTTGCTAGTCAGCATTTGTATTATACATACATACATATATACATTATAATATATATATATACCGGTATATATATATATATATATATATACATACACACATTATAATTATATATATGTGTGTGTATTATTATGCCATTCTCAACTTGTTTTCCATAGAGAAACTCCAGAAAGCTCTTAACTCTCAGCTTTCTAATTGTGAATAGAAAACAATGGAAACAGCATGAAACCTAGGATCACACCATTGAAGAGTCATGCTGGATAAAGGATATATATACGCTTCATTTGTCCCCACTGACCTCTGGCAAAGTACTTCTAGCTCTGCTTCAGTCCACTGGCCCTGTATTATCCCAGGTCAGTCGTAGCTCATGAAGTTAAGCTGTGTACATTCTGCATTTGTTATCACAATACCCAGAACACTCCAGTACTTAAATGTTTGAAAAAAACAAGGGTAATAAGGTACTTTTTGGCACACATTCATAACGTACCAAGCCTCGACAACAACCCAGCGTACAAGTATATTGAGTGCAGAACCTTACTGAACCGTACTGAATTGACGTGGGTTGTAGAATCAATCTGTGTTCATGCTCAGTTGTTAGCACTTCTGCCTGGCAGCATTAGGGTTCAAATCCCAACTAGGGCACTGCATGCGCAGAGTTTTCATGTTCTCCCTGTGCCTGCGTGGGTTTCCTCTAGGTACTCCGGTTTCCTCCTACACTCAAGTACATGCTGGTAGGTTAATTGGCTGCTGTCTAAATTGGCCTTAGTATGTGTATGTATGAATGTGAGATTAGATTGTAAGCTTCTTGAGGGCAGGGACTGATTTTGATAAATAATACATATGTAAAGCGTTGTATAATTTTACAGCGCCATATAAGTACCTGTAATAAATAAATGAACAATAAATAAATGCTGCAGCACAGTGCAATGTACTCACAGGCATGATATAGCAATAAGGAGATTGGTTTGCCAAACAACTGTTCTTTAAAACGATTGGTATATAAACCTGCATGGTGGTATTGGCTGAATGTTCTAAGTGGTGTTCCCTACTGCCAATATCCCTAGACATTGTTTTCTGATCCAACTGAGCAAGATTGTATCTATGGAAAATGTTAATGGTTCTCAAGACCATAAGAAAAACACCTTAATATAAGAAAAAAACAGACTTTGATGACTCAGGAAGGAGAATTCCAGGAATTAGGAATGCCATGTATCAAGTGACACCAGATAGCGAGCTACTGATACTTACCATCTTTTTAGATTGTAAGCTCTAATGAGCAGGACCTCTGATCCCTTTTGTATTGAATTGTATTGTGACTGCATCGCCCTCCATTTTGTACAGCACTGCTCAAACCTTTGGTGCTGTATAAATCCTGTATAATAATATCAATATATATCAAATAAAGCAACTGCTAAAATCAGACAATGCAATCACTGTAACCTAATATGAGTTCAGTGTTTGATTCCTCAATCCTCACTAAACAGTAAAAATGAAGGAATCTCCCTTGCTTCCGCAACTACAGGAATACTTGAACAGTGACTTTATTTGATTGGTTGCAGTTACTGTTTGACTAAGAATTTTCAGGTAGACGTTTGTTGAGTCAGGTGGTACTGACAGGGTCACCCATGGCTCGAAATTTGTCTGATTCTGTAGAAAAATATATATCCAGCATTATTGAGCACTGTACTGTGTAACTTCCTCTCTGTGCTATATGTATTGGATGGGTCAACAGGAAAACTTTATTACTGTAATTTATTTTATAAAATATAAACTTCTAGTGTGCTAGACATTTTTTTTTTAACAATAATGCTGAAAGGGGCATATTTATAAACCAGTGAATGTGACATTCACCGAATAATTGACTAGTGATGAGTAACCTGCAAAAAATGTTTTGTGAATGTCATAGTCACAGTTGAATAATCAAGTCCCAGAAATATTATCTGTGATACACTATTATTATTATTATTATTATTATTATTATTACAGGATTTATATAGCACCAACAGTTTGTGCAGTGCTTTACAATGTAGAGGGGGGAGGGGCAGTACAATTACAACACAGTTCAATACAGAAAGGATGGAAGGGCCCTTCTTGTGGAGCTTACAATCTAAAGGGAGGGGGACATGGTACAAAGGGTAATGGTTGTGGGGGATGATCCGGTTGTGGGGGATGTGACAGTTATTAGGTGGAGGTGGGGTAGGCTTCCCTGAATATTGTGAGTTTTCAGGGGTCGCCTAAAGGTGGACAGGGTAGGGGCTGACCAGACATACTGGGACAGTGAGTTCCAGAGGATGGTAAAGGCTCTGGAGTAGTCCTGGAGGCGAGCATGGGAGGAGGTGACAAGGGAGCTAGAGAGAGCAGGAGTTCCTGGAAGGAACGGGGAGGATGAGTTTGGACGATATGTGCAGATGAGGCTAGTGGAAATAACCAAGGAGTGAATACGTTGTTTTGTGATGTTAGTCAGGAAGGTATGAATTCTGGAAATTGAGGCGGTTAAGGCGACAAGATGTAGTCAATGATTGGATGTGGGGGCTGAAGGAGAGGTCAGAGTCTAGGATTACACCCAGCACCAAGCACCCTGGCATGATGTGTGAAGGGACCGATGGTTGTGCCGTTGATCTTAATGGTAAAGTCATGGGGAGGGGATCCGGGAGGAGGAAATTTTACAAGCTCAGTTTTAGAAAGATTGAGTTTGAGGAAGTGGTGTGACATCCATACTGATACGTCACTCAGTAAGTTTGTGATACATACTTTCAGATTGTCATAAGAATGTATCTAAACAACAAGGGCCTCTTTGCACATGTGTTGTGCAGTATTTGCATATAACTGTGTTTAGTCCTAAGAAAGCATATTCATAGTAAATGGGATTCCAGCACACTGTAATGCACTGAAAATTGTACATGGAATATTAGATTTATTATAGCACACAAAAACACATTGTGCTGTGCTATCTAAGTGCATTGCGGTGCCATGTAAAATAAATGAGCTCTGCAATGCAATGCAATTTGAAGAATACAGCTACTTTGTAAAAACTGCTGGAGAGGTGCCTGCTGCCTCATAGACATATCTATTATTTACATCTTACAGGTTTATTGTGCTCCAGGAAGATAACTTCCAGAGCACCAATGCAGCTCACTGTAGTCTCAGTTTCTTCAACAGCAGCGTCACTGGAACAGCTATGCCCCCTCCACCTTCTGCCCATTCACAGAAGCCTTTGCATTATGTGAACTCATTCATAAAATACAAAGGCTTTCGTGAATGTGCAGCAGAGGGGAGGGGCAGCTATAGGCTCTGTATGTGCTTCTCTTATCTGAAAGCTGCAGTGTATTCTCCTGGGAGCACAATAAACCTGTCACATATAGGTAATAGTGATAAGTCCCAGAGGTGACATGCACCTCAGTGGACTTAACTCATAGTATGCGTGCATTTTTTGCTGAATTCTTGGAAGTCAGCTTTAAGAAAAGCTATTTGATTTCATAAAGCTGACCAATATTTTTGTAAGCATTTTATTTGTAGGATAATAAATGACCAGAGGAAGACAACTTTGATCTGTGTTGCCAACTTGGTCCTGTACTGCAATACATGTGATCCAAGAATCCCTGTTTATATGGAAAAATAGTGTAGGAATATACAGTACATCAGTGTATAAAGGATTTTTTGAGAACCTATGGTCAATACATACGCTTTTTTTTTTTGCCAGTCCAATATAAGCTTTTATGTTGTGAGTTCTGCCTGTGTGCTGACCATCTCTTTTCACAACTTCCTAGATCCCCTGCATGCTTTGCGGTATCTCATTCACACAATCCTTTGGCTTACTTTAAAATTCTAAGGGCTACATATCTAATTGTATCTCCCTGCCAGCAAGCAGTGATACCTGTAATGACTGTGTGCAGCGCCCCTCTCCCCCCCCAGTCCTTACCTGAGCCCCTTCCGATCCATGTTCACAATAGACTTGGCTGGATGGGGACACTCCCTCTTCATTGGCTGACACAGCAGTGGGAGCCCAGTGGCTCCCACTCCTGTCAATCACAGCCAATGAGGGGGGCGGGGTCGAGCTGCGGCGGCGTCTTATGGACACATAGAGCAGTGGCTCGGGAGTGAGCAGGCAGCAGTGCCCCCCAGGGCAAGCAGCTTTCTCTGGGGGCACTGCTCGAGGGCAAAGAGCCAGGAACGCCTGCGAGGGACCCGAACAGATGAGGATCAGGGTTACTGTGTGCAAAACAGCAAAGCAGATAAATATAACGTTTGTTATTTTAGAATAAAACCCCAAAGCTTTAGTATTACTGTAAGTTTCCTCCTCTCTGCAATTCCGTAGTTCAGGAGGCAGGATCTGTGAAATTTATGACACAGCAGTGGCTAGTCAATACAGGTCACAGAATTCAAGAAGTACATGTAAGACATCTTCACAAAGTACGTTTATAAAGTCAAGATCGTTCAGATTTTACCATAAACTTGTTTTTTATGTGTTAAAATGTGCTTAGGTGCCCCAATCACCTTGCATGCTATAATATATACAGTAGTATGTTGTTTGACTTGCCTCCATAATACTATCTAGGAGGAATAGCTGTTGTGCAGATACCACTGTATTTTTTTTTTATCCCTAACATCCAACAAAGCCAAGCATTATGTTGAAAAAACAGGGGCATTTGCAGGCTGCTCCCTGCATGACAGAAAGGGTTAAAGCTGCCACCAAGCTCGCCCCAGGAGGTGATTAACGGTGCACTGTATGGTTAAGTTGTGATATAAAAAATGAAAAGCCTTTTCTATAAATACTTCCCATGGTATCATTTAGTCAGTGTCTTTCTCCTCCCAAGAAAAAAATGATCTACTACAAAATAGTGAACTGTATACACTATATATTGGCACAAAGATGGCCATTCTCCCCGTAGTAACCAGGGGCTCTAAATAAATGATTTCAACAATGTTTTATTAAAGGAGGACAAGAACCCTCAAGCTGCATTAATCGGTGAGAAGTCGAGTGGCACTTTTGTCATGGAAATGTTAAGTATATAATAGTTGAGGCAAACAATGTGTGGGCCACTTCATTCTTTCAGCCGTGCTGACACCTCTCAGTGAGGAGCTGCAGGGAAGGATGTGGGAAAGGACTGCTCTCTGCTGAAGCTCATAGTTTATATTGAAGAATGCTTTTCTCAAAATGCTCTTTTGCAGAGTTACACAAGAGAAACAGGTTGTTTCCCCTGTTACGTTGTGCTCTTGAAGGAGTGTTTTACCTAGATATAAAAAAATCATATCATAAAAGTACAACTTTCTGAAAGGCTGGAAAATAGGATCTGCCATGCCATGCCGTTGGTTACATTTTTAGATATGTTTCAGTATACACTTATTTTCACTTTAAAGGATAAGTGCACATTCTTTTTGACCCCTTTCTCTAATCAAGTACTACTGTACTGCCTCCCTCTCCAGATGCATACTTACCTTGGTTTAGCAGGCCATGGGCCCCAGTTTTGGTTTACATTCCAGCCTGAAGATTTTCCTTACACATAGACTTCTGTAGGACAGTCTCCTGAAAGTCTCCAACTTTGAGAAGTCTGTGGGGAGCTACTTTGCAGGTACAGCCAGGTCACAGAAGGTCTAAAGACCAAAAGCCCTGTCATATTTTTTTGTTTTCTGTGTCCTCGCTGGGAATTTACCTTTTATATTTATCCTGGCCATCGCTGTCCATGTGATGAAAGCAATAAAAAATCCCAGAGTTTAAAAGCTGTCACCAGACCAGGAAATGAGGAGGAGACTTCCAATGGAAACAGTTGTTGCAGTGAAAGCCTCCTTTACATAGGCAGGCGATAAATATTGGGGGCTGAGCTGTGGTTTCACTGGCCCTGACTGCCCAGCCACAAATTAGCATGGCAGGCAGCCATGGCAGTACACAATGCCATAATAAAAATGATACAACCTATCATGTTTGGCAGGCATAGTTGCCACCGAACTTGATCCATGTACATGGGTCCATGCCGTAACTGTTATGCAATCACACGCAATGCAGGTAGTTGTGGTGCAGTGCTCTAGGCTTCCAGTGGTTAACACAGGCGATAGGGAACTAACATATGGCCTCCATCGATGACTGCTTTTCAAAAGACAGGCACATCTGTGAACTTTAAGAGGACATTTCCATTCAGTTTGGAAAGACTTCCTCCTGCTTACTGTTGTGTCTTAAGGACAGGAAATGAGGGACATCTCCAGAATGGGACAAATGCAGCAATTCAGCCAATAGCTCCCACTTTTACCTGTGTCTAAAATAATAGATAGACCCAATCTTGCTTAGTCACATGGTATGACTAAGGCTCTCGCCAAAACGCATTTTATTATTACTCTTATGTAGTCAATAAAATTTACTATATGGAATAGTGGGCTGTTGTGATTAAAATGGTATTTCTATATACCTGACAAAGACCAGCTAGGTGTAACTAACGCAATTACAATACTCACAAAACCCTTTATACTAATGCTGCAGCATTAGGAGACAAACATCCCGACAAAGACAATAAAACATGAGTTGAGACCAAATGCATTTTATTATTACTCTTATGTAGTCAATAAAATTTACTATATGGAATAGTGGGCTGTCTGCTCCATCTATTTGTTTATCCTGTTGATGTGTGGAAGGACACACTGAGCCTTAGCACCTGTGCGTGGATCTTGCATTTGAATCGGGCTTTCTTAGTAGTGAGCACTGCTTCTACTAGACTTTCCTTGCCTGTGTCTCCTATGAGATCAGGAAGTCATTGGATTGGTGCTGCAGATGGGCATGGTGCTGGATTCTGAGTGAAGGCATCTAAGTGTTCAGGGGTAGTGGGTGTGTGTTGGGGGTGGAACGGGGATGAACAGCGAAAGTGGAATGTATTTAATCTTAATGCAGAAAATTAAATAAAGTTAAAACATCTTCTCACATTTTTTGAGGCCCTAACATTCGCATCTTGCCTTATAATCTATTGCAGCCTCCTGCTGGTAGTGACAGAAGGACATGACATGCTCTGTTTTCCCAGCATCCATACTATTAAAGTACATTTAACTAAACCCAGAACCTTTTTATTTTATTTTGGATAGACTAGGTAATGGTTGAAATTCCCTTTTCCCTTCACTTTCTCACCTGTAGACCCAACTGGAAGTGAGGAGAAATGTGTCCAATGCAAGAGAAATCCTTTCTTAGATAGTCGTCCCCAAAACAAGTGTCCTTATTGGAAAATTTCCCTTCTATTCCTGTTGTGGTCAATTCTAGGTTTTATCTTACTTTCTGTCCCAGTGATAGTGGTAGGTCTATTTCAGTCTTTATTACACCAGCAAGGAAATCTCCTTACCAGAAAACAACCCAATACCATTTTTTTAGACGGAGTACGAGTACGATACTTTTTTTCAAGTAGTCGCTGATACCAATTACTGATACCTATTTTTAGTGTCATGTGACAGTTTTTTTTCGGGTTCGTTTACACCTTACATGCATGAAAACCGATGGGAAAACCACACAGATTTCTCTTACAGAGACACCAGGTTCACATCAATTTCATGTGCATTTCAGTGAGTTTTTACAGCCTGTTCACATATGTGCTGGCAAGCCGTGTGTTTTGAAAAAGAGTCCTGTGGGATTTCAGTCCGGTTCAGGTGCGATTTCTAATCTCATACACTACAATTCCCATTGGAATCTCACCTCAACCACTGAACTAAATTGCCCTGGATCAAGCTTGGAAATTGCACTGCAAACCGGCTCAAACATATGTGAATGGAGTTTGAAGGTGTAGGTTTTAGTATCGGATCATTTGCACAAGTGCAAATGCTTAGTATCGGCACCGGTGCAGGTATTGGTATCGGTGCAATGCTCCTTACAAATTACACTCACACAGACCTTGCTCTTTTTATACCAGTGATGTCTCCTATACCACATGCCTCCAACTATGAACAATCCTGTATAGATAGCTAGACACTGCTACAGGGACTGCCATGGATCTCATTGGTTAAGCAGGGATCATGATGGAATATAGGGTTGGAACCCAATTTTGCTGCAGTCCATCCAGAACTAAATGCCTGTTAAAAAGCTTTTACTGCTTTTAAGAACAACAGCACTAATACTGAGGGCATGCTTGGGTCACACATTCTTTTCAAATATTTTTTGAACTGTAATAAAAATTCTAGTTCAGGTTGTGAAATATTTGCCCTGCAGTTTTCTTTACTATTACTATAAAAATTTGATTATTTTTCCACATTCTTTTACATTTTTCTTCCAGTTATGAGCAGAAGCTCACAATGCACATGCATCTACTTCACAGCATATGTTTTAGGGTAGGGAGATCAAACAACATCTAGTTAGACCCGTTCAATAGCCAATGGAGTTACCAGGAATCAAACCCCAAGTAATCAAAACAGAAAAATATTTACAAAGGTAGGACACATTACTTTATTTCCAAGCAGGAAAAATATCTCAGGAATTTAATAAATTTTCACAATTTAAAGTTTCTTGCCATTGGAGATATTTCAGCCTCATTTCCTGTCCTGTATGCCCAGGAGTAAGATAAATATACAAATATCCAACAAGAAGGAGACAAATACCCTCTTAGGCAGACCATAGATGCTTCATTTTTTTATCAGTCAACTAGCAGGTTGAACGAAAAAAATTAATTACTCAATTTCCCCAATCGCAAATTCAAGGTGGATGGGGGAATCTTCCTGCTGAGCATTTGTATTTTGAGGGTGGGGAGAATTCCCCGCTGCTAGAATACATGGCTGCGCTGCTGATTGAGCAGAAATTTACCAACAGGGATGTTGTACAGAGGTCAACCAGTAGATCGACTTCTGTACAAACACCTTGTCCATACTTGAATCGAAATTTGGCCAGTCCCTGCTGAACCAGCTGAATTTCAATCCATGTATGGAAACATGTGAATAGACAGAAAAATATGTTAATCACAAACAACGAAATACCCCCTTTATTCTTTGTTACCAGTGCCCACAAAGTATTAGACGTAGCAAGTAGTTGAATCATTTACTTTAAATGCACCAGTGATTATACAACCAGCATTTAAATAAGAGATGATAATAACCTATTTTATGGGGTTGATTTACTGAAGGCAATTGCAAGGGAATTTTTCTTTAGCTTAGTTAGTAAGTAAAGCTCTGCTAATTTCCATCATCCAATCATGTGCAGACATAATACTGTCTTTTAATTTCCTTGTACATTGGGTATTTCACTTAATTCACTAAGCTAAGGGAAAATTCCCTTTCAACGTAAAAATGGAACTGCCTATTTGTCTTTACTAAGTCTGCCCTATAGTGCAGGTTATTTGTCTTTAGTATATCAAACTCTACAGGGTTTATCGAAATGTAAAGATGTAACAATAGTCACATTGGATGTTCTACGATTTTGGTCTGGTTAGAAACTAAAAGTAGGACATAATTGTTTGAAAACCACAGTACACGTTATTTAAAACCAAGTTTGTATTAGAGTCATAGTACAAAATGTGTTACTTATGTTTTTGTCTTTTCCAAATAGAAACATTATTTTCCACGCTTGCCCCAAGCATGTGTCACTGCAGAACATCCTTCCATGTTATTTGGAAAAGTGATCAACTTTGTGAATAGGGTAGCGTACTGAGTAAAGGGGGCAATCTGGGCTTGCTTGATTAGCCACTTGCTTACTGGGCACTTAAACCCCCCTCAGTCCCAGACCAATTTTCAGCTTTCAGCGCTGATGCACTTTGAATGACAATTGCGCGGGCATACAACACTGTACCCAAATGAAATTTTTATCATTTTTTTCCCACAAATAGAGCTTTCTTTTGGTGGTATTTAGTTACAGCTCGGAGTTTTATTTTTTGCTAAACAAACAAAAAAAGATGCAAAAAAAAAAAAAAAAAAATCATGTTTTAATAGTTTGTTATAAAATTTTGCAAACGGGTCATTTTTCTCCTTCATTGAAGTGCGCTGATTAGGCGGCACTGATAGGCTGCATTGGTGGGCACTGATGGGCTGCATTGGTGGGCACTGATAGGCTGCATTGGTGGGCACTGATAGGCTGCACTGGTGGGCACTGATAGGCATAGTTAAGGCGGCACTAATAGGCACAGATAAGGCGGCACCGATGGGCACAGATAAGGCGGCACTGATAGGCAAAGATGGGCACAGATAAGATGGCACGGATGGGTGGCACGGATAAGTGGCACGGATGGGTGGCACGGATGGGCACTGATAGGTACCACAGATAGATGGGACTGATGGGCACTGATAGGTGGCACTGATAGGTGGCTCTGATAGGTGGCACTGCTGGGCACTGATGGGCGGCACTGCTGGGCACTGATGGGCGGCACTGCTGGGCACTGATGGGCGGCACTGGGGTGCAGCACCTTTGAGGCAGATTGGGTGGCACTGTGGGTGGCACTGTGGGTGGCACTGTGGGGTGGCACTGTGGGTGGCACTGTGGGTGGCACTGTGGGCATTATGGGCACAGACGGGGGGCACTTACTTTTACTTTGTTAAACTTCAGGATGGCACTGCGGGAGGCAGGTGGGCACTGGCAGGTGGCATGTGGTGACTTTCATTGCTGGCCGTGATCGGGACTGATGTCCCGATCACGGCCGCCGGTGATCGGCTTTTTTTTTTTCTCCTCGCGCTGTCAGCGCGAGGAGGAATAATAGCCGATTACCGGCTCCGTTCTATCACATGATCAGCTGTCATTGGCTGACAGCTGATCACGTGATAAGGGGTCGGGATCGACCCCTTACACGGATCGGTGATCAGGCGAGTCTCACGGACTCGCCGATCACAGAGCGCGCCGCGCGCGCCCCTCAGGGGGCGCGCAGGCCGCTCGTAACCGGGACGACGTCAATAGACGTAGTCCCGGAAATCTAGGTCTGCGCTAATGCCGTCATTCGGCAATAGCGCGGTACCCAAGTGGTTAGTAAAAAATATATAAAAAAAAGTTTGCTGGTTCAGTAGACATTTTAAGAGATATGAGGGGTTACTTACTAAGGGCAAATCCACTTGGCACTAGAAGTGCACTTGGAAGTGCAGTCGCTGTAGATTTGAGGGGAACATGCAAGGAAAGTAAAAAAACAGCATTTTTGCTTGCACATGATTGGATGATAAAATCAGCAGAGCTTCCCCTCATTTCAGATCTTACTCTCAGATCTTCAGTGATTGCACTTTCAAGTGCACTTGCAGTGCACTTATAGTGCAGAGTGGATTTGCCTTTAATAAATACACCCCATAGTGATTCTGCTCCATTATGGCAACTTTGGCCAAGCTACAGATGTGGAGTCAGTGTTGGTGTGGCACCTTTTTTTAAGTATACCAGTGTTCCCTTTGTACTGAAAGAGAATCCATACTTACCTAATTTATACTGTATGTGAAATGATAATTCTGTTGCGCCAGAGAGATTGGCGGCATTACTAACTTATGGTAGAGCAAGACAGATTGGAGGGGCTGGAGCCATTTTCTAGATGTATTCCTAGACTGAGTCAATATTTGCATAACTGAATACTGCAGGAACCCCTATGCCCAGAAAAAAAAGAAGATTTCTAGACAAGGCTATTTGCAGGCAGTACTGCGTGTGTGTGCAGTATGATCAAGTTGGCATATTCACATACAAATAGGTCAGTACACGGAATGCATAGTGTATAGTGGGAGCAACCAGCGGTTACATTTTGCCATACACTTAAAGAGTCTTTTGCTGAACAGAAAAAAAAATCAAAAAAGTTCCTCTACCTATGCTACACATGAATCTCCTGCTCTGGCTATTGTACTTTAACAGCTGGCTATCAAAATACCCAACCAGTGCCTCCATCTGATTGGATGCAGATGCTATTCTGGCAACAATTTTTTGTCCAGCTCCTTTGATTCTTCAAGTTAGGGATGTCGGGTAGGTGCTGACAGGGCTATCCACTGGGCCAATTTTGACTGGTTCTTCAAAAACCAACCCAAAATTTGCTTTGTGTATTGACAGCTTTAGTTTGATTACTGTGATTTCTGCTAAACAACTACATAACAGCCACATTGTTTTCAGTGAGTTAGTTGACTCATAAATTTGCATTGTAAAAAGTAGCATGTAGTACAGTAATTGTGGATCATTGCCAAGCAAGAGTCAGGGCATGCATGTGGTATGGATAAATGTGACTGCCCCAATATACTTATAAAATTATAAATGAAAGAATGTTGGAAACCAGCTTTTTTTTTAAACATAAACATGTTAACTGTTTTGATAAGTTTATTTATCTCAGGCTGTAGATTCAGAAGCCTTAACCTCTCCAAGTCGGCTGCACGCATATATGCAGCCACTCGATGGGTGGGCCTTAACACAGAGTGGGTGCATATATGTGGCCCTGTGTGAAACCACCTACCGTGCTGAGACCACTCTCTCAGCACCATGACCGGTGGGAATCGGTAAGCTTCTGATGCATACGTGTGATCAGGTGCTTTCCAATCATGTGACCACTGTGACAGCCAATCACAGTAGTCACATGACCTAAATGCCCATCTCCGCCTCCTGGCTTTTAGAACTCTTAAAGGGCCGGGAGGTGGTTGGCACGAATGGGGTTAAGCAGGCCATAGACACGTAGAAATCTAAACAAACATTCTTGTGGATAAACTGTTTGTTTTTCACATAATTGGTGTGCCCGCTGAAACATGTGATTTTCATCCTGCAACCAAAAGTGTGTGAACATGTTGGATTGTTTTTTTAAACAAAAAGCAGATTCCTAATCATTGATGGGGGAATCATATGAAAAAAAATGGAATGCGCATGAGTTAGGAAAGTATGACCTGGAAGGAAAAGAGCATTCACTGTCAAGAAAGTTTTTTTTTTCACATAACAATAAACATGTATGAATAGCAGACACTAAGAACAAGATATGTGTCTGCCTGCAGAGGGGAATAGAAAACATGTGCTTGCGTTATAATGAAAATGGATGATACCTTATGTACTAATGCATTTCCAGCACAAGGAATCACGTAGGCTAATGGAAGGCTTGTACATAAAGTGCCATAGTGTCTGCAACCAAAGTGGAATACTCTGCGGCAAGAAAAGAATAGTGTTTTTACTCAGCACCATGATTTTAATAGACAAGGGGAGTGTACAGAGGGAGTCTACAGTAGGGGGATAGATGAGGTCAAAATACATTGCATTATTTCCACAGATGATGAAAAAAACTGTTGTTTTAGCAGAGCAAATTTGGAAACAATGATGGCACATTCGCATAAAAAAACTAACAGCATTTTTGTTTTTCGTTCAACTAATATTTTTTGTTTTCTACTAATCTTTGGCCTGCTTTAAAGTTACAGGCACATTTTAAATTCTGTAAAAGTCAGCAATGGCCCTGCCTCTAGATCTTATCTGTTGGTCCTTTTATGTGATGGGGAAGCCTAGCTGATCTATAGGAAGATTTGGGAGCAGGTCCAAGCTTGACTTTTACAGGAACGTATGGGGGATTCATTTACTAAAACTGGAGAGTGCAAAATCTGGTGCAGCTGTGCATGGTAGCCAATCAGCTTCTAAGATTTTGCACTCTCCAGTTTTAGTAAATCAACCACTTGGTTTGTCCATAGCTTCAACTGCCTAAATGTCTAGATCTACTGGTTTTCAACAAATTGATTGCCTGCATTAGGTCAAGTTGCTCAAGTTTCTAACAACTTTACATTACAGTGGCTGAAATTTGTATACAGGAGGACAATATTTTGTTGTTGCTTTATATACTGTAAGGTAACCTGTAGTTTAGGCTTTCAAGGGTTCAAAGAAAAATAAGAACATCAGAAATTCTCAATACACAACTAGTTTTAAAACAGTGGCTCAACATGACCTCAACCTAATCCGTACAAGGAAAGTTTATTGTTATCTGCAACCATCCTATTGGTGAGAACAAAAGTAAAACCGCATAATGTTTAAATTACACTCTCCTTATTCTCTTGCTAATTATTTCATAGTGTGCACAGTGAATGTGAGGAGCCTGTCTGTAAAACACATCATTTTAAGAGGATCCAGCCCCGTCTATTAATAATTGCATTGCTGCCCTATTATTGTCTAAGAATAATGAGGGAATTAAAGTCCTGGCCCCCAACCTGAAGTTATCCTGAAATGTTTTCAATTAACTCTTGGCACTGACAGGAAAGCATCAAACCTTTCCCATGCTGAAATATGGAAAGTCTGCAGGGAACATCTCAGCAGGAGAGGAATTTCATTAAAACCAGCACATCATAATTCAACGACTTCTGCTCTCACTTCAAGCAGCTCTATTGATAAGGACTCCAAAGCGATTTTATGGATTTGCAAAGAGAAATGATTTCATAAGATCTTTCCAAGCAGTTTGTTTTGGCATTCAGCCTCTACTATCTGGCCTAATGAAAAAAAAAAAAAAGGTAGAGAAATAATGAAACTGACACTTTGGGTAAAATTTTCCGTATGGAAATATTTTGAAGGAATGAGAGGCAGCAGAGTAGGGTGCATGCTATGCTATTAAAAAATCCTCTGTTTGAAATATAATTATTATCATGACTTGCCATTCATCTCCTTGGTGAATTTTTGTTTTATTTTACATTTTTTTGTCAATCTTTTGCCCCAAGTCCATATATAAACACCAAAACAAGGTGATAAAGGTGTGTTTACATTTTCAAAAAAATTACGTTTTAAATAAAATGATGGATTTGCGCCTTGCCTTTGACATGGACAATGGAGGTAGCCATATGCAGTGATCACATGCAATGGAAGTAAGGTGGGCCTGACCTTTTTGTTGGAACAAAGACTTGGTAATGTTTTCCTCAGCAGTTATGTATATATATATATATATCCACTTTAAGACCAGGTCTTATCTGACACTTTTTGTTTACATGTAAAAATCTGTATATTTTGCTAGAAAATTACTTAGAACCCTCAAACATAATTTTTCTTTTTTTAAACAGAGGCCCTATGGAATAGCTGGCTGAAAAAAACAATACCGAGATATGCAGGCATCATCCCGGTATAATATGTCAAAGTCTAGAGATGTACCAGTAGTAGTCAGAGCCCTCCAACCGAGATAGACGTAAAACCACATAAAGACGCCACAGAACTCACAACATAGCATAGACCTGAGGTGTGCCCTGGTCAGCTGGTCAGAACACCAAAAAGGGGGCATACCCAAGATAACTAATGGCTGATTGTAAAAGAGGGATGTGAAGGAAGTGCCCTGTAAAGGCGGTGGGAGGGAGGGTATCGTGCACTGGAACTGACAAGGTGGGCTTCTTAACCGCTTCCCGACCAGCTGTCGTAGCTATACTGCGCCCGCAGTGTGTCCCCGGAGCTGATTCGTGTGCTCAGGGGGCACGATGACCGACAGGCACTCGCAATCGATTGTGTTAGAGCGAGAACCAGGATCTGTGTGTGTAAACACACAAATTCCGGTTCTGTTAGGGGAGAGGAGAGAGATCGTGTGTTCCTACAAAGTAGGAACACACGATCTCTCTCCTCCTCTAGTCAGCCACATTCCCCCCACAGTTGGAAACACACATAGGGAATACAGTTAAACCCTTGATCGCCGCCTAGTGTTAACCCCTTCCCAGCCAGTGACATTTATACAGTAATAAGGGGCTCTTTTTAGCTCTGATCACTGTATAAATGTCACTGGTCCCAAAAAAGTGTCTGATGTGTCCGTCGCAATGTTGCAATCCTGATAAAAATCACAGATCACAGCCATTGCTAGTAAAAAAAATAATAAAAAAAATGGCATAACTCTATCCCCTATTTTGTAGAGGCTATAACGTTTGCGCAAACTAATCAATATACGCTTTTTGAGATCTTTTTACCAAAATTATGTAGAAGAGTACATATCGGCCTAAACTGATGAAGACATTTTTGGGATATTTATTATAGCAATAAGTACAAAATATTGTGTTTCTTTCAAAATTGTCAATTTTTTTGTTTATAGCACAAAAAATGAAAACCGCAGAGGTGATCAAATACCACCAAAAGAAAGCTCTATTTGTGTGAAAAAAAGGACAAACATTGTGTTTGGTTACACAACATCGCAGGACTGCGCAATTGTCAGTTAAAGTGATGCAGTGCCGTATAGCAACAAACGGCCTGGTCAGGAAGGGGGCAAATCCTTTGCGGGGTTGAAGTGGTTAAATACCGACCTCCCCCAGGCTCCTAGCATAAATTCAGGCCACCATACTGGCCTTCTTATATATACAAATATATATATATTAGATTGTAAGCTCTTCTGAGCAGGGTCCTCTTAATCCTCTTGTATTTTATTGTATTGTAACTGTATTGTCTCCTTTTTATATTGTAAAGCGCTGCCTAAATTGCTGCCACTATACAAATCCTGAATAATAATAATTATATATATATATATATATATATATATATATATATATATATGACTAAAAAGCGCAATTATAAAAATATTTCATTTTTGTTTTTAGCTCACACCCCTTCTCCTATTGGAATTGGGTCATCTGGAGATTCAATTAGAGAAAGACAGTCACTCGAGGAAAAGCTACAGCTGTAGTTCCTCTTTAGACTACCCAGTATGAACTGCAAAACCAGTGTCATGTGTGCACCAGATATTACAGAGACCCCTATTACTAGGCCATTAATTTTAACAAAAACAATCCGACAATATTATATATGCATTTAACATATTTAATAGATGTTACCTGTAACAGCCTCCCTTATGTAGATGGCTGAATGCCCTGATGGAGCTGCCATCTTGGATATAACATCAGCAGCCCCAGCAGACTCAGAACTGTCAATCAAGTGACACTTTATACTAGTTTTTCCCTCCTACCCTGGCAGCTACATAAAAGGATATGTAGGGAGGTGATGGAAGGTATGGAGGAGCTGCTTGCACAGACAGTAACTGGACACTTCTGGAAGAGGAGAAGGCTATGGCATGCAAGGAGGAAGGGGGCTGTGCTTAGAATAGACTAGTCAATCTTTCTAACAAGATCAAAGGGACGTTGTAAAGGAATGCAAATTATGTTTAGGAAAAGGAAACACTCTACAAGTAAGCATGTAAAAAAAACAGTCTTTTTGTACTATTGCATCTCCGTTTTTGAGTTGGTGACTGGGTCTCTTTAAAGTTTGTACTCACTGACAACATGCTATAGTTGGCCACTCAGGACTGAGTACTGCCTAATAGTGTGGTCACATGTTCCCTCATATCTGGAAGTCCCTCTCTGTTAGTATATCAAGTCATGGCTTCCACAGAATGGGGAGATGCAGTGAGGGAGTACAGATGGATGAATATATCTTGCCAGGGCTGGGCTATCAGGAGACAGTCAAACGACAGTGTCTCTTTGACACTGGTTTCATACTTTGGGCATTCTACGTATAGCATTTACAGATTGGCACATGTCTTTAACCAAAAACAGTTGCAGCTAGCCCACCACACTTGCAATCTGCTACTGGTAGAGATGGTGGATGTCTTCTCCAGCACATAAATGTCAAAGCAGAACTGAGAAAATGGCTAAATGGCTGGAGGATATGTTTTGTAGTACTGTGACCTCTCAGTGCATACTCTTTGATATGCAAATTGTTTGCCACCTTAAGAATAGCATTAAAAGAAGTGCTTGAGGGCAAGAAAGAGGCATTTACACCAGAATACTTGCATTATCATATGTTATGTTAATGTGCCCTGACATTGCTTTGCGTTTTTAAAAGACTCCATTTAATTTGACTACATTTTCAAACTGCAGGTCATCAAGTCAAAGATGCAGCCTGCAGGACTTTTTCTTAAAGCACCAACAAGTAATGCATTGGTGTGCACACATTCAATTAGAAATACTTACCCTTGTAAATGCATCAAAATGCACGACTATATGTCCGATATGATGAGGCCCTAAAGGTACTCCTCCCTTTGTCTAAAGTATTAACCTCCCTGGCGGTATGATTATTTCTGATTTTAGGTGCTGAAAGCGGTACAATTATTTTGCATGGAAATTTGGCATTTTATATTGTAGGCCTGCAATTATTAGGAATAACTCTCTTAAATCTGTTCAAAAAAGAGTCTAGTAGACATCCCAGGTATGATAAAGTTTATAATATAATAAATAATGATAATAAATAATAATAAAAATTATTCAATAATGTAATCAAATCCAAAAACACTGAAATTTGCTCATTTGCAGAATTGTCGCTGTCATTAGATTTAGTGTTTGATGACGAATTTCCCCACAAATCGCTATCCCTCAATTCTGCAAGTGATTCTAATTTATTGTCGCTGTTTTCTAATTGGTCTAAAATCACTTTTGACATAAAGGGACACTTTTTGGTTGCTATGGACAATCTCCAAATTCCAGGCAGAAAAAACAGTATTTATAATATAAAAGTGCATGCAGGGCACTGGACAGACCATAGGGACAAAGGGGGTGTGTATTTTTTTTTTATACAGTACTGTAATATGTAAGATTACAGTACTGTATGTGTTTTGTGTATTTTTACTTTTTTGAATTTGGCGCCGATCTCCGCTCCCATGCGTCGTAACGTCGCAGGGAACGGAGCTCGGCGGCACTCGGACACTGTGTGAATCGAGTGGAGGATGGCTCGCACACACAGCAGGGGGACATCACTGGATCCAGGGGACAAGGTAAGTAAGTCTGGCTCGGGGTTACCGCTTGTGGTACTGAAATTCCACCCCGAGCCAGACTCGGGATTACCGCCAGGGAGGTTAAGAAACCCAATCACTCAATAAAAAAAGCTTTAAAGCGGAACTTCACTCTCTAAATCAACAGTGATTATTTTTAAACCTTATGCTGCTAGCATCAGTAAATAGACAGGAAAGTATATACCTGACGAAGACATTTTTGGGATATTTATTATAGCAATAAGTACAAAATATTGTGTTTCTTTCAAAATTGTCAAGTATATACCTACATCTACCTATATCTACTTACTTTTAAACTTTTTTTTTTACATTTCTTCAGTTTTTGATACATGGTGTTATAATTAATAAATTTTCCTTCACTTAGGATTTACATATATTTTCAAACAGAAACAGAGAGGTGACATTGCTGAGCCTGCAATTGCCTAATCAGGAACAATTTATATCACCTTTCTGGTTGTGTAATGTAGAGAATGTGTATAATACTGGCCAATGATGGCTTAAATTTTGGCTGATTCCTGATGAAGCTTCAAAAATTCAAGCTTCAGGTGGCCCTGCAAGCACCTTTGCTGGCTAGAAGAAAGACGATTTGATGATCGGCCTATCAGATGCAGTCACTGTTCAGGAATTCAACAGCTGGCAACATTGTTTTTCCCCCTCCACGTTGCTTAGCGTGGATGGGGGAATTGTTTTTTCTCGATCGGCCCATGACCTGTGTATGGCTAGCTTTGGACACAGGCTGGCTATGCAGAATTTCCAATCCTTTGACAAGTAAATAACTATTTAGCTGCCCTAAGTTTTACGTGAAGCTTAACTCCTGATTGCTTTAAACCTGCGATTGGTGGTAGAAGAATTTGGGTTGTTCTAAATCATACAGTGCACTATAGAATCACTCATAGATTGAAGTTTAGTACATAATAAAAGTGTTACTTTATGTTCTTATGTACTGGTACTGCATTATATTTTAGAAATATCTCATTTTGAATTGCCTACTACTGAAGAGGTTACATAACTTTTCTCAGATGCTCGCATAACCTATTTTCTCCTGGATCCTGTTCCCTCACAACTACTACAATCACCCTCTTATTCAATCCTATGCTCCCTCATTTACATCTTTAATCTCTCCCTCTCTAGTGGCACCTTCCCCTTCCTCTAAAACATGCATAGATCACTCCTATACTTATAAAGCCCTCACTGGACCCCAGTAACCTGAACAACTTAAGACCCATCTTATTGCTCCCATTCACCTCTCAACTTTTAGAATGCTTAGTCTACAACTGTCTGAGCTTCTACTTCATTGAAAACAACCTTCTTGACCCCTTCCAGTCTGGGTTTCCAGTGTGGCACTCCACAGAAACTGCCCTTCTAAAACTCACTATGAATTTACTAACTGCTAAAACCAATGGCCACTGCTCCATACCCCTACTATTAGACCTCTCTTCAGCTTTCGATACTGTTGACCACCCACTCCTTCTCAATAAACTCTGTTCCCTTGTCCTAAAATATTCTGCTTCTGATTCTCCTGCTAATGTATAAAACACCTTGAGCCATTAGAACCACTTTAAAGTGGTTGTAAACCCGCAAAGAAAAAAATAAATAAAAAGAAAAACCCACAAGACAAAGGCATAATGAGCTAGTATACATAGCATACTAGCTCATTATGAAATACTCACCTTAGATCAAAGCCCCTGCAGCGGTCCCAGTACATAGTTCCGGCCGGCCCAGGTAATCTGGGCTTCAGATCTGTGATTGGCTGGAGCCGTGATGACGTCACTCCCGCGCATGCCACAAACGTGCCATTGATTCAGTATGCATGTGCCGATGACCTGCAGATTTAGGAGATATCCGGGGTAGCTACAGGTAAGCCCTATTATAGGCTTACCTGTTGTAAAAAGTGGATTGTAAGGGTTTGCAACCACTTTAATTTTACCCTAGCACAGTATACAGCCTAGTGCACCAAAATACACTGTTGTAAATGCTGTATGTATTGTGGTGAGTAAGAAGTGCTTTAAAAAATAGGGCTGGTCCTTTTTTTTGTCCATTAAGGTGCCATGGCAGCTTATTCCAAAGTTACTCAATGCACCAAAAAGCGTGTTAAAGCACATTATATTGTTTTGTGAATTGGCCCTAAGACCTGTCCTTCAGTGGATTGTTCTAGTTTTAAAAGATCAGGATCTGGGTGTGTAAAAAATGTGAAAAAAAAAGTGTAATTAATCATTCTAATGCTATTTGATTATTACTGTTGAAAATAAAAACATATATATACTTTTTTCTCCTCTTTATTTCTTGAAAATCTTTTTTGCCGTGTTTTATCTGTTATTCGGGTATTAAAGATGCAAGAAGTAACTGAAGAAAAAAAAGGAAAGAACATCTGGTAGAATTGTTATATCATTTCCATACTTATTCCTTTCCCCTCATTATTTCCTTTCAGCATATGTTTTATATTATTAGGATAACAGGGAAAAGGCAATTGGCTTTCATTCAAGGTATGCGTTATTCGTATAAATGGAATTTGCACAATAGAATGAATCACAGTCTTTTTTTTTTTTCATTTGCAGATGGAAGCAATACAATAGGATCTCAGGGGCCATTACAGAACAGTCTACAGTCCTGGCTGTCACTATGGAAAAAATGAGAAGTTGAATAAATGCGTGCAAAAAAAAAAAAAAAAAAACCTTTAATCCAAAAGTTGCCTTTGCTATTAATCTTTCTGAATTTTATTTACTAAAGTTGGCTTTGAACTGCTAGTGAGTGTGAGCAGTGATCACCCGCCAGCATCATTCGTTCTGCTTCCTCTTAGCCCAGGCTGTCTTGGACACAACCCTGCGGGTGTATCATCAGGCCAGTCAGGGCTTACTGTACTACTGCACCTAAAGAGGAACTGCACCCCCAGGTAAAAAAGTTTACCCAGGAATGACAGCTAACTTCTTAGTTTGGACCTGGAAACACCTCAACTCTACCCATTCTATTGATGGCACAATGCACCTCCTAAACACTGTCACTCACCTCACTTCTTACAAAAAGCAGAGCTGGGATCTGAAGGGCAAATCACCTGGCACCCTGTCATGTGGGGGTGGTAAAAGAGAGTCCTCAGCCCTGTGTAATCCTTAACTAGAGTGCCTTACACAGGGCTTCTTCTCATCACTCCTGTGGACAAGTGGAGAAAAGTGAACCTTAAAGTGGTTGTAAACCCTTGCAGACCACTTTTACCTACAGGTAAGCCTAGATAAAGGCTTACCTGTAGGTGCAAGAAATATCTCCTAAACCTACACGGTTTAGGACATATTTGCAAAAGACAGGCACCCCTGTCTACGGCACATGCGCACTGAGCGTGCCGCTGCTAACGGCGATCATGCCGTTAGTGGTGGCTCCCGCGGGCATGCGCGGGAGTGACACCATCATGGCTCCAGCCAATTACAGCGCTGGAGCCATGATACCCGGAAGGAAGATGGACGCTTTGTGGAAGAGGGGACAGCGGTGACATTACAGGCTCCTGTGTCAGGTAAGTGACACATAATGGGCTACTATGCGTGCTTTACCTTTGCAGGGAAACAAAGAGGATGTAAAACCCATCAGGGTTTACTTCCTGTTTAAGGTTGTCTAAGGGTTCATTCTGACATGCACAGCAGCCCTTGCTGCCCCTCTGAAAATCAATCTGCAGTGTATGAGGTGTAGCTCCCATACACTTAAATGGGTTGCATTCAATGGTGGTACCGCCTGCCGACATGAAGTTTCAATTTTGTCATGGCCATGAAGCACAGCATTGTGGCTGTGGCATGCATATAGCCTTGAATGGCTGTATGCCCTTCTTTAGGTGGGCTGTTGGAGAGTTAGGCGGGGGGGGGGGGGGGGGGGGTTGGGGATCTGCATTTGATCTTTTGCATCTATTCATGTGAGTAGCTGAACAAAAACTTAAAAGTATGGAAGTATGGGTGCCATTGCTGACCTCCTATTAAAAATGCTTATTCCTGGCTGTTTTTCTGATCCATTAACCTATCAAGCAACTGATCTGAAACCAGCATAAAGAAAGTAAAATCACAGTGATGTCAGTACTACTGATTTTCATACTTGTGCCAGATCAGTTAATGTGAAACTCTGGAACCCAGGGCATAAATCAAAGATTGCTCTTTTGGGTATAATTTTCTTATGGATCACAAGAGTGCGAATTGTTCTGCACTACTATGTCTCGCTTTTTACAGCTGAGATCCACCCAGATGTCTGGACCTGCACCTGGCTCAGCCTCTCAGCGGCATGCCCTTTCAACCCCCTCCACAGCCTGGCACTCCAGTGAGGGCTGGAGAGACAGAGCAGAGAGCCTGGGACTGACAGTCACGGATCTCTGATCAGAGTGGAGGGGGAGAACTGAGCGTTCAGTGGTGTTTGATTGCTAATTTTTTTTCAGGGTAGACCCAGTGGGGCACAACTGCAGCTGGGATATATTTGTATGATATTTTTTTTTGGTATTCCCAAACTTCTCTTTAAAAATGTGATGCTTAGACATGATACTTGTGAATATTTAAAGCCCAACTCCAGGCACATTGGCTTTTATGATTTTTAACCTTTAATGTATTCTATAACAACTATTGAATCTGTGTTTTCTTACTTTATTACCAAGTCTGTTGTTGTACCTCCAACCTCTCAGTCTGCGTTGCTATGCACAGAGCACATCCTGTGATATTACTGCTTTTGTAAATGAAAAGGTAAAGGGAGTGGGTGGAGGGCAGTGGCGTAGCGTGGGGGGTGCAGGGGGTGCCATGGCCCCGGACGCGACATTTAGGGGGGCGCCAGTATGTGTCACTGGATGCCTCCTCCTAATTTTAAATTCCTCTGTCCCCCGCACTCCGGCCGCCATGTTCAGTGTCTGGCACCCTGTGATTGAGCGTATAGGGGGTCATGTGAGATGTAGGGCTGGCCTGTCTGCGATCGCTCCTGAAGTCCCGCCTCCGCACATGACCCCCCATATGCCCAATCACAGTGCGCTGCACTGGACACTGAACATGGCAACTAGAGAGTGGGGGGAGAGAAGCAAAACTTCCTCTAGCACTCTAACTGAAAGTCTGCACATCAGTATAGACCTAGAGCTGGAGGAAAAGTATGCAGGAGCCTGGCATTGCACATGCCATCTTCTGATCTCAGTTGCAATGCTTTTGCGGGCTGATTTGCAAAAAATAAATAAAAAAAATAATATATTTTTTTACTCCAGATACATGTTCATTCATTATTTTTTGTAAAAGGTGGACTTTAAATGAATGACTTGAAAACCCCCTGGAAAATCTGATCTCTGCATGTGAGACATAGATAGGCTGTACTAATTATACTGCTGCATTGACCGAATTGTTATATTTCATCCATATTCTTGTGCTAATTAATCTTGATAAACCTGGTCCTTTCATTAGCTTATAGTTAGTGAAGCATATGATGGAGCAGGCCGTTAATAGTATGTGCTTCCTGACATAGGTCACTTGAGGGGCCACAGGTCACTAGAGAGACGCACAAATGCGATACTTTGCAATCCAGTTTCACTTCACGTTAGTTGTTATGATTTGTGACTTCTTTACACGTGACTGACAGAACAAAATAGCTGCTCTTTTCTCCTTCCTTGATGCTCAACATGACCCTGCAAGTTTTAGCCCATTAAAATAAAAGCTCATAAAAATAATTAATATTATTTTCTTCCATCGCTGCGTTCCCAAGACGACATTGCATCAGCATGACATTTACAGTGGAAGATTTTTACCCCTGGAATTACTGTGGATTTAGCCATAAGGAAGTTCAAATACAAATAACTCCGAAATGGAACCTGCCACTTTGATTTCATCACACCCAAACCTTGTTGAGATCAAACATTGAAAAAAAAAAAAAAAAAAAAGATTCCTAATCCAGTTAGAGCAGCTGGGTCTTGGAGTCTTGAGAGAAAGTTAGGATTAGGACTCCTCAAAGAGCTCCCTCGGATAGTACTTCTTACGCAGCTTTAAAAGTAAATTGTTGGAGAATGTTAGTATGAATGTTTCCACTCTGGGAACATGGAGACTACTTTAGCACAACAGGAGGACGGAGCTAAGAATATGCATGCATGTTATCATTAGACAGGGAGCTGTTGTTGTTTCAAGTGCAAAGGGCTTAGGAGGGCCTGATTTGTTGCTGCAGTTAACAACAATGTGATACACAGGGGTTGATTTACTAAAGGCTGTGAATTTTGCAAATGCAGTTGCACTCTGCAAGGACATTTGCTCCAGACATGAGTAAATCAGGCAAAGTCTCAATTTGCAAAGAATACCCAATCAAATGCAATGAAAATAAAAAAATTAAATTTTTGCTTGTACTTGATTGGATGATGGAAGTCAACAGAGCTTCTCCTCCCTGACTGAGCTCTGGAGCAAATGTCCTTGCAGTCATATAGTATCTGCATGGGAGATGACTACACATCAAGACCTCATGTACACTGGACGTTTTTACCACTGCTTCTAGGGTCGTCAGGCATTTTTTTTTTCTGCCTCTAAAAGCCTTTCCAGCCTATGGGGGTTATTTACGAAGGGCAAATCCACTTGAAAGTGCAGTTGCTCTAATGCCCCGTACACGCGTTCCGATTATCGGACCACAAAAGTCGCTTTCGGACAGATCGTTCTATAATCTGATCGTTAGTACGCAGCTTTCGACAGCCGATCACGACAGTCCGTCCAACCAAATCCGAAGGGACAAACAGGAAAACTTTAGTCGGATGACAGCCCATCGTACGACAATCGTGTAGCCAGTACAGTATGCGTCCGATAAAAGTAATTTGACAAACACCACGCATGATCGGAAACACAAAAATAAACCAGAAGGACACACAGGTCACACGTATTTGACATAATTTAAAATACGTAGCTACGCACGACAGAAGATTTTTCCAGAATCGTACGACAAAAATCTTACACACATTTTGCACTGTTGTATTCGATCTTAGTTGTATACAAGAAAATGTGAACGATCTGTCTTACGATAATCGGAACGTGAGTACGGGGCATTAATCTAAGGGGTAGATCTGAAATGAGTGGAAGCTCTGTTGATTTTATTATACAATCATGTGCTAAAATGCTGCTTTCTTATTTTCCTTGCATGTCCCCCTCGGATCTACAGTGACTTTACTTCCAAGTGCACTTGCAGTGCAAAGTGGAGTTTCCTTTAGTAAATAACCCCCCTATGTGTCCATGCACACATAGGCTTTTAACAGAATTTAGTGGCAGAGGCCTTTAGAGGCAGGAAAAAAAAACCACTGCCAGTGCGTCCAGGAGCAACAGAGTTTGGGTAGAAAAAACGCTTGGTGCTTTTAAATGCTGCTAAACGCTGCTAAAAGCTTCTAAACGCTCCTACAAACTAGCACTTAATTAATTTCATTGGCCAAAAAAATGATTTAACGCTGAAGAGCTTGACTCCTGTAAAAGCTCCTAAAAGCTTTAAACACTTTTACAAGTCAGGCATTTTTTCTGCAAAAACACTGCTGGCTTCTAGGAGACAAGTGTGTGTCCTGTGTGCCGGAGGCCCAGTGGTGAGATTTTATTAAGGTGTAACTCTAATAAAAAGGTGACGCTCACATGTTTAAAGGGGAAGTATAGCCAAAGCTCGTTTGGCTGGACTTTTCCTATGGATCACAGGAGTGCAGTTTGTTTTGCACTCCTGTGACTCGGACATCAGCCTGCTCTCTGCTGACAACACGGATGTCAGTCCAGTCAACGCGTGATCGCGATAATAAAGTCTGGATCTGCCAGGTGTTTGGATTGACACCCGACTCAAACCACTATTATTAGCATCACATTCCTTAATTAAATAGGTACACGGAAATTTGTGGGATGCAAGTAAGGTACAGTGATCTCAAAGAGTAATATATAAATATTTTATTTTAAGCACGGATAAAAAATTGTATAAAAACAATTATGGCAAGTGCAACCAAGAACTACAGGTGACCATAGAGGATATTCAAGGATCAGAAAACAAAGTTTTGCAGTAGAACTCAATACGCAGGGACAGAGACTCTCCAAAGCAGAACACCCTGTGTATTGAGTTCTACTGAAAAACGTTGTTTTCTGGTCCTTGAATATCCTCTATGGTCAACTGTAGTTCTTGGTTTCCGTGATGGTTGCAGACCTCTTGAACTATTTCTTGATTGTAGTATATATTAATCTAAGGAGACCGGGAAGGTTGTACCCCAAATGGAAAGAATCCCCTGAGGAAGCCCATGATGTGGGCAAAACTTGTTGGGAACTCCATCTAAAGTGCTGTACTAATAAAAATTGTGTTCTATGTACTTGCCATAATTGTTTTTGCAAACTGCCCCCCCTCCCCCAGTCGGTTGTCGGCTGGCTGTCCCGGCTATGCAGGAGGACACTTACCTCATCTAGGAAGTAGGCGGGCAGTGTGTCTGGCAGCTTTCTTCCTCCTGTGGTGTGGATCACGGCACCTTCCGCAGTACATCCCCATCCTCCTCCTAGGCGTCCAATAGGATCGCCTGTTCTTTCAGACACTCAGGAAACGGGTATCAGACCCATGCTTCCTGATTCGTGGAGAGGCGATTCAGTGTTAGAAAAGTGAATATTCATTTTGCTTTTCAAACACACCTGAGTGGGCTCCGAGCGCAATGCTCTGTGCTCCGAGTCCACCTATTTTGAAGCCTATTAGAGCCTATGGCTCTAATCAGGTACTTCAAAAAACACCCCCCGCTGATATAATTCATGTGCCCGACATCCTGAAAGGGATGGGGGGTGTCCTCAGTGGCTGTGGATAGATTCATGCTATGAATCTTTCCATTAACCGTATAGGGGGTGGCGTGGATAGAGGGGGCGGCAAGCAGTTGAGTATGCGCTTTACAAAATTTGGGCAGTTCAGCAGCAACTGCCTGAGTTTCGGTATGTGTTTACTGCTGTCTATTTAACAGAAGCTGGTCTAACAGCTGGCTTCTGATGAACAGCGGTTGAAAAAAAAAAAAACTATGCGTGTATAACTTGCTTTGGTCAACCACCCACTGGGCCACCTATCAAGTCTATTGCCCTGTACACACGGTCGGACATTCCAACCACAAAATCCGTTGGATTTTTTCCAACGGATTTTGGCAGAAACTTGTGTTGCATACACACGGTCGGACAAACTTGTCGGAAAATCTGATCGATCGGAACGAGGTGAAGTATGTTGCGTACGACGGGACTACGTAGAGGGTAGTAGCCAATAGCTCTGGTCTCGTAATTTAATCTGAGCATGCGTGGCATTTTGTCCGTCAGAATTCTCTACAAACGATCAGAAAAAGTTTGATCGGATTTTGTTGTCGGGAAAATTTTAGATCCAGCTCCGACGGAAAAAGTCCGATAGAGCCCACACACCATCGAATTTTCTGACAACCTAATCCGATCGGACCTTTTCCATCGGAATTTCCGACCGTGTGTACAGGGCATATCAGATAGTTAGTCCAACGGCCAATTGAAAGAGCACATGCAGACTGACAACTATTTGCAAGGCAGCTGTTGTCAGCCTGCAAGAGAAAGTGCTTTTGCTGACAGGATGTACAAATAAGAAACTTTGCAACAGATTCACAAAACGATTTGCTATTTTCTTAAAGATTATGTAAACCCTAACAATTAACGTCTTTTGTTTAAATGGGTAAACTTACTATGCAAACTGTTTAGTTAGATATAGTCCAATAAATATCTGTTGATTTTGGCAGAAATCTTTTGAGTTGATAACTTCCTGCACTTTCTGTATGTGAACAATGAAGAGTTATGGAGATGAGAAATTGAGAAGATGTCTGTGTTCTTTGTAATGCATCAGAAATGAAGTAGGCAGGGCTGACACCATGAGCTTAGGAATACAGAGTTTAAAATACATTGTGCTATCGTGTCAAAGAGGAAAGTAGGAGCACACCATATTCCTGGCACATGAAGTTTTTTTTCAGTATTTTCTGTATTTACAGCATTACTTGTAGTTTAAAAGAATAGAACACAGAAAAATGTGCATGCATTCCAGAGATTAAACACAATTTTTTTTTTTTTTACTAATAGAAAACTGTATACTTTGAGGTACGATGTCAAACATACAGTACTGACAAATAGAGTTCTTGTTTATATACATTACAACAACCTCTTGTACAGTATAACAAGTATACTCTGTTGTACAGTATTTAAAGCACATGCAAGTTTCATCTTATCTAGTGGGAAAATCATGTTGACATAAATACATCAAGTAGAAATAAAGACAAAACTTTGTTTCATTTTAGATAGTGTATGGGAGGGTTATAATCCCTGTCAGGTTTTTTCATTTACCATCTGTGTACCATAGGGAAAAATTCCATTCACCTTCTGCCCCATAGCTGAAACAAGCATTGAGAGGAAATTATACTTTAAACTTCATATTATACTTTTATACTAATAATTATACTTAATTAATGAAAATAAAATCATGTTCACAAATATTAATACATATAAAATCACACAGAGTAATAATAAAACCGAAGTTAAATATTGGTCTAATGTATGCAATACAGCAATACTTCTGGCTTCCTCTTAAGCTGGCATAGACGGATCAAAATTTGGACCGGCTGACTTTTGACCTCCTTTTTCAACCAAATTTGATCGTTGGACAAGTTGGGAAACTTTTGTTGATGAGCGGCTGAAGCCAATTCTTAATTTTTATAGATGGAAGAACCTACTTGTTTTTTTTTAGTTAAAGTGTTTGCACCCCCCCTTCCACTGCCACATTTGGCACTTTTTGGGGGGAGTGGGTACCTGGTTTTCACAGGACCATTCACGGGACCATTCACAGGGCTCAGTGTGGCTCACACATGCGCAGTAGGAAACTGGCTGCGAAGCTGCAAGGCTTCACTTCTTGTTTCCCTTAGTTGTTATGCTGCCACCTGCACCCAAAGCCGATTGTACAATCGGTTCTGGTGAGGACATCGCTGGATCCCTGGACAGGTAAGACCTTATATTAAAAGTCAGCAGCTACCAATGGCGGTATTGGCAGGACTATAGACTTGTTGACTGGGATGATGAGAGTATTTCGCAATCAAAGACATAAGACATGCTGGTAGGTTAATTAGACCCTGTCCAAAAAAAATAAAAAATTGGCCATAATATGTGTATGTGTTGTAACTGTGTCGGGACCCTACAGGTTAAAGGACCGCGTAAAAGCTGCAGATGGACACCAGTGGCAAGAAACCGCCCTGAGGCGATTCAGTTCACATAGGTAGTGCTATACAAGTCATTCATTCATTCATTCATTCATTCAATAAGTTATCATCCAAAGTGTACATACATTGGTTTGTGTCCTCTCATAGTATACAGATCTGTCATACCATGCTGATTGGTAATTCCATAAGTACACACTTCCATTGACTCCCTTTTGGTCCCTTTTGTTAAGTGGCCTTTTGGTGCGTAGGGAAATGCACCCTCGTCTAGTTCTAGTCTAATTTTGTCACAGTTAAGTGTTATCAATATCCCTTTTGGTCAGCCTGCTGAACACCGAGCAGCTGAGTGACCATCACATGGAGATGGTGCTAATGAGAAAAGAGGACTTAAAGCAGAGCTTTCCCTTTTGGTTAAGTGACTTTTAGTTAAGCGACTTTTCATGTTTACTATTTTGTACCTTTCTGGCAGACATGTTTAAAGCAGAGCCTCAAAATGATCAACCTCTTAATATAATCCTTTACATATTTTGTGTCGACACATTTAAAGATTCTCTCAAATAAATGATCATTTTTTGGATGTTGGATATAGTATGCCGATAAAGTGGGATGCAGTGTCTGGCATTGTGTTTGTGGTCTACCTGTATATGCTAAGAGCTTTTAGTGCAGCTTTGTCCCATAACTATTTTCTATACCATAGATGTGTGCGGCTGGTTTATGTAAATATAGTACTGATTATAATGAACTAATACAAGAGCCTAGAAGCTAGCCTGACTATATGTAATCCACCCTGATGTCTCGAAATGGCAGCCACATGTGTGTGATATAATATGAACAGTTTGCTAAGTTAAGACTAAAGATGGATCATAAAGGTGGTATTAGAAACAGGCACTGATGATGATATGATGCATGGACAAATCAAGATGTTTCTTTGCAAACTTTTTTATGGGGAAGCAGTTTCTTCAAGTGAATATGTTTTGAGCTACTTTTCCCATAACTCATAATGGAGAAAGTAGATCTGTCTTGCAGGGAAAGATAACAAGATTGCTTCCTATCATTTGTCTGATAGGTGTCATTTTCGGTACGTAATCAGCAAAAAATGTGATTTTGAAGTGATACCATTTCTTCATGCTACATTCTCTGATTGGACTGCTAACATGCCAAGAAAAACAAAGCATGCAGCTTAATTAACAGGCAAGAATATTTATGTTACTGTTATCTACCAAATTGAAGTGACTGGAGGAAAACAGATGTATTTGATAATACATGTGTGGTCCAAAGCTATGTTTTTGTACAAATTTAATGAGCTTTGGTCCTTGTGGATATAGACCAGGCAATTTCTGAAAATGTAGGGATGTCTAGTTTTACACCCCTTGGAGATAAATGCCCTGTGTTATAAACACAGCAGGCATCATCACTGGAGACAGTTTCCTTCGGAACAGCACATTGGCATAAAAAGGGTTAAGCAATGGCTAAGGGGTAGTTGGTTAGGTGGTATTAATTTGGTAGCAGGTTATTGATGGGAAAAAATAAAAAGGAGAAGACTTCTGCATCACGTGAAAGTGTCTCCCCCTTCACTCTCCTCCTGCACTTCTACCCACCACGTGCTTCCACACACCCCCTCGGGTACAGACCTACCACGAGATGGAGCAACTCATCTCTCATCTCTGGTAGGAAGCTGTGCAGCGTGGTGAAGAATGGCTGTGGGGTCTGGTCGCAGGACTCCCCCTTGTCTTCGGAAGCCCAACCACGCCGGGTCCGGCGCTCTGCTCAATGACTCAACCCCTCGCCACCTCGGGCTGTGCAGCCTTTGGGCTCGAAGGGTTCCTGTCCATGCTCCAGCTGCAGTATTCCCTTTGGGGTGGTCCCCAAGAAGGAATCAGGCAAATTTAGTCTCATCCATCATTTATCATTCCCTAAAGGGAGATCGGTAAATGATGGCATTAGTAAAGATCTCTCCTCTGTTTCATACACGTCTTTTGATGCCGCCCTCTCTTTAGTTAAATTATTGGGACCGGCACACTTATGGCAAAGACAGATATTGAAGCAGCTTTCTGCCTTTTGCCAGTTCATCCAGACAGCTTGTTCCTTCTGGGGTGTTTGACGGGGGCCTATTTTGTTGACAGGTGCCTTGCCATGGGCTGCTCTATTTCTTTGCATACTTTGAGTTGTTCAGCTCCTTCCTGGAATGGGTTGCCAGGGTTCACACAGGATTTAATTACATAGTCTATTATCTCAATGATTTCCTCTGCATCGGTCCTTGTGGTTCTCGGGTTTGTGAGCTCCTGCTGAGCAGTCTCCCGCATATTTTTGCACAATTTAGGGTGCCCATCGCCCCTGACAAGACGGAGGGACTCTCCACTGTCATAACATTTTTGGGAATTGAAATTGATTCTGTCAAGGGTGTCTGTAGATTGCCTGTTGACAAAATCTTGGATCTGATCGTTAGCATTGAATTAGCCAAATTTTCTCACACCGTTTGATTTTGGCCATGGCGGGGGTTTGGGAACCGCACCATTTTATCTGTTTAACTCAGATAAAAAAGATAAAAAAGATTTATCTCAGCATAAGGATGATTTATGGATCTGGCACAAATTTGTGGGTACTTTTGATGATACTTCTTATTGGTTGGAGTCCCCCCAGACTAAAGTGGACTGTCATTTGTTCACTGATGTGGCAGGATCCTTGGGTTTTGGGGCTTTCTTTGCAGGTAGGTGGTGTGCGGCTGAATGGCCTCAGCGTTGGGTTGATGCGGGTTTTACAAAAAACCTGACACTTTTAGAGCTCTTTCCCTTAGTGGTGGCTGTTGAGATTTGGAGTCCTTTGCTCTGCAATAAATCGGTGCCATAATATGGAACAGTCTCCCCGAATGGGGGTTTCTGTAGCCGGATTCAAGTCATTAAATTGGTTTGTAAAAGATTTTATTTAGAAAATTGTATCAACAAATTATAAGCACACACAAATACTTAAAATATGAGCTCCGGTCAGAATAAACATGTGTATACAGTTTTACAATATTATAAACATACAGCAGTAACTATCAATATTTAAAATGCAAATTACCAACGCGTCTCAACAAGCTTGATCAAAGTCTTCCTCAGGGCATTAATTTGCTGTCAAAAAATATGTACAATTATTATTTTTTCTTTAACAATGTAAATTTTCATAATGTAAAATCCCTCATATATACGAGGGCAAATAGCAAGTACATCATATTTACCAATGAAGAATACACACAGAAATTCTCCTTCCAAACGTTTGTGTTCTCACTCGCATGCGTGTGACGTCATTTCGTCACACTATTGCAGCGGAAGTGACATCGGTGAGCCAAGGAAGCCACACGCACTACCATGCGGTATGTCCACCTGGCGATGGCGATGGGAGGTCATCTCTGGTCACCTGCAGCTAACCATGCCTAATTGACATGATTATAAAATATCCCATATAGTTCACGCATCACATTTATATCCTTCTTTTTTCTACACACATTTTAACATTGCCGCACTTTCGTTCACACATCACCTCTCACACTGGTCAATCACCATGTATATATTTTTTGCCCATTTCCAATTATATTTTATTATTTAAGGTATACTTATAACATATTACAGATTCCTTTTCTCTATTATCATCATTTTATTATTACATTTTGAACACTATGACTGTTTCATTGGTAAGTAATGCAAATTATGGTAAACTACAAAATAATTATTGGGACCTTTGCTGTAGGTGTTTGGGATCCTTCCTTTCCGTTTGTTTCCAGCAGCAATTAGTGTGGCTTCTTGTTAGCCACATGTGAGTGTATGCCTTTCTTGGAGTGTGTGCCACATGAGGGCTTAGGATTGCTGACTGATTTTTTTAAAGGGAACTCCTGCCAGGAGAATTTCTTTGTGCATCCTTCATTGGTAAATATGTTATCTTTGCTATTTTCCATTGTATTTTACATTATGAAAATTTACATTGCTAAAGAAAAAATAATGATTGTACATCATTTTTGACAGCCAATTAATACCCTGAGGAAAACTTTGACCACACTTGTTGAAACGCGTTTGAAATTTTCATTTTAAGTATTGATAGACTTAGTTATTACTGTACGATTATAATATTGTAAAACTGTGTACTCACGTTTATCCCAGACCAAGCTCATATTTTAAGTATTTGTGTGTGCTTATAATTTGTTGATACAATTTTCTAAATAAAATCTTTTACAAACCAATGACTTGAATCCTGCTGTGGAAAAACCCCACTGGGGGAGACTGTTCCATATTATGACCCACTTGGGGTGGCAACAAAATATATCACTCACGTTCATGTGTTCTGTCCATACTTTTTTGGCCTCTTTTCCTACTGTGGTTTCCCTATTAAGACAATTTTTTCTATCTTGTTTGCATTCTAATTTGCTGCTTAAAGCGATTCATGTTCCTGGGCTGCTTAATGATATAGAAAACTCTCATTCTCCCTTCCAGTGGGACCGCTTCAGGAAGTTGGTGCTAGAGGTACGGGAGGAGAGCGACTCATGTCCAGACTGGTTATAGACCCTTGTCTAACAGGTATGTGGGCATTTATTCAGTGTTCATTATCCCCGTCTACCTGGTCGGCGTAGGTTAAGGTGTGGCTGCAATGGTTTCGGATGGAGAGTATGGTTGGTGATTTGCCCTCTTGTACTAGCCATCGGGATCTGCTTACTACCTAAGTCATGCCATTCCCCCTACAAAGTTACTCTTTTTGCTCTGGCTTTTTCCCTGGCCTTATTTGGTGACATTCACAATAAGTGAACTAGTTAGCCCCAACAAGCGGACGGCAGGAGGGCTCCGAGCTGAGGGTGTACAACAGAGGCATGATAGTATTGACATCATACTAGGTTCTTCAAAGACTGATCAGCTTCACCAGGGGGTGTCTATTCCTTTATTCGCACTGCCCGGTTGTGTGACATGTCCTGTTACTTGTTTGACATCCTTTTTAGTGATTTGGCCTACTGTTTTGGGGCCCCTTCTTTTACATGAGGATGGAGTATTCCTCTCACATTTCCATTTCACGCGCATCCTTAAACGTTGTTTATCTGAATAGAGTCTGCCACCGTCCGACTATGGAACACACTCCTTTCCGCATTGGGGCTGCCAAGGAGGCTGCCAGGGCATGTCCAGGGATGCGGTTCAGAGGAACGGCTGGTGGGGGTCTTTTCACTATAGCACATATGTGAGGCCTCACAGAACGGAAATATGACCAGTTTGGAGGGCGACTCGGTATGATTGGGAGGTGTCTGGGTTTTTGACTGCTGCCTTCCAGTTTCATCTGTTGAATTATTACGTTGTTGTATTTGTTTTGTTTATTTTTAGGTCAGGGGCAAACCATGGTCTGGATCGGATTTGAAAAAGTGGTTTGCAACTGGGTTTCCTGGCATCCCAAGTCAAATTGGTGTGGCTGGGGGTCCGGGGTATGGTTTGGGCCAAGGTTCCGCCCTTACTTCACCATTGTGTGAGGCTGGAGTTACCTCCAGATGTTTTGCTGCTGCATATCAGGGGTAATGACCTTGGGGTTGTTTCCTTCCGAGCACTTCTTTGGGCAATGCGCCACGACTTGACTTCCTTTTTGGATGAACATCCACATGTTCTTCTGGTCTGGTTGGAGATCCTCCCCCGTTTTTTCTGGTGTCATGCCAGCGACTTCAGAGCCCTTGACAAGGCGCGTATTAAAGTGACTAGGGCTATTTCCAAGTTCACAGCGTCAAGGAATGGCCTGGTTGCTTGTCATGTGGATTTGGAGGGTAGGTATTGTTATTTCATGCAGATGGGGTCCATCTAAATGATGTGGGCCTTGACATGTTCAATTTATTACTACATAACCGGATTGAATGGGCTTTATCATTGTCAGGGAGACGGTAAGGTAATCATCGATCTCCTGATTTTGGCAATTATCCCTTTCGCGAGCTGAGGTGGCAGGTGGCTAATGGAGTCCGTTGAATGGGGAGCAAGAAGCCCTTAGTAAGCCCCCTGAGCCTAACCTGGATGGCTAAAGTCTGAATTGGCACCTAATAAGTAAGGAAAGTTGAGATTCACCACTCAGCACTGCAAAAGGGATCTGATGTTGGCTATATATGTTTACTGGTTTGATGGTTAATTTACAGTTGGCAAGCTGTGGCCGATACCTAAGTAATAAAAGTATCAACTCAGTCAAAAAATAATTTTGTTGTCTGTGTTATTCTTTTAGATTAATCTTCAGGAGAAGTGAACAGTGGACCAGTCAGGATTTTTTTAAACTTTTACTTCAAACTGAAAATTATATGTGAAAGAAAATGCTTCCCCAGACACTTGATAAACCATTTTAACTAATAAATTAAAAGAAAATAGTGTTAAGGCGCCACACAATATTTAAAAAATACATACTGTATATTTATCACCAAATCTAAAATAAATATTATAAAGACATATTATACAATATAAAGTAATATACAGTATGTATTAGTTTATATTATGTATTTCGGGTGGATCTTGAAGGTGGAGCTGAAATATATAGTTACTGTCACGCATTCCATTTATAAGTAAAGTTTGCAGTGAAATTTTTCCCTTTTCTCAAATGTAATTCTATTACACTATATTTTATGTGAAAGTTTAATATAAAGAATGCATTTGTGTTGCATATTGTGAGATTTCTGCTTACTGATTCCAGAGAGCATGCTCAATGTCAGTAATTTGGCTGGTCCTGTGGATTTCTTTGGTTACAGCTGCTAGATTACAACAACTCCAAGTTGTTTTAAAGCAGACCCAGCAACAGATTTATTTAATCTATGTAATGTGTACATTATCTTTCACAGAGATGATGGTACTTTCCCTGGACCTTCCATCTGCCAGTACTTCTCATCTGCTTTTCTCTCTGGTAATACAGCACCATTTTTGTTTAGGTATCATCGAAGCTCAGAGATAATCCAATCATGTAAATCCTTAGGATCAGTGGTCATCAACCCTGTCCTCAGGGCCCACTAACAGGCCAGGGTTGCAAGATAACGGAAATGCATCACAGGTGATATAATTTGCTGTTCAGTGATTGCAGTATTCTAGTCTGCATCTCCATAAGTTAATACATAAAACCTGGCCTATTAGTGGGCCCTGAGGACAGGGTTGATGACCACTGCTTAGGATGTTGCCATCTGATAACTGCAGGAGGGGAGACTGAGAAAATGCTTCTAACTGCATGCAGCAGCCTAGGCAAGGTCACCTGACTGGAGATCAAAGTCTGCCTTTAAAGGATTAAGTCACCTTTTCACAAAACATGAAAAGTAGAACTAACTTACAACATTCTTCCCACCCCTTTGATCTTTGGTGCATGTACCTTATGTGATTTCCCATCTCTTGCTACCCTGTGAAGCCTGTATAATGGTTCTGCACTTCAAAACATCCCTGCGCAAGGCTGGAGGGCGTGTGACAACATAAGGCGAGCAATCGTGAGCGCTAATTCATTTTTTTCAAGTTTTTATTTGCTGGATTTTCATACCAGCTGAGAAGATTATCAGAAGATAGGGATCACATAAGGTACATGCACCGAGGACCAGAGAGGTGGGCAGAGTGTTGTTAATTATTTAATCTTTTCCATTTTTCACAAGGAGGTCAACCAACCAATTAAGAAGCCGCATAAATACAAAAATGTATTTATGCAGACTTGAAAATATATAGCAAGGTCCACATAAAAAAGTTAAAAAAATATACAAATATATATATATATTGTAGTAAAAAGGGACACATAGAAAAATAAAATGTGCATTAAAAGTGCTCTTTTTTAACCACTTAAGGACCGCAAGGATTTGCCCTCCTAATGACCAGGCCATTTTTTGCGATACAGCACTGTATTGCTTTAACTGACAATAGCGCGGTCGTGTGACATTGTAACCAAACAAAATTGATGTCCTTTTTTTCTCACAAATAGAGCTTATTTTTTACTTTTTGCTATAATATATATATATATATATATATATATATATATATATATATATATATTTATAAACAAATTTCTTCATCAGTTTAGGCCAATATGTAATCGTCTACATATTTTGGGTAAAAGAAAAAATCGCAATAAGTGTATAGTGATTGGTTTGTGCAAAAGTTATAGCGCCAACAAAATAGGAGATAGATTTATGCCATTTTTATTATTTATTTATTTTTTACTAGTAATGTTGGTGAGCTGCGATATTTAGCAGGACTGCGACACTACGGCGGACAGATCGGACACCTTTGACACTTTTTTGGGACCAGTGACATTTCTACAGCGATCAGAGCTAAAAATTGATTACTGTATAAATGTCACTGGCAGGGAAGGGGTTAACACTAGGCGGCGACCAAGGAGTTAAGTGTTCCCTAAGGAGGTCTTTCTAACTGTAGGGGCAGTGTACCGACTAGAGGAGGAGAGAGATCGCTGTTCCTGATCACTGGGAACAGCAGATCTCTCTCTCCTCCCCTGTCAGAAGAGGATCTGTCTGTTTACATTGACAGATCCCATTTCTTGCTCTCAGGGGAGCGATCGCAGGTGGACAGTGGACATTGCGAGCCCCCTATTGCTCTTAAAGTGCCCGATGTACACCTACAGCGATTTGCACAGCAGTGCCAACCTGCCACAGTTTGACAGTAATGACGGTGGCTGGTCGGGCAATTGGTTAAATTGTTAACAGCGGGGAAAATAAATATTGAACACGTCACCATTTTTCTAGGTAAATACGTTTCTAAAGGTGCTATTGATATGACATTTTCACTACATTTCGGTAACAACCCATGCAATTCATACATACAAAGAAACCAAAAAAATAAGTTAGGAAATTAAGTTATGTTTAATAAAATGGAATGACACAGGGAAAAAAATATTGAACACTCTAACTGAAATTCATTTAATACATTGTACAAAATCTTTTGTTGGAAATGACAGCTTCAAGACGCCTCCTGTATGGAGAAAGTAGTCACATGCATTGCTCAGGTGTGTCTTTGGCCCATTTTTCCCACACAATCAGTCTTCAAATCTTGAAGGTTCCATGGGCTTCTTCTATGAACTCTGATCATTAGTTCTTTCTTTTCTATTTGATACAAGTCAGGTGATTGGCTGGGCCATTCTAGCAGCTTTATTTTCTTTCTTTGAAACCAATTGAGAGTTTCCTTGGCTTTGTGTTTGGGATCATTGTCTTGGTGAAATGTCCCCTCGTTTCATCTTTATCATCCTGGTAGATGGCAGCAGATTATTATTAAGAATGTCTTGGTACATTTTTCCATTCATCCTTCCTTCAATGTTATGGTTTGCCAGTGCTGTATGCTGAAAAACAGCCCCACACTATGATGTTCCCACCTCCAAACTTCACTGTTGGTATGGTGTTTTTGGGGTGCAGTGCCATTTGACCTCCAAACATGGTGCGTATTATGGCATCCAAAGAGTTAAATTTTGGTCTTATTTGACCAGACTATATTCTCCCACTATTTCACAGGCCTGTCTAAATGCAAAATTTAAATGAGCTTCAACATGCTTTTTCTTCAGCAATGGAGTCTTGCATGCTGAGCGTGCACACAGGACATGGCAGTTGAGTACATTACTTATTGTTTTCTTTGAAACAATTGTACCAGCAAATTCCAGGTCTTTCTGAAGTGGTAATTTTCACTCCTCTGTCAGAAATCTTGCGAGGAGCACCTGGTCGTGGCCGCTTTGTGGTGAAGTTATGTTCTTGCCACTTCCAGATTATGGCCCCAATATTGCTCACTGGAATTTTAGAAATCCTTCTGTAACCAATGCCATCAGTATGTTCTATAACAATAAGGTTGCAAAGGTCTTGAGAGAGCTCTTTGCTTTTACCCATCATGAGATGTTTCTTGTGTGACACCTGGGTAATTCATAGTTACATACTGTAGTGGGTGAGGTTAAAAAAAGTCCATCAAATCCAACCTATGTGTGTGATTATAGGTCAGTATTACATTGTATATCCTTGTGGTTGTTCAGGTGCTTATCTAATAGCTTTTTGAATCTACCAATTCCCCGCGCTGAAACCACCGCCTGTGGAAGGGAATTCCACATCCTTGCCGCTAGTGAGACACCTTTTTGTACACCATTAGTTTAGACTGAACCAGTTGATATAAATTTGCACTGACAAGAGGCAGAATTGCTATCCTCTCCATCAAGATCAATAATACAACCTTCAGTCCCTCCCCTGATGCCAAAGTACTAGGTGTAATCCTAGACTTTCAACTGTCCTTTCAGCCCCAAGTCCAATCACTGTGCAAATCATCCAGACTTCACCTCCAAAACATCTCCAAAATAATTCCTTCCTTATTGGCCTACCTCTCTGCAAGCTATCCCCCTCTTCAGTTTATCATGAATGCCGCTGCCAGACTCATCCACCTTACCAAATGTTCAGTGTCCGCCACTCCTCTCTGCCAATCCCTCCACTGGCTTCCCAGTGCCCAGAGAATAAAATTCAAAACACAAACAATAACATACAAAGCCATTCACAATTCTGCCCTGAGCTACATCACCAATCTTATCTTCAAATATCACCCAAACTGTCCTCTCCGCTCCTCCTAAGACCTTCTGCTCTCTAGCTCTCTTGTTTCCTCCTCTTATTCTCATCTCCAGGACTTCTCCGGAGCCTCTCCCATCCTCTGGAACTCACTACCCAATTCTGTCCGGCTATCTCCTACTCTCTCACACTTTTAGGCAATCCCTGAAAACTCATCTCTTCAGGGTGGCCTATCCTGCCTCCAGCTAACCAAATCTTCTACTCCCCTTATCAGTTCATCACTCACAGTCCCTACCTTTTGTTTCACCAGCCCCTCCCTCTTAAGCCGCGTACACATGTAGCCGTCTGTCCGACGTACTTAGTCTGGCGGACTTCCCGCCAGACTGTCCATCGGACTTTCCGAACGGGCTACTTGCCCACACACGGCACTTTTTCAGCGGACTAATATGGCGTACTAAGTCCGCCGTACTATCCGCCCTACTTTTGAAATGAACGGACTCGCCCACACACGCAGAGGAAAGTCCGCTCATTTTGAGTGGGTCTCCGGGTAGGCGGGGCCCGCGAAGGAGACGTCGCTGGCCCCGCCGCCTGGTATGGACTTAAAGGGGAACCCCAACGCCGAAAAAAATCGGCGTGGGGGTCCCCCCAGGTCCACATCAGACCCTTGTCCGAGCACGCTACCCGGCCGGCCAGGAAAGGGGGGCGAGCGAGCGCACCCCCTCCTGAGCCGTACCAGGCCGCGTGCCCTCAACATGGGGGGTGCCTTGGGGAAGGGGGGGGCCGTGCGCCCCCCCCACCCCAAAGCACCTTGTCCCCATGTTGATGAGGACAAGGGCCTCTTCCTGACAACCCTGGCCATTGGTTGTCGGGGTCTGCGGGCGGGGGGCTTATCGGAATCCCGGCCACCCACCCTATGTGAATGAGTATGGGGTACAATGTACCCCTACCCATTCACCTGTAAAATAAAGTACAAAAAAAACACAACACAATGCAATAAACTATTTTATCTTGTGTGTTGTGTTTTTTTTGTACTTTATTTTACAGGTGAATGGGTAGGGGTACATTGTACCCCATACTCATTCACATAGGGTGGGGGGCCGGTATCCGGGGGCCCCCTTATTAAAGGGGGCTCCCGGATTCCGATAAGCCCCCCGCCCGCAGACCCAGACAACCAACGGCCAGGGTTGTCGGGAAGAGGCCCTTGTCCTCATCAACATGGGGACAAGGTGCTTTGGGGTGGGGGGACCGTGCGGCCCCCCCTTCCCCAAGGCACCCCCCATGTTGAGGGCACGTGGCCTGGTATGGCTCAGGGGGGGAGGGCGCTCGCTCGCCCCCCCTTTCCTGGCCGGCCGGGTAGCGTGCTCGGACAAGGGTCTGATGTGGACCTGGGGGGACCACCACGCCGATTTTTTTCGGCGTTGGGGTTCCCCTTTAAGTCCATACCAGGCGGCGGGGCCAGCGACGTATCCTGGAGACCCACTCGAAATGAGCGGACTTTTCTCCGGGCGGGAAAAGTCCGTTCATTTCAAAAGTACGGCGGACTGGCATACACACGGCCGGATTGTCCGCCGAAATGCGAGTCCGGCAGGAAGATTGGAGTGTAAAACTACTTTCTAAGTCCGCCGTACTTTCGGGTCAAAAAAGTATGCCGGAGGCTACACACGGGGGGATTGTCCGGCGGACTTGAGTTTGCCTGACTTTTCCACCCGCTTGTTTGATCGTGTGTACGCGGCATCAGATTGTAAGTTTGCAGGAGCAGGGCTCCTCTAACCCTCTTGTTTTGAATTGTACTGTTGGTGTAGTGTCTCCCTTCATTGTAAAGTGCTGCGCAAACTGTTGGCGCTATATAAATCCTGTATAATAATAATAATAATAATAATAATAATTACTAATAGATTTTAGCTGACGTCTTGTCTTTCCATGCTTTTTTGTACCTCCCTTTCTTCATGTGTTCAATACTTTTTCCCTGTGTCATTCCATTTTATTACACATAACGTAATTCCTGAACGGATTTGTTTTGATTTCTTTGTATGTATAGATTGCATGGGTTGTTACCGACATGTAAAATTGCATGTCAATAGCACCTTTAGGCCTCATGTACACTGCAGGTAGTAAACGGACGTTTAGGAGCATTCGGCATTTTTTTCAGCAGCCCCTGAACTCTCCTCAATGTTATCTTATGGGTTATTTTTTTTATTTCAGTAACTTATATAGCAAAAATCGCTTTCAGTTTAGTAGCATTTGAAATGCCAAATGCTTATAACAGCATGTAAACGCTTCTAAACACAGCAACTTACATTTATTTTGGGAGGGTCTACTGAGGTGATCTGTAAAAAAAAGCTTCTAAGCGCAAACGTTCATAAACGCAGCTAAAAGCACATAAATGCGGCATGTAAAAATGACAAAGTGGACATTTTTAACCGGCGGTTACTAGCTGTCAAGTTCCAGCGATCAGAAGAAGTTTTTAAGCGTCCTGTGTATATGAAGCCTTAGAAATATATTTACCTAGAAAAATGGTGACGTACTCAATACTTATTTTACCCGCTGTATTTATTGCATTTTATATAAACAACTACAGGGATAGAGATTATTTAAACAAGGTAAGCAAGAGAAAACTGATTTGTAATAAGACTATTGTTATGGGATCTTTTAGTTCAGGTACAGATTCCTGACCTCTGTTAGTCAAGGATACCCAATTCAAGAGATAATATGTAGCTACATAGAAACCAGACAGAGTCAAGAAGCTTGATTCAGTTAATCTGCTTTAAGTTCCACCCAAAAATGGAACTTCCGCTTTAAGTGCAGGTGACCCCCTGACATGCCACATTTGGCATGTCATTTTTTTTGGGGGGGGGTACCCTCTTTTTAGAGGTATCCAGCTCCCACTTCCTCCTGGGGGTCAGTGGCACTGGATGGAAGTTCACCTCTTCCCCCTCCCTGCAATAGTCTGGGACACATCACAGGTCCCAGAAGATTGCCGGGCCATTCACAGCCCACAGTAAGAATGCCGATGCCGTGGAGAGAAGGGGAGATGAGCGGGACAGTGGGACAGGTGAGTGTCTGATTATTAAAAGTCGGCAGCTACACTTTTTGTAGCTGCTAAATTTTTATTTTATTTTTCGGTGGAACTCAACTTTAAGTACTCATATTTAATATACAGTGGGGAAAAAAAGTATTTGATCCCCTGCTGATTTTGTATGTTTGCCCACTGACAAAGAAATAATCAGTCTATAATTTTGATGGCAGACAGGGGCAAGGCGCAGACAACATGGCTCTTTCCTGAATGGCTCTGTCACAAGTGATGCGTAGTTTCACCTCCTGCTGTCATATGTTAAACTTCTATATTTAATGCTAGCTATATAACAACCACACTACAATAGCAACATTACTGGTGATTGTTTCTCAACCCCATTTGGCTTGAGTGATCAAGAGGTAATTAGCTTTAAGACCCAAGCCTGTGTCTGGTCTTGGCTTTCGCTTGCAGCACTCCACGGAAACTGCCTTACTAAAACTCACTAATGATTTATTAACTGCCAAAACCAACAGCCAATACTCCATACTCCTACTACTTGACCTCTCTGCAGCCTTTGATACTGTTGACCACCAACTACATTCCCTTGGCCTCCGAGATTCTTCTCTATCCTGGTTCTCTGCCTATCTATCACAGTGCTCCTTCAGTGTCACCTACAACTTTGTCTCCTCCTCTCTATTGCTTACTGTGGGGGTCCCCCAAGGCTCTGTTCTTGGACCCTTTCTCTTCTCTTTCTACACCTCCTCCCTTGGTCACTTGATAACTGCCCCCGGCTTCCAATACCACTTATACCCTGATGACACCCAAATCTATCTGTCTATTCCTCACCTCACTCCTTCAGTCTCCTCTCGCAGTACTAACTTACATATCAGCATGGATCCTTAAATAAAATCTCTCTAAAACTGAGCTATTAATATTCCCCCCCCCCCCGCCTGTGCCCCGCTCCATGACTTTTCCATCAAAATCAACAATGCAACTATCAGTCTCTCCCCCCCACGCCAGGGTATTAGGTGAACCCTAGACTGTGATTTGTCATTTCCACCCCAAGTCCAATCATAGTCAAAAGTTTGTAGAATTCACCTCTGTAATATGTCTAAAATTCGCCCCTTTTTAAGAAATTAAACCATCAAGCTCTTCATTCACTCCCTCGTTATCTCTTACCTTGACTATTTCAACTCCCTTCTCATTGTCCTGCCTCTCCATAGGCTATCCCCTCTTCAGTCTACCATAAATGCTGCTGCCAGACTTATCCACCTTACCTACTGCTCAGCGTCTGCCAACCCTCTCCTCCAATCCCGACACTGGCTCCCAATCACCCAGCAAATTAAATTCAAAATACTAACCACAACATACAAAGCCATTCACAACTCTGCCCCGAGCTACATCACCAATCTTGTCTCCAAATATCATCCAAATTGTCCCCTCCGCTATTCTCAAGACCTCCTACTCTCAAGCTTTCTTGTTTCCTCCTCCCTTGCTCATTTCCAGGATTTCTCCAGAGCCTCTCCCATCCTTCAAGAACTCACTACCTCCACTGGTCCGGCTATCCCCTACTCTTGCTACCTTCAGGCGATCCCTGAAAACACATCTCTTCAGGAAAGCCTATCACGTCTCCAACTAATCCTTTACCACTTCCATCAGCTCATTCCACACAGTTACAACCTTTTGTACCACCTGCTCCACCCTATTAGATTATAAACTCTTCTGAGCAGGGCCCCCTTAATCATCTTGTATTTTATTGTATTATAGCTTTATTGTCTCCCTTTTATATTGTAAAGCACTGCGTAAACTGTTGGTGCTATATAAATCATGTATAATAATAATAATAATGATACTGCAGTAAATTTTCAAGATTTTTCCTTTTAGCAACCCACAGCTTAAAAACAAAACAAAAAAACTGCTTCAGCTATTTACTGCTATATCACAATTAACAGTCCCGCCCTGATCCAGCCCTGTGTAGGTCACCGGCATCTTCTGTTTTAAGTCAAATGTGATGGGCTGGGGAAATGGGCGTGTTATAGTACTTTGCTGATTGGCTGAGAGGAGGTGGACTGCAGCCCTGCAGTGTATTAGACTCAATAGCAGTCTCTTCCTCCTACTCAAGTGGGCACTGTGGGCAGCGCTATTGTGTGCAATTTTCATTACAAAATAGTGATGGCCGAACGGTTCGCCCGGCGGTCGTTTGGCGGCGAATTTCGGCTGTTCGCGGTCCGCCTGCTCGGCGGACTATTGACGCCGTTCGCCCGGCGGACTTCCGTGTTTACTGTGTAAAAGAACTTTGACCTATGATGACACATCCATCATGGGGTACAGGAAGGCCAATTGAGACATTACAGCACATGGACACTTGGACATTCCCCCTAACTTATAAATACACCCGATCCGGCGGCATTTTTACATTCTTTCTTCTGTCACTATAGGGAGAGGTTACTGTGTGGAGCAGGGGGAGATTACAGTGACCCAAATCGCTAGCTATTTGGTACACAAAAGTTCTTTTCAGGACTGGTATTGGTGTTAGGTGTAGTTCAGGATAGGCAGTGCTGTGCTAGTGATTGTTGCAGCAGCCTGAGTGTCTTTTGTCAGTTTAGAGAAAGGGACAGGATGGTGTGTGCTGCAGGGACAGCCAGTTTAGTCATTAGCTGTTACTATCAGGTCCACAAAAGTGCTATTTCAATTATTGTTCCAGTAGCCTCTGTTTTGTCAGTTTATATAGGGACAGGCAGGAAGCAGTGTGTGAGGCAGTGAGGGTCAGTTTAATCAGTAGCTGTTACTATTAGTTCCACAAAGGTTCTTTTCAGGACTGGTATCAGTGGTATGGTAATAGGCTTGTACACGTATAATATTCTTTCTTCCAAATATAGAAAGAATATTATACTTGACTGCTGCCCTTCTGCTGCAGTCTGCTAATCATTCACAACCCACTTGTTCCACAAAGCTCCTTATAAGGACTGGTAACTTGGTCTGTCTAGGGTGCTACAGTACATAGGGTTGAGTGAGGTACAGTCTGCCATTCTATAAGGACTGGTATAGGTCCACAGTACATAGGGTTGAGGTGCACTACTGCTGACCGCTGCCCTATACTGCAGCAGTCCTTCATCGGTATAGGGACTGACGTACAGTCTGCTAATCACTCACACACAACCTACTTGGTCCACAAAAGTCCTTATAAGGACTGGTAACTTGGTCTGTCTAGGGTGCTACAGTACAAAGGGTTGAGTAAGGTACAGTCTGCCATTCTATAAGGACTGGTATAGGTCCACAATACATAGGGTTGAGGTGCACTACTGCTGACCGCTGCCCTATACTGCAGCAGTCCTTCATCGGTATAGGCACTGACGTACAGTCTGCTAATCACTCACACACAACCTACTTGGTCCACAAAGGTCCTTATAAGGACTGGTAAGTTATAGGGTACTACAGTACATAGGGTTGAGTGAGGTACAGTCTGCCATTCTATAAGGACTGGTATCGGTCCACAATACATAGGGTTGAGGTGCACTACTGCTGACCGCTGCCCTATACTGCAGCAGTCCTTCATCGGTATAGGGACTGAGAGTTTTGTCACAGGGTCATTTAAAAAATGACAGGCAGAGGAAGAGGCAGGCCCTTCCGCAGGGGTGGTAGGGGTAGGGCAGGAGCAACAGGCTTGAGCCAAAGTGGGAAGTTGCAGAAGGTGCGTTCAATTACGTTAAAGGACGCACCAGACTTGGTTGAGTGGCTCGCTCAGCCTTACTCTTCTGCACCCTCCTCATCCTCTCGATCTGCACCCTCTTCTTCACTCTCTGCTATGTGCACCCCCAAAGACACTACCACCAACAACACCACCACCACCACATACCTTCCTCTTGAGTCGCAGGAATTATTTTCCGATCCATATCAAGACATTTCTGATGCGCAGCCACTCTTGGTATTGGATCAGGAAGAGGAGGCAGCAACAGCCGCTACTCAGCAGTCTGACGACAGTACCCAGATCAGCCCAAGGAGGAGGTTGGTCCCCGGTGTTGCTGCCTACTCCGAGATCTCTACTTATAGCGATGGGGAAGGTGACGTTGATGATGACATGTCTAGTGATGTCACGTGGGTGCCCACAAGAGAGGAAGAGGAGGGGAGTTCAGAGGGAGATATGGACCAGCAGATAGGGAGGAAAAGCAGGAATAACTTACATTGCACAGGAGGGATAAAGCAGACTGCAAATGTATCAGGAGCGAGTCATCGACCATGTACGGTCACATCTGGCGCTCCCAGGACACCAGCACATGGCTCCGCAGTGTGGGCTTTTTTTAACGTGTCCGCTGCTGACAATAGCGTTGCCATCTGCAATCATTGCAGTCAACGCATTAGTTGCGGTAAGCCCAACACTCACCTAGGGACGACCGCCTTAAGAAGGCACATGAGCAGCCATCACCGAGCCGAGTGGGAGCAACGGAACACACAAAGCCACACTGCAGGCTCTCACCGTCCAGCCTCGTCTTCTACTTCTCCTTCTCCTCTCTCCTCACAATTGTCCTCCACTCCACCTTCCATCATGCCAAGCTCACGTTTTTCTGCAAAAAGGCAGGCTTCCGTGGGCCTAATGTTCGAGCGTAAAAAAAATTATGATGACGCCGGATAACCCTCTTGCCCAACGGTTGACGGCTGGCTTGTCAGAACTCATAGCCCGCCAACTACTGCCATATAAACTGGTGGACTCGGAGGCCTTTAACAAATTTGTGGCCATTGGAACACCACAATGGAAGGTCCCAGGAAGGAAGTATTTCTCAGAGAAGGGCATCCCAGAGCTATATGGCCATGTTCAGCAGCAAGTGAATGTATCTCTGGCACACAGTGTCGGTGCCAAGATACATCTGACCACAGACACGTGGTCTAGCAAACACGGGCAGGGAAGGTATATCACTTTTACTGCCCACTGGGTGAACCTTCTGATGGCCGTCAAGCATGTAACCCGTGGCACCCGTGTAGATTTGGTTTTACCGCCACGGATTGCATGCAGGGCTGACTCTTCTTCTCCTCCTCCTCCTCCTACTCCATCCTCCTCCCTCTCCTCCTCGGCTGAGTCCTCCTTTTCCACTGCTATTGTCTCTTCCACTGTGTCGCTCAAGCTCCCCAGAACCTATTCGACATGCCAGGTGAGACGTTGCCATGCCGTGCTACGTCTGTTGTGCCTGGAAGCCAAGAGCCACACTGGCCCGGCACTCCTTTCAGCTTTGCGTTCACAGGCAGATCAGTGGCTAACACCGCTCAATTTGACAGTTGGTAAAGTGGTGTGTGACAACGGTGCCAATCTGCTTAGCGCATTGAAACAGGGCAAAATCACGCATGTGCCATGCATGGCACACGTCTTAAACTTGGTCTTGCAGCGATTCCTTGTCAAATACCCTGGGGTCCAGGACATCTTGCGGCAGGCAAGGAAAATCTCGGTCCATTTCAGAAGATCTTACACGGCCATGGCTCGCCTTGCTGACATTCAGCGGTGACACAATCTGCCGGTCAGACGTCTTATTTGCGATTGCCCGACGTGATGGAACTCAACCTTCTATATGCTTGATAGGCTGCTCCAGCAGAAACGTGCAGTTAACGTCTAACTGTATGAACTCTGCGGCAGAACCGGTTCTGGGGAGCTGGGGTTTTTTTCACCGCGCCAGTGGCTGCTCATGCGCAACGCATGCAGACTTCTGCGCCCATTTGAGGAGATCACCAAACTGGTCAGTCGCAGCCATGGCGCCATCAGTGACATGGTACCTTATGCCTTCTTTATGGAGCGTGCATTGCGTCGTGTCATTGATCAAGCTGTGGAGGAGCAGGAGCGGAAAGATGAGGAAGTCGCAGTGCTGGACGAATTCCCAAGGGGGCTACTCTATCTGAGACAAGTGAACAACAGGAGTCTGAAGAGGAGTCAGAAGAGGATGGTGCCGGGGCGGATGAGGAGGAGCAAGAAGAGCATGCTTTAAACCTTTCTGGGATCCCTGTTGTGCGTGGATGGGGAGAGGAGAATGAAGAGGACGACATTATCCTGGATGATGAGCAGGAGCCAGGCCACCACACCGCTTCCACTTTAGTGCAAATGGGGGCATTCATGCTCCCGTGTTTTAATAGGGACCCCCGTATAAAAAGCATAAGGGTCAAGGACCAGTACTGGGTGGCAACGTACTTAGACCCCCGGTACAAACACAAAATGGCGGAAATGTTACCGCCGTCACAGAGGGCTGTCAGAATGCAGCACTTCCAGGCCTTGCTTCGAGAAATGCAGCATTCTGCTTTTGCGTGCGCTGGCAGAGGAGCAATTCCCACTCCCAGAGAAGGAGTTGCGGGTACCAATCCAACAGCGCCTGCAAGAAGAGGCCGGTTTGAAGATGTGTTGGTGACTTCGGATATGAGGTCATTCTTTCAGCCGACCCATCGACAGGTGTCATCCGGATCCAGCATCAGGGAACGCCTAGACCGTCAGGTGTCCGACTACATCGGGTTAACGGCCGAGGTGGACGCTCTGAGGAGTGATGAACCCCTGGACTACTGGGTGGGCAGGCTTGACCTCTGGCCAGAGCTTGCCCAATTTGCAATCGAACTGTTGGCTTGCCCCTCATCCAGTGTCCTGTCCGAAAGGACGTTCAGCGCAGCAGGGGGGATCATGACTGATAAGCGTACTCGCCTAGCTCACGACAGTGTTAACTACCTCACATTTCTAAAAATGAATGAGGCATGGATCTCGAAGGAATTCAACACATGTGACCAGTAGACCATGTATATGTCTATAAACAATTTTTTAATCAAGCACAGAGACCTTCTTTCTTCATTTGGCTCACTTCCTTGTCCAAAAAAAGCACACCGTACTATATGCCCGTACCCTCCTCTTTGAAGAGGTTGAGCGGTGTCATATTTCTACTGGGGCTGCTTATTATGAGGGGCTCCCACCATCCCTGTGCTGTGCTGACATCCTCCTGGGGCTGTACCTCTGCTGTGCATATTGTGAGGGGCTCCCACCATCCCTGTGCTGTGCTGACTTCCTCCTGGGGCTGTACCTCTGCTGTGCATATTTTGAGGTGCTCCCACCATCCCTGTGCTATGCTCATTATGAGGGGCTCCCACCATCCCTGTGCCGTGCTGACTTACTCCTGCGGCTGCTTATTATGGGGGCTCCCACCATCCCTGTGCTATGCTGACATCCTCCTGGGGCTGCTTATAATGAGGGGCTCCTACCATCCCTGTGCTATGCTGACATCCTCCTGGGGCTGCTTATTATGAGGGGCTCCCACCATCCCTGTGCTATGCTGACATCCTCTTGGGGCTGCTTATTATGAGGGGCTCCCACCATCCCTGTGCTATGCTCATTATGAGGGGCTCCCACCATCCCTGTGCTATGCTGACTTCCTCCTGGGGCTGCTTACAGTGCAGGTGTCAGTGCTGTATATCACGGTGCTGATGTCAGTGCTCTCTGTCACGGTGCTGCTGTCAGTGCTGTATATCACGGTGCTGGTGTGAGTGCTTTATGTCACGCTGCTGATGTCAGTGCTCTCTATCATGGTGCTGCTGTCAGTGCTGTATATCACGGTGCTGGTGTGAGTGCTTTATGTCACGCTGCTGATGTCAGTGCTCTCTATCACGGTGCTGCTGTCAGTGCTCTATATCACGGTGCTGGTGTGAGTGCTTTATGTCACGCTACTGATGTCAGTGCTCTCTATCACGGTGCTGCTGTCAGTGCTGTATATCACGGTGCTGGTGTCAGTGCTTTATGTCACGCTGCTGATGTCAGTGCTCTCTATCACGGTGCTGTTGTCAGATCACTCTATCACGGTGCAGGTGTCATTGCTGTATGTCACGCTGCTGATATCAGTGCTCTCCATCACGGTGCTGCTGTCAGATGACTCTATCACGGTGCAGGTTTCATTGCTGTATGTCACGCTCCTGGTGATCATCTCCTGCACCCTCTTCTTTGCCTACCCTGGTCCCTGACCTTTCCTCTCCTCCATTGCCTTCATGCACTCCACAGTCCTGACTTGTCACAACAATTTCCCATATAAAAAAAGAATGCTTGTAGTTGTCGATCCCAGATTCACCTCATACATGTGTTATGTCATTGGCCATGTGGTGTGACTATGTTTGCACAGCTATTAATTATTTTGTGGCTGCAAATTTGACCTGTAGGTTTGCGAAGTTCGCCTCCCATTGAAGTCAATGGGGCCCGTCGCGAACGTTCTGGTTCGCGAACTATCGGCCACGTTCACGGTCCGCATTCGCGAAACGTCCCGTCGGAAGTTCGTCCATCACTATCTACAATCACAGCAACTTTTTGAGATGTGAATGAGGGACACCTATCAGCAAAAGTATGCAGGCATAGGACACACCCCCTTGCCACTCCCCCTTAAAGGAGCATTGTACAAAAAAACAAGATTGGTTAAAACCACAAGTGCTTTTTTTTACCTCTACTATTCCTTTATACTGGCTTTTGGAATTTACAAATGCAGCAATTTAGAAATCAGATGAAAGGTTTAGCGCTGGAAAACACTTTTTGATAGATATTAAGTGCATTTTATATACATCTATATAGATCAGACCAAAATGAGGTACCAATGAGGAGGAATGAGGGACAGAGGGACATTGCCCCAAATCAGGGACAGTCCCTCGAAATCAGGGACAGTTGGGAGCTATGATAGCACATGGTTAAATAATGTGCCAGAAGGAATATAAAGACTGACTTTTATTTGCTCCAAAAGTCTCTACAAACACAGCGCCTGGTTAAATAATGTGCCAAAGGGAATATAAGGACTGGCCTTCTCGTGAAAACACCTATTGCCTGGCTGTTTCTGCCTCCAATAGTTTCTGAGTAACTGAACCAAAAGAAGTATGCTGCCAGTGAAGTCAGTTAAGTCAGCCGTTACATCAGCCTGCAAGCTGGAGATCCAACATTTCCAGAAAGAGAGGTCAGCAATAGCAGCCTCTGTATTTCCCAAAGCACAGGATCTAATTTAAGAGCTGTTCATTGAATGACCCTTGCTGTGTCAAGCAAATGTAAGAACGAAAAACCATCAAATTTGCATTAAGAGCATGAAACCGATGATTTGTTGCATCCTCTACATTTATAGAAGGACAGTTTATTATCTCCTTAGACATGTTTTTTCAGGCACATGATACATAGCTCCTTTTATATACTGCTGTTTTGCCCCTTAAAACTCATATATATACAATGGTAACCCTCCCAGGGCCTGCTCACCCCTGGCTTCCCATCCCCCCTGCAGCCTTTTTTTTTTTTTGGATGTGCACTTTTTAGCAGCTTAGAGGAGAGAATTGGAGACTGAAAGAAGGAGACAGATCTAGAAAGAGAGAGAAAAGAAGAAAAAATCTTGCTGACACGGGGCATAACTTAATTTTCACGGTGCTGGGACAGCTGTATCGTGTAATCTGCCATGGCATGCCATTAAAACTTCAATGCCTTTACTGACCCAGAAGGGAAATTCAGACCGTGGAGAGTCTTTTGAAAAGAAGTGGTGATCTTTCACGATTTATGAGCTTGTCTTAAAGAAGCAGACTCTACTCACTTTAAATTAATCGCCTCTTTCAGGGTACATTGAATTTGGGGGCCTTGCTACTGAAAACTGTTAAAAAAAAAAAACATGCTTGTGAATTACACAATGATCACCAATGTAATAATTTTCATTTCACTTATGGATCCTGCAGTAACATCACTCACACGTTGCAGCACAAAAGGTGCATTAACAGCTTTTAACAAAAGTCAATTTAAAACAACACACAGCACACAAAGGACACAAAAACATTTGCATATGCTGGTAACTGTATATCTGGTTCATTATGTATATCCTATTTGACACACATTATTAGCAATTGGCGTACTCTTAAATACTCTTTTAATTGAACTCTTCAGCTAGGTACATTTAAACAAACTCTTGAATAAAAAAGTAAAGTTCTTAAAAAAACAAAAAATCTTGTAAATTCCACGTTATCAAATTTGTGATGTTGCATGATGTAAGAATTAAGAACAAATTAACTGGGGGGGGGGATCAAATGAGCACAATACATATTGTTTGAAAAATATGTTTGGAGATTGAAAGAGCAATACATTTATTTTATACACACTTTACATTGTCAATTACAAAAGAAGTTAAATTGATGAAAAAACAAAAAACAAAATGAGTGATGTTACATGACTTGTGGGTTGGGTACATACAGACAGGGGAGCACAATACATGTTGTCTAAAAACAAAATCTATAATGGAGGCTGGAATGCCAGTTCCTGGGTTATAAATGGCTTGGAGTTAGCAAAACAAAAAAAAAGAAAAAAGAAAAAGCCTGTTTGTCATATCATATGTTAAAAAAAAGTACTGAGAGTTCATTACCTAGAACTTTATTAACACCCTGATAACAACGGTGTCATTTAACAAAAGAGGTGCTGATAATGGGAGTTTTTGTCCTGCTAAAGAATTGTTTAACCTCTTTTCACTTGAATTCAGAATGTAGAGGCATAAGGCTTTTGATCAGTGGGAAGTGAAGAGATCTGTAAATAGCTAACAAAGCAAAACATTCAGACCATAGAGGGCTATTATCTTGTCCATTGCTCCTTTCTGAATTTTGGGTAATAAGCTAACACTTCTAAATGTATGTCACAGCAAAAAACAAAAACATATGCAGTGCATCTGTTCAGTGCATGTACTTTTCACCATGTCTTATCCCTTTAACGACCAAGTACAGAAAAATACCTGTTGATGTGCCAGAAATGCACTCAGGTCTTAAAGTAGAACTAAAGGCAAAACATTTTTTTTTATTTTGGATAGATTAAGGGAGTTTTTATTGTTTTTTTTTGCCATCCGTGTCCCATTGTGGATGCTTCCTTTCACTTTCTGTCTCATAGGCGAAACAAATTCCTCTAAAGTGAGGGAATCCCTTGTTATCACCAAGGTAACCGGAACTTGTGTCCCCATTGGGAGATTTCTACTCTATTCTTGTTCTTGGCCCAACCCAACAATGTGACTTTTTTTTGCCTTGCAGTAATAAAGGTAAACAGGGCTGGCCCCCCAAAAAAAAAAAAAAATACAGTGTGTCACTTGCCACAATTGCCTGTCACCAGATGCAGTGTGTCACTTGTCACAATTGCCTGTTACCAGATACAGCGTGTCACTTACCACCATTGCCTGTCACAAGATGCAGCATGTCACTTGCCACCATTGCATGTCTCCAGATGCAGCGTGTCACTTGCCACCATTGCCTGCCACAAGATGCAGTGTGTCACTTGCCATCATTGCCTGTCACCAGATGCAGCCTGTCATTTGCCATCATTGCCTGTCACCAGATGCAGCCTGCCACTTGTCACTATTGTCTGTCATAAGATGCAGCCTGTCACTTACCACCATTGCATGTCACCAGATGCAGCGTGTCATTTAGCACCATTGCATGTCACCAGATGCAGCATGTCACTTGCCATCGTTGCCTGTCCCAAAATGCAGAGTGTCACTTGCCATCATTGGCTGTCACAAGATGCAGAGTTTCACTTGCCACATTTGCCTGTCACCAGATGCAACGTGTCACTTGCCACCATTGCCTGTCACCAGATGCAGGGTGTGACTTGCCATCATTACATGTCACAAGATGCAGCGTGTCACTTGCCATCATTGCCTGTCACAAGATGCAGCGTGTCACTTGCCACCATTGCCTGTCACAAGATACAGTGTGTCACTTGCCACAATTGCCTGTCACCAGATGCAGTGTGTTACTTGTCACAATTGCCTGTTACCAGATACAGCATGTCACTTACCACCATTGCCTGTCACAAGATGCAGCATGTCACTTGCCACCATTGCATGTCACCAGATGCAGCGTGTCACTTGCCACCATTGCATGTCACCAGATGAAGCGTGTCACTTGCCACCATTGCCTGTCACAAGATGCAGCGTGTCACTTGCCAAAATAGCCTGTCACCAGATGTTACTTGCCACCATTGCCTGTCACCAGATACAGCGTGTCACTTGCCACTTGTCACTTAAACGCACCATTGTGAAAGGGCCCTAACAGACCTAAAGGAAGCAAATAAGAGAAGATCATTGTTAGGTTTTACATACACAATATTCACATTTACACAGGCCTATGCATTTTATTATGAACTGGTGTTTTGAAAAATTGCCATATTTATACTAATCTAAACTAAAAAATGAATATTGAATAATTTGAACAAATTTTTCTTTTGAAGTCTTTTGAAGCATACTCACAAATTCCAGTTCATAAAAAAGTGTGCACACAAAATATGAAGAAAACAAAAAAGTGCACAGGGTGTACGCATGGACCTCCTCCAAAGAGAAGTAACCCTAACCCTGATCCCCTGGGGCGCAAGGCCAAAGCAAGGCCACCCCAAGTACTAGGTGGGGCTCCCCACCAAAGGGTGACCCCACGTGCCCCCCCCCCCAATACTTTAAGGGCAGACCCGAAGACCTACACCCTACTAATCTGGGAAGTGATAAAGTGCATACGGTGATGTGCAAAAAGTGCAGTGACAAATGCACAAAAATAAAAAGGGGAAGAGGATAAGTGCTGTCAGTGCTAAAGTGCTAGACCATGGCGTGCCTTTCCGGGCCAAATACAAAGTTAACACAAATTACACATATATGTTAGAGATACATATTATGTTTGATACTATGCTCAACTTGAATAACTCAATAAACTTTTATTCTGAAAAAATTATTCTGTTGGCTTGTAATTTAAACATAAACATTTTGTACTTTTTAAACATAAAAATAAATGTTAAATAATTTACTTTGATATTTGAAGTACCTTACTTCATTTTCATTAGTTTTTAAAACACACCCTTTACATTTATAAAAATAATGTATAATATTGAATAATCTAGACAAAACGTTAAAGGTATGTGCATTTCCTTATTCTAATTGAGTTACATTTACTTAAAATAATTTTTTTTTTCATTTGACTGAAATTGCAGGATGCATATGTTTGCCAAACATGTTCCCGCACGAGTTTTGATGCTGTATTTTTACTGAGTTTGATGTCCTTTGGAACTTTGAAAGCCTGCACTAGGGATGGGTTGAACACCCTCCTGTTCGGTTCGCACCAGAACATGCGAACAAAAAATTAGTTTGAACACCCGAACACAGTTAAAGTCTATGGGACACGAACATGAAAAATCAAAAGTCCTAATTTTAAAGGCTTATATGCATGGTATTGTCTTAAAAAGTGTTTGGGGACTTGGATCCTGCCCCAGGGGACATGTATCAATGCAAAAAAGTAATTTAAAACTACTCGCGGCTATAATGAATTGTCAGTCCCAGCAATAGACATAAAAGTTCATTGATAAAAACGGCATGGGATTCTCCCACAGGGAAACCCCAAACCAAAATTTTAAAAAAAATGTGTTGGGGTCCCCCCAAATTCCATACCAGGCCCTTCAGGTCTGGTATGGATATTAAGGGGAACCCCGTGCCAAAATGTCGTAGGGTCCCCCAAAAATCTATAGCAGACCCTTATCCGAGCGCGCAACCTGGCAGGCCACAGGAAAAGAGGAGGGATGAGAGATCAGCCCCCCTCCTGAACCATACCAGGCCACATGCCCTGAACATTGGGAGGGTGCTTTGGGGTAGTCCCCCAAAGTACCTTGTCCCCATGTTGATGGGAAGAAGGGCCTCATCCCCAAAGCCCTTGCCCGCTGGTTGTGGGGGTCTGCGGGCGGGGGGCTTATCGGAATCTGGAAGCCCTCTTTAACAAGGGGACCCCCAGATCCCACCCCCATGTGAATTGGTAATGGGGTACAAATGTACCCCTACCATTTCACAAAAAAAGTGTCAAATATGTTAAAAAAGACAATAGACATTTTTTGACAAATCCTTTATTAATGTCTTCTTCTTTCACCGCTTCTTCTTCCATCTTCTTCTGGTCTTCCTTCGGTGTTCTTCTTCTTCCTCCATCTTGTTCTTCCCCTGCTTCTTCCACTATCTTCCTCCGGTCTTCTCATCTGGCATCTTCCTCCGGCTTCTTCTTCTCCTATTCGTCCTCCGGACGATCTGCCTCAATGGGAGTCTCCTGCTGTGTGACGCTTCTGTTCAGGTGACAGCTCTTATATAAAGGAGGGCAGAGCCACCCGGTGACCTCGCCCCCCTCGGACGCACTGGGACTCCATCTTGTTCTTCCCCTGCTTCTTCCACTATCTTCCTCTGCTTCTTCCTCCGGTCTTCTCATCTGGCATCTTCCTCCGGCTTCTTCTTCTCCTATTCGTCCTCCGGACGATCCGCCTCAATGGGAGTCTCCTGCTGTGTGACGCTTCTGTTCAGGTGACAGCTCTTATATAAAGAAGGGCAGGGACACCCGGTGACCCCGCCCCCTCTGACGCACTGGGACTTCCCTATGGCTTTCCCTGGGGTGTCAAAGGGGGACGGGGTCACCCGTTTACGTAAATGGGTGACCCCGCCCCCTCTGACAACCATACAACAATGTTCGAGTCGAACTCATGTTCGACCCAAACATAAAGCCCATCCCTAGCTTGCACAAGGCTGTTCCCATATGTTTGAGGCCCATCAGGACAAAAGAGCGTGTGGCAAGAATTTTTCCAAGTCACTACAAAGCCATGCAATGCCATTGAAAGGTAAGTGTGAACAGTGAACAAATTATCGCTCACATGCTTTAAATTTTGCTTAATATACCATCCAAAATGTTTATTTTATTTGCAGATTAATATATTTATAATAAATGGACATACGTCCATTGTAAACACCTGTTGAGACAACTTACTTGTGTGCATGCAAGATGCAGGGTGAGGGACCGCCAGCTGTTAGGCTTAAAAACTATTTTGTGCCACAAAAATGAATGTTTAAGCCGGTTCAGTTTTTGAGATATTGCAATTGAAATTCAGATTATGCATCATCAAGCCTGCCCACTTTGCACCCAATGTTATTAAAATTTAAAAACAAAGATAGCATTCGTTGGCACTGCATCTGTGCTGATTTGTGCTGCAAAAACAAACGTATGTGCTGGTTTTGTTTCAGAGATATTGTGCATTATAGTTGAAACCTCTCCAACTTTGTACCACATTATAACATTTTAAAAACAGTTATACAATTTGTTCGTGCTGCATTTGTACTGATTTGTACCACAAAAATAAACTTTCTGTTTGTTCGGTTTTCGAGATATCTAACTTCAAAAGTTCACACTTTAATCGCTTGCCGACCAGGCGACCAGCCCGACTCAATGTCCGCCGGCGACCCACAATCGTGCTATACAGAGGCAGAACGGGGATGTAACGGGATGAACGGGGATGTAAACAAGGTGATTCCCCTGTCCTGCCAGATGACATGTCAGAGATCTTCTGTTCCCAGTTATTGGGAACAGCTATCTCTGTCATGTCCCTGGTAGCCCACCCCCCCTACAGTTAGAACACACCCAGGGAACACACTTAACCCCTTGATCACCCCCTAGTGTTAACCCCTTCCAGAGCATTTTTATACTATTCCCCAAAAAGTGGCCACTCACTTTGAATACCCAATCATGCGCTGTAGAATTAAATGATACTTACCTCCTCTTCAATGGTCTGACATCCTCAAAGTCCTTTGCTGACACCAACTTCTTCTTTCCAGCTTCTGCCGAGTGCCAGGCTTTAGCTGTCTTGATTTGGCTGGCTCAGGATGATATAACTCTTGTGCATGTGCAGAAGACAATCCTCCCGGTACCCAGGGATCCTGTTGGTAATGTAAACTGAGCAGTGCATGTGCAGCACAGTTTACATGCCACAAGGGACTGTGAACAGGCAGGCAAAGAGGCATTGCATGTCTCTTCTGCAATTAATAACCTACCTGGTCGTAAATTTTGTAATGCTGCATTTGGTTCCGGTTTAAACAACAAATCAAGGTGTTAACTTATGCCGCATACACACGATCGGAATTCTCATCGGAAAAAGCTCTGATGGTTTTCCCGTTGGAATTCCGACGGAATTCGGCTCAAGCTGTCTTGCCTACACACGGTCACATCAAATTCCGATAATTTATAATGCGGTGGCGTACAACACATATGACGTGACTAGAAAAAGGAAGTTCAATAGCCAGTAGCCAATAGCTTCTGTCTCGTAGCTGAATCTGAGCATACGTGATTTTTGGCGTGTCGGAATTGTATACACACGATCGGAATTACCGATAGAAAGTTTCTCCGTCAGGAAAATTGAGAACATGCTATCGATTTTTGGCTGGCAGAAATTCAGACAGCTAAATTCCGATGGAGCATACACACGGTTGCATTTTCTGATGAAAAGCTCTCATCGGTCTTTTTCTGGCCGGACTTCCGATCGTGTGTACGCGGCATTACAGATAGTTGGATGACAGTTTCACTTTTATTCTCTCTCCTTAGTAAACCATCTCTATTTGTTTAATACATTATTATTTATCACAGGTACCTATATAGCGCCCTCCATTTAGGCAGCGCTTTACACATATATTGTGCATTCACATCAGTCCCTTCCCACAAGGGGCTTATAATCTAAAGTCCCTAACTCACAATTATACATAATAAATCAATCATAAATCACTCTCTTGTAACCCAGTAACCATTACCATTTCAGCCTCCACCAATCCAACTACATACCAATTAAATGTTGTTTCTGCTGGTTATTGTCCTTTGTACTGCTCTTTATGCTATATTAATAAACAGGTCTACATAATTTCAATGCTGTTATGTAGACGATATGCTCCCTTTTAATTTTTACTATCCAAAAAATAAAAAACAAAAGATTTTCATGGAATGCAAAATAAAAGAACAATTATATACACAAAATAATTAAACATAATATATTAATTTTCAATTTCAATGTTTTTATGAAACTTCAAATAAAAAAACAAAAAAAAACAACCATAGTTTGACATGACCATACTATTAAAAATGACAATGCATTATCAATTGGCATTTACAGTGTTAGACAAATGCTGGAGGTATAGTTGTCAGACCATTTTAAAATACATAGCAGAGAATGACAAAAGTCGAGTTCTGAGGTTACATATGATGATATCACATTTCATAAGTAGTTAAGATAGGTAACCTATAAGGAAGACATATATTTGGGGACTGCATCTTGATTATACAGAGCTCTATGTCTAAGAGAACATGACAGAATATATTATTTTAATTACACAAATTCATAAAAACACTTCACACAGATATATACAATTATGTAGAAAAATATTTATAGTAATAATAATATACAGTAATTGAGAGAGCGGTCTGTACAAGATTATGGTCTAAAAGAATATATAAACTGCAAATGATATGCTACAAGGTTAGCGAAAATCATTGCAATGCTTAGTTGACCTGGCAGGGACTGTTTTTGTTTTCTCAGTAAATATAAAATCTAATTTTCACAGTAATTTATAGCAATCATATGGAATAACATGGAAAAGATAACACTGACTTTTAACTACAAGTGTATACTTTGCATAGAGCATGTTTTTGCAACATAGGGTATGATTCTGAAGACAAATTATAACTAAGTAGAGCTCTTGCTAATTGCAACCGATCTGATTTCAGCTTTTTCTTTTAAGAATAAATAAGCAAGAACTATGATCAGCTGTTACGGTTATTATGGGCAACAACTACACTTTTGTTCTCATTTTCATTTTTAATCACCAGCAATATGACTTTTTCATTCAAAAAGAGGATCAGAGAAGGCTATAGCAGCTATTCATGTTCTTCTTTTTATTATTACTTTACAGGATTTATATAGTACCAACATTTTGCACAGCACTTTACAAAATGAAGGCAGACATTACAGTCTCAATACAATTCAATACAAGAGGAATCAGAGGGCCTTGCTTGTTAGAGCTTACAATCTATAAGGGATATAAAAGGTAATAACTGTTGGGGATTAAGCTGATTGTGAAAGTAAACATACAGCTTATTAGTTAAAAGCAGGATAGGCTTCCCTAAACAGAAGGCGTTTCAGATATTGCCTAAAGGTGGATATAGTAGAAGATAATTGGATAGATTGGGGTAGGGAGTTCCAGAGGATGGGAAAGGCTCTGGAGAAGTCCTGGAGGCAAGCAAGGTCACAAGGGAGCTAGAGAGAAGGAGGTCTTGGGAGGAGTGAAGAGTATGGTTTGGTTGGTATTTTGAGATAAAGTTAGTGAAGTAGCTGGGGGTCGAGTTGGGGATGGCTTTGTAGGTTGTTGTTAGTGTTTTGAATCTTAATTGTTGGGAGAATTGAAGCCAATGGAGGGATTAGCAGAGAGAGAGGAAGAAGGGTGGATGGACTTGCTATAAGGTGAACTGTTCTTTACCCATTAACCACAAGTCTGTCCAGGCCAATTTTCAGCTGTAACCGCTGTCACTCTATGGCAATTACTCAGGCATGCAACACTGTATCCAAATGAATTTTTTTGAGACAGATAGAGCTTTATTTATTTTGGTGGTATTTATTTTTAAAATTTTTTGCTATATAAACAAAAAATAATGAAAAACTTGAAAAAAAAACATGTTTTTCTTAGTTTTTGTTAAGAAACGTTTGCAAATAAAAAATCTTTCTTCAAAAAAATAAGACCAACATGTATTCTGCAAATTTTTTTAGTAAAGATAACCAAAAACAGTGTATATTATTTGGTCTGTGTGAAAGTTAAAGAGTCTACAAACTATCGTATGGCGTTGATCATGATGCTGAAATGAGATAGTGGTGGTCAGGGTGCTGGTATGGTGAATGGAGGTGATCAGGGTGCTGGTATGGTGAATGGAGGTGATCAGGATGCTGGTATGGGGTATGGCAAAGATCAGGACATTGGTATGATGTATGGCAGTGTTTATTATGAGAACTGATAACACTGGGACAGGTGACAGGGGCTGGCTGCACTCGATATTTGTATTATGCTGGGGGCAGTGATCAGGGACACTGGGACAGGCTGACACTGCACTCTGTGAGTGTACATGCCTTGTGATAGCCTGCTGTACACTCACAGGTTGCAGCCATGGTTCTCTCTGCTCTCACAGCTGATCTGTATGAGAGCAGAGAGTACCGATGTTTACTTTTGGTTTCCATTGTGATTGCTGTGATTGGACACAGTAATCACATGGTACAAGACCATATGATCACCCGGGAACAGTGATAATGTGATCCACTTTATCCAGGGGATACACCGACCATTGGGCTCCCGGGTATGCACTCTGTAAGCCGATGTAGGCTGACATACAGGTCAGTTAACCTGCATTGTTGCTGCTTCAAGTCCGCCGTTTATAGTGACAGGTTTGCGTAAAAGCTAAATCCCCCCACTAATCCTCACCGTTGTAGTGCTCCTATACTGAATTTGTTGGAACTATGGGTCTAATCCCTATGTAAGCTCTGTGTTGGTCAGCATTGGAGTTTTTACAGGATTCATAATCGGTTCCTCTTCTCCTTGTGACAGTTTTCGGGAATTGTATTTATTTATTACAGATACTTATATAGCACTGTCTATTTACGCAGCACTTCATATATACGGTATACACCCCTCACATTTTTGTAAATATTTTATTATATCTTTTCGTGTGACAACACTGAAGAAATTACACTTTGCTACAATGTAAAGTAGTGAGTGTACAGCTTGTAAAACTGTGTAAATTTGATGTCCCCTCAAAATAACTCAACACACAGCCATTAATGTCTAAACCACTGGCAGCAAAAGTGAGTACACCCTTAAGTGAAAATATCCAAATTGGGCCCAAAGTGTCAATATTTTGTGTGACCACAAATATTTCACAGCACTGCCTTAACCCTCTTGGACGAGTTCTCACAGGTTGCCACTGGAGTCCTCTTCCACTCCTCCATGATGACATCATGGAGCTGGTGGCTGTTAGAGACCTTGCGCTCGTCCACCTTCCGTTTGTGGCTGCCCCACAGATGCTTAATTGGGTTTAGGTCTGGAGACATGCTTGGCCAGTCCATCACCTTTACCTTCAGCTTCTTTAGCAAGGCAGTGGTCATCTTGGAGATGTGTTTGGGGTCTTTATCATGTTGGAATACTACCCTGTGGCCCAGTCTCCAAAGGGAGGGGATCATGCTCTGCTTCAGTATGTCACAGTACATGTTGGCACTTATGGTTCCCTCAATAAACTGTAGCTCCCCAGTGCTGGCAGCACTCATGCAGCCAAAGACCATGACACTCCCACCACCATGTTTGACTGTAGGCAAGACACACTTGTCTTTGTACTCCTCACCTGGTTGCCGCCACACACGCTTGACACCATCTGAGCCAAATAAGTTTATCTTGGTCTCATCAGACCACAGGACCAGTAATCCATGTCCTTAGTCTGCTTGTCTTTAGCAAACTGTTTGCAGGATTTCTTGTGCATCATATTTAGAAGAGGCTTCCTTCTGGGATGACAGCCATGCAGACCAATTTGATGCAGTGTGCTGCATATGGTCTGAGCACTGACAGGCTGGCCCCCCACCTCTTGAACCTCTGCAGCAATGCTGGCAGCACTCATGCATCTATTTCCCAAAGACAACCTCTGAATATGATGCTGAGCACGTGCACTCAACTTCTTTGGTTGACCATGGCGAGGCCTGTTCTGAGTGGAACCTGTCCTGTTAAATCACTGTATGGTCTTGGCCACCGTGCTGCAGCTCATTTTCAGGGTCTGGGCAATCTTCTTATAGCCTAGGCCATCTTTATGTAGAGAAACAATTCTTTTTTTTAGATCCTCAGAGAGTTCTTTGCCATGAGTTGCCATGTTGAACCTCCAGTGACCAGTACGAGAGAATGAGAGCGATAACACCACGTTTAACACACCTGCTCCCCATTCACACATGAGATCTTGTAACACCAATTAGTCGCATGACACCGCATTAGACATTAATGGCTGTGTGCAGTGGCGTAGCTAACACATGTGGCACCTGGGGCTAGACATTTTTTTTCACCCACCCCCCGAAGAAAAATGGTATGTGCCAATATAAACTGTGAGTGTGGACAGATTGCATCAACAGTTGGAGGGGCTTAAAGGGCCATATGCTTTAATGATTGTGCCACAAGCGAGGATGTAGCAGACCGTACAGACCTCAGTATACTAATTTTAATAAAATAAAACTGTTTTATTGCATATCTTTTACTACACACAGCTAACCTTAAAGTGATATTAAAGTCTTGTTTTTTGTTTTATTTTCTCTAAATAATAAACATGTTATACTTACCTGTTCTGTATAGTGGTTTTGCACAGAGCAGCTTGGATCCTCCTCTTCTCGGGTCCCTCCCCAGCACCCCTGGCCCCTCCCTCTTTCTGAGTGCCCCCACAGCAAGCAGCTTGCTATGGGGACACCCAAGCAGGTGCGCTCCTGAGCCACACCTATGTGTGTCCATTCACACACGGAGCCATGGATCGACTCCGCTCCCTCCATCTTCTGATTGTCTCACTGGCTGTGATTGATTGACAGCAGTGGGAGCCAATGGCTCCCACTGCTGCCAAAAGCCAATCAGGAGAGTGAATCTCCGGACAGCCAAGACTCTCGTGGACATCCCTGGATTGAGAGGGGGCTTAGGTAAGTATTAGGTGGGGCTGGGGGGTGGGGCTGCTGGACACAGAAGGTTTTTTGCATGAAGAGTAAAAATATTGTGCCTTTACAACCACTTTAACAAATAATGTGCTGTACTTAGAATGCAGTAGTCAGGAGTAAGAAATGTAAAACACAGTGAGGGGAATTTTTCAAAACTGGTGCAGTCAGAATCTAGAACAGCTGTGCATGGCAACCAATCAGCTTATATCTTCAGCTTGTTCAGCTTTAAAAATGAAAGCTAAGAGCTGATTGGTTGCCATGCACAGCTGATCCAAGTTATGTCTGCTCTAGTTTTGATAAATTCTCCTAAGGGCTCATTCAGACAGGCACTGAGACAGGTCCTGTATGCTGTGCCACTTTTTTCTGATTGGCAGTCACCAGAGAACTTCATCTATAGAAGTGGGTGCACAGATCCGAATGTAGACACTGTGCGTTTGCATACATGCATCCCTTCCTGTCTGCATGTCAAATTTTGACATTCAACTATGTCCATGCAGCTGCTGCATCCCAATTGACTTTGACTGGACTGCCTGCACAGGGATGCACAGAACACCATGCATCCCCACATAGTACACGGCCATTACACTGGGCATGGACACATATGCTCCATGTGAATGAGGCCTAATTGTCATGTGGGTCAGATAGCAGGAAAGAGGAGATGTCAGGTAATTCAAAGAGAAGTATGGGAATTTTATTTATGAATCCTACTTACCTAGGTAGATGCTGCATCTGTCTCCGTCGGCTCTAAGGCTGAGAACTGAGTAATCATACAGCCAATCACTCAGTTCTCAGAGCTCCCTGAGCAGAGAGCTGGTGGCTGTCGGTCTCTGGCTCTGCTCTGCCCCCCCCCCCCCCCCCGGTGCTCACTGAAACACTGGGCACAGCCCAGAAGGGGCAGAAGTGGCTGGCTCAGTGGCTGGCCCTCTCCTAATCTGGGACCTAGTCCAGTATCTCTCTTGTACCCCCCTATCCAGGGGCCCTTGCCACACCAACCCCCATTTACAAGTCAATGGCCTCCTTTACACCCACCCCCCCCCCCAGTTCAGGGCCTCCTCTGCACTCCTCTCCTAGTCCAAGGCCTCCTCTACAGCTCACCCCAAGTTCATAGCCTCCTTTGCACTCTGCTTTCTGAATCCAGGTCCTTTACCAGGTCCTTTACTACCCCACTTTTCAACTCCAGGGCATCCTCTACACCCCCAGTTCAGGGCCTCTGGTGTACTCCCCTGCTAGTCCAGGGCCTCCTCTGCATCCCCCAGTCCAGGGTCTCCTCTGCACCTCCCAGTCCAGGGCCTCCTGCGTACTACTCCCTTCCTAGTCCATGGCCTCCTCTGCACCCCCCCACTCCATTACCTCCTTTGCACCCCCCCAATCCAGGGCCTCTTTTGCACACACCCCTCAGCCCAGAGCCTCCGCTGCATCACCCCCAGTCCAGGGCCTCCTCTGCATTCCCCCAGTCCAGGGCTTCTTCTGCATCCCCCAGGGCAGCGCCTCCTCTGCACCCCCCCTTTATATCCATGTCCTACCTCTGTATAATACCCTTTTGGGGTAAGACAGGTACCAATAGTAATCAAAGGAATACACAAGCAATCCCAAAGTTCTCCTTCCAGATCACTCAAGGTATACTCTGTATCAGGGCGACAAAAAACATCCAATAATATTCAATAAATAATTATCATAGTTCATGTCCAAAAGCTTGCATCTTTCGGCAACAATGATCCATTGTCCAAAACAAAACAACCAGAGGAGGTAGTCACTAAGTGGAAGGTCAAGCTTACCTAAAAAATTACAGTTATAGTAATCGAAGGTTACAGAGTATCCACGCCATCCGATGCACTGACAGCGCTCTGCCATCAGACGCTCGGGGTTAGCCATTTTCATGGATGCGAGAAGGAGTGAAAAGTATTTGCTCACTCTCGCCCTGACCGGGGAGGATTCCCACCTTGGAATGTCTGTTATGCCCCCAACTGTCACTGCTGTGTGAGCGTATGCTCTATGATTATGTGGTTATTTACTGTATGCTATTGCCAATGTGCAGGCTTTCAAGTTACTCTACTTATATTGTTTTTTTCATGTTTTTCGGAGTGATGCTGTTCTATATGCATTTTTGTATATGTGATTTGAGTTTATAGATACCCTTACATTCAAGCTTTATGTCTCCCTTGTTGATCATCAGACCGTGAGTCTTCCTGTCTGAATCAGTGGTGACCACGACTTTATGATGCCACCTTTCTGGGTCTCCCCTCATCACATCTGGTGCATGGGGGGCCCCCCGATGGTTCGGTGGCCCCTTTCTCTACTGCAGGTTGGCGGGTCTTTGCCCTCTGGAACATCATCACTATGGTGCCCGGAGCGAGACCCGCTTCCCTTTTTGCTGCTTGCATGTGTCGGTGGGCGATCTATGCGGCACGCCGCCCCACAATGCCTTCTTTGTGTTAGCCTTGTGGGGGGCGTGCATGCAGTGTGAACTCAGAGTCCCCCTTTAGGTTGCTTGTGGTTTTTTGCATGCTACCGTGGATGTCATGCAGTGTTCTGTCCCCAGTGTAGGGTTTAAAGTGTGTAGATCCTGTTGTTTTGTTTGGTATTTTTAATATTCCACTGTGAGCTCTAGGGCATTGTTGTGTATAGACCCGTTTGTATGCAAGGTGGGTCAGGAATCCTCTGGTGCGGACCTTCGCACATGCGCTCTTTGCTCCACGATGACGGAGATGATGCAGGACGGAGCGACATCATGTTGTTTGACGGAGTCTCAGCGTCACGCTACAAGCCATCCCCAGATAGATATTTACACCAGTGTCTGATTGCTGAGCGCTGTCAGTGCATCGGACAGCGTGGATACTCTGTAACCTCAATTACTATAACTGTAATTTTTTAGGTAAGCTTGACCTTCCACTTAGTGGCTACCTCCCCTGGTTGTTTTTTTTTAACCATGGTTCATTGCTGCCGAAAGATGCAAGCTTTCGGACATGAACTATGATATTTACCTATTGAATATTATTGGATGTTTTTTGTTGCCCTGATACAGAGTACACCTTGAGTGATCTGGAAGGAGAACTTTGGGCACACTTGTGTATTCCTTTGATTACCATTGTCTTCCCCCGAAAGCGGATTATGCAGAGACAGGACATGTATATAAAAACCTCTATGTAATTATATCTTTTATTGTCAACTGATCTTTGTCTGGGATGAGTGTCTCTTTCTGAACTGGGCAGTTACGATCTATAATTCATGAATACAAATTCCTCTCTATATATATTTTTTCTTTTTTAATAGATTAGATACTAAGGGAAAGAATGTGGGAGACACATTGGCTTGACATCCAGTAAAGTATGTGGTTTCCGCTGTGGCCGCTGTGGGGGACTAGTGTGGATGAGTGTGGACCCAGTGATTACATCTCTGTCCTTTGGTACCTAGCCGCGATACAATTGCAGCCACTGTCTTAGCAGTGAATCTTCAAGTTGATCGTTCTGGGTATGCCCCCTATTTATGTAATTATTATGCCATGTAAATGACTGATTAAAAATTATGATGTACATTGTTACTAATCAACACAATTATTTCATTGTATAGTGTGACCCCCTTCCCGACAATTTGCCCCTGACAAAGGGACACAAACTGTCTCGAAACACGCTGGGCCATCTGGATACCTGTGGGGATCATTACTATCAACATATATGTATTATTGGTTTGAATATTGTTATTTATGTACATACTTTTTGTAATAAACTACCTTATATTTTATTATTACTCCGTTGCTGCTAAAGTCCCATTTTTTTCTGGGGGTACTCTTTTTTCTATCTTCTTTATCACAGCCTTCCAAATTGTACTTGGAAAAATTACAGCTTGAATTTTAGTCAAATATTTTCTATTAAAAGGTAGTATATGAACTTAAAACATTGCAGGTTACAGATTCACAAATTCACAGTGAAATACATATTAGCAAATGACAAACCGATATCCATGTTTAAAATCCATCACTAATAGTGTTGCCTGCACGATGTGAACTCGAGTTCATTAATCATAGAGACGTATATAAATTCTTGTCAATAAGCATCAACATGCACTTCAACCTAGTCACTTATAACGCATGTGTTTAACCTTTATAAACTTGAATGTGGTGACGTAGAACTCATCACCTCTTAACCATGTGGGGGGGGGGGGGGGGGGGAGGGGAAAGGAGGAATCAGGAGAGTACAGTAGAGACATGTGAATGTACCACCTAGGCTGTGTGAAAGTTACGCTTTGGCCCAGAATAAAGAATTCCAGGCAGACCAGTTAGAAGAGTATCTTGCTCCAGACCCATCTCTGTAAGCTAGTATTTTTTCATATTCCGAGATAATATTGACCTTCAGGATTAGTTCTCGTAAGGTAGGGATATCCTTTGTTTTCCACCTATACACTATTAATGACCTGGCGGCAAATGTAATGTGAATTGCTATTGCTCTCACTGGTATTGGATAGTCAGACATGCTTATGCTCAGTATTGCTTTCTCAGGAGAGGGTCGGGTGAGAACACCTGTGGTTTTCGCTATCAATTTGAACACTTCGTTCCAGGAGCTCCGCAGGTGTGGGCACGCCCACCACATATGAACCAGTGTTCCGACCCTACCACATTCCCTCCAACACAAGTTAGATCTGCCCTCTGAGAATTTTGCTACTATGTAAGGAGTGAAGTGCCATCTGGCTGTTAGCTTCATCGCTAGTTCCTCGTAATTCGAGCATCTCGAGAAATAGAGATTATTTTTAATTGCTGATAACCATTGTTTATCAGTAAAAGTTTTCCCAAGGTCTGTCTCCCATCTCTCCAGATGCTTAAACTTGCGGAAGGACGATTTTGCATTGAGTAGATCATACAATAATGAGATACCTTTGGATTTAGGGTTGGTGGAATTTAGAAGATCCCATGCAGTGGAGATGAACGATGAGCCCTCCATGAGATCTTGTATTACAGCTTGAATTTTGACTGTTCCATTTTCCAAAGAAGCAATATATCTAAAATATATATTTTGAAATGCTGTGGCTATAATAATAAAGGGTGGTAGAAGAGCCTAGATGTTGCAGAACTGTCACACATTCATTCTAATATAATAAACTTACTTAACTTACTTAAATGCCTTTTATTTTATCGTGATCCCTAAAAATAGTACACTTCTGTTATATATTTCCTTGGAAAATCTAGAATATTGTTATGATAGTCTTCTATGTTTAAATGACTGCCGTCACGTCACTGTTTAGCCCAAAACGAATGTGCTTAAATAAATATTCCAAGACAGTGCCATCATTCCCTCTTGAAAGGGTTAATATGGGTAATGTATGTGCTCAATTAAAATGGGATTATAGGATTAATGCTTTTGGCTTCATGTGACACCTGTACTGGGATCATGCACACCCACAACACCAAACCTTCACACCTATAGTTTTGCTTCTTGGATTTTAGCCAAGGTTTTGTTTTTACTGTGGATGTTTGAAAATTCTCAAAGAAGGAATGCTTTCATTAGGGAAGAAATTGCAATATATTTATGTGTGTCTACAGTGGAGAAGTATTGCAAACCCTGGGGTTCATCTACTAAAGGGACTGTCCACACACGCTTCACTATTGTTGCTTGCACATGATTGGATGATTGAAATTAGCAGTGCTTCACCTCATTCACTAAGCTCTGAGAACATTTCCCTCTCGAAGTGCAACTGCACTTGCAAAGTGAACAGCCCATTTGCCTTTAGTAAATCAACCCCCTATCTGCTTTTTTGTATTACTGTCTATGTCTCTGCATAGGAGATTCACTCTCTCTGTTTGTCTCTATTTGTTCTTGTGGCCACTGTAATTGGGACAAAAAGTGATTTGAAATGCAAATTTTTACAGTTATTAACAGAAAGGGAAGTGAGTGATAGTCATTTTAAAGAGACAACTGGTCAGATGACAGCTATGCTTTTGCTTCCTGTTGTGTCAGAACAGAAATTCCCACAATTGGACACAGCCAGAAAAAAATACAAATTACCTGGCTACCCTTTTTAAATAAAATGGCTTCAGGCATTCTTGTTAAAATGTTTACATGTAAAATCTGATATTTCTATTTTGTTGTGTTTATGTCACTCATGGAAATCTCCCCAACTGAACCTGGTTGAGTTTAAAAATAGAGTCATGCTGGCTATAATCCATGCCCAAGTTGTGATAAAGTTACATGATACACTGGAATTTGGCAGCTTTGGGTGGATCAATATCTCCCCCACATTTTGACTCTACTAGCCCTCCATCATTTGACGCCATGCTATCAATCTCCACTACCGATTACCCAATTCTGGGGATTTTGACCTTCTCTAATTCCCCTATACTCCCTCCCTCTACCACCTCTTTCTCTCTTCTTTTAGTCTTTCTCAAGCCCTACCCCTTGGTTCTGTTATTATTTAGGCATCCTGGGTCCTCCAGATGGTCGATTATACTAGTGGTCATTTATGCTGCTACTTTGTTTATGTTTGGTCCTGATACCTGAAAAAGGAGCCATCAACCTCCTAATATGATTTGTTAACATTTCATCCTACTCTGATGTATTTTATGTAATAATAATAATAATAATGTAATCTGATTATTGTAATTTAATTGAAATTTAATTAAGATATTGAACATTGTGTGGAGGGTGATGGGCGGTGGCCTACATTTTTAAGTCATGCTTGACTCGGTGGGACTCATTTAGACTCAGCATGAAACTTCACCAATAAATGTCTCTCTAATTGCTATTAGAATTATGTAATTTTCATAGCTATTCAAAGGTATTTTTAAGAGTGTTTTTAATAGTACATTGGCAACCTTCTGAGTAAGATGATGCTCTAAGATAACTAACCCCAAGAATAAAAATGTAATATATTGCAGCGTAGATATGGTGGCAGCATTCATTTTCCGTTTTCAAGGAAATAACATTTTTAGAAAGTACATGTGAGAAGTGTAACCATTCTTTTAGGATCCTACTAATGCCCCTAACCTTTTGTTCAGTTTGCATAAAATGCCTATTTCTTGAAACTAAAATGTGCCGTAGATGGATTGAAAATTGACGATTCACCACAGACCAGCCAAATTTTGATTAGTGTGTGGCCGTCTCTGCACGACAGAAGCCCATTGTTAGATCAACTTCGTCGAACAGACACAGTGGAAATCTTTTGTCGATCAGAAGCTGCAGTCAATCAGTGTATTCTAACAACAGTGAGTCTCACTGTTAAATTACAATGTCCCAGAGGAAGGGATTCTTCCATTCACAACATTTTATGTGAATGGAGAAATCCGTTTTTTTTCCATTCAGCCTTCTGGCTGAACAAAAAAAAACTATTATTCTATTGCCAGCTTAAATTGACCTCAGGTTACAAAATAGTCCCTGACATCTAGTTCTCTATCATTAAGCTCCTAAAAAAAAACAACTAACATCTAAAAGTAAAATCTGCACAGTTCCATAGGTTGTTTCACAACAAATCTTACACTGCATTGAAAAAGTGTTCATACATTTCCACATTTGTCATGTTACAACCAAAAGCTAAATGTATTTTATTGGTATTTAATAGTATAGACCAACACAAAGTGGCACATTATTGTGAAGTGGAAGGAAAATTATAAATGATTTTCAAAATGTTTTACAAACAAATATGTGAAAAGTGTGGAGTGCATTTGTATTCAGCCCCGCTGAGTCAATACTTTGTAGAACCACCTTTCACCGCAATTACATCTGCAAGTCTTTTTGAGAATGTCTCTACCAGCTTTGCACATCTAGAGAATGACATTTTTGCTCATTTTTCTTTGCAAAATAGCTCAAGTTCTGTAAGATGGAAAGCGTCCGTGAAGAGCAATTTTTAAGTTTTCACATAGATTCTTAATTAGATTTAGGTCGGGACTTTGACTGGGCCATTCTAACACATGAATATGCTTTGATTTAAACCATTTCATTGTAGCTCTGGCTGTATGTTTACGGTCGTTGTCCTGCTGGAAGGTGAACTTCTGCCCCAGTCTCAAATCTTTTGCAGACCTTAGCAGGTTTTCTTCTAAGATTGCCCTGTATTTGGCTCCATCCATCTTCCAATCAACTCTGACCAGCTTCCCTGTCCCTGCTGAAGAAATGCATCCCCACAACATGATGCTGCCACCACCATGTTCAGGAATGGTGTGTTCAGGGTGATGTGCAGTGTTAGTTTTCTGCCACACATAGCGTTTTGCTTTTAGGGTAAAAAGTTAAATTTTGGTCTCATCTGACCAGAACACCTTCTTCTACATGTTTGCTGTGTGCCCCACATGGCTTCTCGCAAACTGCAAACAGGATTTCTTATGACTTTCTTTCAACAAAGGCTTTCTTCTTGCCACTCTTCCTTAAAGGCCAGATTTGTGGAGTGCATGACTTATGCCCTGTGCACACGGTCAGACTTTCCGATGACAAAATCCGTCTGATTTTTTCAGACAGATTTTGGCCCAAACTTGTCTAGCATATACATGGTCACACAAAGTTGTCAGAAAATCCGATCGTTCTGAACACGGTGATGTACAACACAAATACGACGGGACTATAAACGGGCCAGTAGCCAATAGCTTTCATCTCGTAATTTATTCTGAGTATGCGTGGCGCTTTTTCCTTCGGAATTGTCTACAATTTAACCGATCGGATTTTGTTGTCAGAAAATTTTAGATCCAGCTTTCAAACTTTGTGTGTCGGAAATTCAGACGGAAAAGGTCCGATGGATTTTCCGACAACATGATCCGATCGCACATTTTCTATTGGAAAGTCCGACCGTGTGTACAGGGCATTATAGTTGTCCTGTGGACAGGTTTTACCACCTGAGCTGTGGATCTCTGCAGCTCTTCCAGAGTTACCATGGGCCTCCTGGCTGCTTCTCTGATTAATGCTTTCCTTACCTGGGCTGTCAGTTTAGGCAGACAGCCAGGTTTTGGTATGTTTGTAGTTGTGCCATACTCTTTCCATTTTCAGATGATGGGTTGAACAGTGCTCTGTGAGATGTTCAAAGCTTGTGATATTTTTTTTATAACCTAACCCTGCTTTAAACTTCTCCACAACTTTATCCCTGACCTGTCTGACGTGTTCCTTGGCCGTCATGATGTTGTATGTTCTCTAACAAACCTCTGAGGGCTTCACAGAACAGGTGTATTTATACTGAGATTAAGTTACACACAGGTGGACTCTATTTACTAATTAGGTGACTTCTGAAGGCAATTTCACTAGATTTTAGTTAGGTGTATCAGAGTAAAGGGGGCTGAATACAAATGCACACAACACTTTTCAGATATTTATTAGCAAATCATTTTGAAAATCATTTATCATTTACCTTCCACTTCACAATTATGTGCCACTTTGTTTTGGTCTGTCACATAAAATCCCAATAAAATACATTTATGTTCTTGGTTGTAACATGACAAAATGTGGAAAATTTCAAGGATTATGAATACTTTTTCAAGCCACTGTACACTGTGAAGACAAGCATCCAACAGTAAATACCCAATATATTGTGGTTATAAGTTGCTTTAGTTTTTCAGATGGGACATTATGTTATTAAACTTTCTCCCACAGGGCTGTCAAACTCAATTGCATCGTGGGCCGCATCAACATTATGGTTGTCCCCAAAGGGCTGGTTGTATCTGTAAGACTATATAAATTTATCCAGGGCTTTTTTTCTCATAGAATAGGTGCAAGAACTCAACCATGAAGGGTGGATGTGGCCATCTTGCACTAACAGTGGGAAGATCTTAAAGGGGCAATAACATGTTTGGAATTGAGGGATGTTGTCAGGAAAGGCTTGCTGGGAGCAACAGTTTCTTTTTTTAAATTCTTTATTTCTTTGCAAGAACAAATCAGTACAAAACAGTACATGGATTATTAATAATACTTATACATAAGAAACATTTTCTAATAACCATATCTTGCAATTTTTGTATAAACAAACAAAACAATATCTGCACTATAACAATACAGTATCAATTCCCCTCAACGATTCCCTACCTTCTCCTTTGGGGAAAAAAAAAAAAAAAGGGGGGGGGGGGAGACCAGAAAGAGGATAGGGAAGAGGGAGAGAAGAGAGGGGGTCCGGCATCGCCCCTCCATGAGGTAAGGTTTACCTCATTCAACCAATTGATCTAGTCCTCAGTTTCCTCTCCAATCAACCTCTTCCCTTCCTCTGACTGTAAAAATATTTCCCATGGGGCCCAGACTTGCGCTATATCTTCCCTTTCCTCGGGAAGCATAGGAATCAGGCTCTCCAAGATCCCAATTTTCCTTACTTTATTTAACCATTGCGAAATTCGTGGAGCACCCTTTTCTTTCCAACAAATGGTGATGCAGCTTTTAGCTGCATTCACTAAGTGACATAGCATTGAATTCTTGTATCTCTCCAATGGGACATGTGTACAGTGTAATAGAAAAAAGGCCGGGTCTTCCTCAAGATGATAATCAGTAAACAATTGAGAAATTTTCCGAACCTCTTCCCAAAACTGTCTAATCACTGGACATTGCCAAAAAATATGGACAATAGTGCCTCTCTCCTTACTGCAGCAGGAGCAACAGTTTCATGCAGGTGTGTGCATGCTTGCGTGCGCACGTGGGAGCACGCATGTGCGTGCGGCCATTGGCACCAGAGGAGCTATTTGAACTCTACCATGTCAGGGGAATCTTGCTGTGTGATCTACAGCATTCCCTTAGAGATTCTCGTGTTCCTGATCTGTTCCTGAAATTACCGGCTTGCCTTATGACCATCCTTTTACTATCCGTCTGCACCTGACCTCGGCCTGTCCATGACCTCGCTCCTGTTTAATCCTCTGTCTCAGCTGCACAAGTCTGTTACCAACCCGGCTGGTCCCGTGACCTTTTTTCAGCCTGCTGCATCTGTTCCTGTACTGCTCTCCTGTGTATAACCTGGCCTGTCTGACCTTCCTGTGTCTCAATCCCTGGGACCATCCACCTGCATCCTGTGAGTGTCTGCCTCTCAGCTTCAGCTTCCAGTCAGCTGAACTTCACCTGCTGTTCCATTTGTCCCAGCAATGTCTGGAGCATCAGACCTGCCTACCAGCTGTTGATCCTGCCAGGCACTTGTGCTGTCCTGTACTCCTGTGCCTCTTGTCTGCTCTACCAGGGGCGGCGAGTCAGGAATGTAAGCGAGGCCTCCCTCTGCATATCAGGCCCAACAGTGGGAGCATCTTAAAGGATCAATAAAATGTTTGGAACTGAGGGATGTTGTCAGGAAAGCCTTGCTGGGAGCAACAGTTCTGCTTCTCCCTTGTCCCCACCATGAGAGCAGGGCAGGCAGGGATCTGTGAGAGCCACTGAGAGGAAATCTGTCCTGATGAGTGATAGTGATGAGTGGAGTGTGGAGGACGCGAGTTGGAAGAGTAGAGTTCCACCACATTCCAGCTGAAAAAAAATCCCTGGTTACGAGGGATCACACGAAATGGCCTGGTGGGCCAGATTCAGCCCACAGGCCTTGTGTTTGACACATGCTGTAATCTGTCTTTCTATTGGATGAACTGTTTAGTGTAAGGAGGCCTGATGTTATCAACCTCCCATAATGTACCTGAAAGACCTAGGCAGTTTGTGATCAGGACATGCAGGGTTGCAATTTTTATATTTATCTTCACAGGGTAGGATTTTTTATTTTTTTGCATAATTTTATTTTAGCAAAATTTTGAGTAAACCAGGAGACTGTGCATTGCAGATAAGGCAGACAGACAATATTTCATGTTTGTTTAATGTATCTGAAAATGGTACAACTTTATTGAAATTGAGTCCTAAAACTTTCTGTTTATTGTCAGAAGGCTTATTTCTTAGCATCTGTTACTTGGTTTGATAATGTGCTGCAGTGTGGTGCTTTGGAATCAGCAGAAATTATGAATAACTGGCTCATCTTACTATGAAGAAATAAGAAAGTGGGAAGTTCTATCTAAAGACTGTGCAGATGTCAATGCTCCAGAATGCTCTATGTTAGAATGCATGATCTATGCTGAGGAACAGGTCACATAAAGGAACCAGAGCTCAGGATCTCTTCATTACAAGAGAATGACTTAGGATATTTGAAATATGTTTCTTGTGTTGCCTTTCTGATGTTTAAATTCTGCCATGTTTTGGATATAGGACCAGATTAACATTAACCCTTAAAACCTTGTCAAAAGAAATAAGCCAGTCCTCTTATCTTCTTCAGAGTAACATGTGCTCGTTTAGTTCTGCATCATTTGGTAGAAAAGTCTTCTGAAATCACTTTAATGCTCTTCTGATTGCTTTTATAATTGCTGTTCTGGATATCATAGTCAGATTAAATACGTATGTTTAGTAGAGATACATAGCTGTAAAATGAACAAGAAAATCTTGGATAATTTAAAGCAGACCTCGCAGTCCCAACTATATCCTCTGAGCCCCCCAAGTTTTGGGATCCTTAGGTTTCCCAGGAGGCTGCAGGAAAGATGTGACATCACCAGTACATAGGTGAGTGGTCCAGCAGCTGGAATCTAGATAACCATTACATTTTATTGAAAATGTTTTTTTTTTTTTAGTTAAGATCTAGAAAATTTTCTTGGGTGAGGTGGTCTTATGGTGGCTAACAGATAGAAGGTAGTTTGGATTAGGATAAATGCCAGCACACCAGTAAGTTTGTAGCAAGCGAAAAAACTTTACTTGCATGAGTTAACACTGATGGTCATGTTGGGAACGAGTAGGCACCTTTTACTAAGGTGTCATTTTAATAAAGGTGTATTGGGTGGCCCTGAAACTTTGCTGTTGGTGTTAGGATGCGCAAGTAAAGATTATGTCACTTGATACATACTCTCTGGTATGTTGGCATTTATCCTTATCCAAACTATCATCTTATCTGTACTAATGATGCTTCCATCGCTGTGCACCCACCCCAAGCTTGTGGCTTGCATAAAGTTAAACTTTTATACAAAATGATATTTTGAAGCCCAAGCTCCAATTTAACATGCATGACTTTAAAGAAATATGATGGCTTGTAGTTATGGGAACAAAATTTTCAGCATGAAGATAGTTTTCTATTTTTTTTATAATTATATGTTGCTGCTCTACCAGAAGCATTCTAAGGCCGCGTACACACGGGCGGATTGTCTGCCCAACTAAGTTCGTCAGACAATCCGACAGACAGTCCGTTCAAAGTTTGAATGAACGGACTTGACCACACACGATGAGCAGACAGTCCGCTGAAAGCGTGCGCGATGACGTGTACAGCACGTACGACGGGACTAGAAAAACGACGTCCTATACACTGCAATGCAACCTTCGGCCGTGTAAATCCTTTCTGAGCATGCGCCATACTTAGTCCGTCCAACTTGCCTACACACGAGCGGACTGTCCGCTGAAACCAAGTTTGGACGGACAAAACCAAGTTTGAACGGACAAAATTACGGAAATTCCGTAAGACTTTGTTCGTCAGACAGTCCGCTGAAAAAGTCAGCTAAAGCCCACACACGAGCGGATTGTCCGCTGAAACACGGTTCAGCGGACTAAGTTGGACAGACAATCCGCCCGTGTGTACGCGGCCTTATGAGACCTGCCACTACAAAGTCTTGGTCATTTTTTTCTGGTATGGTCATTGGGGAAATAGTATAGAGTTGTTTTTGTTTCCTTTCCATTTTAAAAACTTCCTTAAAGCGGAGTTCCACCCACATATATGATTTAAAAAAAAAAAAAAACTCTTAGGCCGCGTACACACGCGGGGACTGTTCGCTGAAACTTTGTTCGTCAAACAGTTGCCGCAACAGTCCGCTCAAAATTTGCATGAGCGGACTTGCCCACACACGAGCGGACTGTTTCAGCGAACTGTTTGCCAAACAGTTCGCTCAACTTTTGAAATGAACGGACTCGCCCACGTAAGGCGGAGGCAAGTCCGCCCATTTCGAGCGCGTGTACAGGTAGGCGGGGCCCGCGAAGGAGACGTCGCGGGCACCGCCGCCTGGAATGGACTTAAAGGGACACCCAACGCCGAAAAAAATCGGCGTGGGGGTTCCCCCAAAGTCCACAACAGACCCTTGTCCGAGCACGCTACCCGGCCGGCCAGGAAAGGGGGGGCGAGCGAGCGCGCCCCCCCCCCTGAGCCGTACCAGGCCGCGTGCCCTCAACATGGGGGGTGCCTTGGGGAAGGGGGGGCCGCGCGGCTCCCCCACCCCAAAGCACCTTGTCCCCATGTTGATGAGGACAAGGGCCTCTTCCCGACAACCCTGGCCGTTGGTTGTCGGGGTCTGCGGGCGGGGGGCTTATCGGAATCCGGGAGCCCCCTTTAATAAGGGGGCCCCCGGATACCGGCCCCCCACCCTATGTGAATGAGTATGGGGTACAATGTACCCCTACCCATTCACCTGTGAAAAAAAGTACAAAAAAAAAACACAACACAGGGTTAAAATATTTTATTGCACAGCTCCGGTGGTCTTCCGTCTTCTGGGGTCTTCTCCGGACTCCTCCGCTATCTTCTTGTAGCTCTTTTGCTAGCGGAGGAGTCCGGCTTTCTTCCTCCCCGCCGCCGGCCTCTTCTTCCGACTTCGGGGGTCTTGTCCCCCTCTTCGGTTTTTTCTGCCGGGCCACCGCGCCTTCTTCTAGCTCTTTTAGAGGCGGTGGCCCGGTCTTCTGTCGCCGCCTTCCGTTCTTCTTCTTCTTCTTCTTCTTCTTCTTCTTCTTCTTCTCCAGGAGATGTTGACACGTCGCTCTCTCCGGCCGGAATGCCAGAGCCGCGCTGTGCTGCCACTTATATAGTGCCAATGGGGCGGTGTCACATGGTATATGTCACATGGGTTGGTCACATGGGTTGATGTCACATGGGGACTATGACATCGTAAGGGGGCGGGGTCACCATGTGACATCAACCCATGTGACCAACCCATGTGACATATAGCATGTGACACCGCCCCATTGTCACTATATAAGTGGCAGCGCAGGGCGGCTCTGGCATTCCGGCCGGAGAGAGCGTCGTGTCAACATCTCCTGGAGAAGAAGAAGAAGAACAAGAAGAAGAAGAAGAACGGAAGGCGGCGACGGCGACAGCGGCGACAGAAGACCGGGCCACCGCCTGCAAAAGAGCTACAAGAAGGCGCGGTGGCCCGGCAGAAGAACCGAAGAGGGGGACAAGACCCCCGAAGTCGGGAGAAGAGGCCGGCGGCGGGGAGGAAGAAAGCCGGACTCCTCCGCTAGCAAAAGAGCTACACGAAGATAGCGGAGGAGTCCGGCGAGAAGACCCCCGAAGACGGAAGACCCCCGGAGCTGTGCAATAAAATATTTTTTCTCGTGTGTTGTGTTTTTTTTTTGGGTACTTTTATTTTACAGGTGAATGGGTAGGGGTACATTGTACCCCATACTCATTCACATAGGGTGGGGGGCCGGTATCCGGGGGCCCCCTTATTAAAGGGGGCTCCCGGATTCCGATAAGCCCCCCGCCCGCAGACCCCGACAACCAACGGCCAGGGTTGTCGGGAAGAGGCCCTTGTCCTCATCAACATGGGGACAAGGTGCTTTGGGGTGGGGGGGGCGCGCGGCCCCCCCTTCCCCAAGGCACCCCCCATGTTGAGGGCACGCGGCCTGGTACGGCTCAGGAGGGGGGGCGCGCTCGCTCGCCCCCCTTTCCTGGCCGGCCGGGTAGCGTGCTCGGACAAGGGTCTGTTGTGGACTTTGGGGGGACCCCCACGCCGATTTTTTTCGGCGTTGGGGTTCCCCTTTAAGTCCATTCCAGGCGGCGGAGCCCGCGACGTCTCCGTCGCGGGCCCCGCCTACCTTGACACGCGCTCGAAATGAGCAGACTTTCCTCCGAGCGGGAACAGTTTGCTCATTTCGAAAGTAGCCTACACACGGGCGGACTGTTCGCTCAAACAAAGTTTCAGCGGACAGTTTTTCGGAATTTCCGAAAGACTTTGTCCGTCAAACTGTCCGCTGAAACTGTCCGCTGAAAGCCCACACACGGGCGGACTGTCCGCTGAAACACTGTTCAGCGGACAAAGTTGAGCGAACAGTCCGCCCGTGTGTACGCGGCCTTACTATTGCAGAATGTATATTAAACATTTGTTACTCTTGTCATTAGCACTGCATTTATTATTATTTTATTAAAAAAATTACCTTTGATTCAGCTTTCTCAGGCATTCCCATCTTACTTGTGGGCAGGCGAAGCCTACAAGCATAATCTTCCGGGATACGGTGCTGCTGTATTCCCAGCATGCACTGCCCGTTCGTGTACATGCACAGTAAAAGCACCTAGTGGCGCAGGAAACCTCACAGGTTACCAAATAATGTGATTCTAGCCCTCGACGCTGCCCACTGACTCCTGGGAAATGATGGCACACATTTCCCAGGAGCACGAGCGAACACAGGCGGCGAGGGAAATTACATCAGGTGCTGCAGAGAGGAAGGGGGCAGATTACAGGGGACCACATAGTAACAGGCATGAAATAGTAAGTAAAAAATTTTTTTTTCCAAATGTCGTTGGTTATGTTAATTGCTGCACAATAATGTAAAGTTGATTTTATGGGTAGAACGCTAATAAATATAATTTAATGTGCCCAATATTAGCAAATAATGCTCCTATTTTAGAAATTTGACAGATGTCTTGAAGCAGCACCTGTTAATACTCGCACATTATTATACTCCTAGAACCGACCCTCACCTATATCTGAATTTACCCCTGAATCTAACCTCAGCCAAACACTAAATTTAATCTTAACCTAATCTCTATATGTAACATTAACCTTACTGCCAAACAGCACGACAAAAAAAATACTACCATATAATAGTGATAAATAATAATGAGTGAATAATAGTTTTACTGATATAAGTGTGAAACTTTGATGCACTGAAATCCATATTGCCCAAAAATTATGCAGTCAGAACATACTTCTGGACCGGAACTCCGAAGCACGTGACGACCATGCAGTCAGAACATACTTCTGGACCGGAACTCCGAAGCACGCGACGTCCGCATCTTAAGTACCCCCTCCCAGAAAGCACAGCAAGAGCGACACTCCCACTGGGCTGGTTCAGAAAGAAAGTAACCTTAATGCACCCAACCAGACTATGTTTCAATGCCTGCAAAAAGTGACAGCACGACCTATGGCCAGGCAGAACACCCTGTAGTCCAGACAGACTGATGCTGAGGTCAAAATTTAGAACAATTAGACCCAAACCAAACTAGGGTTTTGAGGGTAACATTAAATTGTATAACATAAAGCGTGTGCTCTTCAGGAGCCATCGCTACATACTCACCCTGGTGATTTAGACGATGTCCTCAACATCTCGCTATATAAATAAAAAAATAAAAAAACACCTAAAGCTAGAAAAACTTGAGTACCTGAACTTTAGGGTTAGGAATGGCAAAGGGAAAAGGAATGTGAAACATGTTTAAAACATTACACATACACCACCCAATTCCTGCCTATTTACACCACCCATTCTCCGGCAGTTTTGATAGACGGTCTTGGTGAATCCTAAAAGAGAAAACACACAAACAAACAAAATACACTCTAACTTGTTAGAAGGCAGGATCTCATCCCATTCTCAATGAGACCCTCTCTTCTAAACTTTTAAAACTTTCCTTATTATTATTATTATTATTTTTTTTTCAAGCAGTAAAAGTAAACTTTTGTGCTGATCCACACCACCTAGTGGTCAGCGTCACTGAAGTGCAAGTCCTTTTTTTTTCCCTAAAAGCAGGTACTGTGACCCATTAGGTAGTCTTGACACGCACTTCTTATGAGCTAACTCTATCTAGCTACCCCACAGTCCATGTTTTTTTCAATAAAAAAAGGGAAAAAGAAAAAAAAACTATTTTGAATCCAAAGGAGGAATACACAGTCCAGGTAATTTCTCTTCACCAATAAAACCTTGGATCCAGCAGAGTCAGGTCTTTTCCTTGCACGTCCACAGCTGTAACAAAGTAAACTGCACTGTCTTTATCTGGTCTGCAGATGACAACTTTATCCCCATAGATGTGTCGGCCGTAGCTGCAGTGCTGCAGACAACCAACAAATCGTTCATATAGCTTAGGGGAAAAAGCCAGGGCTCAAGTCCTGCGGGAACGCATGGGAACGGAGTTCCTGTACTTTTTCCACAACAGGAACTCAGTTCCCGTTAGCAGCCATGTCCTGCAAGACTTTGAAGTATGCGAGCTGTGTGGCAAGTGCTACACCAGCAGCTGCCGAAACAGCTCACAATAGTAAGTGCCACACACCTGACCATTCAGGCATTGCCCGTAGAGGGCCCCATTACAGCTTCCACTTCGAACTACCTGTCAATCACAGCTAGCTGATTAGTAGATCAGGTCCTTGCTGTTAAGAGATTGTATTTAGTCAGACCTCCAGTGATGCGCTCCTCCCCGTCGGTCCCTCCTGATTTTCTGTCTCCTCATCTCCCCCCCCAGTCTCCTGCATATTTGCTCTGTGTATCCCACTGAATCCCTCCATCCTCTGTCTTCAGTGCCATATGATGAGAGAACCCAGAGGAGGAGCACAGCTATTCTGCTCACAGGACATGCAGGGAGAGAGGTGAGGTGAGGGAGGAACATCAGTTTGGGGTGGTAAGCTGAGCACAATACCTGGCAAAGTTTAATGCCAGGAGGGAAGTTTATGTGGAAATATGTGACGGGTTGGAATAGCAGCGAGTGTGTGTTGGAGCCCTGCAGAGTTTGCAGCCCCCCAAGCTAACATACATCTCCTAAGCAGGAACACATCACTATCTCCCCAAGCATTCTGTCCAGATAATGTGCAGTTCATTTATGACCTTTCCGTTTATCCAAACTCTGTTCAGTGAAAAGTGTAAACTCACCACATAAACACTTTATATACAAAATAAAATTCCCCAATAAAGATCAGAACATGATGTTCACATTTGCATGGAAGCACAATGGAATGAATGCTGATTATTCAGAGAATTACCGGATTTATGTTTATTGAGGATTTTTTTATGTACTAACAGTTAAGCTTCATACACACAATACGGAAATTGGATGAAAAATACCACTTTTGAAGCGTTCGTGCATATGAGCGTATCATTTTTTTTTTTTGGTGGGCGAGTGGATCTTGGGTGGGAATTCCCACACCTTTTTCCCCAGGACTTGACCCCTGGAAAAAGCTTTCTTGCGAAGTGGCTTTGGAACCTTCAGATAGCTCCAGATGTCTTCTGTGTACCATGCTTCACGATTCTCTTCAATCACATCTATAATCTCTCTGGGCACATATGGGAACTCCAACCCATATTCGGTTGCTACTTGTTTGTTTAAGAGCCACTGAGACCTAGCAAGTCTGGGTAATGCTCGGACACTTCCCTCCCTGGGTGGGGGGGGGGTATACATGAGTTTGGGGACCTATGCACCAGTGTGGCAGAGTTTTTCTGGAGTGTGGGCAGGTTTACGGGCTTTGGCAAAGTCACATTAATGGTGATCGGGGTTTCCGCACGTGGCGTTCCACTCCCTGAATATGTCTGTACAGGTAGCGGCCATATCATCCCCACCAGCCCATAGCAACTCCTGGGACATTGGCTCAAAAAGATCATCATCCCCTGTGTCGGACAGGGAGTCTAACTTCGAGTCCCGTAACTCTTCTGCCGGCAAGTAATTAGTCACAGTCTTACTCAATGTTTTGTTAGACTTCTCCGGGGCAACCTTCTTCCACAGATTTGGTCCGGCTGGACTTGGGAGTGGTCTTCCTCTGCGGTTGCGGAAAGTTTTTGCACGCTCCGCTTTCTCCAAAGGGTTTTTCCACCTCCATGCCTCCATTTAATCATATGGTTTCCTCCAGTGCTAAAATTATAGGTCCCTCTGATACCTGAAGCACCCCTGCCATCAACATCTCCCATACCCCCACTGTAAACGGGGGGTGGTATACACACAGCTACAAATGTATATGGTTGATTACCAATGACAAGGACCAGGACTACAAACCTACCAAAGGGGTCCAATTTGACCATCCTGGTAGTGTACAGTAGAGACTTGGACACTAGGACAGATACCCCTCTGGTATAATTTGAGTATGTGGAGTGGAATGCTCTGCCCATAGAGCAGGGCTAACGTTTTGGAGCAAACCAAATGTGATTCCTGCAGGAATATAATATGTTGTTTCCGTTTTTGTATATATTTAAAGACTAGGGCCCGCTTAATTTTGGAATTAAGGCCCCTCACATTCCATGACAGTAGATTAATTGTCTGCATTGTTGATATGATAAGTATTCAAAGCTAAAGATTGACACAAAGTCCTGTGGGAGTATGGGAGTGTGCTTCCTAGCTGGGTACAGAGCACACAACTCCTTTCCCTCATCTGGGGGCAGCAGTGGGAAACACACAAATATTCAATAAGGTAAATGTTGGCAGCATTATAAGGTGCACAAACCATTTTGATAAAAAAAAACATATACAACTGACAAAAAGAAATGAAGAAACAGTGATCCAGAACAGGAATCCCAAGTCCCATCCCCCCACCCTGCCCGTAGCCCCGAACATCCCACGGTATTTCAGCCCAAACACTGAACCAGTAAATAAAGTGACCCTAGAGGGGGGTATTCCTCCCAGTCCTCCCAGTCCAGCTGGACAGGAGGATCAAGGGTGAGTATGTGGTAGTCAGCAGAGCAACAAGTGGACCACGTTGATTGCAGAAAAATCCATGTTAGCCCGACAGCCAAAGATCATTTAAACTGGAAGTAATATATGCACAGTGGTCATCATCATGGATCCATCAGCCTGGAGGAGATGTATGGTCAGGTTATGCAGGTCTCAATGATTCTATACAGTGGTTTGCCTCTTTAGGAGAAGGGAAAAATTGTGTTTTACCATTGTGCACCACTCTCAGCTGCCAGGATAAAGCATTCTATACAGCAAGCTGCGTTCTCTTAGGCACTGCTTCACACTTTGAAAGGCCACACATAGCTTCTGTGTAGCTGCAGAAAAATCTGGAAAGATGGTAATTTGGTTATTGTTGTACATCAATTTAGGCATGGTGTGGGCCTTGTGCAGTATTGTTTCTTTATCCCTGAAGTACAGGAAGTGGGCCAGCATGGGTCTGGGGTATCTTCCCGTGGGGGGGCCCCCAGGGGGACTCTATGGGCCCGTTCTATTGCAAACAGGTGGGAAAAGCATTCATTTCCAAAGGTCTGCTTTAGCCAGGATAGCATGAATTCCTCAGGGCGTTTGCCCTCTGATCCCTCTGGGAATCCCAGGAAGCCGAGGTTATTCCTTCGGAGCCGATCCTCAATATCCCCCAGCTTGGCCTCCTGGGACTTGTGGTCCGCTGCCCCATCCCGCACCATCAGTGGGTTGAGATTATCTTCCACCGCGCTAATACGCTATTCGGCGTTGGTGACCCTGTGTCTAATCTTGTGCACATCATCTTTTAGTATGGCAAAGTCTACCCCTATGGTGTTGATCTGTGTGGATAGCGATGCATTGCAGCTCTTAATTGTGTCCATCATCTGTTTGAGTGCCTGTTCTCTTACCTGTACACTGGAGCCACCCTCCCCTAGCTCCGGCGAGGAAGAGGGCAGGGGATTCACTAGCGGGTCAGATGGTTCTAACCAGTCCGTGTCCCCCTCGGTCCACAGGTGGCCATCCAAAGCTGGAGAGTTGCATTGCGCTGCTGCTGACTGGGTGCATTCTTGGCTCGCTTCGTGGGCGAAGCAAGCGAGCGAGATCCTCCACGGTTGTTATCTCGATACTCGGTCCGTATTTCACCATGATTCTGTGCCCAATGTATTCCGAAGGCAGCTCCAATAAGTGGGTGACAAAATTCCAAGCCTGGGGCTTAATAGGATAGTTAAAGGATTACAGCGCAGTCCAGAGCTCTGAGAAAAGGCTCCTCACATACCGGAAGTCAGACACGCCCCCCATTTACACATTTTTAGTACATTTTGTTAATAAGCACCCCCCCACTCCCCCCATCATGTCTGGGAGGACAGCGTATGTGTCCACAGGCAAAGGTGGACATGGTCAGTCCTCAGGTAGGGCATTTCCTCTGTTTAGTGATGTTGCCTGTGCTATCCAGCCACAGCATGCAGAGGAGGTAGTGGACTGGCTTACTAAACAGTACTCATCCTCCTCATCCTCCGTCTCCCAAGCAGAAACTAGTGCACAGTCCCCTGCAGCTGCCATAGTGGCAAAACCTGCCTCCTTGTCCACTGCTATTCCTGCTACAGCACCAGTATTACCAGCATCAGCATGGAGGAGGCCAGCGGAGTTATTTGAACACAGCATCAGCCACTTGCTCCTTGATGATGCACAGCCATGACTCGATTCCGATGTTGGTTCTGAGGTTGAGGAAGGCAGGAACATGAGCCTACAGAGAGGCGAGAACTCTGGTACACAAATTGGCAGTCATGTTCCCCCAGCTGCAGCGCATTGCCAAGTTATCTCCAGTGGTAATGAGGATGGAGAAGATGATGATGATGAGGTCACTGACTCGACTTGGGTGCCGGATGGAGCAGAGGAGGAAAGTGAGGGTGAGGCACAACACCAACGAGGCAGCCATAGTGGAAGAGTAGAGAGCAGCCACCCTTTTCCATCACATTGCGGAACTGTTATCTCCCGGCCCACTTCCCACAGCACAGCTGTCTGGGCCTTTTTAAATATATGTGCAGCTGATTGCACTGTTGCTATTTGCAAACTTTGTCTCAAGCACATGAAGGGTGGCAAAAACACCAACCATTTGGGTACTACATGCTTGACAAGGTATTTAATCTCCCACCACTCAGTCCGTTGGCAAGAGCACCTAAAAGCCACAAAAAAGGGGCACAAATCTTTCCCTCCTCCTTACTCACCTCAGTTTGTCCCTGCTATACCTCATGACTTCTCAGCAGCCTCCACTGACAGGGATGATGGTATAGTGCAGGGTTTCCCAGGTCCTTGCAACACATCTGCCAGTGGCACACCACCAGCTGTAGACTATAGCTAGCAAATTTCTCTGCCCCATCTGCTGCAGGGTGACAAAAAATACAGTCCCTGTCAAACAGGTATGGAAAATTGTTCTTTGGGTGTTAATTGTGGCCATGAAACCTACACCAAAAACATTCTTCCAGATGAAATAAACACCCACAACACTTAGCCTAGAAATACTGAAGAGATTCCACATCCCAAAAACTCTTAATCGGCGACATTGGCATCAGGGGCTTAGCTGCTGGTAATCCAGGGCTGATCCATTTTGATAAAAGTCAGACGGTCCAGGGAGTCTGTGGACAGACGCATTCTGTGATCAGTAACAAAACCTCCAGCCGCACTGAATGCCTGTTCAGAAAACATGCTGAATGCAGGGTAGCCCAACAGCTCAATAGCATATTGGGCAAGTTCTGGCCACTGGTCTATTCTCATGACCCAGTAAGCTAGTGGATCGTTGACTGGAAAGCTCTCCATCTCAGTTTTTTTACCCCTATATAATTGTCCACCATGTGATGCAGATGATGCCGATGGGATGTGGAAACTGACAGCCCTGGGTGGCGACTGGCGAGGACTAAATAAATTCAGAAATGCATCACTTAGGCAGCCGCCTTCTCCACTGCTCCTCTCTTGGCCAACAGAAGCCTCAAAACTATGTTTTCCATGACACTGTAACCTACCAGAGTCTGGAAAAACATTCGATAAATCCTCCTTAAGGTATCCGCAAGAGATTTCATCTTCTGCACTCTCAGGATGAGGTCTGAGACTTTTCCCTTATAACGGTGGTCAAGGAGGGTTGCCAACCAATAGTGATCCTTTCCCTTTACGCTAAGTATACTTGGGTCCTTTCGCAGGTTTTGAGTCATTAGGGAGCCCATGCACCACAAATTTGCAGAGGCATGAGAAACAGACCCCTCGGGGTCACTAAGGATTACAGTATCTGGAACAGCCTCATCCCAGCCACGTGCTACTCCTAAGGGTTTTGGGGATGGAAAACTATCTCTTACTGTTAGATGTATGTCTTCCTCTGCTTCAATGCCGCCGAAACTTGACAGAAACTGCCAGAATCCTCCACCTCCTCCTCCTCCTCTCTCTCCTCTTGTGTGTCTTGGGGCATAGGAACAATAGCGTCTGCATAAAGTGGGCCTTGAGAGGAAAGGAAGTTCTCCTGTTTGTCCCGCTGCCCTGCCTCAAGTTCCCTGTTCATAATGCCAGGCAGAGTCTGCTCTAGCAGGAACACAACAGGGATTGTGTCACTGATGCATGCATTGTCATGGCTCACCATCCTTGTGGCCTTCTCAAATGGTGACAGTACAGTGCATGCATCCTTTATGAGCAGCCATTGGCATGGGGAAAAAAGCCTGAGCTTGTTGTTGTGCCATACTCACACAGGTACTTGTTGATGGCCTTCTGCTGCATGTGGAGCCTCTGCATCATTGCCAAAGTCAAGTTCCACCTAGTGGGCATGTCATAAATCAGGCGGTTTACGGGCAAGTAGAATTCCCGCTGAATTTCAGCCAACTGAGCACTGGCTGTGTATGATCGCCTAAAATGGCTACTGACTCTTCTGGCTTGCTTTAGTAGAGCTTCCAAACCTGGGTTCCTATTTAGGAAATGCTGCACCCCCAAACTGAGGACATGTGCCAGGTATGGCACATGTGTCAGCCTTCCTTGTCTAAGGGCGAACAGGAGGTTTGTGCCATTATCACACACCACCATTCCTGGCTTCAGCTGGCATGGCATAAACCACCTCTGGGCCTGTCCTTGCAGAGCTGCAAGAATCTTTGCTCCGGTGTTGTTCCTGTCCACTAGGCACACCATGCATGGCACCTTTCAGCTTGACAAGTTGACAAATCTTGCATCATCACCAGCTGTGTGGAGATGTAGGGGTACAACAGGCTGCAGCACTGAGTCCTGTCTTGTATCCTTCTGAGTTGCAAGCAGAGTTACCCAGTTTGCTGTGAACAAACTATATTGTCCCTGCCCATGCTTGCTGGACCATGTGTCAGCAGTAACGTGGACTTTGCTGCTGACTGCCTTGCCCAACAATGCCACAATATTGCCTTCCATATGATGGTAGAGAGCAGGTATGGCCTTATGTGAAAAGAAATAGCAACTGGGAACCTGCCATTGTGGTACAGCACATTCTGCAAATTCACAGAAATCACCAGGTGGAAAGGCAGAAGTTGTAGAGCCAGCAGCTTTAACAAGCTTGCATTTAGACACTGGACATGTACTGTCAAATTTTTTTCCACACCTGTTTGATAGTGATGGACGAACTTCAGACAGGACGCTTTGCAAACGCAATCCGCAAACGTGCCCAAATGTTCGCGAACCGCAGGTTCGCGATGGACCCCATTCACTTTAATGGCAGGCGAACCTTAAAAACCTCCAGGTCATATTTTCAGCCACAAAATACTTATTAGCTGTGCACACATAGTCCCACAACATGGACACTGACATACCAGAAGTATTAAGTGAATCTGGGATTGGCAACGACGAGCATTCTTTTTTTATCTGTGAAATTGTCAATTCAGGAGCGCATGAAGGCCATGGAGGAGAGGCAAGGTCAGGCCAGGCTATGAAGGGGGTGCAGGAGATGATCAATGCCACAGTCAGGGCAGCGCAGTCTTGTGCCAGTGTCCCAGTGTGCCAACCTGTGCTTAAGCCCCTGACCCCTCCCTCTGCCCAGCCCTTACCCCCACCTATGCAGGGCTCCACTGCAGTGGTCCGGGGGTGCCAGTCCAGTGCTGATCCTCAGCCATGGTGCTGGCACTGCCTGCTGATTGGCTTCTCCGCTGCTATCTCCCTCACTGTCTGACACCAGCACTGAGATAGAACACGAACACCAGCACAATGATAGAGACTGAGCACTGACACCAGCACCGTGATAGAGAGCACTGACACCAGCACCAAGATAGAGAGCACTGACACCAGCACCGAGATAGAGAGCACTGACACCAGCACCGAGATAGAGAGTACTGACACCACACCAGCACCGTGATAGAGAGCACTGACACCAGCACCATGATAGAGAGCACTGACACCAGCCCCGAGATAGAGAGCACTGACACCACACCAGCACCGAGATAGAGAGCACTGACACCACACCAGCACCGTGATAGAGAGCACTGACATCAGCACCGTGATAGAGAGCACTGACAACAGCACCAAGATAGAGAGCACGGACGCCAGCACCGAGATAGAGAGAAATGACACCACACCAGCACCGTGATAGAGAGCACTGACACCTGCACCAAGATAGAGAGAACTGACACCAGCACCGAAATAGAGAGCACTGACACCAGCACCGTGATAGAGAGCACTGACACCACACCAGCACCGTGATAGAGAGCACTGACACCAGCACCATGATAGAGAGCACTGACGCCAGCACCGAGATAGAGAGCACTGACACCACACCAGCACAGAGATAGAGAGCACTGACACCACACCAGCACCGTGATAGAGAGCACTGACATCAGCACCGTTATAGAGAGCACTGACAACAGCACCGAGATAGAGAGCACTGACACCAGCACAGAGATAGAGAGCACTGAAACCACACCAGCACTGTGATAGAGAGCACTGACACCAGCACCGTGATAGAGAGCACTGACACCAGCACCGTGATAGAGAGCACTGACACCAGCACCGAGATAGAGAGCACTGACACCAGCACTGAGATAGAGATCACTGACACCACACCAGCACCATGATAAAGAGCACTGACAGATACCAGCACTGAGATAGAGAGCACTGACACCACACCAGCACCATGATAGAGAGCACTGACACCAGCACCTAGATAGAGAGCACTGACACCAGCACCGAGATAGAGAGCACTGACACCACACCAGCACTGAGATAGAGAGCACTGACACCACACCAGCACCGTGATAGAGAGCACTGACACCATCACTGACACCAGCAACTCGCTGCGGGACCCAAAAATATGACACCACTCAACCTCTTCAAACAGGAGGGTAGGGGCATATAGTACGGTGTGCTTTTTTTGTACAAGTGAGCCAAAGGTAGAAAAAAGGTCCGTGTGCTAGATTATATAAATCGTTTATAGAGTTATGCATATACATTGTCTACTGGTCACATGTGTTGAATTCCTCCGAGATCCACGCCTCATTCATTTTTATAAATGTGAGGTAGTCAACACTGTTGTGAGCTAGGCGAGTACACTTATCGGTCACGACCCCCCCTGCTGCACTGAACGTCCTTTCAGACAGGACATGGACGAGGGGCAAGCCAACAGTTCCTTTGAAAATTGTGCAAGCTCTGGCCAGAGGTCAAGCCTGCCCACCCAGTAGTTCAGGGGTTCATCACTTCTCAGAGCTTCCACATCGGCCGTTAACCCGATGTAGTCGGACACCTGTTGGTCTAGGCCAGGGGTGTCCAAACTACGGCCCTCCAGTTGTTCAGGAACTACAATCCCCATCATGCCTAGTCATGTCTTTGAATGTCAGAGTTTTACAATGCCTCATGGGATGTGTAGTTCTGCAACAGCTGGAGGGCCGTAGTTTGGACACCCCTGGTCTAGGCGTTCCCTGATGCTGGATCCGGATGACACCTGTCGATGAGCAGCCACTGGCGCGGTGAAAAAAAACAAGCTCCCCAGAACCTGTTCTGCTGCAGAGTTCGTACAGGTAGTCGTTAACTGCACGTTTCTGCTGGAGCAGCCTATCAAGCATATAGAAAGTTGCGTTCCATCGCGTCGGGCAATCACAAATAAGACGTCTGACTGGCAGATTGTGTCGCCGCTGAATGTCAGCAAGATGAGACCATACATGGTTGATGCCTCGCTCCTGATACATTAGCAGTCTGCTTTGTCCCTCCTCTGCAATTTAAGTTCCGCCCGCTTCTCCTCCCTATCTGCTGGTCCATATCTCCCTCTGAACTCCCCTCCTCTTCCTCTCTTGTGGGCACCCACATGATATCCCTAGACACATCATCATCTACGCCACCTTCCCCACCGCTATAATTAGAGATCCCGGAGTAGGCAGCAACATCAGGAACCAACCTCCTTGGGCTGATCTGGGTACTGTCGTCAGACTGCTGAGTGGCGGTTGTTGCTACCTCCTCTTACTGATCCAATGCCAAGATGGCTGTGCATCAGAAATGTCTTGTGATGGATCGGAAAATAATTCCTGTGACTCAAGCGGAGGGTATATGGTGGTGGTGGTGTTGGTGGTAGTTTCTTTGGGGGTGCACACAGCAGAGAGTGAAGAGGGCGCAGATCCAGAGGATGAGGAGGGTGCAGAAGAGAAAGACTGAGTGAGCCACTCAACCAAGTCTGGTGCGTCCTTTGACGTAATTGAATGCACCTTCTGCAATTTCCCACTTTGGCTCAAGCCTGTTGCTCCTGCCCTACCCCTACCACCCCTGCGGAAGGGCCTGCCTCTTCCTATACCTGTCATTTTTTAAATGGCCCTGTGACAAAAGTCTCTAGAGAAGTGCAGTATATGTGGAAGAAGGTATATAACACCCTGCTTCAATCTGTCGTTTTGGGGGGGCCACTGGTCTACCACACCAGTTTTAATACTTTTTTCAAATTGCGTTTGTCACTCTTTGTAGTATCGCTGCAGAACCGCTCAGCAGTCACAATGCTGCACAGTGGAAATGCACTATATTATGCTTTCTATATTTGAAAGTATTTTATACATGTATTACACCCCTATATACTGCACACCAAACAGTACACCTATATTAGTCCTTAAAAGGACGTTTGTGGACCTAATAGTAGCTAGCTAGTGAATTACAGACTGTCCCTGTTCCAAACAGCAAACTCTATCCCTACACTGAGAAACGACAGCTGCAGAATCGGTCACTTCAGCACTGCAGTGCACTATAATATGCTTTCTATATTTAAAGAAAGTATATTATAAGTGTATTACACCTATACCAGTCCTTAAAAGGACTTTTGTGGACCTAATAGTAATAGCTAGTGATTACAAACTGACTGTCCCTGCTCCACACAGCATCCTATCCCTACACTGACAAAAGACAGAATATAAAATGGCCACCAGATCAGGTCTATTTAAAAGGTAGGGGGTATGTCCATGTGCTGAAATGTCTCAATTGGCTGTCCTGTACCCCATGATGGATGTGTCATGGGTCAAAGTTCTTCACAATGTAAACGAATATGTCCGCCGCGAACAGCGCCAGAAGTCCGCCGGTTTGGCGAATCGTGAACAAGCAAAGTTCGCCGCGAACTGACAGCCGGGCAAACCGCAAGGCCATCTCTACTGTATGACAGGTGCATATCATTACAATTTTTGACAGCAATGCCAATTCTTGCATTCATCAAGAGTGCCTCTATAGGGTTACGGTGTGAAGATGCCACTGACACCCAAAGAACAATTTTTACGCACCTGTTTGACAGGTGCATATCATTACAATTTTTGACAGCACGGCCAATTCTTGCTTTCATCAAGAGTACCTCTATAGGGTTATGGTGGGAAGGCGCCATCAACACCCAAAGAACAATTTTTCTGCACCCATTACAGAAGCAGAAATGTTAAGTCTGTGGTAGAGACACCAGAATGTATCCAAAAAATCTCTAATCTTGTTCCCCATGCACTACATTGTGACCTCATCTTACAGACTGGCAGGTAAAATTTCATTTTGTGGGCTTTATAAATGGAATCATTGCTGTAGCAGCTTCTATGCATAATACAGATGTGCCGCTTTACAGGTGGACTAAGGGGACACCCCCCTCCAGGCACCATTTTGAAAGGATTTTTTATTTTTATACTTTCACTTTAAGCATCAATAAATCACTTCTCATTTAAATATTAAATTTTTTACAAACTTTTTTTTCATTGATACGTGTCCCCCAGGGCAGTACCCCCATACAATGTATTAGTAAACACATGATTAAAAATCTCATTACACATATAAGAGATTAGTTAAATTTAGAAAGCTAATTTTATCTATTACAATGTATGTTCACATAGAGTATGCATTATATTTCTATATCCACTTCATCAAAATGCTTTCAAGGATGTTTTCATATAATCAAATTGATAGTAAAAGGATATATCATATCTCACCAATGAACCCGTAAAAAGCATAGAAATCTAGAAATAAAACATACATTTACAGTGCCTCGAAAAAGTATTCATACCCCTTGAAATTTTCCACATTTTGACATGTTACAACCAAAAATGTAAATAGACCAACACAAAGTGGCATATAATTGTAAAGTGGAAGGAAAATAACAAATGGTTTTCCAATTTTTTGACAAATAAATATTTGAAAAGTGGGGCATGCATTTGTATTCAGCCCCCCTGATTCAATACTTTATAGAACCACCTTTCGCTGCAATTCCATCTGCAAGGCTTTTTCCGGTATGTCTCTACCAGCTTGGCACATCTAGAGAGTGAAATGTTTGCCCATTCTTCTTTGCAAAATAGCTCAAGCTCTGTGAGATTGAATGGAGGGCTTCTGTGAACAACAATTTTCAAGTTTTGCCACAGATTCTCAATTGGATTTAGTTCTGGACTTTGACTGGGCCATTCTGACACATGAATATGCTTTGATCTAAACCATTCCATTGTAGCTCTGGTTGTACTAAACGGGTTGTATGCCCCAGCCTCAGGTCTTTTGCAGATTTTATAAGGTTTTCTTCTAAGATTGCCCTGTATTTGGCTCCATCCATATTCCTATCAACTCTGACCAGCTTTCCTGTCTCTGCTGAAGAAATGCATCCTCACAACATGATGCTGCCACCATCATGTTTCACAGTGGGGATGGTGTGTTCAGGCTGATGTGCAGTGTTAGTTTTCCGCCACAAATAGCGTTTTGCTTTTAGGCCAAAAAGTTACATTTTGGTCTCATCTGAGCAGAGCACTTTATTCCACATCAAAAAAGTTATATCTGATTATGGATGAAGCACCCACATAGGTTGGCACCACATCCCAAAATAATAGTATGTAAAAATTGGGAGAGGAATAGGGATTTTAATGGTGCAAAAATTACACAAATGAGAGAAAGTTGTAAACCAAATATTTAGAAAAATCACTTAATTTTTAATAAGTTTAAAGTTAAAAAACACATGTGTACAATAGTTAATATGAAAATAGGCAGAAATTCATATAAATGGTGGTCAGAACAAGCAGATCAAGTAAAGAAGAATGGATTGCACATTATCCCGACATGTTTCGCTGTGACACTTCTTCAGGGGATGTGCACATTTTTACCATAGTTTCAAGAGTAACTGTACAAATATAGAAACAAAAACAGTACAAATAAGTATAAATTCATATGATGGATCAATATAATACATGCAACAAAAAAGAAATCAGAACAGGTGTGTGGCATTAAATAAGTCCCGCTTACCCCGCGACTGACTCCACCCTGGAAAACTACTGCCAAATAACGGGGCCGAACAAAGTCCCTCAAGGAAGAAATTTCCAAGTGGTCATATAGGACACACAAGGGCCTCAATACATAAACAAGAGAAAGAAAAAAGAAAAAAAAAAAAAGGGGGGGCTGGTTCACAATCATAAAGAAAAAGAAAAAATAAATGAACAAAAAAAACATGATCTTGCTGTGCAAAAAAGAAAAGAAACACAGCAGACAGAAAAACACTGAAGTGTTTTTACTTTAAAACCAAAAATGTGCCAACATGGGATGGAGGGCAGTATCACGTACCTTCTAGTAGCGAGCCCGGATTGCGGAGAGAGGCCTCCTTTACGACTCCCACTACTGGTTTCCTGGCAATGTAACAGGGAACACAGGAGTAAGGAGGGGTACAGGTGCCTGGCAGGAACAACAGATGGGTAGGATGGGTAGGCGAGGTTCAGTGGAGCAGGTAATCACAGTGAAGGGATCAGCAGGTAGTTTATAGCAGATACACAGTTCAAAGGAGCAGGTAACTTGGCAATAAGCAGTGCAGGAAAGCAGGCCACTTGTAGCAGGTGAACAGTATAATATACACAAGTGCTTGCAGCAGATAAACAGTCAATATAAGCAGGCACTAGGAGCAGATGGACAGTGCAATACTAGCAGGTTACTTGTAGCGGATGACACAGTTCAGTATAAGCAGGTGACTTGCAGCAGATAGGTAGTTCAATATGAGCAGGCACTTATAGTAGATGAACAGTTCAATACTAACAGATCACTTGTAGCAAATGACACAGTTCAGTATAAGCAGGTGACTTGCAGCAGATAGGTAGTTCAATATGAGCAGGCACTTATAGCAGATGAACAGTTCAATACTAACAGATCACTTGTAGCAGATGACACAGTTCAGTATAAGCAGGTGACTTGCAGCAGATAGGTAGTTCAATATGAGCAGGCACTTATAGCAGATGAACAGTTCAGTATAAGCAGGTTACCCTTTTAGCAGACGGATGGTCAGAGCAAGCCGGATCGGATACCAGACAGGAACGAAGTACAAGGGAACAGGCAGGAGAATAGTCACAACAAGCCGAGGTCGGGTGCAGGCGGATAGCAGATAGGTCACAGGCAGGCCGGGTCAAACAGGAACAAACAATACGGATCAGGTCTCACAGATATAACGCTGTAGAGCAGACAGCAAAGACTGTTGGCAAGAGGCTGGTTTAAATAGGCCGTTTGGCGCCAATACGGACGCACGCACGCGACCGTGCGCGTGCCCGCGCACGTGCACCTGTGTACGAACGTAAGGGCGTTCGTACGATCGTGCGTACCCGCGACGATCGTACATCAGAAGACCTGGAGGACAATCTCTTCGTGAGATTTTCATGACATTGCCCCCTCCCAAGGGGCAGCCTCCGGATGCCCTTTCGGGCAAACTTTTCCGGATGGGCCCTTTTAAAGGATCGAATCAAGTTTTTCGCATGAATGTTGTCCTCAGGCTCCCAGGAGTTCTCTTCAGGACCATATCCTTTCCATTTGATTAAGAACTGGTTCTGGTTTCCTCTTCTTCTAGATTTTAGGATGGCTTCAATTTCAAATTCTTCTTCACCATCAACCAAGATCGGATCAGGAGGAGTGGTTTTTCGGTTAGGAAATGGATTGGGAGTGAAAGGTTTCAATAAGGATACATGGAATACCGGATGAACCTTTAGTGAGTCTGGAAGTTCTAGTTCAAAAGCAACTTCGTTAATCTTCCTGTTGACTGAGAAAGGTCCTAAAAACTTGGGACCTAGTTTCTTTGAAGGACACGCCATTTTCAAGTTTACCGTGGATAGCCACACTAAATCACCAGGTACCAGTACTAACTCTCCTCGTCTCTTCCTGTCAAAGGTTGCCTTGTTGTGCTCTTGAGTTTTAGTCATTGTTTCTTGTAGAAGTTTGTTGTTGGTTGAAAAAAAGTTCATCTTTTCCTGGACCGCAGGTACTGAACATTCAGGAAGGGAGTTGGGTAAAAATGAAGGGTAGAAGCCATAATTGGCAAAAAAGGGTGTCTGTTTGATGGCGGAATGGAGAGAATTATTATACGCAAATTCAGCTACTGGAAGTAGGGAGATCCAATCATCTTGTGCAAAAGAGGAAAAACAGCGTAAATATTGTTCGAGAGTTTGGTTTGTCCTCTCAGTCTGCCCATTGGACTGAGGATGATAAGCGGATGAGAAAGATAGCTCAATATTCAAGGCCTTGCAGAGGGACTTCCAGAATCGAGAGGTGAACTGTACTCCTCGATCCGAAACTATATTAGCTGGTACCCCATGGAGCCTAATTATTTCTTTGATAAACACTTGTGCAGTTTCAGAGGCTGAAGGGGTACCCTTCATGGGAATAAAATGTGCCATCTTTGACAGACGATCGACCACCACCAAGATAGTGGTATGATCGTCTGCCGGAGGCAATTCAACAATGAAGTCTAGAGACACCATTTTCCATGGCCTGTCCGGAACAGACAACGGTTTAAGGAGGCCCCAGGCCTTGGTTTTACAGTTCTTACTCCTAATGCACGTAGTGCAGGTGTTCACGTATTTCCTGCAATCTTCCCGTAACTGAGGCCACCAAAAAGTACGCTGTACCAAATCAATGGTTCTAGTGATACCAAAATGTCCGGCGAGTGCGTGGTCATGACACAGCTCTAGAACAGATACCCGCAGAGTTTCGGGGATGTAGATCTTGTCTTTATACCACAGTAACCCACCTCTGGTTTGTAGTTCTGGTTCTGAGAAGGGTCTTTGTCCCATGGAGGCTTGTCTAAGCCGAGAGAGAAGATCTTCCTGAAGCAGAAGGAAATTCCCAGGAGCGAGAATGGTATCCGGAGGAGAATTCTCCTGGGACTTGTGGAACATCCGTGACAAGGCATCTGGTTTTATATTCTTAGACCCTGGGCGATACGTCACATGGAAAGAGAACCGGGAGAAGAAGAGTGCCCACCTGGCTTGTCTTGGTTTTAGTCTTTTTGCAGATCTTAAGTACTCCAGGTTTTTGTGATCTGTAAATATTAGAATTGGATGAGAAGCTCCTTCCAACAAATAACGCCACTCTTTTAATGCGGATTTAATGGCCAACAGCTCCCGGTCTCCGACATCGTAATTTTTCTCGGCTGCAGATAACTTACGTGAAAAGAAAGCCACAGGATGAAGCAGGGCCTTAGTTCCTTGTCTTTGAGATAATATAGCTCCTACGGCGATTTCGGATGCATCCACTTCTAAAACAAATGGCAGGGAGGAATCTGGATGTCTTAAAATAGGAGCGGAGGTGAAAAGTCCCTTGAGAGTCTCGAATGCTTTTTGAGCTTCAGAGGTCCAATGAAAACGGGTTCCTTGTCTAGTTAGTTGTGTGATGGGTGCAACAATAGCTGAGAAACCTTTAATAAATTTGCGGTAGAAGTTGGCGAATCCAATAAAACGTTGGATTCCTTTCCTGTCTACAGGAGTCGGCCAGTCCAAAATCGCAGCAATCTTCTGGGGGTCCATTTTTATACCCTTACTAGAGATGATCAACCCCAGGAATGGTATACTTTCCTGTTCGAACAAACACTTGTCTGCTTTTGCATATAGTCCGTGTTGGCGGAGCCGACCCAACACGCTTTTGACGTGCTTGCGATGGGCTTCAAGGGAGGAAGAAAAAATCAAAATATCATCTAAATAAACGACAGCAAATAAGTCCAGAAAGTCTCGGAGCACATCATTGATAAAGTATTGGAAAGTGGCGGGGGCATTACACAAACCGAAGGGCATCACCAAATACTCGAAGTGTCCGAATCGGGTACGGAAAGCAGTCTTCCACTCATCTCCGGCCTTGATACGGATCAAGTTGTAAGCCCCACGGAGATCGAGTTTAGTGAACACCGTAGCAATTCCCAGTCTTTGGAATAACTCTGGAAAAAGAGGGAGAGGGTACCGGTTCTTTATAGTGATGTTGTTTAATTCACGGTAGTCTACACAGGGTCGGAGAGTGTGGTCCTTTTTCTCAACAAAGAAAATACCTGCACCTGCTGGGGACGTAGACGGGCGAATGAACCCCTTCTTTAAACTTTCTTCGAGGTATTCTTTGAGTTTCTCCTGCTCTACCTCTGTTAAGGGAAAAACCCTTCCAAACGGAATCTTGGCTCCAGGAATTAACTCAATGGGGCAGTCATAAGCCCGGTGGGGCGGGAGCACCTCTGCCTTTTGTTTACTGAACACGTCCAAAAATTCATGGTAGACTTCGGGAATGGCTTGACGTAAATCGATCTCTGAGTCAATAGATAATAAAGTTGCTGGTCTCAGAGAACCGGATGAACCACAGAACTTCTGGCAATACGGTGAAGAAAAGGTAATTTCTCCTGTAGTCCAATTTATGGTTGGATTGTGAGCCTGTAGCCAGGGCATCCCAAGGATTACAGGAAAAAGAGGGGAGGTGATAATGTCCATCCGGAGAAGTTCTCGATGAGAACCAGAGATAACAGTAGGTAGAGGTGCAGTTTCTCGAGTTACAGGACCAGATTTAATAGCGGAGCCATCGGCCAAATGAATAGAGAGTCCACGGGTCTTAGGTAGGAGAGGAATCTGATGTTGGGCAGCAAAGGATGAATCCATAAAACAGCTGCATGCCCCGGAATCAATAATGGCGGGTGTCTGTAAAGTCTTTCCTGGGAACTGAAAGGAGACAGAAATGATAAGGTGGGATGGAAACTTTATTAAAGAGTCTGGGAGATCAGGAGGCATGGATGGACACTTACGAAGTTTTATTGGACAGTTCCTGACGTAATGTCCAGATTCCCCGCAATAGAGACATAAGTTATTATTCTGCCGACGTTGACGTTCTTCGGGGGTAAGAGATGGCCGCAAGACTCCAAGTTGCATTGGCTCAGGTGTGTCAGACGTGGATCGGGTGGCAGGTGCTGGATGTAAATGGCTTGGGGCCTTTGGAAGCATCCAGGTTGGACGAGAGAAACCAGTGGCCCTCTCAGCTCTCCTTTCTCTCAGACGACGATCGATCTGTATCACCAAGTCAATTAGTGCGTTTAATGTCTGTGGAACACCGACTCTAGCAAGCTCATCCTTCAAAGAATCAGAGAGTCCCATGCGGAACTGATGGCGAAGGGCAGCATCATTCCAGTTCGTATCCGCACCCCATCGCCTGAACTCGGCCACATAATCTTCCACCGCCCTTCGTCCCTGCTGGAGGGTCCGCAAAGCGGTTTCTGCAGTTGCTGAAAGTTGAGGATCTTCATACAATTGAGCCATAGCATCAAAAAAGGTAGAAAGATTAGTCAATGCTGCGTCCTTGTTTTCTAACAGGCGGTGGGCCCAGGTCTGGGGGTCTCCAGAGAGTAGAGACACCACAAAACCCACCTTGGTAGCCTCTAAAGAGAAGGTCCGTGGTTGGAGGGCAAAATATAATTCGCAGGAGATGCGGAAGGCCCTGAAGCCACTGCGATTCCCAGAAAATCGCTCGGGTGTGGGAACTTTAGGTTCTGGTGGTAACATCACAACTGTAGGTGTTGGACCTGCTTCAGCTGAAGAAACTGATGGTTGAGGGGCCCCCAAGGATCCGGAGGGGTTGGAAAGAGCAATTACCCGTTCCTCCAGCCGAGTGTAGCCTTGTTGAAGGCCCTTAACTGCCTCAGACAGTCCTGCCAGGTGTTGACAAAGTTCTTCCATGGCGGAGGCTCCCCGCTCGGGCTCAGACACTGGCTGTCTGCTACTATCACGTACCTTCTAGTAGCGAGCCCGGATTGCGGAGAGAGGCCTCCTTTACGACTCCCACTACCGGTTTCCTGGCAATGTAACAGGGAACACAGGAGTAAGGAGGGGTACAGGTGCCTGGCAGGAACAACAGATGGGTAGGATGGGTAGGCGAGGTTCAGTGGAGCAGGTAATCACAGTGAAGGGATCAGCAGGTAGTTTATAGCAGATACACAGTTCAAAGGAGCAGGTAACTTGGCAATAAGCAGTGCAGGAAAGCAGGCCACTTGTAGCAGGTGAACAGTATAATATACACAAGTGCTTGCAGCAGATAAACAGTCAATATAAGCAGGCACTAGGAGCAGATGGACAGTGCAATACTAGCAGGTTACTTGTAGCGGATGACACAGTTCAGTATAAGCAGGTGACTTGCAGCAGATAGGTAGTTCAATATGAGCAGGCACTTATAGCAGATGAACAGTTCAATACTAACAGATCACTTGTAGCAGATGACACAGTTCAGTATAAGCAGGTGACTTGCAGCAGATAGGTAGTTCAATATGAGCAGGCACTTATAGCAGATGAACAGTTCAATACTAACAGATCACTTGTAGCAGATGACACAGTTCAGTATAAGCAGGTGACTTGCAGCAGATAGGTAGTTCAATATGAGCAGGCACTTATAGCAGATGAACAGTTCAATACTAACAGATCACTTGTAGCAGATGACACAGTTCAGTATAAGCAGGTGACTTGCAGCAGATAGGTAGTTCAATATGAGCAGGCACTTATAGCAGATGAACAGTTCAGTATAAGCAGGTTACCCTTTTAGCAGACGGATGGTCAGAGCAAGCCGGATCGGATACCAGACAGGAACGAAGTACAAGGGAACAGGCAGGAGAATAGTCACAACAAGCCGAGGTCGGGTGCAGGCGGATAGCAGATAGGTCACAGGCAGGCCGGGTCAAACAGGAACAAACAATACGGATCAGGTCTCACAGATATAATGCTGTAGAGCAGACAGCAAAGACTGTTGGCAAGAGGCTGGTTTAAATAGGCCGTTTGGCGCCAATACGGACGCACGCACGCAACCGCGCGCGTGCCCGCGCACGTGCACCTGTGTACGAACGTAAGGGCGTTCGTACGATCGTGCGTACCCGCGACGATCGTACATCAGAAGACCTGGAGGACAATCTCTTCGTGAGATTTTCATGACAGGCAGACTTGAAGATAACCCGCTGGATAGTATCAGCTGGGTGTCTTTCTAGAGGTGAACAACTGGGAAAAGTAGTATATAAGAAAAATGTCAGTAATGCTGTAAATGGACTAGTGTGGTAAATGATCCTAAAGAAGTCCCAATAGTTTGGGGAATAATACAAAAAATTGTATGGAAATAGATACAAAATGTTGCTTAGAAGTATAAGCATAATAGCGATGCCGAATCCAAACAGACGCAAAGGACTAATGTCTCGAATATGTATATATTGATAGCTGAAGGCAGAGAGGCGTAAGTAAAGAAGTGTATGTAAATAAGACAGTCTGTAAGAAAAGTAACAATGCACTGAATACATATAAGCTTACCGAATATATGGAACAAATTGTTGAAGTCTGGCCCTCCGGTTCTGACAGACGAGATGCCTGAAAGACCGGTTAAGTAGTGTCCTCCATCGAGTCGGCGTCTGACATCACCGACTCGATGCGGACATGTGAGCACCAATGCGCATGCTCAAGGACCCAAACAGTCCTCATAACTACAAGACCCATAAGGCCACATGGCCAGAAACGGGAGGACTCCGTACTGAGCAGGCTCAGCCAATAGGCGGCCGCAGGGCACGAGAACCTCCCACATCAGGCCACAGGCTGACAGGAAAAGAGGAGATGAATGTAAATGCCTGTGCAGATCAAAAAAACTCAGGCAGGAACGCTAAAAACGTTCACCAAGAGTGAGAGGGTCCCCGGCAAATCAATGCACGGCGCTGAGTGGGCATCCAGTGAATAAATCACTCGGTGCCCTGGGTGTCCATACGACCATGGGGGAGAGGACGAGACCCAGAGACAGTGAAGAAAGAGAGCAGGCAGAAGCGAGACATCGGGACAGCGGCAGACAAGGCATATAGCAACCACCTACAGCCATAATCTTTCAAGAAGGCCACACATCTTTTGGAACGCCACACACATGTTTTACATAATAATAAAGTATAATATTTGAAATAACCAAAAATAAGAAATTACAAAAATGATCATCTTACAATAACAATAAAATTGTATAATAATAAAGAAGGATATTCAAAAAAAAGAGGAACCAACTAAGAAAGGTTTGTTTTTATAAGTTAAACATGTACGCTTAAAATAAAGGGAAAGGAAGAAAGCAAGGAAAGGGAATATACACACCAAGCTCCTGGTGCTGGGTTTGAAGCCTAGGTGGAAGAGAGAGGCCAAATACCGATGAGGCACATTAAATAAAGGGCTTAAAGCTTAAACTTTCATTGAATCCTGGGAATACCGTGGCTCCAAGATCATAGATCCAGCGGGCTTCAAGCTGAAGCAGTGTCCTATTGACACTACCTCCCCTTGAGCTCAAGGGAACATCCCTATTCCTCTCCAAATTTTTACCTTCTTCCACATGTTTACTGTGTCCCCTACATGTCTTTTCGCAAACTGCAAATGAGACTTCTTATACAATGCCTTTCCTCTTCCCACTCTTCCATAAAGGCTAGATTTGTGGAGTGCACGACTAATAGTTGTCCTGTGGACAGATTCTTGCAGATGAGTTGTGAATCTCTGCAGCTCCTCCAGAGTTACCATGGGCCTCTTGGCTGCTTCTCTGATTAATGCTCTCCTTGCAGTTTAGGTGGACGGCCATGTCTTGGTAGGTTTGCAGTTGTGCCATACTCTTTCCATTTTCGGACGATGGATTAAACAGTGCTCCGTGAGATGTTCAAATCTTGGGATATTTTGTTGTAACTTGACCCTTCTCCAGAGTGCTCAGGACCTCAGACTGGGCCAAAGGTTTACCTTCCAACAAGACAATGACCCTAATTACACAGCTAAAATAACGAAGGAATGGCTTCATAACAAATCCGTGACTGTTTTTGAATGGCCTATAGGCATTATCAGCCTATAGTTTGCATGTCATTAACTGCTTGACTGCTAGCTTCGCTCACGACGAATGGCGGCGGCAGCACTCGACTGCGGATCTGAAAATCGCCTGGGATGCCAACATCGTGGATTTCCTGGACAGGTAAGTGTCCATATATTAGAAGTCAGCTGTTACAGTATTTGTAGCTGCTGACTTTTTTTTTTCCCCAGGCGGAACACCGCTTTAAGTGTTGCAACACATAATTTTAAATGGGGGAGGATAATTTTACTTTAAAACCAATTTATTTAAGATTTTATTCTTTGTAAGAACACCTTACCTGCAATGAAAAAACAAAAAAAACAATGTCAAAGAATGAAAGGAAAAAGGTATAGACAGCGGAGCCTTCTCGCAGTTATACTTGAAATGAAATGTTACAGTGGGATGATTTAAAAAAGAGGGGCTCATATATCAATAACATAGAGTAAAATGAAATCCATGTGTGAAAGAAACCCAGTAAAGGAAATTGGTTAAGGCAGCTGGCGTGGGGTTAAGGTTATGAAGCTTACTGGCAAAATATGCATTTAGAACAAGTCAGATTGTTTTTCAGGGGTGAAAATTGCCTTTTCTAACCTCTTACATTTATTTCTGCTCTCTTAAAAGAGCAATAAAAAATGTAATAATTTAATACAATAACGTTTTTTAGGGTAGTTATTGTGAATGAACATTTAAGAGAACTTAGTTATGCTGTAATAATTAGGTATTTCAAACTGTTATGGACCAAATATGACCCTTTATCTCATTCTTTCGGCCATTGGCCAATATAAGAGTTTAAGAGGCTCAGTTTTTTTTTATAGCTCTTTAAAATTACACATCCTTAATTTAATGTTTGAGCATAATATATATATATATATATATATATATATATATATATATATATATATATATACAGTGCCTTGCGAAAGTATTCGGCCCCCTTGAACTTTTCAACCTTTTTCCACATTTCAGGCTTCAAACATAAAGATATAAAATTTAAATTTTTTTGTGAAGAATCACCAACAAGTGGGACACAATTGTGAAGTGGAACGAAATCTATTGGATTTTTTAAACTTTTTTAACTAATAAAAAAATGAAAAGTGGGGCGTGCAAAATTATTCGGCCCCCTTGCGTTAATACTTTGTAGAGCCACCTTTTGCTGCGATTACAGCTGCAAGTCGCTTGGGGTATGTCTCTATCAGTTTTGCACATCGAGAGACTGAAATTCTTGCCCATTCTTCCTTGCAAAACAGCTCGAGCTCAGTGAGGTTGGATGGAGAGCGTTTGTGAACAGCAGTTTTCAGCTCTTTCCACAGATTCTCGATTGGATTCAGGTCTGGACTTTGACTTGGCCATTCTAACACCTGGATACGTTTATTTGTGAACCATTCCTTTGTAGATTTTGCTGTATGTTTGGGATCATTGTCTTGTTGGAAGATAAATCTCCGTCCCAGTTTCAGGTCTTTTGCAGACTCCAACAGGTTTTCATCCAGAATGGTCCTGTATTTGGCTGCATCCATCTTCCCCTCAATTTTAATCATCTTCCCTGTCCCTGCTGAAGAAAAGCAGGCCCAAACCATGATGCTTCCACCACCATATCAGCATCTGCCACCCTCAACACACCATCACAGTGGGGATGGTGTGTTGAGGGTGATGAGCTGTGTTGCTTTTACGCCAAACATATCGTTTTGCATTGTGGGCAAAAAGTTCGATTTTGGTTTCATCTGACCAAAGCACCTTCTTCCACATGTTTGGTGTGTCTCCCAGGTGGCTTGTGGCAAACTTTAGAAGAGACTTTTTATGGATATCTTTGAGAAATGGCTTTCTTTTTGCCACTCTTCCATAAAGGCCAGATTTGTGCAGTGTACAACTTATTGTTGTCCTATGGACAGACTCTCCCACCTCAGCTGTAGTTCTCTGCAGTTCATCCAGAGTGATCATGGGCCTCTTGGCTGCATCTCTGATCAGTCTTCTCCTTGTCTGAGCTGAAAGTTTAGAGGGACGGCCAGGTCTTGGTAGATTTGCAGTGGTCTGATACTCCTTTTATTTCAAAATGATCGCTTGCACAGTGCTCCTTGGGATGTTTAAAGCTTGGGAAATCTTTTTGTATCCAAATCCGGCTTTAAACTTCTCCACAACAGTATTACGGACCTCCCTGGTGTGTTCCTTGGTCTTCATGATGCTCTCTGCGCTTTCAACAGAACCCTGAGACTATCACAGAGCAGGTGCATTTATACAGAGACTTGATTACACACAGGTGGATTTATCACCATCAGTCATTTAGGACAACATTGGATCATTCAGAGATCCTCGCTGAACTTCTGGAGTGAGTTTGCTGCACTGAAAGTAAAGGGGCCGAATAATTTTGCACGCACCACTTTTCAGTTTTTTAGTTGCTAAAAAAGTTTAAAATATCCAATAGATTTCGTTCCACTTCACAATTGTGTCCCACTTGTTGGTGATTCTTCACATAAAATAAAAATGTTATATCTTTATGTTTGAAGCCTGAAATGTGGCAAAAGGTTGAAAAGTTCAAGGGGGCCGAATAATTTCGCAAGGCATTGTATATATATATATATATATATATATATATATATATATATATATACTTGATTATTTGTATGTTAAATGGAATCTCCAGTCAAACAATTAAATGACTGGTTGAACAAAAACATATATTCAGTATGTTTACTAAAAGGTATGAAATTTGGCCTGCCATTCTTAAGAACCTCACAAAATAGTCTGCCTTAATATGAGCCTCTGCAGCAGCCAGCAGCTCACAAAAAGTACAGTATGTGTAGTTCTTGTTCAGATCTTAAAAGATAGGTTAAACTTTTGAAACATGTTACATGTTGCACCTGTATTTAGAGTGTAACATGTTTTAGCACAGCACACCCCCCTCATCCCCTGACTCCCCACCATGACAGTGTGTGGGGGATCCTTCCCCCACAGGCACTGTCACATTTAAAATCTGTGAGGATGTAAAATACTCCCAGTCACAGTAAACAACAAAAATGCTGCAACTGCAAGCCAAGCATTTGGCTTGTGGTTGCAATGCGACCAGACTGACTTGAATAGGTAAATTTGACATGCATTACCTCCTGTCAACTCAGCAAGCTATTTTAAATGTGCTGTGGCTGCAATGCAAAAGTCAGAAACCAAGAATCAGACCGAGCCAGATGTACAATTAAATCACACTTGTTTATTAGATAAAAATAAAAAGGTAAATAGAAAAAGCATAGTCAAAGCATAGCCAGAGTCCAGTAACCGGATCAAGTAGTCAGCCAGGCCAGAGTTCAATAACCAGATCGGGTAATCAGCCAGGCCAGAAGTCAGGGATCCAAGTAGAGCCACAGCAATCAGGATAAGGAGCCAGAAGGGATGTCAGCAAGCCATTCTTTAAACAGAACCGCAGGAGATGGTTTCTTGTGATGTGACAGCTTTAAGTAGGCAGGTCAGAAGAGCAGGATCAGGAACAGTTGGTAACTGTGGAGAGAGACTAGAGCTGGCAATTAGCCAACAGCTGAGCAGCCAGCCCAGAGAAGGAAGGGCTAAGCCAGCCCTGACAGCAAAGCATCACAGCTACAGCAAGTGTACAGCCCCTCCGGCTGTATGGTAGGCTTTAAATTAAGTGGTCGGACTCTGGTATATATTAAAGGGTAAAGTGAGGTGAATAGTATGTGAACTGAAGAGTGAACTGAACACAAACATTCAATCACAGAGCAGTCCGCCCCTCTGTTATCTGGATATCGGTAAAAATATAACAGACAGAACTCCAAAGCATGTTGATAAATACATTCAAATAATCCAAAAAAATAAATCTAATTCTCTATACCTGATATAGCTATGCTCAACTGCCTGAGGATCTTCTAATGAGCATGTAGTACATTATCGATGTTGCATAGCGACATGGATCAGCTGTTATCCAACTCTAGTGTTGGGTAGTAAGAGCTTGATGGCTGCACAGAGGATGATTGAAATTATAGTAAAACCTCAGTTTTTTGCTTTCTTTTTTAATTCCAGAAGAGGAGGCCCACGTCTTAGTGTTCTTCTTATAAAGTGTCTCTTTCCTCCTGTAGTTGGCTGTTCCAAGGCCATGGTCTAAGGAGAAACTCATGCATGCTCCCTCCCTGAGTCAAGCTATGTGCATTAATGGACATACCATGCCCCTGTACCTTCCTTCCAGCAGTTTGACTAATGGCAACAAGAACCTATCACTCCCCTGCACTCAGTGTCTCATGAGGATCCAGGAAGTTTAGATAGCACTGATGGATCCTGGACCAGGTAGCTGTGACAATGACAGCAGGTAAGTGTTTAGGGACGGGTAGTAGTAAAAGCACTGTGACTTTAGCTACCTTAACTACCAACTGCCGACAACTCACAGTAAATATACTGCGAGTGGGAGGCAGGTGCAGCCACATACATGTAATAGATCGTCCTTCTTCTGGGTCAGGTAAGTTTGGTAGCTGAATTCAACCAATGATTTGGCTGAAATCAGTTGATCGGCTGTGCCCAATCACACACAGTGTTCACAAAAACACACAACTCTGTGTACAGTGATCTGGCTGTTTCTTCTCCCTGAAAAGCAGAGAGAAAAACAGCCAGGTAGCAAAGTAAAAGCAGCAGCACATATGCTCGATGTGCTATGCTCAATGCTGTAACCTCTATTCTATAGATTCTATATCACAAGGGGTAATTTGATTCCAACTCCAGGTATTGCTCCCTCACCAGAAGTGAGATTATTTGTTTGCAAAGTGATATTTAAAAACAATACTGCTTCTCTTGCCCATGATTACTCCCACCATGTGCATTCTGCAGCGTTGCTTAATACAGGCCCTAGACAATAACAAATAAAAATACATTATTTTCAATGGGTCTACTTCAAACTAACATGCTATATGGGTGAGCCAATGGAGTCAATGCACTCATATGCCTTATGTTGCATCACAACTGATTGCAATGCACACTAAGGTAATGCCAAATGATGTATTCTGACTCCTGCTGTGAAAAAAAAAAGAAAAATGCATGACAGCACATTAGCACAAATGTATTTAAAATGTGCTAAAAGCAATGCACATGGCCTGAATCCAGCCCAAATGTGTGATCTGAACACAGGTTCACTTTACTGCACTGCAGCTCATCTCACAATTTAAATCAAGGCCCACTGCCTTTGCAATCTGTTGCAATAATGCAGAGATCCAAAGGAACAGCATGTTCCTCAAGTTATTGATTGGCAATGTAAGCATAACTGTTCTATCATAACAGCAGGAAATCTGTAGCTGTTGACATTGACAAGATTACTGCAAATGACAAGACAAAGAATGGGGAAGAATCAAGTATTAGGAGCTGTGAAAAGCAGGAGTTAGTATACTGTATTGTGTTCATATGAGACAATCATAGTGGGTATTAATAGGGTCCCAAAATATATCCAAGGTTGACCCAATCTAAGCACAATTTAATTCAGAATTGTATAATTACACTCTAAACAGCCCAGGCAACCACCATGTAGTTGTATGGTGGATGGTGGGACTTACCCTACCCGCATCCAGCAGATGTTGATGTTCTGTGCTCCAAAATAGGCAGTGATGTGATCTAAATATAATAGACATGTAATAACCTTGCCATCCTCCCACGGTATTTTGCTGTGTGTGCTCTGATGGGATTAATGTCTCTACATTCCTGCTGTAGAGAACCATTCCAAGTCCACTGGAGACTTCTGCCTAATGGCTCTTTTTATAGTTTCACAAGGGGAGACCCGAAGTCCAGTTTTTCACCTTAATAATGAAAGTGTGAAAATCCTCCAAATTGTACATGTAACAATAATCTAGGAATGTATACACATTAAAAACAGCTTAAGTGTTAAATACTCTTTTTTTTATATATTGATGTTTAACTATATTTTTATTAAAAGGTTTTTGTTTTTTCTGTTATGTTTGCCTTCTTCAAATTGCTTCTGAATTCCAAAGCTAAATACTTCTGACTTTTTTTAAGATTTCAATTTCCTGCTTGACTATTCTGGAATATAGAGGAGAATAAATATATCTCTGCTAGGAATGTTGCTTACATTCTTTATATGAAGCTGGATTGTTCATGCTTTCTATCATGATATTGAAAAAAAAACATGTTTTAGTCAAATAAATTTGTAAGCATAGCATCTATTTATAGATCTATTTGTCATGGTTTGATTTCAGTTTTTTTGTTTTGTTTTTACAGTTTAAGTTCCACTATTTAGTTACAAAGTTATATAGTAGGTGAGGTTGAAAAAAGACACAAGTCCATCAAGTCCAACCTATAAATATAGAGCCCTTGCCCCGGCAGCACAGATCGATCCATACTTTCTATTGGCATATTTAGAGCTATATAAACAGAAATGTAGTAACTCTGCTTCCACAAGCTTAACCACTTAAGATGTAGTGCGGCAGGTTGACTCTATTGCGTGAAACGATTTACCTGTAAATCATTTCGTGCAATAGACACTGGGGGGGGGGGGGGGGGGGGGTGTGTGCCCGCAGAGGTGCGATTGTGCCCTGATTGGACACAGGGGATACCAATCAGTGGGTCCGGCAAACCCAATGTCTGCTGGCCACCCGCGATCGTTCCCCAGAGAGGCAGAATGGCGATCTGCCTATGTAAGCAAGGGAGATTGACGTTCTGACAGGGAAGAAGATTGAGATCTTGTGTTGCTGCTAAGCAGGAACACCAATCTCTGTCTTCATCCAGTCAGAGAAACCCCCACACAGTTAGGAAGCACCAGCTCGGCAAACATTTAACCCTTTGATTGCCCCTAATGTTATCCCCTTCCTTGCCAGTGTCATTAGTACAGTAACAGTGCATATTTATAGCACTGATCACTGTAATAATGTCAATGGTTCCCAAAAAAGTGTCAGTTAGGTGTCCGATTTGTCTGCCGAAATGTTGCAGTCCCACTAAAAATCGTAAAGTAAAAAAATAAAGAAAAATGGCATAAAAATTTCCCATAGTTTGTAGACGTGAACTATTGCACAAACCAATCAATATATGCTTATTGAGATTTTTTTTACCCAAAATATGTAGCAGAATACATATTGGCCTACATTGATGAAGAAATTACATTTTTTAAATTTTTTTTATTGGGTATGTTTTATAGCAGCAAGTAAAAAATATTGTTATTTATTCAAAATTGTCGCTCTTTTTTGTGATTAAATACCACCAAAAGAAAGCGCTGTTTGTGGGAAAAAAAAGGACCAAAATTTTATTTGGGTACAGCATCTTGCGAACGCGCAATTATCAGTTAAAGTAATGCCGTGCCGTATCGCAAAAAATGGCCTGGTCATTAAGGGGTAAAACCTTCCAGGGTTGAAGTGGTTAACGGTTGACCTAACCAATTAAAGAAAAAAGTTACTATGGATAGCAATGGAGAGATGTAAGAGAAAAAGTCTACAGCGTCAACTTTTCAGGCTTACTGTAAATCTGCGAACAGTTGGATCTTTTTTGTACCAATAATATATAAAAACCGTGGGAGCTCTCTTATAGAAGTTAGTTCTCCACCAACTCATCTCGTTTAAGAAACACACATTTTCAGTAAACCAGGCCTGCACTATAAATATCATATTAGCAACAATATCTACTAGTGGCTAAAGAAATTGATTACTATTAGGTCATGTGTGGTGTGGGGTAAAGCTTTTCTTGATCCAAAAATGCATAATTACAAACATTTCTAAAAAAAAAAAAAAAAAGAGGTGAGGTCAGTGGCTGGTGAGACCCTGGCTAGTATCAGAGCCAGATAAACACAGGTTAAATACGCTACAAAAGCAATAATTCTAGCACTAGATCTCCTCTGTAGCTCTAAACATGTAACCTGTAAAAAAAATGTAATGCGTCATCTATGGAGATTTATAAGAAGGGCCGGCGCTCCCACTAGGCTTACTAGGCAGCCGCCTAGGGCGCACTGCCGCCTAGGAGCGCCACCACAGCCGCTGGGTCCCCTCCAGAGGATCGAAAATCCCCTCTGGCAGATGGTGGCTGGTGCGGGAGGTGGCTCCATCTGGCTGGCTGCATAGTCTCTGGGTGCATAGAAGGTGCAGGCAGATTGCCCCCACCCTCTCCCCCAGACCAAGCTGGTGTACAGTAGTCATGGGTGTCAGTGCTTAGCCCGCCCCGCCTCCCACCTTGAGTGATGTGCAGCCATTGGAGGAGCAGGGCGGGCAGCATTGTGCACAGACAGCCGGGATGGATCCATCCACCCAGGTCCGGACTGGCCATAGGACACTCAGTGGGCTGAGGCCGCTCCATCGGGTCACTTTTCCTGGAGGAGCGAGGAGCGCAAAGCTGCTACAGCAGCCGTCCTGCTTCCCCAGTCTCTCCGCGGTCGGCAGCCAGAGCCTAAGGGTGGAACCAAATGATCAGCTGATCTGATTGGGAAGTAGCTGGGGGATGTTTGCTGTGCAGTAGGAGACCCCATCTCCTGAGTCTGGGACTGCTGCCCGCTGCCTGACGTGCCAGTTACCCAAGGTAAGAACTTGTCAGGTGGGGGGTGGGATGCTGGGGATGAAGACTTCCAGACCTTATCACTGGTGTGTGACCCCCTCTACTTGGCTGCACCCCCTCTCCTTTCCACCTGGCTCCACCCCCCTCCTGGCTGAACTCCCTCCTGTCCACCTGGCTCCATCCCTCCACCCTCCACCTGGCTCTATCCCTCCACTTGGCTCCATCCCTCCCACCCTCCACCTGGCTCCATTCCTCCACCTGGCTCTATCCCTCCACCTGGCTCCATCCCTCCACCCCTCCACCTGGCTCTATCCCTCCACCTGGCTCTATCCCTCCACCTGGCTCTATCCCTCCACCTGGCTCTATCCCTCCACCTGGCTCCATCCCTCCACTTGGCTCCATCCCTCCACCCCTCCACCTGGCTCCATCCATCCATCCTCCACCTGGCTCCATCCCTCCACCTGGCTCCACCCCTCCACCCCTCCACCTGGCTCTGTCCCTCCACCTGGCTCTGTCCCTTTACTTGGCTCTGTCCCTCCACCTGGCTCCATCCCTCCACCTGGCTCCACCCTCCACCCTCCACCTGGCTCCATCCCTCCACCCTCCACCTGGCTCCTCCCCTCCACCCTCCACCTGGCTCCATCCCTCCACCTGGCGCCACCCTCCACCTGGCTCCATTCCTTCAGCTGGCTCCATCCTTCCACCTGGCTCCATCCCTCCACCTGGCTCCATCCTTACACCCTCCACCTGGCTCCATCCCTCCACCTGGCTCCATTCATCCACCCTCCACCTGGCTCAATCCCTCCACCCGGCTCAATCCCTCCACCTGGCTTAATATCTCCACCTGGCTTCACTCCCCCCCCCCAGGAGTTCTGGTGCTAAAATTATTGAATTCCTTTTGATTTTTTTTTGGGGGGGGGGCGCAAGTAGCTGGTTTCGCCTAGGGCGCAAAATAGTCTGGCACCGGCCCTGTTTATAAGTACTGAGATTTGGCACCATTCTACAAGTGTGTGCAATTTTAAAGTGTGACATGTTAGGTATCTATTTACTTATTTACTTTCACATTTACACAAAAAATAAAATTTGTTTGAAAAAATTGCTGCGCAAATACTGTGTGACATAAAGTTGCAGAATTGGTCTGCATGGCCTGGATAGCAAGGGGTTAATTACCATAAGTATGTAATATATATTATTACTTACTAGTTATTTTAATATAATAATTATTTTACTTACTAGTTATTTTAATATAAATTCGGAAATTATAATTTTGAAAATTGTAATTTGGGAAATTGGAAGTTCCAGAAATTCGAAATTTTAGAAATTGGACATTTCGGTAATTGGAAAATTTTGGAAATTGGAAATTTGGAAATTCAGAAATTCAAAATTTCGGAAATTCTAGATTTTGGAAATTCTAAATTCGGAAATTCGAAAATTCTAAATTTGGAAATTCTAAATTCGGAAATTCAAAAATTCAAAAATTTGGAAATTCAAAATTCAAAAATTTGGAAATTTTAAAACCCAGAAATAAGAATGAAAATCTAAACATTCAAAAGAATGAAAATTCAAAAACCCAAAAATCTGAAATAATAACTAACTAATAATAAATATTACATTTTAGGTAGAAAAGAGTGGTGATATGGGTAGGCGACAGTGTCAGAAAAATGGCACCAACATCCCTGTTGATAAATATGGACAAGGGAAGGTTTTTTGGGGGTATTTTTTGGGGTGCCAAGCAAAGGAATTCCTTTCAATACTACGATGTATAAAAAGTATAACAAAGTTTATTACATAGAAGACAGGTTTAGAACAAATAGGCTGATTACCTGTATCTGCGTACTTTATGTATAATAAAGTACGCAGATAGAGGTAAACAATTAAGGTCGAAACAGGTGGAAGAGGTGGTCACTTAACAATAACATTAGAGTCACTTATCCCATATAGTATATGAAGCTTGCATTTTTCTTTGGGAAGATATTACTATCTATGATTAACGGGGTGTGACTACAGGGTATTATTCCCCCTTCACTTTGGGCACACAGCCACCTCATTGGAACTCTTGATGAGCCCTGAGGATTTCTTGGAATAATGATCTTTAAAGGGTGATAATGTATTAAGGTCCTACAAAAACTCCAGAAGAAGCCACGATAGTGGTGAAACATGTGGAGGCAACCATTCTTTTGTATTGTGACCTTTGAGCTTAGTGTGCTCTTTTTATATATATAATATTGTATATCTCAATTATGTTTGTTTAATAAAATGTATCTATTTTTGTAATATTGATTTCTACTGCTTTAACTGGTAATTGCACGGTCATGCAATGTTGTACCCAAATAAAATTTGCTTCCTTTTTTCCCACAAATAGAGCTTTCTTTTTATGGTATTTGATTTCCTCTGTGATTTCAATTTTTTGCGATATAAACGGAAAAAGACCGAACATTTAAAAAAAAAATTATAAGAAGAATCCAATAAACTCAATTTTAGTCATACATTTAGACCAAAATCTATTCAGCCACATGTCTTTGGTAAAAAAATTTCAATAAGCGTATATTTATTGGTTTGCACAAAAGTTATAGCGTCTACAAACTAGGATACATTTTCTGGAATTTACACAGCTTTTAGTTAATGACTATGACCTAATTTCTTGAGGTGCTAGAATGGCAGGGCAGTATAAACCGCCCCCGAATAACCCCATTTTGGAAAGTAGACACCCCAAGGAAATTGCTGAGAGGCATGTTGAGCCCATTGAATATTTATTTTTTGTCCCAAGTGATTGAAAAATGACAAAAAATAACATTTATATTTTTCCACAAGTTGAGGGGAAAATGACAAACTTTTTTTTTTGTTGCACAAAGTTGTCACTAAATGATATATTGCTCAAACATGCCATGGGCATATGTGGAATTACCCCCCAAAATACATTCTTCTGCTTTTCCTGAGTACGGGATACCACATGTGTGGGACTTTTTGGGAGCCTAGCCGCATACGGAACCCCGAAAATCAAGCACCACCTTCAGGCTTTCTAAGGGCGTAAATTTTTGATTTCACTCCTCACTACCTATCACAGTTTTGAAGGCCATAAAATGCCAAGATAGCACAAAACCCCGGCAAATGACCCCATTTTGGAAAGTAGACACACCAAACTACTTAATGAGAGGCATGTTGAGTCCATGGAATATTTTATATTTTGCCACAAGTTGGGTAAGCCCCGGCGATTAGATCGCACAGTGCCACATGCGCCAATCTGATGATCAAACAAGTGGTACGCTTGTGTAATAATTGTCCACGTACAAATGGTACCCCTTTCTGCATAAGGGTGACACCAAGTCCCACACAATCTTGCCGGTGATCCCTATGTAATTTGGACAGTTTGGCGGCTCCACATGACTATCTCTTGCCTCATAAATCTTAAAACTATATGTATAGCCTGTGGCCCTGTCACAGAGCTTATACATCTTGACCCCGTATCTGGCACGCTTGCTGGGAAGATACTGTTTGACAAGCGGACAGAAAATGTAATCAGGGGCTCATTAAGGCAGACAACTTGATAGAATAATAGACTGTATCAAGCCACAGAGTGGTCCTATGGATACAGTAAAAAAATATAAACTGCCACATCCTAATGTATTCAAAATATCATGAGAAATGGTGGGACTTGGACTTTTTAGGCACAATACACAACTTATAATCAAACATTAGTTTTATTTAATACATATATAAAACATTTACATAATCTCTGAAAACCCACATAGATAGTATAATTACAAAATAATAATACAATACCACTACTGTATAGAACCAATAATACAAAGAGGAAAAGGGGAAATTAATCAAGCTCATTCCATTAAGTATGTAAGTCCAAGGGTGTGGTTCAGGAGACAGGTAGATGGTTAAATATTGTTGGAATGCAAACACACAAGCTCTACATGTTGCATGCTGATGTGCTTCTTCAGGAAAATTTACATTAACTATCAAGGAAAGAGGGGGACAAAAAAGAGAGAACATCCATAAAAATAATGCATAACAGCACAAAACAATATAATAACAATAAAGTAAACAAAGTGAGCTGTGATATCCACATCCAGGGCAGCCTCTAAAATAGTGTCCAAGTCCAAGTCCCACCATTTCTCATGATATTTTGAATGCAGACAACTTGACCTGAACAAGGCTGAAAAACGTTTGTTGAAGTGGTTTACGAGGGGCCGAATTTTGTAGAGCCGATCTTATCCAGGGTCTCCACAAGGACAACAGAGTTCATTGTGGTTGAAGTGCATGAACTGCAAGATCTGCTCGTATCGTGCCCTGGTCATGGAAGCAGAGAACACGGGCGTATGGTGAATTGGGTCAGTGGACCAATATGACAGCAACTCACTCTTTTTAGTTACACCCATGTGGAGGGATAGGCCCAGAAAGGTCTTAAATTCGGAAACCGTATTTCCGGGACACTACTTGTGCTTGCCACCTTGCCAGCTTGAACTGCACTTATGGGACTCGCCACGTCACCACGTGATACTGCAGTGCCGAATGTACGACCAGGGTGTACTAGGCCATGGTGCTTGCCAGTTCACCAGAAGGATGAGCTGCACTAGTACTTCTCTGCTCCATGCGAGAGCCCTGCGGTTCTTGCACCACAACAACAGCAGAAGAAGATAGGGGTCTGGTATGCCTGACCTTGGCAGGGACCACAACTCTGTCATCAGAGATATCTGTCATGGAGACACTGTCGTCCACAGGATCGTATTCTGAGCCTGAATCTGACAGATGAGTGACTTCCTCTTCACTGTCTGTCATCCTCAGAAACATGTAGGCCTCTTCACTAGTGTACCTTTGATTTGCCATGTTGGGCTCTAAATTTACTGGTACAGTAGTAAGATTCACAGGAAAAAAACTCCTAGGCTGTCAGCAACTGTATCAAACGCTACCAAAAAACTGTTAGCGATCGCAGGGATCAGGCCTGACTCTGCGAATGCTGCAGTTATGTGTTTAGTGTTTTGTAAATGACAGTGATCGATTGATACTGCACTTGGGTGGGCTGGGCTAGACCGAGGTGCAAAACGCAGGTGCTAAAAGGTATCTGGGCTGATCCCGCTAACATTGTGCTTTTGGGAACCCTAAACTGCTGGGGACACTAGTATAGATCTGATCAGATCAGATATTGATCTGTTCAGACCATATACCACTAAGGGAAGTGTATGCTGCGTGCATGGGTGTTACCGCTACTGGCTCTAATCTGACGCTTCCTGGGGTGACTCAGACCCTAACTGACCCTAAAACCTAACTGATATCACCCCCCGGGCGATCAGGGGGTTAAACCTTTATTGGATAACAAACGGCGGGTGCTCTGACGCTATAAAAAAAAAACTAACCAGTGTCACCCGTAACACTTATACGGTGATCACTGGTGACGGGGTGAAAGGGTTAACTAGGGGGCAATCAGGGGGTTATTAGGTAGTATATGGGGTACCTGATGCTATAAAAACTTGACGGTGAACCTAAATAACTAACAGGCTAACTAGCGTCACCCGCGACACTAATACAGTGATCAGAAAAAAGATTGCTTAGTGACACCGGTGACAGGGAGTGAAAGGTTTAACTGGGAGGTGATCAAGGGGTTAAACTTTTATTAGGGGGGTTAGGGGGGTACCCTAGACCTAAAGGAGCTTAACACTAACAGCCCTTTCACTTATAACAGTTACAAAATGACACCAATGCAGTGACCAGTAAAAAAATTAAAACTGCTATTGGTGTCACTGTGACAGGAGGTGCAGGGGGGTGATCGGGGGGTGATTGGGGGGGATTTGTGTGCCTATGTGTACTGGCGTTAGTGTGCTGTTGGTGTAACTCACAGGGATGTCTTCTCTCCTCGAACTAAAAGGCTTCACGAGGAGAGATAACATCACTTCCTCTGTTTCTGTTTACCGTTTCAGAAGCAGAGGAAGCTTCTCATTAGTCAGGAGCGATTGTGAGGGAGAGGCCATGAATCAGTGGCCTCCCCCTCAGGACCGATCGCTCCTGGAACTATGCCGACTGGCTCGGGCACTGGGGGGGAGAAGGGAGAAACGTATGTGTACGTTCCTAGATTGTAAGCTCTAACGAGCAGGGCCCTCTGATTATAGTATTGTACTGTCTACCCCAATGTTGTAAAGCGCTGCGTAAACTGTCGGCGCTATATAAATCCTGTATAATAATAATAATAATACTCTGCCTGCCTGTGCCATTCTGTCGATGTATATCGGTGTGAGGCGGTTGGCAAGTGGTTAAACGCCAACTGTACTTTTGTAATGGAATGAAAGATCCTGCGTCTCAACCATGGGAGATACACTCCTCTTTATGGGAGAACTGAAGGGACTCTTCCTATGAACTGGTGGACACTAATAAGAGGTAATGAGAGAGATAAAGAACACATGAAAGTACTTTAACATTTTCAATTTAAGAAAAATTTCACATCCAAATTAGAGAAGGAAATGTAGGTAATGGTATATCAATTTATTTAAATGTTTTAAACACACACAGGAAGAGTTAAATCTAGGGACAGAATTCATGACAAAATTAGATAAATTAGATGTCATTAGTATCTTAATACAGACTTTACGACTCTTCACACTGCATTTTAAATTAATGACCTTTTGAAGCATTTTATTGTTTGTCTATTTACATGTCATCCTTTTACTATCCTACCTACATTTTTTACTGTATACCATGCCGTGTAATCATGCTGTGAATATATATATATATATATATATATATATATATATATATATATATATATATATATATATATATATATATCAGAGCCACTTAGTTACACCAGAACATGCTGGGACTTTGACGTCATAAAGGGCGGGGTCACCATGTGAGCCGGCAGAAGAACCGGAGAGCGAGAGACGACGGGAGAAGAGGCCGGACACTGGGAGAAGAGGCCGAACAGGGCGGAGAAGTCGGAAGAAGACCCCCGAAGTCAGAAGACCCCCCGGACCTGATTAATAAATTACTTTAAAAACCTGTGTTGTGTTTTTTTATTGACACTTTTTTTCCCCAGGTGAATGGGTAAGGGTATGATGTAACCCATACTTATTCACATGGGGGGCTGGGATTTGGGGCTCCCAGATTCCGATAAACCCCCCGCCCGCAGACCCCGACAACCAACGGCCAGGGTTGCCGGGAAGAGGCCCTTGTCCTCATCAACATGGGGACAAGGTGCTTTGGGGTGGAGTGTCACAGGGCGCCCCCTTCCCCAAAGCACCCACCCCCCCATGTTGAGGGCATGAGGCCTGGTACGGTTCTGGAGGGGGCTCGTCCCCACTCCCTTTCCTGACCAGCCTGGCTGCATGCTCTGATAAGGGTCTGGTATGGATTTTGGGCGGACCCCCACGCCGTTTTTTTTCGGCGTAGGGGGGTTCCCCTTATAATCCATACCAGACCTAAGGGCCTAGTGTGCTCCTGGAAGGGGAACCCATGCCGGTTTTTTATTTATAATTTGGCGTGGAGTTCTCCCTCGAGAGCTGATTATTCTCTGATTGCCCACACCAAAGTCGCCTGGTCTGGGGCGACTTAAAGTCAGGTTGCAAGTTGCCCAAAGTCGTGTTGAAGTGAGCTCCAAGTTGTGCTGTTATTCAAACTCAAGTCCTGTCCAAGTTGCCTGCAAAAATGTGCGCTGGAAGTCGCGTTGCCCCTGTGTGAACTTGCTCTTAGTGGGCACTTCTCCCTTGCCGAGATAATCCATCCACCTCACAGGTGTGGCATATCAAGATGCTGATTAGACAGCATGATTATTGCACAGGTGTGCCTTAGGCTGGACACAATAAAAGGCCACTCTAAAATGTGCAGATGGCAAAGGAGAAGTACTCACTAACACAGATTTAGACAGATTTGTGAACAATATTTGAGAGAAATAGGCCTTTTGTGTACACAGAAAAACCATAGATCTTTTGTTCAGCTCCTGATAAATAGGGGTAAACGCAAACATGTTGTGTTTATAGTTTTGCTCAGTATATATATATATATATATATGTATATATGTAGGAAGGCCAGTATGGTGGCCTGAATTTATGGGAGGAGCCCGGGGGGTATTTAACCAGCCCGTTCGCCTGTGGTGGTTGTCGGTTTCCGGTGCGCAATACCACGTCACTAGGCCGACAGCTCGTGTTGATCACCATTTGATTACCATTCAGACAAACGTCTCCCTTCTTGGAAGTCTCGTAGTTTTCGTGTTCCGTCCGGTTTTGTACAAATCTCGCCGGCTCGACTGCCGCAGGTAGGGGTCTCGATTGACCTTCATTTCTATTCATTTCTACTTTATTTGAGTGTCGTAAACCCTAAAAAATGTCACATCGTTCGGGTTGATACCGGGTTGTTATCACTCATGTCGCACTTGCCCGCACACGCCCTTCATTTCACGGGCGTCGTTCGGTAGGTTGTCTGTGATACTTTGTTAGCTACCGGTTGCATAATCTTGTTCGTCATGTTCCGCAGTCATATCGTTGTCAGTCGTATCTTGCGGCACAACGACCCATGCCTCTGCCACAAACTGGCTCACGTAGGCCATTTCTTCATTTCACCTGTCACTTACTACGCTCCGATTCGAATCCAGTTGCATCACCTAAATGCGCCGATTCGTCCCGGGGTGCCCCTAGGTATTCGGCCTCATTTCGGTACATGCTCCAGAGTCCGCTCGTTCCAACCGTCCGGGTCTCTGTCATGGGTTCATTTCACGTCACCTACTACGTTCGAATCGATACCAGTCGTTTGCCAAAAAAAAAAAAAAAAAAAAAAAAACGCACAGGTTCGATTAAACGTGTCCCAAATAGCTTGGCCTCATTTCGGTACATGCTCCAGAGCCCGTGCGTTACCATTTCAACCCGGGCCCTGTCATGGGATTCATTTCACGTCACCACTACGTTCGAACCAATACCAGTCGTTTAAAAAAAAAAAAAAAAAAACGCACAGGTTTGGTCGACGTGTCCCAGTTGTCGTTGGCCTCATTTCAGTACATGCGCTAGAGCCCGTTCGTTGACGGTTGCGAGTCGCGCCCTCTCCGAGTCGCAGCTCTACCATGGGAAAACATTTCATCCTCATCTAGTTCGCCCGGGTCGAATCCGGTCGCATTTCGTTTGCATCGATTCGCCCGGACGGTCCCACATTTTTGTAGCTTTTTCGGCCTCATTTCAGTGCATGCTCCAGAAATCCGGGTTGGTTCCAGCCTCAGTTTGGGGCCGGCCATTCCAGGCCTCTGTCATGACAGTAGTCCTTCATTCATTTCACTGTCACATTCCGCGCTCCGGTTCGAATCCAGTCGCACGATCGGATGCACCGATTCGTTCCGGTTCGCCCCCAGGTTGTTGCCCTCATTTCAGTACGTGCTCCAGAGTCCGTTCTGCTGTCAGTTGTACTAACGACACGACCAGTTTGTGCCTCTGTCACGGCAAATCGTGCTTCATTTCATGGTCACTTATAGCGCTCCGATCCGAATCCAGTAGCATCTATGATGCATCGATACGGTTCGGCGTGCCCCAGAGGGAACAGCCACATTTCATTTATTTTTTCCACAGGTTGTCTGGCGCTGGGCAAAAAAAAAAAAAAAAAAAAAACGGAATCTCAAAAGGATAACAGAAACAATGAGGGAATAACGGCGTGATGGTTAGGAATCATGGCGCAGAAATATCTACTCACCGGTGCACTTCAGTTGTGTTAGCCAACTACTTACGTCACATGCCAGTTTTCCTTGTTAGGCTCCTTCAAACAAATGTCATCTGTTGTTTCTCTCTCCAGGTCAGTCAAAGCTTAGTAGGTCCACCCTGCACCAGCTTGGACGTCGTCTCCCAGGTAAAAAAAAAAAAAAAAAAAGAAGGGCTAGGAGTGGAAAAGGCGTCAGCAAGACGGACCGGTACACATATGTATGTAGGCGAAGGAACGTCAGTATATATGTGTATTCGCGTTCGCTTCCGCCTTAGTACCCAAGCAACAGGTGGGCTCACTTGGAAAATAGAGAAACAGTCTTGACTTTGTCATCCTCTATAGGTTCCGGTCGTCCATCTATCTTCCCCAAAAGAGATAGGACATCACTCCCGGGGCTCGATCCATCAGGAACCATGTCCCAGACCAGCAGTGAAGACCTTACTGCCCCCCTGTCACCTCGCCCGCCTTCAGTGGGCGACAGCATTCAGTCTTTCAGGGGCTGGACTATCCCTAGGCTGTCAGCGGAGCTCAGACGCAGGGGCATTCCCTTCCCAGCCACAGCTAGGAAGGCAGAGCTGTTCAGGCTCCTCTCTGCCCCCCCAGCTACCGCCGGGCCTAGTACCCCGCCTCAGGCTACGCTGCAGTCCATCTCTTCGGCCATAGGTCAACTGCATACCATGGTGTCGTCTCTGGCCAGCTCGGTCACGGATGTTCAAACCAGAGTGACCCTCTTAGAAACACCTCCAGCTACAGCCACCACTGTTCCGGATGCAGTCCCGTCTCTTCTACCAACAGGTACCGAAGGCACATGTCCCGTGGTCTGTCCAGCACATCTTGTGCCGGCCAGCATTAGGAAGGACATCTTGGACGGCAAGGATGTTAACCTTGCCTCCTTGCTCATTTCGGTGCATGACCTGGCAGAGAACAAGGCTTACACCTGGGGGGATGTATCCGTAGTTCTCAAAGCTAAGGACCCCAGGCTAAACCGGAAGCTATCCATCCCCGAGTTTACCCTAGCCTTCGGCATGCTCAGAGATGTCGTTTGCTCAGCCTCTCCTGCCAGGAGGGTTGAATTAGATTTGTATCTCCACACGGTGGTGGACCTGGGGTACAAATATGGTGGCTTTGCATTCTACGACTACCATCGTTCCTTCTCAGCGAAAGCAGCCGCCAAACTGGCACAGTTCCAGTCTCTCACAGACTGGAGCCTGATGGACACGGAACTATTCTGCCGGCATTTTGCCGGCCTTCGTTCACCCCTGTGTGCCGTCTGCCAGTCCTCCACCCATACCGCTCCCTGGTGCGCCAACATACCGGCTACTCGCCCGGTAGAATTTCCCTCCACCTCTGCCGCAGCCCCAGGCCCATCAGGCTCGGCACCAAAAAACCAGGTGGATAAGTTTGGACGCACGGTCCAAACCATTGGGGGCGCGGCCATCTGCAATAACTTCAACTACGGTTCTTGTAATTACAGCCAGTGCCGTCTACTGCATATCTGCGTTATATGCCACAGGGCGCACCCCAGGAATTTGTGCGAGGTCAAAGTGCACAAAGGTTCATGACTGAGCCGTATAGACATACTTTGCCTGGGCTTCTACCTCAACACGCACCCCACTCCTTCACTAACCACCTTCCTCATAGGCGGCTTCACCGCAGGTTTTCACACCGGCCTCATCTCCCTACCTCACCAAACCCACGAGTGCAGAAACCTCCGCTCAGCAGCCTCTGACGAACAGGCCATCGACCTGCTGCTGCAGAACGAGGTGGATCGAGGCTTCGTTATAGGCCCCTTCACTCAGCCCCCCTTCAATATGTGGAGAGTTAGCCCTATTGGGCTTGTCAAGGGCAAGTTTTCCAATAAAAGTCGTTTAGTGTATGACCTGTCTGCGCCTCATTTTTCTCACATCCCTAGCTTAAACTCATTGATCCCTTCTGAAGAATTCTCCTTAAAATATTCCTCAGTGGACATGGCAATCCAGGCCATCCTTAAAGTAGGCACAGGCGCATGGCTGGCGAAAGCGGACATATCCGACGCCTTTAAACTGTTACCTATCCACCCGTCCCTCTGGTGCTGGCACGGGATTAAGTGGAAGGATCAATACTACTTCGCCACGAAGTTGACGTTCGGCTCCAAAAGCAGCCCGTGGCTGTTCGACATATTTGCCCAATCTCTCGAGTGGATTCTCTTACACAAGGTCGGCTGTCAGCAAGTTATCCACTACTTAGATGATTTTTTATTGATAGAACGGCCAGGCGCACCTCCCAGAGATCTTGACAAGTTAAGGACCGTTTTCGGGAACCTCAATGTTCCCATCGCTGAACATAAGGTGGACGGACCCGCACATTCAATCACCTTCCTGGGTGTTATTTTAGACGCCGGCTCCATGAAAGCCAGCCTGCCCCTTGACAAACTAACCCGCATCAGGGCGGCACTTCACGAGTTCACTCGGACCAGGGGATGTACTAGGAGACAGCTGCAGTCACTGTTGGGCATGCTCAATTATGCCATGCGCATTATCCCACAAGGCCGTTCCTTTATCTCACGACTGTTGGTCTACCTGTCTCAGGCTCAAGACCCGGATCATATCCTTTGCCTAGACACCGCAGCTTTAGCAGACCTGGCAATGTGGGACGAGTTCCTGTCCAACTGGAATGGCATCTCCCTTTTCATCCCGTGCATTTCACCTCTCTCACCACAGGTAGTCACAGACGCCGCGGCCTCTACAGGGTTCGCAGCAATTTTTGGCCACCATTGGTTCGCCGGACCCTGGCCTTCTCAGATACTTAGCATCCCGGGCTTTAGTCAATCCTCTTCACTCTTCGAGCTCTACCCCATGGTTGCAGCCGCCCAGCTCTGGGGCCCTACCTGGTCCGGACAAACGGTAGGCTTCACCACCGACAATCAGGCCACAGCCGAAATTGTCAATAAAGGCAGGTCTAAATCCCCCTCCGTGATGTCCTTCCTACGCAGGCTGGTGCAGCTGTCACTACAGCACCAATTTAACGTCATCTGCATGTTTATCCCAGGGAAATATAACCGGGCAGCTGACGCCCTCTCCCGCTTTAATTTCCGGTCCTTCTTTCTACAGGTTCCCAGTGCAGATGCCGCATCAGCGCCTATCCCGCATTGGTCGCAGTTGACCCTGGACTAGAGCCGCATTTACTAGGAGCCACGCAGCTCATCAACCGTTCGTTATCGGACAATACTCTCAAAGCCTACCAGGTAGCCTGGAGAACCTTCAACGCATTTCTGGTCACCTCCTCAGTAGGCACCCCCACAGATACTAGACACATTCTAGCCTTCATCTCGTACTGCCACAACCAACTGGCCTTGTCTTTTAACACCATTCGCTTATACTTAGCTGGTGTTCAGCACTTCCTTTCAATCCAGGATCCTACCAAACCCTCTGTTTTCTCGTCCCACGCTGTCCGAGCCATATTACGCGGCATCCAAAAGCAACAGCCGCCAGTAAAAGTCAAGCGGCTCCCCATCACCAGTGCCATCTTCAGGGACATGTCCACCATACTCAACAGCTACCCCTTTGGTGTTCTCCCCAGTCTGGTCATACAGGCAGCCATTTACCTAGCCTTCTATGGCTTCCTTCGGCCCGGTGAGTTTACTCACAACAGCCTACACGGCCCAGTCCTCCGCAGATGTCATCTGCTCCGTCACCAGGACCATTTCATCCTCCACCTCCCGGTAACCAAGACCCAGCAGACAGGCACCGGCGTAGACATCCACCTCTACAAAACCAACAATGCCTGGTGCCCGGTCACGATGCTTACACAGTTTCTCGCTCGGCTGCCCGAGCTCCCGGACTCTAGCCCACTTTTGCCCTTCCCGGTGAAACCACTAACTAACCAACAATTTGTTAAGCATATCAGGATTCTCCTCCGCAACCTGCTCCTCAATCCTAGTGAGTATTCCGGCCACTCCTTTCGCATTGGAGCAGCTTCATCCGCATCCCGGCATGGGGTCCCGGACCACGTCATCAAAAGGTTGGGCAGGTGGAAGTCGGCCTGCTTCACTCGGTACATCCCTAACCCACAGGTGGAGATGTCTCGAGCATTCACTCAACTGGCTCAATAAAATTAACCAGGAAACAATAAAACTCTCTTATCCCTACCTGACTGTTTTGCCCCCTTATTTTGGTATACCGTCCATTAGACCAGGGCACACTTTCAGGTCCATTTCATAAAAGATGTCTCATGATAAGCTTGTTTTGTTCAGATACGTATCGGCCATAGGGCTCCAGCCATAAGTAGGAAGGCCAGTATGGTGGCCTGAATTTATGGGAGGAGCCCGGGGGGTATTTAACCAGCCCGTTCGCCTGTGGTGGTTGTCGGTTTCCGGTGCGCAATACCCTCCCTCCCATCCCCTTTTTAGGGCATTTATCAAAAACATTTCTCTTCAATCATATTCATTCTGATGACTGGGTATGCCCCCTTATTTTGGTATACCGTCCATTAGACCAGGGCACACTTTCAGGTCCATTTCATAAAAGATGTCTCATGATAAGCTTGTTTTGTTCAGATACGTATCGGCCATAGGGCTCCAGCCATAAATATATATATATATATATATATATATATATATATATGTATATGTACTATATATATACTGTGTGTGTGTGTGTGTGTTACATTAGGATGTTAATGTTATATTACATTAGGATGGATGTGCTCAAACTGGAGAGAGTCCAGAAAAGGGCAACAAAGCTAATAATGAGGGCTGGAGGATCACAGTTATGAGGAATGACTACAAACATTTTTTTTTATCGGAAATAACTTTATTAGACATTTGACATAAACAGTACAAGTTCCAGAGCATGTACACCATACACATATATCACAAGTTGTCATCACATAGGAGTTTTAATAAATACAGTTAAGGCAATTTACCTTCATCCAATTAGCAAGCGATTCAGGACAAGGTCAACCAGGCTTAATCCTGAAGTATACACCCATGGGGCCCAAAGTTTATCAAATTTCCCAGAGCAATCCCTGTGCTTAAATATACACTTTTCGAGCTGTAGGGTATCACCCATTTGAGATGTCCTCTCTTTTACTGTGGGAGGATCAGTGGATGTCCAGTGCCTCAAGATTAATAATATACAAATCTTTTAATGAGGACTGTTTAATTGGGAGAAAACTATATATTTTTTGAAAAATCCTTTTTATTGTTTTCAATTGGGAGAAAACTATTTAACCTCTGAAGCAGACACACAGCCACACAATGAAGTTGACCAAGAAGCTGTTCAATCTTAAAATTCGTAAGGGGTTCTTTACTGGTAGATCAGTAAGGATGTGGAACTCCATTCCACAGTTGGTGGTGGCAGTGGGCAGTTTAGATACCTTCAAAAAACTTTTAGATGTGGTACTCAGTGAACACGAATTACAGGGATATTACAAAAATGGTAGTGACCTACGCGCAGGTTGAACTGAATGGAACCAGTGTCTTTATTCATCCTTTCCAACTGTATGGTTATTGTACAGTACAAAATATACATATTGTGCAAGTTTTGTTTACTCACATTCATTAACTGTGAATGTTCTTTGTAACATTTACACTCAGATGATCTGTATTCTAGTTATACTGATCCTTGATTCTACACAAACATGAAAAAACATGGGTGAGAATCCTACTTGAAACAAATTAAATTTCCAGTGGCAAAGAGGAATCCAATTAGGCTACAGGAGAAACCATTTTGTCACCAACATAGAAAGTTATTCTTCACATTAAGGGTGGTCAGATGTTTTAAATCTTTGCAATAGAAAGTGTTGACGGCCATCATATGAATTTTAATGTGGACTGATTAGCTCTTTAACTTGCATTGCGATCTCCAGTTCTCAATAGCAGAATTTATGAATAGGATAACTGATCAAAGGAATAAAAGGGGGCCATAGTCTTTTTGTTTTATGTTTTAGCTATACTTTAAATTTGCTTATATGTGCAGTCTTAATAATGTGTGTTACATAATTAAAAAAGCTTGTTTTTATGTATAGTTTGTAAATATACATGTGCAAGAGAGCAGCCATATTTGCTTTGTTTGTGCATTGCTGATCATCTTTTTAAATTGCAAATTTGCTGGCTTGGTTTTATCTAACAAAAAACTTTGTTATATCCAATGATTACCAGAGACTAAGAGCTGGGGAACATCAGATTTTTATCCCCCGCAGGCAAGCTTTTTTTTATATATATTTTTTTTATAATGCTATATATAGGTCCCTTTTTAGCTGTGATTGCTTTTGTCAAGAAGAATTTTGTTCTCCATAGTAAAGGTAACTGACAACTGTCTACATGACTTTCCTGTACACCTTCTTCTGGATTCACAAGATTTGTTTATGTAAGCCTTATGGATTGTAGTCTTTTTCAAGTTTGCTTGCAGAGTTAATGTAACAAAGTATAATATAGATGTTCAGAAAATGAATGAAAGAATGTATAAAGCTGATTTAATTTGTTCTCTCCCTGGCTTGAATTCACTTGTATCTGCAGGTTAGAGCAATGGCTATTTATTTGTTGAGAAAGATTTTATAGAGCTCATAAAACATCAATTACAGATTTAGCATAAATTTTACTTTTTTTTCTTTGCAATATGATCCTGCCATGAGGTCTGCTCCCATGGGTATGCTAAACTGAAGCAGCAATAACAAATGTTAGAGTTTATAAAGAAATAAGGACATCCTGCTGTGAAAGAGTTAATAGTTTGTAGGGGGCTTCACTCTATTAAAGTGACACCAAAGGCCATGGGCCAAATTTCACCCTGTTGTTTTGTGCAAGGAATTCAGTCTTTGCACATTGATTTCCCTCTTTTTATTGTTCCCTTTCAGCAGTGAAGGCACTATGTTCTCCGTCCTTAGGCTCAAGAGACTATTGAGGTACAGTCTCATAGAAAAGAATGCAAACTTGGGTCATAAATATGTTAAATTGGTGTGTGGGTTTAAGTGGCTTTGAAAAGTGAATAAAAAAGAACCTCAGACTAATTAATGAATATGAATTGGTGTGTTAAAAGATGCCCCTAAGGACATACAATAATGCCGAGTGTATTAGGGTTTGGAGTTGTTGTTTCTCTTCTTGTTAATCAGAAGAAAGCAATTTGCCATATTTGTCGCAAATTATTATTATTATTATTATTAATAATAATAATAATAATAACATATTTAGAGTAAAATATTGATGAAGCTTTTGTTAGCAGAAAGGGTTAGTTGATGACCTTAAATCATTCAGAAAAATTATTTAAAACCATCAAATTGATTTAAAATTCAGAAAAATGTTTACTTGCTCAAAGAAGGGCTAGGCGTTCAGCAAAATACTATACTGACTCTAAGGCCGCGTACACACGCGCGGACTGTTCGCCCAACTTTGTCCGCTGAACAGTGTTTGGGCGGACAGTCCGCTCGTGTGTGGGCTTTCAGCGGACAGTTTCAGCGGACAGTTGGACGGACAAGGTTTTTCGGAAATTCCGAAAAACTGTCCGTTGAAACCTTGTTTGAGCGAACAGTCCGCCCGTGTGTAGGCTTGTTCGTCAAACAAAGTTGCGCGCATGCTCAGAAAGGATTTTCACGCCAAAAGCTATAATGCAGTGTATAGGACGTCGTATTTTTCGTCCCGTCGTACGTGCCGTTCACGTCATCGCGCACGGTTTCAGCAAACTGTTCGTTCGTCGTGTGTGGGCATGTCCGTCCATGCTAATTTTGAGCGGACTGTTTGCCGAAACTGTTGGACGGACAAAGTTGGGCGAACAGTCCGCGCGTGTGTACGCGGCCTAAGAAAGACTACAGTATATTCTATGGCTGTCCATAAATTAATCTGTATTAAACATTGGTTGGTGATATCAGTTCATTACTGGCCTATAAGGATCAATAACAAGCCCCTCCAGTGGTCTGAAAAGTTAGCTATCATTGAAAGTATACCCAATCCTTCCCTCCTCTATGTAGAAGAATGAAGCAGAAAAGTATCAAACAATGATGCTGTCACCACTGGATGAAAATTACAGTTGGCCTTTATGATACCACAACTATCAATGGTCTATAGAAGTGCTGTCTTTCAGAAAGCAGCAAGATACTGCACAATTATCCTTTACAATGCAGAAGCAGAGCACATGAAGCTCTCCAATGTTGGTTTCTTTCCAAAATGGTTGTAATGTATATAAAATTACTGTGCTGCTTTTTTGATAACATTAGTGCTTAGTGGAGTTCTTAGAGGAGAGGGGTAAACGAAAATGAATTTAAATACAGTATAAGGCCCCTTTCACACTTTTACGACTTGTCCTACGATAATCATGACAAGTCGTTCCCTATGATTTCCAATGATTAGTACGACATCAAGTCATGCCGACTTCAAAGTAGTACCTGCACTACTTTGGTCCGACTTTGATCCTACTTCAGACCACTGAATATCACTGAAGCCGGATCAAAGTCGGATTGCCGTATTAACTGATCCGACTTTGGCATGCGACCTGTGCTCTGATGATCTTGAGGGGAAACTCCATGTCAAATAAAAAAAAATGGCATGGGTTCCCCCTCCAAGAGCATACCCCTTCGGTCTAGTAAGGATTTTAAGGGGAACACCCATGCTGAAAAAACTCAACAAAATCCCCCAAAATTTATACCGGACCCTTATCCGAGCCCACAACCCATCAAGTAAGGGAAGGGGGTGGGAACGAGCGAGCACCCCCCCTCCTGAAACGAGCCAGTCCGCATGCCCTCAACATAGGGGGTAGATGCCCCATGTTAATGAGGACAAGGACCTCTTCCCGACAATCCTGGCTGTTGGTTATCGGGGTCTGTGGGCAGGGAGCTTATCCGAATCTGGCCCGCCCCTCGTGAAGTCACCGCCCATAATGCCCGGGACAGTGACGTCATACCCCATCATGCCCTGGGCGGTGACATCATAAGGGGCAGGCCTCCGGTGACCCCGCCCCATTCCAATATAAGTAGTGGCACAGCATGCACCCTGCAGAGGCAGAAGAGATGGAGAAGAACTAGAGAGGGCTAGATGACATCAGCGAAGAGTGAAGAGGACTCAGAGAGGGGTGATAGGGTAAGGGTACAATGTACCCGATACTCATTCACATAGGGTGGGGAGCCGAGATCTGGGGGCCCCCATGTGAAAGGGGGCTTCCAGATTCCGATAAGCACCCCTCCCGCAGCCCCCAACAACCAACGGCCAGGGTTGTCTGGAAGAGGCCCTTGTCCTCATCAAAATGGGGACAAGGTGCTTTGGGGTGAAGGGGGTGCAGGGCCCCCTGCCTCAAAGCATCCACCCCCCATGTTGAGGACATGTGGCCTAGTACAGTTCAGAAGGGGGGCGCTCGCTCATCCCCACCCCCTTTCCTGACCTGCTAGGCTGTGTGCTCGGCTAAGGGTCTGGTATGGAGTTTGGGGGGGACCCCTGCGCAGTTTTTTCAGCGTGGGGGTTCCCCTTAAAATCCATACCAGACCAAAGAGCCTGGTGTGCTCTTGGAGGGGTTAACCCATGACGTTTTTTTTTTAAATTTGGCATGGAGTTCCCCTTTAGGCACCTTTCACACTTGTGCAACTTCAAAGTCGTGCAAATTTGCTGTGATTTCGTGGCCGTGCTTTTGACAAGATAATCATATGACTGTAGATCTGACTTTGCTCTGCGACTTCAAATCCGACATGAATCTGACTTCAATGAACAGGGATCCGACTTTGATCCCCGACAATACCAGGCACTGTCTGGTATGAATCTTTAGGGGGAATTCCATGTACAATGTAAAAAAAAAAATGGCACGGTTTCCCCCTCCAAGAGCATACCAGAACCTTCTGGCTGGCATAAATTTTAAGGGGGACCCCTGCGCCAATTTTAAGGAGCCCCCCAAAATCCATACCAGGCTGTTATCCAAGCACACAGCCCGGCAGGTCAAGAAAGAGGGTGGGGACCAGCGAGTGCCCCCACTTCCTGAACTGTACCAGGCTGCATACCCTCAACATGGGGGTGTGGGCGCATTGGGGCAGGGGGGCCCTGCGCCCTCCCACCCCAAAGCACCTTGTACCCATGTTGATGAGGACAAGGGCCTCTTCCCCACAACCCTGGCCATTAGTTGTCAGGGTCTGTGGGTGGGGAGCTTATTGGAATCTGGAAGCTCCCTTTCACAAGAAGATCCCCAGATCCCGGCCCCCACCCTATGTTAATAAGTATGGGGTACATTGTACCCCTACCCATTCCGTTGCGCTGGGGGACCAGGTTATGCGGTCATGCCCTGAGGACCCTCACCCCGGACCAGAGGGTTTTTAATTAATGTCTGAGACATTTTGTCTCAGACATTATGTCTGAGACATTTGTTAAATAACTTTATATTTGAAACTGGAATAATATTTGTTTTGATTTACGGCTTGGGTTGCTTTTAGCTGTCTCCTAGGTTTTTTTATAGAATTTTTGGGCCTTTTTGGGCCTTTTTCTTCAACAGTGCAAACCAAATTTCTTTGAGACATGAGGTGGCAGTCTCTTCTTCAGATAATATTATTATGTTGTGGGTCTGCTACACACACACACACACCTTGTTTTTGTTGTTAATGCATGTAGTGCATTACTGACAAAAATATTCAACATTTTCAGCACCATAACAGACATTTGGGGAGTCATGAAAATGGCATGATTGGGGCAAATTAAAATGCACTGTGGGTTTTATTTACTAAAGGCAAATCCACTTTGCACTACAAGTGCAGTGCAAAAGTGCACTTGAAACTGCATTTGTAGTGCAAAATGGATTTGCCTTTTAGTAAATAACCCCCATTGTCACAGAAAACACCAAATTTACTACAAAACATGTGCATTTATAAAAGGGTTTTTCAGCAAACCAACATATTTGGTGTATATAACATTATTTTTTGTAACATTAATATAACTAGCCGTTTTTTGTTAAAACAGGCATGTTTCAAAGCATAAACATACACAACTCAGGAACTTACAAAGTTCAACTTTGAAAAGTGAAGGCAATATCAGACATTAGTATGTCCAAACTGATATTGCCTTCATCAGATGGGGTGTCACCCCTGTAAAAGCCAAATTTGGAAGATGCACACAAATTGTGATTCAAACTGGGCATTTTCCTCCTGATCCCATGCCTAATGTCAGCATGTGCTATCTCCCATCATGGGAGATCAATGCACGTGTTTTGGGGGTGCAACCCCTTCATCTCAGACACTTTAGTAGCGAGGAAGGGGTTGCACCCACAAAACGTGTACATTGATCCCCCATGTTGGGAGATAGCACATGTTGACACACTGTGTGCATCTTCCAAATTTTGCATTTAAAAAAAAATAAAACTGGATTTTAAAATCTCAAATTGATGCTAGCTAGTTTTGTGTGTTTTAGATTCTCCCTAAAACATCAGTGATGTTCTTCATCTTTTGTTGAACATCATTGATGTTTTTCTTGAGATTCTCTAAATCGCGATTGCACCCCATTATCTCCCCAATGAGGATCTAGGCACTTTCACTGGTAAAATTACATTCTTCTTCCACAACATCCACATCACCTAAAAATAAACAAATATAAACATCTACAACATCTCTACAAAGGACATATTTGAAGCCTTAAATCTTTTCCTCCGGGATCGGGATGTTTTTGGCTCCGGGCTTTCGTCATCCTCCTCATTGCTATAATTAGCATGCACCTGCTGTGTCTCCGCCATGTGCTCTCCCCATTGTGCCGAAAGAAAAGGGGTGGAGATAGGGAAGAACGTCAGGGGTGCGCAGAGTTTCATGCATGCGCAGTGTATATAAAACGTAACATGCGTGTGTCGTACGTACGATCTGTGAGTGGAGGAAGGAGTAGCGGAAGCGCCGATCGTTCTAACGAAGGTACAATTTTAACATGGCACATCACTGGCCTATACTGCTTCTAGAATGATGCTTATATTGGGAAAAGATTAGAAGAGTTTAGCCTGACAATAGGGTTTGTCTTGTGTTGTGTCTTGCAGAGAAAATGGATCCATTCAAAGACAGGGGATTTCTCCCCATATTCATTGATATGTTCAGGGAGCTGCCCTGCCTATGGCAGGTGAACCACTCGTTTTATAAGAAGCTAAGAAAGAGGCAGGCAACGCTGGAGAAACTGCTTGCATTTGTGAAGCCAATGATCTCCACAGCAGACATCACCTATTTGAAGGCCAAAATTGGTGTCATGAGGAGTACATATCTGAGGGAGCGCAAGAAGGTCCAGGATTCCCTGAGATCAGGAGCAGCAGATGACATTTATGTATTTATTTCTGGCAGACCAGAGGGAACCCAGGCCAGCACTCTCCAGTCTTCCTTCAAGGCTTCCTTCCCCCCCAGCTGAGGCTTCCGATGTCCAACCTGGGCCTTCCAGGCAGCAACATGTGGAGGAGCCCAGCTTGAGTCAGGTAGAACATTGTTCAACATATTTCTTGTCGTAATTTAATGATGTCAACTAGATGTTATTATTGATCAGTAAGTTCTGATTTTACAAAGTAGTTTACATATCAATAGACAGTAGTGACCAAAAATGATCGGGACAAGAATGAAAAATGCTGGGCTCAGAATGAAAAATGCTGGGCTCAGAATGATAGCCTGTTCTATTTATTAAAATTCAATTTGCAACAGTCATCAGTACAAAACTGTGTGATTGAAAAATAAAACTATGTCCCATTTTCATAGGCAGACCGCAGCCAGGAGGAGGCTGTGGCAGCCAGGAGGTCGTCCATCGCCCGCCTCCTTCTCCACCTCCTGCCACAACTACAACAGCAGAGCCACAGCCTGGAAGGAAGCTTGGAAGGAAGTGTCTAAGGAAGACAAGAGTGTGATGGCCTGGGTTCAGTCTGGTCTGACAAAAAATGCAGGCTGTTATATGACCACAGCCTGGGGACATAGATGTCATCTGTTGCTGTTCCTGATCTCTTGGACATCTGGACCAGATTGTACTCCCTTATATATGGACTCCTCATGCCACCAATTTTGCCTTTAAATAGTTGATTCCAGCGTTGCCTTCCTCTTTATTTTCTTATGACCCCTTAATAAAGGTATATTTATTTTTTGGAAATACTTGCCTATGTGTTTTACTTCAAAAAGCACAGTTTATTTGTGAGTAGGCAGGCACATTTCCTAAATAGAATGTGAAATTAAGAAGGGACACCAACCAACCTCCCTGAGGTTTCAAAATACAAGATAATAATGGTGTAAACCAAAAAAATTATGGAGATAACCCAAAAAATGGAGATCTTGAATAAAAAAACAACCACAAAATATTTAAAAATATTAAAACATAAAACTAACATAATTATTCCCGGAGATCTGACAAATAAAAATATTATATTCATGAAATCATGAAAAATAATAAAGAAAGAAGTTTGTTAGAAGTCTGTGTGAATATAAGCAGCAAAATAACTTCATTCTTCTAGCATTATAAAGAAAAAAGAGAATGTGCTGCATTTACCACTTTCAGACCGGACCATTTTGCTGGCCCACTTGTGCGGTCGTGCAACGTGGCTTCCAAACAAAATTGAAGTCCTTTTTTTTCCCACAAATAGAGCTTTCTTTTGGTGTTATTTGATCACCCCTGCGGTTTTTATTTTTTGCGCTATAAACAAAAAAAAGTGCCAATTTTAAAAAAAAAATAATTTTTTTTTTACTTTTTGCTATAATAAATACCCCCCAAAAATATATATATAAAAAAATATTTTTTCCTCAGTTTAGGCCGATACGTATTCTTCTACATATTTTTTGGTAAAAAAAAAAAAATTGCAATAAACGATTATTGATTGGTTTGCGCAAAATTTATAGCGTTTTTTGACATATTTTTGGGACCATTGTCATTTATGCAGCAATCAGTGCTATACAAATGCACTGATTCCTGTGTAAATGACACTGGCAGTGAAGGGGTTAACCAGGGGGTGGCAGTGTAGGGGTTAAGTGTGTCCTAGGGGCGTGTTACTAACTGTGGGGGGCTGGGTTGTGTGCTAGTTAACACTGATCTCTGCTCCAATCACAGGGAGCAGAGATCAGTGTTACTTGTTGCTAGGCAGAACGGGGAGATGCTGTTTACATCGGCATCTCCCCGTTCAGCCTCCCTGTGAGACGATTGCGGGTATCCCTGCGGCGATCGAGTCCGTGGGACCCGCGACAGGACTCACGGGGGTCCCGACCGGCGGCACGCACGCGGTGGCAGGATGGCAATTTCAACTGGACGTACCTGTATGCCAGTGTGACTGCCCGTGCCATTCTGCTGACGTACATCATTGTGCACCGGTCGGGAACTGGTTAAACAATTTTTAACATTGCAGCGTGACGAATGTGCTATATCCATTCCGAACACTCGTTTTACCAGACCGAGCGCTTCCGTTTCGTAATTTATTCTGAGCATGCGTGGCACTTTGTGCGTCTGACTTGTCTACATACGATCAGAATTTACACAATCAGATTTTGTTGTTGGAAAATTTGAGATCCAGCTCTCAAACTTTGTGTGTCGGAAATTCTAACGGAAAAAGTCCGATGGAGCCCACACACGATCGGATTTTCCGACAACATGATCCAATCGCACATTTTCAGTCGTAAAGTCTGACCGTGTGTACAGGGCATAATTGTTATTCTGAAGAAAGTTTTCATTTAAATAGCTGTTTGCCTTAGATCAGTGGTTCTCAACTCCTGTCCTCAGGGCCCACTAACAGGCCAGATTTTAAGTATTACCTTGGTGAGATGCAGACTAGAATACTGCAGTCACTGAGCTGCAAAATATATCACCTGTGATGTATTTCAGTTATCTTGCAAACCTGGCCTGTTAGTGGGTTCTGAGAACAGGAGTTGAGAACCACTGCCTTAGATCCTTCTTTAAAGGGTAACTCTTCTTTCATGGGGAAAAAAAATAGCAAACAGAATAAAATATTATAGCATATACTATTAGTACACAAGCCACCGTGTAACTGAATGTTATTAAAAAAATTACCTTTCATTTTCAATCTGCAGCTCTGTAATTTTCTATAAAATGCAATGCAATATAGAAAATACCTGGAGGTGTTCTGTTCACAGAATGGGTACGGAACGCCCCTCCAAAAACATAATTTCCTGTTTGTGTGATTGGCTTACTGATTCTCCCAGAAGTCTACACAAGACATACAAGTCAGGTTTTACATGTCCCCTGCCACAAAAATTTCATTTTTGGTAAGGTACTCCCAATAAGAAATGATGTCTAAAGGGATGCAGACCCTGCAAGTTTCGTCATTAGAGGTCTGTAAGTGCAGCAGCTGGTTTATAATTATGAAACCAATCCCATTATACTCACTCATCACATGGACACAGAGGAACAAACAGTGTTTTTTTTGTTCAAAATAACAAGGTAAGAATCTGCAACAAAGTTAGTTAAAATCCGTGCAATGTACATGGATCGCCCAGAGGGGAATGTTTTTTTCTTAACAAAAGTGGAGTTACTCTTTAAGTTAATATTACTCTAAAATCTGAGCATAGAACTTGGACTTCATAAAGCACTGACATAAATCCCATATTAAATTTCTTAACATTCTGTGGGTTTTTAATGAAGCCTAAAAAAATCTCAAAAATAGTTGACAGACTTTTAAACATCCACATTTAATTTATATATAGAAATGTTATATAAACATTTCACAGATCAAATGTGAATGCAAACCTTCTCACACTGACTGTACGCTGTCAGCAATGTTTATACCAATGAGGTTTTTAGTGAAGCTACTGTATACAGAAAAACAGCTTATCCTTTAGCTATTGATCTGCAACTGGTGTAAACATAGCTGTCTATCTTTTAAAGCACCAAATTCATAATATTGAATTATAGGACTGTTCTACGATAAACACATTTTTTGTGGTGCCTGGGTTTTTTCGCTACAAGTTGCCAGTCTGGCCACATTGCTTGTACAGAGTTGTGAATCCATGAGACTCTTCATAGAGATCTTCCGCTCATCCTCCATGTTACAATTTGAATGTACAATTATCTTTACATCTAACAATGATTATAGTGGTATGTGTCCTACCTTACTGGATACAGATTGAATGGGTTGTCTAGGTAGGTAATATTATAAAGGTTTATTAAATTAAAAGTAGGTGGAACAGTTAGACTATATGGTGTATGATAAGCTTCAAGTCTAGTACACACTGTTTTTTATTTTTTTGTTCAACCCAGTGGACTGAACGAAAAAAAAAACAAGAGCCGCTGTACTAACACTCGGATGTTCGTACGGTTCCCCTGCCAGAACACTTCAGTCAGTGCTCTCAGCCATTGGCACGAACGTCAGCAGAACTTTTTCAGTCATGCCCCTTCAACAGAATCCAATGTTAGTACATATATCCCCCCTGCTGTGCTATTGTGTTCTGATGGGGGGGGGGGGGGGGGGGGGCAGTGTGAGCCCTGATTGGGAGCTGATCTGCAAACCTTTTTTGGTCATGCCCCTGCGACAGAAGCTGGCCATTTGGACCGGATGTAGTACACATGGACTGAATGTCTCCTGGTTTCTATTGAACTGGCTGATGCCGCCCAACATCCGGCCCGTGCTTATGAGGCTTTACTGTGCTGCTTTAGAGATCATATATTTTGTGTGGAAAAAAAATGGCAGCCATAGACATCATGACTGTTTCATTATCCTTTTTTAATGAGCGCACAAAATCATCAATCGTTACATACATTATTAGAAGATTGGGTTGAACACAGCCTATGATAACTAACATAAGCAGTTTTGAAATCTGAGTTATTTTCTGACTCTTAGGGTAGCTGAGTACTGTCTGTGATACTGGTCAATTTTTCAGGACAAGCTTTCAGAATGTATAGCTCTTTCCTCTATGGTCCAAGCAGTACTGATACACAGAGCTTTAACAAACTAATCTAACTTTTTGTATCAGTACTGCCCGGACCTTTGAAGAAGGGGATTTCCCCCCCAAAGCTTGTTCTGAAATTGGAACTGTTAAAATATACTATCACCTTAAAGCATAGTTACATGGTAGACGAGGTTGAAAAAAGACATACAGTAAGTCCATCAAGTCCAACCTATGTATGTGATTATATGTCAGTATTGTTTGCAGCAGCTTGGCATTGCATGCCATTGCTGTGCCTGTCGTCTACTAGGACCCCCAGGTCCCTTTCCATCCTAGATTCCCACAGAGGTTCTCCCCCTAGTGAGTAATTTGCATTCATATTTTTGCCACCCAAATGCATTATTTTAAATTTTTCTAAATTAAACCTCGTGTGCCATGTAGTTTGCCCACTCCATTAATTTGCTCTTCTTGCAAGGTTTCCACCTCCTGCGGAGAATTTATTGCCCTGATTAGCTTAGTATTGTTCGCAAATACAGAGATTGAGCTGTTTATCCCATCCTCCAGGTCGTTTATAAATAAATTAAATAGGATTGGTCCCAGGACAGAACCCTGGGGGACCCCTTTCCACCCCGGACCATTCCGAGTACTCCCCATTTATCACTACCCTCTGAACTCGCCCCTGTAGCCAGTTTCCAATCCATGTACTCACCCTATGGTCCATGCTAGGGATGAGCTTCGTGTTCGAGTCGAACGTACGTTCGACTCGAACATTGGTCGTTCGGGCGTTCGCCGAATTCCGAACGTTTGGGCCGTTCGCGGCAAAATTCGTGTGGCCCACAATGCACTGTGATGGCGCAGTGCATTGCTGGCTCATGATTGGCCAAGCATGCGCTGTGACCCCGCATGCTTGGCCAATCGCAGCGCCAGTAGCGCGGAGAGCCATGATTGGCCACAGGCGTCCTGCCTGTGGCCAATCATAGCTCAGGCTGTGTAGTGCACGCCCCACACTATATAAGGCCGCCTTTGAGGCGGCCTCGTGTAGTGTGTTGGCATCTGAAGCAGTGGGTGTTCTGTGTACCTTCAACACAGTTACACACCAATCGTTTTTGGCTGATTTCCTATCTTGCTCTTGTGTAGTGGTTATTGTCTGTGCCCTGACCGCAGTATACACCACTATATTCACCTCACCTATATAGCTAGTGATCTAGCTTTAATAATAGAGCTTGCAGTCAGTAGTGGCAGGAGATAGTGCGTGCTGTCTGCGTGCTCTGTACCCAGTACATACCGCTATAATCCACCTACATAGCTGTCAGTGTTCTCTATTTGAGCCCATTTGCCACCTGCAGGAGTTATTGGAAGTTGTGTGTGCTTCCAGCACAGCACAGTATACATCTGTATATACCCCTTTAACTCTGCTGTTTTCTGGTTATTGTCTGCGTGCCCTGACTGCAGTATACACCGCGATATTCACCTCACCTATATAGCTAGTGGTCCAGGAGATAGTGTGTGCTCTCTGCGTGCTCTGTACCCAGTACATACCGCTATAATCCACCTACATAGCTGTTCTCTATTTGGGCCCAATTGTCATCTGCAGGAGTTATTGGAAGTTGTGTGTGCTTCCAGCACAGCACAGTATACATCTGTATATACCCCTTTAACTCTGCTGTTTTCTGGTTATTGTCTGCGTGCCCTGACCGCAGTATACACCGTGGTATTCACCTCACCTATATAGCTAGTGGTCCAGGAGATAGTGTGTGCTGTCTGCGTGCTCTGTACCCAGTACATACCGCTATAATCCACCTACATAGCTGTTCTCTATTTGGGCCCAATTGTCATCTGCAGGAGTTATTGGAAGTTGTGTGTGCTTCCAGCACAGCACAGTATACAGTGGTGTGAAAAAGTGTTTGCCCCCTTCCTCATTTCCTGTTCCTTTGCATGTTTGTCACACTTAAGTGTTTCGGAACATCAAACCAATTTAAACAATAGTCAAGGACAACACAAGTAAACACAAAATGCAATTTGTAAATGAAGGTGTTTATTATTAAAGGTGAAAAAAAATCCAAACCATCATGGCCCTGTGTGAAAAAGTGATTGCCCCCCTTGTTAAAACATACTATAACTGTGGTTGTCCACACCTGAGTTCAATTTCTCTAGCCACACCCAGGCCTGATTATTGCCACACCTGTTCACAATCAAGGCATCACTTAAATGGGAGCTGCTTGACACAGTAAGGTCCACCAGAAGATCCTTAAAAGCTACACATCATGCCGAGATCCAAAGAAATTCAGGAACAATTGAGAAAGAAAGTAATTGAGATCTATCAGTCTGGAAAGGGTTATAAAGACATTTCCAAAGCTTTGGGAATCCAGCGAACCACAGTGAGAGCCATTATCCACAAATGGCGAAGACATGGAACAGTGGTGAACCTTCCCAGGAGTGTCCGGCCGCCCAAAATTACCCCAAGAGTGCAGCGACGACTCATCCAAGAGGTCACAAAAGACCCCACAACAACGTCCAAGGAACTGCAGGCCTCACTTGCCTCAGTTAAGGTCAGCGTTCATGCCTCCACCATCAGTAAAAGACTGGGCAAAAATGGCCTGCATGGCAGAGTTCCAAGGAGAAAACCACTGCTGAGCAAAAAGAACATCAAAGCTCGTCTCAATTTCTCCACAACACATCTTGATGATCCCCAAGACTTTTGGGACAACATTCTGTGGACTGATGAGACAAAAGTGGAACTCTTTGGAAGGTGTGTGTCCAAGTATATCTGGCGTAGAAGGAACACTGCATTTCATAAAAAGAACATTATACCAACAGTAAAATATGGTGGTGGTAGTGTGATGGTCTGGGGCTGTTTTGCTGCTTCAGGACCTGGAAGACTTGCCGTGATAAAAGGAACTAGGAATTCTGCTGTCTACCAAGAGATCCTGAAGGAGAATGTCCGACCATCTGTTCGTGTACTCAAGCTGAAACGAACTTGGGTTCTGCAGCAGGACAATGATCCTAAACACACCAGCAAGTCCACCACCGAATGGCTGAAGAAAAACAAAATGAAGACTTTGGAGTGGCCTAGCCAAAGTCCTGACCTGAATCCTATTGAGATGTTGTGGTATGACCTTAAAAAGGCCGTTCATGCTCGAAAACCCTCTAATGTAACTGAATTAGGACAATTCTGCAAAGAGGAGTGGGCCAAAATTCCTCCAGGACGCTGTAAAAGCCTCATTGCACGTTATCGCAAACGCTTGGTTGCAGTTGTTGCTGCTAAGGGTGGCCCAACCAGTTATTAGGTTTAGGGGGCAATCACTTTTTCACACAGGGCCATGATGGTTTGGATTTTTTTTCACCTTTAATAATAAACACCTTCATTTACAAATTGCATTTTGTGTTTACTTGTGTTGTCCTTGACTATTGTTTAAATTGGTTTGATGTTCCGAAACACTTAAGTGTGACAAACATGCAAAGGAACAGGAAATGAGGAAGGGGGCAAACACTTTTTCACACCACTGTACATCTGTATATACCCCTTTAACTCTGCTGTTTTCTGGTTATTGTCTGCGTGCCCTGACCGCAGTATACACCGTGATATTCACCTTACCTATATAGCTAGTGGTCCAGGAGATAGTGTGTGCTGTCTGCGTGCTCTGTACCCAGTACATACCGCTATAATCCACCTACATAGCTGTTCTCTATTTGGGCCCAATTGTCATCTGCAGGAGTTATTGGAAGTTGTGTGTGCTTCCAGCACAGCACAGTATACATTTGTATATACCCCTTTATCTCTGCTGTTCTATAAAAAAGGCATCTGCAGGAGTTAGTGGGTGTTGTGTGCCTCCAGCACAATATAAACTACCCAACTACTGTTTTACCCAACTCCCTTCAGGCCATTACCATGTCTGGAAGGCCAGCAAGGAGAGGCAGACAGGCGCGAGCCGATAAAAGAGGGCAAGCAGGCTCTGTGTCTAGAGACAACAGTGCTGGTCGTGGACGCGGTGCATTGTCATCAGCACGTGGCCATGGGACATGCTTGTCCTTCTTTTCTGCAGCTGGACATGTTGAACCGCAACATGCCAACGACTTGGTAGAGTGGATGACTAAGCCCTCTTCATCCTCCTCATCCTCTCTCACCCAGTCTCAGGGTAGTAGCAAAGCAGCTGCCAACGCATCGTCTTCCCTCCTCTCAATGTCATCATCAGTGACTCCTTCCCTAGACCCACCACGTCCTCCTGAGGAGTCTCCTGAACTCTTTGAGCACAGTGTTGGGTACATGCTCCAGGAGGATGCCCAGTGTTTGGTGGGCTCTGATGATGACACTCAGCTAGAGGAAGGCAGTAGCGTGAGCGCAGAGAGAGGGGGTGCTCAAGAAGGACAGCAATCTGGCAGTCATGTTCCACAAGCTGCAGCATACTGCCAGGTTTGCTACAGCGATGAAGAGGGAGGGGATGATGAGGGCACTGACTCCACGTGGGTGCCTGGAAGGAGGGAGGAGGAGGAGGCACATGTCCAATGAGGCAGGATGCCCTCCGGGGGCTAGCTTAGGGGCAGCACACCGACTGAAATACACCGCAGAGCTCCGCCTGCGCAGAGCGCTTCCTCTGCGCGTTATTCTAAAAGTTCTTTGGTGTGGGCCTTTTTTGAGACGAGTGCATCAGTACGCACCGCTGCTATTTGCAACATATGTCTCAAGCGTATCTCACGTGGCCAAAACATCAGCCGCTTGGGCACCACATGCTTGACCAGACATATGTTGACCTGCCATGCAGCTCGTTGGCAAGCGTACCTCAAAGACCCACACCAAAGAACAAAGCGGACCTCTCCTTGCTCCTCATCAGCTGGCATCTCCAACCCCACTAGACCTTCAGTCCTCTCTGAAACCTGCTCTGAGAGGAATGAAGGTGTAGAATTAGGTGTGTCACAGCCAAGTGCTTCCGGGAACTCTGCTAGTGGTACATCCACATCCGATTATAGCAGGCAAATGTCCCTGCCCCAGCTGCTGGACCAGCGGAAGAAGTTTACTCCCAGCCATCCACATGCCCAGCGGTTGAATGCTAGCTTGGCTAAATTGCTAGCACTTCAACTGCTGCCTTTTCAGTTGGTAGACTCGGCCCCCTTCCGTGAGTTTGTACAATGTGCGGTTCCTCAGTGGCAGGTCCCCAAACGCCACTTTTTCTCACGGAAGGCGATTCCGGCTCTCTACCGGCATGTGGAAGGCAATGTCCTTGCCTCGCTGGACAGGGCGGTCAGCGGTAAGGTGCATATTACCGCTGACTCATGGTCCAGCAGGCATGGACAGGGACGTTACCTGTCTTTCACGGCCCATTGGGTCACTCTTCTGGCTGCTGGGAAGGATGCAGGACAAGGTGCAGTAGTGTTGGAGGTTGTTCCGCCACCACGCCTCCAAAATGCTACTATTGGTTGTGACACACCTCTCTCCTCCACCCCCTCCTCTTCTTCTTCCTCCATGGCCTCTTCCAGTGCTCTGTCCTCAGAACCAGCGGTGCTCCGTAGGCGTTCCAGGGGCTACGCAAGTACGCAGGCAAAACGATGCCATGCCGTGCTTGCGCTGGTTTGTTTGGGGGACAGGAGCCACACTGGGGCGGATGTTTTGTCAGCTCTGCAGGGGCAGGCCGAGAGGTGGTTGACGCCACGCCAGCTTAAGCCAGGAATGGTGGTTTGCGACAATGGCACCAACCTCCTCTCCGCCCTCCGACAGGGACAACTGACCCATGTGCCCTGTGTAGCTCACGTCCTTAACCTGGTGGTGCAGCGGTTCTTGGGCAGGTACCCCGGCTTACAGGATGTCCTGAAGCAGGCCAGGAGAGTCTGTGTGCATTTCCGCCGATCATTTAATGCCTGTGCTCGGCTGGCTGAGCTCCAAAAGGAGTTGAACCTGCCCAAGAACCGCCTTATATGTGACATGCCCACCAGATGGAACTCAACATTGGCCATGCTGCAGCGGCTGCACACGCAGCAAAGGGCCATCAATGAGTACCTGTGCGACTACGGCACCAGGACAGGGTCAGGGGAGCTTGGTTTTTTCTCACCACGCCAGTGGGGCATGATCAGCGATGCATGCACTGTCCTGTCACCGTTTGAGGAGGCCACAAGGATGGTGAGCAGTGACAGTGCATGCATCAGTGACACTGTACCTCTTGTCCACCTCTTGGAGCATACGCTGCGTGGAATAATGGACAGGGCACTTGAGGCAGAACAGAGGCAGGAAGAGGAGGACTTCCTTGCCTCTCAAGGCCCCCTTTATCCAGACAGTGTTCCTGCTGTGCCACCCATCACACAGGAAGAGGGTGAGGAGGAGGAAGAGGAGGAGGAGGATGATTGTGTCAGCATGGAGGTGGAGGCTGGCACTCAGCATCAGCATCAGCAGCAGCAGTCTTATAGGGATGATTTACAGTCCCAAGAAACACGTGGACTTGTACGTGGCTGGGAGGAGGTAGCTGCGGATCATGTTGTCCTTAGTGACCCAGAGGACTCCGGACCGAATGCCTCAGCTAACCTACGCTGCATGGCCTCCCTGATCCTGCAAAGCCTGCGGAAGGATCCTCGTATTCTTCGGATCAAGGAGAGGGACCATTACTGGCTGGCCACTCTCCTTGATCCACGGTACAAGGGTAAGGTTGCCGACCTTATCTTGCCATCGCAGAGGGAGCAGAGGATGAGACATCTCCGGGAGGCCTTGCAGAAAGCTCTGTGCAACGCGTTCCCAGAGACTGGGAGGTCACAAACTCCTGGTCCTGGACAACGTGTTGCTGAGGCATCAGTCAGAAGGAGCGGTGGAGAAGGTGGCCGTCTGACTGATGCTTTCAGACAATTTTTTAGTCCGCAGCCCCAAGGTATGATTGGTTCCAGCACCCATCGCCAGCGTCTAATTTACATGGTGCAGGAATACCTAGGGGCAAGGTCAGACTTGGACACCTTTCCCACTGAAAATCCTCTGGCTTACTGGGTCTTGAGGATGGATCACTGGCCAGAGCTTGCACAGTATGCAATTGAGCTACTGGCCTGTCCTGCATCCAGCGTTCTTTCGGAACGCACCTTCAGTGCTGCTGGTGGCTTTGTTACCGATCACAGGGTGCGCCTGTCCACTGAATCAGTTGATCGACTGACCTTCATCAAGATGAATCAGTCTTGGATCACCCACAGCTACCAAGCACCTGAAGCTGATGTAACCGAATAATTTTTTTTGAAATACCACATCCCTTCAAGACTGCCTATGCTGATGCTGAGTGACTGTCCTGTTATGTTGATTGTCTATCCTCTTCCTCCTCCGCTGATATGTTGGAAGAACATTTTTGGTTCTGGGTGATGCCAGCAGCCCAATTTTTCTGCCCCTGTTTAACAGGGGCGTTTAAGTACAATTTTTGATGCAATGCTTTGCAGCAGGGCTAATTCCTGCAATAAAACTAGAGTATATGGCAGAGGTTGCAGTGTGATGGCACCAGTGCCTAAGGCCCAATTTTTCTGCCCCTGTTTAACAGGGGCGTTTAAGTACAATTTTTGATGCAATGCTTTGCAGCAGGGCTAATTCCTGCAATAAAACTAGAGTATATGGCAGATGTTGCAGTGTGATGGCACCAGTGCCTAAGGCCCAATTTTTCTGCCCCTGTTTAACAGGGACATGTAATTACAATTCTTGATGCAATGCTTTGCAGCAGGGCTAATTCCTGCAATAAAACTAGAGTATATGGCAGAGGTTGCAGTGTGATGGCACCAGTGCCTAAGGCCCAATTTTTCTGCCCCTGTTTAACAGGGACATGTAATTACAATTCTTGATATAATATTTCACAGGAGGGCCCCTTCCTGTGCCCACCCAGAGTAACGGTGAGGACTTATAGTGTTGTGGCACCAGCACCACAACCACCAAAGGTCAATTTTTCTACCACTGTTCAACAATGGCATGTAATTACAATTCTTGATATAATCGTTCACAGCAGGGCGCTCCAGCGCCCACCAAGAGTCACTTTGAGGGCTTACAATGTTGTGGCAAAACCAACACCTTGTTCCGCCATTTCTGCAGAGCATATAGGGCAGGCCCCTACTTTCAAACATCCAATTTACAAACATCTCCTACTTGCAAACGGAAGGAGACAACAGCAAGTGAGATGAAAAAAGATGAACGACAAAACAAATTATACAGGGGTGATAACCCTTCCCTATGTTTTCCAAAAAGCTTAAAAATAGTTTTTTTGACTGGAGCTACATTTTAAAAATGTACCAGTTGAAAATTACAAACAGATTCAACTTAACACAACAAACCTACACAGTCCCTGTCTTGTTTGCACCGCCTGTATACTGCTGTTCTGAGTATATAGGGCCTGGGGGCCACACGCATTTCCTTTTTTAATATGGGTACGGGGTTCCCCTTAATATGCGTACAAGACCCAAATAGGCTGGTAATGGGCAGGGAGGGCTACCCATGCCATTTTTCTGAATGATTTTCAACCATATTGCAGGAACCAGATATAACATTAAAACCGCAAGCAATTTTAAATGGTGTTATTTCCGTTTAATGTCATTTTGTGCAGGGACTGTTCTAAACACGGGAAAGACGTGGCACTTCACAGGCATACTACAGACACCCCCCAGGCACCATATTTAAAGGAATATTTCATTTTTTTTTTTTTCACTTTAATTGTCATTAAAATCAGTGCTCCCGCCAAAACGGCCGTTTTTAAAACTTTTTTTTGCATTGACCCATGTCCCCTGAGGCAGGAGTCAGGTCCCCAAACCCTTTTTAGGACAGTATCTTGCATATCAGCCGTTAAAATTAGCACTTTCCATTTCGAACGTTCGAGTCCCATAGACTTCAATGGGGTTCTAACGTTCGTTACGAACGCGGGGTCCGTTCGAAAGTTCTGGTGCGAACCGAACCGGGGGGTGTTCGGCTCATCCCTAGTCCATGCCAATGGACCTTACTTTTTACAGTAAACGTTTATGGGGAACTGTATCAAATGCTTTTGCAAAATCTAGATACACCACATCTATGGGCCTTCCTTTATCTAGATTAGGGGTCTCCAAACTGTGGCCCTGGGGCCAGATGTGGCCTTTTACTTGCCTTTATCTGGCCCTCCCACCCCAATGATGGGGCATAATTCCTCCCACTGATGTCAATGATGGGGTATCATTCCTCCTACTGATATCATTGATGGGGCATCATTCCTCCCACTGATACCATTGATGGAGCATCATTCCTCCCACTGATGCCAATTTAACAAGGCCCCCCCGATCCCAGCCCCCCACCCTATGTGAATGAGTATGGGGCTCGTTGTACCCCTACCCATTCACCTAAAAAAGTGTCAAAAATAAAACACATTACACATGTTTTTAAAGTAATTTATTAGGCAGCTCCTTTGTCTCTTCTGATCTGTTCTCCTCTCTCCGACCCTTCTGCTGTCACCTTCTGCCTCTGTTGGTTCTTCTATACCTCTCTGGTTCTTCTCCGCTGTCTCTCTCTGGTTCTTTTCCCATGGTCCACTGTCTTCTGCCGTGTCTCCTCCACTATCTTCTCGCTCATTTGCTCACTCTCATGCCCGGTCTTCTCCGCTGTCTTCTCCCTCTGTTCTTCTTTCAATGTTGTTGACTTGAAGCTCTCCCGCTCTAATGCCGGGTGTGTGGTGTGCCCCTACTTATATTGGCATGGGGCAGGGTCCCCGGGTGATGTCATTCAGGCCCCACCCCTTATGACGTCACTGCCCCATCATGCCTGGGCGGTGACATCATAAGGGAAGGGGCCTCTGTACTTCCGTCTTTGAAAAAAAATTACTGAAAGTGTTACTAAACCTAGGACACTAAATTCACTATATCTGGTCTCCCACAGTACACAGAACATGGAAATTCAGTTATTTTAGTAAATATAAACTGCTAAATACCTTTTCTCATCAGCAGTACATAGCAGTCTTGTGACTTCTATCAGTTCCTGGTTAAAGCTTGTAGGAAAAGTTTTCATACTGCACTGAGCAAGATGCAAGACTCCTGGCCCTCGATCTCCACAGTGCTGATTGGCCCTGTGCTGATCACATCCACTCTCCCAAGAAAAAAAACTGTCTAGCAAACCACAAAGCACACCAAACTGAGAATGTGCAAAGTGCCTCCAGTAACTCTGTCTTATCTGAACCTGTTTTGGAGTCAGTGGAAGAAGAGGAGGATCTGTGCATACATAATCAATCAGCCTTTTTAAACAATGCAGAGGATTAACCCGTTAGGTTCCACAGTGAGTATAACAAGCATGCTTTACTGCATATACACACTAATTTTCCTTTAGTGGTTTTGGTAACACCTGTAACAAGAAAACAAATGCAGCCACTACATCAGTTACTTACAAGCTTTAATACATGTGTAGCACAGGGTTTTGCTACCAAAAGTTATCATGTTAAGTAATGTGTTGTTTCTTAAGTAAGGGTTTGGCTCCCTCTAGTGACCGCTGAAACTTTACCAGGATCTTTCTTTCTTTTAAGAAGCAAACTATGCATTGTGGGCAATGTAGTTTGATGAGGAAGTGACTCATGTTATTATATGAGTCTGGGAACTACCGATCCACTATGCCAAGTCACAGACCCACAATGCTAAGTCACAAAACAGCCTGCTGGCTAAACTGATAAAAGGACCAGCGTGGCCTGCTTTCGGTCTTTCCGGATGCCATTCAGCAACCAGCAGGAGGTCTGTGTGTGTGACCTGGTCTGAGAGACTGTGGCCTATGGCGCGGAGCTTAGCAAGCAGATCAGTGTGCAGTGCCAGGACATTTGGAAGTTTTCCTGCATCTCAGCCATCCGGAGGAGTTGTACAACGTGGCGGCACCATCCTTTCATCAGACTGAGACATCAGAAGGGGAGTCAGGATGGAGCCTCACAGCCTCTGAGTCTATTGTGGTGAGAGGGCACCTGCCCATTTCAGTAAAGTGTACTGTTTGCTGAGTGAGTTATTTTACAGACTGTTGATGAGACCTCTAGTTCCACAGAGGGGATTCTACTTATTCACAGGCTACATGCAGCTGCACCCTGGGGTTTGTTGTTCCTGGTGTTGTGGGGTCAGTATTGTATTACACTCACACATAAGGAAGAAGTTACAAATGCCATACTTCTTCAGTTACACAGTGATCAACATACCATTTATTCTACAGTTTGCTTTCTCTCTTTTGCCCCGTTGGATTACAAATACTGCAGTTTAAACTACAGGCTAGCTGAAGATATCTGGAATCAAGGAACTTTTATCATCTTCTGCAAAGCATCACAATTCTATTTTGTAGTTTGGACACTGAATTACAACCAAGGGGAGCCCTTGAGTACAGGTTAAATATTGCATTGTATTAATGAATGTGAGAAACATTATATTGCAATTTGGTGTGTGTATTGAGGCTTCAGTGGGAAGGTGTTTAATATAGGTCTTGGAGAATATTGAACACTTGTCCCATTTACTACCGCAAATGGTGAAATGACGGAACCCAGGGCTTCGGTAAATATACTTCATGGTTTATTATTACTATATTTTCTCTCTATTGCTTGGTCCCACACTAACATTACCAAACAGGTGTGCCAGAGGGGTTGAAACTGTTCTAGGGGTTGAGAGGCAGGGTACAGAACCAAACATGCATTTAGCGGCTCCTCAGGGGGCATCGCTACACGTGTATATAACATTTATGTTGTGTTTTGAAATTATTTCAGCTGTTATCTGTATTTTAGCCATCAAATACATGTGCAGTACAAGAATTGTGTGCCCCCTTTGTAAGAAATGTTTTTAATTGGTCGTATTCATCAGTATTAGAAATTATCTAACACGTTGGTAATGGTAACACATTTTGTTCAACTACAACAATTGTTATGAGCCAGTCTCCAGTATTTTTTTTTTTGTTTGTTCGTTGCTTTCCTAATATTGCATTAAAGTCACTATACCGTCGTCAGTATAGAAGCAAAAAGCATTTGTGGATGTATTTAACTTTCTTGATATCGGACCATGTCCAAATGAAAGTGAAAGAAAACACTTTGTGAAATAAAACGAAGCCTGCGCGGAAGCTCTGAATCTGCCACTGTGTACTATAAAATGAACCTTGTTCTCATGGCACTCAAGCCACCACCACAACTGACGCCCCAATTAGGAAAACCTATAAACATCACTGTGTTCACGGTGCGGTGTGAACACAGTCAAATTGCGGTTGTATTTCTAATAAATAGACTTACATGTCAATACCTCAACTCGTAAAAAGATGAAGAGGTGATCGTCTACTTAAGCAGAAAAAACTAAAGCAGGAAGCATTAATCAAAATACTTTTTTATGTGGCAGGTCTTATGTTAGCATTTTCTGTCCAAGTGGATATTGGACCCATATGAGTGACAGATTTCTCACATCTAACTTCTTTTAAAACAAATACAGAAACCACACTTGTGGTTTCACTGCTAAAAGTATCATAAGCCATAAATGATATATCAGGTAAAATCACTAAGCTGAGAAAGAAATGCCTACTGCTATATGCAAGGGCATATATTTAATATGTACCTTAGCTCCGATGCATATCAGTTTGTGTTAAATATGAAGAAAGTAGTTTTCCATGCCAACATAGTATAAACGACAGTATTTGTTGTTTTTCTCACTAAACTTCTGTTTTTTTAGCATGGTTTAAGATCGAGACTTTGCATACTTGTATTTTTAATAGGTTCTGGCACGCCTTTTGTTAAATAAGGTTATGTAAATACACCACTGCATATCTGGGTCATTGACTTGTGGCAAGATTGTTCTCTTGGCAATCGTTGCAGCCAAGTTTTATGCCGTGTACACACGAGTGGAATGTCTGACAGAAAAAGTCAGACGGAATCTTTTCATTGTATATTCCGATCGTGTGTAAGCCTCATCTGACTTTTTTTTACAAAAATTCTGACGGACCTAGAAATAGAACATGTTTTAAATATTTCTGACGGAACCAATTCCTATCTGGAAAACCGTTTATCCGTATGCTGTTCCAACGGACCAAATACAACGCATGCTCTGAAGCAAGTATGAGACGGAAGCGCTCGGTGTGGTAAATTTAGCGTTGGTATTGGAGCTAGCACATTCCTCACGCTGCTAATTCTGTGATCTTTTAATGCAGCGCATTCTTTTCTTCTTTAGAATGCTGGAAGAATGAAGTTGTTTTGCTGCTCATATTCACAGAGTTCTCACAAACTTTTTTCTTCATTATTTATCCTCATCTCATGACTAATAGTCTACTTTTTAAAAGCCTGATCTCCATTATAATGTTTACAATTATTTTTTATGCTCATCTTTTATATTTTTTTATTTCATCAAGATTTATTTTACGATTACTTAAAAATTGGCTTTTTTAAATGTACCTGCCTACTCACAAACAAACTGTCCTTTTTGAATAAAAACACATAAGAAAGTATTTTGTGGAAAGAAAATATCCATTTATTCTGGGTAACAAAATAAACAGGAAGTCAACGCTGGACAAACTTTTGTAATTTGCAAAGCCTTTTGTCCCCCATGGCACACATCAAGTCTGTGGAAAATAAACTTGGTAGCTTGAAGAGTACAAATAATAGGGAGCACAATCTGGTCTAGGAATCCCAGAGATCAGCACCAGCAGCAGATGGCATATCTGTCCCCAGTTTGTGGTACTATAACAGCCAGCGTCTTCTGTCAGACCAGACTGAACCCAGGCTTTCTTCTCTTCCCTGCAGCCATCCCTGCAGGCTTCCCTGCAGCCTTCCTTGGATGCTGCGACTCTGGTGGTGGACTTGTGGCAGGAGGAGGAGGATGGTTGAGCTCACATATGTGGCTGTTCTCAGTAAGCTGGCCCCTCAACCCCTTCTGAAGGGCATCAGAAAAAAATCCCTCACAGAGGAGGAGTTGTCCCTTCTCCAATTCCAGCAACCTGGTGGCTAGATAGCAGCCATATGCCTCTTCATCCTTGGGGGGGGGGGGCTCCTGAGGAAATGGCTAGCTTCCCTAATGAGGCCCAGTGCTGCCTCCTCTGTCATTGTCCCCTTCCTGGGCCTTTTGGTGGTAAGGCAGAGGGGGGGCACCTGGGATTGGGTGAGGCTCCTACTGGGCCCAGCCACCTCCTGGCTGACACTGGGCACAGCCTCCTCCTGGCTGACGCTTGGCACGACCTCCTCCTGGCTGACTCTTTCCAGACCCTCCTCCTGGCTAAGCTCGTCCTGTGTATAAAAAAGGGACATAGTTGTAGTTTTTGCTTCATCAATCACACGCAATTTTCAGCTCATGACTTGCAAATTGAATGTTAATAAATAGAAAAGACTATCATTCTGACCCCAGCATTTTTCAAGCTGGTCCCAAACATTTTTGGCCACTACTATATTGTACAGTGGTGTGAAAAAGTGTTTGCCCCCTTCCTCATTTCCTGTTCCTTTGCATGTTTGCCACACTTAAGTGTTTCGGAACATCAAACCAATTTAAACAATAGTCAAGGACAACACAAGTAAACACAAAATGCAATTTGTAAATGAAGGTGTTTATTATTAAAGGTGAAAAAAAATCCAAACCATCATGGCCCTGCGTGAAAAAGTGATTGCCCCCCTTGTTAAAACATACTATAACTGTGGTTGTCCACACCTGAGTTCAATTTCTCTAGCCACACCCAGGCCTGATTATTGCCACACCTGTTCACAATCAAGGCATCACTTAAATAGGAGCTGCTTGACACAGTAAGGTCCACCAGAAGATCCTTAAAAGCTACACATCATGCCGAGACCCAAAGAAATTCAGGAACAATTGAGAAAGAAAGTAATTGAGATCTATCAGTCTGGAAAGGGTTATAAAGCCATTTCCAAAGCTTTGGGAATCCAGCGAACCACAGTGAGGGCCATTATCCACAAATGGCGAAGACATGGAACAGTGATGAACCTTCCCAGGAGTGGCCGGCCGCCCAAAATTACCCCAAGAGCACAGCGACGACTCATCCAAGAGGTCACAAAAGACCCCACAACAACGTCCAAGGAACTGCAGGCCTCACTTGCCTCAGTTAAGGTCAGCGTTCATGCCTCCACCATCAGGAAAAGACTGGGCAAAAATGACCTGCATGGCAAAGTTCCAAGGATAAAACAACTGCTGAGCAAAAAGAACATCAAAGCTCGTCTCAATTTCTCCACAACACATCTTGATGATCCCCAAGACTTTTGGGACAGCATTCTGTGGACCGATGAGACAAAAGTGGAACTCTTTGGAAGGTGTGTGTCCAAGTATATCTGGCGTAGAAGGAACACTGCATTTCATAAAAAGAACATTATACCAACAGTAAAATATGGTGGTGGTAGTGTGATGGTCTGGGGCTGTTTTGCTGCTTCAGGACCTGGAAGACTTGCCGTGATAAAAGGAACTAGGAATTCTGCTGTCTACCAAGAGATCCTGAAGGAGAATGTCCGACCATCTGTTCGTGTACTCAAGCTGAAACGAACTTGGGTTCTGCAGCAGGACAATGATCCTAAACACACCAGCAAGTCCACCACCGAATGGCTGAAGAAAAACAAAATGAAGACTTTGGAGTGGCCTAGCCCAAGTCCTGACCTGAATCCTATTGAGATGTTGTGGTATGACCTTAAAAAGGCCGTTCATGCTTGAAAACCCTCTAATGTAACTGAATTAGGACAATTCTGCAAAGATGAGTGGGCCAAAATTCCTCCAGGACGCTGTAAAAGCCTCATTGCACGTTATCGCAAACGCTTGGTTGCAGTTGTTGCTGCTAAGGGTGGCCCAACCAGTTATTAGGTTTAGGGGGCAATCACTTTTTCACACAGGGCCATGATGGTTTGGATTTTTTTTCACCTTTAATAATAAACACCTTCATTTACAAATTGCATTTTGTGTTTACTTGTGTTGTCCTTGACTATTGTTTAAATTGGTTTGATGTTCCGAAACACTTAAGTGTGACAAACATGCAAAAGAACAGGAAATGAGGAAGGGGGCAAACACTTTTTCACACCACTGTATGTATACCTAATTTTTTGGATAAAATTATTGATTTGTAATCAATTATAACATCTAGTTAATATCATTAATATTAGGACAATAAATATGTCAAAAAATAATATACCTGGCTCCAGCTGGGCGCATCCACTTCTTCCAGGATGGAAGGCCCAGGTTGTTCCTCATCAGCCTCTGCTGAGGTTGAGGGAAGGGTGGAGGGAAGGCTTCAGGGAAAGGTGGAAAGAGATTCCCTGGCTTCAGTCTGGTCATCCAGAAACCGCAGTTTGTTGAAGTATTACAGCCTGGGGACATAAACATTCTCTGCTGATGCTCCTGATCGGAGTGATTTCTTGATCTTATTATGCTCCTTCTTATACATGTTCCTCAAGATCCCAATTTTATTTTCCAAAAACTTCATGTTTGCTTCAGGAACCCGAGTCTTGACAAATTCCAGAAGTTTCTCCAGCGATGACCTTCTAACTTGTTTATTATAATATAAGCTGTGTTTCACCTCCCACAAATTTCTCGTCTTCCTGTATCTGTCTATGAAACTGGCCATGAACTCTGGCTCCTTAAACTGATTCATCTTTGCTGTAAGATAATACACAAGACAAAAACACTGTCAGCCTAAACTCTCATTATCGTATCCCAATATAGGCCTCAATCTTGAAGCAGTATAGGCCACTGTGATGGGCCAAGTTCAAATTTTACCTTCGTTTAGCACGCTCTGCACTTCCGTTTGTTCGTCCTCCACACACACAGATCGTACGTTAGCTTTATATACACAAATTATATACACTGTGCATGTGTCTCTTCAGTACGCAGTAGGAGCAATATGACGGAGACACAAATGTTTGGCAATTTTTCATCGAGAGAGGAGGAAAGCCCGGAGCCCCAAACGTTCAGATCCAGGAGGAGGAGATTTAAGTCCACCAACATGGCCTTTCATGAAATAGTGGAGATGGTGGAGATCTTGCGCAGGGCGGATTATGATGGGAAATATGGTCTGTACACCCATCCCAATTTGCGAAAGGACCAAATCATGACAACAGTTGTGAACATTCTGGAGCACAAGTTTGGGGTACGATGGTCCAAAGACCAATTAAGGAAGCACTGGTCTGACATAAAACTGAGGGAGCCGGATCAGTATTGAAAAATATAAAAGGTGCTTTAAAAAATAAGTACTTGCTGTGAGTTCCTATTATGATTATTAACTTGCATGCTGCTCCATGTGCTTTGCTTTACTGTTGTACAGTTTTAAATGGCTACTTTCATGTTCGTGGGCACAGTAATTGTTCGGAGGAAACATCATTCGTAGGAAACACTGAAATTTGAATGAATTGCAAACTTGATTCAGTGGAATGTAAGGAGAGGTCACTCAGCAGCTGTTTACACATCTGGACTCTCTGTGGGACACCAGAGCACATTTTTTAGGGTAACCCACACAGGTGCTCCAATGGATACTTGAGGTGTCTCCATCTGTGAAACTTGGCCTGTGAAACTTGGCCAAAAAGGTAAGTATTCCAGCTTGGTTAAAAGGGAAAATCATGTCTTCAACTTGGATCTCTTCCTAAACAGACAATTGTACACCACTTAAAACCAATGTTTCATATTCCTATTTCTGGACTCAAATATCTGTGTGCTAAGTATACCGTTTGTTTCATTCTCATAGGGGAGAAAAGACTCAGACAGCAGTCAGAGGATACCAGGGACCCCCGACATCGGCAACCTGATTGGCAAATTAGCCCATGCCCCCCCCCCCCCCCCCGAGGATCTTGAGGAAGGAGAGGTGGAGGAAGTGGGCGAGATGGGCACCCTACCAGATACGTGTGTGACACCCCAGCTTCAGGTAATCTATGTATGCCTGCATATTTCTAAATACTTGTTTTTTAAACAATTTTAGGGGATGTGCTGGTTATGAAAGAGGAAGTGGCAGAACCTTTCACTAGGGCCAGCGCCCAAACACTCATCCAGCAAATTATGACCTGGAATGGGGAAATTGACGAGATGAGAAATAGACTAAACATTATGGAACAGCAAATGAAGTACATGATAGATGTTTTGGGGAGAATCGAATCACCTTTTCCCTAGAATCACAACCTGCTTTATTTTTTTCCCTAGAATCACAACCTGCTTTATTTTTGTTTTTATATTCCCCAAACATTTTTTAGATTGTTCATTTTAAAAGCAAAATGTGTGTCAACATGTGCTATCTGCCATCAGGGGATCTCAATGTACACATTTTGTGGGTGCAACCCCTTCCTCATAAATCTAGTAGGTGAGAGGAAGGGGTTGCACCCCCAAACATGTCCATTGATCCCCCATAATGGGAGATAGCACATGTTATTACCCATTTGGACACCCAATTTGTGTGCATCTTCAAAATGCTATTGGCTTTTACAGGGGTGACATCACCTCATCAGATTAACGATTGGAGGCCCATCAATGCTGTCAGTGGGAGGAATAGTTCCCCATCAATGGTGTCAATGGGAGGATTAGTACCCCACCAGTGGTGTCAGTGGGAGGAATAGTGCCCATCAATGGTGTCAGTGAGAGGAATAGTGCCCCATCAATGGTGTCAATGGGAGGAATAGTGACCCATCAATGCTGTCAGTGAGAGGAATAGTGCCCCATCAATGGTGTCAGTGGGAGGATTAGTGCCCCACCAGTGGTGTCAGTGGGAGGAATAGTGCCCATCAATGATGTCAGTGAAAGGAGTAGTACTCCATCAATGGTGTCAATGGGAGGAATAGTGACCCATCGATGCTGTCAGTGGGAGGAATAGTGCCCCATCAATGGTGTCAGTGAGAAGAATAGTGCCCCATCAATGGGGTCAATGGGAGGAATAGTGTCCCATCAATGGTGCCAGTGGCAGGAACTATGCCCCACTGTTGATGAGGGTGGGGTGGAAATAGTGCTCCAAGGGACAGATAAAAACAAGCAAAGGGCCGCAGTTTGGAGACCACTGAAGCAGAGCATTAGAGTATGTGCAGACGAGGAGTGAGGACCATATGGCGACAGGAAATATTTGTAGTGGAGGAGCAGAAGGCAGTAAGCAGTAAGGGTTTGCCATGTGTGGGGTGTTAGTGCTGAAAGGATGTGCTGTGATTGGGGATGAGTTGGTCAGGAGGAAGGTAGGCAGAAAGAGATGTGCTGTAGCTGGAAGGCTGGCCGGGGAAGGATGTACTGTTATGTGAGTGTGGGGAGAGAATAATATGATTGGAATAATGTGGCTTGGGAGGAATACTTGTAAATAAAGGGTCAGATGGCTGTAACATTGTACATATGAGAGATGAGTGAGATGGCTAGGGAGAGATTTATGTGGCTGGTGACGGAGGCATTAGGGTGGGGTAGAGTGATTTGGCTTGGCAGGAATGTGATCTAGGTATGAAATGCAGTGGCCAAGAAAGGATGTGTTCTAAGTAGAGATTGAGGTGGTCAGATGGGGTGTATAGGGGGGACATGAGGCCTAGATGTATGTGACCAAGAAGGCTCAAAGGGGTATAATAATATGCAAGATACTGTGCTATCCAAAAGATTTGTGGCATTCAATGGGCTGATGATGGAGTCAGTGATCATTTGATGCGCCCAATGTTTCTCCCAATCACTTCCTACTTGAGTATAGAACTATGTACCTATGAAGCAAAAGTACCCATGTTGTCTCATTACACTCTTGACGATTTGCCTTTTTTAACCACCTCAATACAGTGCAGTTACACCCCCTTCCTGACCAGACCAATTTTCAGCTTTCAGCGCTCTCACAGTTTGAATGACAATTACTAAGTCATCCTACACTGTATCCATATGAAACTTGCGTCCTTTTTTTCCACACAAATAGAGCTTTCTTTTAGTGGTATTTAATCACTAGTGGGTTTTTTATTTTTTGTGCTATAAATAAGATAAAACGTAAATTTTCTGAAAAAAATGCCTTTTTCTTTGTTTCTGTCATAAATTTTTGCTAATTAGTAATTTTTCTTCATAAATTTTGGCCAAAATTTATACTGCTACATATCTTTGGTAAAAATAACCCACATTAGTGTATATTATTTGGTCTTTGTGAAAGTTATAGAGTCTACAAACTATGGTGCCAATCACTGAAAATTGATCACTTCTGATCAGGCCTTCAGTACATCAGGTGTACCTCATTTCTTGAGACACTAACAAGTCAGGAAAGTACAAATACCCCCCAAATGACCCCTTTTTACAAAGTAGACATTCCAAGGTATTAAGTGAGTAGCATGGTGAGTTTTTTAAGTTGTCATTTTTTTCCCACAATTCTTTGCAAAATGAAGATTTTTATTTATTTATTTATTTTTTTACAAAATTGTCATATTATCAGGTTATTTCTCCCACACAGCATAAGCATACAACAAATTACACCCCAAAATACATTCTGCTACTCTTCCCGAGTACGGCGATACCACATATGTGAGACTTTTACACAGCCTGGCCACATACAGAGCACTAACATTGATGTAGTACCTTCAGACGTTCTACGAGCAAAAATAACGCATCTCATTTCTCAACTACCTATTACAATTTTGAAGGCCCTGGAGTACCAGGACAATGGAATTTCCCATAAAATGACCCCATTTTGGAAAGCAAACACCCCAACGTATAATCTGTGAGGCATAATGAGTCTTTTGAATGGTTAATTTTTTTCCAGAAGTTTTTGGAATATGTGGAAAAAAATTAAAACAAATTTTTTATTTACACAAAATTGTCAATTTATAAGATATTTCTAACACATAGCATGTATATAGCAAAAATTACACCCCAAAATACATTCTGCTACTCCTCCCGAGTATGGCGATACCACATGTGTAGGACTTTTACACAGCCTGGCCACATAGAGAGGCCGAACATTGAAGTAGTACGTTCAGGCGTTCTAGGAGCATAAATGACACATCTCATTTCATTCCTACCCATCACACTTTTGAAGGTCCTGGACCACCAGGACAGTGAAATTACCCACAAAATGACCCCATTTTGGAAAGCAAACACCCCAACGTATATTCTATGAGACATGGGCTGCAAATAGGTACTCGGGTACTCTGATGGGCTGGAGATAGGTACTCTGGTACTCTGATGGCCTGGTGACAGGTACTCGGGTACTCTGATGGCCTGGTGACAGGTACTCAGGTACTCTGATGGCCTGGTGACAAGTACTCAGGTACTCTGATGGCCTGGTGACAAGTACTCAGGTACTCTGATGGCCTGGTGACAAGTACTCAGGTACTCTGATGGCCTGGTGACAGGTTCTCTGATGGTTTTGTGACTGGTATTTGGGTACTCTGAAGGGCGTGACAGGTACTCATATGGACTGTGACAGGTACTCGGGTACTCAGATGAACTGTGACAGGTACTCGGGTACTCAGATGGACTGTGACAGGTACTCGGGTACTCAGATGGGCTGTGACAGGTATTCGGTACTCTAATGGACTGTGACAGGTACTGGGTACCCTGATGGACTGTGACAGGTACTCGGGTACTCAGATGGGCTGTGACAGGTACTCGGGTACTCAGATGGGCTGTGGCAGGTACTCGGGTACTCAGATGGGCTGTGACAGGTACTCGGGTACTCAGACGGACTGTGACAGGTACTCGGTACTCTAATGGACTGTGACAGGTACTCGGGTACCCTAATGGACTGTGACAGGTACTCGGGTACTCAGATGGGCTGTGGCAGGTACTCGGGTACTCAGATGGGCTGTGACAGGTACTCGGGTACTCAGATGGACTGTGACAGGTACTCGGTACTCTAATGGACTGTGACAGGTACTCGGGTACCCTAATGGACTGTGACAGGTACTCGGGTACCCTAATGGACTGTGACAGATACTCGGATACCCTGATGGACCGTGACAGGTACTCGGGTACCCTGATGGACCGTGGCAGGTACTCGGGTACCCTGATGGACCGTGACAGGTACTCGGGTACCCTGATGGAACGTGACAGGTACTCGGGTACCCTGATGGGCCGTGGCAGGTACTCGGGTACCCTGATGGGCCGTGACAGGTACTCGGGTCCTCTGATGGGCCGTGACAGGTACTCGGGTACTCTGATGGGCCGTGACAATTACTCTGGTACTCTGATGGGCCGTGACAGGTACTCGGGTACTCTGATGGGCCGTGACAGGTACTCGGGTACTCTGATGGGCCGGGACAGGTACTCGGGTACTCTGATGGGCTGGGACAGGTACTCGGGTACTCAGATGAACTGTGACAGCTACTCGGGTACTCAGATGGGCTGGGACAGGTACTCGGGTACTGACAGGTACTCGGGTACTCTGATGGGCTGGGACAGGTACTCGGGTACTCTGATGGGCTGGGACAGGTACTCGGGTACTCTGATGGGCAGGGACAGGTACTCGGGTACTCTGATGGGCTGGGGCAGGTACTCGGGTACTCAGATGAACTGTGACAGGTACTCGGGTACTCAGATGGGCTGGGACAGGTACTCGGGCACTCAGATGGGCTGGGACAGGTACTCGGGTACTCTGATGGGCTGTGACAGGTACTCGGGTACTCAGATGAACTGTGACAGGTACTCGGGTACTCAGATGCGCTGGGACAGGTACTCAGGTACTCTGATGGGCTGTGACAGGTACTCGGGTACTCAGATGGGCTGGGACAGGTACTTGGGTACTCAGATGGGCTGGGACAGGTACTCGGGTACTCTGATGGGCTGTGACAGGTACTCGGGTACTCTGATGGGCTGTGACAGGTACTCAAATACTCTGATGGACTGTGATTGACAGGTACTATGAGGGGTGGTGACAGGTCCTCTTTATTGGGGGGGGCAGGCAGGCAATCAGTGTGATTGGTGTACACTGTAGGCGGTAACGAGATGTTACCGCAATCTCCTCCTCACACACGATCGGTGTGTGAGGAGAACAACCGGGTAACATCTCGTTACCGCAGTTTGTTTACATTTTAGTGATCGGCTGTGAAAGGATCACAGCCGATCACGTGGGTAAACAGCCGGCCGTGACCACCGACGTGCACGCGCAGCGCACTCACGATCGCGCGCATGCGCCTTCGGTGGCGAGCAGTGTCTCCGTGACAGGCCGCCACTGAAGAAACAGGGATGCGCGCGCACGATCGCGCGCATTCCCTGTTTAAACGGGAGGACGTCATATGACGGCCTCCCGCCACAATAGGTGCGCCACCTGGCCGTCATTTGATGGCCGGTTGTCAGGAACCAGTTAAACTCCGTGATCAATTTTTGGGAACAAAAAGCTGCTTTTGATTGTCAGTACTATGATCTTACTATTTTCTAAGCTGCTCAGTGAAAATGTAACTGTTATGCCGCGTACACACGACCGGACTTTTCAACATCAAAGGTCCGACGGAACAATTCCGGCAGACTATTCGATCGTGTGTGGGCTGCAGCAGACTTTTGATTTGCAAAAGTCTGACAGACTTTAGAAATGGAACATGTTTCAAATTTTTCCGCCAGAACTCCGCCGGACCCAGTTCCTACCGAGAAATCCGCTCGTGTGTATGCTAGCCCGATGGACAAAAACTGACGCTAGGGCAGCTATTGGCTACTGGCTATGAACTTCCTTATTCTAGTCCAGTCGTACGTCATCACGTTCGAATCCGTCGGACTTTGGTGTGATTGTGTGTGGCCAAGTCTGTTCATTCGGAAAGTCCATCAGAACTCTGTCAGAACTCCGTCGAAAGTCTGTCGGACCTAAGTCCGGTCGTGTGTATGCGGCATAAGTCATCTTAGAATAGTCCACTGTTAGTCCATTGATATATGTAACAGATAGTATGATTTGGCCCATACTGGTTGCGTAGTTTCAGGGATGCTGACTGATTTCAGCATCAACTGAAACTGACTTTTTTTTTTACCAATTATTGCTAGACTCTAGGTGATGTTTTAATGTGTAAGGAACCAAATCTGCCATGCCTGATGTACGTGGATATGGAGTTGGTAAATGTTTGTTAGAAATAGCAGCAGCCATAAAACCGATCTCAGTTTGTAAAAGGTTTGGTTATAGCAGAAAGAGAGAGTAGATTTCTGCTCTGTACTCGATCAGAAAAGAGCTTTGAAAAGAAAGCAAACCATAAAAGAAGACTTGACCTTTTTCATTGGTACATCATAAATCAGACATTAAGGCAATGGCAAAAACTTGAAAAAAGGTTAAAGGTTGCCAGAGGTCAGGGAGAGGTGACAATGTGACAAACATCAAAGGGAGGAGCAAAACTCATTAACTTCTTTATTACCTAATGAGTTAATGGCATCTAAGTACAAAGACTGCATAAGATAAAAATCAAGAAGAAAAGTACAATTAGCCATGTGGATAAATACTTTAATGGAAACAATTTCTGAAATATCTTGCTTTTTCGTGCAGTCTTTGCAATATTCAACAATTTACCAGACATCATCAAAACTCCACAACATTCATTCTCAGTGCCTCTTAGGCTAATTTACTGAAGGAGTTGAAAATCTTCACTCAATAAAATGCGTGAATATTCACTTCAATTATCCAGTCATGTGAAAAGCAAACTCCTGTTTAGTATTTCATCTGCACATGGGCTGAGTATTCAAAATGAACACAACCACAATTTATTGAGTATTCTCAACTCCTTTATTAAATCAACCTCATTCCCTTCCTCCAGCTTCATCACTTTTTCTCTTTAGTCTCCAAGCATCATCCTTTATGATTTTGTATGTGATATTTTTTTTAACCACTTGACCACTGGGCACTTAAACACCCTTAATAACCAGACCAATTTTCAGCTTTCGGTGCTCTCACATTTTGAATGACAATTACTCAGTCATGCAACACTGGACCTATATGAAAATTTTGTCCTTTTTTTCACACAAATAGAGCTTTCTTTTGGTGGTATTTAATCACCACTCGTTTTTTTTTTTTTTGTGCGATAAAAGAAAAAAATAACGAAAATTCTGTAAAAAAATGAATTTTTCTTTGTTTCTGTTATAAAATTTAGCAGATTAGTCATTTTTTCTTCATAAATTTTGGCCAAAATTTATACTACTACATATCTTTGGTAAAAATAAGTACAAATTGGTGGATAGTCCACAAGCTATGGTGCCAATATCTGAAAATTAATTACACCTGAAGGACTGACGGCCTATTTCAATTCTTGAGACCCTAACATGCCAGAAAAGTACAAATACCCCCCAAATGACCCCCTTTTGGAAAGAAGACATTCCAAGGTATTTAGTAACAGGAGTGATGAGTTTTTTGAAGTTGTCATTTTTTCCCACAATTCTTTGCAAAATCAAGATTTGTTTTACTTTTTTTTTTCACAAAATTGTCATATTATCAGTTTATTTCTCACACACAGCATATGCATACCACAAATTACACCCCAAAACACATTCTGCTATTACTCCCGAGTACGGCGATAACACATGTGTGAGACTTTTACACAGTGTGGCCACATACAGAGGCCCATTATGCAGGGAGCGCCATCAAACGTTCTGGAGCACCCAGGACAATTCTGACATTTCTCTCCTACATGTAAAAATCATCATTTATTTGCTAGAAAATTACATAGAACTCCAAAACATTATATTTTTTTTTTTAACAAACACCCTGGAGAATACTATGGTGGTCATTGCACCGGTATTTGCGCAGCAATTTTTCGAATGCTTTTTTTTGGAAAAAAACAGTTTTGTGCTTAAAAAAAAAAACACAGTAAAGTCAGCCCAATTTTTGCATAATGTGAAAGATGAAGTTATGCTGAGTAAATAGATACCTAACATGTCACTCTTCAAAATTGGACATGCTCGTGGAATGGCACCAAACGTCGCTACTTAAAAATTCCCATAGGCGATGCTTTAAATATTTTTTACTGGTTATATGTTTTGAGTTACAGAGGATGTCTAGGGCTAGAATTATTGCTCTCGCTCTAACTTTCGCAGCGATACCTCACATGTGTGGTTTGAACACCGTTTTCATATGTGGGCGGGACTTACGTATGCGTTCGCTTCTGCATGCGAGCACATGGGGACAGGGGCGCTTCAAAAAAAAAAAATTTTTGTTTATTGTTTATTTTACTTTATTTATTTTAGTTTGAGATTTTTTTTCCCCAAAAATAAATTTTTGGATCACTTTTATTCCTATTACAAGGAATGTAAACATCCCTTGTAATAGGAATATGGCATGACAGGTCCTCTTTACAGTGAGATATGGGGTCAATAAGACCCCACATCTCACCTCTAAGCTGGGAAGCCTGAAATAAAAAAATAAAAAAAGATTCTGGCTTTGATCGTATTGGCGAGTCGGTAGAAGCACCGGAGGGCGGCGGGAGGGGGGGATGTCTATGGCTGGGTATTGCAGGGTATCACCGACTATGGCTGGGTATGGCTGGGTATCTCAGAGTATGGCTGGGTATCTCCGGGTATGGCAATTTATGGCAGGGTATTGCAGAGTATTGGCGGGGTATTGCAGAGTATTGGCTGGAATTGTACTGCAGAGTATTGGCGGGTACTGCAGAGTATTGGAGGGTAGTGCAGAGTATTAGCTGGTATTGCAGAGTATTAGCGGGTATTGCAGAGTATTGGCGGGTGTTGCAGAGTATTGGCGGGTGTTGCAGAGTAGTTGCGGGTGTTGCAGAGTATTGGCGGGTGTTGCAGAGTGTTTGCAGGTGTTGCAGAGTATTTGCGGGTGTTGCAGAGTATTGGCTGGTGTTGCAGAGTATTTCCGGGTGTTGCAGAGTATTTGCTGGTGTTGCAGAATATTTGCGAGTATTGCAGAGTATTGGGGGGTATTGCACAGTATTGGGGGGTATTGCAGAGTATTAGCTGGTATTGCAGAGTATTAGCGGGTATTGCAGAGTATTGGAGGGTAGTGCAGAGTATTAGCTGGTATTGCAGAGTATTAGCGGGTATTGCAGAGTATTGGCGGGTGTTGCAGAGTATTGGCGGGTGTTGCAGAGTAGTTGCGGGTGTTGCAGAGTATTTGCTGGTGTTGCAGAGTATTTGCGGGTGTTGCAGAATATTTGCGGGTATTGCAGAGTATTGGGGGGTATTGCAGAGTAATGGCAGGGTATTGCAGAGTAATGGCAGGGAATTGAGGGGTTAAATTTCGGTGAGCAGCGATGTGGGCACTGCAGATGCAGCCCACAGCGCTGCTGACACCGATCTCTTTCCCCTCCGCTGTACCAATTGGTACAGAGAGGGGGAGGGAGGAACCGGCGTCATAACATGACGCCGGTTTGTTTACAAGTGATCGCTCCGTCATTTGACGGAGTGATCACGTGGTAAACGGCCGCGATGAGCCGTTTACTTTGTCATGGATGCTCTCGAGTGCGCGCCCCAGGGGGCGTGCGAGAGCGGAATTCTGGGAGGACGTCATATGATGGCCTCCCAGAGTTAAACAACCGCCCTGTAGCTGTCATTCGGCTATGGGCCGGTTGTTAAGTGGTTAAATGGTACTAGTCTGTATTTTGGTTTGTTGACCTGCATTATAGGCTCTATTGACAGTAATGGCAGTGCATGGAAATTCAAGTTACATGCTTTTCTATACGTTCCAGTCCCTCTTCACGGGAGGACAAAAAGAACAATCTGGAGTACAATTTGAATACAGTGACATAGGAGGTTATTTATGAAAGGCAAATCCACTTTGCACTGCAAGTGTACTTGAAAGTGCACTGAAATTGCACTTGGAAGTAAAGTCGCTGTAGATCCGAGGGGGACATGCAAGGAAAATAAAAAAACAGCATTTTAGCTTGCACATGATTGGATGATAAAATCAGCAGAGCTTCCACTCATTTCAGATCTACCCCTTAGATTTAGAGCGACTGCACTTCCAAGTGCACTTGCAGTGCAAAGTGGATTTGCCTTTCGTAAATAACTCCCATAGTGTTATCCTGCAGGAGAAAAAACCATGATAAATATTTTCATGGCAGGATCACCAGGTATTATTTTCATTCAATCTTATTTTAATTAAAGAACAGCATGTATCAAGAATACAGAGAAGATTTTCAAACTTACAGACATAACATATGTTACACATAATGCAGCTTTTGTATAAAAGAAAAGCAAGATTTGCCATGTTCAGGCGATAAGGATTAAACAAAAATGCCTACATATTGTTTTAACATCTTATAAAGCATATGTGAACTTGGTAGACCCCACCATCTGCCTTCTGGGTGGGGATCACCTGGATAGAACACAATAAGGCTTATAACAGTGTGTTAATCATATTTTCTCACTAAGAGGTATGCTGCCTGGATTGCATATTTCCTTTGTGGTGAAGTAAAATAAACGCTATGTTTCGAGTTTTTACAAATCACATAAATAAGGCAAAAAGAGAGAGAGGAAAGATAAGGGGGGAGAAAGTAATATAGCAAAGTGTGCAGGGGGCACTCCACCTAGGCTAAACAGTAGTAGGGGTTGAATCACCCTCAGCCAAAGAGATGAACCCCCATGGAATAGTGGAAAGACCATGAGGTCTAAGTACTGGAGAAATGTTCCTCTTTACCCGTTTCCTGTGACAACAGACCTTCCAGATCACAGATTCGGTCCACTTCAACTGCCCAACCAGGTATTATTTTAACCACTTACCGACCAGCTCACGCACATATACTGTGGCAGATTGGCTCACCTGCGCAAATTGACGTGCCTGTATGGTCCGTGCAAGGAGGATAGTGGGTGACTTGTTGTCCACCAGGCGACCCACGATCGCTGTGTACAGAGGCAGAACGGGGAACTGCCTATGTAAACAAGGCGATTCTCCGTTCTGCCTAATGACATGTCAGAGATCTACTGTTCCCAGTGATTGGTAACAATGATCTCTGTCATGTCCCAGTGAGCCCACCCCCCCTACAGTTAGAACCCACCTAGGGAACACACTTAAACCCTTTATTGCCCCCTAGTGTTAACCCCTTCCATGCAAGTGTCATTTTTATAGCACGGATCAATGTTATAATGTCACTTGTTCCCAAAAAGTGTCATTTGGGGTCAGATTTGTCCGCCTCAATGTTGCAGTCCTGCTAAAAATCACAGATTGCCACCATTACTAGTAAAAACAATAAAACAGTAAAAGTCCCTAATTCGATCCCGCAGTTTGTAGACGTGATCACTTTTGTGCAAACCAATCAATATTTGCCTATTGCAATTTTTTTTAACAAAAATATGTAGAAGAATGCATATCAGCCTAAACTGATGAATACATTTGATTTTTTATAATTTTTTGGGATATGTATTATAGCAGAGTAAGTAAAAATTTTTTTTATTTTTTCAAAATTGTTGGACTTTTTGGCAGAGGTGATCAAATACCACCAAAAGAAAACTCTATTTGTGGGGAAAAAAGCACGTCACTTGTGTCAGCTAAAGTGACACAGTGCCGTATCGCAAAAATGGCCTGGTCATTAAGGGGGCAAATCCTTCCGGGGCTGAAGTGGTTAATGAAAGTAGGTGATTTAAAAATAGTTATAGTGACTTTTGAATTACATTAACACATTGAAGTTTACATGAGATTTTAGTGATTGTGTTTATGTATACTTAAATTTTATGCCACATACACGTTTTTTGGATATCATGTAGCATCGTTTGGACAACATACGGAACTCTTGTGCTCCTTTTTTGTGGTAGCTGTTCTCCAGTTGATAAAAGTTACACTTTTTACATCATGGTGCAGCTCAATACTTAAGAGGATAGCATTTTATAAGTTACATATGTTACTACAATGTTAATTATTAAAGTGATTTCATTTTGGTATAGGGATTGGCCACCGTGCTGCAGCTCAGTTTCAGGGTCTTGGCAATCTTCATATAGCCTAGGCCATCTTTATGTAGAGAAACAACTCTTTTTTTCAGATCCTAAGAGAGTTCTTTGTCATGAGGTGCCATGTTGAACTTCCAGTGACCAGTATGAGATAGTGACAGCAAATTTAACACATCTGCTCCCCATTCACACCTGAAACTTTGTAACACTAATGCCGCGTACACACGATCCCAAATTCCAACAACAAAATCCATGGGATTTTTTCCGATGGATGTTGGCTAAAACTTGTCTTGCATACACATGGTCACACAATGTTGTCGGAAATTCGGAATGCCAAGAACGTGGTGACGTACGACGAGCCCAGAAAATTGAAGTTCAATAGCCAATGCGGCTCTTCTGCTTGATTCCGAGCATGCGTGGAACTTTGTGCATCGGAATTGTCTACACACAATCGGAATTTCCGACAACGGATCTTGTTGTCGGAAAATTTGAGATCCAGATCTCAAATTTTGTGTGTGTCGGAAATTCCGATGGAAAATGTCCGATGCAGCCTATACACGGTCAGAATTTCCGACAAAAAGCTCCCATCGAACATTTTCCGTCGGAAATCCGACCGCATGTACGCGGCATAACAAATCACATGACACCAGGGAAAATGGCTAATTGGCCTAATTTTCACTTAGGGGTGTACTCACTTTTGTTGCTAGCGGTTTAGACATTAAAGCGCTGTGTGTTGGGTTACTTTGAAGGGACAGCAAATTTACACTGTTATACAAGCTGTACACTCACTACTTTACATTGTACCATTGTACTTTACATTGTACCAAAGTGTCATTTCTTCAGTGTTGTCGCATGAAAAGATATAATAAAATATTTAGACAAATGTGAGTGTGTACTCACTTTTGTGAGATTCTGTACTTTTGCCATTAGGTGTCCCTCATTCACATCTCAGAAAGTTTGAAGGTATGCATTCATATGATTGTTATGTTTTACCAGGTGGATGGTCAAACCTCTTCGAGTGACAGTTTCAGGTTTAAGCTGCTGCAGGTTGCTCTCTGAGCTTTTGGACCTTCTTTAACTGTTGTGTTATTATGTAGGTCTATTGGCGTTGTTTGCTATGTTTCCCTTCTGTGTTGTACAGTAGTGATGGACGTACTTCCGACGGGACGTTTTGCGAACGCGAACCGCGAACGTGGCCGATAGTTCGCGAACCGTAACGTTCGCGGCTGGCCCCATTGACTTCAATAAGAGGCGAACTTTACAAACCTACAGGTCATATTTGCAGCCACAAAATAATTACTAGCTGTGCACACATAGTCCCACCACATGGCCAATGACATAACACATGTATGAGGTGAATCTGGGATCGACAACTACAAGCATTCTTTTTTTATATGTGAAATTCTGACAATTCAGGACTCTGGAGTGCATGAAGGCAATGGAGGAGAGGGAAGGTCAGGGTAGGCAAAGAAGAGGGTGCAGGATATGATCATCAGCACCGTGATATAGAGCACTGACACCTGCACCGTGATAGAGTCATCTGACACCAGCACCGTGATAGAGAGCACTGACATCAGCAGCGTGACATAAAGCACTGACACCAGCACCGTGATATACAGCACTGACACCTGCACCGTGATAGAGTGATCTGACACCAGCACCGTGATAGAGAGCACTGACATCAGCACCGTGATAGAGAGCACTGACATCAGCAGCGTGACATAAAGCACTGACACCAGCACCGTGATATAGAGCACTGACACCAGCACCGTGATAGAGAGCACTGACATCAGCAGCGTGACATAAAGCACTGACACCAGCACCGTGATATACAGCACTGACACCTGCACCATAAGCAGCCCCAGGAGGAAGTCAGCATAGCACAGGGATGGTGGGAGCCCCTCATAATGAGCATAGCACAGGGATGGTGGGAGCCCCTCATAATATGCACAGCAGAGGTACAGCCCCAGGAGGAAGTCAGCACAGCACAGGGATGGTGGGAGCCCCTCATAATAAGCAGCCCCAGGAGGATGTCAGCATAGCACAGAGATGGTGGGAGACCCTCATAATGAGCATAGCACAGGGATGGTGGGAGCCCCTCATAATATGCACAGCAGAGGTACAGCCCCAGGAGGAAGTCAGCACAGCACAGGGATGGTGGGAGCCCCTCATAATAAGCAGCCCCAGGAGGAAGTCAGCACAGCACAGGGATGGTGGGAGCCCCTCATAATAAGCAGCCCCAGGAGGAAGTCAGCACAGCACAGGGATGGTGGGAGCCCCTCATAATATGCACAGCAGAGGTACAGCCACAGGAGGAAGTCAGCACAGCACAGGGATGGTGGGAGAACCTCATAATAAGCAGCCGCAGGAGGATGTCAGCATAGCACAGGGATGGTGGGAGCCCCTCATAATGAGCATAGCACAGGGATGGTGGGAGCCCCTCATAATATGCGCAGCAGAGGTACAGCCCCAGGAGGAAGTCAGCACAGCACAGGGATGGTGGGAGCCCCTCATAATAAGCAGCCCCAGGAGGAAGTCAGCACAGCACAGGGATGGTGGGAGCCCCTGATAATAAGCAGCCCCAGGAGGAAGTCAGCACAGCACAGGGATGGTGGGAGCCCCTCATAATAAGCAGCCCCAGGAGGATGTCAGCATAGCACATGGATGGTGGGAGCCCCTCATAATGAGCATAGCACAGGGATGGTGGGAGCCCCTCATAATATGCACAGCAGAGGTACAGCCCTAGGAGGAAGTCAGCACAGCACAGGGATGGTGGGAGCCCCTCATAATAAGCAGCCCCAGGAGGATGTCAGCATAGCACAGGGATGGTGGGAGCCCCTCATAATGAGCATAGCACAGGGATGGTGGGAGCCCCTCATAATATGCACAGCAGAGGTACAGCCCCAGGAGGAAGTCAGCAACAGCACCGAGATAAAGAGCACTAACAGCAGCACTGATACCAGCAACTTGCTGCTGGGCCCCAAAAATATGACACTGCTCAACCTCTTCAAACAGGAGGGTACGGGCATATAGTACGGTGTGCTTTTTTTGTACAAGGAAGTGAGCCAAATGAAGAAAGAAGGCCTGTGTGCTCGATTAAAAAAATCGTTTATAGACATATACATGGTCTACTGGTCACATGTGTTGAATTCCTCCAAGATCCATGCCTCATTCATTTTTAGAAATGTGAGGTAGTTAACACTGTCGTGAGCTAGGCGAGTACGCTTATCGGTCACGATCCCCCCTGCTGCGCTGAACGTCCTTTTCGGACAGGACACTGGACGAGGGGCAAGCCAACAGTTCGATTGCAAATTGGGCAAGCTCTGGCCAGAGGTCAAGCCTGCCCACCCAGTAGTCCAGGGGTTCATCACTCCTCAGAGCGTCCACATCGGCCGTTAACCCGATGTAGTCGGACACCTGTCAGTCTAGGCATTCCCTGATGCTGGATCCGGATGACACCTGTCGATGGGTCGGCTGAAAGAATGACCTCATATCAGAAGTCACCAACACATCTTCAAACCGGCCTCTTTTTGCAGGCGCTGTTGGATTGGTACCCGCAACTCCTTCTCTGGGAGTGGGAATTGCTTCTCTGCCAGCGCACGCAAAAGCAGAATGCAGCATTTCTCGAAGCAAGGCCTGGAAGTGCTCCATTCTGACAGCCCTCTGTGATGGCGGTAACATTTCCGCCATTTTGTGTTTGTACCGGGGGTCTAAGTACGTTGCCACCCAGTACTGGTTCTTGACCCTTATGCTTTTTATACGGGGGTCCCTGTTAAAACACTGGAGCATGAAGGCCCCAATTTGCACTAAACTGGAAGCGGTGTGGTGGCCTGGCTCCTGCTCATCATCCAGGATAATGTCGTCCTCTTCATTCTCCTCTCCCCATCCACGCACAACAAGGTTTAAAGCATGCTCTTCTTGCTCCTCCTCATCCACCCCGGCACCATCCTCCTCTGACTCCTCTTCAGACTCCTGTTGTTCACTTGTCTCAGATAGAGTAGCCCCCCCTGGGAATTCATCCAGCATTGCGACTTCCTCATCTTCCCGCTCCTGCTCCTCCACAGCTTGATCAATGACACGACGCAATGCATGCTCCATAAAGAAGGCATAAGGTACCATGTCACTGATGGCGCCATGGCTGTGACTGACCAGTTTGGTGATCTCCTCAAATGGCCGCAGAAGTCTGCATGCGTCGTGCATGAGCAGCCACTGGTGCGGTGAAAAAAAAACCAGCTCCCCAGAACCTGTTCTGCCGCAGAGTTCATACAGGTAGATGTTAACTGCACGTTTCTGCTGGAGCAGCCTATCAAGCATATAGAAGGTAGAGTTCCATCGCGTCGGGCAATCGCAAATAAGACGTCTGACCGGCAGATTGTGTCGCCGCTGAATGTCAGCAAGGCGAGCCATGGCCGTGTAAGATCTTCTGAAATGGGCCGAGATTTTCCTTGCCTGCCACAAGATGTCCTTAACCCCAGGGTATTTGACAACGAATCGCTGCATGACCAAGTTTAAGACGTGTGCCATGCATGGCATGTGCGTAATTTTGCCCTATTTCAATGCGCTAAGCAGATTGGCACCGTTGTCACACACCACTTTACCAACTGTCAAATTGAGCGGTGTTAGCCACTGATCTGCCTGTGAACGCAAAGCTGAAAGGAGTGCCGAGCCAGTGTGGCTGTTGCCTTCCAGGCACAACAGACGCAGCACGGCATGGCAACGTCTCACCTGGCATGTCGAATAGGTTCTGGGGAGCTTGGGCGGCGCAGTGGAAGAGACACTAGCAGTGGAAAAGGAGGAGTCAGCCGAGGAGGAGAGGGAGGAGGATGGAGTAGGAGGAGGAGGAGGAGAAGAAGAGCCAGGCCTGCATGCAATCCGTGGCGGTAAAACCAAATCTACACGGGTGCCACGGGTTATGTTATATCCTCTGTGTTGTGAGAGACACAAGACTCTGGTCTGGAACAATGGAAGTTTATTTCCAGTACTCACTGTACACTGCAACATGCATCTCAGGACAGTACATCTTATTAGGCTCTTACATGTGTCCAAGATGGCTACTATACCCCTTGACCCTTGGCATCACTCCAGGGTGGAGCCAGCCTTAAAGTGGCAGTACATGTGAAACCCTTTAGGTATAACACCTTCCATCCATCCCTAAAAAAAAACAAAAAACAAAACAAAAAAAAAAAAAAAAAAAAAACAAAACGAGAAAAGGCACAAAACATTAACTAATAACTGTCCAATAACAGTCCTCCAAACACAGGAGATGCACAGGACTTTTCCTGCATCCAGATGTGAGAGGAAGATTCCAGGGACAGTTGCGGGGATACAATGTCATTGGATCACTTTCGGTGGCCCCGTCGAAAGTCTCGTAACCGGTCTTGAAGCTGAAACCGGTCAGGAGGGCGACAGTGTCGTTGAGGGCGGGCACCCATCGACTCGGGATCGGAGGAAACAGGGTCGACTGGAATGGGCACTGGCGGTGCCAAGAAGGGATCCCCCAGCTCAGTGGGTGAACCAACCTCCGGACCAGGGCTGGAGGGCTCTGTTGGAGCTGAGTTCAAAAGATCAGAGTCCCCCCAATCATCAGTTCCCATGCATCCTGATCCGCTGGGAGCAGTTCCTTGCAACACTGGTGGTTCAGCCGGCGTCAGGGATTCATGCAGTTGAAAACGAGGGCGCAGTTGGTCCGCATGCCTTCTGCAAATGGAACCATCTTCCAGGCAGACCCTATACATCTTGGGTCCCAAAGTCTCTGCAATGACAGCAGGAAGCCAACGGGTGTTGGAGGCCCCATAAGATCGGGCCCATACCTTTTGTTGGGCTGTGAATCGGGGGATCTCATGGTGTTTGACCATCTTGTCTTGGGACTGCAGTACATGTTCCTGGACTGTTTGTGGGCGAAGCATGTCCAAAACAGTCCATGGCTGCCGACCCAGAAGGAGTTCTGCTGGAGTTTTCCCAGTGGTTGCATGTGGTGTGTTTCTGTAAGCAGAAAGGAAGGAGTCCAGCTGCTGGGGTGACAGGGACTGCTGTTTACTTGTAGCCACTGTAGCTTTGAAATAGCGTTTAAAAGTCTGCACAAACCGCTCTGCTTGACCATTTGTAGCTGGGTGGTAAGGTGCGGTCAACTTGTGCTTGATGTTGTGGGCAGTCAAGAAACGCTGAAACTCCTGACTGGTGAATTGGGCACCGTTGTCTGTGACGATTTCTCTGGGGTATCCAAATGTAGCAGCGAGATGTAACAGTATGGAAACTGTTGCCTTAGTTGTTGGCTGAGTAACAGGAATGACCTCAGGCCACTTTGAATGGGCGTCCACTATGATCAAGAAGGTGTGTCCCCTGATCGGACCTGCAAAGTCCAAGTGTAGTCGAAACCAAGGAACCGTGGGCCAAGTCCAGGGCTGGACGCACCCTCGAGGAGGGTCTCTTGCAGTTTGTGCACATCCAGCACAAGCATTCACATATGTTGTGATATCCGAGTCTAAGTTTGGCCACCACACATAGCCTCGGGCCTTTTGTTTCATACGTGTGCCCCCGGGATGACCAGTATGTAGCAAGTCCAGAATGTGTCTCCGGAGGGTCTGTGGAATGATCACTCGGTCTCCCCATAAAACACAGTTACCAGCCACAGTTAATTCCATACGCCTACGGAAATAAGGTTCATAATCCTGTGTGACGGTTGCAGGCCAACCGGACCGTACCCAGGAGAGTATTGTTTTCAGAAAGGTATCCTTGGCTGTATGGGCTGCTATCTCCCCAGAAGACAAGAAGGACAGGCTGGTGTAACGACAACTCTTGACCGGTGGAGAGGAGTCCATTGACCTCCCTGTCAGTCGGGACATTGCGTCCGCATTAGCATTGGCATCATGAATTGGCATTTTGCTAAGTTCACTTTCAGACCCTGCTCTTGGAGTCTTTCCAACACAAGCTCCACGTTTTGCTTGTGTTCCTGGTCCGTCCGTCCCGTGATGAGCATGTCATCTAACAGGCACTGAGTGAAAGGAATGTCCGCCAAAATCTCATCCATCTTCCGTTGCCAAATGGCTGGGGCAGAGGCTACACCAAACACCATCCGATTGTACTCATACAGTCCCTTGTGGGTGTTGATGGTCAGAAACTTGCGGGAAGAAGGATGGACCTCAAACTGTAAATATGCTTGTTTGAGATCAAGCTTGGTGAACTTTTGACCCCCTGCAAGAGAGGCAAAAATGTCATCTACTCTGGGTAGAGGATACTGGTCTATTTCCAGTTGGGAGTTCAGTGCCATGCGGAAATCACCACAAATGCGCAAGTCCCCATTCGCTTTCTTCACTGGTACAACAGGTGATGCCCACTCGCTGTGCTCTACCTTTGAGATGACACCTTGTTCCTCCAGCCGACTCAGTTCTGCTTCCACTCCTGCTCGGAGTGCGAAAGGTACTGTGCGAGCTTTGAAGAACTTAGGCTGGGCGTTGGGTTTCAGCTTGAGTCTCACACAGTCATGCTTTATTTTTCCCAACTGGTCATCAAAGATCTTTGGGAACCGCTGCTTCAGGGACACCACCCATCCCTCATTATCCCCTAATGGAATTGTCACAGTGTTACAGGGATTTATGGCGATGTCTGGCATACCAAAGTGAGCAATCCAGTCTCTCCCAAAGAGAGGGGGTCCCCCATTCTCTAGTATATATAATGGCAGTCTCTTTGTCTGACCCTTGTACAATACCTGCACTTTTGCATAACCCAGTGGGTGGAGTATCTGCTTTGAGTATGTCTGCAGTTTGATTGGCGTTGGGCGGACAGTTGTTCGGGTCTGAAGTTGTCTCCATTGTTTCTGAGTGATAACTGAAACTGCTGCTCCTGTGTCTACATCCATCTTTAGTTTCTTTCCCTCAATGGTTACCTCTACAGTCATTGCAGAGGGTGCTGAATGCATATGATGTATGTCTAAACTGTGGAGCACTTCCTCATCCTCTGACTCAGATGATGATGTATATCTTCCCACCATATAGGTCTTTGTCTTGGGGTTCAGAGGTTGTTTATCTCGCACCTTCTTGCTCCGGCAAACTCGTTTCAGATGTCCTGTTTTACCACAATTATGACAGGTCTGATCCTTAAACCTGCAGACTTTGTGATCATGGTCTGTATTCCCACAACGGTAGCAAGCTGACCCCCGGCTTGGTGGAGGTCTGTATTTCCAGTTTGCAACTGTGGGCTTGACTGCTGTTCTGAAAACTTCTTGTTTCACCTCTTCTCTTCTGCCCTGAGAGTTCAATTCCTCTGTATCTTTCACAGCCATTTCCATCATTGAAGCTATCTCAATAGCCTTTGCAAGGGTAAGGTCTTTCTCTGTTAACAGTCTCTTTTGGCTAGAGTCACAATTCAGTCCCATGACAAACTTATCTCTCAGTGCAGTAGGTAGGTACTCCCCAAAAGAACAGGTAGAGGCTAGTCTGCGAAGGGCGAGCACATAAGCTTTAATTTCTTCACCTGGCTGCTGCTGCCTCTGATAAAAACGAAATCTTTCTGCAATCTCTAATGGTTTAGGCTGGAAGTGACCCTCTAACAGTGTCAGGAGCTCTGCCAATGTCTTAGTTGCTGGTTTTACAGGGGAAAGGAGATCCCTGAGAGTGTCATATGTCTGAGCACCGACCACTGTCAGAAATACTGCTACTTGCCTTTCACCTGGGATGCCATTTGCACTGAAATACTGTTCCAGTCTCTCCACCCAGGAACTCCAGGATGTCTGTTCTCCATCAAATTCACTTAATGTCCCGATCAATGACATTTTCCTGCTGGGATCTGTGATTGCTTTTATCCAGGTAACAATCCACAATGTCTTTGTCTCTCTCTCAGACTGATAGACACTTTGTAAATCCCATCCTCGTCGCCACTGTTATATCCTCTGTGTTGTGAGAGACACAAGACTCTGGTCTGGAACAATGGAAGTTTATTTCCAGTACTCACTGTACACTGCAACATGCATCTCAGGACAGTACATCTTATTAGGCTCTTACATGTGTCCAAGATGGCTACTATACCCCTTGACCCTTGGCATCACTCCTGGGTGGAGCCAGCCTTAAAGTGGCAGTACATGTGAAACCCTTTAGGTATAACAGGTTACATGCTTGACGGCCGTCAGAAGGTTCACCCAGTGGGCAGTAAAAGTGATATACCTTTCCTGCCCGTGTTTGCTAGACCACGTGTCTGTGATCAGATGTATCTTGGCACCGACACTGTTTGCCAGAGATACATTCACTTGCCGCTGAACATGGCCATATAGCTCTGGGATGCCCTTCTGTGAGAAATACTTCCTTCCTGGGACCTTCCATTGTGGTGTTCCAATGGCCACAAATTTTCAAAAGGCCCCCGAGTCCACCAGTTTATATGGCAGTAGTTGGCGGGCTATGAGTTCTGACCAGCCGTCAACCATTGGGCAAGAGGGTTATCCGGCGTCATCATTTTTTTACGCTCGAAAGCCTGCCTTTTTGCAGAAAAACGTGAGCTTGGCTTGATGGAAGGTGGTGTGGAGGACAATTGTGAGGAGAGAGGAGAAGGAGAAGTAGAAGATGAGGCTGGATGGTAAGAGCCTGGAGTGTGGCTTTGTGTGTTCCGTTGCTCCCACTGGGCTCAGTGATGGCAGCTCATGTGCCTTCTTAAGGCGGTCGTCCCTAGGTGAGTGTTGGGCTTACCGCGACTAATGCGTTGACTGCAAAGATTGCAGATGGCAACACTATTGTCAGCAGCGGACACGTTAAAAAAAGCCCACACTGCAGAGCCATGTGCCAGCATCCTGGGAGCGCCAGATGTGACCGTACATGGTCGATGACTCGCTCCTGATACATTAGCAGTCTGCTTTGTCCCTCCTGTGCAATGTAAGTTATTCCTGCTTCTCCTCCCTATCTGATGGTCCATATCTCCCTCTGAACCCCCCTCCTCTTCCTCTCTTGTGGGCACCCACGTGACATCACTAGACACGTCATCATCGACGTCACCTTCCCCACTGCTATAAGTAGAGATCTCGGAGTAGGCAGCAACACCGGGGACCAACCTCCTCCTTGGGCTGATCTGGGTACTGTCGTCAGACTGCTGAGTCTCGGTTCTTGCTACCTCCTCTTCCTGATCCAATGCCAAGAGTGGCTGCGGAAAATAATTCCTGTGACTCAAGAGGAAGGTATATGGTGGTGGTGGTGGTGGTGGTAGTGTCTTTGGGGGTGCACATAGCAGAGAGTGAAGAAGAGGGTGCAGATTGAGAGGATGAGGAGGGTGCAGAAGAGTAATGCCGCGTACACACGTAGCCGACTATCCCTCGGACTTTCCGAACGAGCTACTTGCCCACACACGGCACTTTTTCAGCGGACTAATACGGCGTACTAAGTCCGCCGTACTATCCGCCCTACTTTTGAAATGAACGGACTCGCCCACACACGCGGAGGAAAGTCCGCTCATTTCGAGCGCGTCTCCAGGTAGGCGGGGCCTGCGACGTCTCCTTCGCGGGCCCCGCCTACCTGGAGACGCGCTCGAAATGAGCGGACTTTCCTCCGCGTGTGTGGGCGACTCAACAGTCTGACGACAGTACCTGGTATGGACTTAAAGGGGAACCCCAACGCTGAAAAAAATCGGCGTGGGGTCCCCCCAGGTCCACATCAGATCCTTGTCCAAGCACGCTACCCGGCCGGCCAGGAAAGGGGGGGACAAGCGAGCGCCCCCCCTCCTGAGCCGTACCAGGACGCGTGCCCTCAACATGGGGGGTGCCTTGGGGAAGGGGGGGCCGCGTGATGTTGATGAGGACAAGGGCCTCTTCCCGACAAAATTAGTTTTCAGATTTCGTTTAGTTTTCTACCGAATTCGAAAAATCGGCCACATTCGAAAATATTTCTACCGGATTCGAAATTATTTCAACATGATTCGACATTATTTCAACCACATTCGAAAATATTTTGTGACCCGACTTTAGGGCCATGTATCTCGGGGTCACTTGGTGCTAGATATGTTGTAGTGCTAGTACAATTGTGTTTGCATACCAAATTTGGGGTTTCTAGCTATAAGTGACCCCGAGATATGTGGCCCCAAAATCGGGTCGCAAAATGTCATTCTCTGCTCTAATAACTAATAACATTTTGCGACCCGAATTTGGGGCCACATATATCGGGGTCACTTATAGCTAGAACCCCCAAATTTAGTATGCAAACACAATAATACTAGCACTACAACATATCCAAATTTGAAGTGTCTAGCACCAAGTGACCCCAAGATACATGGCCCTAAAGTCAGGTCACAAAATATTTTTGAATGCGGTTGAAATAATGTCCAATCATGTTGAAATAATTTCGAATGCAGTTGAAATAATGTCGAATCATGTTGAAGTAATTTTGAATGCATTCGAAATTATTTCAACATGATTCGACATTATTTCAACCACATTCGAAAATATTTTGTGACCCGACTTTAGGGCCATGTATCTCGGGGTCACTTGCTAGAAACTCCAAATTTGGATATGTTGTAATGCTAGTACAATTGTGTTTGCGAATTACGGCTATAGAGCAGGCGCTTTAGTCCGGGAGGCCGTCCCTGGAGGTCCTGGTGTTTACTTCCGCAATGCGCGCCGCCGTGGGCGCGCATCGGGAATTGTGTGTTTGCCGTGTCCCCCGGAGACAGGCAAACACAGATCGCTGTAAACGGCCAATCACAGCGGCCGTTTACAGCGCAATCGGTGTGTCCAATGTGAGATGATCTCATATGTAAACATATGAGATCATCTCTCAGCGCCACTCTCCCTCCTCACACAGACAGCGTGGGAGAGGGGAGAGATGAACGGCTGCAGCGGCCGTAAGTAGGAAAATAAAAAAATAAATTAAAAAAAGTGCCATCTGCCCCAGTGCCATCCTCCCCCAGTGCCATGCTCCCCCAGTGCCATCATCCCCCAGTGCCATCCTGCCCCAGTGCCATCCGCCCCAGTGCCATCCTGCCCCAGTGCCATCCTGCCCCAGTGCCATCCACCCCAGTGCCATCCTCCCCCAGTGCCATGCTCCCCCAGTGCCATCATCCCCCAGTGCCATCCTGCCCCAGTGCCATCCGCCCCAGTGCCATCCTGCCCCAGTGCCATCCTGCCCCAGTGCCATCCACCCCAGTGCCATCCTGCCCCAGTGCCATCCACCCCAGTGTCATCCGCCCCAGTGCCATCCGCCCCAGTGCCATGCTCCCCCAGTGCCATGCTCCCCCAGTGCCATCATCCCCCAGTGCCATCCTGCCCCAGTGCAATCCGCCCCAGTGCCATCCTGCCCCAGTGCCATCCTGCCCCAGTGCCATCCACCCCAGTGCCATCCTGCCCCAGTGCCATCCACCCCAGTGTCATCCGCCCCAGTGCCATCCACCCCAGTGCCATCCACCCCAGTGCTACCTGCCCCCAGTGCCACCTGTTAGTGCTATCTGTCCCCAGTGCCACCTGTTAGTGCATATCTGTCCCCAGTGCCACCTGTTGTCAGTGCCATTTGTCCCCAGGGCCATCTGTCATCAGTGCCACGTATAAGTGCCATCTGTCATCAGTGCCATGTGTCATCAGTGCCACATAGTGCCATCTGTCATCAGTGCCACATATTAGTGCCATCTGTCATCAGTGCCATGTATCAGTGCCATTTTTCATCAGTAACACCTGTCAGTGTCACGTGCCATCTGTTGTCAGTGTCACGTGTCATCAATGCCACTTATCAGTGCCATCTGTCATCAGTGTCACGCGTCATTGGTGCCACGTATTAGTGCCATCTGTCATCGGTGCCACGTATTAGTGCCACGTATTAGTGCCATCTGTCATCAGTGCCACGTATTAGTGCCACGTGTCATCAGTGCCACGTATAAGTGCCACGTGTCATCAGTGCCACGTATAAGTGACATCTGTCATCAGTGCCACATATTAGTGCCATCTATCATCAGTGCCACGTGTCATCAGTGCCACGTATAAGTGTCATCATTGCCACGTATCAGTGCCATCTGTCATCAGTGTCACGTGTCATTGTCCTGGTGCTCCAGGGCCTTCAAAGTGTAATAGGTAGTCAACAAGTTAGATGTGTAATTTATGCTCCTAGAACACCTGATGGCGCTCCCTGCATGTTGTGCCTCTCTATGTGGCCAGGCTCTGAAAAAGTCCCACACATGTGGTATTGTAATACTCAGGAGGAGTAGCAAATTTTTTTGGGGGGTGTCATTTGTGGTATACACATGCCATGTGAGAGAAATAACCTATTACAATGACAATTTTGTGGAAAAAAATAAAAAAAATTAAAAATCTTAATTTTGCAAAGAATTGTGGAAAAAAAATGACAACATCAAAAAGCTCACCATGCCTCTTACTAAATACCTTGGAATGTCTACCTTCCAAAAAGGGGTCATTTGGGGGGTATTTGTACTTTCCTGGCTTGTTCGGGTCACAAGAAGCGAGATAGGCCACCAGTACATCAGATGTGATCGATTTTGTGCGATTCGCACCACAGCTTGTAGACTCTCTAACTTTCACAAAGACCAAATAATATCCACTAGTTTGGGTTATTTTTACCAAAGATATATAGCAGTATAAATTGTGGCCAAAATTTATGAAGAAAAAATAATAATTTGCATAATTTTGTCACAGAAACAAAGAAATATGCGTTTTTTTTCAAAATGTTTGGTCTTTTTTCATTTATAGCGCAAAAAATAAAAACCCCAGAGGTGATCAAATACCACCAAAAGAAAGCTCTATTTGTGGGAAAAAAAGGACAAAAAGTTCATTTGGGTACAGTGTTGCATGACTGAGTAATTGTCATTCAAAGTGTGAGAGCACCGAAAGCTGAAAATTGGTCTGGGCAGGAAGGGTGTTTAAGTGCCCAGTAAGCAAGTGGTTAAAGCAACAGTGTAAAAATGAAAAAATAAATATAAAATAAAATGAAGTAGTTATATTGTGTCTGTGTGCATTAAAATTGAGTGTGAAAAACCTCTATGCAAATATCATGTGACATAAAAAAATTGCAACACCCACCAATTTATTCTCTAGGGCCTCTGCTTTAAAACATACATAATGTATGGCCCTTGAGATAAAGGTGTAGGGATTTAGATATTTACCACCACTGAGCCATTCAGAATATTGAGATAATATTATGGAACAATTATATACAAAACCCAAGGCTCAGGAGACTTGGAAATATCCAAATTAACATGTGCTGTTTCCATTGGTGCTGGAAATGTTTGGGCTATCTGGGAATTGTTGAGCTTTGCACTCCTAAGCACACTGTAGCAAAGCATCCTCCACAATGTAAATGGATGCTAGCGCATGCTCATGCAGTTGCATTTGATTGATAACAAGTATTATTATTGTTATTATTATTCAGGATTTATATAGCGCCAATAGCGCAGCGCTTTACAATATGAGGGCAGACAGTACACTTACAATACAAATCAATACAGGAGGGATGAGAGGGCCCTGCTCACTTTAACCTAAGTTGTAAAATATTATCTTGTACATGGTACAACAATCAATTTTTAGTGGTGAGGAAATGATCTCAAATAAACGTATAGTAATTTATAGAATAGATCATTTTGAAGTTACTAGAATAAAAGATGACAATTATTTTCCGACAAAGCAAATATATGTAAAGGTCTATATGACTAGGTATTAGATTAATTCCCACTTTTAAAAAGAGAAGAGAGACCTTTTCATTAAAATTAGCAAAGCAGATTTACTAAAGGAGTAGAGGCTATTCACTTAGAAAAGTAAATGTTAAATAAGGTGAAGCTGTGTTCCCTTTAAATACCCAGTCATCTGCTAACACATTTTTTTTTAATAAATTTGCTTGTACATGATGGACTGTTCAAAGTGAAGACAGTTTTACATACTAACATCAACTAGCATTTACTGCGTAGTTATTTGAAAGTGTCAGGACCCTCAAAGTGTGCTTTTACTGCTGAGGGCTCTTCCAGCATGCAGACATTTATGAAACGTACAGAAGCACTTCATGTCATTATCCCCATACTCAACCATTATGACAGCCCTCAGCTATTCAAGTGAATCTCTTTGGCAGTGTAAGAAGAAAATCCATACGTTTGATGACTCAGCACTGCAAAGATCCACTCTTTACTGCTGAGCTGCCCTTTTTAACCCACAACGATACAGCTGAATAAAATCTTAAAACAAACAATAAATACATAGATGTAAATTGTTATCCAGACACATTTTTTTTTCCTTTGGAAAGGATGGGTAAAGCAGAGTAAGGATTAGAACCCTTGTTAGGTCTTCACTGCTATTTGGGGCTCCATTACAGATATTTCCCTTCCCCGGAGAGATTTTTCTCCTCGCCATATAAAAATCTAACCCTGGTTTGCTTTTATTTTCTTTTTGTGTTCCTGTTGCAGAATTTCCTACACTTCCTCTCTGGTTATACTGCTGGAATTGTAAAAGTAAGTAGATGGAAGTCTCTCTAATGGAGCCCCAGGTAGCAGTAAATCTTCCCACTCTATCCAAAACCTAATCCAGTTTTTGGCCGGGTTGAAATGTAAAAGTGGTTATTCCTACCTCATGTAGGAAGTAATAGCAGTGCATGCCCCATCACCAGTAAAAAAAGTAAGCATTTGAGGGTTGTAAATGTTATTATTTTTGTAGCATCAGCAAGGTGGCGTGGTGTTGCTAACGTTTATTTTTTCTTTTAGGACTACTTTAAAGTGAACCCAACATAAAGACAAACTTTGCAATATAATTGCATGTAAGATAAAGCATGCTTACCTTGAAGTGCAACCAGTTACAGCAGTCCCTGATGATGTATTTTACGATGAAACACAATGGGCGGAGTTTATCAGGCTGACATCATCATTACGCCAATGGACGGATACATTTTCTGTATCTTGCATGCTGTTTTACTTTTTTTCTTAATGTTAGTACCCATTGTTTTATTGCATTTATTTACATTTAATTATATATTTTATTTATACAGGTTACTATGAGCCTTGTACTCTACTTCTTTATTGTGTGTACATCACATTACTGAGGAGGTACCATTCTTGTTGTGCAGTGGCTTGTGAACCAAGTGCAAGTGATCATCTTTATGGCGGTTTTCATAGGATGTCCCATGTACGCTTTTGACCTTTTTTTTTCATGAGGTCTTAAGCTTCTGGTAAGAGGCTTGCATTCTTCTGGTGGTAGAAACACTGAAATGGTCACATGTGATTATATTTCTCACTCAGCACATTATATTAGACTTTTTGGGGCATATATTATTCTCATGTATTGTGCAATATTTCATGGCTGGTTTTGTGGCATATTTGATTTCTATACACTGTGTAACATTTATTGCTACTTTCTCACTGTTTTATTTAAACGGAAAGCGCAGCACTAATCGTCATAGCAAGAGATAGCCTGACTGCTGCACACCTCACCCAGCCTGAGTGGTTAGCAGGTAAAAGCAGCCTAAGCCCCTGTACACACGGTCGGAGATTTCCACAACCAAATCCGTCGGATTTTGCCCGTCGGATGTTGTCCGCTGGATCTTGTCCGAAACTGTTGCATACACACGGTCGGACAAAGTTGGCGAAAAATCAGATCTTTCAGAACGTGATGACGTAATTTTGTTACGATGGGACTACATTCAGGCTAGTAGCCAATAGCTTTGATGTAGGAATTTGATCTGAGCATGCGTGGCACTTGGTCCGATCAAAATTCTCTACACATGATCGGAGTATGTCCGATCGGCTCAGTTGGTCGGGAAATATTTCCAACATGTTGGAAAATTGGGTCCGACGGATATTCCGATGGAATCAGTCCGATGCATACCACACACAGTCGGATTATCCGACGACACGGTCCGATAGGACACATTCCGAAGGATTCTCCGACCGTGTGTACAAGGGCTAAGAGCAATTCATCCAGATCACAACTCCAACATGTTTTCCCCCGTCCCCACAGCTTAATCATGGAGATGAGGGTCTGGTGGTGGCAGTGGAATAAATACAATTATTAGCCACCTAAATATTGATGTAGGTAAACCACTCAAAAAATGTAAAGATACAGGTGAGTGATGAAGTGCACCATGTAGCATATGAGTCTAAGCCCCTGAAAAGCAACCACGGTCAGTAACTTCACATGTAACAATAATGAGAACTGATAGACAATTTAGAGTCACGCATACACTGGTACAAAAATTATGTTTAATCTTTTCTATTGGTTTTGTGGTCACAATAAAATGTATCGACAAAAGCAAAAACATGTCAGTAAATACAAATGGGTCAGAGGAGCTTGAGCATACTAATGCTTGTGACTGTAGATAATGTATAGCAAGAATACAAGTATCAAGAAAAATCAGGCCACATACATATGGAATAGGAAGCATCCTTCATTCCCATAATACAATTAACATCAAACAAGATACAAACACATGGGTCTTAATAGCAGGAGGGAGAACAAAACGTATAGCTATGTATTAGGGGTGTGGTGTGAACACATATAATCCTATAGAAACAGCACCACTGAAAGTAAGTATTTTGACAGATCAGCAAAATGAGTATATCCAGGAGCAGCAAACAGAAAAAAAAAGAAGAAGAAAAATGATATATGATCGATAATAAAAATAAGGGAAAGGGAGGAAAAGCCATGAATATCTATAGAGACAACACAAGATGACATAGGCTGATGAGAGGATCCCAGGATGACCCAACAGGCTAAAGCAAGGTAGAGGTAAATGTATCAGAGGTAGATCAATACTGAAAATTATTCTAGTCAAAATTAGTTTGAGAGTCGGATTTTTCTTCATCCCATGCTACCATATTCTCCAAGTATTCAATTTGGTTCATTTTACAAGCCCAAGTGGCTAAGGTTGGTAGGTCTAGTTGGTCCCAACATCTGGCAATAACAAAACTATCTGCAGACTAGAAAAATCAAATCAGACTCTTTTTGATCTGTTAAGAGGAGCCTGACATTAAGGATAAAACTGTGAGCTGGGGTTGGTTGGGGAAGGTATCACCCACCAGGTCAGCATACAACTGCAAAATCTTTTCCCAAAAAAGGGCAAGACGTGGGCAAGTGCCCCAGATATGAGTCATAGTTCCAGGAGCCTGCAAGCAGTGCATAAGTAAGGGATAGTAGGGTCAATTTTATGGAGAATGGAGGGGCAGCGATACCACCTGGAGAGTATATGATAATTGCAGTCTTTGGCAATGGAAGATGCTGAAAGCTTATAGGAAAGTGCAAATATTTTAGGCCACTCCAGTTCATCTGCCAGTATATTTCATTCCCGTTCCCATTTGGATGGATTTAAAAGTAAGTTTGGGTAGAACTCCCTTAATAAGGTTTGATATAGCAGGGAAAGCGGGTGGTCAGGTTTGGAGGATTGGGAGATCAGTGACTTAAACTCTGTAGTAGGTCTAGTCAGGGTATCCAGAGAGGAGTACCATTTAAGGAAATTTTGTAGCTGAGTATATTCCAGCCAAGCACTCTGTGGTTTGCGACAATCAGGGATGATTCGGGAAAGCAAATTTTCATCATATAAAACATGGCACAAAAAGCCAATTTTCCATCACATAAAACATGGCACAATAGAGGGTTATCATTTTTCTGCCAAGAATTTGTTTTAGATCTAGACAGGTTTGGGGTAAAAGAAGCATTGCCGAACAGAGGGGTTGAGGGGCTCAGTCTTGATGAGAGCAGTCTCATACACAAGTACCTGTCCCATATATGTAAGGTAGTGCTAACACTTGGGGAAAGAGAGGGTGGACTGGCTAATCCTCGTTTATTATTTTGTCAGATGTATGAACGAATGGGATCGTGAACAGAGCAAAATGACGCTGGGGTGGAGAATAGGAGGACGGCTTGAAACATATATAAGAGTTTGGGCAAGAAATCAATTTTGATAACGTTTATACAGCCAAACCATGAAATGTGGGGTTTTTCATAAGAGGAAAGACAGTCACGACTGTTACGTAACAGAGGGGCATAGTTAAGGTCCTTCATGGCAGATAGATCATATGGGATTTGAACGCTTAAATATTTTATGGCTTTGTTTTGCCATTTAAATGTAAAGTTGCTTTGACGTCTAGATATATCAGGGTAGGGTAAGGAGATATTCAAGGCCTCAGTCTTATCATAATTAACTTTAAAATTGCTTACAAACTCTTGAAATACATTCAGGGCCGGTGCTACCACTAGGCAAACTAGGCAGCCGCCTAGGGCACACTTCTGCTGGGGGCGCCGGGTCATTGGTGTTCCTACTCTCTTCTCTCTGCAGCAAGCAACTAAGTCTCAGCATCAGCAGGCAGCCACCTTCGCACATAGTGTCAGAGGTGCAGCCCGACTCCCGAATGACTTCAAGCAAATAAACGTTCATTGATGGGCATTGGTAGGCTGCATTGATGGGTGTTGGTAGGCTGCATTGATTGGCGTTGGTAGGCTGCATTGATGGGCGCTGGTGAGGCTGCATCGATGGGCGCTTCATTAAAAAGGTGTGGTATACATGGGCAGAGGAAAGGGGGTGGAGTCAGGGGTGGAGCCAGGGGGCGGCAAAATTAGGTTTCGCCTAGGGTGTTAAAAATCCTTGCACCAGCCCTGAATGCATTAATTATAGAGGGGATAGAGATGTGGGGGCTGGTTATGTTAAACAAAATGTCATCTGCGGAGAGTAGAAGTTTGTAATGACTGTGACCTATCGAGAGACCCTTAATATCGGGGTCTTGTCGTAGGGCAATAGTGAAGTGCTCCAGGGACAAAACGTAGAGCAGAGGGGAAAGAGGGCACCTCTGTCGAGTGCCATTGTGGATCCAAATAGGATGTGAGAGGGGGCCATTGGATTGGACTCTTGCAGATGGATGTCCATAAAGGGCTAATATTTTATGGAGCAAGTTCGGGCCAAGGCCTATCTGTCGCAATGTATGTTCAAGAAATGTCCAGTTAACCCGGCCAAATAAATTTTCGCCATCTAACCGGTACAAAAAGTACATAGGAACTAAAAACAATAAGTGGAAACAATTTGTAAAAAAGTATTGCATATGAAATGCAATGAATTCAATTTTTTTATAAATTTTGTTTAGTTATTGGTGTAGTATGAAAAAAAAAAAAAAACACGTCTTAGAAGACAGGAGAGAAGCTTAGGTGGCGAGGATGGAGATTGCGCCATGATAATAAACCTGGTTGGTAAAAAAACAAAAGCTAAGGCCCCATACAATATCTCCCATACCAACAATAATATTCAATACACAAACATTAAGGGGAAATATTGTGTGAGATAGGGGGGTCAAAACTAGCACAATCTAAGGACACAATAAGCTTGGATGAGTCTATTTACAGCAGGAGTGCCCAACCAGTGGGGCGCGGAGCCCTCTGATGTGGGATGGAATAGAATAGAATACTGTTATTAAAGGTCAGTTTATTACTAAAATCAGTGTATATATATGCATGTCTGTTCTGCAGTGGTTACTGGGCTGCTTTCAAACGAATCCACAGATGCAGAGCAATGCACCTGCGGGTTACCTGCACTGAGCCATAGACTTCTGTTATTACTTGCGAGTTTGGTGAGCTTTCTGAAAGTGCACCAAACCTGCAGAATATAAGTCTATTGCAAAGTGCAGAAAAGCCAAAGGTACACTGCGTTGCACCCGCGGTGTGGGTAAACCGCAGCGCATTAGTGTGAAAGCAGCCATAGGCCTCTTTCCCACGGTCAGTCCGATCCAATTAGCCGATGGACCTGCCATCCGCCTGCTCCGCTGATTGTTACCAAGTCACGTAAGTGGCCCTTGTGCTTCAAAAGGTTGGGCACCCCTGATTTACAGGATTCACTTCAGTGAATAAATGGTCTCCAACTGAGAAAAAAAGGGGAATAATATGGATAGTCTGTGTAGATTCACGAGATATCATGGAATCCAGCAGAGATGATGTACACTGTATATGTAAATGGAAAAATAAGTTCACAGGAATCATTTGAATGCTGAACTCTGTGTGGTTAAATATTACAAAATAGTCCACAGAAACAAGTAACCTTGAGGCAAGATTAAAGGCAAATGTTAGAAATGTTTTCAATCCTGATCTGATGAAATGTGTATGAGAGAATGGTGATGAAATTGGCTCTTTATCACATGACTGGCTGTGTCCAATCACAGCCGGTCACAGAATGTAAACAAACCGCAGTAATGAGATGTTACTGGGTTCTCCTCCTCACACATCAGTGTGTGAGGAGGAGATTGCGGTAACATCTCGTTACCGCCTAGTGTACACACCAACCACACTGATTACCCCCCCAATAAAGAGGACCTGTCACCAGCCATCAAAGTACCTGTCATCACCCATCAAAATACCTGTCATCACCCATCACAGCCCATCTGAGTACCCGAGTACCTGTCAGCCCATCTGAGTACCAGAGTACCAGTCCCAGCCTATCTGAGTACCTGAGTACCTGTCCCAGCCCATCTGAGTAGACGAGTACCTGTCCCAGCCCATCTGAGTACCCGAGTACCTGAGTACCCATCAGCCAATCTGAGTACCTGAGTACCTGTCAGCCCATCTGAGTACCCGAGTACCTGAGTACCTGTCAGCCCATCTGAGTACCCGAGTACCTGAGTACCTGTCAGCCCATCTGAGTACCCGAGTACCCAAGTACCTGTCAGCCCATCTGAGTACCCGAGTACCTGTCCCAGCCCATCTGATTACCCGAGTACCTGTCCCAGCCCATCTGAGTACCCGAGTACCTGCCCCAGCCCATCTGAGTACCCGAGTTCCTGAGTACCTGTCACAGCCCATCTGAATACCAGAGTACCTGTCACAGCCCATCTGAGTACCTGTCACAACCCATCTGAGTACCTGTCGCAGTCCATCTGAGTACCTGTCACAGTCCATCTGAGTACCCGAGTACCTGAGTACCTGTCACAGCCCATCTGAGTACCTGAGTACCTGTCACAGTTCATCTGAGTACCCGAGTACCTGTCACAGTCTATCCGAGTACCTGTCACAGTTCATCTGAGTACCCGAGTACCTGTCACCAGCCAGTCAGAGTACCTGAGTACCTGTCACCAGCCCGTCGGAGTAACCGAGTACCTGTCACCAGCCCGTCGGAGTAACGGAGTACCTGTCACCAGCCCGTCGGAGTAACAGAGTACCTGTCTCCAGCCCATCAGAGTACCTGAGTACTTATTTGCAGACCATGCCTCATAGAATATACGTTGGGGTGTTTGCTTTCCAAAATGGGGTCATTTTGTGGGTAACTCCATTGTCCTGGTGCTCCAGGACCTTCAAAAGTGTGATAGGTAGGAACGAAATGAGATGTGTAATTTATGCTCCTAGAACGCCTGAAGGTACCACTTCCATTTTGGACCTCTGTATATGGCCAGGCTGTGTAAAAGTCTCACACATGTGGTATCGCAAATACTCAGAAGGAGTAGCAGAATGTGTTTTGGGGTGTAATTTTTGCTATATACATGCTATGTGTTAGAAATATCTTATAAATGGACAACTTTGTGTAAAAAAAAAAAGACTTTAACCTCCCTGGCGGTACGATTATTTCGAATTTTAGGTGCTTAAAGAGGTACCATTATTTTGCATGCAAATTTGGCGTTTTATATTGTAGTCTTGTAATTCTTAGGAATAACTCTCTTAAATCCGTCCAAGCCAGAGTCTAGCAGACATTCCGGGTATAATAAAGTTTGAAAAATCAAATCATAAATTATAATATAATAAATAATTATAAATAATTGTACCAAATAATAATATAACAATAATAAAAATTATTCAATAATGTAATCAAATCAAAAACACTGACATTTGCTCAGTTGCAGAATTGTCACTGTCATTACTTTTCAGTATTTGATGACGGATCTCCCCACAAATCGCTATCCCTCAATTCTGCGAGTGATTCCAATTTATTATCGCTGTTTTCTAGCTGGTCTAAAATCATTTTTGATGTAAAGGGACAGTTTTGGTTGCTATGGACAATCTCCAGTTTCCAGGCATAAAGAACAGTTTTTATAATATAAAACTGCATGCAGGACACTGGGCAGACCACTAGGGACAAAGGGGATGTGAAATATTTACATACAGCAATGTAATCTATAAGATTACATTATACTGTATGTATACTGTGTGTTTCAATTTTTGAATTTGGCGCCGATCTCCATCCCCGTGCGTCGCAACGCTCGCAGGGAACGGAGATCAGCTCCGTGATAGATCGAGCGAGACACGGCTCGCTCGTACAGCGGGGAGACAACGCTGGATCCGAGGGAGAAGGTAAGTAAACCTCCTCCTGGATCCAGCGATGCAGTCCCGAGTCTGGCTCGGGGTTACCGCTTTTGGTATAAAAATTCCACCCCGAGCCAGACTCGGGAAGACCGTCAGGGGGGTTAATTTTCTTTCCACGTTTTCTGAAGACTTGTGTTAAAAAATGAACCGCTCAAAAGACTCATAATGCTTCATAGAATATACTTTGGGGTGTTTGTTTTCCAAAATGGGGTAATTTCATGGGTAATTACATTGTCCTGGTGCTCCAGGGCCTTCACAAATGTAATAGGTCGTTAGGAAATTAGAGGTATCATTTATGCTCCTAGAACACCTGACGGCGCTCCCTGCATGTTGGGCCTCTGTATGTGGACATGCTGTGTAAAAGTCATACACATGTGGTATCGCTATACTCAGGATGAGTAGCAGAATGTATTTTGGGGTGTCATTTTTGCTATGTACATGCTTTGAGTTAGAAATATCTTATAAACTGACCACTTTGTGTAAAAAAAATATATATTTTCATTTTCTTTCCACGTATTCCGAAGACTTGTGGAAAAAATTAACTGTTTAAAAGACTCATTATGCCTCATTAAATATACCTTGGGGTGTTTGCTTTCCAAAATGGGGTCATTTCATGGGTAATTTCATTGTCCTGGTGCTCCAGGGCCTTCACAAATGTAATAGGTCGTTAGGAAATTAGAGGTGTCATTTATGCTCCTAGAACCCCTTACGGTGCTCCCTGCATGTTGGACCTCTCTGTATGGCCAGCCTGTGTAAAAGTCCCACACATGTGGTATCGCCATACTCGGGAAGAGTTGCAGAATGTATTTTGGGGTGTAATTGGAAGTATGCATATGCTGTGTATGAGAAATAACTTGTTATTATGACAATTTAGTAAAAAATAAAAAAATAAAAAATAAATAAAACATTCTTCTTTTTCCCAAGAATTGTGGGAAAAAAATACAACTTCAAAAAACTCATCATGCCTCTTACTAAATACCTTGGACTGTCTACTTTTCAAAAAGGGGTCAAAGTATTTGTACGTTCCTGACATTTCAGAGCCTCAAGAAATGAGATAGGCCGTCAGTGCATCAGGTGTGATCAGATGTGATCAATTTTCAATGATTTGCACCATAGCTTGTAGACTCTATAACTTTCAAAGAGACTAAATAATATCCACTAATTTGGGTTATTTTTACCAAATAGATGTAGCAGTATAAATTTTGGCCAAAAAAAAACAAAACAAAAATTACATATTTGCAAAATTTTATCCTAGAAACTAAAAAAAGGGGTTTTATTCAAAATTTTCGCTCTTTTTTTACTTATGTCGCAAAAAATAAAAAACCCAGTGGTGATTAAATGCCACCAAAAGAAAGCTCTATTTGTATGAAAAAATGATAAAAATTTTGTTTGGGTACAGTGTTGCATGACTGAGTAACTGGCATTCAAAGTGTGAGAGTGCCGAAAGCTAAAAATTGGTCTGGTAAGGAAGGGTGTATAAATGCCCTGTATTGAAGTGGTTAAACAGCACTACAATGTTCCTATTCATTGGTATGCCATATTTTATTTACATCAGAATATTGAAGGGTTCAGTTATAACTAGAAAAACATTTAGATTCCTAAAAAGGTTTTCCTGTTGGTTTTGGGTTGACAGGCTAGCAGATTGGAGTGAGAAGCCCATGGGAAAAGAATCTTCCATTAGTGACCTATGTTTGCTTGCACTCCCTTCTGCATCTTGACCCAAAGGTCTTCCTACTGTATCATGTTTCTAATAACACAGAGCACTTGTTAGTAACAATGATTTAATACATTGGAATACCTTTGCTCAATATTGTAAGTATTCTTTATGTATGGGCCTGTGAGGACTACATTGATTGATGTTGGATAGGTTGCTTTATAATAACAATTAAATCGTGTTAATTGTAAGCAAACTTTCTCAGGACTGCAAATTGGATTGTGAGCCGTATCATGCATCACCATTGTTTAGATTTGCTGGACAACAGAGAAGTTCAGGACATCTGAGAAAACTGATTCCTTTTTGTTAAAACCAGTGTAAAGTGCAAGGTTCGCTTAATGTGTACATTTTCTTGGCTTCCAGAAGCCATATATTACAGTTAAAGATGGTTACTGATATCAGCCATCTGCATCCCAACCTCACTAAACACTGATGTCTAAAGTATGAAACTGGCAGGCAAGCTCTGTCCGTTCAAATAATTGAAAATGTTTAGGAAAGCATTGTACTGTCATTTTGGGAATATCCAAAGGCTAGACATACAGTATATAAGTAGATCTTCATTGGAAACAAGAAAAGGTAAAAAATTTGCCAATTGCTGCCTGGATTCCTTGTTGCGGGAGCCATCTTTTCTTCTTAACATGGCTGACTTCCAGCTGTATCACAGTAGAGGAACTCATCTATTTTGTGTAGCAAAAAGATAGTTCCAGATTATTAGGTTGTATAAAATGAAAGTAGATGTCAATACAAAATGCTGTTTTGGACAGAGTGGTGAAGGGTTTTAGAACTTCTCACTAGAGATTATAGAGAGTGTATATTCCCAATGGGGACACAGACAGCAATATAATCCTAATAGGGGTTTCAAAATGTTTGCATATAATACACATTTTAGAAGGTTTTGGCTCTAGATACACCCACTGTCCACCACAGTCTGTTCAATCCTAAGATTTGGCAGTGTAGCAATTTAACACTAACTGCATCAGCTGCAACTGCATGGCAGCACCCCCTTCTAAATTTTTAATCTAAACTAATAGTTTTAAATAATGCAGCAACATCCACATGCATAGGACACCCAACATTAGAGGTGATTTATTCTTCCAGAGCAAACACACCTTTGCACACTGTCACTGATTAGTATTCCAATGTTTCTCTTCTCCCTCAGTTTCTTTCCTTCACTCAGCTAATATGACCCCAGTGTTGATGGAGATGGGATGAGGAGGGACAAACAAGGATGTTGTGCAGGTGCCTGATGTCCTTATTATTATTATTATTGAGGATTTATATAGCCCCAAAGGTGGGTAGAAGGTTATAATGGTACACAATGAAAACCTGTGGCTTTATGTAACTAATAGGCAGGCTTGATCCACCCGTTGGCTTGTATACAATTTATGGGCAATTTCTAGTCATTTTTCAAAAGCCCCCAAGAAGACACCTGAAGGCACCATGGATGAAAAAAGCTATTATAGACAATGGACATTACTGTTTGCTCACACTTCTGGATGATAGAGATACCGCTAGAAAAAAAAACACTTTAATAAAAGAGAATCATCTCACATATATATGGATAGTGAACATTCTAGCTCTATAGAATCTAAGACTCAAGAGACTAACTATGAGCTGCTAACATGATGGTACCATGTACCTGCAGATTTATCATGTATCTAACATTTGGTCACAGACCTTTGCTGGCGGGGTTGTGGTCAGAGAGGCATGCTCCTGCACCTTTCATGGGAGTGTCCTGTGATTCGCCCTTTTTGATCAGACATTAAAAATCAGATAAAAGATGCTTTGGGGATAGATATCTCACTGTCCCAGGCTCATTTACTACTCCATGTTCCTACTCTCCCGCTTAGCAGTTTACCACATTTCCTGAATGCAGCTAAGAGACTTATACCTATCTATTGGAAATGAGCACAGGTGCCTACTAAGGAGTGGTTCATGAAAATGAAAGAGATCATTGAAGCTGAGGAGTGGGTGACAACAGGTATGGACAGGCACGAGTGTTTCTCTAGTATTTGGGCAGCTTGACAGGAATACACTTCTGACCTTGATCAAGCCTTGTCTAGCCTGGACGTTGCCTTGTTGGAGCTAGCAGAGCCCTCATTGAAAGTACCTATTTGAACTATGCTGCCATTAGCTGAACCTGGTCCTTATATTTCTCTTTAATATTTTTTACTTCCTTTCAGTCATGCCGATTGGTGTGGGCGATTAAGGTGATGGTTTACTCCATATGAGTATCCTCCTAGTCCTATAATAGAATATGTTCCTAGATTTTGTTCTTGTTCGTGTCTCTTCTATTTGTTTTAATGTGTCTTTTTTTATTTTTATTTTTTTGCACTAGACCGACATTCCAAACCAATGTTCTGCTAAGTATATAAAGTCTTCATCCTGTATAGGTTCATGTATGGCCCCTGGCTTGGTGACTAGTTGGAGGACGTTTCATGGAGGTTTTTGAGACCTCCCTCCTCCAGTGGAGCCAGTGGGGTTACTTTGTAGCTATTAGGTTGGCTCTTGGACCTACCTGTCAGGGCCTCTATATAGCTAGGTCAGAATGCCTGCCTTAAAAGTTGCCTCTGGCTCAATTGAGGGTTAGCCCTCCAGTTAAGGTGTTTTCTCCTTTTTCTTTGATATCTTGTATTTCTGTATGCTGTTTTTTGTTTTTGTTTTTTCGTTTTCACTTGTTTTAATGTCCTCAAATCCTCACAACTATGGCAGTGTTTCTTATGGTGTTTTTTTTCTAGATCTTACAAATAAAGACTGCATTTAAAAAAAAGCATTCCGCAAACTGTTTAATAATCTGTTGGTTGCTGTGTATTCGAATGAGTCTGTCACATATGAGAAAGATGTATTTTAAGTCAATAATTCCTTCTGGATCTTTATTTAACCACTTTCAGACCGGACCATTTTGCTGGTAAATGACCAGAGGTCTTTTTACACTTTGGCACTGCGCTGCTTTAACTGGTAATTGCGCGGTCATGCAATGTTGTACCCAAACAAAATTTGCGTCCTTTTCTTCCCACAAATAGAGCTTTCTTTTGATGGTATTTGATTGCCTCTGCGATTTTTATTTTTTGCGATATAAACGTAAAAAGACCGCAAATTTTGAAAAAAAATGATATTTTCTACTTTTTGTTATTAGAAAAATCCAATAAACTCAATTTTAGTCATACATTTAGGCCAAAATGTATTCAGCCACATGTCTTTGGTAAAAAAAAAGTCAATAATTGTATATTTATTGGTTTGCGCAAAAGTTGTCACATCTACAAACTAAGGTACGTTTTCTGGAATTTACGCAGCTTTTAGTTTACGACTGCCTATCTCATTTCTTGAGGTGCTAAAATGGCAGGGCAGTACAAAACCCCCCCAAATGACCCCATTTTGGAAAGTAGACCCCCTAAGGAAATTGATAAGAGGCATGTTGAGCCCATTGAATATTTTATTTTTTTGCCTCAAGCGATTGAATAATGACAAAAAAAATATATATTTTTTTTTTTTACACAAAGTTGTCACTAAATGATATATTGCTCACACATGCTATGGGCATATGTGAAATGACACCCCAAAATAAATTCTGCTGCTTCTCCTGAGTACGGGGATACCACATATGTGGGACTTTTTGGGAGCCTAGCCGCGTACGGGGCCCCGAAACCAAGCACCGCCTTCAGGCTTTCTAAGGGCGTAAATTTTTGAGTTCACTTCTCACTACCTATTACAGTTTTGAAGGCCATAAAATGCCAAGATGGCACAAAACCCCCACAAATGACCCCATTTTAGAAAGTAGACACCCCCAGCTATTTGCTGAGAGGCATGTTGAGTTCATGGAATATTTTATATTTTGCCACAAGTTGCGGGAAAATTACAAACTTTTTTTTTTTTTTTCACAAAGTTGTCACTAAATGATATATTGCTCATGCATGCCATGGGCATATGTGAAATGACACCCCAAAATAAATTCTGCTGCTTCTCCTGAGTACGGGGATACCACATATGTGGGACTTTTTGGGAGCCTAGCCGCGTACGGGGTCCCGAAAACCAAGCACCGCCTTCAGGCTTTCTAAGGGCGTAAATTTTTGAGTTCACTTCTCACTACCTATTACAGTTTTGAAGGCCATAAAATGCCAAGATGGCACAAAACCCCCACAAATGACCCCATTTTAGAAAGTAGACACCCCAAGCTATTTGCTGAGAGGCATGTTGAGTCCATGGAATATTTTATATTTTGCCACAAGTTGCGGGAAAATTACAAACTTTTTTTTTTTTTTCACAAAGTTGTCACTAAATGATATATTGCTCACGCATGCCATGGGCATATGTGAAATGACACCCCAAAATAAATTCTGCTGCTTCTCCTGAGTACGGGGATACCACATATGTGGGACTTTTTGGGAGCCTAGCCGCGTACGGGGCCCCGAAAACCAAGCACCGCCTTCAGGCTTTCTAAGGGCGTTACAGTTTTGAAGGCCATAAAATGCCAAGATGGCACAAACCCCCCCCAAATGACCCCATTTTGGAAAGTAGACACCCCTAAATTTAGGGGTACACTAGTGAGACTAGGTAATAAATGGCGGGTGCCCTGAAACTATAAAAAAATAACTAACCAACCAGCGTCACCTGTAACAGTTATATGGTGATCACTGGTGAAAGGGTTAACTAGGGGGCAATCAGGGGGCTTTATGCGGTAGTATATGGGGGTCCCTGGTGCTATAAAAAGCTGCGGCGAACCTAAATACCTACCTGCCTAACTAGCGTCACCTGTGACACTAATACAGCGATCAGAAAAACGATCGCTTATTAGGCTGGGTTCACACTGGAGCGATGCGGGAACGCCACGAATGCGCGGCGGGTTCCCGCATCGCATGCCTCCCGGCGGCAGTTCACACTGCCCTATGCGAACTGCTGGGAGTGTCAGTGAAATGTTAATGACACCCCCAGATCAGTTCGCATATCGCAGTGCGATCTGCAAACTTGGATCGCATGGTGTGAACACCCATGCGATCCGATTCTGCTGCGGACCAAAAAAAGGGTCCCGTGCGAGTTTGCGGCGGGTGCGGCGGGTGCGACACGAATTCAGCCATACTATCTGTATAGCTGAACTCGAATCGCACAGAGATCGGATGTGATTTGCACTGCAGTGCGGTGCGAATCACATCCGTTCTCATAAACCGCTGCAATGTGAACCCAGCCTTAGTGACACTGGCGACGGGGGGTGATCACGGGGTTAAACCTTTATTGGGGGGGTTAGGGGGGTACCTTAGAACTAAAGGGGGCTAACCCTAACTGCCCTAACAGTTATTAGTCACAAATGACACCCGCCGGGTGATCAGGGGGTTAAACCTTTATTAGGTAATAAATGGCGGGTGCCCTGAAACTATAAAAAAATAACTAACCAACCAGCGTCACCTGTAACAGTTATATGGTGATCACTGGTGAAAGGGTTAACTAGGGGGCAATCAGGGGGCTTTATGCGGTAGTATATGGGGGTCCCTGGCGCTATAAAAAGCTGCGGCGAACCTAAATACCTACCTGCCTAACTAGCGTCACCTGTGACACTAATACGGCGATCAGAAAAATGATCGCTTATTAGGCTGGGTTCACACTGGAGCGATGCGGAAACGCCGCGAATCCGCGGCGGGTTCCCGCATCGCATGCCTCCCGGCGGCAGTTCACACTGCCCTATGCGGACTGCTGGGAGTGTCAGTGAAATGTTACTGACACCCCCAGATCAGTTCGCATATCGCAGTGCGATCTGCAAACTCGGATCGCATGGTGTGAACACCCATGCGATCCGATTCTGCTGCGGGCCAAAAAAAGGGTCCCGTGCGAATTTGCGGCGGGTGTGGCGGGTGCGGCGAATGGCTGAACTCGAATCGCACAGAGATCGGATGTGATTTGCACTGCAGTGCGGTGCGAATCACATTCGTTCTCATAAACCGCTGCAATGTGAACCCAGCCTTAGTGACACTGGCGACGGGGGGTGATCACGGGGTTAAACCTTTATTGGGGGGGTTAGGGGGGTACATTAGAACTAAAGGGGGCTAACCCTAACTGCCCTAACAGTTATTACAGTCACAAATGACACCAATGCAAAAAAAAAAAAAAAAATGACATTGGTGTCACTGTGACTGGGGGGCAGGGGTAATTGGGGGGGTGATCGGGGGGGTGTGAGTGTGCCTGGCATGTTCTACTGTGTGTGTAGAGTGTTGGTGCAACTCACCGATTCGCTCTCCTCCGTGTCGGAACGAAAAATACCGACACGGAGGAGAGAATACATCACTTCCTCTCCTGTGTTTACATTACAGGAGAGGAAGTGATGTCACGGGGGATTCCTATTCGTCGGGAGCGATCGCGAGGGGGTGGCCATGAAAACCGACCGCCGCAGGCACCGGGCGGGGGCCCGATCGGGCCCCCGACCCGCGGGAGGCAAGGGACGTACATGTACGCCAATATGCCTGCCCGTGCCATGCTGTCGACGTACATCATCGTGCGGCGGTCGGCAACTGGTTAAACAACCTCAGGCTAGAGTGGATGGGTGCTTTTGCTTTGGGAGTTTTGACAAAAGCAGTTGGACACTTGTTAAATGCCTTTTGAATAGGGTGGTTTTCAGACTAAAGCCCCATACACAATATCAGATTTTCTGCTGATTTTTGTCTTCAGATTTACCAAAACCATGTAGTGCAAGGGCCTGCCTGATTGCATACAAATTGAAACTCCTAAGGTTTGACCTCAAATAAATTTAAGTAAAGGTAAATTTGAAGGAAAAAATCATCAGAAAATCTGATATTGTGTATGGGACTTAAGATTTAACCCAATATTTTATATTTCTGATATGTGCCTGTTGTACCATGTACTTCTATGAAAAAGTATCCTGTTCTTTTTGTTCTTTTTGTATTGCTTCCTTTTTGTGATATCACTGGTGTTCCTGACAGTCCCTCTGCTTTTCCAATAAAAACTGATCACACTAATTGGGAGAACACACCGTGGTCAGTTCTCTAGCTGTGCTGGGAACTCAGCCTGCTCTCCTCCAATGATCAGACTTGTCCTGACACCCCCAGCACAGCCTTTCACTGGGAAGCTCACTGGGAATGTGATCACTTAAAAAAAAAAAAAAGGAAAAAAGTATTTATAATGCTTTTTTATATCTGTACACAAATGTTTTGCCCTTCATTTCTATTTTAAACTAAATTAGTTAGTTTACAATCACTTTAACAAAGTCTGTGTTTAGCCATATCGTTACAATATTTTATTTCATTTTATGTTACTTTTTTATTTTTTAATTACTCTAATATTTAACCATACAAAACTGAGAGAACTGCAATATTAAATATTTACAAAAAAAGCAAAAAGTCTTTCTTGTCTTTAGTATAACTTTATAAAGTTTTTGGTTATCACTCTTCTCATATCATGATACTGATGACAAACTGAAGTCATGTTTAAATAAGCACAGACTCCCTAGCATCTCATTAAGTCAGCTATTTCTCTTGGGAAATTCTGTGTTGTTCATTTATTCTATGACAACACAGAATGTAGAATGGAAGTCTACTAACACCAATCTATATATAAAGAAGTCAGACATCAGCTGCACACAAAGTCAAATATGCTCTATGAAACTTGGGTAATGGTATAACCCCTGCATTCAAAAGGGACTTTTACTAAGTCATACTTTGGTTAGTCATCTGCTACCTAACACAGCTTCAAATTGAAAAGGTGAGTGCAATAAAATGCCTACTGCTGTAGTTAACTTAAGTTATTGTTATAAGCTGTATTTTTATATATATATATATATATATATATATATATATATATATATATATATATATATATATATACATACACACACACACCGGTATATAAATATAAATATATATATATATATATATATATATATATATATATATATATATATATATATATATTTATCTATATAGCTATAGATAAATATATACAGTATCTCACAAAAGTGAGTACACCCATCACATTTTTGTAAATATTTTAGTATATCTTTTCATATGACAACACTGAAGAAATGATACTTTGCTACAAAGTAGTGAGTGTACAACTTGTATAAAAGTGTAAATTTGCTGTCCCCTCAAAATAACGCAACACAGCCATTAATGCCTAAACCGCTGGCAACAAAAGTAAGTACACCCCTAAGTGAAAATGAATGAATGAATGAATGAATGAAATACTTATATAGCGCACAATGCGAACTGAATCGCCTCTAGGCGCTGTGGCGAGCTTTGATCATCTGCTAAAAGAGGAAGGTCTTGAGTTTTTTCCTAAAAGCCAGGTGATTTTCTTCCAGGCGGATGTTGATTGGTAGAGCATTCCATAGCCGAGGCCCTTGGACAGCGAATCTCCGATCCCCCTTGGATTTATACCGGGCTTTGGGCACGAGGAGGAGGTTTTTGTTGGCTGATCGAAGACTGCGGTTTGGTGTGTAATGATTTATTTTCTCCATTAGGTATTGGGGAGCTTCTCTATGCACGCATTTGTGGGTGAGGCAAAGGGTCTTGAACGTGATCCGATTTTTTACGGTTAGCCAATGTAAGCTCCTCAGTGAAGAAGAAATGGATTCCCAGGGTTTTTTTCCTGTTATCAGCCTTGCCGCCGTGTTTTGGATCAGTTGTAATCGCGCAAGTTGATATTGTGGTAATCCTATGTAAAGCGAGTTTGCGTAGTCCAGTCGTGAATTAATGATTGTTCCAACTACCACTGCTTTGTCATTCTTTGGGATAAAAGGGATGAGTCTGCGAAGCATGCGCAGCAGATGGTGAGATCGACTGACTACAGATCCTATTTGCGCATCCATTGACATTTGTGCGTCTAAAATAACCCCGAGACTCTTCGCTTTGGTCTTTGGGGAGATAGTCTGCCCAAAGACGGTTGGTGGAGACCAGGAGGTTTTGGTTGCGGGCTTATGATTTTGGTGTAAGATAAGAAGCTCTGTCTTTGATTGGTTCAGCTGGAGGGAGTTGGTGGTCATCCAGTCCTCTATTGATTTGAGGCAGTTTTCAAGTTGTTGTTGGTGATCTTTTTTTCCATTGATCCGGAAATAAAGTTGCGTGTCGTCAGCGTAAGAGTGGAAGCAGAGATCTGAGCATCTGATGATTTGAAGGAGTGGGCGAATGTAAATGTTGAAGAGAACGGGTGACAACGGAGAGCCTTGAGGGACTCCGCAGGTGACTGCCCGAGTTTCGGAGAGGAATTCTCCTAGTTTCACTGTCTGTGACCGATTTCCTAGGAAGGACGCGAACCAATGGAGATCTATGTCTTGGACTCCGGCTACTTCTGTGAGGCGGACGAGTAGAGTATTGTGATCTACTGTATCAAACGCTGCACTTAGGTCTAGCAGTACGAGGAGACACGGCTCTCCGTCATCTGCCGCTTCGAGGGCGTCATCCCAAATCTTGAGGAGAGCTGTTTCTGTTCCATGACCCGGGCGGAAGCCTGATTGCAGCGGGTCCAGGAGTTTGTGAGTATCCAGGTGAAGTTGTAGCTGATGTACTACAGCTTTCTCCATGATCTTAGAAATGGTGTGGAGGCTTGTAATTGGCCTACGGTTGTTTGGATCCTGAGGGTCCAGGTTTGGTTTCTTGAGTAGAGGTTTGACAATGCCTTGTTTGAGGATGCTGGGAACAATCCCTTTGTGGAATGATCGGTTTATGAGGTGGGTTATGGTTGGAGCCACGATGTCGGAGCATTCTTTCAGTAGTTTTGTGGGGATGATGTCAATAGGTGAGGTACTGTCACGCAGTTTATTAATGATGTTTTTTGCGGTAATTGGGGATAGTGAAAATTTTGGCGGTTGCGGTATGTTGGTGCGGACATCCTCTTTATGTATTTGCTGGCTGAGGTTGGATGTTTTCTTCTGACAAATTGTTTCCCTGATGGTTTTGACTTTATCGATGAAAAAATCCGACAGTTTGTCACAGTAATCCTGGGATTCGCTTTCTGGGGGTTCTAGGCACACCGGATTCATTGATTGATTAACCAGTTTAAACAGTTCCCGTGGTTGGTTTGCGGCCGTTGAGATTGTATATGAGAAGTGGTCCTTTTTGGCTTTGAAGATTGCTTTCCGATAATTCTCTGTCAGACCTTTGTAGTTAAATAGGTTTTCCTCGGTGGGATTTCTTCTCCATGTTCTTTCCGCTCTTCTGCGTTCTTGCTTTAGTACGGAGAGGGAGCTATTAAACCATCCAGCATTTTTCTTCCTGATGAGAGCCCTGCGTTTTGGTGCTACCGAGTCTGCTGATTGCAGTAATGCCTTGTTTCAGGGAAAATGTCCAAATTGGGCCCAAAGTGTCGATATTTTGTGTGGCCACCATTATTTTCCAACACTGCCTTAACCCCCTTGGGTATGGAGTTCACCAGAGTTTCATAGGTTGCCACTGGAGTCCTCTTCCACTCCTCCATGATGACATCACGGAGCTGATGGATGTTAGAGACCTTGTGTTCCTCCACTTTCCGTTTGATGATGCCCCACAGATGCTCAATAGAGTTTAGGTCTGGATACACGCTTGGCCAGTCCATCACCTTTACCTCAGATTCTTTAGCAAGCCAGTGGTCATCTTGGAGGTGTGTTTGGAGTCGTTATCATGTTAAAATACTGCCCTGCGGCCCAGTCTCTGAAGGGAGGGGATCGTGCTCTGTTTTAGTATGTAACAGTACTTGTTGGCATTCATGGTTCCCTCAGTGAACTGTAGCACCCCCAGTACGGGCAGCACTCATGCAGCCCCAGACCATGACACTCCCACCATCATGCTTGATTATAGGCAAGACACACTTGTCTTTGTACTCCTTAACTGGTTGCCTCCACACATGCTTGACACAAACTGAAGCAAATAAGTTTATCTTGGCCTCATCGGACCAAAAGACATGGTTCGAGTAATCCATGTCCTTAGTGTGCTTGTCTTCAGCAAACTGTTTGTGGGCTTTCTTGTGCATCATCATTAGAAGAGGCTTCCTTCTGGGGCAACAGCCATGCAGACCAATATGATGCAGTGTGCGGCTTATGTTTTGAACACTGACAGGCTGACCCCTCACCCCTTCAATATCTGCAGCAATGCTGGCAGCACTTATACGTCTATTTCTCAAAGACAACCTCTGGATATGATGCCTAGCATGTGCACTCAACTTCTTTGGCCGACCATGGCAAGGCCTGTTCTGAGTGGAACCTGTTCCCTTAAACCGCTGTGTGGTCTTGGCCACCGTTTTGCAGCTCAGTTTCAGGGCCTTTGCAATCTTCTCATAGCCTAGACCATCTTTATGTAGAACAACACATTTTTTTTCAGATTCCCAGAGAGTTCTTTGCCATGAGGTGCCATGTTGACCTTCCAGTGACTACTATGAGAGAGTGAGAGCGATAACACCAAATTTAACACACCTGAGACCTTGTAACACTAATGAGTCACATACCACCCTGGGGACAGAAAATTGCATATATTTATGGGTAGAAAATGCAAACTTGCACAACCATAGGACATAAATGTAAAGAATATACAAGCTCCAAGCTTATAGTTTCCCTAGGTAGGACTGGATAGGCTACAAAAGAAATTGAGACTCTTCAATCGGTTTATTAATATTCACTTCAATTATCCAGTCATGTGAAAAGCATCTGCATTAGATTGGGTAGTGAACAGGAATTTGCTTTTCACATGATTGGATAATTGAAGTGAATATTTACACTTTTTTGTGAATCTATAATAGTTGTTTGCAACAATTAACATTTTTATCATCTATGCAGCAAGATGTTTAACCTTAATTGCACGGTATAAATAAAATGCCAAATAACATGCAAAATATTATGCAAAATACATTTTGCATGGTGCAACTAATTAGCAAAATTGAGAACTCCAAAAAAAGTATATTATATGGTGAAATGTATTTTATTTTGCTTAGGGTACAGCAGTGAACATCCTTTTTGAAAGAGAAAATACAAAATCACTGAAAAAATGTTAACTTTCAGGTTTTAACACAAGACACATCCCCCTTAACACTTTTTTTTATGTCCAAGGACCTTTTTGTTTCATGGCTTTTGATGTAGCAGCACAGCTTGGTTAATCCATTTACACTACAGAGACACAGCTCTATGGAATTTGAGCTCTTTGATGACAATTAGTCTGACATAACCCGAAAAATGAGTACTATTACTGCAATTAAGTAAAATTATAAAATTATAAAAGGACACCTATCCTTGAAAGAGCCCACAAGGAGGTTTCCACAAATGAATTTTCAATTATGTATTTATATTTTAAATATTTTGCTGAAAGAAAATGTTTACTTTTTTTGGCATGTCAAGACAATAACGGGGTGGCAATAGGCTCTTCTAAAGGACCTCCACAACGGTTTTTGGGCAGTTCTTAAAACAGGCCACAGCTGACTTTTCATTTATGAAAATAATCTTTATTTATTTATTATTACAGGTACTTATATAGCACCATCAATTTACACAGTGCTTTAAATATATATTATAAATTCATATCAGTCCCTGTCCTCAAGGAGCCTACAAGCTAAGGTCTCTAACTCACATTCATACATACATATACTAGAAAAAAATTAGACAGGATCCAACTAACCTACCAGCATGTCTTTGGAGTGTGGGAGGAAACCAGAGTACCCGGAGGAAACCCACACAGGCACATGGAGAACATGCAAACTCTGGGCAGGTAGTGCCCCGACCCCTTTGCTGCTCGGCTGAAGTGCTAACCACTTTATAATTATCTGACTTTCATTGTGACCCTCTCCTTTCAATACTGTTTGACACATCTCAAACAAGAATTTAAACAAGGACTTCTAATTTTTCCTGATTTATATAGCATTGTCCCACAAGATTAGCATACCAGTCAGACAACTAGCTTTTACTAAGGAAAGTAGGCCATGATATCCACCAAAAAATAGAGATTAAAGTGGAAGTAAAACCATCAATTTAAACAGTTAAAAAAAAAGGCATGCCGGGAATGCTAACTGCACATTGGCTGTGCTCTCAGCCAAACTATCAAACCATCCAATGGCTGGTGTCATAACGAATCACATGTGCAGCACCATAGCAGTTGAAGATTAAACAGAGGCAAAGATGGCAGCTTCCTTGGCTGAAAACAATAAGGGAGTTTACTTCCACTTTAACTAGTTTAGGGCTTGATCTAGTTTAGTGAGTGTTAAGGCCCATACACACGATCTGACTTTTTAACAACACACATGCAAATTAGCTGTTTTAAGGCAACATCCGACCATGTGTATGCTCCATTGGACAAACTTTTTCGGTTTTCATCGGACAAAAGTTCGCACTGCAAACAGACAAACAGTCCGATGGAGCAAAGTCTGATCGTGTGTACAGAAAAGCATAGGACTTTAGTCCAAAGTACAAACACGCATGCTCAGAACCAATGCAAAAGATCAGATGACAATACAGAAGTTGACCAAAAATTTAACTTACGCTTTTCCGGGTTCCTCCCCCCTGGTGTCACATTTGCCACCTTTCCGGGGGTGGGGGGGGAGATACCTATCTAATACAGGTATTTTTCTCCCACTTCCGGGCATAGATACCTGAGCCATCCACGGGTATCTACGCCACTTCAGGCACCTTCTCCGCCCCCCCTGCTGTCTTCTTGGAGACACACAAGTCCCAGGAGACAGCGGGGATCAGTGGGATAGCGAATGCACAAGTCACGCATGCGCAGTAGGGAACCAGGAAATGAAGCTGCAAGGCTTCCCTTCCTGATTCCCTTACCGAAAATGGCGGGAGCAGCACCCAACAGCCAAAGGGAGAGATTGGCTTCGGGTGCCCTGGATAGGTAAGTGTCCTTATTTTGTAGCTGCTGATTTAAAAAAAAAATCTTTGGACCTGACTTCCGATTTAAACTGGCCATACATCATACTGTAATGTTCTTATTCAATTTCCTTTAGATTTACCTTCAACTATGTAGTGCAGGGGGCTGCCTGATTGCATTCACATTAAAAGTGTTTAGGTTTGACCTCATATATGGTTTTGATAAATCTAAAGGAAAATTGTACAAGAAGATTGAATAATGTATAGCCAGCCATAGCGGCAATGTACATGTCAGTTTAGATGTAATTTAATGTCAATTTAGTTAGTGTCAGTTATTGTCAGTGTTTAGTGGCAGTGTTAGGCCGACCATACATAGGTTGAATTTCGAAAGAATTTTCTTTTTAAATATTGCCAATGTTGCCAATTCAACCCAGAGGAAGACACTTTGATGTCGCGCATTAGGGCTGAACTTCTTTTGTAAGGGATTTTACTTCCTGACCAGTATAGCCCTGGCCTTCTCATACTATATAGGCAGGGCGTTTGGATGTGTCTTTGTTGACATTATTTCGTCAAAAACTACTTGAACTTCAGCCCTACGTTAGTGCTTCTTCTTTGCCTCTGTGATTATTACCGTCTTTGCACGCATATCGGACGTTTTTTAAGCTATCGCGCTTAATAGCTACTTATCTTAACTAAATTACTGCTCCTGAGGAAGCGCTTTCCACGTGCAACATGTCGAGCTTTTAAAATTCTTCATACCCGGACTCATACCTGGACCCACAGCCCCTTGAACATCCACACCCTTATTGGAGAGTATTAATTAAGAACTTATTTGGTTCAATCACTCCTGGATGTGGTTATGTACTATGTCATTATGCTATGTGGTGTCAAGATCTATGTATGTAGGGTATACTGATAATACATTTTATTAATTGTTTTTTTTTATGAACGTCTATTTGTAATTAGGCATTTTATCTTTATATTTGAATAATAAAATTAGATAAAAAACATTTTTTTTTAGATTTAATACTGGTGTGCCTTTAAAGTCCACTCATTTAGTCTTTAAATTTTGAAATAAATCATTTTTGGGACGTTGGCACCTTATTATCTGTGTTTTTACAGTGTCACCCTGTGCAAGCATTCTCCTAAGTATACAAGTGTTTCTCTAATTTTCAAATATCTTAACTAAGAATTTTTGTTTGAATTTTGCACCATTAATGGGTTGCAGCAATGGTTATTTTTTGTGCGGCCATTGAATTTGAGTGATTGGGCATGTTAGAAATTTTTTGAAAAACAAACAATTTTCTAATCAATGGTGGGAGAATCGTGGGAGAAATACAGTATAACTGAAAAAGAAATGCGTATTAAGGCAAGAAAAAACAATTCCCAGAAAGAAAAGAAGATTCCCAGCCATGAAAATTCTTTTCAGTAGCAACATTAGGTGAAATTAAAGACTTGGTTGGTTAAATGTTGAAATCAATGGTGGCACCATCGGATCACAAAATGCACAAAATTGGTATTCAACTCATGTATGGCCTGCATTAATGGCAGTATGTTTTTGGTAAGAAAAAAAGGTCTTATATTTAGTGTCAGTGTGTATAGGACCAATAAAAAATGTGTAGAATTGTTACTTGGCCCTACTATGGGTATAAAGAACAAATAACACTCAGGGGGGTTGATTTACTAATGGCAAATAGACTGTGCACTTTGCTAAGTTGCTCCAGAGCTTAGTAAATGAGGTAAGGCTTTACTTTGGGAAGAGTATCCAATCACATGCAAGGACATTTTTTAAAAAAACAGCATTTTTGCTTGCACATGATTGGATGAGTGAAATCAGCAGAGTTTTTGCTCATTTACTCAGCTCTGGAGCAACTGCACAGTCTTTTTCCCCTTAGTAAACAAATCCCAGTATCTGGTAACACTGCTATTGTCAGGAGTAGGAACATTTGCTTTGCATTTTTTTTGGGTGGTGAGTCATAGTAATGAAATAAAGATATAAGGCTACATTTTTTTTAAAAATTATATGTTTTACTATTTTGGGCCAGTTTTCCTTTCATAATAAAAAAAAACAGGGGAAATCCATGAGCATTTTCCAGCAAATGAAAGCCCAATTTGTCCTGAAAAAAACAAGGCATAATTCACCTGAATACAGTTGTGATGATATGTACAGTTATGCTAACACATGTCAAAATTGCAAAATTGGGTCTAGGTGTTATAGATTGTGTTGACCCTGGTCATGAAAAGGGTTAGCCTTAGCCCCTTCACTCTACAAGCTGCCTCATTGTACCCCCCCCCCCCTCACAATATCTACAATTTGGTTCTCTACATCTACAAAAGGAACTCTCAGCACACCCTTCCCGTTTAACAGTGGATGTGGGCACTTCAGGGTCACAGATTCATGAGAGAATCTGGTCTTCCCCAAAGTTTCCAAAGGTGGGGATGGATTGTTTTACTGTATAATACTTTCCGGTTGCAGATCTGAGACCATTTGAGTAGAAAATAGGATCATGATAAAGCAGGCAATAGAAAAGGACTAGGTACGCTAAACCTTGAAGTTACATGAATGCACAAAGGCCAAGTAGGTAAGATACAGTGGCAGCCTTAAAAGTCTGCTCTTCAATTTTTCTTCTTCGTCTGTCTAACAACCCCACTACACAGGCAATTGCATACCTCCCAACTTTTTGAGATGGGAACTATTAGCAAAAGTATGTAGGCATAGAACACACCCCTGCAACACCCCTTAAAAGAAAATTATACAAAAAAAAATGATTAGTTAAACCCACAAGTGTTTATTTTACCACTACTATTTGGCTTTTAAAATGTACAAATGTAGCAATTTAGAAATTGAATGAAAATTTTAGCACTGGCAAACACTTTTTGAAAGATAAAAAGTGCGTTTTATATACAACTATATAGATCAGACTAAAAATAAGGGACAGACCCTCGAAATCAGGGACAGTTGGAAGCTATACAATTGGCACCTGTTTGAACTACCCATATCTTTCAGATCTGCCTCTCATCCTGGATAGCAAAATCTGGTGGAGATCAACCTGCTTAAATCCTGAGAATAAGATGTCTGTGGAAGTCTGTCCTGCAGGTGTATGGGCAGCTTTAGTATCAAACAAATAAAGGACAGAAGGAAAGAAAATGACATGAAACCTGATCCCCTAGAGGCAACAAAGAAAATGTGTGAAGGATTTTCTGCACAGGTGTAGGAAATAGCATCTAGAAAGAAAGGCTTATGTGTTACATGAGATTATCTATTAACATGCACTGGCTACTCTCTGTTTTTTTTTCAGATTGTGTTTAATGCAGTATGGATAAGCTAGTCTTTATATTAAATGGATTCATACCCCGACACTGTAATTTTAGATTCTACCGAGAGTATGAATAACACTGGTAATAAGAAAAAGTGTCTACACAATGAACACAACTAAAGCTATTACGCTAGTGAGATCAATTTTCTTTTTGTCCTTCACAGAGGTTTTTTTCTGTTTTTAAGCGATGTAATTGGATTATTTTGCATTATTCTAGTTCTATCAATTTCAGAGAGCTTAGCATAGTGTTTTATGTATTTAATGGGGATCAGGTTAAATGGCTGCTTATTTTTAACATCATAGGATAGGGAAATAACATATGCTATGTGTTTGCTATTTTTTTTATTCAAAGGCATGAGAATAGATGGCTTATAAGTCATTTGCTCTATTCTTGCTGAAATTAATATAATAAAGTTACCATTTTTTTTTATTTTTTTTTATTTTACTTTTTATTCTAGTCAATAAGATGATTGGAAATGTTCTTGTTTTTGGTTCTACAAGATATTAATTGTAAAGTAAGATACAACAATAAAGCCATTGAACTTTAAAGTTTAAAACAATCTAAATAAATTCCAGGTGCATAAAAACAAAAGGTCTGCAAAGTCTTATAGTTTGTTTTCTCTAGAAAGCAGCTTCTCTCTGCCGAGGTCCTATACACCATCTGCTGATTCAGAGCTAGAGCTTCCCAATCAGCAGGGAGCTTTAGCTTTGTTGATTGTAGAGTAATAGGTCTTTTGATTTGATGCACCTAAAATGTAGTTAGTTCAACTGGACTTTAAAGGTGAATCCTATATCATCTATATAAAGGGTCTAGATCAAGGCTGCACTTTATTAACACTGTATCATACTGTATTATCATAGAATCCAATTAATAACATTAATAAAGGAATGAAAGTGGTGGCACCACCGGCATAGAAAAATAGTAGTTTATTAAGTTTAATAAAAATCAGGAACATGATAAGTACACACTACTCCTGTGGCTTCAGCAGACGCATTTCACACACCTGTGCTTAGTCGTTACTGAGCATTGTAATCTTTGTGCTATATTTAATTAATAATATTCACACAGTGAAATAATTCCTAGTATTAACCATTATGAATTCTTTATAAAATGAATATGGCAGTATAATGAGATGTAGTCTCCTGCCCCCTTGGAACTGACTTTTGTGACCTCTCCACACATTTATTTATAAATACATTGCACTCTTTGCACTTGGAAGTGCAGTCGCTGTAGATCTGAGGGGAACATGCAAGGAAAATAAAAAACAGCATTTTAGCTTGCACATGATTGGAATGATAAAATCAGCAGAGCTTCCCCTCATTTCAGATCTTCCTCTCAGACCTACAGTGACTGCACTTCCAAGTGCATTTGCATTGCACCTGTAGTCCAGAGTGGATTGCTTTTAGTAAATCAATCCCATAGAAACAACTTTAAAAAAATGTATATGATTTTATATTGATATGGTTGTAACCTATCATGTTTACATGTAAAAGGTTTGAATTCCAGTTTGAACAACTAGTAAACTAGTCACTAGTCCAGAAACTCATTGATCTTTTATACGCACACACACACTAATTACAAGCAAACAGATCACAGGTGAGGATGGTCACCTTTAATAGCCATTCAAACCCCTTTGTGTAAATAAATAAGTGTAGCGCTAAGGTTGCAAAAAGCAAATTTACATAAATAAAAGATATACATGTGACTTAAACATAAACAGATCAAATAAACAGAGATTCATACATGGTGAAATGTGAATCAAACCAAGAAAAATTGAAATCTCTGAAAAAAATGAAGGTATGGTGAAAAATGTGCTAGTATGGTGACTATACCATGAATAAACCCCTTTGTGTAAACTTGTGTGCATGTTATAAGGCCAAAATCACCATGGTATGTACACTTTTGATCAGGGACATTTGGATAGTTTCTGTTGTCATCATGATTTAAAAGAGTAAACATAGTTGACTGATAATAAATAGCTTCAGCCAAACACTAACCATGATTTAAAGTATAGTTTTTGTGTTATCATTCATATTCTTTGCAAAGTGAAAAATGGCCAAGAAATCATAAATTCGCCCAGGGTATGTAAACTTATGAGCACAACTGTATTTGTTCATTACACTCCCGCTTTAGAGAGTTACACAGTGGTTGTGCTTTACTGTTTTCTTTCTCAATGCAAGGCTATTAGTCAGCTGACACAATGGACACCATCCATGTGATCTATCGCTTATCTCATTGGATAATACTGTAATTACAGTCAAATACTGTCAAATACCTACAAATCTATATACTGTACTTAATACAGTAGCAAGAGTATGAAAGAGTATGAATGCAAAATTGTAAAAGTCAAACACCAACCCAAAATATGTGCCTACTGATAATACACTATACTTTCAAACATTTTACATGAGCTTTACAATTACAAATAGTGAAGGCCAGTAATAATAAATGAACAGCCATTTATTAGCTACAAGGAACAGCAGCATAGTGTATATTATATAACTATTAATTCCATCCCTAGCTAACTACACAGTTCCAAAGGCAAGTGTTGGAACACTTCAATGTAAACGTGGATATATATATTAAAGTATTTGTTTTTAAATCTGTGTCATATCTTTTAAGCCACAGTTAAATACAAATCAATTTTCTCCTTATATTTAGAACATATTTCACAATATAGTATAAATTCTTATGAGCATTATTGTATCTTTATATGCAACTATCTGCCTACCTACCTACCTGCTCTCTAATTAGGAGAGCCCTAAGACCAGAATCATAAGGAATCCTGTGGAAGGATACAATTGTATCCAAAATACCTTGAGCAGGTAGGTCGGGACCATACGGATTTGGTAGAAATTCTGGTTGACCTTGAAAACCAGCCCACTTTTTAGAAGAAAAAGAATAAATGCACATATATTTGCGAAAAATGTACATTTATTATTTTTTACCATAGGAGCCTGCAAAGCATTGTAAAGCCTGACTCCTGCAGGCTTTTCCTTCAGTTCTCTGTCTGTACCAAAGTATGGGCTTTCAGTTAAATAGATGGAAGAAGTATCAATGGACTTAAGCCTAGTATACACGGGCCAAATGTTGGGCAGCATCGGCCAGTTCAATAGAAACTGGCCGACATTCAGCCCATGCGTACTGTAGCCAGTCAGACAGAAGCCGGCCATTCAGCTGACTTCTGTCAAAGGGGCATGATCAAAAAAGGTTTGCCAATCGGCTCCCAATCTGAGCTGACCAGAATGTTCTGGTAGGGGGGCTGTCCCCCCTGTTAGAACACAATAGCACAGCAGGGGAGATCCCTGTACTAACATTGGATCACTAGTACAACAGCTCCTCCTGAGCTGTCAGTTCTTTTTCGTTCAGCCTGCTGGGTTAAATGTGAAACTACTAGTAGTGTGTACCAGGCTTTAGAGTGCAGTAATCTCCCCCCAGTGGGGGGGTCATAGGCAGTTTGGGGATGGGGTCTCATTTGCACCATGTTACATATTACACCCTAAATACGGATGTAACATGGTATAAATGGCGGAGTTAGCCATTAAGGAAAAGGTTTCATAGATGAGTAATGAAACAAGTATTTTAACTTATGTCAGTAGGATTAAAAAAAAAAAAATCTACTTGTGAAGAAGTGCTTTCTTGTTATAACTGACTAAACTTTAACTGTTATTGATGGATAGGAGTTGAAAAGCACAAAGATATTGCTGAAAGGACTGTTGCTATCAGTTGTATATGGCCTCAGTGGAGATAGGAAATGCTAAAAGCAACAGCTGGTCAGGGTCAGAAAAAAGGAACCTTAAATATGGTGAAAAATGCTTTTAAGTAATTTTTCTGACTTAAGACTGTGGGAACAGAATGAAGGGAAAGGAAGATACTTCCATTGGAAGAGAGAGTGACTGATATTTAAATACAGGGATGCCTATGAAGTTGCTGTCTACAAGCTGATTCTAAATTATTTTTTTACCTTCATGCATCCTCTCTGTAAACTGATAGACTAGGCACATCATTTTTTGTTTTCAGTGACTTCATTTTGATAATGTTTAAATGACTTAGGCCTGGATAATTCAAACCACATCATGCCTCTTAGACTGCAGTAAAACATATCCCAACAGCGAATAAATGGTCAGGAAAAGAACAGGGCATAAAAACTCTGAGGTTTCATTACAATACAGCCACTCTTGTGGTAAGGCCTGCAGTTTTTTCTCCTCTGACATGCCTACAATTTGGTGTTACTTAATACGTCTCCAGTGTATAAAGCAGCACTGAGCACAAAGAACACGTCATTTCCTGTAAAATGGTCTTAGAAAAAACATGACTTAAAAAAAAATCTGTCACTTTCCACATCTGTGTCTGCCAAATAACTCTTAAAAAAACACTCTTTAACATTATGGCCGTTTTCCACACTAACAGCTGGTTAGTCACAGGTGCTGGCATACAAAACAGTCGGACTCTCATTTCTGGGATGTGGCATTAGCAGAGTTAGGATATGTTTTATATGTTGTATTCTGAGAGTTTGGAATTTGCCCCAGTGGAAAATGTTGTGTATGGCAAAGGCACAACATGAGGCTAACACCAAACAGGGCTTTAAAGCATTTTATTTGCAAATGGCGATAAAAAAACAAATTGCCTAAGCATCTCTCCCTGGTTCTGTCTGTCTGTAAAAGTGATGTTAACACGTACGTGATGTGGAAAATGTGCAGTGTATTGTGAGGGGCGTCAGGGAAAGTGTGCATGACTTCACACTTGCAAACTGCATTTTAGTGTGTAACTTGATGGAAAGCAGGATGATAGAATTACACTCTGCAAGGATATAGGAGGCCTCTCACAGCAAGGGGTAACTTTCATTTCAACAGCATGGAGTAAAGTGAACCCATCAGTAAATCACTGAAATATGTGATCTTGTAAATTAGAATTTAAAGGATATGTAAGCCCTGACAGTGAACTTCTCTTATTTTCTCCAATTTGATCTGATAAATATACAATTAAACACGTTTTTTTATAGTTGTTTAGTAAGTGTAAAAAAAAAAAAAAAAACTTGTGTTACGGAGGTGAGGAGAGCATTAACTGTTCTGTAATCTAAACACAACTCCTGTCCTAGGTGGACAATACTGCTTCTCCATAGATAAAGTATAGAGAGTTATCTCCCTTTGACAAGAAATATGTTACTGGCAGGAGACCAGAAATAAATAAAGGCCTAAGGAAACAATTGCATCCACCACATTTAAGAGCTGGTTGGGTGCAATATATTACATATTCTCTGGTTTAGATACATTTTATGCATACTGTATCCTGTTATGGTGATTCTTACTCATAATGTTTGGACTGATCACAACACTTGCAAACAGCACATAATGGCCAGCATAAACAGCATTATCATGCACCCACATGTAACTTAAGCTTTTTGTGTTAGAACTTTGGCAAGTCTGTAATCTTTTCAGAAAAATAATGCTGAGGGAAGAAATTCTTCCTGTCATCATTTGAATAACCAGCCCTTGTTACTTTAGTTTACAGCAGAAAGTCATGGACACTTGTATCACAACTTACAGAAAAAAATATCGTTGGTCATATACAGATTGCTCAAAATACTTTGTTGAAATACGTTGTACTTAGGTGGAATATGGTTTATCAGAATTATGTTGCACTCAGAATGAGGGTGAGATACATTTATAGAGTCCAATCGTTTATAAAAAAAAAAAAATTATGAAAGTTACTGATTTGGCTGGCAGGGTAAGATTGACAAACTATAGCATTTAACGTGGATCACCCACATTTTTGTCACAATCACAATTTGTTTGCGTACCTTGGATGCTCCTGGGGGATTGGGGCTCCCCTGTGGTTTTAAGCCTAGTACACACAAGCCAAACATTAGGCAGCATCGGCTGGTTCAATAGAAACCGTCCAACATTTGCCCCGTATGTACTGGAGTCCGTCCGACTGAAGCCGTCCATTCGGCTGGCTTTTTTCAAAGGGGCATGACCAAAAAAAAAGTTTGTGGATCAGCTCCTGATTAGTGCTCTCAGCCAATGGCTGAGAGAGCTGACTGGAATGTTCTGGTGGGGGGCCACCCCCCTGTCAGCAGCCGTACTTTTGAAATGAACGGACTTGCCCACACACACGGAAGAAAGTCCGTTCATTTTAAGCGTGGCTCCAGGTAGCCGGGACCAGCGAAGGAAGCGTCACTGACCCTGTCACCTGGTATGGAACTAAAGGGAAAAATGGCGTGGGGCCACCCCCAGGTCCATATCAGACCCTTATCCGAGCATGCAACCCGGCCGGTCAGGAAAGGGGATGGGGACGAGCGAGCGCCCCCTTCCTGAGCCGTACCAGGTCGCATGCCCTCATTATGGGGGGTGCTTTGGGGAAGGGGGGGCCGCGCGGCCTCCCCACCCCAAAGCACCTTGTCCCCATGTTGATGAGGACAAGGGCCTCTTCCCGACAACCCTGGCCGTTGGTTGTCGGGATCTGCAGGCGCGGTGCTTATCGGAATCCGGGAGCCCCCTTTAATAAGGGGGCCCCCAGATACCGGCCCCCCACCCTATGTGGATGAGTATGGGGTAAAATGTACCCCTACCCATTCACCTGTGAAAAAAAAATAGTCCGCCGCAAAAGTCACGTGTGTGGGCAGGTCCGCTCGTTCAGACAGTCCAGTGGACTTTACGGCGGTTTTTCCACCAGACTAAGTCCACCGGATAGTCTGATCGTGTGTATGTGGCATAATAGTGTGTACACGTTTTTGTTTTATCTAGAGCGGCCTTTTTAAAACTTTTCAACATGGAAAAACCCTTGAAATAACTTTCTGGACTCAGGGGGGACCCCACTGCTGATTCTTACTGTATTTACAGTTTACAGTACATTAGTGTAATGGTCACTGGGAAGAATGCCACATACATTTGTGGTCATTGGGAAGAATTCTCCTCTTTAGACCTCATGTATACTACAGCTGCTAAACTGAGGTTTAGCAGCAGTTGGGCGTTTTTTTACAGGAGCCACTTAACTCTCCTCTACGTTATCTTATGTGTACATGTAAACTCAGTCATTTATGATCTAGATAGACCATTGACATCAAAACATAATTCTGAGGGTAAGGGGAGGTAGAATGTACACCGCTCCAAGGCTGTCTGCAAATGAAAGATCTCTTGATACTACTGTGGCAACAAAACTGGGTGCCTGCCAAGGTCCGCAACCTGGGAAGTCTATACAACACAGAGGAAAAAAATCGGCACATCCAGAGATGAAGAAAAATATTGTTGGTTTATTGTAGAGTCAAAGGTTAACAAACATGACACACAAGGGATCCACACTGTTCAGCAGACGCGTTTCAAACAAAGTGCTTAATTATTGCTGACTATTACCAGGTGTGCATACTCCTTTATAGACCAAACTATGTGGTTGGAACTAATCAAAAAAAGACAGGTAAATGTCAATCACCTGTCAAAAAAGAAATGCTCAACACACAGTGTATGAATAAGATGATCTATCAAAGGTGACATGCACATCTGGACAAAACACATACAGTATCTCACAAAAGTGAGTACACCTCTCACATTTTTGTAAATATTTTATTATATCTTTTCATGTGACAACACTGAAGAAATTACACTTTGCTATAATGTAAAGTAGTGAGTGTACAGCTTGCATAACAGTGCAAATTTTCTGTCCCCTCAAAATAACTCAACACACAGCCATAAATGTCTAAAACACTGGCAACAAAAGTGAGTACACCCCTAAGTGAAATTGTTTAAATTGTGCCCAAAGCGTAAATATTTTGTGTGACCACCATTATTTTCCAGTACTGCCTTAACCCTCTTGGGCTTGAGTTCACCAGAGTTTCACAGGTTGCCACTGGAGTCCTCTTTCACTCCTCCATGATGACATCACAGAGCTGATATATGCTAGAGAACTTGCGCTCCTCCATCTTCCGTTTGAGGATGCCCCACAGATGCTCAATAGGGTTTAGGTCTGGAGACATGCTTGGCCAGTCATCACCTTTACCCTCGGCTTCTTTAGCAAGGAAGTGGTTATCTTGGAGGTGTGTTTGGGGTCGTTATCATGTTGTAATACAGCCTTGCGGCCCAGTCTCTGAAGGGAGGTGATCATGCTGTGCTTCAGTATGTCACAGTACATGTTGGTATTCATGGTTCCCTCAATGAACTGTAGCTCCCCAGTGTCGGCAGCACTCATGCAGCCCCAGACCATGACACTCCCACCACCATGCTTGATTGTAGGCAAAACACACTTGTCTTTGTACTCCTCACTTGGTTGCTGCCACACGCTTGACACCATCTGAACCAAATAAGTTTATCTTGGTCTCATCAGACCACAGGACATGGTTCCAGTAATCCATGTGCTTACTTAGTCTGCTTGTCTTCAGAAAACTGTTTGTGAGCTTTCTTGTGCATCATCTTTAGAAGAGGCTTCCTTCTGGGATGTCAGCCATGCAGACCAATTTGATGCAGAGGGCAGCGTATGGTCTGAGCACTGACAGGCTGACCCCCCACCCCTTCAACCTCTGCAGCAATGCTGGCAGCACTCATATGTCTATTTCCCAAAGACAACCTCTGGATATGACAACTGAGACTCAACTTCTTTGGTTGACCATGGCAAGGCCTGTTCTGAGTGGAAACTGTCCTCTTAAACTGCTGTATGGTCTTGGCCACCATGCTACATCTCAGTTTCAGGGTCTTGGCAATCTTCTTATAGCCTAAGCCATATTTATGTAAAACAACAATTCTAGGCCAACTGTATGTTCCTGGGGAAGAAGTCACTTTTGACGAAACGACGTAGGGTGAGCGGCGTGCTGACGTCACCGCATTTCCACGTTAATCCGGAAGGGCGGGCAGTGCAAACAAGAGAGAGCCGGCTGGCTCGTTTTTTATACGCTATACGCTTACACTCTGCTGGGAATTCGTGAGTTGTTACTTTACTTTTTATATTTTAATAAATCTTTACGGAATTATGCTATGGGAGCTTTTTTTCTTCTCTCTTTGCCATACTAAATGATTGTGGTGGAACGAGATATACCATAAAGAGGGAGCAGATAGATTGGTGTTACCAACAGAGCCCAGTGTGGGGACCAGGAACGTAACATTTTACAAGCCCGTATGATCTCCTTAAAAAGAGATCTTGACAGCTGGTAAGCCTCCTCTAATTTGGTGGTGGATAATCTCTTTCTACTCTGGGTGCACCTGCTACGTGTGTAAAGGGTGGTTTTTGAGAGTCACCGAAAATGGACTAAGATTCAGCATCCTATCCATCTTTCCTTTTCTTTGGACTGCTTATATGCCTGGAAATTATTACTTTGGCACTATTTTTGCATGTTTTGGGGATTTTTTGTAAATTAGAAAAATTATGTCACTTTATAATTTTGTTTTATAAGTTTTAGCGCAGCTATATTTTTTGATTGTTGTATATTGTGTGTGTCTCGCATTGGGTTGCAGCAAGAACTTACTACTGTCAGTATTAACACTAATATCAAGTTTTTGTTTTATTTACACTTGATTTTTTCATATATATTTTTCTAGCACTTTGTTTAGACCAGCGCTGTTTTTCGAAGGTTTTATATAAGCATATGTATATAATTATATTTGTAATTGGAGGCACAGAGGTAAATAAAAGGGCACATGGAAACACCACTATGCTGATACCATTAAAGTCAAAGACACCCACACATTTACAAATTCAAGAACGGAATAGTTCTCAAACAAAGAGAGTATATATATTTCATGTAAAACAAATATGTATATACCTGAGCCCATAAAAATAGACACTAACTGAGAAAAATTGAGAAGGCCAGGCAATTGATCAAAAAACTGCATCAAAGATTGGATCAAAAATCTGATTGCATCTCTCATCCAGAGATTGTGGACACTATGCACCCAAATTATCTGAGTACTGGGACATCAACGGGGGGTCCTCCTCTACAGAAACCACCCAGGATGCCTTCAAGGCATTCTCTAGAGGATGTATATATCCTCTATTACTGCTGTTCTTAGGGATCTCAAGGCGACCACTCGGTCTCTACAACAATTGGTGGCTGATAAGACAGAAGTCTATAATAATAACTCAGATGATGACAATTTCATACATTTGCAGGCCATCCAGAGAGAGCTGAACATGTACTTAGAGGAACTAACCTGTCTTGAACTGTACAGAAATAAGCAATTCTTTGAGCAAGCAACAAGAATGGCGATTTATTAGCTCTCTTGGTTCAACATGACAAACCCCTCACTTCCATATCAAAGATACAGCTTCCTGGGGGGGGACCAAAGCTTCTACGCGGGAGGATATTCTTGAGGCCTTTGGCCAATGCTATAGTACTTTGTATACCTCCACTCTCCCACAAGACTTCACCCCTCACTTCTTAGCTCTTAGCTCCCCTACTTGGTGGCTCTCGGATGATAAACATCATGCACTGATATGCCCTATCATCCCAGATGAGATAGCTGTAGCTATTAGACATGTGCATTCGTTTTCGTCCGAATGCATTTTCGTCCGAATTTCAGCTATTTTCGTTTTCGTTTTGACAAACGATAACGAAAGCACAAAATCCGAAAAACGAAAGATCCGACATAAATAAATGCTTTATTTTCGTTTTCGTTGTTACAACAGTTCGATATAGAATAGGAGATTCGACATGACTCTGACAACGTGTTTATAGAACCTATGGTCGAATGTGCCTAACCTTACCTCTATTAGTCCAAGATTATATAGAGAAAATATTCGACAGAGAAAAGATTTGACGGAGAGAAAAGATTCTGCAAGTTACTGTCCTAAAAAGTGTTTGGGGACCTGGGTCCTGCCCCAGGGGACATGTATCAATGCAAAAAAAAGTTTTAAAAACGGCCGTTTTTTCGGGAGCAGTGATTTTAATAATGATTAAAGTGAAACAATAAAAGTGTAATATTCCTTTAAATTTCGTAGGGGGGGGTTGTCTATAGTATGCCTGTGAAGGGGCGAATGTTTCTGGGCCTTAGAACTGTCGCTGCACAAAGTGTCATTTATGCAGGAAAAAAAGTCCTTTAAAATCACTCGCAGCTATTATGAATTGTCGGCTCCCGTAATACAGAGAACACTCATTGAAAGTCATTGATAAAAAAATAAATAAATAAATAAAAAAAAAAAGCGTGGGGGTCCCCCAAATTGAATTACCAGGCCCTTCAGGTCTGGTATGGATATTAAGGGGAACCCTGCCTCAAATTTAAGAAAAAATTTGACGTGGGGTTCCCCCTAAATATCCATAACCAGACCCTTCAGGTCTGGTATGGATATTAAGGGGAACCCCGCGTCAAATTTAAAAAAAAATTGACGTGGGGTTCCCCCTAAAAATCCATACCAGACCCTTTATCCGAGCACGCAACCTGGCAGGCCGCAGGAAAAGAGGGGGGGACGAGAGAGCGGCCCCCCCTCCCTCCTGAACCGTACCAGGCCACATGCCCTCAACATTGGGAGGATGCTTTGGGGGTCCGTGACCCCTCAAAGCACCTTGTCCCCATGTTGATGAGGAGAAGGGCCTCATCTCCACAACCCTGGCCGGTGGTTGTGGAGGTCTGCGGGCGGGGGGCTTATCAGAATCTGGAAGCCCCCTTTAACAAGGGGACCCCCAGATCCCGGCCCCCCCCCTGTTTGAAATGGTAAGGGGGTACAAAAGTACCCCTACCATTTCACAAAGAAAGTGTAAAAAAATGGTTAAATAAAACAAACACACTTTTGAAAAATTCCTTTATTAAAAATAAAAAAATAAAAAAAAGATTCCAGCGGCGGTAATCCACTCTTGCTATCCAGCGACGGACGGTCATCTCTCCCGCGATGTCATGTCATCCAGCGCAGCGAATCCTTCGTTCTTCTGTCTCCGCAGAGGAGACAATGCAGGGATTCCGGCTGGCTGACGTTTCTTAAATACGGAGGGCGGGGCCACCCGTCACCTGACCCCGCCCCCCTCTGACGCAAGGGGAAACCCGGGGTTCCCTGTGACGTATAGGTGACCCGCACCCCTCTGATGTAACACAGGCAGGTTTCCGTTACATCAGAGGGGGGCGGGGTCACCCATACGTCACGGGGAACCCCGGGTTTCCCCTTGCGTCAGAGGGGGGCGGGGTCATGTGACGGGTGGCCCCGCCCTCCGTATTTAAGAAACGTCAGCCAGCCGGAATCCCTGCATTGTCTCCTCTGCGGAGACAGAAGAACGAAGGATTCGCTGCGCTGGATGACATGAGACATCGCGGGAGAGATGACCGTCCGTCGCTGGATAGCAAGAGTGGATTACCGCCGCTGGAATCTTTTTTTTATTTTTTTATTTTTAATAAAGGAATTTTTCAAAAGTGTGTTTGTTTTATTTAACCATTTTTTTACACTTTCTTTGTGAAATGGTAGGGGTACTTTTGTACCCCCTTACCATTTCAAACAGGGGGGGGGCCGGGATCTGGGGGTCCCCTTGTTAAAGGGGGCTTCCAGATTCTGATAAGCCCCCCACCCGCAGACCTCCACAACCACCGGCCAGGGTTGTGGAGATGAGGCCCTTCTCCTCATCAACATGGGGACAAGGTGCTTTGAGGGGTCACGGACCCCCAAAGCATCCTCCCAATGTTGAGGGCATGTGGCCTGGTACGGTTCAGGAGGGAGGGGGGGCCGCTCTCTCGTCCCCCCCTCTTTTCCTGCGGCCTGCCAGGTTGCGTGCTCGGATAAAGGGTCTGGTATGGATTTTTAGGGGGAACCCCACGTCAATTTTTTTTTAAATTTGACCGGGGTTCCCCTTAATATCCATACCAGACCTGAAGGGTCTGGTTATGGATATTTAGGGGGAACCCCACGTCAAATTTTTTCTTAAATTTGAGGCAGGGTTCCCCTTAATATCCATACCAGACCTGAAGGGCCTGGTAATTCAATTTGGGGGACCCCCACGCTTTTTTTTTTTATTTATTTTTTTTTTTTTTTATCAATGACTTTCAATGAGTGTTCTCTGTATTACGGAGCCGACAATTCATTATAGCTGCGAGTGATTTTAAAGGACTTTTTTTCCTGCATAAATGACACTTTGTGCAGCGACAGTTCTAAGCCCCAGAAACATGCGCCCCTTCACAGGCATACTATAGACACCCCCCCCCCCTACGAAATTTAAAGGAATATTACACTTTTATTGTTTCACTTTAATCATTATTAAAATCACTGCTCCCGAAAAAACGGCCGTTTTTAAAACTTTTTTTTGCATTGATCCATGTCCCCTGGGGCAGGACCCGGGTCCCCAAACACTTTTTAGGACAGTAACTTGCAAATTAGCCTTTAAAATTAGCACTTTAGATTTTGAACGTTGGAGTCCCATAGACTTTAATAGGGTTCTAAAGTATGCTATATAGTTAGCTCCGTCGAATCTTCTTTATACATTCGACAGACACCATAAGCCTTCCAAGACAGATTCGACCGTAATTCATGTGGATTTTCGGACGAATGCAATTTTTGAACGAAAAACGAAATAAATAAAAACGAATTTCGGGAGTAACTAAATAAATTAAGCTTTCGGACGAAAACGAAATTCCGAAACGAAATATTTTACTCTGCACATGTCTAGTAGCTATCTGGCCTTTCTTTGTAGGAAAAGCATCGGGACCAGATGGACTCCCAATTGACTTCTATAAGACCCATTGTGAAATTTTTGCCCCTATCCTATCTTAACTGATTTATTTATTCATTGCTTATCATGTCATGCCCCTATAAATTTCTAATTCACAAATCACTTAAAGACCCCAGTGCATGTGCCTCCTACAAACCAATTGCCCTGCTCAACAATGATTTCAAAATTCTAACTAAACTCTTAACTTTAAGGTTGCAGCCGATGTTACCAACAATCATAGACCTGGACCAAACCGGTTTTAAGGGCCCACAAAGCTACCGACATTAAACTTTGCTAGTTGTTTATCAACATGCACACCCAGCATTTAACCACAGGATCTATAGTAGTGACCTCCCTTGACATTGAAAGGCCCTTGGCCTTCGATACCATGGAGTGGACATTTACTGTGGGAGGAACTTAGACGCATTGGGATTTCCATTACTCTTTATTAAATGGCATTAAGTCCTTTATAGCTACCCCATGGCCTTGGTTAATGAGGGGTTGTCAATCTCTTTTCAGCTATATAGGGGCACCCACCAGGGCTGCCCTCTTTTTCCAGCCCTTTTTGCCATTGTGATTGAACCGGTGGTAGAAGCGATGCGCACTTCCTCTGCAATTAAAGGGCTTCATATTGGCTGGCTGGATGAGAGGGTCTCTCTTTTTGTGGATGACCTACTATTGTTCCTTCATGATGCAGGTCTCTCTCTCCAGGGTGCATTGCAACTCTTGAATTCCTACTCCACAGTCACAGGGCTCAAAATTCACTGGACTTCCCTAATATTCCCTATTAATCCTGAAGCTCGTGACATGACTCCACCAGACCTTCCACTCCAATGGGTAGAAGAATTCAAATACTTTGGGGTCCATGTCTCCTGTAGGGCAACAGACTATCTGACTCTCAATCTTACCCCAGGAATGCAGAAGACCAAACGGAGGCTAAAGGCTTGGGAGACGCTGCGGTTGTCACTCTTGGGCAGAGTAAATCTAATTAAAATGAAAAACCTACTCAAATTCACTTACTTTTTCTGTCATCCCCCCTCTTGGATCCTGAAGTCCTTTTTTAATCACCTTAATTAATTTTTTTTCCTCTTTCCTCTGGGGCGGGCTAGCTCCCTGAGATACAAACTGACCATCTTGATGCATCCTACTAGTCAATGGGGCCTGGCTTTCCCTGATTGCCATACATGTTTTTTGGCTACACAGTTGGTGACAACTGCTCCAATACATGTGTCATGTTGGAGGTGGCAATGGTTTCTGCCCTTGAAGCATTACAGCTCCTCTTGTTCAGAGGCCCTAAAGCCCTTACCTGCTTACTCCATTAATGCCTACTACCATTAGAGTCGGGACAGTGAGCCTCAGATATGAACGCCTTTTGGTAGGTACTCACTCGTCTAATGCTCCACTTTGGCTAAACCCATCCATGCCCATTTTTTTATGTTGCCTGAACCGGGTGCATGGGCTAAACATAACATTAAGCTAATCTTGCACATTTCCTCAGGTGGATCTCTAAAATCCCTGCCACAATTGTCCTCAGATTTCAATATTCCCCGTCTTATTTGTTTCGATACCTGCAGCTCTCCCATGCCTTTATCAGCCGATTCTCCCATACCTCTCTTGCGGTGGCCAAATCTGCCCTTGAACGGGTGCTTCACACTGACTGTACAGAAAAACCCACCTCAAACTCATATGCCCATCTGATTACATCTCTTCCCACCCTGTCTGGTCTTAGAGCAAAGCGGCAGCACAACATCCCACACCTGGATGATGATGATTGGGATGACATTTGGGATCTCCCATTCCATACTTTGGTCTCTTAATGGGACAAACTGATACAATTTAACCACTTCACCCCACGCTTTAATTGACAATTGCGCGGTTGTGTGACCCTGTACCCAAACAATATGGATGTCCTTTTTTCCTACAAATAGCTTTCTTTTGGTGGTATTTGATCACCTCTGCGTTTTTTCTTTTTTGCGCTATGCACAAAAAAAGAGCGACGATTTTGAAAAAAAATTATATTTTTTACTTCTTGCTATAATAAATATCCTCCAAAAAATTTAAAAAAATAAATTTCTTCATCAGTTAAAGCCAATATGTATTCTACATATTTTGATTGGTTTGCTCAAAAGTTATAGCGGCTACAAGATAGGGGATAGATTTATGGCATTTTTATTATTAGTAATGGCAGTGATTTTTAGCAGGACTGAAACATTGTGGTGGACAGATAGGACACTTTGGATGCTTTTTTGGGACCAGAGACAATTATACGGTGACCTGTGCTATAAAAATGCACCCTTTACTGTATAAATGACACTGAAAGGAAAGGGGTTAACACTAGTGGTGATTAAGGGGTTAAATGTGTTCCCTGGGAGGTGTTTCTTACTGTGGGGGGGGGCCTGAATGGGAGTACAGAGAGATTGCTGTTCCTAATCACTAGGAACAGACGATCACACTGTACTTCCCTGTCAGAACGGGAATCTGTTTTCATTGACAGATCCCTGTTCTGGCTCTCTGTGGAGTGATCACAGATGGCCGGCGGTGGACACGTGCATCTGCTCCCCTGCTGTGCATTGGGGGCATGCGCATGCCTGCTATAGCTGTTTTAGGGACAGCCATACCAGTTGGCGATTTGTGGGAACAAGCTGAACTGCCGCAGTTTAATGACGGTGGCTGGTTGACAAGCAGTTAAAATTGTTCATGGGGCTTATTTTTACACCCTCCAGGCTACATGTCATGTGACACTTTCATCCTGCAGAGTTTTGGAGCGGAGACCACTCCCCAGGCGATTTTCACACCATTTTCTGTTTCTGTCTGGTTATTATTGGGTTCTGGTCAGAGGTGTTGTCTGTCATCAATACGATATCGATAAACAGAATGCTCCTTTCTATGGAGATGTGTATACTGGGTGTGAAAGAAAACCTGATTCCTACTGTTCCAGAAATAACACTGGTTGGTCTCGTTCTTTTCTATGCCAGGAAAGCTTTTGCATTACATTGGAAGAAACAGGGCCTCCCTTCTATCTCCTTTTGGAAAAGCTTAATAAATTATAGTCTCCCACTTTATAAGGATTTGTATGTGAATAGGGGTTGTCCTAAGAAGTTTGATTAGGTTTGGTCAAGGTGGTTAGCCGATCCTGCTACGGCATCATCATAACTGGTCGTCACACTGCCACGGCTTCCTTGAGTTCCTCCTTGCTCAACTAGGACAGAGCCACTCAGTGTTGGCTCGTATCCAGGGATGCTGTTATATTGTATTGTACATTTCTATTTGATACAATGATCCTTTTCTCAATCATATACCTTTGTAATTCATATGTTACTCATGCATACATTAGCCATCAAGGCGTTAATTTTTCTCTAGCACCCCTGTGTGGGTAGCATGTGCTTCTTATAGTCTAGTTAAGTTTGGTAATTTGTTTGTTTTTTGTTGTTTTTTTTTTTTATTTCTTCTTTTGTGTATATGGAAAAATCTTCAATAAACACATTTTCCACACGAAAAAAAAACAACTCAATCGTTTATAGTAGTTTAGAGGCAGTTGAGGTTACAACCATTTTTTTAAAAGCAGAAAAATCACGTTCAGGACTGTAGTTTACTGGTGTTTCAAATACCAAATGCTTGTTACCGCATGTAACCACGTTTGTGTTTATAAGCTTTCTGCAAACTGCGTTTACGCTTATAAGCGTTTTGCCTGCATTAATAGATAAGTCCAGTAGTGATGAACTCTGGTCCTGTCACGCAATTTTCTATGTCTTCAGAGCCTCAGCAACATGAGGAGCATTTCTTCACACATGCTCAAGACAACTATCTACAAGCACACTGCTCTCTCTGCTGCTGCACTCTCTTTTCTCACAGAATGACTGAAATAGTTAATAATTGTTAATCATTTCCTTGTTTTTCATGCATTAAGGGCATTTGGGGGGGTCTCCTGAGCTTATCTTAAAAACAATTCTAACCTCAAATTCTCATAACTGCTGCTAAACTCACATAAACTTGGTATGTAAAAGCTTTAAAACTGAAATTTTTCACCTTTGGGGTTCCAGCTGTCAAGTTTCCAGTGTTCAGAAGAGGTTTTCAACTTCCCTGTTTACATGAGCCCTTAAAGCGGAGTTCAACCCAAATGTATTTATTTTTTAAAAATACACCCCCCACCACCATCAAATCATTCTCTGCAGCTATTACCTTTTGTACCACCACCCCTTCCCTTTAGAATGTAAGCTCTACGAGCAGGGCCCTCCTGTACCTTTTGTATTGTATTGTAATTGTGTTGTCCCCCTTATACATTGTAAAGCGCTGAGTAAACTGTTGGCGCTATATAAATTGTGTATAATAATAATAATACTGCAGTTGCTGACTTTTAAAATATGGACATCTACCTGTCCAGGGCGCCCACGATGTCCTCACACGGAGCCGATCTGTCCCTCGGCTCTAGGGTGGAGGCCCCGCCATCTTTGGTAAGGGAATCAGGAAGTGAAGCCTTACGGCTTCACAATCTGGTTCCCTACAGCACATGCACGAGTCGCACTGCGCATCCTCACTGGTCTCTGCTGTCTTCTGGGACCTGTGTATCTCCCAGAAGACAGTGGGGGGGATGGAGGAGGGGCCGGACATGGCATAGAGCACCATAGAGCCTGCAGTGATCTATGCCCGTAAGTGGGAGCAAATACCTGGATTAGACAGGGATCTGCTCCCCCCCTCCGGTGTCACATTTGGCACCTTTTAGGGGGGAGGGGGGGAGCAGATCCCTGTTTAATCCAGGTATTTGCTCCCCAATCCAATCAGCAGAAGTTCAATTTTTGGGTGTAACTTCACTTTAAGATAGCTAAAAAGATCATGGTTGTCAGTGGGAATCTATCTGAGAGGAAAAAGTTGAAGGAACCCCTAGAAACCTTTGGAGCATTTCTAAGGGGGTTTCACAGAACCTTGGTTGAGAAAGGCTGACCTAGCGATTGCTAAGCTACTGCCTTATATGCGAAGAAACAAACAAAGAAATTTCATTTGAATGCTGTGCAGCACGAAAGCTTGTGCTTCATTTATGTCAACCCTTTCCACCTTTGATTAGAGGATTTTTGTTGTTTGTTTGTCTCCATTATTTTGATACCCTTTATCTTTTGTTTTTTTCCTCAGTAAATCCACAGAACAGCATGGGTTGTTTCTTTAGGTTAGCTGCCTTTTTGGCATGCATGTTCTTCCAGTTCTGCGGCCAGAAGGTCTTGATAAAAAGCTTACAAACGTTGTTTTTCAATTAGCATGTGCATAGGAGGACTTAAAATAAACACATCTGCATTTACCCTCTACTTCACTGTTCATAGAAAAACACTGAAGGTGTAAGAGTTTGTGTAAACACATGTACAAACAGTAATTTACTTAGATCAAACAAAAATGCACTGATTTAGAGGCTAATTCAAAATGGCACTGCTGGGTTTAAAGTGGCTGCCATCCACACATGCTGAATAGGATTTAATTGGCTTTTGAAAATCTTGTGTATAAACTTAACTCCGCTTAACTTCTTTGCAAGGATAAGTGTTGTTAATCTTTCCAGTGATCCTATGATGGAAACAAGCAAGCGTATGCAAATTACCTGGAAATGTAAAACATATTCGTTAGAGTTAAAGTGATTGTAAAGGATCATTTTTTATTTTTTTTAAATAACAAACATATCATACTTACCTCCACTGTGCAGCTCATTTTGCACAGAGTGGCCCCAAACATCCTTTTCTGGGGTCCCCCGGCACCTCTCGCAGCTCCCGCATCAGATAACCCCCTAGGAGAAGCGCTCTCCCAAGGGGGTTACCTGAGCTATGAGTAAGCATCTAACAATGTGAAACGCGTTTTTACTTTTCATAATAAAGATGCCTTTCTATGGAGTGTGGCAGTCCAAGACCTTTCTTGTTTCTACAGACTTGCGCAAAGCCAGCACCCGAGAGTTCATAGTAGGGCGGAACACCTGTGAAGGTCTAGAGGCTTAGTGAGTGGTATTCCCTTTCCATCCAGGGTTACCTTGCGGGCTCGTTCCCGGGTCCAGTACTTACAGACACGAATGACTCAGCCCCGCCCCCCGCTGGCACCCACGTCATTGGATTTCCAATGGCTATGCTGCTATCAATCTATCCAATCAAGAGCCGGGACTCCGTGGAGAGAGGGACAGCACATCCCAGCCGAGGAGATGAAGGGGCTCAGGTAAGTAAAACAGGGGGCTGGGGGCCAGTGACTGCCAAGTGTTTTTTCACCTTAATGCATAGGATGCATTAAGGTGAAAAAACACAAGGGTTTAAAACCCCTTTAAGAAATGTTCTGCTTGAAGACTTGCTTTAAGTGTACCGAATACCCAGTCATAAAGGCAGTTGTAGAAGAAAATAACTGCCCTAACAAGCAGTCTGGAAATTCCCAATAAAACGATTCTTGTATTCCAGTTCTATATTTTTTTTTACATTTTTATATAACTCTTTAATGATCAGAATTATTGCCATATTTCTAATGAAACACATTTTATGTGAAAAATCCTTTGCAAATTATTTTTTTTCTATTTAATTATACCGTTTTACCTATTACTTTGTCATAATGCTGAGGCGATATAGAGGTATATTTAAAAACAATTCATATCACTTCGTTCCCCGGTGGAACTTAAACCAAGAGTACAATAAAGCCTAGTACACACGATCAGAATATCGTACAAAAAATACCACTTTTCAAGCGATCGTACAATAATCTGATCGTTAGTACACAGCTTTGGTCGGAAATTATCTGAAGGGACAAACTTTTTTTGTTTTTCATTTAATCAGCAGTTTTCATCCAAAAATACAAAACAAATATATTACATCACTTCTGAATATTTTGTTGTGTGAGTACTATGCAAGTAGTCTGCAAAAAAAAAAAAAATGCCCGATCATTCGTCTCATTATGTGTACAAAGCTTAAGGCTAGGTTCACACTTGTGCATTTACATTTGCATGCAAATATCACGCGTATATTCATTATAGGGGCTGTTGTACCCACGAGAAATGCAGGAAAAAGGACCCGACCCTTTTTTTTAAACACGTCGCATGGAACTGTATGGTGTTGGCATAATGCAGTTTTACTTGTACAAAAGCATGGGTGTTTTGCTGATGTGGGACAGTGCTATTAGGAATTATTGGAACCCCATGCATCTGCTAAAGAACAGTAAGTTTTGCCTGTAAGGCTCAATTTACATGTAGCGCCGGCTCCTGAAGAGTGTCATCTTGCTGTGAATTCTGGGTTCCGGTCCAGAAGATCTTTCTGTCTGTTTGGTCTTGGTCATCTTGAGCGGCTCCCTTGGCCCTCATGGCCTGGGGTGCGGATCCATCCAATTCCGAGTCTCGGGGCTGGCTAGCCCGAGGCAAAGTAACTGAAAGGAGGATTCAAAGGTGGTCCGGTGCCGTCTCAGTTGTGGAGAGGCCCAGCAACTGGAGAAGCAACCAGGGGAGGACTTTTCGGGAGAAGGCCATGCTGAAGTCTGGCTTCTCAGAAAGAGCCTGGAGGTTCAGTTGAAAGACACCAAGCGAATCTACACATGGTATCCCCGGATCGGCTGTGAGATACTGGTACCGTATGATGGCATTCTAAATTCATCTACATCATTCAGTTACATCAAGTCTGTGGCAGAGACTTTATTCAAAAGTTTTCCACATTCAAGTCTGTGGCAGAGACTTTGTTCAAGTGTTCTATATGCAAGTCTATGGCAAAGGCTTCGCTTTATTCAAACACTATCGGCTGCTGGGCCTAGTGAGAGGAGGTCTATCCGGTAGCTGTGAGAATCCAGTTGTGAGTGGCAATTCTCTGGATTTCTATAGTGAGAGACTTCCTATCTTTTGCAGTTCCAAGAGTACCTGAACTTCCTACCTAACCCCTTCCCTTTAATGAGAGACTGTTCTGTCTACCTGTTGTCAAATAAATATCCTGAAAGTGGATCCAGTGTCAGTCTCTGCAGTTCTTTGGGCCATCTACCTCGGGAAACCCCTAGACGTGCACGAGGTCAAGAAGGTAACGGTAAGCCCAACAAAATCAGCCGCTCCTTCGGGGGTCAGTGCTACACACACTAATGCATTTTTTGATGCATTTTGCATTTTACAGATGCAGGGAATTTTTTTAACATGAGCTCCTATAGAACACGTTCACATCAATGCATTTTTGTGCCACTGCTTTTGGAAAGTGTAGGGGACTTTTTCCCTGCAAAATGCAGCATTTTGCACGTAATAGACGTCAATGGACCAGCATCCAAAATGCAAGTATCGCGTATTTACAGCGATTCTGCCGCAATTTGAGTTTTGTGTGTTTTTTTTATTTTTTAACTGTACATTCACTGCATTGTACATTTAGTACATTTCATTGGTTGCTATGGAGGGGGCCAGGAAGCCAGCCACCGCGTCCTTAACAACCAATGAGTTATCAGCTGTCAGCAGTCTTCCCCGCTGAATGCAGGCCAACTAGCTTGACACTCGCTGAGGAATTGTGTACTCATTCCTTAAAGGGAAACAACAATGTTATACATCCGCTGCCTGCTGCTCATCCCTCGCCCGCTGTAATCCTCTGCCCGCTGTACATCCCCGCCAGCTGCACATCCCCCACCTGCTGTACATCCCCCGCTCTCAATGTAATCACCCGGCCGCTGTATTTTGTATGTCCTGAAAGAGCAGGTAGAAGGAAGTAGGCTAGGTCTGCCCCTATAAACAAAATATATGCCTCATAGGGTAGTATTGGACATCCTTGTTTTCACCTTTGATGCTTCTTATGATCTTTTGTTCGGTGAGTGTGCACTGCATTGGGGTAAAAGCTGGTGGTGGCTGGTGATCGGCAGTTTCACTTATAATTTATACATGGAGTGTTACTCACATGGGTGTAATTTATCAGAGTGGTAACAATATTACACCATATTCGTTTTTTCCTTTTTCCGGCCTATCTGGAGTTCCAGAGATAAGGATAAAAGGAGAGGATTCATAATACTCCATATGAGTAGCATTATCAAAGCGTATTTGCTGCACTTAATTGTGTAGCCACAAATTCCGGTAAGCCTTCAATCCTTTTGCACGTACTGGGAGTGGGAACATTGGACTTTTTTGTTTAACACAGGACTTTTTTATGTTTACGTAACTCACGTTTATAATCATCACAGTGCTGCATATTTTATGTTTATTGCTTTGGAGGATTAGATATATTGCCTTTTTTTGCTAGCAGTTGTTATTTCATTTAATTGTTATGTTTTTTTATGTTTTTTTTCATATTCCATCGTGATCCTTCCTGCCTTACAGGTGTCATAGTGATCCTTCCTGCCTTCCATGTGCCCTAGTGATCCTTCCTGCCTTCCTTGTGCCATAGTGATCCTTTCTCTTTTCCAGGTGTCATAGTGTTCCTTCCTGCTTTTCATGTGCCATAGTGACCCTTCCTGCCCTCCATGAGCCATAGTGACCCTTCCTTCCTGCCTTCCATGTCTCATAGTGACCCTTACTTTCTTTCATGTACCATAGTGATCCTTCCTGCCTTCCATGTACCATAGTGATCCTTCCTGCCTTCCATGTACCATAGTGATCCTTCCTTCCTGCCTTCCATATACCATAGTGTTCCCCCTTCCTTTCTTCCATTTACCGTAGTGATCCTTCCCTCTCTCTTTCCCTAAGGGTTGGTTCACACTGCAGTACTTTTTCTCAGGCTCCATCCTGGGATCCTCAGGTCCTTTATAATCCTCTGTTTTAGCTCTCTGTCTGTTTTCAGTGTAAACAAAACAAGATGTATTGGAAGTCATTTTCTAAATGATTGTGTTGGGGTTTATATGTATACCTGAGACTCCACCTTGTGGCACAGCAATCAAACATATTTTATAGGTACAAGGAAGCCCAGGTTTTGTTTAACCATGACCATTAAGACCCACCCCATGATCATGTTTGGCTACACCCAATGTTTGCTGCAGCGTGCTACGCACCGCAGGTCACTGTCTCCCAGAAGTGTCCCTCATCCTTAAGTTAAATGTTGGGAGATATGCATGTACATGGGCATGGCAAAGGGGGCGGAGCCAATGGGGGGCATAAAAATTATCTTTCGCCTAGGGTGTCTAAAGGGTGCACTTTTGGTAGCTCCCCAATTTACTTACCTTATTTATCACCTTCCTAGGCTTCCTGCCTACCAGATTGATCCCATGAAGTCACTCCTGTTGTTTATGTGGTCACCCCCTCGCCGACCTTATCACATGCAATGCAGGACCATGGGTCCTGCAATTATCCTTTAGATAAATAGATACAATAGATAGATAGAAAAGTCTTTCATTAGACATCAATGATAATAAAAAATCATCTCCCAATCTCCCTTTATTGCTGTGAAGTGCAGGGCCCAGTCACTTACCAGACCAACTGAAATGAGATTCCATCCCAGAATAAGTGTTCCATCTGGAATTAGGCAAACACTTTGTGCAAGTCCTAAACAATGTAGTGGGTGCAGCGGTCAGGTGTGTGTAACATACAGATCGAGGAGTGTGTAACCTAAAAGGTGCTGGGGTCGGGGATGTGTAATATAAATGGTGCAGGGGCCAGGATTATGGACCATTCTGGGTTCAGGGTTTAGGATTGTGTAAAGTACAGAGCGCATGGGTCAGGAGTATGTAACATACGGAGTAGAGGAATCAGGAATGTGTTAAGTGCTGTGCAGGGATCAGGAAAATGTAACATACTGAATGCAGGGGTAAGGAGTGTATACTGTGCACTGAGCAGGAATCAGGAGTGTGTAACATACAGAGTTCAAGTGTGCAGCATACATATTGCAGGGTCAGAAGTGGGTAATGTACAGAGTGCAGGAATCAGAAGTAAAAGTGATATCATGAGTTTGCAGGGTTCACCCCTTATGATTCCTTCCACCCCCTTTATTCATAGCACAACAGTACCCCCTATGAGGCATTTCTACAACACACACCCACATCCCACATCCATATACTCAGATACAAAGACACACATACATACACACTCTCACATACATAGACTCAGATACACACACAAACCCACATACATACACCCACACAGTCACACACAGTGTCTGCAACCAGTGCACCAGGAAAGGGATACAAGGCATGTGCCCCAGCATGCCTGAGACTGGGATCGACCTGTTGCCAGCCCCTGCAAAATAACGGTATATTTCTTAAACCCATCTATAACAATTATCTGATAGGTAGATAGATAGATAGATAGATAGATAGATAGATAGATAGATAGATAGATAGATAGAAGAAAGCCTTCCACTGGACATCTATAGAAATAAAAAAAGTTTGATTCTGCACACACAAAAAATGTATTTCAGATAATAGCCTATGCCAAATATGGCATATAAAGGCTCGCATAAAAACTAACACAAACCCCAAATTGGTAAGAATTTTCACATCTGTAGAGCACATGGTTTATGCTGCAAAGCTGTACCTATCATAAAACCTCTATAAAATATATTATGAATATAGACACCCTAAGGAACTCAAGAATGATTTGCAGGTGGTTAAAGAAAATTCTTCTAGTGTGCAACATAAAATAGCATAGTGAATGTTCACTGAGGTTAGTAAGTAAAATGAAGCTGTCTTAATCATCCAATAATGTGCATGCCACAACCCTTTATTTAACCACTTTCCTTCCAAAAGATGGCTACAGCACAGCTCTGTTGTTCCAGCAGGGCATCCATGGATGTCCTCCCAGAAACATGCCCCTTGCGTGTCCCCTGGTGCATGCATCCAGTGTGCTCTGTGATCAATGTGTCTTTTGGACAAACCCGATCACAGATCATGGTAAAGGGCCCTTTACCACATGATAAGCTGTGTCAAATCCTAGCTGATCACACTGTAAACAGACTTGCCAATTATCAGCAGTACAGGGTACATGTACACAGATAATCAGGGTACTGGACATCAGTGCCCTGATTATCAGTGCAGCCCCATCAGTGCCAATACGTGCCCATCAATGCTGCCCATAAGTGCATATCAGTGCCTATCAGTGCTGCCTATCAGTGCCGCCTATCAGTGTAAGCCTCATCAGTGCCTCCTCCTTGCCAATTATCGGCAGTACTTTCCTCATCCTGTCATAGTGAGGAGGGGAGAGCCGGTAACTGGCAATCCTGACAGGGGAAATGTACACAGATAATCAGGGAGTGGATCATCAGTGCCCTGATCATCAGTGCAGCCCCATTAGTGCCCATCAACTCAGCCCAATCGGTGCCCATAGGTACTACCCATAAGTGCCTATCAGTGCCTCCTTATCAGTGCCGCCTATCAGTGCTGCCTTTCAGTGCCCATCAGTTCCACCTCTCAGTGCCCATCAATGCTACCTATGCTATGCATGGCCATTAGTGCCGTCTATCAGTGCCGCATATCAGTGCCTCCTCATCAGTGCCTCCTCATCAGTGCCCATCAGTGCTGCCTCATCAGTGCCCACCAGTGCCTACCAGTGCAGCCTACCGGTGCCCATCAGTGCAGCCTATTGGTGCCTATCAGTGCAGCCTCATCAACGCATATCAGTGAAGGAGAAAAATTGCTTATTTGCAAAATTGTATTACAAAAACTAAAACAAAAAAAATAAATAAAAGATTTCTATATTTTTTTGTTTGTTTTGAAGAAAATAACAAACCCAGTGTTGATTAAATACCATCAAAAGAAAGCTCTATCTATCTTGAAAAAAATTATAAAAATATCATATTAGATACACTGAGTGTTGCAGGACCACGCAATTGTCATTCAAAGTACGACATCACTAAAAGGTGAAAATTGGCCTGGCCAGGAAGGGGGTATAAGTACCCAGTAAGCAAGTGGTTACATTTAAATTGCACATGATTGTTAAATTAACCCCAATAGATAATTTACACCCTGCTACAATTTAAAAGATAGCAGGATTAATGGGGCAATTGAATGGCTGTTTGGATGTATAAGTACATTTACAAAGGTCACTGAACTCTAAGGTGAATCTTAATGGGACACTAAACTCCAGTTTAAGAATAAAACATTCTATTCAAGAATGCATTCCTAAATCAAAAAAGTACCTTCTATTGCTCTCAGCCTCCTCGAAATCTCCACTGGTAAATACAGACAGGCATTAAAGTAAAACTATAGGCAAACCTTTTTTGTTTGTTTTGGAGAGAGTAGAGAGGGATTGGAACACCTGTCAGGTTTTTATTGTGGTCTGTGTCCCCATTAGGGAGATTCACCCTCTCTCTTGGTCTTGCTTACCATTATCATTGAAAGTGAATGAAAGGAAATCGAATTTTGAGTTGTCCCCAGAACAATAAGAGATGAGAAATCTTGCAGCGGGAACACTAGATCCGATGATCCTGGTGATCAGGTATTAGGTATTCCCTAAATTTAATGGGATTCCCTCTCACTTCCTTATTTGGTTCTTGGACAGGAAGTGAATGGAAATCTCACCAATGGGAGGCAGGTGGAAAAAACTGACAAGGTTTCCTTTAGCTTTACTTTAACATGAACAGGGACATAGACTGCTAAGCACTATGAAAATAAAGCAAAGAAACAAAGAAGCAAAGAAAGAAAAGAAATAAAGGCTGTTCACTATGCAAAGTGACTGAAGAGGGTAAAGCGAATATGTTTTCTGTTTAAATGCCCAATCATGTAACAGTAAATTTAAAAAACATACAGATTTTTAGTGTAGAGACCTTAGTCATTTATAACTAAGCCCTGTGAGTGGGACAAAACACACCATGGGGCATGGCTTGGAAAGAGCCTAGGCTGAGGCTGCTTTCTATCTTAAAGAGGAAGTAAACCCTGATGGGTTTACTTCCTCTTTTTTTCCCTGCAAAGGTAAAGCATAATGGACTACTATGCATCGCATAGTAGCTCATTATGTGTCACTTACCTGACACAGGAGCCAGCGAAGTCGCCGCTGTCCCCTGTAGTCCGCCGCATCCATGTTGCTGGTGGCGTCTCGCAGCTCCGACGAATCACAGCGGCGCAGCCGCGATGACGTCATTCCCGCGCATGCGCACGGGAGTCGCGTCTCGCAGCTCCGCCGCTGCCATACGGCGAAGCCGCGATGACGTCACTCCCGCGCATGCGCACGGGAGTCGACAAATTAGGCAAATCCATTCTTGGATTTGCCGCATTTAGTGCGCCTGCGCGCCGCTGTCTACGGCGCATGCGCCGTAGACAGCGGTGCCCATTTTCGGGCAAATATCTCCTAAACCATATAGGTTTAGGAGATATTGCTTGGACCTACAGGTAAGCCTTAATCTAGGCTTACCTATAGGTCCAAGTTGTTTGGAAGGGTTTACTTCCTCTTTAACATACTGTAGCATACAGGCTGTTGGGAGTTCGACACCTCTAAACTGAATACCATACAGTGGGTCTGGATGAGCACTACAGATGTCGACACCCGAATGTAGTGAATCATGGAGAAAAACCCTTGGCTCTTTGAGCAGTGCTCTATGTTGTTAAAATGAAGTCACAGATTTTTTGCTAGGCCATAAACAGTTGATTGAAGTAAACAAAGCTTTACCCTATTTGATAAACAAAGCTGCGCCTACTTACTGAGCTCAGCCACCAATTCCTTTTCTAACTGAACAGTTGGACACAAAGGGTTTGATTTACTAAAGGCAAATAGCCTTTGAACGTGCAGTTGTACTCTGCAAGTGCAGATGCTCCAGAGCTTAGTAAATGAGGTAAAGCTTCACTTTACAAAGAACAACCCATCACATGCCAGGAAAATAAAAAACATAGGGGGTTATTTACTAAAGGCAAATCTACTTTTCACTGCAAGTGCACTTGGAAGTGCAGTCGCTGCAGATCTGAGAGGGACATGCAAGGAAAATAAAAAACATCATTTTAGCTTGCACATGGTTGGATGATAAAATCAGCAGAGCTTCCCCTCATTTCAGATCTACCCCTTAGATTTACAGCGACTGCACTTCCAAGTGCACTTGCAGTGCAAAGTGGATTTACCTTTCGTAAATAACCCCCATAGCATTTTTTCTTGCACATGATTGGATGGTGGAAGTAAGCAGAGCTCTCCCTTATTTACTAAGCTTGGGAGCAACTCCACTTTCAAAAGTGCACAGTAAATTTGACTTTAGTAAATCAACCCCAGCCTGTCAGACATCAATGGATGCAAGTTTATGAAAAAAACTGTGTTTTAAAAAAAAAAAAAGCACCAGCTACTATCAATAAAATTATATTTTGTGGCAATTTCTTTGAAGTGTGTGAAGGTAAATTGGATTGTGGGTAGACTTTGCACTACTAGGCTGGCCCTAGTGGAGGGCTGGACAACTGCATAAACAGCACTACTTGCCTTTGGTGCATAATGTTTATACAGCTCCAACCTACACAAAATGCTAAAAGTGTTACTAAACCCACAATCGTAAACTCAGTCTGTATATGCAGTAAAGCATGCTTGTTATATTCAGTGTTGTACCTAAGGGGTTAATCCTCTGCATTGTGAAAAAAGGCTGCTAGCCCCTGTCTTCTCTGATCCTCCCCTCCTACACTGTCCCCCTTGACAAGTCTTGATAAGACAGAGCCTTTGGAGTCAAGCTGCACATGCACAGTTTGATGTATATTGCTGGAGAGGTTTTTATTTTTCTTGGGAAAGTGCATGTGATCAGCACATGGCCAATCAGCACTGTCCAGACATGTTCAGACAGAGGGTCAGGAGCTCTGCAGCTTTATAGGACAGCTCAGTGCAATATTAAAAATCGTCCTTCAAGCTTTACCAGGAACTGATAGAAAATTAAATCACAAGACTGCTATATATATGGCTGATGAAAAAAAAGTAATTAGTAGTTCATATTTACTAAAATAATATTTACTAAAATAATTGCATTTCCATGCTCTGTGTACCGTGGGAGATCGGATATAGTGAATGCAGTGGTCTGGGTTTAGTAACACGAATATACAATGAACTATTACTATACCTATTTATGCTCTTTTACTTAGGTTAATTTTCAGTTCACAGAAATATTATATATATATATATATATATATATATATATATATATATATATATAAAATAGTAGGTATACTTTCTGAAAAATGCTAAGACTACCTAGATTTAATCCATGGCAGTGCAACATGATTGAAAATCACTCACAAGTTCAAACACATGAATAGTTTCATGTTTGGAAAATTTCCCAGCATGCAGGAAAATGTATATAGTCAGAATATAAAGTTGTGAAAAGAAAAAGAAATGTGAACATTCAAGAATAAAGTAATCGGGATGGTTTTGAGAAAAGTGAGCATTAAGGAAGAAATTGCAAATTTATGATTCTTTTGAGAATTCAATTATTTTAAAATTGAGCCCATATTTTGTGCCCCCGCTGATGAAGTCCTGTAGATCATAGCACGTACGGGAGGAGGAGCTATCGCGCAGACGTCACCCGCAGCCGTCTCAGGCTTACTGCTGTTTTATATTGCTGTTCGTTTCCACCACTGGTTCAGCGCTTTTTATGTCACAGCCGCTAATGGATTTTACCCTGTGGATCTTTTATTAAATGGTTTATACGGAGAACACTTATGCTTCGTACACACGACCAGACTTTTCGATGGACTAGGTCTGACGGCCTTCCCAAAGGACTTTCGGCGCAGTTCCGATGGACTTTCCAAACAAACGGACTTGGCCACACACAAGCACACCAAGGTCTGATGGATTCGAACGTGATGCCGTATGACCAGACAAGAATAAGGAAGTTCATAGCCAGTAGCCAATAGCTGCCCTAACGTCGGTTTTTGTCTGTCGGACTAGCATACAGACAAACTGATTTTTCGACCGGACTCGAGTCCGTCGGAAAGATTTGAAACATGTTTTATTTCTAGGTGCGTCGGACTTTTGGGGAAAAAAGTCAGCTGGAGCCCAGACACGATCGTAATATCTGACGGATTCATTCTGTCAGACCTAGTCCGTCAAAAAGTCTGGACGTGTGTACGTGGCATATGAGCGTGTTTGTTTCCATTTTATATCCAATCCTGGGTCACCTGGTACCATCGGTCACACTCCATCTATCCATTCTGTGGATACAAGCCTTTCTGACCTTCTGTTAGCTCAGACGTCCATCAGATCTGGTAAGAGTTTGGATTGGCTAGCGGAGGATTAGTCATCTTGAACATTTTCATTGTGTCTTCCCTCACAAGGCGTCCCATTGCTGAAGAACTTTAATTATATTATTATCGTTCCTTTTTTCATATGCATATGGACTTATGTAATGCGCTGCACTTATTCTTTTTCTTACATTTTGTTCCAAAGGAAAGACTTACAGGATAAGTTGTTAAACCCTACAAACATTTTCAGTGCAATGACTTTACAGTCTACTTGTATATAGAATATAAATGTGAAGACAGATTTAAAAAGAAAGGTATCGTTAGTCACAAGGCACTTGGGTGGGAATGTTTTTTCCCAAGTTCTTTGCTTAAAAAAGATGAGAACACAGATAACCTTGCTCTGTCCATTTTTTTATTTTTTTTTACAGGTAGGGAGAGATCACTGAATTTCGTTGAACAGTCCGCATCCACAATGAATGAAGGCAGGGGAGCTATTTTCTAATCAAATCTTTCTGTATAGCCAATTTTCTATCTTTCCAGAAGAGTGTAACAGAAAGAGACATGTACCAGAAAGATAATAAAGCAGAGTTAATGCTAATGTTCCAAACAAAACAATATTTTTTAGACCGTTTACGTAAGGAATTCTTTGGCTAGTTTAGAAGCGTAAACTTTAAGTTTACAATGTCCACGTTTGTTTTTAAATGTCAGGCAGCTGTTTCTTTAAGAAGCAGCCCATTGAGTGTCAAAGATCGGGGATTGATTGCTCTCATGGTACCATGGCCCTTGTCCAGATCTGACCCAGAGAATCTGAAGATCATTAACGAACTTGGGACTTTTGGCTCCTTAAATAAATATTGTGGTCTCACTTAAGCAGTTTGTGGACTGTGACCATACTTCAAAACCACTAACCATTTGGCACAGTGTGACAGAGCTGATTATTTTGTGTTTTCTTCCCCTTAAATGACGGAGCTGGTTTCCTGAACTAGAGAGACTCAATCTATTTTTATATGCCTCTAGCGGTTAAGGTGCTATGAGGAAATAATATAGGAAACATTTCATGCAGTATTCATTTAAACCCAAAAAACCAAGCAGGCCAGAGCTTTCATCAGATTTTGCTGCTTGCTCTATATTAAATGTTATTTATTCAGTTCTTTTGGTTTTCTTCCACCGCAAAGGTTAAAATACATTCCACCAGTTTTTTTAATTAGCTATTTTTTTACCAATTATCTTTGAAAATACTATTTTTGCTTATTTTACTTTAGTATGTCACCTCTATTTCTTTTTTTTTTTTTTTTTTTTTTACAACTATGGTTCTATAACCCTAGATCAGTGGTTCTCAACTCCTGTCCTCAGGACCCACTAACAGGCCAGATTTTAAAGTGGAAGTAAACCCATCGATTTAAACTGTTAAAAAAAAAAAAGGCATGCCGGGAATGCTAACTGCACATTGGCTGTGCTCTCAGCCAAACTATGAAACCATCCAATGGCTGGTGTCATAACGAATCACATGTACAGCACCATAGCAGTTGAAGATTAAACAGAGGCAAAGATGGCAGCTTCCTTGGCTGAAAACGACAGGGGAGTTTACTTCCACTTTAAGTATTGCCTTGGGGAGATGCAGACTATAATACTGCAATCACTGGGCAGAAAATGATATCACCTGTGATGTATTTCAGGTATCTTGCAAACCTGGCCTGTTAGGGGGCCCTGAGGACAAGAGTTGAGAACAACTACCCTAGAGTGTCCTTACATGGACCGGCCTATTCTGGTCACTTTCTTGTATCAGTGGCTGTCTGCTGACCTCAGTTTTTCTCTGAGGAATGTAGGCTTAATGCATGCTGGCTCAGGTCCATACACCAACTGGACAGGAATAAAGCTTCATGTGCTTTTGATTTACTAATTTGCAGACCTGTGCTAGTGTGTAGTCAGGACATCAAACGTAAAAATCTCAGATCTTAAGGGCCCAATAGGGGAAAATGTTGATTCATTTATATTTTATAGTTGTATTGGATCAGGTCTATCTCTTTTTAAACTGTTGGTACCTCTCAGGTTTTTATTACTGTTTGTGTTTGTGTGTGGTGGGGAGATTCACAATCTCTGCTCTGGTGACCTTTATCTCAGAGGCATTAAGTAATGGGAAACCCTTCATTTACAGTCTTCACCAGAGCAAAAGGTGAGAGTAAACCTTCCCATGATAACATCTGTTGCAATGACAACTGTCTAACAGGATAATTCCCCTTTTTTTGTAGAGTTTTTCTTTCAATCCTTGTTGCATATGTGGGACAGAAAGTAACATCAAATGACCCAGAGAGGACACAAATCCTGACTGAAAGAAGTTCTAACCCATTTTTCTCTAGCCTCTAGCCAAAACGTAACCACTTCAGCCCTGGAAAATTTGGCTGCTCAATTACCAGAGCACTTTTTGCAATACCGCACTGCGTTGTTTTAACTGACAATTGCGTGGCCATGCGACGTTGTACCCAAACAAAATTGACGTCCTTTTTTTCCCACAGATAGAGCTTTCTTTTGGTGGTATTTGATCTTCAATGCGGTTTACATTTTTTGCACTATAAACAAAAAAAGAGTGACGATTTTGAAAAAAACAGATGCCAGCAAGAGAGCTTGCAGATGTCACATCTCTGTAGAGAAAATGAGAATAGTACTGCTTTAATTTTGTAACAGATTTGGATACATATACGGTAATTTTATTTTTATAGGTTTTAGCATTAGCAAAAATACATTTTCCAGTGATTTTCCCAGCAGGTCTGTCTTATCGAGCGGGCACCCCTGGGCACTGCCCGGGGGCCCCAAGTGCTTGTGGGGCCTCATTAGGGCCGGCTCCGATCTAAGGGGATGCAGTAAGGAGTGCACAGCCTATTGCATTAGGGTGTGCACCCCAAAGCTCATATGTGTGTACACCCCAAAACACATATGCGTATGTGCACCTCAAAGCTCATATGTGTGTGTGTGTGCACCCCAAAACACATATGCATGTGTGTGCATGTGTATATACTGACAGTGTCAGTAGAGCAGTGGATGGTATCATAAGGGCAGACATTGGTGTTAGTAGGGCAGTTATAATATTATTTAGATTTTTTTTTTAGGAGAAACAAGAAAAAAGGAGAATTTTTATTTTTCTTATATATTTGGTGAAATATCGGTGGTCTAAACATTGGAAATATGCACCACACAGGCAAGTTACTTTAGTCTGGTGTAGCAGCAAGATCTGTATCCCTTGAAAGTGGGGGGGGGGGGGGCGGACCTCACCACTCCCGGGTGACACCCGCCAGAGAGGTGACACCAGGGATCATATAAATTGAAGAAATGGTCTCACTCTGAATCTCCAAAAAACTTGTTTGATGTACCTTTATTGTCACAAGTGTATCTGCCTGTCCTGTGTTTGTCTGATATACTTGTGACAATAAAGGTACATCAAGCAAGTTTTTTGGAAATTCAGAGTGCGACCATTTCTTCATTTTATTCGCATTGGACGGTGGTGAGCTGGGGTCTGCACCTGTTATCCATTTGCACATGAAAATTTGCCTGGAGTGGTGTGTGCTCTTCTTCGGTTTCTGCTGTGATATCACACCAGGAAGCAGTTGTAGTGGGTGCTGTCGAAACCCCCCCCCCCCATCAGTAAAGCGGGTCGATTTTCCCCTGCTCTGTTTGCCAGAGAACTTGGCAGCAGTGATATGACAGGGGACAGAGAGAGGCGGGCTGCAGGTGTATCTCCCCAGATCGCCCCTCCCCTTTCTCCTGTCAGCTGAATGGGAGAAGAGAGAGAGCGGCTCTAATGTGGTAGGTTAGCCGTGACACCGCCTACCTTACTGCCCGCTCTCCCCATTGGCCACAGCAGAGGGCCAATCACAAAACACTGGGGAAGCATCATGGGAAATAGTAATCCTGGAAGATTGGCGGCTCCAGTGTGTCCACAGACAGCAGGCTACAGTCTCCAGCATGTATGCACACTGCTGAGGGGAGAGAGAGAGAGCCTGAAACCCAGAAAAAGCAGAGGAATTATTGAGCGCTACAAAAGAAGAGAAAAAGAGAGGATTGTGCCGGGGAAGCCAGAGAGGGAGCCATGCTGTACCCACACCACCAGAGAGAGAGCCACACTGTACTCGCACCATGAGAGAGGGAGCCAGACTGTACTCACACCACCAGAGAGGGAGCCACGCTGTACTCGTACCACCAGAGAGGGAACCACGCTCTACCCTCACCCCCAGAGAGCCATGCTGTACTTGCACCACCAGAAATAGAGCCACGCTGTACCTGCACCACCAGAGAGAGAGCAACGATGTAGCCGCACCACCAGAGAGAGAGACACACTGTACCCAAACCACCAAAGAGAGAGCCACGCTGTACCCACACCACCTGAGAGAGAGCCATGTTGTAGCCACACTACCAGAGAGCCACTCTGTACCAGCCCCACCAGAGAGAGCCGCGATGTACCCGCACCACCAGAGAGAGAGAGCCACGCTGTACCTGCACCACCAGAGAAGGAGCCATGCTGTACCCGCACCACCAGAGAGAGCCACGCTGTACTCACACCACCAGAGAGGGAGCCACGCTGTAGCTGCACCACCAGAAAGAGAACCACGCTGTATTTGCACCACCAGAGAGGGAGCCACGTTGTACCTGTACCACCAGAGATGGAACCCCACTATGCTCGCACCACCATAGAGACAGCCACGCTGTATTTGACTGGTCTTGGAGAGGTGATATGTTGCCTCCTCAACACCTATTTTAACCCTCTAAATCGAGGGTTGGCAACCCATTGATTGCAATCCACCCATCAATTATAGCCTGGTGATTGGTAGATTGGCGATTCTGCTTTGCGGACCCCCAGACCACTCCTCCCACATTGCAGAGCAGCTCATAGAAGGAACTACCTTGTATGCCGCACTGATGCAGGCAGGCCCTTCTATCACACCCATTCTAGGAACTTGTGTGTGACATTACATGGGATGAATGAGAGAGAAGGGCTGACCAGGATCAGAGTGCCAGGAAAAAGAAGAGCCATGTGTCGTCAGCAGTTCCCTTCTCTGCATGAGAGGAAAAATTCCATCCACAGCCTTACTAACTGTCACCATCCACAGTCCTACACATTCCTCTTAACCCCTATCTGTCCTACAAACTGATGACTCTTGTACTCTGCCCTACTTATTACTGACCTCCACACACTGCCCTACCTATTACTGACCTCTCCACACACGCCACCCTACCTTTTACTGACCTCTACACACCACCCTACCTATTACTGACCTCTACACACTGCCCTACCTATTACTAACCTCTACACACACTCCATTCTACCTATTACTGACCTCTACACACCACCCTACCTATTACTGACCTCTACACACTGCCCTACCTATTACTGACCTCTCCACACATGCCACCCTACCTATTACTGACCTCTACACACTGCCCTACCTAAAACAATAATACACACTTCCACCCTCACACCGGTGTATCACCACTGCGCTATCAGAGGCTGTGCTTTTTTCATGTACATGTGGAGTGTGTAATGAGGATTAATCGGGAGCTGTGTATTTGCCTCTGACTGCTACCTGAAGAACTGTCACTCTTCATCCCTGTGAAAAGAGGGTTTAAGCTTCTATAGCCAAACACGGCAGTGTGAGACATAAACAGCTAGTGAGTGTGTTTGAAGTCACAGTCATGGCGATGTGGTGGAGGAGTTTTTATGGAAGTCTTTATGAATTATAATTATAATAGATTCACTGATCACCATCTAATGAACGTTGGACTTTTTGTGTTTAAAAACTGGACACTTCATTTACTTATTCATTCATATAATTAGTTGCAATTATTCACTTCACAGGGTGTTGCTATTATAGTTTAAAGTGGTAACAATCAATGTTATTTATGTTATGTGTTTACTTTATTGGATACATTTGAGTTTAGAGTGTGTATTATTAGTATATTCACTGAGTATTTAGGGCCGCTCATTCTACACTGCTTGGTAGGATTTTTGCACACTGCCCTACCTATTACTGACCTCTACACACTGCCCTACCTATTACTGGCCTCCACATACTGCCCTACCTATTGCTGACCTCTACACACCACCCTACCTATTACTGACCTCTACACACTGCCCTACCTATTACTGGCCTCTATACACTGGCTTACCTATTTCTGACCTTTATACGCTGCCCTGCAATTAGGCTTGAAACTAGTTGCTTGATCACTGAAGTCAACTTTTAAAGTTGGCTAAGTTTATATTTTTACAATGACATTAGTTTTATTATAATTTTTTAAGTCAATCTCGATCTCTCAAAGGTTGCCTACCCCTGTCTAAATGCTCCATCCTCCCCTATTGTGGGGAACTTGCAGCGCAGACCCTTTTATTTAAATGGGTTGCGTTTGGTGAGCAGTAGTGCAGGCTTGCAGGGGCCCAAGTGCATTGCTTTGCCCAGGGGTCCATGATGCTATTAAGATGGCCCCGTTTTCCAGTGTAGTTTTCAAAAAAACAATGTAGTCCCAAGTATTTACCCCAGAATAAAGTCACCAAAGCCTCCTCCCCAAAATATAGCCACCAAAAAGAAACTATTTGGAGTACATTTTAAATAATGCAGCTGAGCGTTAGGACTCAAAATTTATTTGATCTCAATTTAGTAGAGCCTTTTTTCGCCTTTGCATCTCAACTTGCATCAGAAAAGAACCTGCCAGCATATACCCTATATTTCATGTAACATTAACAAAAGAGTGATCTGGATGGACAGGAATTAGTACAAAAAAAAATATTTTAGAATATTGTGATCTCAACATTTCCAAACACTTTCATGTAACCACAATGAGGTTGCATAATACTAAATATTGTATTGTGGTAGGTCAGGGGCTCCCTGGGTCAGGTGCTCCCCAGGTCAAGAGCTGAATGAATTAAAACCTGAGCTTAGCAATAGACCCAGGCTATTTTTGCTGTTTATGCATTTTGAATCCCCCAGACCCAAATGCTTCTGTAACTTTCTATTTTAAAGAGCCACTAGGGTAAACAAATACTGTGCCCCTGTAATTTTAAAATGCAAGTGAAAAGGAACAAATAATAGTTCATAATGTTTTTGACAATCAACACAATTTTATGATCTTTTTTTGCATTTGTTTGAAAAACAGATGCTTTTCTCCCTTTGTGCTTAACAGAAATAGTGTGATACATTTGAAAACGATTGAGTGTTTCTACAAAGGAATCGGAAATGAGCATCTGGAATACATAATACAAAGAGAGCTCTGCAATACATTACATGGTCTGGTCGAATTCCAGGGAGCTAAGATAGACTTCAAAGTCTGGCTGAACATCAGTTAAACTGCTGCTCTGTCCAGATATGTAAAGTGGGTGTAGATGAATAGGCTGGATTTATTACGATTTTTATCTTTTTTTTCTGATGGGAAGATGGGTTCACAGGTTCTGTATGCTTATGCAGGAACGCCTTTTAAGTCGTTGATAAATGCAGATAGCAGGTCATACAATATGTTTCTGATAAATCATTTTAAGGATGCAAAAAGGTTTTTGTTGTTTTTTTTTTAAATGGTCGCAGGGTAGGGTTTCTGAGTCTGCCTATAGTAAAAATTGCTGAGATGTGCAGGTTTGATCCAACAAGGTTTACATACAGAAGGAAGGGAGAGAAGTATTCAGGCATCTCATGCAATATTACCCAGTCATACACTAAATAATTTACTTCATATAACCAGCATATAAAACGCTTAAAATGTAAATATTACCTAACGCAAATAAATGGTTTGGGTTAATGTTTTTTTGGGATTTTTTTATGTTGGTTTATGTCTGCTTTTTTGCTTACATATTGCACAGATACTGCCTGTCATAAAGAAGAATTTGCCTGATTAAAACATCAGACTGAGGCATTTAGCCATTCCCTATCAGGTGTCTGATAGGGAAGACAGAGTGCACATGTACAGGTGTTTGATAGGGAAGACAGAGCGTGCAGCTACAGGTGTTTGATAGGGAAGATGGAGTATGCACGAGCACGTGTTTGATAGGGACAACAGAGTCCGCATGTACAGGCGATGGATAGGGAAGATGTAGTGTGCATGTACAGGTGTTTGATAGGGAAGACATAGTGTGCATGTACAGGTGTTTGATAGGGAAGACGGAGCATGCATGTACAGGTGTTTGATAGGGGAGACAGAGTGCGCATGTACAGATGTTTGATGGGGAAGAAAAAGCGTGCATGTGCATGTGTTTGATAGGGGAGATGGAGAGCGCATGTAGAGGTGTTTGATAGGGGAGGTGGAGTGTGCATGTACAGGTGTTTTATAGGAAAAACTAAGTGCGCATGTACAGGTGGTTGATGGAGAGACAGAGTGTGCATGCACATGTGTTTGATGGGGGGTGGAGTGCTATGTACATGTGTTTGATGGGGGAGACGGAGCATGCATGTGTTTGATAGGGGAGCCAGAATGTGTATGTACATGTGTTTGATAGCGGAGACAGAGTGTGCATGTGCATGCGTTTGGTAGGGGGGGGTGCGCATGTACATGTGTTTGCTGGGGAGCCAGAGTGCGCATGTGTATGTGTTTGGTTGGGAAGGGGGCACGCATGTGCATGTGTTTGATGGGGGCAGAGTGTGCATGTACATGTGTTTCATGGGGTGCGCATGTACATGTGTTTGATGGGTGGAATGCACGTGTGCATGTGTTTGATGGGGGAGATGGAATGCGCATGTACATGTGTTTGAATTGGTAAGAGAAGTCCCTTCTGTGTGGGTGAGATCTCCCCAAATCTTTATTAAACCTCCCTAGAGTCCCTACACATTACCTGCTCACCAGGCACAGACCCCTTTCCTGCATTACCACCTCATGTGTCTGTAGCGCCGGCTCCTGAAGAGCACGCGCTTTATGTTTTGAAAGTTAATGTTACATCTAAACTGCAGTTTGGTTTGGGTACAATTGTTCTAAATTTGGACCTCAGCATCAGTCTGACTGGACTATAGGATGTTCAGCCTGGCCACAGGGAGCACTGTCTCTTCTGGCAGGCATGGAACCACAGTCTGGTTGGGTGCTTTAAGGTTACCTTCTCTCGGAGCCCGCCCAGTGGGAGTGTCACTCTTGCTGTGCTTTCTGGGAGAGGGTACTTAAGGTGCGGATGTCACATGGTTTGGGGTTCCGGTCCAAAAGTATGTTCTGACTCCATGGTCCTGGTCCTCCTGACCAGCCCCCAGGAAGGCTACGGCCTGGGGTGCGGATCCACCCGACTTATTGTCTCGGGGCTGGCTAGCCGAGGCGGGGAAACTAGAGAAGGATTCCGAGGTGGCCCGGTGCCGTCTCCGGTAGTTGGAGAGACCCAGCAACTTCGTAGCTATCCAGGGGAGGACTCTTCAGAAGAAGGCCACGTACGGGTTGGCTTCTTAGCAAGAGCCTGGTGGGGCTGAAGTACCTAAGTGAATCCAGTCTCGTGAGTATCGCCAAGCTGGCTGAAAGATCCAGGTATCACACGAGTGTTCCACAAGTGCTAGTTTCCTGCATGTTCTACAACAACGTCTGTGGCAGAGACTTGTTCCTGAGTTAAGCACCTTGTTGGCTGCTAGGCCTTGTGAGAGAGGGACTGTCCAACTTGAGTGAACATCCAATTGTGAATGGCTATTCTCTTGATTTAGTCAAAGTAAGCAAGTCCTTCATTATTGACTGATCCTATTTTAAGAGACTGTTCCTTGACTACGTTTTTGCAAATAAAAATCCCTTTAAGCGGATCTGTCATAAGTCTCTAAAGTTACTGGGCCATCTACCATGGGACACCCCTAGACACAAATCGAGGAGGAGAAGGTAACGGTAAGCCCAAATCAAACCAGCAGCTCCTTCGGGGGTCAGTGCTACATGTCTGTGACTGGGGCACTACAAATCCCAGCATGCCAGGAGAGCGGAGGCAGCAGCAATATCATAGATCAGGCTAATTTTCAGATGAAAAGTGCTGGTGTATTTTTTATTAAATTTTATTGGTTTATAATGGAAAAAGAGTGGTGGGGTGATGGGGGAGGGAGATAGAGAGATGGAAAGAATAAGGCGTGAGTAAGGGATAGAGGTACAGATTGGGTGACAGAAAGATGGAAACAATAAGGAGTGAGAAAGGGATGGAGGTATAGATTGGGTGACAGAGAAACAGATAGATGAAGGGATGCAGCATGGCATGAAGGGATGGAGACAGAGATATGGAGTGATGGAGCAAAGGATAGAGGGATGGGGTGATGGAGGGATGGAGTTATGGAAAGATAGAGGAAGGGACCGAATAATGGAGGGATAAAAGTGACGGAGGATAGAAAGGGTGGAGGGATATAGGGCACAAGGATTGTTGGATAGATAGTATGATGGAGAGATTGAGCAAGAGATAAAAGGATTATGTGATGGAGTGGAATGGAAAGATGAAAGTAGGAATGGATAAAGTAATGGAGGGTGAAGAGGTTGGAGAGGCCTGTAACAGAGGGATTGAGACAGGGGGTAATGGACGGAGAGAAAAGGGGTGGAGACAAGAGGTGAAAGAGGAATGGAGTGATGGAGGCAGGAGGTGAAGGAATGATGGAGACAGGAGGTGAAGGAATGATGGAGATAGGAGGTGAATGAGTGATGGGGACATACTGATGAATAAATTAGTTTTTTTTACATTGTTTTTTAGGAAATGTTTTATAGCAAAAAGTAAAAAAAATTTTTTTTTTCAAAATTGTCACTATTTTTTGTTTATTGTGCAGAAAATAAAAACCGAGGTGATCGATACCACCAAAAGAAAGCTCTATTTGTGGGAAAAAAAGGACATTGGTTTTGTTTGGGTACAGTGTCGCACAACTTCGCAATTGTCAGTTAAAGTGACGCAGTGGCTTATCGCAAAAAATGGCCTTGTCAGGAAGTGGGTAACTCCTTCCAGGGCTGAAGTGGTTAAGTACTGAAATTTGCACTTAAAACTGTAATTTTGTAACTTTTGGAAAATGTCAGTAAAAACTTATGCCAGTAAATTTGGAGTGTCGTGTCAGAGAATTTCAGTCTGGTATAGGGGAATGCCATTGTTGGCAGTTTGACAAGGCTTCAGGACATATGTGAATGACTACACATGGTTCGACTTTCCGGCAGAAAAAGTCAATCTCTTCATCGTATATTCCGATCGTGTGTATGCCTCATCAGACTTTTTTTAACGAAAATTCTGACATACTTTTTATTAACCTCAAGGAGGTTGGTGTCCCTTATTAATTTGACATTGACTTTTTTAAATGTACCTGCCTACTCACAAACAAACTGGCCCTTTTGAATAAAAACACATAGGAAAATATTTTGTGAAAAGAAAATATCCATTTATTCTGAGTAACAAAATAAAGAGGAAGTCAATGCTGGACAAACTTTTGTAATTTGCGAAGCCTTTTTGCCCCCAGGGCACACATCAAGTCTGTGGAAAAGAAACTTGGTAGCTTGAGGAGTCCATATAATAGGGAGCACAATCTGGTCCATGAATCCCAGAGATCAGGATCAGCAGCAGATGACATATCTGTCCCAGGGACGGACTGACCATTCGGGCACTCAGGCACTGCCATGCCACCAAGGGGCCCCATCAGGGTTGCCAGCCTCAATAAAACCAGGGACAGTATGTCAAAATCTGTGTTTTTTTAAACAAATCCCAAGATTATAGCTGCCCCATCTCTCCAATACCTTTCAGTGTGTGTATGTGTATTCTGTGTGTGTATACGGTGTGTGTATATTGTGTGTCTGTGTGTGTATACTGTGTGGCCCTGTAATCTATTGCCTGGGGGCCCCATAATCTCCTATTGCTTGGGGGCCCCATAATCTTCTCCTATTGCCTGGGGGCCCCATAATCTCCTATTGCCCAGGGGCCCCATGAGTTGTCAGTCCGCCCCTGATCTGTCCCCAGTTTGTGGTACTACAACAGCCTGCGTCCTTTGTCAGACCAGACTGAACCCAGGCCATCACTTTCTTCTCCTCCCTGCAGCCTTTCCTGCAGCCTTCCCTGCAGCCTTCCTTGGAGGCTGTGGCTCTGGTGGTGGACTTGTGGCAGGAGGAGGAGGAGGATGGGCGAGCTCAAGTATGTGGCTGTTCTCAGCCAGATGGCCCCTCAACCCTTCTGAAGGGCATCAGAGATAAATCCCTCACAGAAGAGGCATTGTCCCTTCTCCAATTCCAGCAACCTGGTGGCTAGATAGCAGCTATAGGCCTTGGGCATGGGGGGGGGGGCTCCTGAGGAAATGGCTGGCTTCCCTAATGAGGCTCAGGGCTGCCTCCTCCGTCATTGTCCCCTTCCTGGGCCTTTTGGTGGTAAGGCAGAGGGGAGGCACCTGGGATTGGGTGAGGCTCCTACTGGGCCCAGCCACCTCCTGGCTGTCACTGGGCACGGCCTCTTCCTTGCTGCCACTGGGCACGGCCTCCTCCTGGCTGATGATTGGCCCAGCCTCCTCATGGCTGCCACTGGGCACGGCCTCCTCCTGGCTGACGCTCCTAGCTTAGCTCATCCTACATAGTTGTAGATTTTGCTTCATTGATCACACACAATTTTCAGCTGATGACTTGTAAATTGAATGTTAATAAATAGAAAAGACTATCATTCTGACCCCAGCATTTTTCAAGCTGGTCACCAACATTTTTGGCCTCTACTGTCCAGTAATATGTATTCATCATTTTTGGTATAAAATCATTGGTTTGTAAGCAATTATAACATCTAGTTAACATCATTAATATTAGGACAATAAATATGTCTAAATACTAATATACCTGGCTCCAGCTGGGTGCACCCACTTCTTCCAGGATGGAAGGCCCGGGTTGTTCCTGGGAAGCCTCTGCTGGGGTGGAGGGAAGGGTGGAGGGAAGGGTTGAAAGAGATTCCCTGGCTTCAGTCTGGTCATCCAGAAACCTCATTTTGTTGAAGCACCACAGCCTGGGGACATAAACATTCTCTGCTAATTCTCCTGATCTGAGGGAAGCCTGGATCTTATTGTGTTCCTTATACATGTTCCTCAAGATCCCAATTTTATTTTCCAAAAACTTCATGTTTTCTTCGGAGACCCAAGTCTTCACAAATACCAGAAGTTTCTTCAGCGTTACCTTCCTTACTTGTTTATTTTAATATAAACTGTGTTTGACCTCCCACAGATTCCTCATCTCCCTGAACATATCAATAAAACTGGACAGAAATTCTGGGTCCTTAAACTGATTCATTTTTTCTGTAAGACAATACACAAGACAAAAACACTAATGTCAGCCTAAACTCTCATAATCTTATCCCAATATAGGCCTCCAATTTGAAGAAGTATAAGCCACTGTGATGGGCCAAGTTCAAATTTAACCTTAATTTAGGACGCTCGCAACTTCCGTTCGTCCTTCCCCCCACACACAGATCGGACGTATGACTCATGTTAGCTTGATAAGACAAAAACACCAATGTCAGCCTAAACTCATAATCTTATCCCAATAAAGGCCTCAATCTTGAAGCAGTATAGGCCACTGTGATGGGCCAAGTTCAAATTTTACCTTACCGACACACACAGATCGTACATACGACAAATGCTTTATATACACTGCACATGTGTCAAACTTTGCCCGTGTCGCCCGACCCTGACGTTCTTTTTCATGAATATTCCCCCCCCTCTCTCTTTGGTATGCAGTAGGAGCAACATGGCGGAGACACAGGTGGTTGAAAATTATTCCACTAGCGAGGAGGAAAGCCCGGAGCCCCAAACGTCTAGATCCAGGAAGAGGAGATTTAAGGCCACCAACATGGCCTTTGATGAAATGGTGGAGATGGTGGAGATCTTAATCAGATTATGATGGGAAACATGGTCCATACACCCATCCCAAAGGACCAAATCATGACGACTGTTGTGAACACTCTGGAGCACAAGTTTGGGGTACGACGGTCCAAAGACCAATTAAGGAAGCGCTGGTCCGACATAAAACTGGGGGAGCTGGATCAGTATCGCAAAATAAAGAAGGTGCTTCAAAAAAGTAAGTACTTGTGTGTTCCTAATATGATTATTAACTTGAATGCTACTCCATGTGCTTTTCTTTTCATACTTTCATGTTCGTGGGCCCAGTAATCATTAATAGGAAACATCGATCATAGGAAACATACAGGTAAGTATTCCAGCTTGGTAAAAAGGGAATTTTAATCATGTCTTCAACTTGGATCTCTTCCCAAACAGACAATTGTACACCACTCCAAAGCAATGTTTCATATTCCTATTTCTGGACTCAAATATCTGTGTGCTAAGTATACCTTTTGTTTCATTCTCATAGGGGAGAAAAGACTCAGACAGCAATCAGAGGATACCAGGGACCCCCAACCTCGCCAACCTGATTGGCAAATTAGCCCGAACCCCCCCCCCCCCCCCACTCTGAGGATCTGGAGGAAGGAGAGGTGGAGGAAGTGGGCAAGATGGGCACCCCACCATGTAAGTGTCTGATACCCCAGGTTCAGGTAATCTATGTATGCCTGCATATTTCTAAATAGGTTTTTTCAACAATTTTAGGTGATGTGCTGGTTGTGAAAGAGGAAGCGGTGGAACCTTTCACTAGGGCCAGCACCCAAGCACTCATCCAGCAAATTATGACCTGGAATGGGGAAACTGACGTGGTGAGAAATCGACTTAACATTATGGAGCAGGAAATGAAGAACATGATCAATGTTTTGGGGAGAATATAATCACCTTTTCCCTAGAATCCAAACATGTTTTAGTTTTCTTTTTATATTCCCCCCCAAAAAAATTTGTGTACATTTTAAAAGCCAAATTTTGAAGATTCACATGGTTTGTCAACATGTGCTATCTGCCATCAGGGGGTTTCAATGTACACGTTTTGCAACCCCTTCCTCAAAACTCTAGTAGGTGAGAGGAAGCGGTTGCACCCCCAAAACATATCCATTGATCCTCCACGATGGGAGATAGCACATGTTGACATTACCCATTTGGACTCCCAATTTGTGTGCATCTTCAAAATGTGGCTTTTACAGGGGTGACATCACCCCATCAGATTTACGGCAATATCAATACATTTTTCACAATATAATGTCTGATATTGCCTTCAGTTTTTATACGTTGAACTTTGTAAGTTCCAGAGTTGTGTATGTTATGTCTTAAAACATGTTTGTTTGTAAAAAAAAAAAAAAAAATATAGAGAAAAAAAAATAATATATTAAGGAAAAAATATAAAAAACTAAAAATATTGAGAGAAAAATATATATATATATCATTTTAACACATTTTTTAAACGCACATGTGGAAATTTGTACAGAGTAAACATTTTGAAATACAACAATGTGTGGCTTCTTCTTCCAATGCTCAATACCAGTTTTGTAAGTAATTTTGTGTTTACAGTGACAATGGGGCTTATTTACTAAAGGAAAATTCACTTGGCACTACAAGTCTTAGCCCACGTACACACGGTCGGAGATTTTGGCAACCAAATCCGTCAGATTTTGCCCGTCGGATTTAGTCTGACGGATTGTGTCCGAAACTGTTGCATACACACGGTCGGGCCAAGTTGGCGAAAAATCCGATCTTTCAGAACGTGATGACGTAATTTCGTTACGATGGGACTACATTCAGGCTAGTAGCCAATAGCTTTGATGTAGGAATTTGATCTGAGCATGCGTGGCACTTGGTCCGATGAAAATGCTCTACACATGATCGAATTAGGTCCGTCCGGCCCAGTTGGTCGGGAAATATTTCCAACATGTTGGAAAATTGGGTCGGACGGAGATTCGGACGGAATCAGTCCGATGCATACCACACACAGTCGGATTATCTGACGACATGGTCCGATAAGACTCATTCCGATAGATTCTCCGACCGTGTGTACAAGGGCTCACAGCCAAAAAGAAAAGCAAGCAATAAAGAAAATTCTAGATTTTATATGAAATTTTTTTTTATTACTAAAAATTTTAGAGATTGTCTGGCATTGGCCCCCCACCTATAAAATAATTAACATATTTCGCCCAAACTTCACGGGCGCTTTGGGGTGCCAAACCAGTACAGCCAGTATCCAGGTCTGTCAGGAAATTGTCTGTAATAAGTCCGGCCTCAGGCCCAACTGAGGCTAGATAATTTAGGGAATTTTTCCTTAAATAATTGTGCAGGATGCAGCAGCACAGGATGATATGGTTGATTTTGTAGTCCGCCATATGGATTGCTGTCAGAAACAGGTGGAACCGGCTGCCCATTATCCCAAAGGTATTCTCAACAACTCTATTCACTCTGACCAGCCGGTAGTTAAAAACCCTCCTCTCTGGGGTGAGGGTCCTTTGGGCGAATGGCCTCATCAGGTGCTTGCCCGGACCAAAGGCTTCATCTGCAATAAAGATGAAGTTGAGTCCTTCCATGTTATCTGCATCAGGTGGCAATGTCAGGCCACCAGTCTGTAGAAGCTGGTAAAACTCCGTCTGGGCGAAGACTCCTCCCTCCGACATCTGGCCATTCTTCCCCACGTCCACATAGAGGAACTCATAGTGTGCCGACACCACCGCCATTAACACTTCACTATTAAACCCCTTATATTTATAATAGTAAGACCCCAAATGGGGTGGTGACACAGTGTGGACATAATTTCCCTCTATAGCCCCTCCACAGTTGGGAAAGTCACAACTGTCAGAAAAATGGGAGGCCATAGTCTGCCATTCCTGTGGCGTTGAAGGAATCTGGAGTCAAACACAACATTGCGAGCAGATTACACAAAAACATTCTTGCACATCAGTATAACATTTAGTTTAAGGAGTATTTAAAAAGACGAAAATATAAGGCCCACTTATTAGATTCCTCACTCTCTCTGATGGCCCATTGATAAAATTGTATGGGGTGAAGGGTTTGAGGTGACGTTGGGAGCCAAAAAAAAAGCCTCCAAGCAATCTGCCTGAATTTAAGGATACACATAACATTTGGAACCATTCTAAGGGGTGTTTCTGGGAAAGCAGTACAATATACATTGTTAAAGGGACTAGGCTATAGGTGTATATGGGCCCAGGATAGCATGTTGGGGAGGTTAGTGAAGGCAAATATGCATGTAGGCCAAAAAAGGAGCATTGAAAAAGCTTCCAGCATGCATGAGTATAAAGGGGACATTCACAGCATATTCCAATCATGGTAATTAGGGAATGATGAAATAAATACAATACATTGTAAGTAGGGGGGGGGGGGTGGGACTTTAAATGAAGCCTGGATACGTGCCTCCATCCCGGTAATTCAATATGTGTAACTATGTGTACTTGCATATATATCGGGATGGATGCATTTGGATATATGGGACTGGTAGTGTTCCCCTACCCTCCCTGTGTGAGGTATGTCTATATATTTATTGTCGATGCTCCCTGATTTTCATCTTTGTGTACCTACAAATTTCTATTTCATTCTGTAGATTGTCAGCATTTACCGACACCGTACAGATGCCCCACATGGATGTTTAGCTATTAAGGTCCACTGCACGCTCACTGGACGGCCGGTGTTGTTCTGTGTGAGGCCGGTTGGGCGTTTGGGCGTTGCTGGGCTCTTTTACTTCCCTGTGGGAACTGCGATGCGCCAGCAGATCCTCCCCTTTCACTTATGATCGGGATGTTCGGGTGGATTCCGCTTTGCGCATCGGCGCCACGCATCCTACGCCGAGCGTATGACGTCAGTTTCTGACGTCATCACGCCGACATTGGGTATTTTCCTTCTCCGTGTTTCCATTGGGAGGGCACGGCACGCCTGTCGCTGGTTGTCAATCCAGGTTAGGTGTGGCCCCTCCCCCTGCGTCTCACGTGCGTGGCGTTGGCGGCATACTTAAACCCCACTCGGAGCCAGCTGTGTGTTGCCGCTGGTCTCTGCATGGGGTTTATACACACCAGCTTCTTGGTTTGCTGGTGTTGTCTTTGGAGCGATATTTAGGTAAAAAATTCTTTCCCTTTCTTTATTCACACTTCTGTTCATGGGTAACTTTGTTATTCCCTCTTGTTTATCACAATCTATACACATCATATTCTTAATATCCCTCACTCACTTTAACCCGTGCACTTACACTCCCATGGACACATTCATGTTATTCCCTTCAATCTGCACATCATATAAGATGACATTTATTTCCATACACCTACAACATAGTACTATTTGGTTATTTGTTCATCACTCTTTTTGGGTTTCTTTGGGGTTTAGCATAAATCTTAATTCCTTTGTTACTACATTATTTCATTAAGTATACCTATAATCAACATTTTGTTTTTAGATATAATGGTTTCAACAATCACTACACTTCCCACCTTAGGGTACACCTTCCTACACTGGTGCATTTCTCTGCTTTGCCCGATATCGCATCCACTTTCATGCTGCCTCAGTTCCCGTGAAGGGAGTGTGTTCCTGGCCCACCCAGCATCCACCGCTGCGTGCTGCACTTGTCGTCCGGACTGGTGAGTTCGCTCTGGCCACACCATTTACATGTATCAAATCTATTAATATGGTTAGTACATTATTTATATATTTTTTACTTTATTCTATAGGAATTGTGTGGTAGCATCAGCTCCTGATGAGTGGGGAGACACCCATGAAACGCGTTGAGCTTTTGATTTGATGTCCCAGTTATATTTTATACGGAATCATATTTATTTTATTATGAATTGATTATTTAACTATATATCAACTATTTTCAGTGGATGCATACTTACCATGTGGGTACACTTGTTGATGTCGGGCTTGCTGTCATGGGCACCACCATGCCACTCCATTTATTCACTGCATTTACCATTGTCAAGTGTTGTTATGTGAATACTCTATATTGTGTTTTTAATGTATTGATGCCTATATATATATATTATGAATTTGTCATATTATTATAATTTATGGTTTTCTACTGAACAATTAATAAACATCCAAACATGGTTAAAACTCACCTCCACTATCCAAGTGCTTCATTTAAAGTCCCAAACTCCCCTTTTTTACACAAATACAATACATTAGCAAACATTAAATACATAGAATGTGATGTTAAAGGAGAAAACTTACCTCAATATAGTCCTTCTGCAGGACCTGAATGATGGCAGAAAAGGTCTCTAAAATAATGATCCCCATAGCCTAGGGGAAGATGCCTGTTGAGAACTTGAGGTCCCGCAGGCTTCTCCCAGTCGCCTAGTACCGCAAGAGAGCGACTAGTCTCTGTTCCGGAGTGATGGCTTGCCACATGCAGATATCCTGCCTGCTGATATAAGGGGTCAGCAAAGCCAACAGACGGTGAAAAACGGGATCTGTCATCCTGATGTATTTCCATCCATCATTAGGATTATTTTCCTGGATCTCACGAAGCAAAGGCATGTGCGAGAATTGATCACGCTGGAGTAACCAATTCTTGGTCCATGAACTCCTCCTCTCCCTGTTCATGGACTGGGCTTGGGTCCAGTCCAGTCCAACACCAAGCCCCCACACAGCACGAACTCTACAACGAGTACGTACCCGCACCATGGTTTCAAAACTGTCGGCTTGTCAGAACGAACTTAACAGAACGCACTGAAGAACAGCAAGGCCTGCCAGTCGGACTTTGGTGTGATTGTGTGTATGCACGACAGTTTCAGCGGAACTCTGTCAGAACTCCATCGGAAAAACCTTCAGAGTTTATTCCGGCGGGAAAAACGGTCGTGTGTACGTGCCATTACACCTATAGTAAGGACATTATTCGACTCTAGTCAAAGCTGTACATTTGTTCTTAATATACAGAAACCCTTACCTGCATAGGCAGTTTTTTTTGTTTTGTTTTTCATAAAGGTGAACTAACCATTTAAATATTTGTGTTAAAATATACAAAACCACATTCCAAATTCAAATGCTTACAAATAGTAACAAACACACGTAAACTCACATAAAATGATGGTGTTGGATGCTTTTTGTTTTCTGATTTTTATATACATTGCATATTATTATATTTTGTAGACATACTGTATGTATTTACGGTTTGTCCTCCTGACTGAACAGGAAACACTGGAAGTTCCATGCCATTCTCTGCAGGAAGCAGCTGTACACATCTGTTATCCAGTTCGCCAACTTGGATGATAAAACTTCACCTTTGAGTGTAACAGTCTGTTGAGATTGTTTCGAAAGTAACTCAAGCAAAACATACACTGTATATTTACAATTCGTGTTTAATTGAACTAACACAGCTACTCTGTTTTCCTACCCCGACAAATGAACACTCTGCTTGAGAGGGTTTGGAGGCAACCAGCTGGGAGATTTATTTTAACAACTGATGAATGTACAACTCTTGAAATAACCAACTCTACTCTTTGTGTCTGACTGTCCGACCACATGCTTTTACCACCACAAGGACACTGCACAAGAAGTATTTGCTTTTTTACATGTCAAAGACAGTCAATGGAGAGTAAACAGTCAATGAAAACAGTGCTTCTCTTCAAAGTCAGTTTATAAACAGTTTATCATTGTGTTTACTCCTCGCACCCATTTCTGTTCTAAATATGCTAAGGATTTATTTGGAAGTTTTGCATTTATTTGTTTGGTTTCCTCCAGTCTTGTGAAAACTAGTTGCCAGATCCAATCAGGTTATAACTTCAGGCCATATTAAGTGATGTGAAGGTTTCTATTGTAAATGTTTTAGAACATACAAAAGTGGGAAGCTTAACCATTCAGGGCGGTTCTTTGAAGTATTTAATGTGCTAGATCAGTTACTTGCCCTTGTTTGTGCAACATGGCATCCCTTGCACCTGAACCTCTTACAAGTGTTCATTTTAAACTAAGCAATTATCCTTCAGTAAACTGTTAACTCTTTGAAAAGGAAACTATAGCTACCCATTTGGTTAACCTGGCCCCAGGCTTAGAGAATGGATTTCCCTTTTCTCTTTCTATGTTTTCTGTGCTTTAATGTCTCTATTAATATCCCTTGCTTCATATTTCTCTTTACTTAAACTACTACACACATATTCACATTTTTTTTTGGGGGGGCGGTTGAAAAGAAGTTTCTGTCACCTACTGTTTTTTTTAGGATGGTAGTAAGTTGGCCATAGTTCCTGGCCATGAGGTTGTAAACTTCATGCACTTGTCTTTTGTTTTTTGAGTTAAAACCCAGTTGCAATTCTTTCTAATTGCAAACGTGTACCTTTTGTACTGTGACTTCTGCATAACTGTTGGTTTCATATGCTTTTTTTGTATTGAAATTGGGGCAATGTTATGCTCTCTTTCTATGTATGTCTCCTTGTTATATCTTCAAAAAAAAAAGGAAGAGGAGTAGGGCACTTGTGTCAGGAAATGTCCTCCAGTGAACTGTACTAGATTATTACAACATCAGTATCAGCTTGAACTTCAGGGTTAAGGAAAGGAGGAGAGACTGGGGAGCACTTGCAACAGCACTCCAGGTAGAGAAAGTAACTCTGGAGGAAACTAAATAAAAAACAGAAGGCATTTCTAAGTGCAGTAGTAAAGAGTATTTATTCATAAAAAGCCTCCAACTTCTAGAATGTAGACAAATAGCCAAGCATCCTGGGCAACGTCCTTGATCAAATATTTGTTTAGACCAGATTTGGTCAATCATATCACCCTGGAGCCTCTGTGCCTTGTTTACATTGCTGTAGTGCTGGGGATTCTATCATTCTATCACAGCAGGCTATAGAAGCCTTACAAGAGGACCTGAATAAATAAATGGAGTGGGCAACTAGATGGCAAATGTACTGTAATGTACTTGGGGGTTAAAAATATAAATGCAAGTTACTTACTGGGGGGGGGGGGGGGTGGACCTCTGGAGAATTCCATGTTGGAGAAGAATCTGGGGTTTCTAATAGAAGATAGATTAAGCAAAAGTCTGCTGAATATTAGCATGCATTAAAAAGGGGATTTACTCCAGAGATAAAATGATAATCTTGTCACTTTATAAAACTCTGGTTAGGCCACATCTGGACTCCAATCCTTAGGAATAATGTGCTAAAGCTTGAGAGAGTCCAGAGAAGGGCAACAAAACTATTAAGGGAACTGGAGGACCTCAATTATGTGGAACAGCTACAAGCACTAAATGTATTCTCTCTGGAGAAGAGACGCTTGAGAGGAGATACAGTAGGTGCCACTGATATTGTGTTTCCAGAGCAATGGGATCGCACTGGAAATCACAGCTGCGAGCTGTGCTTCTCGCGCTTGCCGCCCCCACGAGGTGCCGTGCATCCATAGGAATGTATTAGGGGCGACGAGTGGGAGGAGCAACATAGCATTGACACAATATTGGCGGCACCCACTGTATGATAGTGATATACAAATATCTCAATGGTGATCCCAGAGCAGGTAGGAAACTATTCAGTTTCAGGGAGTGTAAGGAGGCATAGGGCCACACGATGAGACTGGTAGAAAAGAGGTTTACCCTTGAGCTGTGTATAGGGTTTTTTCACTGTCAGGACAATAAGGATGTGGAACTCTCTTCCACAATCGGTGGTGTCAGTTGGAAGTATTGGTAGTTTTAATAGACTCTTGGACATGCATCCTAGCGAAAACAATATACACGGATATGGGAAATGATTATCTGCATGAACACACACACAAAAACACCCACACAAGTTGAACTGAATGCACTATTGTTTTTATTCAACCTTAAAGCAGAGTTCCAGTCTGTGCAAAAAATAAAATAAAGTCAGCAGCTACAAATACTGTTAGACTTTTAATATTAGGACACCTACCTTTACAGGGATCAATGTCAGCACCCCATGCCAATTCATCCTTCGGCTTTGGGTGTGGGCGCTGGCATTGTAAGTAAGGGAAAATGGCAGGGAAGCCTTCAGGCTTTACAGCTGGTTTCCTACTGTGCATGTGTGAGTTTCACTGCACTTTATGAATGGTCCCAGATGGCAGCAGGGGGAAAGAGGAGGCGCTGGAAATGATGGATAATGCAGCAATCTTACTAAATGCTTCCCCCTCAGAAAGTGCCAAATGTGGCAGTGGGGAGGGGGGGTTGCGAACAAGCAAAGCTTCCCCTTTTGTGTGGAGCACTGCTTTGAAAAGTTAACAAGTATGTAGCTATGTAAAATGTTAAATGTTTTCACAATGTTTGTGTGTTTAAATACTTTTGACAACTTTGAAGGGAATGAGTAATAAGTGGTCTCCCTACAAACTCCCACTTCCCACATATAACTTTTGCACAAACCAATCAATATACACTTATTGTGATTTTTTTTTTTTTACCAAAAATATGTAGAAGAATATATGGCGCTCATGTGACTGCCTGCCGGTCTCCTCCCCTCCTCTCCTCTTCCTGGCGGATGTCAGCTAGGGTTTCCCAGCACCTCCCCCTGCAGCTATCAGATTGAGAGAGGAGACCAGCGGTCAGTCAGCTGAGTGCCGAACGGCACTCTGAAGTAAGCTATTATACCGCATATTTTTATAATTGACATTCACTGGGGAGCTTAATGTTATATATCAGAGGAAACTATAGAAGAAAAAAATGTACCTTAACAAACACTTTAATGCTTAATAAATAAACTTTATTTATGGTCCAGAGCTTTGGTTACCTCTGAATTTTCCTGAACCTAAGCTGCTGCATTTAGGGTTAACAGACTTGTTACTGGGTTCGCTGAACATACTTCAAACCAAACCTGGCCTGGTTTGCTCATCCCTACAGGACACAGCAGTAACAGGCTGGAGGAGAAAACCATGGTGATCAGTAGGGGACACAGGATATTTTAAGTAACTGATAGGGTCTCTTAAAATATACATAGTAAATCTGTGCTTATCTATAAGATATCAATATATACAAATCAGACATGTTGTGTTGAGTTATATTGTATACCACAATATGATTGAAAAGTCATTCAACAAGTTATCCATGTATCTCACTTCCAATTTGTCGTAAATGGTCACATTTTAATACTGAAGTGATATAAACATTTATATAAACTATCACCCAGCCAACATTTTATTTCTTCCCCTAAACATCGTTAAAGACTCCTTATTTTAAAAGGTCCACAAAGGTTATTTAGGGTTGACCAAATGCAATGGCGTTGTGACAAGAGAACAATGCCATATGTGTCTAACAGATGTTTTCCTGCTTTATTAATAAAATTCTGAAACATATTTCATGTTCAGCCAAAATTTAATGTTAGAATGCAGATTATTGTTTCTTTTCACATATGAGCTTGTGGGAAATATGAAGGAATGGCAATCATACAGAATTCCCATTTTCCATTAAAGTAGAACATCCTTTGAATAAAAAAAAAGTTGTGGGGCACTACTAACTTTATAGAATCATAAATTAAATAAAACATTTGAAAACAACATATATAATATCCAATGACATCCAAGAGTCCTTTTCCTTTGTCCATATTCATCAAAAATGCAATAACAACTAAGATACATTTAGGAGTATCATATATAATTACATAAAATGGCTGTACCAGGGGTTGTAGTGGTGGTGGCAGTGGCAAGAGGAGGGAAATTTAAGTGCTATTATTAAAGAGGAAGTAAACCCATCAGGGTTTACTTCCTCTTTGTCTCCCTGCAAAGGTAAAGCATAATGGGCTACTATGCATCGCATAGTAGCCCATTATGTGTCACTTACCTGATACAGGAGCCAGCAATGTCACCACTGTCCCCTGTAGTACGGAGCATCCATCTTCTTCCGGGTATCTCTGCTCCGGCCACTCGCAGCGCCGGAGCAGCGGTGACGTCACTCCGGCGCATGCGCAAGGGAGCCACCACTAACGGCATATCGCCGTTAGCAGTGGCATGCTGCTAACGGCGATAGTGCGCCTGTGCGCCGCTATCTACGGTGCATGCGCCGTAGACAGCTGTCATTGTCTTTTAGTAAATATCTCCTAAACCGTGTAGGTTTAGGAGATATTTCCTGGACCTACAGGTAAGCCTTAAAGTGGTTGTAAACCCTTACAAACCACTTTGACCTACAGGTAAGCTTAGATTAAGGCTTACCTGTAGGTCCAAGAAATATCTCCTAAACCTATACGGTTTAGGAGATATTTGCCTGAAGACAGGCACCGCTGTCTACGGCGCATGCGCCGTAGACAGCGGCGCGCAGGCGCACTGAGCGCAGCATTTCCAACAATGGATCTGCCGCGCGTGTCGGCTCCCATGCGCATGCGCGGGAGTGACGTCATCGCGGCTCCGCCGAATGACAGCAGCGGAGCTGCGAGACGCCACCAGCAAGATGGATGCGGCGGACTACAGGGGACAGCGGCGACTTCGCTGGCTCCTGTGTCAGGTAAGTGACACATAATGGGCTACTATGCGATGCATAGTAGTCCATTATGCTTTGCCTTTGCAGGGAATGAAAGAGGAAGTAAACTCATCAGGGTTTACTTCCTCTTTAATCTAGGCTTACCTGTAGGTCAAAGTGGTTTGTAAGGGTTTACAACCACTTTAAGTTACCACTTGATTAAAGTGTGATACAAGTACAACCAGACTTTACATTTTGGTTAACATTTAAATAGGGCATCTGCCAGTAAACTGATCGTAAAATCACATTAACTGCAGTATAGTTTTGTGTTAAAACCCCTTTTGTATAAGGTGGTAGTTTGTGCATGCTAGCCATATATACTGGTGCAGGGCTTTACATATTAGGGTGGGGAGGCCTGGTGACATTTGAAAGGCCTAGGCAACTTTACCGCAGGAAGTGCAGGGGAACTATTTTTTTATTTTTGACTTCATAATGTAAGGCTTTGACTGTGTATTGATTACTTTTAGACTTTAGGTACATCTTTCGATATATTGGGGTTGATTTATTATTTCACCACATTCATTAAGCTCTGGGGTAAATTCTCTTGCAAAGTTTAACCTCCTTTATCTATCTACCTACTTCAACAGCCTATTTGCCTATAATAAATCAACCTTATGGTCCAGGTATCTCTGTTCAGAAATCTTCCTCTGTGAAGATGCGCAAAAAAATCAGCTATGAACGCTTTGAAGTCTATAAAGAATATGCCAAATATGACATTTTAATAAATAGTACATACATCCTGATGAAACTTAAAAGAAAACACGGAATTTAGGCTAACATGGACTTTCTATATGCACCCTTTGAATTTTAAATGAACCCATAAGCACATTTTTGAAAAATAATTATTTCTAAAAAAAAGAATGTAATCATAAAGCATGAGGTCTACTTTAGAAATATTAATTGAACTGGATAATAATACTCACCTCTGTAGGTTTATTAAACTGCAGCAAAAACCCCTTACCAACCAATCTAGCAGGAGTTTCTCAGTAATTGGTCATGTTAGACCTTTTTTGGCCTGCACTTACTGTATATTGTTTGATTGTTCCCGCCCCCGGCCCCTGACCCCCTTTCTCTTTCATGAGCATATTAGATCAAACAGTATAAGTGTGCTTGTTTACAATAGTATTACATGGGCAAACATGGAATCTATTAAAGGTCTATGGTAAGCAGGGCCGTCTTTAATATTGATTGGACCCTGGGCAAAATTTTTCTTGCAATTTCACTCTCCCCCTGCTCTGAGACATACAATAAATAGCAATACAAAGAATTACCGCTCTAAGGTAATGACTTATCCCAAAACAGCTGTCTCCACAATCCCACAGGGTGCTGGCTCTGTTTGCAACAGGAACTGAAGTAGAAAAGATGTAGCTGGATAGCCGCACTCCGAATTATTCAACTTTATTTCAAAAATGTAATTAAAATCATAGCATCTAGGCTGGTAAACAGACTAACTGAACAGTTAGTCTGTTTACCAGCCTAGATGCTATGATTTTAATTACATTTTTGAAATAAAGTTGAATAATTCGGAGTGCGGCTATCCAGCTACATCTTTTCTACTATACAATAAATAGCAGCTAGACTTAAAATCAGTTTACTGTATCAGATCAGGCAGCAATTGCGATTGGTTGCCAGCAATTACAGCATATCATTACTACTTAATGACTGGTTGCTAGAGGTTACAGCACACCATACGTCTCACTGATTAGTTTCTAGAGGTTACCTAAAATGATTTCTGCTTGTTAATTGGTTGCTAGAGATTACTGTACAGTAATACCGCTCACTGATTGGTTGCTAGAGGTTACAGTACATCATCTCCTCACTGTAGGGGAGTATGATTGACATATGAATGCAACCTTTATTTACATATCAATGCCGCAGCTATTTACTTAGTAATGCTGCCGCTTTTTACATATGAATGTCGGTTGTTTACATGTAAACACAGGGTCTGCAGGTGAGTCATCTGTAGACAACAATAGGGCAGAGCTGGGCAGTATTAGTAGCAGCACTTCACACTGAGATATAAGGACACAGCACAGGACTAAAACTTCAAGAGACAAGGGAATTTAAACTGGGATAGTTGGCAAGTATGAGGCAGCTGCTTTGGGCCCCTCAACAATGACAGGGCCCAGGGCAGCTGCACCTTTTGCCCTGCCTTAAAGACGGCCCTGATGGTAAGCTTACCTGCCATAAATACAGTATGTTAAAACATTCAATAAGATCATAAATTGCAGTGGTTGTCTTTCTTCGCAACACATCCAAGCTGTCATTGGTAGGGACGAGTAAAGACACACAAATCCGCCACTGTCTTCCAATAATCTTAAAGCATGGCAGGCCAGACATTTTATTCTGAATGCTTGTGCTATTAACTAGTTATTTAGGATCTAATTAGCCCTGCCAATAAAAATACATAAACATTTGTGTATAGACCAGAGTTATGTTTTTCAAAGTGTGACCTTAAAAAAATTAGAGCTTTTTGTTTTTGTATTTTTTCTTTTAATACATTTAAAAAAAAATATTTAAAGCACTGCAACTACCTAAGTACACTGTCGAAATGAATAAATGGATATGTGAACTAATTTACTTGAAAAAGTGCACCACTCTACTTTTCCCTCCTATGAATAGTTCTTTGAGTTAGATTGAAAGTACTGTGCATTACTCTAGCTAGCAGAACTGTCCCCCCTCTCCCAGTCCTGCTGTACAGGGCAAAAATCATAAAGGGTTGATATAAAGACAGTATTTTTTGTATATTTACAGTGTATTTAATACTTTTAAATACCAAACTTTTTTTTTTTACTTTTTTATATTGTTAGGTTTTAACGTCAAATTAAAGGCATTTTTTTTTTTCATTAGAACAAGGGTCAGTTATAACTCCTATCAGATTTTTTTTCGCCATCTGTGTCCCATAGTGGAGATTTCCCTTCACTTCCTGTCCCATAGCTAAACAGGAAGAGGACAGGAAGTGAAAGGAAATCCCTGCAAGTTAAATGAATCCCTTGGGGACCAGAATTGGTGTCCCTATTGAAAGATTTCCCTTCTATTACTTTTCTTGGGACAACCCAAAATGTGTGATTTTCTTTTATTTTCACTTTCAATGATAATGGTAAACAGGACAAATAAAGAGGGTGGATCTCCTTAACGGGGAAACAGACAGCAATAAAAATGTTTCTAATCACTCTGCACTCTGTCTAAAACTAATAAAAAAATGTTTTGCCTTTAGTTATACTTTAAGTTGAGAAGTGTTAAACATCTTGTCAGTTTTTCTTGTTTTTTTTTGTTCCAACTGGGGAGGCTCCCCCTTTCTATTTGTCTTGGTGACCATTATCTCCTATATAGAAAGTGATGGGAAATTCAAAATTTTTTGACTTTTAGGCAGCATGAGGTGTAGGACAATCTTTCACTAGGGGACACCTGTGCTGGTGATTACTGACTAAAACTGGCCATCCACTAGTAGATTTTCAAATGAACATTCATATGAAAATTGACTTAAAGGGGTTGTAAAGCTTTGTTTTTTATTTTCTAAATAGGTTCCTTTAAGCTAGTGCATTGTTGGTTCACTTACCTTTTCCTTCTATTTCCCTTCTAAATGTTTTTTTTCTTTGTCTGAATTTCTCACTTCCTGTTTCTCCTCAGTAAACTTCACACCATCATCCGAGCGGTGTTCAGTCAGCCAGAACAGCTTATTGAACAGCTTACTGAGGAGGAAATTCAGACAAAGAAAACAAAGAAAAAAACAATTTTGAAGGGAAATCGAAGGAAAAGGTAAGTGAACCAACAATGCACTAGCTTAAAGGAACCTATTTAGAAAATAAAAAACAAACCTTTACAACCCCTTTAATGGCTGTACTTCAAAATGTTGCTTGCTTTCAACATTCAATTGTGGATCCAATGGAATTTTCTGAAGGAAACAAGGGCAACAAAGCTGATAAAGGGACTGGAAGATATTAGTTATGAGGAAAGGTTATGAGCACTGAACTTATTCTCTCTGGAAAAGAGATGCTTGAGAGGGGATATGATTTCAATTTACAAATACCGTAGTGGTGAACCCCAATAGGGATAAAAAAAATTGCGGAAGGGAGTTTAATAAGACACGTGGCCACTCATTAAGATTAGAAGAAAAGAGGTTTAACCTTAGACTGTGTAGAGCGTTCTTTACTGTAAGAGCGGCAAGGATGTGGAATTCCCTTCCACATGCGGTGGTTTCAGTGGGGAGCAGCGATAGTTTAAAAACACTATTAGATAAGCACCTGAATGACCACAACATGCAGGGATATACAATATAATACTGACATTAAATCACACACATAGGTTGGACTTGATGGACTTGTGTCGTTTTTTAACCTCACCTACTATGTAACTATGTAACATACTGTACACCATAGAAGTTAAAAAATTCCATGTTGCTCCTAAGAATTTTCTTCCCAACTGCAGTCGAAAGCAAACGTCAATTTCCCCCCACTAACAATTAGAAAACCAAACTTTCTTAAAATTAAAAATTTCAAATTAAATTATATTAGTGTATGAGTGGGTTTAGAGAGGATTATGCTTTGCTCTGGAGATATTTCCTCTTACTTTTTTGTGTCTCTTGGACAGGAAATAATAAGAAATCGCACCAAAGGAACCAGGGGACTGTGTTGTAACCATTCCCTTCTGTATTCAAAATAATACAATAAAAAAATAGTTTACATACATTTCAAATGTTCATTTAATGATTAAACAATAAATTACATCTGGAACTTTAAAAAGCTGTATATTTACTTCTAAGAATATGTTGTGATACCTGATATTTTCAAGAGTAGACTATTTCCTAAATCTTTGGTTGCTGGTTTTCTCAACATTTAAACTCTTTAATATAATGAATTATGATGTAAAGTATTAATCTCCAAAATTCTCATGTCAGTTTTTCTTTATCTAATGTTCAAAGCTTAATGCTGAACATTTTCCAGTTGGTTGGTATCTAACTTGGCCTCACTTCACATGAAAGATATCTAAAGCAAGCTATCCAAGAATGCTCTTTTGATGAACCAGAATGGCTGACTGTATAAATGTCAGGGCTGTCCAGGGCAGCTGATATTTTAATGCTATTTTGTTTTCATAAAAAGTTATCATAATGCCCCAACATAGTAGGCCCAACTTCTGTCCAAGTCTTGGATCTTTCAGGATGTTTTCAAGAGATAAATTTGGGCGCCATTAAAAGCTCAGTTGGCTGCATTTAATTTTTTCACACTTGGTTATTAGAACTGAGCACAAGGATCAGTGCTGTGTTTGTGTAGACTGGGAAGTATGGGGTATGTCCTGTGCGGTGAGTTAATGCCGACAGAGGCTCCGTCCACAAGCTCTGGCCTCTCCAGCCACAGCTCTTCCCGCTCTCCCCGGGACCTCCAGCAGCCGTACCAGCAACTATAGGAAGGATAGCGGCCCCCCTGGGCACGGGGGTCTAGGAAAGCAATCCCCCCTAGCCACCTGAGCCACCTCTCTTCCCCGATCAGACACCGCTGCCTGCCCGCCAGCCGCTCCAGGCAGGCGCTCAGGAAACACCGCAGATCACTCACCACTCACCACTTACCACCTGTCAGCTCGCCCTTTTCTCATCTATTAGCTGCGGCAGGCCCAGGCACCCACGCCGATCGCACCCCCGCATCCCGAACGACCTACATCAGGACCGGGAGCTGGGACTAGGATAGCCTGGGGCTCCGGCCTAGCCCGACGGCCATCTTGGTCCACCCAGCCCCTCCAGATACTGCAAATTCAACTTTACCAGGACCTCGAGTGAGCCCCCAGGACCCCCCCCCCCCCCGAAGCGGGTCCTAAGGGGACCCGGTTCCCTTCTCATCAGTATTAGGGTGTACAACACCCGCAGCCACCATTGGTCGCCTCCAATGCTCTAGTTAGCTAGACTAGGTAGACCGTTGGCTGCGGCTGAGCCCCAGCCCACGCAAACACACCTCCCGGCTTACCATCAAGAACTCTGCTGCTTGTAGCAACTGGACCGGTCCCCAGAGGCGCCAGGTGATACAGCAAGCCAGGACCACCACAACCAGACCACCTCACAGCTAACCAGGGCCAAAACGCAATTAGGTAAGCTCGTGGACCCCCCTCCCCCCCTAGCGGTTGATCCAGGGTCTGTCGTCCGACCGCCTCAGGGGATCAGGAAGGAATTTTTTCCCCAATGGTGAGATTGGCCAGCACAGCTAGTTTTTTTTTGCCTTCCTCTGGATCAACGGGAGGACAGTAGGTCAGCAGCCCCCCCCCCCCCCTCCACCACCCCCTCCAGAACTATTTCACACCCTCTTTAGCACAACCATTCAGCTTCACCAGCATGTTCTCCTCTGGGGGGGGATCTTCGCCTCAAGCAAAGGTAGCTGGAACAGCCAGTAACTCACGACCCAAATATAAAAACTCCTTCCGCACTGGCGACCCAAGGTCAACTTGTGCTTACTAATAGCCACAACACGGCGGCAAGTCTGGTAACTAGATTGACATCAGGTAAAAACCCTGATCAGGATCATCATCTTAGTCTCCCTAGTACTATCAACTTCATCCTCAGGCCACATGTCACTTCAAATACTCAGCAGAAGTTCTCCAAAGACTAAGGAATACCACCACAACATTGCCATATTCCATACAAAAAATCCTTCAAAAAACACAACTACTAACGACCGGACAACAAGCAACCATCAAACACAGGAAGATATCTACCCAACCACAACAATTAGTATGCGCCTTGATTAACACCAGGTCTGCAGTCAAACACAGACTGGAAGTACACGACTTCATCACCGACAACAACATAGATTGCCTCTTCATCACTGAAAGCTGGCTTACCCCTGACTGCAACACCATCCTCACCGAATTGGTGCAGAAGAACTACAGGATCCTAACCGAGCATCGGAAAGGAAAAAAAGGAGGAGGCCTAGCAGTGATCTTTAAATCTCACCTAGTGCTCACCAAACCAACTTCACAGAACCCAGTGCCTTTTATGGAGACACTGACGCTACATCTTCAATCAACACCCCATCACACCACTCACATTCTACTATGCTACAGACCGCCGGGACCCAAGACCAATCTTCTTTCACCCCTCAAGGAATTCATTGCAATACACACTTTAAAATCCAAAAACTTCCTGGCACTCGGAGATTTTAACCTCTGGGCAAACGATCCCCAAGACCCTATCGCGACCGCCTACATCAACCAACTGGAAGAACTGAGTCTCCAGCAACTGATAAAGACTCCCACACATGGGTCAGGACACACCCTGTACCTCATCTTCAAACAAAATATTGACGTCAACATACTCAACAACATGACATTACCATGGATGGACCACCACGCCATCAAATTCAAAATCTCCTCCAACATCACCCACGAAAAACGAAAACCTGCAACAACAACACATTGGACCAGATAGCAGAAGAAACTATACTCCGAAACCTTCAAAACCATTTTATCCAAGAAGAACTACACTGAATTTAATCCATTCATTGGAGCAAACACTCAACTCCCTGAACAAGGCATTACTACAATCAGCAGACTCAGTAGCTCCAAAACGCAGGACTCTTATCAGAAAAAAAAAATTCGGGATGGTTTAATGGCTCCCTCTCTCTACTAAAGCAAGAACGCAGAAGAGCTGAAAGAACATGGAGAAGAAATCCCACCGAGGAAAACCACTCAAACTACAAAGGACTCACAGAGAATTATCACAAAGCAATCTTCAAAGCTGAAAAGGATAATTTCTCATATACGATCTCAACGGCCTTAAACCGCCCTCAGGAACTTTTTAAAATAGTCACTCAATCGATGAACCCGGTATGCCTAGAGCCCCCAGCAAACGAAACCCAAGATTACTGCAACAAACTGACTTTTTCATCGACAAAATCGAAACTATCAGGAAAACAATTCATCAGAAAAAAACAGCCAACCTCAGTCAACAAAAGCAAAAAGATGATATCTACACCAACATTCCACAACCGCCAAAGTTTTCTCTGACCCCAATTACCGTGGACACCACTAAAAACATCATCAAAAAACTTTGAGACAGTACATCACCAATTGACATCATCCCCACAAAACTCCTGAAAGAATGTTCCGACATTGTGGCTCCCACTATAATGCACCTCATAAACCAGTCATTCCAAGAAGGGATCGTTCCTGGTGCCCTCAAACAAGGCATCGTCAAACCCCTGCTAAAGAAACCTAACCTCGACCCTCAGGACCCAAACAACCGTAGACCGATAAAACAAGCCTCAACACCATTTCCAAGATCATTGAGAAAGTGGTAGCACAACAGATACAACTCCACCTGGATACACACAAACTCCTGGACCCGCTGAAATCAGGCTTCCGCCCGGGCCATGGAACAGAAACAGCTCTCCTCAAGATATGGGGCGACGCCCTCGAAGCAGCAGATGACGGAGAATCATGTCTTCTGGTACTGTTAGACCTGAGTGCAGCGTTTGATACAGTGGATCACAATAATCTACTCATCCGCCTCACAGAAGTTGCAGGAGTCACAGGCTCAGATCTTCAATGATTCTTGTCCTTCCTTGGAAATCATTCACAGACAGTGAAACTATGAGAATTCACCTCTGAAACCCGGGCAGTCGCTTGGGGAGTCCCTCAAGGATCGCCCTTGTCGCCAGTCCTCTTCAACATATACATCCGCCCACTCCTCCAAATCATCTGATTATCATACATCTGCTTCCACTCGTACGCTGACGACACGCAACTTTACCTCCGTATCACCGGACAAAGAGACCATCATCAACAACTAGAAAATGGCCTCAATTTAATAGAAGACTGGATGACCACTAACTCCCTCAAACTCACCTTGTGGGTCTGGGCAGTGGCCAGGAAAAGATTTATCCGGGGGGGATCAACATTCACCCTTTACCCTGCTGTGGTGAAACCCATCTATTGCCCACTTCCAGACAATTCCGGACCTGCAGCTGTGGGCCAGGTTCGGTATTACAATTCTCCAAGACATTTTCATGGAGGGCTCCCTGCTCCCCTTCCGTAGCTTGGTGGAGATGGCTGGGCTCCCTGATATCATGTTTTTTAGGTATTACCAGTTGAGGCATGCAGCCAGGGCCCAGTTTCCTAGACCTATCACTCTGCAAACGGATCCCATTGAGGCCACCCTGGCGCAGGAATCCCTCAAGAAGACTCTCACCACGTTGTACCAGGTCCTGCTGGGAACTAATTCTCCTAGGATGAACACCCTCTGGGATAAGTGGCACTCGGACATCCCTAGTTTAGATAGGCAAACCTGGGAGGAATGTTTGGTCTCTTTGTCCGGTGATACGGAGGTAAAGAGCTTGGTGGAGATGGCTGGGCTCCCTGATATCATGTTTTTTAGGTATTACCAGTTGAGGCATGCAGCCAGGGCCCAGTTTCCTAGACCTATCACTCTGCAAACGGATCCCATTGAGGCCACCCTGGCGCAGGAATCCCTCAAGAAGACTCTCACCACGTTGTACCAGGTCCTGCTGGGAACTAATTCTCCTAGGATGAACACCCTCTGGGATAAGTGGCACTCGGACATCCCTAGTTTAGATAGGCAAACCTGGGAGGAATGTTTTGAAGATGGGTCTAGGCTGTTGGATAGGATAGGTTGGTCCACACTAAATTCTTGCATCGAGTGTATTACACACCGCAGAGACTGCACAGGATTTACCCCCACAGGTCTCCGGAGTGCCCTAGGTGCCACTCACCTGATGGCACCTATCTACATATGTTCTGGGATTGTCCCCCCATTGCGAGGTTCTGGTCGGCTGTTTTTGAATGTATTAATATCCGTCTCCAATTAAGCTTACCTATGTCACCCGAGCTGGCCCTCCTGGAGGTTCATGATGATGACCAGCGACCGAGATACACCAAGCTGCTAATTTCACTCCTGGTGTTTTACGCCAGGAAGGAAATCCTTCGGCATTGGATATCATCTTCTCCCCCCACGATGGAGTCTTGGGATGCCACGGTTAATGCAGTCCTCCCTTTGTATAAACTGACTTACATGGCTAGAGGGTGTCCACAGAAATTTGACCGAATATGGTTACCATGGTTGGAACAGTTCTGATGGATTGGTGTATAGGATGTGGGAGCACCCCCCCACCTCCCCCCTTCCTCCCCTCCCCTTCCCTCCTTGCCCTTTCTCTCCCCTCTTCCTACTCTTCCCTTCCGAGGAGGTAATTGCGAGTGTAGCCTGTTGAATATCCTTTGTAAATACTGTTTCAGTTGATGTCTGGATATACTGTTGCTTCTAGTAAGCCACTCCTGTATTGTACGAGCCTTTTTGTACTGTCTGAATGCCACACTGTTATATGATGTCTTCTCAATAAAACCAACCTTGTTGTTTAAATCCCTCAAACTCAACAAATCAAAAACAGAGCTTCTTATCCTACACGCAAACCATAATTCCCGAACCAAGACCTCCTGGACACCACCCACCATCTTTGGGCAGACCATCTCCCCAAAGACCAAGGCCAAGAGTCTCGGGGTCATTTTTGACTCACAAATGTCAATGGATTCTCAAATAGGAGCAGTAGTCAGTGGTTCCCACCATCTGCTCCACCTGCTACGCAGACTCATCCCTTTCATCCCAAAGAATGACAAAGCAGTGGTAGTTGGAACAGTCATTAATTCACGACTTGACTACGCAAACTCGCTTTACATAGGATTACCCCAATATCAACTTGCGCGATTACAACTTATCCAAAACACGGTGGCAAGGCTGATAACAGGAAAAAAACCCTGGGAATCAATCTCCCCTTCCCTGAGGAACCTACATTGGCTAACCGTAAAGAACCGGATCACATTCAAGACCCTCTACCTCACCCACAAATGCATACATAGAGATGCTCCTCAATACCTACTTGAGAAAATAAAACGCTACACACCAAACAGCAGTCTTCGATCATCTAACAAAAACCTCCTCCTCCTTCCCAAATCCCGGTACAAATCAAAGGGGGATGGAGATTCGCTGTCCAAGGACCACGGCTATGGAACACTCTACCAACCAGCATCCGCTTGGAAGAAAACCACCAGGCCTTCAGGAAAAAACTCAAGATATTCCTCTTCTAAAAGCTAGACAACTAAGCTCTTTGCAGTGCCTTAAGGCGATTCAGTTTGCGTTGTGTGCTATACAAATATTTCACTCACTCACACAAGACATGTGAAAAGGATCACTCAGAGGCTATATTATTTCCAATATAACAAACATAAGTATATTTCATAATAATATTAAAGTGTGCTTTGCAGAAATAAAAGGAGGCAATTATATAGGCTTTAAATTGAAACTAAAGTTGAAAAAAATTGCGAAGTGGCAGGATCATTGCAGAAGAGACAAGTAATGTCTCTTCTGCAATAAAATACACTTACCTGCCTGTTCACAATGCTCTGCACAATGTACACTAACATTTGGACACAGTGCCTTTGTGCAGGAATGACTGCATTCTTGTGCATGTGCTGGAGTGATGTCATCCATTGCTGGCTAATCCAAATGGCTGAAGACCAACACCTGGAAGAAGCCATAGAGCAGGCATGTCCAAAGTCCGGCCCGCGGGCCAGTTGCGGCCCGCGGTCCGGTTTTGAACGGCCCACCTGCTCTTTCTCAATGTATTGTGCTGCGAGATCAGGGCTGTCAGATCAGCCGATCCCCAGCACTGTGAGAAGCTCCGTGAGCTTCAAAAGTGAAAGTAAAGTGCAGAGGATTGTGCTGTGCTCTCTGCTTCCCCCTACAGTGCAGTACCCGGCTGAATGAGGAAGCTGCAAAGGTACTGTACTATGCTACAAGCTAGATTCGTGTTAAAAAGGCCTTTATTCATGTGTGTGTATGTATGTATGTATGTGTATGCATGTGTCTGTATTTGTGTGCATGCATGTATGTCTGTCTGTGTGTGTGTGTGCACATGTGTCTGTGTGTGTGTGTGCACATGTGTCTGTGTGTGTGTGTGCACATGTGTCTGTGTGTGTGCACATGTGTCTGTGTGTGTGCACATGTGTCTGTATGTGTGTGTGTGCACATGTGTCTGTATGTGTGTGTGCGCACATGTGTCTGTATGTGTGTGTGCGCACATGTGTCTGTATGTGTGTGTGCGCACATGTGTCTGTATGTGTGTGTGCGCATATGTGTGTGTGTGTGCACATGTGTCTGTATGTGTGTGTGTGCACATGTGTCTGTATGTGTGTGTGTGCACATGTGTCTGTGTGTGTGCACATGTGTCTGTATGTGTGCACATGTGTCTGTATGTGTGTGTGTGTGTGCACATGTGTCTGTATGTGTGTGTGTGCACATGTGTCTGTATGTGTGTGTGTGCACATGTGTCTGTGTGTCTGTGTGTGTGCACATGTGTCTGTATGTGTGTGTCTGTATGTGTGTGTGTGCACATGTGTCTCTATGTGTGTGCACATGTGTCTGTATGTGTGTGTGTGCACATGTGTCTGTATGTGTGTGTGTGCACATGTGTCTGTATGTGTGTGTGTGCACATGTGTCTGTATGTGTGTGTGCACATGTGTCTGTATGTGTGTGTGTGCACATGTGTCTGTATGTGTGTGTGCACATGTGTCTGTATGTGTGTGTGTGCACATGTGTCTCTGTGCACATGTGTCTCTGTGCACATGTGTCTGTATGTGTGTGTGCACATGTGTCTGTATGTGTATGTGTGCGCACATGTGTCTGTATGTGTGTGTGCACATGTGTCTGTATGTGTGTGTGCACATGTGTCTGTGTGTGTGCACATGTGTCTGTATGTGTGTGTGCACATGTGTCTGTATGTGTGTGTGCACATGTGTCTGTGTGTGTGCACATGTGTCTGTGTGTGTGTGCGCACATGTGTCTGTGTGTGTGTGTGCGCACATGTGTCTGTATGTGTGTGTGCACATGTGTCTGTATGTGTGTGTGCACATGTGTCTGTATGTGTGTGTGCGCACATGTGTCTGTATGTGTGTGTGTGCACATGTGTCTCTGTGCACATGTGTCTGTATGTGTGTGTGCACATGTGTCTGTATGTGTGTGTGTGCGCACATGTGTCTGTATGTGTGTGTGTGCGCAAATGTGTCTGTATGTGTCTGTGCACATGTGTCTGTATGTGTCTGTGCACATGTGTCTGTATGTGTGTGTGCACATGTGTCTGTATGTGTGTGTGTGCACATGTGTCTGTATGTGTGTGTGCACATGTGTCTGTATGTGTGTGTGCACATGTGTCTGTATGTGTGTGTGTGCACATGTGTCTGTATGTGTGTGTGTGCACATGTGTCTGTGTGTGTGTGTGCGCACATGTGTCTGTCTGTGTGTGTGCACATGTGTCTGTGTGTGTGTGTGCGCACATGTGTCTGTATGTGTGTGTGCGCACATGTGTCTGTATGTGTGTGTGCGCACATGTGTCTGTATGTGTGTGTGCGCACATGTGTCTGTATGTGTGTGTGTGTGCACATGAGTCTGTATGTGTGTGTGTGCGCACATGTGTCTGTGTGTGTGCACATGTGTCTGTATGTGTGTGTGTGCGCACATGTGTCTGTGTGTGTGCACATGTGTCTGTATGTGTGTGTGTGCACATGTGTCTGTATGTGTGTGTGCACATGTGTCTGTATGTGTGTGTGTGTGTGCACATGTGTCTGTATGTGTGTGTGCGCACATGTGTCTGTATGTGTGTGTGCACATGTGTCTGTATGTGTGTGTGTGCACATGTGTCTCTGTGCACATGTGTCTGTATGTGTGTGTGCACATGTGTCTGTATGTGTGTGTGTGCGCATGTGTCTGTATGTGTGTGTGTGTGCGCACATGTCTGTATGTGTGTGTGTGTGTGTGCACATGTGTCTGTAGGTGTGTGTGTGTGTGCACATGTGTCTGTATGTGTGCACATGTGTCTGTATGTGTGCGTGTGCACATATGTCTGTATGTGTGCGTGTGCACATGTGTGTGTGTGTGCACATGTGTCTGTATGTGTGTGTGTGCACATGTGTCTGTATGTGTGTGTGTGCACATGTGTCTGTATGTGTGCGTGTGCACATGTGTGTGTGTGCGTGTGTTTGTGTGCACATGTGTCTGTATGTGTGTGTGCGCGTGTGCGCGTGTGCGCACATGTGTCTGTGTGTGTTTTTTTTTTTTTATTGCACTGCGCCAAAAGCACCCTACATTTTCCAATGTGTGGGGTACCATTAAGAATTAACGGTGCCCCCTAAAGTGCAGAGCATTCGTCTGTGTGTTGGGAACGAGTGCGACAAAGGCAAGAGAATTCTTGTTGGGCGGTGTATTGGCGCTCGGATGGACACACTTAGACCGAATTTTCAATGGTTCAAAGAATGTCAGGCAAAATGGTCGGCCCTCACGCATGTTCACTTCATCAATTCTGGCCCTCTTTGAAAAAAGTTTGGACACCCCTGCCATAGAGGATGCTGGCATCAGTGAGGGAACTCATGGATGTTTGACCATTGAAAGAAAGATTAATATGACTTTAGTTCTGCTTTAACCCCTTCCCTTCGCAGCCTCCTGGCCCTTAAGGAGCTTATAAATGTCAGGAGATGGAGGAAGGCATTCATGTGATCGCTGTAATTGGCTGTCACAGTGGTCACATGATCAGAAAGCTCGTAAACACAAGTATGCATTGGGAGCTTTCTGGACTCCGCCAGTGATTATGCTATGATCAGCACAGAAAAGTGTTTACAGAGGGCTGCATATATGTGACCGCTCAGCATTAAGTCCACCTGGTTGTATATATGCACCACATTGGCAGGAAGTGGTTAATATAATATATTAATATCATTTTAAGAATCATTCAAATTTCTTCCAGATTTGCAGCTTTAATTAAAATATTATTTAATGATCCTGCTATGAAGGTCCTTGGCATAGACCACAATTGTCATTATTAGGAAGTCAGTCCAGAGCAATGAGGCACAGTTGACATTTGAGAGCGTGCATGAAAGCAGCACTGAGATGCAAAAAAGGATGAGAAATGCCGCGTACACACGATCAAACAATCCAGTGGAAAAGTCCGGCGGACTCAAGTTCGCCAGACAATCCCCCTGTGTGTAGCCTCCGGCGGACTTTTTTTACCCAAAAGTACGGCGGACTTAGAAAGTAGTTTTGCACTCCAATCTTTCCGTCAGACTCACATTTCGGCGGACAATCCGGCCGTGTGTATGCCAGTCCGCCGTACTTTTGAAATGAACTGACTTTTCCCGCACATTTTGAACGTGTCTCCAGGTAGCCGGGGCCAGCGAAGGAGGCGTCGCTGGCTCCGTCACCTGGTATGGACTTAAAGGGGAACCCCAATGCTGAAAAAAATCAGCGTGGGAGTCCCCCCAGGTCAACATCAGACCCTTGTCCGAGCACACTACCCGGCCGGCCAGGTAAGGGGGGGACGAGTCCATACCAGGTGACAGGGCCAGCGACGCCTCCTTCGCTGGCCCCGGCTACCTGGAGACACGCTCAAAACGAGCGGACTTTCCTCCGCGCGTGTGGGCGAGTCCGTTCATTTCAAAAGTACGGCGGATAGTTCGGCGGACTTAGTACGCCATATTAGTCCGCTGAAAAAGTGCCGTGTGTGGGCAAGTAGCTCGTTCGGAAAGTCCGGCGGACAATCCGGCGGGAAGTCCGCCAGACTAAGTCCGCCGGATAGTCCGCTACGTGTGTACACGGCAAAAGTGTTATTTCATGAAAAAAACAAGGTAATTGTTTATGATATAGATTTATTTTCTAAAAGTGCAAAACCTGGTGAAGCTGTGCATGGTAGCTGATCCTTTTCAGCTTCTTCAATTAAGCTTTGACAACAACAAAAATTGAAGCTGATTGTTTCTATGAAGAGCTTCACCAGATTTTGAATATAACAGAAAGTAAAAAAATATATGAATTTTTTTTTTCAAAAGTCTATTTGTTTGTTTATTCAATAAAAACAATCCAGTGGTAAATAAATACCAGCAAAGAAAGCCCTTACTGTGTGAAAAAAATTATATACATTTCATTTGTGTACAGTGCCAAGATAAAGTAGCGCAGTGTGTACAGTTAAAGTAGTGCAGTGTTGAATAGCGCAGTGTTGAATGGCAAAAAATGGGTGGCAAGTGACACTGCATTTGGTGGCAGGCTGTGGATGGCAAGTGATACTGCACCTGATGGCAGGCTATCGGTGGCAAGTGGCATCTGGGGGCAGGCTGTGAGTGGCAAGTGGCACACTGCATCTGGTGGCAGGCTATGAGTTATAAGTGATACTGCATCTAGCAGCAGGCTATGAGTGGCAAGTGGCACACTGCATCTTGTGGCAGGCTGTGGGTAGCAAGTGGCACACTACATTTGGTGGCAGGCTATGGGTGGCAAGTGGCACACTGCATCTGGTGGCAGGCTGTGGGTGGCAAGTGAAAAACTGCATTGGGTGGCAAGTGGCACACTGCATCTGGTGGCAGGCTGCAGGTGGCAAGTGACAAAATATGCATCTGGTGGCAAGTGATACACTGCATCTGGCAGCAGGCAATGGTGGCAAGTGACTCACTGCATTTGGCGGCAGGAGACAATGGCAAGTGACTGCTGCATCTGGCAGCAGGCAACAGTGGCGAGTGACACACTGCATCTGGTGGCAAGTGGCACATTGCATCTAGTGGCAGGCGACAGTGGCAAGTGACACACTGTATCTAGTGGCAGCGAAGGTGGCAAGTGACAAGCTGCAACTGGTGGGAGATGATGGTAGCAAGTGACAAGCTGTATCTGGTGGCAGGCAACGGTGTCAAATGGCAAGCTGCATCTGGTGGCAAGCGACGGTTACAAGTGACACGCTGCATCTGGTGGCAGGCAACGGTGGCAAGTAATACGCTGCATCTGGTGGCAAGTGACAAGCTCAGAATTCCCACTAATTCTGCATTATGGTGAGTTGAACTATTTAATTTCACATTACATTGTAGCAATAGAAATAATGGAATAATAATTGATCCCTGACACCATATTAAGCATGGTGTCAGGAAGATTTAAGTGCAAAACCAGCCATTTGCCCAACAAATCACCCGCAGTCAAATACCCCATCAACCCTGAGACTACATTGCCCCCCCGGTTCTTGACAAAACTTTTTTCCACGAAACTGGTCCCCAATGCCAAAAAGGTCAGGGGCCGCTGCTCTAAAGTGACATCACTTCCTCCTCGCACTCTATGATAGAGATAGCCATGCAGGAGGGAAAGGATTGACAGATTCAATTTTTTTTTTAGAAGGGGGTATCCCTGAATGGCAATTTGGAAATGTGGTCACCCTAGTTACTGGGCCAATGTAATCTGGTGATTGTCATTGTCTTCTTATGATCTGGATTATTTCTACAATAATTCCTTGCCAAAATAAAGGTCCCTTTACTTGTGTGTGCTGAGTGACTTGTTGAAACACCCCGAGCAGCAGGTGCAAATCAACAGAAAGCAAACAAATTATTCAGTGTTTTAGGGGTTAAAGCACAACACTAGAAGAAAAGAACATTCCAGGCTGAGTCAACCCATTTAATGAGCACATACTTTTTATACAAACAAGCACAATAGGCATACCTAACTCTAATTAATTGAACCAGCCAGAATCAGTCCTAATTGGAGCTGTACATGCGAGAGTTTAATTATGCTGTTGTCTGAATATTCGGTCCTCATGCATGAAATTCTCTTATGGAGAATACTGTATGTAAATGCATTCTTTTACTTAATGCACATCTGCGTGCCTGTACTGTGCCAATTCATAAAAAAAAAAGTCCTAGACGCTTGGGTAAAGTGTGCATTTCAACATGATATTCAAATGTGACCATGAGAAAATGTCCTTCAATTAAGACCATGCTGCAGTTCTCCAGGGAACATTGTATGCTCCCTTATTTGCAAATATCAAAAGAGTCACTATATTTTTAACAGTCTATAGACCTTGATAAAAGCACAGCATGTGAACTTACATAGTGACCCCCCCCTAGTAATTGGCATCATTAAGTGCCAAGCATGAGTGCAGTCTTTGATGACACATCTGGCTCAGCTGATCATTCAAGAGACCAGTGTTAAGAACACAAACAGCATAAAATCAAAGGGCACCGCAAAAAGGTGAAAGAGTAATTACCATTACAATCGGCAGCACACGACAATATAGTAGTGTCTATGCTTCCTTTGGTTCTCGGTGGGGGCTTATTACGTTTTTCAACAAGAAAGAAGTGATGGTAGGAGGGACATGGGATGGTTGAGTGCAAAAACACTTCAGAGTGTTCAGAGAACAGAGTTCCAAAGTTCTCAAGGAGGATGTATTGAAGTCAGCTTGATGGGTCAGCTATAACAATGTTGTCCCCCCCCCAAAAAAAGTCATTTAATAAAATCAAGTTACCTGTATTTCAGTTTCAGTGAATTGTCTATCAATATCAGATGTCCAGACCCGACTAGTTTGGGACAAAAGTGGCAACCTCTGGCACACAGGTTTTATTGCACAAAACAAATAATATTGTGTGTGGTGCTCAGGGATGAGCTTTATGTTCGAGCCTAACTCATGTTCGACTCGAACATTGGCTGTTTGCCAGTTTGCCGAACATCGAACAATTTTGAGTGTTCCCGGCAAATTCGAAAGCCGTGGAACACCCTTTAAAAGTCTATGGGAGAAAAGTGCTAATTTTAAAGGCTTATATGCATGGTATTGTCATAAAAAAATTGTTTGGGGACCTGGGTCCTGCCCCAAAAAAGTTTTAAAAACTGCATTTTTTTTTCGGAAGCAGTGATTTTAATTTTCTATAGTATGCCTGTAAAGGGGCACATATTTCTCGTGTTTAGAACAGTCTGACAGCAAAATGACATTTCTAAAGGAAAAAAAGTAATTTAAAACTGAATTGTTGATTCGAAATGCGTGGGGGTCCCCCTAAATTCCATACCAGGCCCTTCAGGTCTGGTATGGATATTAAGGAAAACCCTGCACTAAAATAAAAAAATGGCATGGGGGTCAGGTCTTGGTATGGATTTTAAAGGGAACCCCGCACCAAACTTTTAAAAAAAAATGGCATGGGGTCCCCATCAAAAATCCATACCAGACCCTTATCCGAGCACGCAACCTGGCAGGCCACAGGAAAAGAGGGGGGGATGAGAGAGCGCCCCCCCTCCTGAACCATACCAGGCCACATGCCCTCAAAATTGTGAGGGTACCTTGAGGTAGCCCCTCAAAGCACCTTGTCCCCATGTTGATGGTGAGAAGGACCTCATCCCCACAACCCTTGCCCAGTGGTTGTGGAGGTCTGCGGGAGGGGGGCTTATGGGAATATGGAAGCCCCTTTAACAAGGGGACCCCCAGATCCCAGCCCCCCCTTGTGTGAATTGGTAATGGGGTACAAATTTACCCCTATCATTTCACAAAAAAGTGACAAAAAAGGTTAAAAAAGACAAGAGACAGTTTTTGACAAATTCTTCTTCTTTCATCTTCTTTCTTCTGGTCTTCCTTCCGTGTTCTTCTTCTTCACCATCTTCTCCATGTTCTTCTTCATCTTCTCCTTCCTCCGCTCTTCTTGTCCCCCATCATGCTCCAGCTTCTTCTCCACGCCGTCCGCACGATCCGCCTCTGTGGGAGTCTTCAGCCGTGTGATGCTTCGATTCTTCTGACACTTCTTAAATAACGGAGGGCGGGGCCACCTCTGGTGCACAGAGACTTCCCTATGGCTTTCCCCGTGATGTCAGAGGGGAGCGGGGTCACCCGTTTACGCATCGGGACCCTTCAGGGTAAGACCACGCTATATCAAGATACCTCTCAACTCAACTCAACTCAACAACCTTTTTAAAGCGGATCTCCACCCAAAAGGGGAAGCTTGTTTGCTTCCTCCCCGTCTCTCCACTGCCATATTTGGCAACTTTCGGGGGGGGGGAGCGGGTACCTGTCTTTGACATCCCCACTTCCGGAAGACCTTGCCACGCCCTTTTTCCTTCCACCGCTTTAACTGCCATGCGTACAGTTCCATAACTGTCAATAGGATTTTTCTGACTTGCATTCAATGTGCCCTCCATTTGCACATCCAATGCAAGAAATCAACATAGATATAACGTAGATATAACCCCCTAATAACTCAGTGCTCCATGTGTCCTAACATAAAGTAAACTCCATAGCATCGAATATAGATTGCAACATGGAGGAGCCAGACTCATGAGGTTGTGGGATACTGAGCAGGTCACACAACAAAGTTCTTGACAAAGAGGAGTAGGGAGAAGGGGCACAAGTAGATACAGTATCTCAAAAGTGAGTACACCCCTCACATTTTTGTTAATATTTTATTATATCTTTTCATGTGACAACACTGAAAAATTGACACTTTGCTACAATGTAAAGTAGTGAGTGTACAGCTTGTATAACAGTGTAAATTTGGTGTTCCCTCAAAATATCTCAACACACAGCCATTAATGTCTAAACCGCTGGGAATAAAAGTGAATGCACCCTTAATTGAAAATGTCCAAATTGGGCCCAAAGTGTCAATATTTTGTGTGGCCACCATTATTTTCCAGCAATGCCTTAACCCTCTTGGGCATGGAGTTCCATCTTGGACTCCTCCAACTCTCATTTGAGGTTGCTTGGCCAGCCCATTACCTTTACCCTCAGCTTCTTTAGCAAGGCAGTGGTAATCTTGGAGGTGTGTTTGGGGTCGTTTTCATGTTGGAATACTTGTAATTTATATATATATATATATATATATATATATATAGAAAGGCCAGTATGGTGGCCTGGAATTATGGGAGGAGCCCGGTGGGGTATATAACTAGCCCGTTCGCCTGCCTTCCTCATCGGTTCCGGTGCGCGATATCTGATACGTCAGAAATCAAGGGCCGACTGTTTGAGACCAAACGTAGCGAGTTGTGTTCGTGAGTCCCCGTGTTTGTCTTGATCGTGTCCGTGTTGTCAGTCGTCTTGTCGTTGGCGTTCGTGTGTTTTCCGTCCGAGTGTCGCAAAACTCAAAGAAATTGCCGTTGTCGTACAACGCGTCTGGGCCGGCTGTCGCAGGTAGGGCTTCGGCACCCATTTTCTCATTTCATGTGTTACAATGTCACTTAAACACGATATCCTGAACTCACAAACCTCTCACCTTTCATTTCACGAACTTTTTAAACCGTGTCACTCGTACTCGTTACCTCATGTCACTACTCCTTTTTCTTGCGAAGGAAAGTTGTTATTTCCTTTCGAGACGCGTCGGTCGTGCCACATCGGGCACTTCATTTCGTAGGCACGTCAGGTCGAGCCGAACGACTCCCCAATCATTACTTAAATATTCGAATCGGTCGAATCACTTCGATACCGCAGCCGACTGCTCGTTACGTTAATTCTAGCAGTCCGGATCATTTCAAATGTCGTGTCCTTTCAAACGGTAAACCGGTCCGACCGTTCCAAATACGATTCATTTCATATATTTGAGTCATTTCGATCATTTCATTCCGTTCGAATTATTTCGATCATTTCTTTTTTTTTTTTTTTTTTATCACAATAAAGTTTATTAAAGAGAATGAGTTACAAACAGAGGGTAAAAAGCAATACATAAAAATGTATAATAAGAAAAGGTAAGATAAATTATGGGCATTGTATACATCAATATCTGTTGAAACAAATCCTATAGGAAAATCTTATGAATATAATCATAAATGTAAGTAGTTTATAAATGCCAGAATATAAATATGGATAATATTAGGTATAAACTTATTAGTGTGTTAAAATAATCTGGGTGAGAGTAGTTGGTGGTTTAGGTGTCATAATAATAAATGTACTTAGTAGATTGGGGTAAATAACAGAAGGTGTAAGGTAACTTCATTTCGATCATTTCATGTCACTTCGCATCATTTCAATCTTTTTGATATCAGATCGAATCATTTCATTTCTGTCACTCACCGCGTTTCGGTGCGAATCCTATCGCATCCCCGATGCACCGATTCGCTTCGGAGTGCCCTAGTTATTCGGCCTCATTTCTGTACATGCTCCAGAGACTGAGTCACTCGCAGGTTCAGGCACAATCCCTGATTCTAGTCTTTGTCATGGCATACCATTTCTGTCACTTATTACGCTCCGATTCGAATCCCGTCGCATGCATTAATGCACCGATTCGTTCCGGTGTGCCCAGCTGTTACGCCTCATTTCAGTACATGCTCCAGAGAAGGATTCTTTGTTGTAACCATCTGTCCAGTCGTTGATTCTTGTCTCTGTCATGGCATATCATTTTCTGTCACTTATCACGCTCCGATTCGAATCCTGTTGCATTTATTGATGCACCGATTTGTTCCGGTGTGCCCAGCTGTCACGCCTCATTTCAGTACATGCTCCAAAGACAGGATTCGTTTGTTTCATTCATGGGCACATCCTCTGATTCTTGTCTTTGTCATGGGTATCATTTCATCTCACCTATCACGCTCCGGTACGAATAGTCACATCCGTGCACCAAATTCGTCTCGGCGTGCCCTAGGACAGGCCTCATTTTCAGTACATGCTCCAGAATCCGTTTCGTGCTCGGTCGCAAGATGGTGGCATGGCGATCCGGACATCTGTCATGGCGGATTCACTCATTTCACTGTCATATCGCTTCCCGGTTCAAGTCCAGTTGATTTTTCAAACTTTGGATTCCTACCGGGGGCCTGGCTCACCGACCACATTTCACTATAAATTGCTTCAAAGTTTCATACCTGCCAAAAAAAAAAAAAAAAAATCTCACCTCCATGAAATCACTATTTTGGCTAGCATTTCTGTTCAGGTATAGAACTCTCAAACTTCACCTTCATCTCCTCAGGTCAGTCGAATTTTCAGTAGGTCCACCCTGCACCTGGTGGGACGGTGCCTCCTTAGGTAAGGAAAAAAAAAAAAACGTCTTCTGGGAGGAAACGCTCATGAGCGGAAGCATCCTTCTTGTTAAGCATATATGCTTTTTCAGGATCTCCAACGTGTCTTGTAATCCATGTCACCCTCATATAGGTTCCGCGTAGGAGAAAACCCGAACCCAAGGACTAATAGGCTCGCCAGGCCTGGATTACGCCACCATGTCTCGGGCTGGCAGCGAGGACCTCACTGCCCCATTGTCTCCGTCTCTAGTCTCAGAGAGTGGCAGCCAACGGTCCCTCAGAGCATGGACCATTCCTAGGATGACAGCTGAGCTTAGGGGCAGAGGCGTACCCTTTCTGGCAACAGCCAGGAAGGCCGAGCTTTTCAGGCTCCTCTTTCCTCCCCCAGCTGCGGCTGAGGCTAGTACCCAGCAGGCCTCACTGGGCTCTATCGCCTCTTCTATTTTGCAGCTCCATACCTTGGTGTCTTCCCTGACGACCTCAATGTCAGAGGTCCAGAATCGGGTGGCCCTCCTCGGGACCCGCCCGCCCGTGTCTCCTCCAGTACCAGCATCCCAGGCAGTGACTAACCCTCTCGCAGGTACCACCGAGTGTACATCAGTGGTGTACCCCTCTCATCTGGTATCAGCTAGCATCAGGAAGGACATCTTAGAGGGCAAGGACGTCAATCTGGCTTCGCTTCTCATCTCCATTCATGAACTGGCAGAAAACAAGGCTTATACATGGGGGGACGTGTCGGTGGTCCTCAAGACCAAAGACCCCAGGCTGGACAGGAAGCTTTCTGTCACCGAATTTACACTGGCCTTCGGCATGATGAGGGACATCATCTGCTCAGTCTCCCCTGGCAGGAGGGAGGAGCTGGATCGCTATCTCCATGTGGTAGTAGATCTAGGTTATAAATACGGCGGGTTTTCATTTTACGACTACCACCGCTCCTTATCCGCCAAAGCGGCCGCCAGGCTCGTCCAGTTCCAGGCGCCTACTGATTGGAGCGTCATGGATACAGAACTATTCTGCCGCCACTTTGCGGGGCTACGGTCTCCTCTTTGTGCGATTTGCCAATTGGCTACTCACACCGCGACTTGGTGCGCTAGCTCAGTGGCAGCCCCGCCCTCAGACGGTCCTTCTACCTCAGGTACAGCTCAGGGCTCACAGGCGCCGGCACGCCTGCCGCAGACGGATAAATTTGGGCGCCCGATCAAGACCATGGGGGGCGCAGCAATCTGCAACAATTATAATAGCGGCTCATGCAATTTCAGTCAGTGCAGGCTGCTCCACGTATGCACACAGTGTCATAGGGCTCATCCCAGGATCATGTGTGAGGTCAAACCGGTTAAGAAATTTTGACTAAGCCAGGTCAACGTCTCGTGGCTCAGCATCTACCTCACCGATCATCCTACCCCCTCACTATCCGTCTACCTTGTTCAGGGCTTCACTCAAGGCTTTCACACTGGACTTATTTCTCTTCCTCACCTCACGCACGAATGCCAGAACCTGCGGTCAGCAGCTATGGACGAACGAGCCGTTGACCAACTACTACAGTCAGAGTTAGACCGAGACTTCATCATAGGCCCTTTCACACAGCCCCCATTCAACACCTGGAGAGTCAGCCCTATTGGGCTTGTCAAGGGCAAGTTCTCTAATAAACTCAGATTGGTGTACGATTTGTCAGCTCTTCATTCCTCTTCTGTCCCCAGTCTTAATTCCCTTATCCCCTCAGAGGAGTTCTCCCTCAAGTATACATCTGTAGACACGGCCATCCAGGCCATTCTCAAAACAGGCACAGGAACCTGGCTCTCCAAGGCCGACATCTCGGACGCCTTCAAGCTCCTTCCCATCCACCCATCTCTCTGGTGCTGGCATGGCATCAAGTGGAAGGAGCGGTACTATTTTGCCACCAAACTTACATTCGGGTCCAAGAGCAGCCCCTGGCTCTTCGATACTTTCGCTCAGACTCTCACGTGGATCCTGCTGCACGTAGCCCAGTGTCGGGGAGTCATACACTATCTGGATGACTTCCTGCTGATCGAGCCACCCAGCTCACCTCCAGGAGATCTGCATAAGTTGAGGGCGGTCTTCAGTAACCTCAACGTCCCCATTGCCGAGCACAAGGTGGACGGTCCGACGCAGACCATCACCTTTCTCGGGGTCAGCCTAGACACCAACACTATGCAGGCCAGCCTCCCCCTGGATAAACTGGCCCGCATCAGGACGGTCCTGAGGGACTTCACCCGTGCCAGAACTTGCACCAAAAGACAGCTACAGTCCCTACTCGGCATGCTGAATTTCGCCATGCGCATCATCCCTCAGGGTCGCGCATTCGTGTCACGCCTATTAGTCTTACTGTCCCTCTCACAGGACCCGGAGCAAGTCCTCAGCCTGGATCCCGCGGCGATAGCAGACCTTGCTATGTGGGAGGAGTTCCTATCCTCTTGGAATGGCGTGTCCCTGTTCATTCCCTCTGTGTCTTCCCTTTCACCCCAGGTGGTGACCGACACAGCGGCCTCCACAGGCTTTGCGGCTACTTTTGGCCATCTGTGGCTCGCAGCTCCCTGGCCTCCCCAGATACTGGCTATTCCTGGCTTCGCCGAGACGTCCTCCCTCTTTGAGTTGTACCCTATCGTAGCTGCAGCTCACACAGTTGGTCGGGGCAAACGGTGACCTTTTCTACAGATAATTTAGCCACTGCGGAGATCATTAATAAAGGCAGATCCAACTCTCTAGCAATTATGTCCTTCCTTCGTCGACTGGTCCAGCTTTCTTTATCATTTCAGTTCAATATCCATTGTTCCTTCATCCCCGGTAAATTCAATCAGGCAGCGGACGCCCTCTCCCGCTTTAACTTTGTCTCTTTTTTTGATCAGGTACCCGGAGCTGGACCAACATCAGCAGCTATCCGGACTGGTCTCAGCTGACCCTGGATTAGCACCACACCTCCTAGCGGCGACCCAACTCATCGAGCACTCCCTCTCACGCAATACCCTCAAGGCCTATCAATCGGCCTGGAGGGCCTTTAACCGCTTCATGACGTGTCACAGCACAGAGATGTCCCGTGTCAAGCAAGTCCTAGGCTTCATTTCCCACTGCCACTCGGAGTTGGCGTTGTCCTTTAATACAATCCGGCTATATCTGGCCGGTGTACAACATTTCTTGTCCCTCCAGGACCCTACCGAACCTTCCTTATTTTCTTATCACGCCGTACGGGCTCTTATGTGCGGCATCCAAAAGCGCCAGCCAGTGGCCCGCACCAAACGGCTGCCTATTACAGGAGACGTTTTTAGAGATATGTCAGATATTCTGGCCACTTCACCTTTTGGTCTCCGCATAAGTATCGTCTTGCAAGCAGCCATACACCTGGCCTTCTACGGCTTCTTACGGCCAGGCGAGTTTACTTGTAATGGCCCCTCAGCACGCATGCTGTGCAAGCACCACCTGGTCCGATACGAAGATCATTATATTCTACACTTAGCAGTCTCCAAGACGCAGCAGCTTGGCTCGGGTACTGACATACATTTCTATAAGACCAACAACCGCTGGTGCCCGGTCGCCATTCTCACCCGCTTGTTAAACCTTCTGGCCGGTCAACCAGGGTCTGGCCCGCTTCTGCCATTTCACACTAAACCACTGAACGCTGCCCAGTTTATGGAACATGTCAGGATACTTCTGGGCATCCTTCACCTCAATCCTACTCACTACTCCGGACATTCTTTCCGTATCGGAGCAGCTTCAACCGCCTCCCGCCAAGGGGTCCCGGACCATTTTATCAAGAAGTTGGGCAGATGGAAGTCCACCTGTTTCGCCCGTTACATACCCAACCCGCAAGTGGAGATGGCCCAGGCCTTTGTTAAACTCACCCAGTCTCAAACTTGAAACAATAAAATACAACCCCTACCTGAATGTTTTTGCCCCCTTATTTTGGTATACCGTACGTTAGACCAGGGCACACTTTCAGGTCCATTTCTAGGAAGGGAGTTATGTTAACCTTGTTTGTCATCCTTATACGTATCGGTCAGAGGGCTCTAGACCATAAATAGAAAGGCCAGTATGGTGGCCTGGAATTATGGGAGGAGCCCGGTGGGGTATATAACTAGCCCGTTCGCCTGCCTTCCTCGTCGGTTCCGGTGCGCGATACCCACCCACCCATCCCCTTTTTAGGGCATTTCTCAGGCATTATACTCCTCATGAGAGTACTCATTTTACTCCATTTCATATTCATCTCATTTATACCCATTTCTCTATCTAGGGTATGCCCCCTTATTTTGGTATACCGTACGTTAGACCAGGGCACACTTTCAGGTCCATTTCTAGGAAGGGAGTTATGTTAACCTTGTTTGTCATCCTTATACGTATCGGTCAGAGGGCTCTAGACCATAAATATATATATATATATATATATATATATATATAAAGCTAACAATATATGTTGTGATCAGTTATACCACACAATAAAAGGTAAATATAGTCCACCAAGTGAAAAAAAATGTAAATGAAAAAATGTCCACTAAGTGAAAAGAATGATGAATATTATGATTCAAGAAAGTCCTGGTATCAGTCTTGCTTACATGATAGGCCCTTACGTTCTCTTTTAGCAACATTTGGTTCTCGGGGGCACATTTGTAAATTATATTAGTGAGTAAAGATCTCTTTGGTTCTGATTAGGATCCTGACCAAACCAGAAATGATCAAACCGGAAGTGACGTTAATTCATACCGGAATTTCCAGTCAATAATTATTCTAATTTGTAGCCACACAGCCTATTTAAACATGCAGTTGTTGGCAGTAGGTCATACCCCAGATGACGTCTAATCACTAAATGCGCTGGGTCTACCTCTGTCAACATTACTGCGCCTCTTCATGCCCTTTTATGAGCTTTGTATACACTTCCTAAATGTGAGTGCTCTATTGTTACTTTTTTTAAACAAATGCAACTTTTAAACGACATCACAATATGTGGATCCTTTCTGTGATTTTTGGTTTCAACGTATGAGCAAAGGATATCCTCTGACTTTTTCTCCTTCCATTTGAGCTTCATGTGCCTGTACTCTGTGGAGTTGGTGTTGATCAACAATACTTAAAGATCTGTTCAGGATTCCTAATGGTCTTCCATAGACGGTGCTTATTGCCATAAGCCTGTTTGACTTAAGAGGTATAAGCCCCTTTAAGTCCACTACTTCCGGTAAGCCTTCATACAGTAGGTGACCGCGATATTGTGTCAATCACGCCGCTTCTAGCGGCGAGATTGACACCCTACGAGCTCCGTCGCGGGAGCCAGCGCCGAGCTGGCTGGCATCAGGAAAGGAAAAATGTTTATTTTCCTTTCCCGATAAGCGACTGGCCGGGTTGACACTGGTGCGGGGATCCGAATTGGATTCCCGCCAATACCAGGCACTGTTTGGTATGAATCCTAAGGGAGAACACGCCAAATATAAAAAAAAAACGGCATGGGTTCCCCCTTGGGAGGCATACCAGGCCCTTAGGTCCGGTAGGGATTATAAGGGGAATCCCCTTCGCCGAAAAAAACGGCGTGGGGTCCCCCCCAAAATCCATACCAGACCCCTATCTGAGCACGCAGCCCGGCTGGTCAGGAAAGGGGGTGGGGACAAGCGAGCGCCCCCCCCCACCCCAAAGCACTTTGTCCCCATGTTGATGAGGACAAGGGCCTCTTCCCGACAACCCTGGCCGTTGGTTGTCGGGACCTAAGGGCCTGGTATGCCCCGAGAAGGCATGCAGGCTTCATGAGTGAGGCGACATTATCGCCTCGCTCTGGCTTCTATAGGAAAATAACATTTTCCTATTGCAGCCAGCGCAACGGTATCGCGCTGGTTAGAGAAGCCTGTCGCCGGGAACCAGCGCGATACTGTCCCGCTGGAAACACAATATCGGCGGCACCTACTGTACAATTGGTGGTGGTTTCTTCCACAAGCTTCTTTTCATAGAGGTTTTTTCTTCACACTGATGTCATTTGCCTTACCAATGTTTTTGAGATGTTAATCTTCTAATATTATTCACTAATTGATACCAGGACTTTCTTGAATCATAATATTCATCATTCTTTTCACTTGGTAGACAAAATTTTTTCATTTCATTATTTTTTATATATTATTGTGTGGTATAACTGATCAGAACATATATTGTTAGCTATATATATCCCTGATATATATATCAGGGATATGCAATTAGTGGACCTCCAGTTGTTGCAGAACTACAATTCCCATGAGGCATAGCAAGATACTGACAGCCACAAGCATGACACCCAGAGGCAGAGGCATGATGGAACTTGTAGTTTTGCAAAAGCGTTGCATTTTATCATATATATACATATATATATATATATATATATATATATATATATATATATATATATATATACCCTTTTCACTTTTTTTCACAGCGCGGTAATTCTTTTTTGTTATTTGACATGTTGGAATACTGCCCTGCGGCCCAGCCTCCGGGGGGAGGGGATCATGCTCTGCTTTAGTATGTCACAGTACATGTTGGCATTCATGGTTCCTTCATGGAACTGTAGCTCCACAGTGACGGCAGTGCTCATGCAGCCCCAGACCATGACATGCCCACTACCATGCTTGACTGTAAGCAAGACACACTTGTCTTTGTACTCCCCACCTAGTTGCCGCCACACACACTTGACACCATCTGAACCAAAAAAGTTTATCTTGGTCTCATCAGACCACAGGACATGGTTCCTGTAATCCATGTCCTTAGTTTGCTTGTCTTCAGCAAACTGTTTGTGGGCTTTCTTGTGCATCATCTTTAGAAGAGGCTTCCATCTGGGACGACAGCCATGCAGACCAATTTGATGCAGTGTGCAGCCTATGGTCTAAGCACTGACAGGCTGGCCCCCCCACCCCTTCAACCTCTGCAGAAATGCTGGCAGCACTCATACATCTATTTCCCAAAGACAACCTCTGGACATGATGCTGAGCACGTGCACTCAAATTCTTTGGTCGACTATGGTCAGGCCTGTTCTGAGTGGAACCTGTCCTGTTGAACTGCTGTATGGTCTTGGCCATCGTGCTGCAGCTCAGTTTCAGGGTCTTGGCAATTTTCTTATAACCTAGACCATATTTATGTAGAGCAACAATTCTTTTTTTCAGATCCTCAGAGAGTTCTTTGCCATGAAGTGCCATGTTGAACTTCCAGTGACCAGTATGAAAGAGAACGATTACACACCTGCTCCCCATTCACACCTGAGACCTTGTAACACTAACGAGTCACATGACACCAGGGAGGGAAAATGGCTAATAGGATCCAATTTGGACATTTTCACTTAGGGGTGTACACACTTTTGTTGCCAGCGGTTTAGTCATTAGTGTGTTGAGTTCTTTTGAGGGACAGCAAATTTCCACTGTTATACAAGCTGTACACTCACTACTTTACATTGTAGCAAAGTTTCATTTCTTCAGTGTTGTCACATGAAAAGATATAATAAAATATTTACAAAAATGTGAGGGGTGTACACTTTTGTGTGAAACTGTATATGGTTAAGGGTTTTTTATCTGAAGGTGGTCCATTAACTTTGTCAGGTTCAGTCTGCAGATTAATTGCTTTGTTAAAAAGCTGGAATAACAACTATTGGATGACTATTATGACTTTATAGGCTTCATGGCAATAACAAGAGCTTCCAGGCATTCCTTATCACATGCTGAGATTCTATAACAGGTCACTGAACCAAGTGGAGAAAACATCATATGGGTCCTTTTGGACTACAGCTTGTAGGTAGGACGCAGCATGGTGCAGCGGCAATAACTCACACAATCTGGTGCAATGGAAAACTTGTATTAAAATAGCACAGCAACAGTTCATGATAAACCCAGTGGGAAGGCTTTCCAACCAGGTGTCCTCATGATTTCCAGTAATGTGAAACAAGTGGGTATCAGCAAGCTTGACAGCATCTGCAAAGAGATCACAGTGCGGCCTGGCCATCTTGTGCCCAAGCAGGAAGATGTCCATGGAGTTGTAACCCTACTCTTTCCCTCCTCATCGGGAACCTTCCCTTAATGTTAGTACTGACCCCTATGGGCTGGTACCTATCCCTACTCTACCGACTCGCAAAGTGCGTTCCAAACCTGAGAGCCTGGACTTTAAATACCTCTGCCTTACTCAAGATCCAGTTAGAGTCACATTGGCGTGGCGCCATCCAATAGGATAGCTTCCCCAGTGACCCTGGAAACCATAGAGGAACCTTGCACCTATTTGCTTCCTCTTCAACAACAGTACCGTTGCGGAAAAGGACCACTTGCAGTGGAAAAAGTAGACTGCACCTGCCAACAAGCTTGACCATGGATAAGTCTTCTCAATTACTGCTGTTTTTAGTATGAGATCTGCATATCTATGGTCACTTTAACTACTTCCCGACCGCTGGCCGTCTAATGACGGCCAGGCGGCGCACCTATTGTGGCGGGAGGCCGTCATATGACGTCCTCCAGTTTAAACATTGGGTATGGCTGTTTACCACATGATCAGCCGTGATGAAGTCACGGCCGATCACAGATGGTCACACCCCCACTGTGCACGGCGCGTGCGCACGGTCGCAAGCGCGCTGCGTGTGCACGGCGCGCGCGCGGTCGCAAGTGCGCTGCGTGTGCACGTCGAACGTCAGTGGCGGCGTGTTTCCAGGAACACTGCTCGTCACCGACGCTGGTAAACAGCCATTGGCCGGCTGTTTACCCACGTGATTGGCTGTGATCATTTCACAACCAATCACTAAAAAGTAAACAAACCGCGGTAACGAGATTTCACCGGGTTCTCCTCCTCACACACCGATCGCGTGTGAGGAGGAGATTGCGGTAACATTTCGTTACCGCTTACAGTGTACACCAATCACACTGATTTCCCCCCCCCCCAATAAAGAGGACCTGTCACCACCCCTCATAGTACCTGTCACTCACAGTCCATCAGAGTACCTGTCATAGTCCATCAGAGTACCCGAGTACCTGTCACAGTCCATCAGAGTACCCGAGTACCTGTCACAGTCCATCAGAGTACCCGAGTACCTGTAACAGCCCATCAGAGTACCCAAGTACCTGTCACAGCCCATCAGAGTACCCAAGTACCTGTCACAGCCCATCAGAGTACCCGAGTGCCTGTCACAGTCCATCAGAGTACCCGAGTACCTGTCACAGTCCATCAGAGTACCCGAGTACCTGTCACAGTCCATCAGAGTACCCGAGTACCTGTCCCAGTCCATCTGAGTACCTGAGTACCTGTCACAGTCCATCAGAGTACCCAAGTACCTTTCACGGCCCATCAGAGTACCTGAGTACCTGTCACGGCCCATCAGAGTACCTGAGTACCTGTCACGGCCCATCAGAGGACCCGAGTACCTGTCACAGCCCATCAGAGTACCCGAGTACCTGTCCCAGTCCATCTGAGTACCCGAGTACCTGTCACAGTTCATCTGAGTACCTGTCACAGTTCATCTGAGTACCTGTCACAGTTCATCTGAGTACCTGAGTACCTGTCACAGTTCATCTGAGTACCCGAGTACCTGTCACAGTCCATATGAGTACCTGAGTACCTATCACCACCCTTCAGAGTACCCAAATACCTGTCACCAGGCCATCAGAGAACCTGTCACCAGGCCATCAGAGTACCCGGGTACCTGTCACCAGGCCATCAGAGTACCCGAGTACCTGTCACAGTCCATATGAGTACCTGAGTACCTATCACCGCCCTTCAGAGTACCCAAATACCAGTCACCAGGCCATCAGAGAACCTGTCACCAGGCCATCAGAGTACTCAAGTACCTGTCACCAGCCCATCAGAGTACCAGAATACCTATCTGCAGCCCATCAGAATACCCGAGTACCTATTTGCAGCCCATGCCTCATAGAATATATACGTTGGGGTGTTTGCTTTCCAAAATTGGGTCATTTTGTGGGTAATTGCACTGTCCTGGTGCTCCAAGACCTTCAAAAGTGTGATAGGTAGGAATGAAATATGTATCATTTATGCTCCTAGAACGCCTGAAGGTACTACTTCAATGTTCGGCCTCTCTATGTGACCAGGCTGTGTAAAAGTCCTACACATGTGCTATTGCCATACTCAGGAGGAGTAGCAGAATGTGTTTTGGGGTGTAATTATTGCTATATACATGCTATGTGTTAGAAATATCTTATAAATTGACAACTTTGTGTAAAAAAAAATGTGTCTTCATTTTTTTCCACATTTTCCAAAAACTTCTGGAAAAAAATTAACCGTTCAAAAGACTCATTATGCCTCACAGATTATATGTTGGGGTGTTTGCTTTCCAAAATGGGGTCATTTTATGGGAAATTCCATTGTCCTGGTACACCAGGGCCTTCAAAAGTGTAATAGGTGGTTGAGAAATGAGATCCGTCATTTTTACTCATAGAACGTCTGAAGGTATTACTTCAATGTTGGTGCTCTGTATGTGGCCAGGCTGTATAAAAGTCTCACACATGTGGTATTGCCATACTCGGGAAGAGTAGCAGAATGTATTTTGGGGTGTAATTTGTTGTATGCATATGCTGTGTGTGACAAATAACCTGATAATATGACAATTTTGTAAAAAAAAAATAATAATAAAAAAAATCTTCATTTTGCAAAGAATTGTGGGAAAAAATGACAACTTAAAAAAACTCACCATGCTACTTACTTAATACCTTGGAATGTCTACTTTGTAAAAAGGGGTCATTTGGGGGGTATTTGTACTTTCCTGACTTGTTAGTGTCTCAAGAAATGAGATACACCTGATGTACTGAAGGCCTGATCAGATGTGATCAATTTTCAGTGATTGGCACCATAGATTGTAGATTCTATAACTTTCACAAAGACCAAATAATATACACTAATGTGGGTTATTTATACCAAAGATAGGTAGCAGTATAAATTTTGGCCAAAATGTATGAAGAAAAATTACTAATTGGCAAAAATTGATGACAGAAACAAAGAAAAAGGCATTTTTTTCACAAAATGTACGTTTTATTTTATTTATAGCACAAAAAATAAAAACCCACTAGTGATTAAATACCACTAAAAGAAAACTCTATTTGTGTGGAAAAAAGGACGCAAGTTTCATATGGGTACAGTGTTGCATGACTGAGTAATTGTCATTCAAACTGTGAGAGCTCTGGTCAGGAAGGGGGTGTAAGAGCACTGTATTGAGGTGGTTAACATACTTATTAATCCAGCGCTTACAAGTATGTGCCCAGTAAAAGATAGAGAGGAGGAGCTTGTGATGTCACGCTGCAACGGGAAGTGAGCAGAACGTAATTTTGTTGGAAGTTCAGAGGTACACAAAGGCTGCATCCATTAAAACATATACAGGCAAATTTATTTTTTATACACTGTGAGTGCCTCTCTTTATCTTTTTAAAAAATAAAGGCAAAATAACAGTAAACACTATGAGAACTATTCTCTTTTTGGGTCCTATATGGGAGAAAAAGCTAAGAGGAGCCAGGATGGCAATGGATAAGACCCCTTTCACACTGGGGCCACAGCCACGTTAGTGCTTTTGAGCCGCTAGCAGGGCACTTTTCACCCCCCAAATAAGGGGTTAAAAACTGCCGTTTTGCGGCGCTTCCAACACGCTTTTCAGGTGCTTCAAGATTCATTCCAATGGGCAGGAAGTTTTGGGAGCGCTAAATACAACGCTCCCAAACCGCCCCAAAGATGCTGCTTGCAGGATTTTCAGAACGTCCTGCAAGCGCACCGCCCCAGTGTAAAAAGTCGCACTTGAATGAAATCGCCTGAAAACCATTGCAGTGTGAAAATGGTTCATAACATTGAAGAATTCTAGAGATTAATATTGGAAGATCCTCATAAACCTGGAAGGATACATACAAAAGAGCATAATAACCATATGTTACAGGGAAAAAGCATGTTTCACCTTATACATATTAGCTCCATCTTGTGAGGTGAAAGTGGTATAATACTGGTGGAGGGAAAAGTGCACTACAAATACAAGCAACCCCGTAATATTCACTGGTGGAGAAAAATTCTACATATGCACATTGTTTTTTGCTGCTGTAACACTGTAATGAAAATGGACACAGGGCACTGAATAATACCATTTTTTTATACATGTATATATATATATATATATATATATATATATATATAATGGAATAGTACTGATTTTTGTATGTTTTTTTTTCATTACAAATAAATGTTTGTGCAGCAATCCTGTGAACTATTTTTCTATATGTGACCTGTGGGATGGTCTGATCGCAGTGCACTTTGAAGTTACCGATGTGCTGTTCACCTCACCTGTTTCAGAGATTATATATATATATATATATATATATATATATATATATATACCGTATATACTCGAGTATAAGCCGAGATTTTCAGCCTCTTTTTTGAGGCTGAAAGTGCCCCCCTCGGCTTATACTCGAGTCATCGCTGTCTGCCTGCTCGATCAGCGTGTCGAGCAGACAGACAGCGGACATTCTACCATTCAAACGCCGCGCCTCCGCCTCCGCCTTCGCCTGTGATAGGCGGAACACTGAATTTCCCAGCAGCCTGTGTTCCGCCTATCACGGACATCGTCTCATCCTCGTACTACGGACGAGGATGAGACGATGTCCGTGATAGGCGGAACACAGGCTGCTGGGAAATTCAGTGTTCCGCCTATCACAGGCGAAGGCGGAGGCGCGGCGTTTGAATGGTAGAATGTCCGCCGAGGCGCCGACGAAGAGCGGCGATCCTGGCAAGGCACGGGATGGAGGCAAGGCAAGGCACGGCACGGGACGGGACGGAGGCAAGGCACGACACGGGACGGAGGCAAGGCACGGCACGGGACAGAGGCAAGGAGGCAAGGCACGGGACGGAGGCAAGGAGGCAAGGCACGGGACACAGGCTCGGGACACAGGTAGGCTGGACACACACACACACACACACACACACACACACACACACACACACACACACACACACATGGACACACACACACAGGGATGGATGGATACACACACACACAGGGTGGATGGATGGATGGAGACACACACACACAGGGATGGATGGATGGAGACACACACACACAGGGATGGATGGATGGATGGAGACACACACACACAGGGATGGATGGATGGATGGACACACACACACACAGGGATGGATGGATGGATGGACACACACACACACAGGGATGGATGGACGGACACACAGGGATGGACGGACACACACACAGGGATGGACGGACACACACACAGGGATGGACGGACACACAGGGATGGACGGACACACAGGGATGGACGGACACACAGGGATGGACGGACACACACACAGGGATGGACAGGCATGTCTCACCCTCGGCTTATACACGAGTCAATAAGTTTGCCAGTTTTTTTGGAGGTAAATTGGGGGCCTCGGCTTATATTCGGGTCGGCCTATACTCGAGTATATACGGTATATACAGTGGTGTGAAAAAGTGTTTGCCCCCTTCCTCATTTCCTGTTCCTTTGCATGTTTATCACACTTAAGTGTTTCGGAACATCAAACCAATTTAAACAATAGTCAAGGACAACACAAGTAAACACAAAATGCAATTTGTAAATGAAGGTGTTTATTATTAAAGGTGAAAAAAAATCCAAACCATCATGGCCCTGTGTGAAAAAGTGATTGCCCCCTAAACCTAATAACTGGTTGGGCCACCCTTAGCAGCAACAACTGCAACCAAGCGTTTGCGATAACGTGCAATGAGGCTTTTACAGCGTCCTGGAGGAATTTTGGCCCACTCATCTTTGCAGAATTGTCCTAATTCAGTTACATTAGAGGGTTTTCGAGCATGAACGGCCTTTTTAAGGTCATACCACAACATCTCAATAGGATTCAGGTCAGGACTTTGGCTAGGCCACTCCAAAGTCTTCATTTTGTTTTTCTTCAGCCATTCGGTGGTGGACTTGCTGGTGTGTTTAGGATCATTGTCCTGCTGCAGAACCCAAGTTCGTTTCAGCTTGAGTACACGAACAGATGGTCGGACATTCTCCTTCAGGATCTCTTGGTAGACAGCAGAATTCATAGTTCCTTTTATCACGGCAAGTCTTCCAGGTCCTGAAGCAGCAAAACAGCCCCAGACCATCACACTACCACCACCATATTTTACTGTTGGTATAATGTTCTTTTTATGAAATGCAGTGTTCCTTCTACGCCAGATATACTTGGACACACACCTTCCAAAGAGTTTCACTTTTGTCTCATCGGTCCACAGAATGTTGTCCCAAAAGTCTTGGGGATCATCAAGATGTGTTGTGGAGAAATTGAGACGAGCTTTGATGTTCTTTTTGCTCAGCAGTGGTTTTCTCCTTGGAACTCTGCCATGCAGGCCATTTTTGCCCAGTCTTTTCCTGATGGTGGAGGCATGAACGCTGAACTTAACTGAGGCAAGTGAGGCCTGCAGTTCCTTGGACGTTGTTGTGGGGTCTTTTGTGACCTCTTGGATGAGTCGTCGCTGCGCTCTTGGGGTAATTTTGGGCGGCCGGCCACTCCTGGGAAGGTTCACCACTGTTCCATGTCTTCGCCATTTGTGGATAATGGCTCTCACTGTGGTTCGCTGGATTCCCAAAGCTTTGGAAATGGCTTTATAACCCTTTCCAGACTGATAGATCTCAATTACTTTCTTTCTCAATTGTTCCTGAATTTCTTTGGGTCTCGGCATGATGTGTAGCTTTTAAGGATCTTCTGGTGGACCTTACTGTGTCAAGCAGCTCCTATTTAAGTGATGCCTTGATTGTGAACAGGTGTGGCAATAATCAGGCCTGGGTGTGGCTAGAGAAATTGAACTCAGGTGTGGACAACCACAGTTATAGTATGTTTTAACAAGGGGGGCAATCACTTTTTCACACAGGGCCATGATGGTTTGGATTTTTTTTCACCTTTAATAATAAACACCTTCATTTACAAATTGCATTTTGTGTTTACTTGTGTTGTCCTTGACTATTGTTTAAATTGGTTTGATGTTCCGAAACACTTAAGTGTGACAAACATGCAAAGGAACAGGAAATGAGGAAGGGGGCAAACACTTTTTCACACCACTGTATATAATTATCTTTGATTTGATTTACATCCAACTACTATGAATTGCACAGACTTTATTTATGGCACAAATGCACTTTATTGAGTATTTGAGATTTATTTAAGTTAAGATTGTAAAAATTGTTGGTACTTACACTAATTGCACCTTATTGATTAAATAATGGCACTTTGAGAACTATAGTAGACATTTTATTTTGCAGGCACAGTTTTTATTTTTATTTTGCACTTTAACATACTTGATTCTAGTCCAGTGGCAGAGCATCTATTGAAGGGAGTGAGGAGGGAGATAATCACTTGCTGCCAAATCACATACTTGGTACGTCATTTGACTTCAAGTGGTTGTACCGGGATGATGCATGCAGCTGCAGGTACTGTTTTTTAGAGCCCACTGTTGGCTCTCTTGTAATAACAACCGGAGTGGCAAACCAGCCACCCGATTGTTATTACAAGCACCTGAGGGGTTGCTCAGGATCTCCTGTACCATCGGGAGACCCAAGCTACTAGCCACCACTTCCGTCGGCGTGTGTAGTCACAGACCCAAAGAGAGCCAGAATCAGCTTTAATTGATGGGTATATGGTAACCTGGTGATGACATCACTTCTGGTTTACCGGCATGTTAATGGCGCAATTTTTTGAAGATCAAAAGCTTTCAAAAATGCTGATCTTATTGTTTTCATTGCTTTCAAGTGCAAAAGAGGGATTTGGGATCTTATAGACCCCAGATCCCTCCATAAAGGGTATCTGTCAAATATGCCTATTGCTGTCACAAGGATGTTTACATTCCCTGTGACAGCAATAAAAACGATAAAAAAAATGAACAAATTAAGTAAACAGTGTATTAATAAAAAAATAAAAAAAATGAATATTAACACATTTTTTTTAAATGCCCCTGTGCTAGCGCACAAAGGTGACCATTTACGACGGTCCCGCGTGCACCCAAACAGTGATCGTCCCACACATGTGAGGTATCGCTGTAAACATTGGATCATGGGCAGTAATTCTAACAATAGATCTCCTCTGTACATCTAAAGTGATAACCTTTAAAGACTTTTAAAGCGCAGCCTATAGATAGTAAAATAAATATCATTTTGTTGTGCAGGCGTGCGCAATTTTAAAGCATGACATGTTTGGTATCTATTCACTCGGGATGACATTATCGTTTATATTTTACAAAAAATTGGGTTATGTAATCTGTTGCAACAAAATTTAAAAAAAGTGTATTTTTTCCTAAAAATTGCGTTTGAAAAAACGCTGCGCAAATACTGCGTGACTTAAAAAATTGCAAAGCCCATTTATTCTCTAGGGCCTCTGCTTTAAAAAAAGTTAAATCGTTTGGGGGTTCCAACTTGTTTTCTAGAATTGCAGTAGGAAGTAAAGTCATACCAAAACATCATCATTATTATTATTATCATTTAAAACTGAAATCTGAAAATTTAAATTGTGGTGTCTGATGGCCACCTCGGCTTTTAAGTTTTAAACAGAATATTAGAACTTCAAATATCTGACAGGTTTTGTATTTCTTTCTGTGACCACTGGGCACTCATGTAGAGGATGGAGGGTGTGGTAGTCACTGAAACAATAAAGCTTAGAGAGTCATAAAATCATTGTTAGAAGTTCTAACACCTCCCTACTCTTAAAAGAAAGGAGAGATTTCCCATCACATTCCATCCAATAGGAATACAGAAGACAATAAAAACGTGACGGAAGCTCTAAACTTTTCCTTCTCACCTCACCACAACAAAGTAAAATATTTCAGCTAACGTTGAGCTTTAAAATACCTCTTATGCATTTATCAACCTAAATTAATGCCAATTGTAACAAAGTCTGGAAAAATATCACTTGTTTTTTTGTAATTAAGGAGTGCTTTGCACTTACTGCACTTTACTGTGAATGCTACAGACTTAGCGGGGCTCTTCAAATGATCTTGGCCATTTAATAAAGCCATGCCCAACTTGATGTAACTGACAAGAACCAGTGACAAAATGACAAATCATCTCTCTCACTGATCTGGGTACATTGTAATCTGCACCATCGTTATGTAGGGATCTGCTGCCCTCCACAGACTACTGTCTGTATTTGTAAATAACTGTGCTGTTAATATCACAGAGTTGATTTATGTATGCACTTACTGTCTCTCAGAGGCTGGGTTGAAAACCCCAAATGAAGGAAGTAAAGAGAGAAAGTATGAGATGTATGTACTGTCCAAGGAAGAGCTGTTGCTGAATCCAGACCCGAAGCATGGGTTATTAGGCATGTTATGTCTACAGACTGGTAACACAAATATATCTGTGCAATACCAGATAACTAAGTTTGTTATTGGGTGTGTGTGTGCAGTAGTCCCCTTAGTAGGTGAACCTGTTTTAGTAGGTGAACCTATTACAGTAGAGTTTATATGCAGATTTTGTTGTTTTAGCTAACCCTGTCACTTCTGGCCAGGGATTCCGAAACTAGTTTTAGCTCAGGGTTCAAAGCCAGGTTAGGCATAATTCGATGGCCACTTGGTAGTTAGAGGTCTGGTTACATGATAGATTAGAAAATACCAGGACTAAGAAGTAGAGTAGATAGGCTGACTCTGAATTCCAGAGCCACACCGTGGTTTCTGTTGGTGAAAACTTGCGTTCCAGGCTGGTTTGACAATGGCTGGAGGGTCTCCCCATCAATGCAGATCTTGTCTTCAGGTCTCAGACACCAAGACAGATGTCACATTGATTATCCTTGGGGGCCCCCACAACTGAGCTTGCTGCAACATTCATCTGGAGGTATCTCTATTATAAACTATATATACCCAGGTATATGTGCACAATTCCACCACAATTCTATTTGTTTGATCTTTTGTCAATAATAACTGTTTGTAGATTGGATGTATGTACTATTATTAGTATTTTCTCATATAAAGCTCATATTATTTCCATATTGGTGTGTATATATTGTATATATACTTATGGTTATGTTATATTCTGTCTGGAGCAGTTCCTCTGCCCCAATTACTTTGATTAGATTACTGGTTAAAGTAGTTGTAAACCCTTACATGCTGTATATACAAGGATGTGCCTGGTCTCAGGGGATACGCCAAAATGAAACAAAATCTTCCTTCATAAGGTGTACCTCTTTATCTGAGGTTGTCTTCCCACTTCATCCATTCAAAGTGCAGAATTTACTCAGGATTTCTTAGCTCTAAAAAGCAGGGGGCGAGGACCTTAAGTTAGATCAGTGAGGAGTGCTTGGAGAGCTGATTGGAGGAAAGGTACACACCCTCCTCCACAGAGCTCACAGAGCTGAGGCTGTCAAACTGATGGGGGTCCCTCCCTGTCATAATTTTTCTTTTGGTGTCAGGAAAACCTGTCAGAAGTGATTCATGCTTATAGGTGATGAAAGAGACAGCAGACAGAAATGACACTTAGTACTCTGGATTGAGACAAGTACATACTATAGAGAGATATGTTTTGTTCATATTTCATGTCTGAGGTTTACTGCCACTATCATTTCCCATTAAGGGAATCCCTCTGTTAACATAGGCCCTGTCCTGGGTGATGTTAATGCCAACTTTATTATCAAACCCACTTAGCGAAGGTTCTGGTTCTCTTATTTACCTACAGGTTTAGCACAATATCCAGTTTGGGGAGGGCCATTTGTCATTACCCCCCACCCAGCCAAAAAAATAATAATACTATACTATGCCTTCTTTGCACAATATCAGATTAACTTACTAAAGGCAAAAAGGCTGTTGACTTTGCAAGGAAGTTGCACTTTGTAAGGTAATTTTCCCCAGAGCTTAGTGAATGTGGTGAAGAATTTAAGCGTATTTAAGAATACCCAATCACATGCAAAAAACAAAACAAAAAACGAACAGAATTTTTGCTTGCACATGATTGGATGATGAAAGTTATCAGAGCTTCACCTCATTCAGGACACTCTGGGGAAAATTCCCATGCTAAATACAACTTCTCTTGCAAAGTGAACAGTTTGTTTGCATTTAGTAAATAAACCCCTATATCTACACTAATCTTTACAATTGTGACAAACATTTTTGGAATAATGCATCAATCCATAAAGCTGCAATTTTCTGAAATCCGATGCCAGTTGCTAACTGGTTTGTCTGAGAACCTAAGTAAAGTAAATATATGGAAGTGTTAAGTGGTTCTAAAACAAATTGCTTTTAAGCAAAATGTTGCAGTAAAATGGCTTTAATCCATCCAGAAACCGAGACTGAAATGTCGTATTCTATTAATGTTGCTTTACAGGGAACATAGAACATTGCCAACTATAGTGTACCTAGTTTGGCAGAGTTCCTGTCTGTCTTGTCCATTTAGACTTCATTGAATTGCTGGTGTTGGCAAAGTGGTCTTAACCCTTTTGGAACAGGTCATGTTGGAATTTCTGTTAATCTAACAAACACAGTTAAATATAGTACTTGCTTAGAGAAAACAGTAACTAAAAAAAATACAAGGAAAGGTGAAATGTAAATTTGAATTTCAATTTAGCAGGAAAAATCCAAATATTATATCCAAATAAAACATACAGTATTCTATTTTACTTACTTTACTGCATGTTTACAAAATCTATAATAAAAAAGAAATGAGAGTACCCCTAGTGTAATGTTTCCAAGTTTATTTGTACCTTATTTGGTCAAAAGGCAATTTTTAAATCAGAAACTAGCTTAAAGCGGAGTTCCACTTAAAAAAATAATAATAATGAAAGTCAGCAGCTACAAATACTGCAGCTGCTGACTTTTAATAATCAGACACTTACTTGTCCCCGGGTCCAGCGATGCGGGGGATCGAAGCCCGCTCGTCTCCCCCTCCGCTCTCAGTTCTGGTTAGTTGACCAAAGAGTGCGACCTGGGGTGTAGTGCTTTATTTTGTCGCAGAGGTATTGTGGGGCTTTTCCATGTGTACATCAGGGAGTGAGGCAGAGGGTCCTAAATGTAACTCGGTCCTTCATGGCTAGCCAATGGAGGGTCCTCAGGGACGGTGTGATTGATTCCCATGGTTTTTTTCCAGTTACCAGTCTGGCTGCTGTGTTCTGGATGGTTTTGTAGACGTGAAATTTTGTATTTTGGTATTTTGGAAGTCCTAGGTAGAGGGAATTTGCGTAGTCGAGTCAGGAATTGATGATTGTTCCAACTACTGCTGCTATATCTCCTTACGGGATGAGTCTACGAAGTAGGCGGAGAAGGTATCGGGATCTGCTGACTACTGATCCTATTTGTGCATCCATCGTCATGTTTGAGTCAAAGATGACTCCGAAGCTTTTGGCTTTAGTGCTGGGAGTGATGGGTTGTCCGAGGATGGTGAGTGGTGTGGACATCATGCCAGGGTTTTTGTTTCGGTTTGCATGGAGGAAGAGGAGTTCTGTTTTGGATCTGTTGAGTTTAAGGGAGCTCTCCGTCATCCAATTGTTAATCAATGAGAGACAGTTTTTCAGTGCCTGGTATTGGTCTTTTTTGTTGGTGATGCATAGATAGAGTTGGATGTCATCCGTGTAGGAGTGATAAAGTAGGTCCTGAGAAACAAATATGGGCTAATGGCGCTACCTCAACATTTATTTGTATTACAAATGTACAACCTTTAAGTCTATCCTTGATTTAATCCCTTTCTCTGGCCCCAGGGCCTATTGCACGCCCAGATAAGGGGATTCTATGAAAGACAACAGATGATCGCTGCTGAGGACGTCTCTGACAAAACGCGTACAGCGCCATTACGCATACCACGTCACTTCCGGCGCACCAGTCCCGTTGGAGCGCAGCTGGAGCGCACACCGCTCGCTCAACGGAGCATTGCATTGGCGAACCGGTGTTTTTTTTGCTTTCCCCTTGTTGCGCAAGGGACGTAAGGACATTACCAAGGTAGAAACAATCTAGACAGAGCCTTTAGAACCTGGGAAAGGTCCCGCTGAGGGACACATTATTTATGGAGGATAAGATTTTTTAAAAAAATCCCCACTTTCTCAAGGGAACAAAATAGGCATTACTAGATTGGCTATCTATAACAAAAACTTTTAATTATATTTTTTGGTACGTTACTTTTTATATATATTTTTTATCTATTTTTGTATTGTTTATAAAATTTGTATTTTTCCTTTTTTTGTATGATTTTGTATTTTAAAAAAAATTTTCAGCAAAATATTTTTTCTACAATTATTACTGGCTGTACAAGTGCCGAGATAAAATTGTTTTGCAGTTTGGAAGAATTTTTTACCTTTGTAATAAAATATTGAATTTTTAAAAATAGTGGTCATAAGCCTCCCACTATATATAAAGATCAAAAAAACCCTCTTTGGCTCTGATATAAGCACAACAGAGCAACAGCTTATTCCCCTCCCCCCAATGAGAAGCACGTTATGCATCAAAAATACTGCACCATGAGCGGATCTTTTTTCCTTTGAGGAACCACCACGGAATATTCTCTCTAAACAACGAAAGTGTTTGCGGGGAGTCGTTTTTGAAGACACAGCAGATTGGTGAAATCCTCAACAAAAGTGGAATACAGCTTACATGCGCATAACCCCTTAGGGGGTGAGTGGATTTGGTGAGTGGGGACCCTTGAGGGGGAAGGAGCACAGAAGTCACGATTAAACTGTCATAATCACGAAAAGTCACAGTTGAACCTTTGGGAACAGGAATAATTTGCACTATTCTGGACATTTGATAAACAGCATCACTGAGGACTTTATATGTATAAGGAAACACTTTTTTTTCCTAAAGAACTTTTTTTGGGGTTAAAGGTTTTTTTAGAAATCCGTCACTGTATAATCACAGTATAAATATTATATTTTTATAATTTGTTATATACACACATTGGTTTATAATTTTTCACATATAGGATTGTATAGCATAATATTGCGATAATAGAAGTACTTAAGAGCCATTTAAGGAAGGTGCATGATTGGGGTATATATACACATATATATATATATATATATAACAAAAAAAAAAATTTCTGGCACACACACCACTTGGAGATATATATCTTACATAATTTTTCTTTTTTCTTTTTGTATATATAATATTTTTATAATTTTTGTGTATTTTTCGCTATGGGGTACTCGGAATATTTCATATAGTCGGTTTTGCTTAAAACGGGTAGTTTAGTGGGGATATTCCCAATAGAAAAGGAGAAAGTCTGCTATATATATATATAAATATAAATACATCTGTTGTCTTTCATAGAATCCCCTTATCTGGGCGTGCAATAGGCCCTGGGGCCAGAGAAAGGGATTAAATCAAGGATAGACTTAAAGGTTGTACATTTGTAATACAAATAAATGTTGAGGTAGCGCCATTAGCCCATATTTGTTTCTCATCTTTTTAAACACGGGTTATTGAATTCAGCCCGTGTATTTTGAGGGTGGCAGCAACCTCTAAAGGAAGAATAACAATGAAGTATAAGGGAGAAACCCTTTAAAGACCTATATTATATACCTATAATCCTGTTTATTATAATCCATCTCCTAAGCGCGGCCTTTCTGTATAACTGGTATAAAGTAGGTCCTGGTTGCTGATGATTTTGAGGAGTGGGCGGAGATAGATGTTAAAGAGTATGGGTGACAGTGATCCTTGAGGGACTCCTCATGTCATTTTTCGTGTTGCTGAAGTGAAAGCTCCTAGTTTCACTCTCTGAGATCGGTTCTCTAGGAAGGATGCGAACCAGGGTAAGGTGGAGTCTGCAACTCCAGCTACTTCTGTGAGACGAGCGAGCTGGGTTTTGTGGTCTACTGTGTCGAACGCTGCACTGAGGTCCAGCAGCACCAGGAGACATGATTCTCCTTCATCTGATGCTTTGACGGTGTCATCCCAGATTTTGAGGAGGGCAGTTTCTGTCCCATGAACAGGGCGGAAACCAGATTGTAGTGGATCTAAGAGTTTATGGGTGTCCAGATGGAGTTGTAGCTGTTGTACTGCTGCTTTCTCGATAATTTTGGAGAAGGTGTTGATGCTTGTTCCTTCTTTAAATTACTGGTTTATGAGGTATGTTATGATATTGTAACTGTGGGCACCCACTGCGCATGCACGAGCCGCGCCACACACCGTGATGTGTCCTAGATGATTGCTGAGAGGGAGGGGGGAGAGGTGATCTTTCTGGCGCCAAGGGTGCGCCAGAATGAAATGGGAGCTAGGACCCTCTGAAAAGAGAGTATCCGCTCTCCCCAAAGAAAAATGACATGCCAAATGTAGCCTGTCAGGGGGTCACCTTCTCAAAGTGGAAGTTACATTTATGGGTGGAACTCCACTTTAAGAACCCATCCGTTGCCGTGCCAAGTTCACCTATGACTTTAAAGGCAGTAAAAAATGTTTTGTTTAATTACTGTAGATCAGGGGTAGGAAACCCCCGGCACTGGTGCTGCAAGTGGCATGTGAAGCCTCTTTTCCCGGCACTCAACTCCCTCCCCATCAGCAGAGCAGCGCAGGGAAGTGTCAATGAGACACTAATGCATTCCGATGTCAGAATTCCCCATGCTGCACCTGCACTGAGGGGGAGGTACTGTGCTCCCACACATTGTAAAAGATGGGAAACATTGTTTGGTTCTCTAACTTTGCTGTAGCTGCAATCGCCAGCTCTTGTGATGGGGAATAGATTGGATGCAGTTGTTCTGGGGGGGGGGGGCGGTCCCTGTTTCCAGGAGGAGGACTGTCTTGGCTACTGCTAAAGCCAATCACAGTCCTGCTAGCCCCATCCACCATCTGGAGGAAGATAACTCGCTTGGTTGCCACTACCAATCTCAGAAAGAAGGAATTTCTCTGTTATTGAGAAAACCCCAATCATGTGACAGTTTTTGGAATTACTGCTGTGCTTCTGGGAACTTTGCTGAAATTATTCCTGAACCTTTGCATCACTTACTACTGAACCCCTGCATTCAGTGTCCCTTTAAGCCACAAACAGTATCCAGTGCAATGAAAATCACACCCAACCACTTTTTCTCAGCTGCGTGGACCCAACTTATGATCCTGCAAACAGGCCCACTGCCTTTAGAAAATGCCCCTGACCTGAGCTCATCATTACGCATCCATTCCAGATGCTTGTATGTGACATCACAGACATCACATACATCACATACAAGCATGTGGGCTGGATGCGAGAGATGAATCAGCAGCATGAGTGTGCCAGGACAGGTAGATGTGTTTCATCTCTGCTTCCTTTCATCACTCTGCATATCACGCATATCATAGTTGAGAAGGGGATATAGTGGTGGGCAAAATAAGCAGGAGGGTTTCAGAGGTGGAACAGAAGAGCAGGAGGGTACAGCGGTAGGGCAGATGTGCAGGGAGGTACAGTGGTGGAAGAGATGAGAAGGGGGTTCATCAGTGGGAGCTATGAGCAAGGGGGTAAAGTGATGGGCCAGATGAGCAGGGGGGGTCAGTGTTGGGCCAGAAAAGCAGGGGGCAGAGCAGTGGGGCAGATGTAATAGGAGGTGTATTGGTGGGAGCAGGGGGAACAGTGGTGGGACAGAAGAGCAGGGGGGTACAGAGGTGAGACAGATGTGCAGCAGGTGCATTGGTGGGGCAGATGAGCAGATGAGTTCAGTGTTAGGACAGATGAGAAGGTGATTCAGTAGTGAGACAGAAGAGCATGTGGATACAGTGGTGGAGCAGATGTGCAGGGAGGTACAGTGGTGGGGCAGATGAGAAAAGGGGTACATTGATGGGGCAGATGAGCAGGGGGGTTACAGTGGTGGGACAGATGAGCAGGGGGGTTCAGTGTTGGGCCAGATGAGAAGGGTTTTACAGTGGTGGGAAAGATGGGCAGGGGGGTTCAGTGTTGGGGCAGAGGAGAAATGAGGGTTCAGCGGTGGGGCAGAAAAGCAGGGGGGTACAGTGATGGGGCAGATGGGCAGGGGTTACAGTGGTGGGACAGATAAGAAGAGGGGTTTCAGAGTTGGGCCAGATGAGAAGGGGGTTAAAGTGGTGGGAAAGATGAGCAGGGGGTTCAGTGTTGGGTCAGAGGAGAAAGGAGGTACATTGGTGAGACAGATAAGCAGGGGGTTACAGCGGTGGGGCAGAGGAGCAGGGGTTATGGAGGTGGCGCAGATGTGCAGAGGGGTGCAGAGGAGAAAGGAGGTACATGGGTGGAACACATGAGCAGGTAGAACAGAGGTGGGAGAGATATGCAGGAGATACAGTCATGGGGCAGATGAGAAAGGGGGTTACAGTGGTGGGGCAGATGAGCAGATAAGTTCAGTGTTAGGGCAGATGAGAAGATGGTTCAGTGGTGGAGCAGATGTGCATGGAGGTAGAGTGGTATGGCAGATGAGAAAGGGGGTTACAGTGGAGGGACAGAAGAGCAGGTTGGTACAGTGGTGGGGCAGATGTGCAGGAGGTTACAGTGGTAGGGAAGATGAGCAGGGGGGTACAGGAGGTTACAGTGGTGTGGCAGATGAGAAAGGGGGTACAATAGTGAGGGAAGATGTGCAGGGTAGTACAGTGGTGGGGCAGATGTGCAGGATAGTACAGTGGTGGGGCAGGTGTGCAGGGTAGCACAAGGGTGGGGCAGATGTACAGTGGTGGGGCAGATGAGCAGGGGGGGACAGTGATCTGAGGTGTGAAGTTGCATAAAATGGGGCTCATCTAAGGTATGAAGGTGCATGAATTGGGGCTTATCTGAGGCGTGAGAGTGCATGATGTTAATTTCTCACTGATTGAGAGTGCAAAGTTGAAATTTTTTTGTTATAAAACCAGCACACTTGATTTCTTTGAAAACATTTTTTGGCACACTGTGCTCCAAAGGTTGCCTACCCCTGCTGTAGATTCTTGTTTAATATATGCCAGAAACATATATCACTGAAGATCGTATTGAAGACATAAAAGTCATCTATAAACTAAAATGAAATTGTGTGTCAAGTGCAAATATTAGTGCAGTGGTATGTCTAGTTCTGTACATCCATAAAAAAAAAAAAACAATATTTAAATATATGGAGAAACTGTAAAACACAAGCTTAGCAGACAACATCCCCCTCTCCTTATCTGTTGGTTTGTTAATGTGATGGGCAGTCTTACTGTTAAAACGGTTTGAGGTAGGGTAGTTGCGGTCTACTTTTGTGGATGCTCAAAATGAATGCTGATCTATGGAAAGTTTGACTGATTGATGGCATTTTAAACACTGTAAGTGGAACATCAAAGTCTTGATCAGGAGCAATGTGCTCTCTGTTGTTCATCATTCAATTTAATCCACAAAACTTACCTTAACTATATGTCTACTGTAAAGTGCATTTCCACTTTTGCAACCCAATTGGAAAAACATTTACTTCATATTTTTTGCATAACGTTAAATCAATCTTTAAAAATTGATGCTACCTTTTTAAATGTTGTTTTCTGAAAACTGCAGCACTGAAAATCCAATGTGGTTCTCCCTTAGTGTGCAATGTTTATATTGGGACAGGGCAGTTGTGTTTGCCAAAAATTAACGCAATCTGGATTTTCCATTTTGGACTTTGAGCTGGATGGGCTGGAGTGATTTCTTCTCTGTTGATTGTCCCAACCACTCACTGGGCTCTTTGGGATCAGGCCAATATTTGAAGTCTGGGTTGGTCACCATTTTAAGGAAATCTTGTACATTCCCAAGCAAAACCCATACAGTGGCACCTTGGGTCCTGCTGTGGGAGGAACTCTTTGGAGTTTACCTGGGGGTTTTCCTGGGTGGCCTTTCAGCACAGCTATAATGTTGGCCATATGTTTACCATGATCACAGATTCTCGCTCCCCTGAGAAAGAAATATAGCCTATTTGGAACATGTTGGGAGTGAAGAGAATTGTACCCAGCATGCTTCGATCATTGTCATTGCCTGATATATTGTTTTTATTTGTATCTCTGTTTTCAACATGTTTCTAATAAATGACACGTGTGTATAAGCAGAGTGCCTGAAAAGTCCCATCTAGACATAGTAAAGTATATTTAAAGACTCAGAGATGTTGGCATTCATAATTAAGGTGTGACCACTAGGTTACTGTGTCTATATTTGGTTTCTATTGACAGATTTGGATAAGGAAGCAAAAACAGCAAAAATAACTACAACTTTGGGGCACCACCAAAAGGAAAGTCTTAGCTAGATGAATTGAATATAGTTGGCTGATTTAAAGTGGTTCTAAAGGTAGAATATTTTTAACCTTAATGCACTCCCAGCAAAACTTAAGCTGTCCATACAAGAAGTTCTTTTTTGCGTCCATGCTAAACATCACAGATGGACAAATTTACCCTGTTGGCTATTGTATTCTGACAGACGGCTGCCAAGCCTGTCAAAATATCTACACAGTGCTCCTATGTGACTGGATGCAAGCACTGTTTGGCTGACCATTTTTCACCTAGCTCTTTGACAAAAGTCAATTGATCAGTTATGTAGAGCAGAGTGGTGCTACACCTTGAATTTCAGCAAATTTAGCAGAATTGCACAAAATTTAAGATATGTATCCCATTCCCAGCCTTTAGTTTGTTATTTAGGTGATTACATTAGATAGCAACCAACCTCCATCTAATGACCCTGGCTATATATTTGCAAAAATAAAGTGAATTCCAACTGCAATATCATGTTGGTTTTTCATAATGCTTAAAGAGAAACTCCACTTTTGTTGAGAAAAAAAAAACATTCCCCTCTGTGTGATCAATGTACATTGCAAGGATTTTATGAGGAAAACTGCCGGGCCTGCATCCCTTTAGATGTGATTTCCTATTGGGAGTATCTCACCAAAAATTCAATTTTTGTTACAGGGGATGCCTGAAATCTGACTTGCATCTTAGTGCAGACTTCTTGAAAAATTAGTGAGCCAATCACACAAGCAGGAAACTGGTGGTCATTCTGTACACATTCTGTGTACAGAACACCTCCTGGTAGCCATATTGATTGCATTTTCAGAAAAATACAGCGGCTGCAGATTAAAAAAGGAAAGGTCATTTTTAATAACATTCAATTACAATATGATGTTGTGTCGCAATATACAATATTATATTGTGTCGCAATTGTATACACTATATTATTAAAATTTATTTATTTACTCTTTTTTACCCTTTAACCATTTCAGCCCCGGAAGGGTTTGCCCCCTTAATGACCAGGCCACTTTTTGCGTTACGGCACTGTGTCGCTTTAACTGACAATTGTGTGGTCGTGCGATGCTGTACTCAAACAAAATTGACGTCATTTTTTACCCACATATAGAGCTTTCTTTTGGTCATATTTGATCACCTCTGCAGTTTTTATTTTTTGCGCTATAATAAAAAAAGACCAACAAATTGTAAATTTTTTTTTTTTTACTTTCTGCTATAATACATTTCAACAAAAAAAAAATATATATATATAAAAAAACATTTCTTAATCAGTTTAGGTCAATATATATTCTTATACATATTTTTGCTAAAAAAAAAAAAAAAAATCGCAATAGGCGTATATTGATTGGTTTGCACAAAAGTTATCGCATTTACAAACTATGGGATAGATTTAGGGACTTTTTTATTATTGTTTTTACTGGTAATGGCAGCCGTCTGCAATTTTTAGTGGGACTGCAACATTGCGGTGGACAAATCTGACCCCAAGTGAAACTTTTTGGGGGCCAGTGACATTGATCAGTGTTATGAAAATGCATGTGCAAGGGTGCACTAAATGGCCAAAGTGGAATAAGTCCCATGTCGCCCAAGGTGAGGACATCTGGTGGGTGAGACCTGCAGGCATTCTGGGGTTGTAAAGGAAATAAGTTAGAAGGGATCTCTCTGAGCTTAAAGCATGCGCTCTAAATAGTTTGCGCAAGAGTGATCTAAGGTGAGTTCACCTCCACGTTTGCGTTCCAGAGCAGACTATTTGGGTGTGTGGGTACAAGCCATATTTGTTTGATTTCTGTCCACCTGTTGTATGATCGTTGGGCAAACCAGGAGGTCAGGGCGTGCAGCTGGGCAGCTTGGTAGTATTTAATTAGGTCAGGAAATGCCAGCCCGCCATCGGTACAGGACGCTGTCAGGACTGAGCGAGGTATCCTATGTCTTCTATAATTCCAACAAAGCGTATTAAGTCCGCCTGAAGTTTTCGCAAGTTTGCATATGGGATTAGGATGAGTAGTGTTTGGAAGAGGCATAGGAGTTTGGGGAGGATGGTCATCTTAATAGAGGCCACCCTCCCCAGGAGGGAAATATGCTGAATCTTCCATTTCTGCAGAAGGTCTCTTATGGACCGGAACAGAGGAGGAAAATTGTCTCGGAATAGGGTAGTGTAGGTCGGGGTGACCTGGACCCCCAAGTATTTCAGGGATGTCATCTTCCAGTGGTAGGGGAAACATTGCTGCAAGTGTTGTACCTCTGCGGCTGGGATGTTAATAGAGAGGGCCTCTGATTTGGTTGCATTTATTTTGTAGCCCGAGAGGGATTTGTAAAGATCGAGTTCGGCATGTAAGTTGGGGAGTGAGGTTCTAGGTTGGGTCAGGGTAAGTATGATATCGTCCGCGAAGAGTGCCAATTTAAACTCCCTTCCTTGTACCAGGACTCCGTGGATGTCCGGGTTTCTACGGATGGACGCCGCCAGGGGCTCGACGCACAATGCGAATAATAGTGGTGAAAGTTGGCACCCCTGGCGCGTTCCATTCGCTATCGGGAAAGCGGGGGACAGGGCAAAAGGGGTCTTTACCTGGGACATGGGATTAGTGTATAAATGCTGAATAGCTTGTAGGAAGGGACCCGGAACCCCATATGTCTCAATGTGGCGAACAGGAAAGGCCAGCCTAGGCGATCGAATGCCTTTTCTGCGTCCAGCCCGAGGGTTAGTGTTTCAAATTTGTCCCTGTTCGCCACATTGATTAGGTCAATAATCCGTCTCGTGTTGTCCCCTGCCTGACGCAGGGGGACAAAACCCACCTGATCTTTATGTATCAAGGAAGGCAGTAGCAGGTTTAGTCGCATTGAGAGGAGCTTAGTAAAACATTTTAGATCAGAGTGCGATTGGCCTGTAACTGGCACATAGAGAGGGATCTTTGTCCGGTTTGGGGATCAGTGTAAGAAACGACCTTTGCATATCCGAGGGGATGGGGTCAGGTTAAGAAAGGCATTAAACAACTTGCACATATGTGGTAGGAGAATGGGGAGGAATGATTTCTAATATTCATAGGGGAGGCTGTCTGGGCCGGGAGATTTACGTGTGGGCAGAGTCTTAATGGTGGCTGTTAGCTCCTCTATTTCAATGGGAGCATTGAGGTAGAGGAGGTCCGTCGCCTGAAGTTTGGGGATGTTACTGCATTCCAAATAGTGGTGCAAGCGATCGCTCAGGTCAGGGGGGAGGGGGTCCATGTGGGATCTCTGGATCGTTGTATAGGGCTGTGTAGAACTCCTCAAAGGCGTGGGCTATGTCACGAGGGTGAGAAAGGGGGTTGCCCATTCTATCTTTTATTTGGTAAGGAGTGGTTGTGTGAGTGCGTTCCGCCAGTTTGCGTGCCAACAGAGAGTGGGCTTTGTTTCCTCGGGGGGACCTGCTGCCAGACTGATGGGGGTGGTGGTGTCATAGCTACTAGGTCCCATTCTGGGAGACTGGAGATGGGGATTTCCATGGCATCACAGAAAATGTCCAAGTCCTCAGGATAGCGTACCACTGCTCATTTGCCTTGCCGGCGGGCTGTGAGGCTGAAGGGGAAGCCTCATCGGTAGATTATGTCTTTTTCTTGTAGTGATTGGAGTAGGGGTTGAAGGAGTCTCCGTTTCTAGGTCCTCAATATGGCGTTGCATGTCTCTGAGCAGCAGTCAGTGGTCCGCACCTTGTATTTGAGTGCGGTGTACTGCCAGCTTGGTCTCTTGTATTTCCTCCTCTGCCATCTCCCTTCAATCCGAGAGATGTTTAAAATTAGCATGGAGACCTTGGATTTCAGTGCGGCAGGCGGACTTGACCTCCTCAATAAGGAGCTTGAAGTCCTCTTTAATGGGCATATCTCGAAAGTAGGTCTGCCAGGGGGGTTTTGCAGGCTTTGTCTCCATTGTTACTAGTGGGAAGGGCGACGTAGAGGGTTCCTGCCGTGGGTAAGGGAGGGCTGCACCCTGTGCTGGTGCCCAGGTTTGTATTTGTGGATTCCACTGGTCATTCCACCCATGATATTGTGGAGGGGAGCGGTGCCCAGCAATCAGCCCTTCTGCGTGGGTCAGGGCAAGGGAGCAGGTCGCTTGGGCATAGGAGACTGGCTGATCTTCCCCCCAGTCTGTAGATCTGGAGCTGCTGAGGGGAGGCTGTCTCTGTGGCTGGGGGGGGGCAGGAGCCGGTTGGTATGTCTGCTGGGGGGTGTGTCCCTCGAACTGCCCTGCTTGCGGTGGTCCCAGGGGCTGTGCATTCTCCGGATCAGAAGGGGGGGAAAGTCTTCTGACTGTAGAGAAGGAGTGGGGGGTCAAGGCTCCCTGTTAATAGTCCCGGATCTGAGGCCGTATGCAGTAGCTGCAGGAAGCACTGCGTATATGGCTCTGGTTTCAGGCCTAGTGAGGCGCGCTGGGGCTTCCGTGGCGGCACTGCTTGGGGAGTGTGGAGTGGGGGTTGACTCACCACAGGTGTGCTGGGGTTTGTGAGTTCGGTGGTTGTGGAGAGGGTGGTGCCATCTTGTCCTCATCAGCGGCGTGCATGGTGGGCCCCGCGAAGGAGACGGGAGGTGGCTGGGATGATCCTCTATGTCTGGAGGATCGAGTCCTCCTGGTTCCACCCATAAAATCTTGCCGTAGGTCCCCAAAATAGGCCGTGGAGCTACGGACTCAGGCTTCCATACAGGGCAGTGTCTGGTCACGCCCCCCGTCCCCTTTGTCTTTGAACATAGGAGACCACTGTAGTGTTGACTAACCTAAGAGGACTGACGCTTCCTTCGTTATATGGTGAAAGGCCTGTAGGGTGGAGAAGGCTACCTGTAGTTTCAGAATGTTCAACACACCTGTGAAATTGACTGATTAATCTTGAGCTATCCTCAACAGGCAGTAAGTCCCCCCATCCCTTATCGCTTAGCAACGGACGTGATGGTGAACCAGAAAATGGGGCGATGGAATGGCAAATGAGCCAGTTTTTCATTGCAGCCATTGAAATGAATCCTAGATAAGGGAGACATCTGAGGGACCATGCGCTTCCCAAAAAAACATTTTGATGACTCAGTAGTCTAAGGCCCAATAGTCTGAGGTAGCTTCTTCGATAACCGAGTTGAAGCTTCTAGCATACTTCTGTGGGGAAATCTGGTCTCCACACCAGCTTTTTCAAAACTCCCAACATGGTCTGTAAAAGGTGCGACCTAGCATGCTCCGAACTTTATTCTCTAGACTGTCCTCTTCCGGCCTATCAGACGCTGGTCCTGAGGCAGGACCCCAACCTTGCCCAAGATGAAGCTCCCTCCAAAGGGAATGCTATATTACTCCTGTTAGAGGATCAGCAAGCCTAGACCCCAGCCACATCACTCATTTGCCATAGCTGACGAGAGCATAACCCGTGCCACTCTACGGATGATGTCAGTTGGAGCCTCACTATGCAAACTGACACCAGCTCAGGCTCCTGAACTACAGAGTTTCTAAAAACACTCTTGAATACTGCATCCAAATTCTCCAACCTTCCAATAATTCCAAGAAAAATGGACATGTTTGCTCAGAAGGCGACCAGAATTGCGACCACAGCGTCGTGCAATTTGGAGTGTGACTTTGGAGTGCGACCCTGATACGATTCTGAGTGCAGTCTCAAACCAACGTTGCAGTCTCTGGATCAACGCTGCATCCCCTTTTCCAACCGCCTGGGCTTAGCATAGCTCCCACAGAGACTTGCCCTCTGAGACCGGAGTCCTGCATCCCCAGTAGGCTCCCTTCTTGGAGCACCTGACATACCAGTGGGTGCGTAAAAGAGGCCTTGACAGTGCCATATGCCAAAAACATTGGAAGAGGAATGTTGTGACCTAATGAGGTCGTAATAAACTTGTCTTGTCAATCTGACCTAGAAGGACAAAAAAAAGAAAACAAAATAGGATAGAAAGGAAATGGTTAAACTCAAAAGAGAGTACCAAGTCAGCAAGGAAATGAAAAGGTTAAACCCACCCTCTCATACTTGCTACACAAGGGTTGGCCAGAAGGGGGGCAGTGAAGCATCTACAGTGTAAACTGCTCAGGTGATCAAATCATTGCAGAACAGGGATGAAAGTCTAGGTTCACACCTATGTAGCTGCGTTTGATGCATTTTTCAGGCACGTTTTTCAGTGCATTTTACGTTTTACGTTTTTTATGCGTATTCACATGCAGTTTTCATGTATTTTCCTTTTTTTTTCTCTTTAAATGCACTGTAAAACACACTGTATAAAGCTGGTTGCTAGGGAGGGGGCAGGGAAGCCGGCCGCTGCATGATGCTGACATAACTAAGGAGTGGAGGTGAGAGTTCTGTGAGCTCAGAATGCCATTTTAGAGACTTTTTATATAATCTTTATGTAATAAGCAAAACATTTTACAGACTTATTTCTTTCATCCATGGACATTTTTTGAGTGCCTTTTACATTATTTCTTATCACTATTTATATTATAGGTTATTTTAGGGTTATGCACTTATACTATTGTGCAGGATCACCATTTATTTATTTATTTACTTTCTAGTGGTATGTGAATGCTATCAGATTCTGCTGCAGTTTTTAGCACTGTGTTGCACTTTATTATATTTCATTCATCATCTTTACATTTGTGTCATTCAGGTATTTACATACATATATATATATATATTTTTGATAATCCTGGGTGAAGTAATTTTGGGGCATTGATATATTTGACACTTTCAGTGCACTCATTCATTCTAGCACTTTTAATAGAAAATATTTTTGGGAATTATCACAAACACTTTATCGTTGAATTGTTTGCACTGTGGTTTGTGAATATCCTTTTTTCTTTTTATTTTTCTTTTACCATTTATTTACATTATTTGGTAGTTTATTCATATTTGTGTTTTCTATATATGGTAGCGTGAAGGCCACTGTTGCTGTTTTGTACTAATATTAATAATGTTAACTAGATGTTATAATTGATTACATATTAATGATTTTATCCAAAAAATGATGTATACATATCAATTGACAGTAGTGGCCAAAAATGTTTGTCACCAGCTTGAAAAAACGCTGGGGTCAGAATGATACTCTTTTATTAACACTGAATTTGCAAGTCATGAGCTAAAAATTGCGTGTGATTGATGAACCAAAAACTAAAACTATGTCCCTTTTTTTATACACAGGATGAGGTCAGCCAGGAGGAAGGTGTGGAAAGTGGCAGGCAGGAGGAGGCTGGGCCCAGTGACAGCCAGGAGGAGGACGTGCCCTGTGTCAGCCAGGAGGTAGCCGAGCCCAGTGGGAGCCACACCCAATCACAGGTGCCTCCCCTCCGCCTTCAAACAGGCCTAGGAAGGGGACAGTGACAAAGAAGACATCACTGCGCCTCATTAGGGAAACTACAAATGTCCTCAGGAGTAGGGATGAGCTTCGTGTTCGAGTCGAACGCATGTTCGACTCGAACATCGGTCGTTCGTGCGTTCGCCGAATTCCGAACGTTTGGGCCGTTCGCGGCAAAATTTGTGTGGCCCACAATGCACTGCGATGGCGCAATGCATTGCTGTCTCACGATTGGCCAAGCATGCACTGTGACCCCGCATGCTTGGCCAATCGCAGCGCCAGTAGCGGGAAGAGCAATGGTTGGCCACAGGCATCCTGCCTGTGGCCAATCATAGCTCAGACTGTGTAGTGCACGCCCCACACTATATAAAGCTGCCTTTCAGGCGGCCTCGTGTAGTGTTTGTTAGCATCTGAAGCAGTGGGTGTTCTGTGTACCTTCAACACAGTTACACACCAATCGTTTTTGGCTGATTTACTATTTTGCTCTTGTGTAGTGGTTACTGTCTGTGCCCTGACCGCAGTATACACCACTATATTCACCTCACCTATATAGCTAGTGATCTAGCTTTAATAATAGAGCTTGCAGTCAGTAGTGTTAGTGCGTGCTGTCTGCGTGCTCTGTACCCAGTACATACCACTATATACACCTACATAGCTGTTCTCTATTTGAGCCCGATTGTCATTTGCTGGAGTTATTGGAAGTTGTGTGTGCCTCCAGCACAGCACAGTATACATCTGTATATACCCCTTTAACTCTGCTGTTTTCTTGTTATTGTCTGCGTGCCCTGACCGCAGTATACACCGTGATATTCACCTCACCTATATAGCTAGTGGTCCATCTTTAACAATAGAGCTTGCAGTCAGCAGTGTCACTCAGGAGATAGTGCGTGCTGTGTGCCTGCTCTGTACCCAGTACATACCGCTATTATCCACCTACATAGCTGTTCTCTATTTGGGCCCGATTGACATCTGCTGGAGTTATTGGAAGTTGTGTGTGCTTCCAGCACAGCACAGTATACATCTGTATATACCCCTTTAACTCTGCTGTTTTCTTGTTATTGTCTGCGTGCTCTGACCGCAGTATACACCGTGATATTCACCTCACCTATATAGCTAGTGGTCCATCTTTAACAATAGAGCTTGCAGTCAGCAGTGTCACTCAGGAGATAGTGCGTGCTGTGTGCCTGCTCTGTACCCAGTACATACCGCTATTATCCACCTACATAGCTGTTCTCTATTTGGGCCCGATTGACATCTGCTGGAGTTATTAGAAGTTGTGTGTGCTTCCAGCACAGCACAGTATACATCTGTATATACCCCTTTAACTCTGCTGTTTTCTGGTTATTGTCTGCGTGCCCTGACCGCAGTATACACCGTGATATTCACCTCACCTATATAGCTAGTGGTCCATCTTTAACAATAGAGCTTGCAGTCAGCAGTGTCACTCAGGAGATAGTGCGTGCTGTGTGCCTGCTCTGTACCCAGTACATACCGCTATTATCCACCTACATAGCTGTTCTCTATTTGGGCCCGATTGACATCTGCTGGAGTTATTGGAAGTTGTGTGTGCTTCCAGCACAGCACAGTATACATCTGTATATACCCCTTTAACTCTGCTGTTCTATAAAAAAGGCATCTGCAGGAGTTAGTGGGTGTTGTGTGCCTCCAGCACAATATAAACTACCCAACTACTGTTTTACCCAACTCCCTTCAGGCCATTACCATGTCTGGAAGGCCAGCAAGGAGAGGCAGACAGGCGCGAGCCGATAAAAGAGGGCAAGCAGGCTCTGTGTCTAGAGACAACAGTGCTGGTCGGGGACGCGGTGCATTGTCATCAGCACGTGGCCATGGGACATGCTTGTCCTTCTTTTCTGTAGCTGGACATGTTGAACCGCAACATGCCAACGACTTGGTAGAGTGGATGACCAAGCCCTCTTCATCCTCCTCATCCTCTCTCACCCAGTCTCAGGGTAGTAGAAAAGCAGCTGCCAACACATCGTCGTCCCTCCTCTCAATGTCATCATCAGTGACTCCTTCCCTAGACCCACCACGTCCTCCTGAGGAGTCTCCTGAACTCTTTGAGCACAGTGTTGGGTACATGCTCCAGGAGGATGCCCAGTGTTTGGTGGGCTCTGATGATGACACTCAGCTAGAGGAAGGCAGTAGCGTGAGCACAGAGAGAGGGGATGCTCAAGAAGGACAGCAATCTGGCAGTCATGTTCCACAAGCTGCAGCATACTGCCAGGTTTGCTACAGCGATGAAGAGGGAGGGGATGATGAGGGCACTGACTCCACGTGGGTGCCTGGAAGGAGGGAGGAGGAGGAGGCACATGTCCAACGAGGCAGGATGCCCTCCGGGGGCCAGCTTAGGGGCAGCACACTGACTGAATCACACCGCAGATCTCCGCCTGCGCAGAGCGCTTCCTCTGCGCAGAGCGCTTCCTCTGCGCGTTATTCTAAAAGTTCTTTGGTGTGGGCCTTTTTTGAGACGAGTGCATCAGATCGCACCGCTGCTATTTGCAACATATGTCTCAAGCGTATCTCACGTGGCCAAAACATCAGCCGCTTGGGCACCACATGCTTGACCAGACATATGTTGACCTGCCATGCAGCTCGTTGGCAAGCATACCTCAAAGACCCACACCAAAGAACAAAGCGGACCTCTCCTTGCTCCTCATCAGCTGGCATCTCCAACCCCACTAGACCTTCAGTCCTCTCTGAAACCTGCTCTGAGAGGAATGAAGGTGTAGAATTAGGTGTGTCACAGCCAAGTGCTTCCGGGAACTCTGCTAGTGGTACATCCACGTCCGATTATAGCAGACAAATGTCCCTGCCCCAGCTGCTGGACCGGCGGAAGAAATTTACTCCCAGCCATCCACATGCCCAGCGGTTGAATGCTAGCTTGGCTAAATTGCTAGCACTTCAACTGCTGCCTTTTCAGTTGGTAGACTCGGCCCCCTTCCGTGAGTTTGTACAATGTGCGGTTCCTCAGTGGCAGGTCCCCAAACGCCACTTTTTCTCACGGAAGGCAATTCCGGCTCTCTACCAGCATGTGGAAGGCAATGTCCTTGCCTCGCTGGACAGGGCGGTCAGCGGTAAGGTGCATATTACCGCTGACTCATGGTCCAGCAGGCATGGACAGGGACGTTACCTGTCTTTCACGGCCCATTGGGTCACTCTTCTGGCTGCTGGGAAGGATGCAGGACAAGGTGCAGTAGTATTGGAGGTTGTTCCGCCACCACGCCTCCAAAATGCTACTATTGGTTGTGACACACCTCTCTCCTCCACCCCCTCCTCTTCTTCTTCCTCCATGGCCTCTTCCAGTGCTCTGTCCTCAGAACCAGCGGTGCTCCGTAGGCGTTGCAGGGGCTACGCAAGTACGCAGGCAAAACGATGCCATGCCGTGCTTGCGCTGGTTTGTTTGGGGGACAGGAGCCACACTGGGGCGGATGTTTTGTCAGCTCTGCAGGGGCAGGCCGAGAGGTGGTTGACGTCACGCCAGCTTAAGCCAGGAATGGTGGTTTGCGACAATGGCACCAACCTCCTCTCCGCCCTCCGACAGGGACAACTGACCCATGTGCCCTGTGTAGCTCACGTCCTTAACCTGGTGGTGCAGCGGTTCTTGGGCAGGTACCCCGGCTTACAGGATGTCCTGAAACAGGCCAGGAGAGTCTGTGTGCATTTCCGCCGATCATTTAATGCCTGTGCTCGGCTGGCTGAGCTCCAAAAGGAGTTGAACCTGCCCAAGAACCGCCTTATATGTGACATGCCCACCAGATGGAACTCAACATTGGCCATGCTGCAGCGGCTGCACACGCAGCAGAGGGCCATCAATGAGTACCTGTGCGACTACGGCACCAGGACAGGGTCAGGAGAGCTTGGTTTTTTCTCACCACGCCAGTGGGGCATGATCAGGGATGCATGCACTGTCCTGTCACCGTTTGAGGAGGCCACAAGGATGGTGAGCAGTGACAGTGCATGCATCAGTGACACTATACCTCTTGTCCACCTCTTGGAGCATACGCTGCGTGGAATAATGGACAGGGCACTTGAGGCAGAACAGAGGCAGGAAGAGGAGGACTTCCTTGCCTCTCAAGGCCCCCTTTATCCAGACAGTGTTCCTGCTGTGCCACCCATCACACAGGAAGAGGGTGAGGAGGAGGAAGAGGAGGAGGAGGATGACTGTGTCAGCATGGAGGTGGAGGCTGGCACTCAGCATCAGCAGCAGCAGTCTTATAGGGATGATTTACAGTCCCAAGAAACACGTGGACTTGTACGTGGCTGGGAGGAGGTAGCTGCGGATCATGTTGTCCTTAGTGACCCAGAGGACTCCGGACCGAATGCCTCAGCTAACCTACGCTGCATGGCCTCCCTGATCCTGCAAAGCCTGCGGAAGGATCCTCGTATTCTTCGGATCAAGGAGAGGGACCATTACTGGCTGGCCACTCTCCTTGATCCACGGTACAAGGGTAAGGTTGCCGACCTTATCTTGCCATCGCAGAGGGAGCAGAGGATGAGACATCTCCGGGAGGCCTTGCAGAAAGCTCTGTGCAACGCGTTCCCAGAGACTGGGAGGTCACAAACTCCTGGTCCTGGACAACGTGTTGCTGAGGCATCAGTCAGAAGGAGCGGTGGAGAAGGTGGCCGTCTGACTGATGCTTTCAGACAATTTTTTAGTCCGCAGCCCCAAGGTATGATTGGTTCCAGCACCCATCGCCAGCGTCTAATTTACATGGTGCAGGAATACCTAGGGGCAAGGTCAGACTTGGACACCTTTCCCACTGAAAATCCTCTGGCTTACTGGGTCTTGAGGATGGATCACTGGCCAGAGCTTGCACAGTATGCAATTGAGCTACTGGCCTGTCCTGCATCCAGCGTTCTTTCGGAACGCACCTTCAGTGCTGCTGGTGGCTTCGTTACCGATCACAGGGTGCGCCTGTCCACCGAATCAGTTGATCGACTGACCTTCATCAAGATGAATCAGTCTTGGATCACCCACAGCTACCAAGCACCTGAAGCTGATGTAACCGAATAATTTTTTTTGAAATACCACATCCCTTCAAGACTGCCTATGCTGATGCTGAGTGACTGTCCTGTTATGTTGATTGTCTATCCTCTTCCTCCTCCGCTGATATGTTGGAAGAACATTTTTGGTTCTGGGTGATGCCAGCAGCCCAATTTTTCTGCCCCTGTTTAACAGGGGCGTTTAAGTAACATTTTTGATGCAATGCTTTGCAGCAGGGCTAATTCCTGCAAAAAAACTAGAGTATATGGCAGAGGTTGCAGTGTGATGGCACCAGTGCCTAAGGCCCAATTTTTCTGCCCCTGTTTAACAGGGGCGTTTAAGTAAAATTTTTGATGCAATGCTTTTCAGCAGGGCTAATTCCTGCAAAAAAACTAGAGTGTATGGCAGAGGTTGCAGTGTGATGGCACCAGTGCCTAAGGCCCAATTTTTCTGCCCCTGTTTAACAGGGGCGTTTAAGTACAATTTTTGATGCAATGCTTTGCAGCAGGGCTAATTCCTGCAATAAAACTAGAGTATATGGCAGAGGTTGCAGTGTGATGGCACCAGTGCCTAAGGCCCAATTTTTCTGCCCCTGTTTAACAGGGGCGTTTAAGTAAAATTTTTGATGCAATGCTTTGCAGCAGGGCTAATTCCTGCAAAAAAACTAGAGTATATGGCAGAGGTTGCAGTGTGATGGCACCAGTGCCTAAGGCCCAATTTTTCTGCCCCTGTTTAACAGGGGCGTTTAAGTACAATTTTTGATGCAATACTTTGCAGCAGGGCTAATTCCTGCAATAAAACTAGAGTGTATGGCAGAGGTTGCAGTGTGATGGCACCAGTGCCTAAGGCCCAATTTTTCTGCCCCTGTTTAACAGGGGCGTTTAAGTAAAATTTTTGATGCAATGCTTTGCAGCAGGGCTAATTCCTGCAAAAAAACTAGAGTGTATGGCAGAGGTTGCAGTGTGATGGCACCAGTGCCTAAGGCCCAATTTTTCTGCCCCTGTTTAACAGGGACATGTAATTACAATTCTTGATATAATATTTCACAGGAGGGCCCCTTCCTGTGCCCACCCAGAGTAACTGTGAGGACTTATAGTGTTGTGGCACCAGCACCACAACCACCAAAGGTCAATTTTTCTACCACTGTTCAACAATGGCATGTAATTACAATTCTTGATATAATCGTTCACAGCAGGGCGCTCCAGCGGCCACCAAGAGTCACTTTGAGGGCTTACAATGTTGTTGCAAAACCAACACCTTGTTCCGCCATTTCTGCAGAGCATATAGGGCAGGCCCCTACTTTCAAACATCCAATTTACAAACATCTCCTACTTGCAAACGGAAGGAGACAACAGCAAGTGAGATGAAAAAAGATGGACGACAAAACAAATTATACAGGGGTGATAACCCTTCCCTATGTTTTCCAAAAAGCTTAAAGATATTTTTTTTGACTGGAGCTACACTTTAAAAATGTACCGGTTGAAAATGACAAACAGATTCAACTTAACACAACAAACCTACACAGTCCCTGTCTTGTTTGCACCGCCTGTATACTGCTGTTCTGAGTATATAGGGCCTGGGGGCCACACGCATTTCCTTTTTTTTAATATGGGTACAGGGTTCCCCTTAATGTGCGTACAAGACCCAAATAGGCTGGTAATGGGCAGGGAGGGCTACCCATGCCATTTTTCTGAATGATTTTCAACCATATTGCAGGAACCAGATATAACATTAAAACCGCAAGCAGTTTTAAATGGTGTTATTTCCGTTTAATGTCATTTTGTGCAGGGACTGTTCTAAACACGGGAAACACGTGGCACTTCACAGGCATACTATAGACACCCCCCAGGCACCATATTTAAAGGAATATTTCACTTTTTTTTTTCACTTTAATCGTCATTAAAATCAGTGCTCCCGCCAAAACGGTAGTTTTTAAAACTTTTTTTTGCAGTGACCCATGTCCCCTGAGGCAGGAGGCAGATCGCCAAACCCTTTTTAGCATACTATCTTGCATATTAGCCGTTAAAATTAGCACTTTCCAATTCGAACGTTCGAGTCCCATAGACTTCAATGGGGTTCTAACGTTCGTACCGAACGCGGGGGTCGTTCGCAAGTTCTGGTGCGAACCGAACCGGGGGGTGTTCGGCTCATCCCTACTCAGGAGCCCCCTCTACCCTGAAGAGGCCTATGGCTGCTATATAGCCACCAGATTGCTTGAATTGGAGAAGGGCTAATGCTTCCTCTGTGAGAGAATTATTTTTGATTCCTTTCAGAAGGGGCTGAGGGGCCAGCTAACTGAGATCAGCCAGATATCTGAGCAAGTCCCTCTTCCTCCTCTTCCTCCTCCTCCTCCTGCCACAATTCCACCACCAGAGCCACAGCCTCCAAGGAAGGATGCGGGGAAGGCTGCAGGGCAGTGGGGAGGGAAGGCTTCAGCCAAGAGAAGAAAGTGATGACCTGGGTTCAGTCTGGTCTGACAGAAGATGCAGGCTGGTGTAGTACCACAGCCTGGGGACATATCTGCTGCTGGTCTTGATCTCTGGGATTCCTGGACCAGATTGTGCTCCCTATTATATGGACTCCTCAAGATCCCAATTTTCTTTTCCATAGACTTGATGTGTGCCCTGGGGCCAAAAGGCTTCACAAATTCCAGCAGTTTTTCCAGCGTTGCCTTCATCTTTATTTTGTTAACCAGAATAAATGGATATTTTTTTTTCTGAAAATACTTGCCTATGTGTTTTTATTCAAATACATTTCTAAAAGACAGGGACACCAACCTCCTTGAGGTTCCAAAAAATATATATATATAATGTTATTGTGGTAACTTGAGACACAAAAAAAAATTTACTTTATAAATGTTATTGTGGTAACTTGACACACAAAAAAATAAAACATTCATAATGTTATTATTGTGGTAACTTTACACAAAAAATAACAAAAAATATGGAGATCACTAGAAAATAATTTTTAAATAATCCTAAAAAAAGATCTTGATGAAATCAAAAATAATAATAGATGACTCTAAAAAAAAAATTTGTAAACATTATTATGGAGATCGGGCTTTTAAAAAATACAATATTATTAATGAGATCAGGAGAAATTATCCAGAAATCTGTTTGTGAGAACTCTGTGTGAATATGAGCAGCAAAACAACTTTGTTTTTCTAGCATTATAAAGAAGACAATAATGCGCTACATTAAACAATCACAGAATTTGCAGCGTGAGGAATGTGCTAGCTCCAATACGAACACTAGTTTTACCAGACCGAGTGCTTCCGTCTCGTATTTGCTTCAGAGCATGCATCATTTTTGGTCCGTCGGAACAGCATACAGACAAGCGGTTTTCTCGATAGGAACTGGTTCTGGTGGCGTTCCGGCGGAATGATTTGAAGCATGTTCTATTTCTAGGTCCGTCAGAATTTTGGGGAAAAAAAGTCAGATGAAGCCCACACACAAGCGGAATGTCTGACGGAATCATTCCGTCTGACCTTTTCTGACGGAAAGTCCGCTCGTGTGTACGCGGCATAAGGGGATTTCCCTCACATTGGAAAGATATGCTTTGACTTCCTGTTTATGTCAAATTTGCAGGTGAGGAAGGGAAATCTCCCTAATAGATTACAAATGGCTGAGAGCAGTTTTAAAAAACCCTTCACCCCAATTGTATCCAAAATGAGCAAAAACGTTTTAACTTTAGATATACGGTACTTTCACCAAGCAGATGTAACTTCTTATACTGTACTTGGTAAGGCTTTACTAACCAATCTTATATCCATTTCTGATTTATGAGTTAATCCCCTTTCCATGCATATCATATTAAACAAAGTGCATACATGAGCTCAGGTTGTCCTGCAAATCTTCCATGAATCAGGAATTCATGCAAAATAATCTAGCACTTTGGCAACCCTAAGCTACTACAACTGCCAAGTTAAAAAAACTTCACTGCATTTCAGTCTAGAGGGAATGTAACATTACAAATATACCATTTTTTAATATGTTACATACACTTACAGTAAAGGGGAATGACACCTGAAATATAAGACTAACCCTTATAAAAAGAAGTGTTTCATCTTGTGGTAACTAAATGTCTGTCATTTACTAAAATGTGCAGAGGCTGTTCACTTTTCAACATGAATATTAGTAGATAAGATAAAAATGTAACCACTTAGAAAAATATACATTCCCTTTGAAGAGTGCATGTTTGTGAAAAAGGTAAAACTGTGTTGACAATCATTTTGGAAACAGCAATGTTGCTAGCACGATTGGGTATTTAAAGAGTAACCTGTTTCTGCTCTGAAGAAAAAGCCATTTGTTCCACTATGTTTTTTCGATACTGATTCTGAATGGGAGTGACCGAATCATTTTAATCAGCTGGTGAGAAAAGTTGCAGTGTCTGAATTCCTTTAAAAAGTAATTAACCCTTAAGGAGTATCTCATCAAAAATGTAATTTGTGTTGCAGAAGATGCCTAAATCTTGAGTTGTTTTTTTAATGTACAGTTCATCACACAAGCAGCAGACTAACTGTGTACAGAACCTCCACCTCCAGGTTTCTATATTGCATTGAATTTTACAGAAAATAACAGCGCTGTAGTTAGAAAAGTAAAGGTAATGTTTAAAGTACAACATGGCTTGTCTAGCAATTGTATATGCTATATTATTTATTGTATTTGTTATATAGATATATGGCTAAATGAACAGTTTTGTCTGAAAAAATAAGAAATAAACTCTATCACTTCTATTAAAGTGATTGTAAAGTCTTGTTTTTTTGTTCTATAACCATGTTATACTTACCTGCCCTGTGCAGTGGATTAGCACAGAGAAGCCCCAATCATCCTCTTCTCGGGTCCCTCTTCTGTGCTCCTGGCCCCTCCCTCCTGTTGAGTGTCCCCACAGCAAACAGCTTGCTATAGGTGCACCCAAAGCCAAGTCACAGCTCCCTGTGTCCATTCAGAAATGGAACTGTGGCCCGACCCACTCCCTCTCTCTCCTGATAGGCTAACTGACTTTGATTGACAACAGCAGGAGCCAATGGCGCCACTGCTGTGTCTCAATCAATCAGGAGGGAGACACTTGGACGGCTGAGACACACGTGGACATTGCTGGACAGAGATAGGGCTCAGGTAAGTATTAGAGGGGCATAGGGGGGCTGCGGCACACAGAAGGGTTTTTATCTTAATGCAAAGAACACATTAACCACTTCAGCCCAAGATTCCACCCATAATGAACTGAGCATTTTTTTGCGATAAATTGCTTTAACTGATAATTGCATGGTTGTGCGATGCTGCACCCAAACAAAATTGACCTCCTTTTTTCCCACAAATAGAGATTTCTTTTGGTGGTATTTGATCTCCTCTGGGGTTTCTATTTTTTGCGCTATAAACAAAAAAACACCAACAATTTAGAAAAAAAATATATACTTTTTACTTTTGGCATAATAAATATCCCCGAAAAATATATAAAAAAAATAATTTCTTCCTCAGTTTAAGATGATATGTATTCTTTGATTGGTTTGCGCAAAAGTTATAGCATCTACAAAATAGGGGATAGATTTATGGCATTTTTATTATAATTTTTTTTATTAGTAATGGCAGTGATCTGCAGTTTTATCAGGACTGCGGCATTGCGGTGGACAGATCGGGCACTTTTGACACTATTTTGGGACCATTGACATTTATACAGCGATCAGAGCTAATAGGCACTAAAATGTCACTGACAAGAAGTGGTTAAACACTAGGGGGCGATCAAGGGATTAAGTGTGTTCCCTCAGCGTTTTCTAACTGTAGGGGAGATGGGCTACCACTGACATGACAGAGATCACTGCTCCCGATCACTGGGAGCAGTAGATCCCTGTCATGTCACTAGGCAGAACAGGGAAATGCTATGTTTCAGTTTCCCCGTTCTGCCTCTCTTTGCCAAGATTGCGGGCCACCGGCGGACATCGAGTCCGTGGGACCCACGGGCATGCCCACTATCCTGCTTTTGCAGACTGACATACAGGTATGTCAGTTTGCACATGAGTGCCATTCTATCGGCATGAGATAAAAAAAACCTTTTACAACCCATTTAAGGTAGAATGTAATGGCTTGGTCAGTTTTATGAAAAAAAAGAAAAATTATATATATATATATATATATATATATATATATATATATATTCATACAGTTGCAATAAAAAGTATGTGAACCCTTTTGGAATGATATGGATTTCTGTACAAATTGGTCATAAAATGTGATCTGATCTTCATCTAAGTCACAGCAATAGACAATCACAGTCTGCTTAAACTAATAACACACAAAGATTTAAATGTTACCATGTTTTTATTGAACACACCATGTAAACATTCACATATATACAGACATACAGGGGGTCATTTACTATACCGCAGCTGCGCTAATGCGTGCAAATTTGCGCGAATTAGCGCTGATTGGGGCAGATTTTCAAATTTACTAATGCTTGTTCGTGGCTAATAGCGCTCATATTCATGCGCACATTCGCCTGTTAAACTTTTACTTGGCTAAAATGCGCACTATTATTTGCAATAGTGCCCAGTACTTCCTGGCGCTATAGTAAATGACCCCCACAGTATATATATCTATAGATATATAGATAGATATATATCTATCTATATATACAGTATATATATATCCCAGTCTTAGTCCGTAGGGTTCTATATTGAGTTGGCCCACCCTTTGCAGTTATAACAACTTTAACTATTCTGGGAAGGCTGTCCACAAGGTTTGGGAGTGTGTCTATGGGAATATTTGACCATTGTTCCAGAAGCGCATTTGTGAGGTCAGGCTGATGTTGGATGAGAAGACCTGGATTGCAGGTTCTGCTCAAATTCACCCCAAAGGTGTTCTATCAGGTTAAGGTCAGGACTCTGTGCGTGCCAGTCAAGTTCTTCCACCCAAAACCTCACTCATCCATGTTTTTATGGACCTCGTTTGTGTACTTGTGCATAGTCATGTTGGAACAGGAAGGGGCCATCTCCAAACTGTTCCTACAAAGTTGGGAGCATGAAATTGTCCAAAATGTCTTGGTATGCTGATGCCTTAAGAGTTCCCTTCACTGGAACTAAGGAGCCAAGCCCAACCCCTAAAAAAAACAACCCCATACCATAATCCCCCTTCACCAAATCATTTGGAGGGATGGCCAAATACCTTTGGCAATATAGTGTGGATGAGCGAGTTTGGGGTGGAGGAACTAGAGTGGTCTGCACAGGGTCCTGACCTCAACCCGATAGAACACCTTTGGCATGAATTAGAATGGAGACTGAGAGCCAAGCCTTCTCATCCAACATCAGCGCCTGACCTCACAAATGTGCTTCTGGAAGAATGGCCAAATATTCCCATGGACACATTTCTAAACCTTGTGGACAGCCTTCCCAGAAGAGTTGAAGCTGTCGTAGCTGCAAAGGCACTATATAACATCTGTGATCTTTATTGTATCATGACAAGTAAAAAAAGGGCAAACAGATGAGTTTCAGCACAAGCTTTGTTCACAGCTCTGTCCAAAAATGACATTCACAAAATATATATGCACAATAAAATGCCCAAATCCCTCCTCCAATCAATCAATTAATTAGATGATATCAATCAAAACAAATTGGAAACATTGCTGCGTTATTGCGAAGGAGGTGCAATACATAATAAGTGTAAAGAAAACATGCAAAATAAAATAGACAAAGAACATAGAAAATGGATCTGTGAAGAAAAAAATTAAAAACATTTTCTCAAGTTTGCCTATTTGGATGTAAGAAGGAAATCCTGAGCCCCAGAGCAACTGCATTCTGGGTGTGCCGAAGTTACCAGTTACCTGTTATCCAGATATTGTAGTTTAGAGAGGTGTTATTTTTGTGTTGATAACTCAGTATTGAACCCTATGGACTAAGTAAGACTGGGATGCCATTAAAGTTCATGTGCGTGTAAAGGCAGGTGTCCCAATACTTTTTCAATACAGTGTATGATTCTCTCTCTCTCTCTCTCTCTAATTCCCAGAGCACTATGGTGTAGCATAAGAGACAGAGCAGCAGAAATTGCCTGCCGTTTGACTCACTTTGTCTGATTAAAACCCTGGACAGGGATATCTGCTCATTTGATATCTTATCACCTTGCAACCTTTTCCTTTTATTGCAGTCTGACTCCCAGCTGTGGAGATCTCTTCGCCTCCTGTTCAGGTGCAACAATAAAAAAAAATAGTGGAGATGGGTCAGAACCCCTGGCAACTTTTTATTTCTGTCTGTGACCCCAAAGGTAGATTTCTGCATACTGTAGCACAGACCGCTTAAGAAAAAATGCAGAAATGTCCCAGACCTCCACTAGTTACTTAAAAGACTCCCAATGAGAACTGTTGTAAATGACCCTGTTGTAAAAAGTCCTATGAGCAGTACGCATCTGTAAGTCTAGTTTTCAACCAAAAATTTTACTTTCATACATAGTAAAGGCTCAACTCTGATCCAAATTTAACAACTCCTATTGTAATTGAGTTAGATTCATTAAAATAAAAATAAAAAATGGTTACACTAATGGAATAGATCAGTGGTCTCTAAACTGTGGCCTGGGGGGCCGGATATTGCCCTTTGCTTGCCTTTATCAGGCCCCTGGGACACTATTGCTCCCACTGAAATGAGACACTATTCCTTCTACATTAACAGCGGGGCATAATTCCTGTCACCGATACCAACAGTAGGGCACTATTCCTACCACTCTTCTCAACAACGGGGCACTATTCCTCCCACTGACACCAATAACGGGGCACTATTCCTCCCACTGACACCAATAATGGGACACTATTCCTCCCACTGACACCAATAATGGGGCACTATTCCTCCCACTGGCACCAATAATGGGACACTATTCCTCCCACTGACACCAACAATGGGGCACTATTCCTCCCCCTGATACCAATGATGGGACACTATTTCTCCCACTGACCCCAAAATTGGGCACTATTCTTCCCACTGGCACCAATGGTGGGACACTATTTCTTCCACGGACACCAACTACAGGGCACTGTTCCTCCCATTAACAGCAATGATGGGGCAGTCTTTACTCTCATTAACACCAGAGCATTTTCTACTCACACTGGCCACAGTCCGGCCCCCTCAAAGCCTGAAGGACAGTAAATTGGCCATTTGTTTGGAAAGTTTGGGGACCCCTGGAATAGACTATGCCAATCTGTTAAGGCAGAAAACATGCCTGATTAATAACATCCATAAGGCTAATAAGAAGCATTCGATCTCCTAAGAGAAATTTGCATACAATTTATATTATATTTGGCATCTAACAAATTAGAATTTTATTCTATCAAAAAATATACTGCTTGATTGTGAAATTTAGGAATACTATTTAGGACAGTTGGCATTAAGGGTGTTTCTTCTGAGGATAATAAAAAATACTCCAGCACATCTACATCACCCCACTAATGCCCTTTGATTGGGTGAAAATTATATTTGGAATACCCCTACCATAGACTTAAAAAAATTACAACAGGAACTCTAATTTTTGCCATCAAGCCTATGATTGAATACTAACAATCATTAAAGAGGGCCAATGACTGTGTTATATCAGATCAGACTTACTCTACAAGTGATTCAAACTTTGCACTTGACCAGAGACCAGACAGATTATAATTCAGATTCCTAGCCTCCCTAAAATGCGAGAGCACAGTATACGTTCAGATTCTCAACCAATAATTTTTCTTTTTTTTTGGGGGGGGGGGGGGTCAACTCAACGGTGAGCTGCATGCCCCCTTTGGGTCTGACATGGACACTTGTTCATAAACACACCATTAAGGATTTTTTGGTTGAGAATCTGAAAGTATACTGTTCTCTCGCATGTTTTTAAAGAAACAATCATTGGAATGTTAACCATACCATCACAACGTATGTAAGTAAATTCTGAGAATTAATTATAACTATATGTACATTTATAGACATTAATGCAAATGCTATATACTCATTTACTTATTACTCTATTTTAGAACACAATTTCTTCTTGCTAACATATACCCCTGAAGAAGGAGACAACTCTGTACTCTGAAACGCGTTGGATGCAAGAAGTATAGATTGTACTGTATAACTAATGACGGTGATAATGTTTTAGACATGTTTAAGCATTCCCTGTTTTTTATATGTTTTCTATATTTTTCTAAATAAATATCTTGAAACCTTAAAAATAACATTATCTTCTCAAATATATTGTGCCTTAAAAGTCCACCGCAAGGGGATTTTCTTCTCTTTTCCCTTAATACTGGATGTGGCACTAATTTTTGCTCAATACTGCTGGCTAAATATTTCTAGTAAATTCATTGGGAGCCAAACATGTAAAATTGATATTGACTATTTTAAAGCTTTGGGTTAGATTCAGTGCATTTTGTGTCCATAACACATGTAAGATTGTGTGCTTTCCAGATACGCAGCGAAACATGCTGCCTTTTTTACAGATGTGCAGTTGTGCCATTAATTGTTACTAACACCCCCACACATCTACAAATGTGTGTGCCAAACTGCATGGTGTTGCAGTACAATGTCGATTGGTGCATTTTTGGAAAAGAGTCTGGGACATGTTCTCTTTATCTCTTGCACATAGGACAGCCCATTGAAATAAATAGGCTGCCCTACATGGGACGCTTGGGCACATGGGAAAAACACACAGAAACAAGCCCTGTAGGTATGAGCTAAGGATAAAAGGCAAGGCATGGTCAAACAAATGGTATGAGGAGCTGAGTACTGCCAAGGGGGGTAATGTACCGATGCAATGTTCTTTTAAATCCTGCTTTGTGAGCAATACATAATACCCCTACTAGTTCACAAACAAAAATGTTAACACTAAAGCATGAGGAACAATGACTGGCTATAAAAAATACATGCTGACCAAAGAAAATTAGCAGGCTGAAAAGAAAAACATGTCATATCCAAGGGCTTCCTCCATTCTAATGAGTGTTGGGAACTGGTCTTTCACTGTAGGAGTGTCTCTATCTAATGATCTGTTCAAAAACCTATGGCCACTATAGCAAAATGAAAGCACAGTACTGCATGAACTTCAACTCACATCTTAACAAATGTTCTTTAGCAGAGAACATACACTCCACATCAATAAGTGTATGCTGTAAATTGCTTCCAGCATTGTTCCCTTTCGCTGGAGGCTGCCATTTTTCTGAAGCCCAGAGACCCTGAACAGCAGTAAATCTTTACGCTGTCAGCAGATCGGCTTCTACAAATTTGCCAAGGTACCTAAAAATAGAGAGCAACTGAGCATGTGCAGCGCAAGATGAGATGGTGTATTACTGAAGTTTAAACAGTGTAGCCACTTATTTTTTGTTTTGCAGCCTGAAGTGATCTAGCAGGACTTCATTTTCTGACTAAAGTTCCACTTTAATATTAAAAAGCATATCATACAATTTGACAATACAAAGGTTATGCTATTGTTGAAATATACTGTATGCATACTTTAGCTGTGAGCAGCGTAAGTTCTACGCATGCTTAAGTTAGTGTACAAGTTCTATAAATAACACACCTGGAAGAGATTAAATAATAATGCATGGAAAAAATTGCCCGATTAGAATAGACTGGAAAGCTACAGGATTCAATTTCTGCAAAGGAAAACAGAAATAATTTAGTTATGCTGTGTTAATGGAAGACCTGTCTGCCAAGACTAGTTTAATACATGTCTCTGTGATGCAAAGCTGTGTTCTATATAAAGATTGAAGAATGTATTAAGAAATAGGTCCGTGGTTCTCCCTTTTCTGCCCTATATACAAACATTTCAATGTGTGTGTGTGTGTGTGTGTGTGTGTGTGTGTGTGGGATGGGGGGGGGGGTTGCTTTGCTTTACCAACTTCCCTGCTAACAGGAAAGTTGCCTGCAGAGTCATTAACCACTTACATTCGGCCATAGCGCGGACCTGAGATCCCGGGAGGCCGTCATATGAGCATGCTCCCTACGCGCGCTGTGATCACCAAGTCAATGAGGCTTGGGTGTTCACCGATCCAAATAAGGGGCCGCTCCCGGCCCTTTACCATGTGATCGGCTGTCAGCCAATGACAGCTGATCACATGATCAAAACAAAAGCAAGGTGATTGTTTTTTTTTCTCCTCACGCTGACAGCAGAGGAGAAAAAAAAGCCAATCACCGGCTCATCTTAAAGGGACATCGGTCCCGAAAAGGAAGAGGCTATTATGCCTCATTTATGCCATTTAACAGTGCCCACAAGTGCCACCTATCAATGCCCACAAGTGGCATCTATCAATGCCCAACAGTGGTGCCAATCAGTTCCACCTAGAAGTGCTGCCTATCAGTGTAACCGATCAGTGCCCATCACTGCCACCCATCAGTGCCCAACACTGCCACCCATCAGTGCCCATCACTGCCTCCTATCGGTGCCCATCAGTGCCGCCTCATCAGCGTACATCAATGACGGACAAAAATTACCCCGTTTTAATATTTTATAACAAAATAAAAAAATAAAAATAGACAGGTGATCAAATACCACCAAAACAAAGCTCTATTTGGGGGAAAAAATTATAAAAATTTAATTTGGGTACGGTGTTGTGTGACCGCGCAATTGTCATTTAAAATGCATCAACGCTGAAAGCTGAAAATTGGTCTGGATAGGAGGGGGTTTAAAGTGGTTGTAAACCCTTACAAACCACTTTGACCTACAGGTAAGCCTAGATTAAGGCTTACCTGTAGGTCCAAGAAATATCTCCTAAACCTACACGGTTTAGGAGATATTTGCCGAAAGACAGGCACCGCTGAGCGCGCCGCTGTGAACAGCGATATGCCGCGAGTGGCGGCTCCCATGCGCATGCGCGGGAGTGACGTCATCGCGGCTTCGTCGAATGTCAGTGGCGGAGCAGCGAGACCCACCGAGAAGATGGATGCCGCGGACTACAGGGGACAGCGGTGACTTCGCTGGCTCCTGTGTCAGGTAAGTGACACATAATGGACTACTATGCGATGCATAGTAGTCCATTATGCTTTACCTTTGCAGGGAATCAAAGAGGAAGTAAACCCATCAGGGTTTACCTCCTCTTTAAGTGCCCAATAAGCAAGTGGTAATCCAGCTGGAATTTGGTGTGATTGCTGTTCTTTATGGGAGTCAAAAAGGTAAGTTGGTTCCAGATAGAAAGTTAAAGCCTCAGCTGGGGTGCATATTGCATTAACTGGTGCAAGTAGCAATGTAATTGGGGAAGAGGTGCCACACACAGTTTATGTAGTGAGCAGGAGGTTGCAAATAATACCAAGACAAGATCTTGTAGCACTCATGTTGAAGATGTAAGGCAAATTGTACTAGAAACCACGCACGTTGAGGCAAATCTGGGGAAAAAGCGATCTCTTGTCAGCAGGGGTCATGTCCTGGGAAAAAAGTGTGGGAACTCAGACCCAAGATCCACTCCCCCACCCAAAAAATAAATAAATGATACACTCATATGCACGAACGCTTCAAAAGTGGTATTTTTTATCCAATTTTCGTATTGTGTGCATAAAGCTAACTGTTAGTACATAGAAAAAAAACAATCCTCAATAAACATAAATACGGTAATCCTCTGAATAATCAGCATTCATTCAATTGTGCTTCCATGCAAATGTTAACATCATGTTCTGATCTTTATTGGGGAATTTTATTTTGTATATAGAGTGTTTATGTGGTGAGTTTACAATTTTCATTGAACAGAGCTTGGATAACACAGGGTTAAATGGAAAGGTCATAAATTAACTGCACATTATCTGGACAGAATGCTTGGGGAGATAGTGATGTGTTCCTGCTTAGGAGATGTCTGTTAGCTTTGGGAACTCTGCAGGGCTCCAACACACACTCGCTGCTATTCCAACCCTTCACATATTTCCACATAAACTTCCCTCCTGGCATTAAACCTTGCCAGGTATTGCTCAGTGCTCAGCTTACCACCCCAAACTGATGTTCCTCCCTCAGCTCACCTCTCTCCCTGCATGTCCTGTGAGCAGAATAGCTGATTTACCCATCAGCTAGACCTAGACCTCATCTACCCATCATCTAGCTGTGATTGACAGGTAGATCAAAGCGGAAGCTTTCATGGGGCCCCTTACTGGCAATGCCTGAATGGTCAGGTGTGCGGCACTTACTATTGCGAGCTGTGTCGGCGGCTGCTGGTGTAGCACTTGCCACACATCTTGCATACTTCAAAGTCTTGCGGGACACGACTGCTAATGGGAACTCAGTTCCTGTTGTGGAAAACGTACAGGAACTCCGTTCCCATGTGTTCCCACAGGACTTGAGCCCTGCTTGTCAGCTAAAACCATCAATGTTTAAACATGATGGGGACAAGCATCAACAGGCATGGAATCAGGTATGATTCAGTCATAGTAAGCAACAAAGCCATTTCAATATTTGATATTCAACAATTGATGTGGCAACAGCGAAGTGCAAAGTAAAGCAAGCAACAACCAATGAGATTTCATTTTACTGTATTCAGAGCTTTATTAGAAAAATTATCATTGGTTTATATAAGTTAGGTAAACAAATAGCTCAGAACAGTGACAGTTCAGCTCATCAAACCACGTGAACTTGTTATTTTTATTAAAGTAATGTTAATACTAAGACCGGTTTATATTTCAGCTAGTGATGCTTTAGAATACATTATATGACAATTGTATCATAAGGTAGACTAACTAGCTGCTATATTCTGCTGATATTGCCCACTAGTCATTGAGTAGAACATACCTGCACATAATGCACAGCTGGAACTCATATGTGACAGACATAACAACGTCTTAACTATAGCCACAGTCAAGCATTACCTCACACTCAATAAATTTTCTAAGTGTTTAACACATGTGTCTTATTAGCTAATACTGAAAGGCAGCTCCTTTTAAATATATATGTGAAAAGTAATAAAACAATTTCTTTGTCACCAATGTGTGATAGCTTGGTTATAAAATCTTTTTTTTTGTAAGTGTAACACCTTAAAATAATCAAAATGTTATATATTCTTGTTGTTAGAATTCTTTCATGCACCTGCTGATGACCTGAAAGTGAAATAAAAGCCAGTTTAGTCAGCTAAATTTAAAAATACATTGGTTCAGTGGTTCTCATTTAGATTTTTATTCATAAAATCTAAAAATATATGGTTTATACTGTGTATTATTACTGGTTGTTTGATCACATTAGTAATATTCAGCCAGCACATTAAGAGCAGATACTGTATATACAGCATATGACACAGCTGTTTTTATTAAAACTGTATATATTGTTTTCGATTCGTTTTAGATATGCTTTTCTTTTTATGTTTCCCTGATTTCTTCTTAAAATATTTCTGGTAAACGCAACTGATTACCACATTGTTAAGAACTGGTGGCTCCCACTTAGTTTTATAGGTAGACACAAGTCTCTGCTCCCAAGGCTAAAACCAATGATGGTGTTTTCCTCCCATAACTGAGAGGACATGTACCTCCATTGCCTGCTGGTCGAAATAGAGGACGAAGGTAGGACAATCTCAAGCAAAGACAGCAAACAACTTCCTTCTAATGCTCCTTGGAATTTTGCTATCTAATTACTACTTTCATATTGAATTTCTTCAGTTGTTTTTTGTTTGTATGCTCAACCTACCCGAACCTCAGCCTGCGTTACAAAACTGCCCAAATGTTGCTTGCCACAACTTGTTGCCTTTTTTTATAACACTGCTTAAATTCTACCTGTCTTAATGGTAGTTTGTTTTTGGATTTTACTCATGCATCTCAACTTAAAGTGGTTGCAAACCCTTACAAACCACTTTGACCTACAGGTAAGCCTAGATTAAGGCTTACCTGTAGGTCCAAGAAATATCTCTTAAACCTACACGGTTTAGTAGATATTTGCAGAAAGACAGGCACCGCTGTCTACGGCACATGCGCCATAGACAGCGGCGCGCAAGCGCACTGAGCGCGCCGCAGTTAGCGGCGATATGCCGCGAGTGGCAGCTCCCGTGCACATACGAGGGCCGCCGAATGACAGCGCCGGAGCAGCGAGACCCACCAAGAAGATGGATGTTCCAGACTACAGGGGACAGCGGTGACTTCGCAGGCTCCTGTGTCAGGTAAGTGACCCATAATGGACTACTATGCGATGCATTGTAGTCCATTATGCTTTACCTTTGCAGGGAATCAAAGAGGAAGTAAACCCATCAGGGTTTACTTCCTCTTTAAGTTCCTACACATCAACTGTCCCCAGTGTCTTCAAAGCACAGTGCATCGAAACACATAAACTGGCCATACATGGAGCAAATTTGTGGTGATTCCTAATGAAATTGGCAAAATTCACTCAGCGGGTGGCTCTACTAGCATCCTCTCATAAAACATCCATTGACTGAAGAACCAATCGATATATTGTTAGCCTAACAATACCTGCATCCAATGTGATGCAAGTACTGTTCCTCACTGTTTAGTGTGTATGGCCAGCTATACTAGAGTTCATAGTAAAAGACTGGAAATATTTGATTCCACACCTCAGGGGTGCCTATGGTGCTCATTTGGATACAGAATGCCAGATTTTCTAAAGTGTAAAGTAAGAGACATGTATGTGAAGAGATATGGCGCAGAAGTGTCTGTGACCAATACACTGGAGGAAGATGGCTTGGGGGGGTTCAGGTGAGATGGTGGAGTGGTTCCAAAACACTGTAGTGCAGCACCTCTGAAAAGACAGGTGATTATGGTAATAGATAATGACAGCAGAGGGCACATCTGAGTATAGCAGTATAAAAACAAATGTATTCACATGGCAACTTACAAAACAATGTAATCATATTGGGCATATACATGTAGAAAAGCGAATCAGCGTCAGCTTCCGGGGATGGACCTTTGCAGAACAGGATGAGCTTTCTTGGGAGGGATTGCAGCACCTGTAGAGAAGTACAGGGTAAAGGGCCTTATAATATGTGGGTCTTCCGCCTCACATGGGTTTGATCGTCTATTCATTTTCCAGAAAAAGCAGAGCAGAGCTGGGTTCAGCTGTCACTGAAGCTTATGGATGTGGATGGAAGCCCTGGAAAGCACTGGGAGACCACAACATGGCTGAATGTGGAGAGCCTGTGGCTCATGGAAGTGATGTCACATGTGTGGCTGTGTTTGCGCATTTTGAGGCGGGGCTTCCTCTTTCTCAAAACCAAACCTATTGGTTTCAGAAAAAGGTAGTACCGCTTCAAAATACGTAACCAGCCCATACACGTGACATCCCTTTCTGAACCATGCTCTCTCCACCATCAGCCATCTTATGGTCTTCCAGTACAAACTATAAAATAGATTTTTTAAATTTTTTTTTATTGTTTTTACTGGTAATGACAGCGATCTATAATTTTTAGCGGGACTGCGATATTGACCGTAAATTACACTTTTTGGGGACCAGTGACATTATTAAATTGATCAGTGCTATAAAAATGCACTAATCAATGTATAAATGACACTGGCAGGGAAGGGGTTAACACTAGGGTGCGAACAAAGGTTTAAATGTGTTCCCTCAGCATGTTCTAACTGTAGGCTGATGGGAGGCCCTCAGGTACTGCACCCCAACATAAATAAGTACTTGGTACGCCTGCTCACTCACAAAAAAATAATAATTGTAAATAGTTGCTAAAAACACAGTTTTTTGTCAGGTCCTTTTTTTAATCGATCTATCATCAATCACGCTGTCCAGCAATACAGATCCTCATCAATCACCATAAATGAAAAATGCGCTGACCCACCTGTACTTGCCGATTACCATGCGCTAATGCATCTGGAATGTAAAATAAGGGGGCTAGGAGAGTGGCTGACATCATTGAATAAATATGGCCATGGCCATATTTGTTCCATGCTAATTACACAAAAATGATTGTGGTCAGGTGAGGTTACTGGTTGCTATGATGGTGGCTGGTGCCGAAATCCACTGCCTCCTTAACAACCATTGACAGCTGAAGAAGGAAACTTTCTTATATGGCATCAGTAGAAAAAGACTGCTGTATATGACGTTCATCTTCCACTACAAGTTCAGTATTAAGACAAATGCCCAAACAAACAAGGTTTTGTCTAAACCTGGAGCTCATCCCTACTCTCCATTTGAAAATACTAGTTGCCTGGTAGTTTGAATTAATGGCTTCAGTTGCCACAGTCTGAGAAATATTAGGCAGTTTTACCTTTACTCTGACTTTCTTGATCTGCATGCTTGTTCCAGGTGGGTGACACAAAATGTTAGAGTCAGAGACAGACAGTCAACTAACTTTCTCAGAAAAAGGTCAGCAATGGCAGCCTCTGTGTCTCTCTCAGTACAGTTTTTTTTTAACCACTTTCAGACCGGACCATTTTGCTGGCTTAAGACCAGACCACTTTTTGCGATGTGTCGCTTTTACTGACAATTGCGCGGTCGTGCGACGTGGCTCCCAAACAAAATTGACATCCTTTTTTTTCCCACAAATAGAGCTTTCTTTTGGTGGTATTTGATCACCCCTGCGGTTTTTATTCTTTGCGCTATAAACAAAAATAAAGCGACAATTTTGAAAAAAAATCATTATTTTTTACTTTTTGCTATAATAAATATCCCCCAAAAATATATAAAAAAACATTTTTTTTCCTCAGTTTAGGCTGATACGTATTCTTCTACATATTTTTGGTAAAAAAATCACAATAAATGATTATTGATTGGTTTGCGCAAAATTTATAGCGTTTACAAAATAGGGGATAGTTTTATGGCAATTTTATTAATAATATTTTTTTTACTAGTAATGGCGGCGATCAGCAATTTTTATTGTGACTGCGACATTATGGCAGACACATCGGACATCTTTGACACATTTTTGGGACCATTGTCATTTATACAGCAATCAGTGCTATACAAATGCACTGATTCCTCTGTAAATAACACTGGCAGTGAAGGGGTTAACCAGGTGGTGGCAGTGTAGGGGTTAAGTGTTGTGTAGGGGTGTGTTACTAACTGTGGGGGGCTGGGCTGTGTGTTAGTGAACACTGATCTCTGCTCCAATCACATGGAGCAGAGATCAGTGTCACTTGTTGCTAGGCAGAACGGGGAGATGCTGTTTACATCGGCATCTCCCCGTTCAGCCTCCCCTTGAGACGATCGCGGGTATCCCCGCGGCCATCGAGTCCACGGGACCCGCGACTGGACTCATGGGGTCCCGACTGGCACGCGCGGGGTGGCAGGGCAGCAAATACAAATGGATGTACCTGTACTCCAATTTGCCTGCCCGTGCCATTCTGCCGACGTACATTGTCGTGCGCCGGTCGGGAAGTGGTTAAAATAGTTTAAAAAAGTATAATGCCCATATGGCAGCCTTATAATATAAGCCTTCCATTAATTACACTAGCTAATGTCAGCTATTTTATCAGATAAATGACAAGCTCTTTCAAACATTTCAGTTTTTTAAATAATTCTGCACATTTCTTGTTCATATCCCTTCTGGCCCCAAATGTGATTTTAAGCAAAGACAAATGTATAGACACTACTGTATATTCACCATTTATCTTTTTTCTTCTCTAATTCATAACAGACCCTCACACTTTCAAGCCACTAAACATCACTTTCAAACCTAACTGCTTAATTCCTTGGCTGATATTTAGGCACTGAATCCTCAAGAAGCAGCAACATTGCAGAATTGTATTCAAACATGTAATATAATGCAGCATGGAGTCACAACATTCAAACCATTAGAAAGATCCAGTAATCCTGATAATGAAGCCCATATGTGAAGGTGTTAAGGGATTTATAGTAACAAAGAGGCTTATTTAACCCTATGTGCACAGAAGGGATTGGTAGGCCACATATTTATTTACTGCTGCTCTTTAGAGGGAAAATGTAATAATACTTAGTACGAAAATAATTTTTTGTAGTTATAGTTTTTTTTTAGTATATAAGTTTGTAACTGTTGTTTCTTGTAATCATGTAATACGTGGCAAAAAATTCCCAGTGCACTGTGGGTTAGTTAAAATTAAGTACAATAAACATTGCCTGTTTTGAGGATGTGATTTGTCTGATTAAAACTTAGGAATGAGCTGTTGAGTAAATGATTATACACTAAAATTAGTCACTGTTAAATAGTGTGATTATATTTTAGTGTGAGCTATTGAGTTCAGTAAACTACAGGATTTACACTGAAAGATCAAACTGGGAGGCGGTAAAATGTAAACAGGAGCTCATCTCCTTATCAGCTGCCCCAAAAGAATGCTAAATATGAATGTGCTATACTGTATTTCAGATTTATCTATTTTTGAATATGTAATTTTGACGTTAATAAATAAAATAAAATATGTTCAAAACCATCATACATTCCCTTTAAAAAGTAATATAATATCAATATGAAGATAACATAAGTAACCAGTTCAAAACCATCATACATTCCCTTTAAAAATGACTATAACATCAATATGAAGATAACTTAACATAAGTAAGCAGTTTAGATTTTTTTAATAAAGAATAAGAGAACATACATGTTTTACATTTTGACCAATAAATGGAAACTGTGAAGTCAGTTACTGGAAGGCTTATAAGGGTCCAAAATTAAACTTTATAAATCCAATAACATTTTTTTCAAAGTGCTCATATAGTTACAGTACGGTTTAGGAACAGCTGCATTCCAGCTCTTCTTAAAAGCTGATGTACCCAATGTACCCATGTTAATTTAGCCAAAGAATTGCTGTTAAACTTTGCTGTGAGTTTTACTATGGAAAATGTGGTCATTTATATACATGGAATTAACATTTAAGGGAATTTCTAATTATAAAGCTGATATTGTTGCAACACTTGTTATTCATTTACATTTTCCCTCTCACCAGGAAGATGCCAACAGTCCAATAATTGACATGTGTTTGTAATGAAAAGTATTTCCTTTAGAAGGTTTTGTTTTTATCCTACCAAAAGAATTTTTCAAACACAGCATGGGAGAAAATTGAGTCCTCATTCCAATAAGCCTTTTTAGAGACATTGCCTAAAACATTCCTCAAACGCGGTGTGACAGTCATAAACCTCTATGACATTTAGTGAATGACAGATATAATGAATTCATGTATGCACGATAAAGTGCATCATAAGATCGGTTAACAGCACATATCACAATGCATTCACATTCATAAATTTACAGATGTTCATAAAAGTACAAAACTTAAACAGACAAAAGCTTATAAGTGAGGAATTACCGTATATACTCGAGTATAGGCCGACCCGAATATAAGCCGAGGCCCCCAATTTACCCCCAAAAAAACTGGCAAACTTATTGACTCGTGTATAAGCCGAGGGTGAGACATGCCTGTCCATCCCTGTGTGTGTGTCCGTCCATCCCTGTGTGTCCGTCCATCCCTGTGTGTCCGTCCATCCCTGTGTGTCCGTCCATCCATCCCTGTGTGTGTGTGTGTCCATCCATCCATCCATCCCTGTGTGTGTGTGTCTCCATCCATCCATCCATCCATCCCTGTGTGTGTGTGTCTCCATCCATCCATCCATCCCTGTGTGTGTGTGTGTGTGTGTGTGTGTGTGTGTGTGTGTGTGTGTGTGTGTGTGTGTGTGTCCAGCCTACCTGTGTCCCGAGCCTTTGTCCCGAGCCTCCGTCCCGTGCCTTGCCGCCTTGCCTCCTTGCCTCCGTGCCTTGCCGCCGTGCCTTGCCGCCGTCCCGTCCCGTCCCGTCCCGTGCCGTGCCTTGCCTTGCCTCCGTCCCGTGCCCTCTTCGTCGGCGCCTCGGCGGCCATTGTAAAATTCAAAAGCTGCGCCGCCGCCTTCGCCTGTGATAGGCGGAACACTGAATTTCCCAGCAGCCTGTGTTCCGCCTATCACGTACATCGTATCATCCTCGTCCGTAGTACGAGGATGATACGATGTCCGTGATAGGCGGAACACAGGCTGCTGGGAAATTCAGTGTTCCGCCTATCACAGGCGAAGGCGGAGCCGGAGGCGCGGCTTTTGAATGATAGAATGGCCGCTGTCTGTCTGATCGACACGCTGATCGAGCGGGCAGACAGCGATGACTCGAGTATAAGCCGAGGGGGGCACTTTCAGCCTCAAAAAAGAGGCTGAAAATCTCGGCTTATACTCGAGTATATACGGTAGCCTAATATTTCTGAATACAAAAAAAAAATCTAAAAAAACTCTTCTCTATCCCTTCACAGGTAATCTATGCTTCCTTCAAATTCCACCTTTAAAGTGGTTGTAAACCCTTACAATCCACTTTGACCTACAGGTAAGCCTAGATTAAGGCTTACCTGTAGGTCCAAGAAATATCTCCTAAACCTACACGGTTTAGGAGATATTTGCTAAAACACAGGCACCGCTGTCTACGGCGAATGCGCCGTAGACAGCGGCGCACAGGCGCACTGAGCGCGCTGCTGTCAACGGCAATATGCCGTAGGTGGCGGCTCCTGTGCGCATGCGCGGGAGTGACGTCATCGCGGCTTCGTCGAATGACAGCGGTGGAGCAGCAAGACCCACCGAGAAGATGGATGCGCCGGACTACAGGGGACAGCGGTGACTTCGCTGGCTCCTGTGTCAGGTAAGTGACACATAATGGACTACTATGCGATGCATAGTAGTTCATTATGCTTTACCTTTGCAGGGAATCCAGAGGAAGTAAACTTATCAGAGTTTACTTCCTCTTTAACTGCAACTTCTTCATTGTTTTAAACATGCTTAAATAGTAATCTATGCTGCCTTCAAATTCTTTACCTCTGTCTATATCACTATGATGTTTGTTTTTGTTTTCTTATTGTCTATACCTAAATTATGAGCTGGTTTTATCTTTATAGCCATGATCCCCTGCTCTCTTGCAGTATCTTGTAGTCTATCTTTGGTGTGAGAAGTTCGTTCTGTCAGCCATGTGTTCCTCCTGGTGATTAATTGGCAATAATACCCCCACCCAACTCAGTATGAAGTCAGGCCTTCTCTAGGGGATGCCCAGGCAAGGGTTACATTTGCAACTATCATATTTGATAAAGTATTCATATTGGATTAAGTATTACACTTCGGCTCAGCACTTCAGCGAATGCACAAAGCGAAAATCTACAACAGACTACTACAACACACTAAACAAACTACAGGGTCCTGATTACCCATAGAACGTCTCTCATCCAGTCTGCTTCTCAGTCTCACCACTCTGTATCATGCACTCCCTACTTTTCCTTCTCACAATTGCATCCTTTCTCCTTAAAATGTATCTCCTGGGGCGCATGCGCGGCGCGGTGAGGAGAGGACGCATGGAGTGAGAGCTCCGTGAACCCGTGAGAGTAATATCACTCCCCGAGGGGATTTCAGCCTGCAATTTCGATCGGTTACAGCCTATACCCCTTGGGGATTCAGAGGTGCATGCCGACACGTAAAGATCGCCGTGGGAAAACTACTCAGAAGTCCCTGACTACTTACCTTCTCCGGACGAGGGAACAGAGCGGGATGTCGCAAAATGGCGCCCAGCCTCCGCAGGCTCCAGCAGCCACGCCAGGCCCAAGTCTCCCTCCGGCGTCCACCGCTCCATCAAGTGAGTACGCTGTGCACCTCACTAAGGCAGAACTAGATGCTAGCCTCTCAGCCATGTACGAAAAGCTGGCTAATAAGTTCCAAGTGGAACTCCATAAATCAACTAACACTCTGACACAGGAGCTGGCAGCGCTGGGAGGGAGGACAGATTTATTGGAAGCCAAGCATGATGAACTGCACCTGGCGTATTCAGACCTACGCAGAGATTATGACTCCATCTCAGATACAGTTACTCAGTTGCAGGCCAATCTCGAAGATTTGGACAACAGAAACAGGCGCAATAATCTCAGGGTGAGAGGGGTCCCGGAACAGATAACAGATCTGCTTCCATCCATTAAGAGGCTTTTTATGTCCCTTTTACCGGACACCCCGGAAACCGCATTTGCCTGTGACAGGATTCACAGGGCTTTGAGGCCCAAACCCCCTGAGGATAAACCGCCCAGAGACATTGTATTGTGTCTTAAGGACTTTCTCATTAAGGAGGAAATTCTGCGTGCATCCCGCAATACCCCTAACATTCAGCTAGATGGGGTGCGAATTCAAATCTTCCCTGATCTGTCCCCAGCAACTCTGGAAAAAAGGAGGAACCTCAAGGAAGTTACCGCGGCTCTGCAAACGGCGAGAATCAGGTACCGCTGGGGGTTTCCTTTCAAATTGCAAGTCCCTCACAACGGAACAACCCATACCGTCACCACTTTGCAAGGAGGAAAGGAGTTGCTTATCAAACTCGGCCTGCTGGCTCCAGAAAAACCTCAGAGGCTTCCCTCCACCCCTCGTCCTTCGCCTATTTGGGCTACTCCGTCTCCACAGCGGGACCGTAGACGACAGCGTCAAGAGCTCCGTGACTTGCAAATGTGATCATCTTTGAAGATCTCCAGGACGAATGAGCTCCCTCTTCTGAGAATCATTTGTGGCGCTACCAGCTTTTCTACAGGTTTTCCCAGGTTTTCATGAACATTTTTGTTTTCTCTTTTTTTTCTCCCCTTTTAATATATGCTTCAATCACTTTTTTATTTTGGTGTCGAATGTCGGCGCCTTTTTCACCAGAACTATTCTCACTGCTCACGCTTAAGTGTCCCCCTGCTCTTCTTATTTAGTGACTGGTGACCCCGGTCTTTACTGCTATCAGGATTCGGGCTCCGGATCTTGGACCCTGGGGTCTGGAATCGCACTGCATTCTAACTTGACAGTGCTTACGGAATAGAGCATTGGACTTTAGAGTCCATTTGACTGATGACTGTTGGTTCTTTTGTCGGGGGTGCCCACACGTTTGGTTTTGTTTTTGGTATACCCCCGAAGCCATGGTGTTTTACTAATGCTTTGCTTTTCTTTTTCTTCAGGTGTTTTTTTAGTTTTTTTTTTCTTCTTTTACCACATGTGAATTTGCCTTCAGTTTTGTATTGGGTGCCCTGCCATCCTGGAATGTACTATAGTATACCCTTAATGTGCTTACTGTCAAATGCTAGCAGGGTGGGAGATGTGTGTAACTCAGCAGGGGGGTCCCTGTTTCCAGGTTCTCCCCTGCTGGGCCGGATTGCTCTGGGAATTGTTTTGCACTTAGGTAAGGGTTCTTATATAATATTAGCGTTCTCCTTTCTCCTGTCATGGGTCTTAAAATAATCTCCCATAATGTAGAGGGCTTTAATGCTCCTCATAAACGTAGGAAAGCATTTCGGTATTATAGACATATGGGGGGGGGATATATTGTTTCTACAGGAAACGCACTTCTCAGAAACCAATCACCCTCGCTTCTTTGACCGACATTACAGGCAACATTATTTCACTACTTTTAGCTCGAAATCTAGGGGGGTGGCTATATTTATTAGAAATTCAGTTCGGTTTGAGGTTAAACACGTCTATAAAGATCCCTATAGTAGATTTATCATTCTGCAGGGTTTGCTGAATGGTAAGGAGATCACTTTGGCTAATGTTTATGCTCCTAACACCTCGCAGGCATCTTTTTTTATTTCTTTTTTCCAGATTTTGGACAGATACCTTTCTCCCCATCTGTTGTTAGGTGGTGATTTCAACTTGGTGGCACATTCTAAGCTGGATAGAAGCCGAGTGGTGAGTACTGCTAATGCCTTTCCGAGATCCCTTGTCCGTCTGCTCAGTTCCCATCAACTACTTGACACATGGCGCGCCCATAATGTGGGAGCCAAGGACTATACGTTCTATTCCCATCCTCACGACAGCTATTCCAGACTGGACTATATATTTAGCACTCCGGTACTGTTAGCAAATTCATCTAAGGCTGGTATTATCCCTTGCCCCTGGTCGGATCATCAGGCGGTGTCGTTCTCGGTAGCACATATTGGTATAGCCCCATCCCAGGCCTCGTGGCGCATTAATGACTCCATGCTTTCGGATCCGGCCCTGGTGACGGAGATTGCGGAACAAATTAAGGAATATTTTACTTTAAATGACAAGGAGGACGTCTCCCCCTCTACCCTTTGGGCCGCTCATAAGGCGGTCCTCAGAGGTCGTTTGATCTCTATGGCAGCCACGCAGAAAAAACAGAGACTACACGACATCTCCAGACTCACTGAGGAATTGGCGAAACTATATCACACGCATAGCCACTCCCATTCCCCGGACATTTTTGCACAGATCCTGACTAAACGAGCGGAACTAGACACACTTCTCTCTGAGCAGACGGAGAAGGCGTTAAGGTGGTCAAGGGCTAAATTTTTATTGCACAGTAACTCGGCTTCTGCGATGTTTGCCAGGAAGTTGAATGCTACTATGAGACCGCCACACACTTACAAACTTAGGAATGGTAGGGGAGAATTGGTCACTCATCCGGCTGAGGTTTTAGGACTGTTTTCTAAATTTTACAGGGACCTGTTGGCAGCCCCGACCCCCATGCCGGGTCCAGCTGTCAAGGATTGGCTTGATGGCCTTCCCCTCCCCTCCCTAACTGTGGAGCAATCTCTGTCTTTGAATGCCCCTTGCAGTACGGAGGAACTCCAGACCATCATTTCTTCACTAAAACCCTCTAAGGCCCCTGGACCGGACGGTTTCACCTCTACATATTATAAAAAAATTTCACCCCAACTACTTCCATATTTAGTGAAATTGTTCAATTATGTTTTAAAAGGCCACACTTTTCCCGAGGACATGCTTCTCGCGAACATGTCCTTGATTCCCAAACCGAACAAAGACCACTCCCTCCCCCAAAATTATAGACCAATTTCGGTTATTAATAATGATTTGAAATTATTTGGCCGCCTATTGGCAAACAGACTTTCTAATATTATCCCCACTCTGATATCCCCAGACCAGACAGGATTTATCCCTTCTCGCCAAATTACGGACAATATCCGTCTAACCACCAATATTATTCAGGACCCCAATTTATTTTCTAAAAAGGTACTACTGTTAAGCTTGGATATTCACAAGGCGTTTGATAGCGTCACCTGGCCTTACCTAGAATCCGTCCTGTCTAGATTCGGGTTCGGAGGGGCTTTTGTGCACGGCTTTAGGGCTCTGTACCATCGCCCCTACACCCGAATTAAACTCCCGGGATGTTCCTCTGAGTATTTTCCGCTTGGGAGAGGGACTAGGCAGGGTTGCCCCCTTTCCCCCCTGCTATTTGCCCTGGCGGTGGAGCCGCTTGCCAGGGCGATATGTTTACACCCAGATATCAAGGGGTATTCTAAAGGGGATCAGGTTTTCACACTGAGTATGTATGCAGATGATGTACTATTATTTTTATCGGACCCTGTGGTCTCACTGCCGAACCTGATCCCCTTGTTGAATTCGTTCCATGGCATGTCTGGTCTGGGAGTCAATCTTGCAAAATGTGCGGCCCTTCCTATTAACATCCCCAATGCCACTCTTGCAGGTATACAGGCGAGCTTCGGTTTTACTTTGTGCTGCGACTCGTTGCCTTACCTGGGTATCAAGTTGGCTGCTTCCTTACCTAAAATGTATTATGCAAATTATCCCAAAGCCTTTGCTCACGTCACACAATTATTGAGATCATGGGACAGTTATCGGATTTCCTTTCTGGGTAGAATCCAGGCCATCAAAATGACTATCCTTCCGAAGCTTTTATTTTTTTTTAGAGCACTGCCCCTCTATGTCTCCCGGAACACGATTGATGGTATACAGAAAGAGATCAATCGGTTCGTTTGGCAAAACAAAAAACCCAGATTGCACAAGACGTTACTTTTCAGGCCAGCGGTCCGCGGGGGTCTGGGGCTCCCTCATCTATGGTTATATTACCTCGCGGCCAGGCTGGTGCAGCTGGCACAGTGGCATTATCCCCCGGGTACGGTCCCATGGATCCAATTTGAGAGATCCTCGGTGAATCCGTTTTACCTCCCGGGCCTCCTGTGGATGGATGGGGTTCGCCCCAAACAATTAGCCACTTTGAATGGAGTGGTTGCACAATCCCTTCAACTCTGGTCTTTATATAAAAAGAGATATGCCCTGTGCCCACCCTGCCCCGGCCTGGCCTCTTTTTTGGGGGACCCCAGATTCCCGCCGGCTTTTTCGGCACCGGAGAGCTTTGAGGGTTGGTCTCAGAAAGACCTGGTTACCCTTGAGGCCCTTTCCCAAGAACCGCCGTTTTGCACCTTTGCTTCTCTCCAGGAGCAGTTCGGGTTGCCCAGAGAAGATTTTTATAAATATTTGCAGGTTCGGCATTTCTACACCACGCATTACCTGAAGAGGGGGCTTCCCCCTCCTAATGATTTTGAAAGGATCTGTAAGTCCTCATCCAGGGATCGTGGAAATATCTCCTGGTTGTACCGTTCCCTTGGAGAGGTACAGCTACCGGCTAAATCACAGGCTATGCTGGGTTGGGAGAGGGAAGTTGGCTTCGAAATGACCCCTGAGGAATGGGAAGATATGATTTCAAACATGCGTAAATGCACGAAATCGTTGGCAGTCAGGGAAACTGCATTAAAACTGCACACAAGATGGTACTACACCCCTGATAGGCTGCATAGATTTAGCCCACTGGTCCCGGGGAGTTGCTTTCGTGGATGTCCGGAGCCAGGCTCCTTCTCCCATATCTTTTGGGGCTGTGGAGTACTGCAGCCCATTTGGCAACGGGTCGCTGATAAATTATTCCAGGTTACGGGTTCTAATATAGATATCACGTGCCGGATTGGCCTTTTATATGCTGACATCCCGGGACTAACTCCCCCGGCTCAGAAATTAGCTCATACACTAGTCAATGCAGTTCATTGGACTGTGGCGTTGCACTGGAGATCCCCGGTTGTTCCATGGGAACAAGTTCTGCAACGCATGGAGTCGATCAAGCTCATGGAGCGTTTACACCACACTTTGCAAGACTCCATGCAGATTTTTGATCGTAAATGGTCCGTTTGGACTTCTCTGCGATGGATAACCCCAAGGCCAGACAGTTTGGCGGTGCACAGTGCTTAATGGCAGGGTATGTGAAAGTTTTCAATGACACTCACTTGTGGTAGCATTTTTGTTATCTTTTTAGTTTTTCTTTTCTCTTCTTACTTTTCTCTTTCTTTGTTTTGTTTTTCTTTCTATTTTTACTCAATGAAGTACAAGTGCTCAACAGAATTTTTCTATGAGATCTCTTGGTTGGGTTTAGCATATCAAACTTTGACTTATCTGAGTATTAACGGTTTATTGATGTTCCATTGAATGCTACTCTCTATGGCAACATTTGTACTAGTGGACCTTTTTATTGTACATGTTTCAATAACCCTCAATAAAAAACGTTTGTAAACAAAAAAAAAATGTATCTCCTTCACCCCTCTTCTCCACCCCACAGCTTATATATATCACCCTCACTCCTGTCTTCACCATATTACTGCACTCATCATCTCCTGCTAATTTTGAACCCACATACCAGTAAAACCTCCAGGACACTGAGAAGTGTCCCCCCACATAAGTCACACTCCCATATCACCTCTCTCACCCTTCTGCTTCTCCTAATGTTTGGAGATATTTCTGCAAATCCTGGACCGCTATCATTTACCTTTGGCCAACATACCCAGCACCCCCTATCCTCTGCCAGAAGCCGCAATCTACACAATCTAATTTTTATTCCTCTTCTGCCTAGAACCAGCCTTCCCCTTTCCTGTGCCCTTTGGAATGCCTGCTCGGTTTGCAACAAACTTACCACCGTCCATGACCTGTTTATCACAAACTCCTTCAACCTACTTCAACCTTCAACCTATTTGCAATTACGGAGACATCCTTCTCCTGGTGGCCTCCTGTGGACTCACTCTCCCAGGCCTAGTGGACGGAAAGGAGGTGGTGTTAGAATCCTCCTATCCCCTCAAAGCACTTTTCAGGCTCTTCATTCACCCTCCTCTCTGTCCCTCTCCTCATTTGAAGCTCACTGTATATATGTCTATTTTCTCCAGTTTCGTTGAGAATTGCTATGATCTATCGGCCTCCTGGACCGGTATCAAGCTTCCTTGACGACTTCTCTGCTTGACTACCTTACTTTCTCTCTTCTGAAATCCCAACAATCATTCTTGGTGACTTCAACATCCCTGTTAATCTTAACACTCCCTCTACTTCTAAATTTATGAACCTAACCTCCTCTTTTGACCTGAAATAATGAGCACGCTTCTACTCACTCTGTTGGCAACTGCCTTGACCTCATATTCTCCTACCTATGCACTCCACGCAACCTCTCCAACATTCCTTTTCCTCTATCTGATCACCACCTTATTAGTTTCACTCTCTCCTTGTTTTGCTCCACTTTGCCTTCCAACTACCAAACAATTACCCATAGAAACCTTCGCCATCTTAACCCTTCTCTTCTTTTTTCTGCTACAGATTGTCTCTATGCCAAAATCTCATCCTTGTTCTGCCCCAACCTGGCTACTTCTATCTACAACAGTTCACTGGCATCCACCCTGGATACCTTGGCCCCCCTCACTATGCACAGAATCAGGCCGCTACCACTACAACCCTGGCAGGCAGACATTGCCAAAAAACAAAAAAAAACAGAGCTGTGCTCTTGAGCGTCTGTGGCATAAGACAAAGTCACAGCAAAATTTCAGCCAATATAAATCTACCCTCCAAAAATACCATTCCTGTCTCCACGCTGTCAAACAGCTGTCAAACTCTCGTTAACATCCTCTCACGCAGTCCCCGTCAACTCTTTTCTACCTTTAATGCTCTACTCATCCACCATTACCTCCACCCAATAACTTAATGCCCAGGAGATTGCTAATCACTTCAAAAATAAGATTGAGACAATTGGTCTCAAGATCTCCTCCACTCTACCGATATCTCCCGCACTTTACACTCTTTGTCCTCCTGTACAATCAAAACTCTTGTTTAACCCAACTACTACAGAGGAAGCCAATAAACTTTTTTGTAATGCCCACCTAACCTCCTGCCCACTGGACCCAGTTCCTTCTCATACTATGGTCACCCTCTGACTCTATCCTACACTCTTTAACTCATATCTTCAACCTCTCCCTCTCTACTGTCATCTTCCCCATGTACTAGTCACTCCCATACCCAAAAAGGCCTCACTGGACCCCACCAATCTTAAAAACCTAAGACCCATCTCCTTATTCCCTTTTGCCTCCAAACTCCTTGAACGTTTAGTCTACAACCTACTGAACGATCATCTCATTGAGAATAACCTTCTTGATCCCCTTCAGACTGGATTTCGTCCACAGCATTCCACAGAAACTGCTCTCCTAAAACTCACAAACAACTTACTAACAGATAAAACCAATGGTCATTATTCCATACTCTTTCTCTTGGACCTCTCCGCTGCCTTTGATACAATTGATCACCCCCTCCTCCTCAAAAAACAAATAAAAAAATAAATTTGCTTGGTATCCATGGCCGTGCTCTCCGTTGGTTCGAATCTTACCTATCTCACCACACCTTTAGTGTAATTTACAACTCTACTTCCTCCTCTCCAACACCTCTTACCATTGGGTTCCCCCAAGGTTCTGTCCTTGGACCTCTACTATTCTCGATCTACACATCCTGCCTGGGTCAGCTGATCCATGGCTTCCACTACCATTTATTTACCGATGACACCCAAATCTATCTCTCTACCCCTCAGCTCACCCCATTAGTCTCCTCACACATCACTGATTTACTAACAGAGATATCAACCACTTCCTCAAACTGAATCTATCTAAAATCAAGCTCATAATATTTCCTCCCCCATGTGCCCTTACCCCTGACTTCTCTGTCAAGATCAGTGGCACAACTATCAGTCCATCCCCACATGCCAGGGTGCTAGGGGTAACCCTAGACTCTGAACTGTCCTTTCAGGCCCACATCCAATACCTTTCCAAATCATGCCACCTCATCTATAGAATACTCCCCTTTTTAACCAATGACACCACCAAGCTTCTAATTTACTTCCTGGTCATCTCTTGCCTCAACTACTGCAACTCACTTCTCATTGGACTACCTTTATATACACTATCCCCCCTTCAGTCCATAATGAATGCTGCTGCAAGACTCATCCACTTTACCAATCGTTCAGTGTCCTCCACCCCTCTCTGCCAATCTCTGCACTGGCTTCCATGCACCCAACGAATATAATTCAAAGTACTAACAATAATTTACAAAACCATCCACAACTCTGCCCCCCGCTACATCACTAACCCAGTCTCAAAATACCAGCCAAGCCGCTCTCTTTGGTCCTCCCAAGACCTCCTGCTCTCTAGCTCCCTTGTCACCTCCTCTCATGTTCGCCTACAAGATCTCTCCAGAGCTTCTCCCATCCTTTGGAACTCCCTACCCCTTCCTCTTGTATCAAATTGTAACGTAACTGTAATGTCTGACTTTGTTTTGTTAAGCGCTGCGCAAACCATTCGCGCTATATAAATCCTGTATATTAATAATAATACTGTACATATTTCCAAAGAAAATTCCTTTTCTAGCATGCAAGAAGGTGTGTGCATGAATGCAGTTACATTATTTTCAAGAGATTAGTCCACATTGATAATATGCTTTTATTGTAAAGTGCTTTTGTTTAAATAATTTGCCTAATTATGATACAATCATATAAAACATTGTGTTCTTTAATAACTAAAAATCTTTACTTTGTGTTATGACATTGGTTGAAGATTAGACATTAATTTGGTAGTCATTCTGAGAGAAATGCAGGTTAATTCAAAGAGGTTACACACCTTTCTCTATAACTGTAGCTAAACGCTACTAAAACTCCTCCTTTTTTTTCCTGCTTGAGATCTGTATATTAACATTCCCCTGCATGATGACCCCTGCCAAGGATTTATTAATATATGTTCTCCCATTGAGAACCAGCAGTCAATACTTTTTACGGCTGCTGACTCCAGTCCCAGCTATCAATCACAGATGGGTCTTCACGGATGATCAGGAATCACCAGTGACAGGGTAATTCTATGCAAGCTGAAAGCTCCTTAGACAAAAATGAAAGCATTCATCTTAAAAATAATAAGAAAAATAATAAAAATAGGGAAATTTTATCTTTTTGTTGAACATTTTTGAACAGGTTTGAACATTTTTCAGCCTACAAAAAATACAAGTAAAATTGTGTATCAAAATAAAATCGGACGTGTTCCTAAAAATATGCATGAAATATTAATGCATGCAAATTGGCTTTAGAGTTGTTAAAGGGGTTGTAAACCCTTGTGTTTTTTCACCTTAATGCATCCTATGCATTAAGATGAAAAAACTTCTGACACTGAACAGCCCCCCCAGCCCGCCGTTTTACTCACATGAACCCTTTGTTCCCTCAGCGGAGACACGGTCTTCCTCTCTGCCCAGGGTTCTCGGCTCTTGATTGGATAGATTCATAGCAGTTAGCCATTGGCTCCCACAGCTGTCAATCAAATCCATTGAAGCAGGCACTGGGGGTGGGGCCAAGGCTTGCACTCTGTGTCTATGGACACAAATGCTGGACTCAGGAGCGCTCCCTCAAAGTAACCCCAACTATCTTGAAATCTCATTATTGCTCATATACCTACAATTAACATGGATGTCTAACACAATAATATAGCTAAAATGTAAACATGAAAGTTTATTCTTATATAAATCCACATCATGATAGAAGAGATGTTTCCTTTGGTGTAAGCCCACATACACACGGTCGGAGATTTTGGCAACCAAATCCGTCGGATTTTGCCTGTCTGATTTAGTCCGACGGATTGTGTCCGAAACTGTTGCATACACACGGTCGGGCCAAGTTGGCGAAAAATCCGATCTTTCAGAAACGTGATGACGTAATTTTGTTACGATGGGACTACATTCAGGCTGGTAGCCAATAGCTTTGATGTAGGAATTTGATCTGAGCATGCGTGGCACTTGGTCCGATCAAAATGCTCTACACATGATCGGATTAGGTCCGTCCGGCCCAGTTGGTCGGGAAATATTTCCAACATGTTGGAAAATTGGGTTGGACGGAGATTCGGACGGAATCAGTCCGATGCATACCACACACAGTTGGATTATCTGACGACACGGTCTGATAAGACTCATTCCGACAGATTCTCCGACCGTGTGTACAAGGGCTAATAGACAGGGAAGAGCCAAAGACCCTTGAATTAAGGTTAGAGCTGATCTAACAAAGATTCTAATGCTGGATGTGCTTTCTATCTGTGCTTTTTCTGGTGCTTTTTTTTAACACCCTAATCTTGTTTTCTGAATTTCACAAGCCATTCTACAATAATGATAGAATTACTGCTCAATAACAAGCACAATCACTGGAAATACAGTATATGATAATACCCTGTAATGTCAAAAGTATTGGATCTTTTACACGCACATAAACTTTAATGACTTCCCAGTCTTAGTCTGTGGAGTTCAATATTGAGTTGGCAACATCATCAGTGACTGTCCTTTGAGAATGCGCTTCTCAAAGAATGGTCAAACATTCCCATAGACACACTCCTAAACCTTGAGGACAGCCTTCCCAGAAGAGTTGAAGTTGTTATAGCTGCAAAGGATGGGCCAACTCAAAATTAAACCCAACAGACCAAGACTGGGATGCCATTAAAATTCATGTGCGTGTAAAGGCAGGTGTCACAATATTTTTGACAACATAGTGTATATTTGTATAGAGAACTAGAAAAGATCATTTATATCAGTCCCATGCTGCCATAAGCAGCCTGTTGCATATTTTGTGTGCTGGTATGTTCCATTGTGAGTCCCTCACACCCCATACCCATTCCCCATGGGCTTCTAATTAGTTCAGCCTAGTTGCTGCATATGCAGAGTAACAAGTTTTGGGATTTAGTTGTCTTTTTTACCAAAGAAGAAAACTAGGAAAATATATTTTACTTTAGCTAAACTAGAATAAACTACATTGTCTTCCGCTTCTGTGTCTTCATTATAAGGTAGACTACCTGTGGATCTTGTCAAGTCAGCAGAGTGCTGTATTCCCTGTATAGACTGGTATGTTTCCCCCATACAGTAGGAATGTTTATTCCATAAAGAAAAAAAATTGAGACATAACAGTTCCTGTCTGCCAGAGAATTTACAATCTATTGCACAGAAACACGAACAATCAGGCCATACTAGGTAGAAGCCAATTAAATTACCATTCTTTTTGGGTTGGAGGAGGAAACCAGAGCACCGTGAATATACACTCAATATGTAGATACTGTCTCATATAAATTGATCCCAAGACCCCAGCACTGAAGGGAAAGAAATCATAATGATTTAGCAACCATTAAGTTTTTCTTATCATCGTTATCATTATCATAGTCATCAGTTTAAATTAGACAACAACTGTATAATGCTGTGATTTTGACTACAATAAAAAATGTTGTGCAATCTTTAAAAATCTTGACAGCAGTCCAAAAAATCTTTTTGGGATTGGCAGCTCTAGTAGTACAAACCATTTTTTGGGGAAAATGAAAAATGCTGGGAAAATGAAACTACTATTAGATGAAAGAGGAAGATGCTAATCCAAAATGAAAGCTGTCATCACCACTATCAGTGTAATACATGGAAATAGAAAAGCAGGGCCACATAACCTGACTTTCCCTGTTTTTTTTGTAATGCAAGTGTGTTGTTAGCTGCCATTACATACAGTAAGAACAATTTTATATAAATAATTTAATATGGCAGTTCTTGAGATGTGGTGACTTAGGGACATAAGAAGATAAATGTGTTTTTAGTTATGACAGCCTGTTTAAACATTTCTGGCAAACATACTGTACTGTTCTTACACAAAAAGTTTTTAGAAGCATCAGTATTCTATAATTCAATGATTCTACACAAGACTATATGGGCTAATTTGTTCAGATATTTCATTTGAGTAGCTTAAAAAAATACACAAACAAAAAACATACATAATTCCAGGGTTACCTTAGGTCTCTGTGCTGCTTCTCTGATTAATGCCCTCCTTGCCCGGTCTGTGAGTTTTGGTGTGGGCCGTCTCTTGGCTGTTTTGCCATGTTCTTTCCATTTGGTTATGAAAGACTTGATGGTGCTCCCAGGGATCATCAAAGATTTGGATATTTTTTTATAACCTAAGCCTGACTTCTACTTCTCAACAACATTGTCCCTTACTTGTTTGGAGAGTTCCTTGGTCTTCATGGCAGTGTTTGGTTAGTGGTGCCTCTTGCTTAGGTGTTGCAGCCTCTGGGGCCTTTCAAAAAGGTATGTATATGTAATGATAGATCATGTGACACTTAGGTTGCACACAGGTGGACATAATTTCACTAATTATGTGACTTCTGAAGGTAATTGGTTGCACTAGAACTTTTTATGGGTTTCATAACAAAGGGGCTGAATACATATGCACATGCCAATTATCATTTTTTTATTTCTGATGTGCGGCATCACTTTGATGGGTGCCGCCTCTCCGGCGAGTTTGATTTACATCCTCACGTCACCTGGAGTGTGGGTGTGGACGCAGGTTCGGAGTGTTTTTGTATCCCGGGTCCGGCGTTCTCCACTCCTCCCCATGGTGTCTCTGAGTGTGTGACGTTGGGGACCTTCTGGCGGCGGTGTGGTTGTGTCCGTGGTTGGCGGCGGCAGGCGGGACCGGAACGACTGGGGCTAATCACTTACCATATATTGCTACCTCTTGTTTCCGTGTTTTCTCCACACACAAGGTATCTTTGCACTAATAGTTTCAGTGTCCCTTTTTCTTTTCACTTTCCTTTCACTATCACTCTGTCACTTGGAATTTAGATTGGGTCATGGTATATATTGGCCACTCCTTTCCCCCCCCCTTCCCCTCCCTCTGCCAACCCCTCCTACACTCACATATACCCATCTCACTTCCTTTTATTGCACTTTTCCCCCATATAATTTACATAACACCTGTATCTCTTATCATGTATTTTCTCACCCACTAGGCTCATACTTACACGCTGATTTTGTTCTCACTTATCAAACGCCCTTGTTGTCCCGGTGATTGCCTGTGTGTGCATTCTGCGGGCCTCTTTGCCGCCGGATGGGCCTCCTCAGCTCCCGTACCATCGCTTTGGGTGCCTGGTGGCTTTCGAGACTGCTCCTCTGACTGCATGGCTATGTGTAAGTGACCACTAGGTGGGTTTTTCAACCTCCCTATGTTCCATCACTGCAAAAATTAATTTACTACTATTCTGTATTTTCAGACCAATCACGAGTTTGCTCCTGATGAGCGGCAGTAAGCCGCGGAACGCGTAGAGCTAATAGCTGCCGTGCATTTTGGTACCCCAACTCTAACCAGCATTAATTTTTGAAATACTGCATTAATTATGTTCTTTTTACTAATTTATTGCAACAACCAAGAAGTCATAGATTCAAAGTTGTTGCCTATACTGTATTATTTGTCTAATCTATTACTATATTTGGTTATTCCATGTATATAATGGAGGTGCGCTTTTTTAACTTATTCTGTATCGGTCATGATGATTGTATAAAGCAAAATGTTAATGTCAATAATGTGTCTGTCCGCGCACCTCTCCAATATACATGTTATTATGTCTTGTTAGAAAAACGAATAATAAACTTTTCCTTTTTTTCAATAACCAATTTGTTTTTTTTTTAACCCCGTACTTCATTTAAAGTCCCGCTCAGCTCCTGTTTTTAACTTTGTGCCTTACAATGGATAGGGATGGAGGCTATGACCTCATTTAAAGTCCCAAATTTTCCCCTTTCCCCCTTTCCCACTATGTGAGTTTTATGTATATATTTTTCTAATTTTACTTCACCAACTTAGACTATTGTGTTCTGATCCATCACATATAATTCAGAATAAAAAAACATTGAACTAAAGGCTGTAATGTAACAAAAAAGGTAAAAGGCCAAGGGGGGTGAATACTTGTGCAAGGCACTTTACTCCAATCTGCAGTAGTAATAGCATTTTCCCCTTACATTACTTTAGGACTTTTTTAGATACACACTAGAGTGAATTGGAAAATCTGGCATGTTTTTCTTTGTCAATATTTTAATGAGAATAACAAGCACTGCAAGCATTTTATTACAATTAGTTGCAGGAGAACAATACAGACAAAAATAGCACACTAGTGCATATCCAGATGAAGAGAAGATTTGTAAACTGCTGAATTACCATAAACAGTTACTATGTAAGCTAGCTTGTTTTTATATACTGTATCGTACTGGGTTTCCATCTTTGGTTCTATTTCACAACACATAGTTAGCACTCTCACCTAGCAGCAATAGGGTCGCTGGTTCAAATCCCAACCACGACACCATCTGCCTGGAGTTTGCATGTTCTCCCTGTGCCTGCGTGGGTTTCCTCTAAGTACTCCGATTTCCTCCCACACTCCAAAGACATGCTGGTAGGTTAATCAGATCCTGTCTAGGGATGAGCCGAACACCCCCCGGTTCGTTTCTCACCAGAACTTGCGAACGACCCCCGCGTTCGGTACGAACGTTAGAACCCCATTGAAGTCTATGGGACTCGAACGTTCGAATTGGAAAGTGCTAATTTTAACGGCTAATATGCAAGATAGTGTCCTAAAAAGGGTTTGGGGACCTGCCTCCTGCCTCAGGGGACATGGGTCACTGCAAAAAAAAGTTTTAAAAACTGCCGTTTTGGCGGGAGCACTGATTTTAATGACGATTAAAGTGAAAAAAAAAAGTGAAATATTCCTTTAAATATGGTGCCTGGGGGGTGTCTGTAGTATGCCTGTGAAGTGCCACGTGTTTCCCGTGTTTAGAACAGTCCCTGCACAAAATGACATTAAACGGAAATAACACCATTTAAAACTGCTTGCGGTTTTAATGTTATATCTGGTTCCTGCAATATGGTTGAAAATCATTGAGAAACATGGCATGGGTAGCCCTCCCTGCCCATTACCAGCCTATTTGGGTCTTGTACGCATATTAAGGGGAACCCCGTACCCATATTAAAAAAAGGAAATGCGTGTGGCCCCCAGGCCCTATATACTCAGAACAGCAGTATACAGGCGGTGCAAACAAGACAGGGACTGTGTAGGTTTGTTGTGTTAAGTTGAATCTGTTTGTCATTTTCAACCGGTACATTTTTAAAGTGTAGCTCCAGTCAAAAAAACTATCTTTAAGCTTTTTGGAAAACATAGGGAAGGGTTATCACCCCTGTATAATTTGTTTTGTCGTACATCTTTTTTCATCTCACTTGCTGCTGTCTCCTTGTGTTTGCAAGTAGGAGATGTTTGTAAGTTGGATGTTTGAAAGTAGGGGCCTGCCCTATATTATAGCGGTATGTACTGGGTACAGAGCACGCAGACAGCACGCACTATCTCCTAACACTACTGACTGCAAGCTCTATTATTAACCACTTGTTAGCCCAATGTTTGCATAAAGTGAAAGATGAAGTTATGCTGAGTAAATAGATATCAAACATGTCACTCTTCAAAATTGCACATGCCCGTGGAATGGCGCCAAACGTCACTACTTAAAAAATCCCCATAGGCGACGCTTTAATTTTTTTTTTACTGGTTACATGTTTTGAGTTGCAGAGGAGGTCTAGGACTAGAATTATTGCTCTCGCTCTAACATTCTCGGCGATACCTCACATGTGTGGCACATGCGAGCACATGGGGACATGGGCGCTTTAATTTTTATTTTATTTTTTTATTGTTCATTTTACTTTATTTATGTTAGTTTGACATTTTTTTCCCCAAAAATATATTTTTGATCACTTTTATTCCTATTACAAGAAATGTAAACATCCCTTGTAATAGGAATATGGGGTGACAGGTCCTCTTTACAGTGAAATCTGGGGGGTCAATATGACCCCACATCTCACCTCTAGGCTGGGAAGCCTGAAATAAAAAATAAAAAAAAGATTCTGGCTTTGATCGTACTGGCGAGTTGGTAGAAGCACCAGAGGGCGGTGAGGGGTGGGGGGCGTCTATGGCTGGGTATTTCAGGGTATCACCGAGTATGGCTGGGTATCTCTGAGTATGGCTGGGTATGGCAATTTATGGCAGGGTATTACAGAGTATTGGCGGGGTATTGGCGGGGTACTACAGAGTAATAGCAGGGTACTGCAGAGTATTGGGGTACTACAGAGTAATGGCAGGGTACTGCAGAGTATTGGGGGTACTGCAGAGTAATGGCGGGTACTGCAGAGTAATGGCGGGTACTGCAGAGTATTGGGGGGTACTGCAGAGTAATGGGGGTTACTGCAGAGTAATGGGGGGTACTGCAGAGTAATGGCAGGGTACTGCACTGCAGAGTAATGGCAGGATACTGCAGAGTATTGGGGGTACTGCAGAGTAATGGCGGGTACTGCAGAGTAATGGCGGGTACTGCAGAGTATTGGGGGGTACTGCAGAGTAATGGGGGTTACTGCAGAGTAATGGGGGGTACTGCAGAGTAATGGCAGGGTACTGCACTGCAGAGTAATGGCAGGGTACTGCACTGCAGAGTAATGGCGGGGTACTGCAGAGTAATGGCAGGGTACTGCAGAGTATGCACTGGTATTGCAGAGTATTGGCAGGGAATTGAGGGGTTAAATTCGGTGAGCAGCGATGTGGGCACTGCAGATGCAGCCCACATCGCTGCTGACACCGATCTCTTTCCCCTCCGCTGTACCGATCGGTACAGAGAGGGGAGGGAGGAACAGGCGTCATAACATGACGCCGGTTTGTTTCCAAGTGATCACTCCGTCATTTGACGGAGCAATCACGTGGTAAACGGCCGCTATGAGCGGCCGTTTACCGTGATCCGTGATGCGACCTGGCGGTCACGGATGCTCTCGAGTGCGCACACCTCGGGGCACGCGAGAGCAGAATTCTGGGAGGCCGTTAATTAACGGCCTCTCAGAGTTAAACAACCCCCCTGAAGCCGTTAATCGGCAATGGGCAGTTGTTAAGTGGTTAAAGCTAGATCACTAGCTATATAGGTGAGGTGAATATAGTGGTGTATACTGCAGTCAGGGCACAGACAACAACCACTACACAGCAGCAAGATAGGAAATCAGCCAAAAACGATTGGTGTGTACTGTGTTGAAGGTACACAGAACACCCACTGCTTCAGATGCTAAGTAACACACTACACGAAGCCGCCTCAAAGGCGGCCTTATATAGTGTGGGGCGTGCACTACACAGCCTGAGCTATGATTGGCCACAGGCAGGATGCCTGTGGCCAATCATGGCTCTCCTCGCTGCCGGCGCTGCGATTGGCCAAGCATGCGGGGTCACAGTGCATGCTTGGCCAATCATGGGGCAGCAATGCACTGCGCCACCGCAGTGCATTGTGGTCCGCGCGTGCGTCACTCGAATTTTGACGCGAACGGCCCAAACGTTCGGAATTCGCCGAACAGCCAATGTTCGAGTCGAACATACGTTCGACTCGAACACGAAGCTCATCCCTAATCCTGTCTATAAATTGGCCCTAGTATGTGTATGTGTGTATGTGTTTGTAAGCTCGTTGGGGCCCTACGGGGTAAATTACCTTGCTATATCAAGGTGCACCTCAACTCTCAACTCATATACTGTATATTTACCTTATACTAGATTATTACCCATTGGTTTCCAATGAGTTTATACATTCTATAAATAACGCACTTTTGAAACATTGCTAATTTATCTATTTTAAATAGGATTAACTTTAATATGCATATATATATTTTTTTTAATCAATATTGTTTATTGAATATTTCACAGAACGTAAGTGAAAAAACATGTAGAAAAATAGTCAGTCAGACATGCACTTCTTCAGCTTATTACACAGTCTTGAGGATTACTCTATAACAAAATCTGTATACAATAGACATGTGTACCATGTAAAAAATTTGATATATAAAGTATATCTTGTTAGATCAAGAGTGAGAAACACAGCTCCCCTGCCCAGGTACCCCAACCGGGAACACACTGCGCTCAGGAGGAGAGCGGCGACCCCCAGCCCTCTTTTGGGGGTTGTTGTATTGTTTTCATTGTTAGATAACATCTAGGGGCTGATTTACTAAGATGAATGCGCTGCACCGGTTCATACCTCCATTTGTGCGCCAGGTAAATTTTCAAGTGAGCATATGAACCAGCGCACACGCATAAGCGCAACACATAATATGCCGCCGCAATTCATAATAGTGAGCACCGTATCATTAACAGTCCATTTACACAGGGGCAACACGACTTCCAGAGCGACTTTGAGACAACTTGGACACGACTTAAGTGTGAATCACAGCGCGACTTGCGGCGATTTACAACACGACTTTAAGTCCCCCCCAGGCCATGCGACTTTAATTTAAAAAAAAAAACGTCATGGGTTCCCCTATAAGAGCATACCAGGCCCTTCAGGTCTGGTGTGGATATTAAGGGGAACCCCACGCCAAAAAAAAAAATGGTGTGGGGGTCCCCCTGAAAATCCATATCAGGCCCTTCAGGTCTGGCATGGATATTAAGGGGAACCCCATGCCAAAAAAAAATGGTGTGGGGGTCCCCCTCAAAATCCATACCAGACCCGAGCATGCAACCTGGCAGGCCACAGGAAAAGAGTGTTCTCTGTATTAGCCGACAATTCATTTCATTCATTCATTGATAAAAAAAGTGTGGGGGTTCCCCTAAATTCAATTACCAGGCCCTTCAGGTCTGAAATGGATATTAAGGGGAACCCCGTGTCAAATTTTAAAAAAAAATTGACGTGGGGTCCCCCTAAAAATCCATATCAGACCCTTTATCCGAGCACGCAACCTGGCAGGCCGCAGGAAAAGAGGGGGGGACGAGAGAGCGGCCCCCCCTCCCTCCTGAACCGTACCAGGCCACATACCCTCAACATTGGGAGGATGCTTTGGGGGTCTGTGACCCCTCAAAGCACCTTGTCCCCATGTTGATGAGGACAAGGGCCTCATCCCCACAACCCTGGCCAGTGGTTGTGGGGGTCTGCAGGTAGGGGGCTTATCGGAATCCGGAATCCCCCTTTAACAAGGGGACCCCCAGATCCTGGCCTCCCCCTGTGTGAAACGGTAAGGGGGTACAAAAGTCACCAAAATAGTGCCAAAAGTGTTAAAAATGACAGGAGATGGTCTTTGACAAGTCCTTTATTAAAGTCTTCTTTCATCTTCTTTCTTCTGGTCTTCTACCTTCTTCCTTTCTTCATCATTCGGTTTCTTCATCTTCTTCCTCCATCTTCTTCTTCCTCCGATCCGTTTGGACACCTCGCCCTCTTTCCTTGCCAAAGATATCTGTTGATCATAGATTGGGCTTTAATAAAGAATATGTTAGGCACTGGGATAGGGATGGTCCTAAATAGGTATAGAAATTGTAGTAGCAGTACCATTTTAAAGGCTGCCAGTCTCCTGGACCAGGATAATTCTGTTTTTGCTAGATCTTGGAGTTTGGGGTGTAGTTTATCTAAGATTATGGAGTAATTTGCTTTGAGCAATTCCTCTGTCTTAGGTGTTAAGATGATGCCTAAGTAATTTATACAGTGGTGTTCCACGTGTATGGGTATAATTGTTCCATTTTGCACCTAGTTTTAGGAGGTATATTGATGCCAAGGATGTATGACTTAGTGTTGTTTACTTTGTAGTAGGATATACCGTTTAACATTTTGAGTGTTTGATGTATCGAGGCTAATGAGGTCTCTACATCTGTGATCATGAGTATATATTGTCAGCAAATAGACTGATGGTGTGTGCTGAGTTGTTAAACCTATGTCCTGTAATTTGAGGGTGGTTGCATATGTAACTCGCCAGAGGTTCCATGAGCAGGTTGAAAATTAATGGTGAAAGTGGGCACCCCTGGCGAGTTCCATTTGTAATATTAAATGGAGTGGAAAGTGCCCCCGAGGTGTAAACCTGGGCAGAGGGCTTAGAATATGCCATAATTGCAGAAAATATGGTGCCTTGGAATTCAAACTTCTTCAATACCCTGGCAAGATATTCCCAATGTAACCGATCAAACGCCTTCTCTGAACTCAAAGCTAGGAGCAGAGAAGGCGTTGTGGATTATATTAATTAGGCGCCTAGTGGTGTCAGTGTTTTGATGTCCTTTTGTAAATCTGGATTTATCCATATGTATTAGCTGTGGAAGTATATTTATCCGCCTTAGTGCGATCAGTTTGGCATAGAATTTCAGGTCGTTATTAAGTAATGATATTGGCCTGAAATTCTGTGGAAGAGATCCTTCTCTGGTTTGGGCAAGGTGACTATAAGTGCTGTCAACATTTATGATGGGAAGGAGGAAGAGGCAGCTGTAGCGTTGAAAATATTGGTTAGGTGGGGTGTGACTTGTGGGGACTTGTTTAGTGGTAGCGTATCTATAGCATGAGACACTTCCTGGTTTGTGAAGGGAGAAATAAGGTGCTGTAATTGCGTTGTGGTTAATTGGAAAAGAGACACTTGTATAGCCTCGGGGGTTGGTTGAATGGTATTTGGATCATCTGCCAAGTTGTACAGAGATCCATAATAATGGCTAAATGTGTCTACAATTTTTTGTGGGTGTTGATGTTTATTTTTAGCGATTGGATGTTGGATGTATGGTATCCTGATTTTGTACCTGCAGCCCCGTAAGCATTGTGCTAGGAATTTCCCCGTCCTGTTACCATTTTCATAATAGTTCATATTTAGACATCTAGTAGAATTTTCAAAACTTCCTAATAGCAGCAATCGAAGATTATAACGGTGTTGGGATAATTGTTTAGAAATTGAGGGTGTGGGCTTTTGTTTATTACTGATTTCTAAGTGAATTTTGTTTGTGAGATCCTGTATTTGCTGTTGATGCTGTCTCTTCCTCCTTGCCCCCAGTTTAATAAAGATACCCCTCATGAACGCCTTATGGGCATTCCACAGTGTAAACTTATCATCCGCTGAATTCACATTATCGCTAAAATATTGCATTAAATGTTGTTCCAATATAGTTTTAGTAGGTTTTTCCTGTAAAAGAAGAGGGTTAGCTCAAACCCCGTTCCTCCAGAACAGGGTTCGAGGAAAATGAGTCACTGATTGTCAGCACTACAGACGCGTGATCTGACCATGTAATATCATTTATGCAAACTGCTACAGTTCTGGACAAGATCCATTGATCTACTAGGAATAGATCAATTCATGAGTATGACCTGTGTGGTGAAGAAAAAAAAGTGAAGTCCTTTTCCCCTGTGTGAAGACATCTTCAGGCATCAAATACGTTTTGCTGATTTATGGTGTTTTGAAGCGCTTGGGTTTTTCTGATGGGGGTAGAAGTGGAATCAAGGTGTGAGTCTGGGATAAGTTTGAAGTCCCCACATATCTTCAGGGCTCCTTTTTGGTGGGCCTGTATCTTCTGAAAAATGTTGTTAATAAAGCGTATTTGGTTGGAATTCGGGGCGTAAAGGTTCACAATAGTGTACGTTGAGGAGATGATATGCCATTAACATTATGAACTGTGCTTGTGGGTCTGCAATAACTTCATGGAGTTGAAATGGGATAGTGTTCCTTATTGCAATAAGAACTCCTCTTTTTTTTTTAATCTGCGTTTGCAGTAAAGATATGGGAGAACTGTTTATTTGTGCATTTTGGGGGGGATGAAGTATTAAAATGCATTTCCTGAGCACATAGGATGTCGCTTTTGAATTGTTGAGCTTTCTTCAATAATGACTTATGCTTGACAGAGTGATTAAGTCCTTTGGTATTTATAGAAAGAAATGTCACCCCCAGGTGGACAAAGTAGGTTTAGATGATAGACATTCTGTGTTCATGTAAGTTATTTTGTGAGTGGAGAGTTCCCTCAAGTGGTCAGAGCTGGTATAGATTGTATTGTTATGTGCTAGTGCAGACCAGAGATGTGTTGTACTCACATTTGGAAGTACAGGCATCTTTCCAGCCTGGCTGTGCTGGTGAAGTCACTTTGGAGGTGTTGACCTGGGAGAAACAGTAGTGGCTTCATCTGAGAACTGTAATCTGTAAGTTCTGACTGTGTTGGAAAAATATGACAAGAAGAAAAATAAAACTGACTATGAACATAAAAACTTGAACTTTGAATAACATGTTTAAAATTGTCAAGTGAACATTGTGATCCAAGTATGGGTATTGCATACCCGTATGCAGCATTTTGCTACCCAAGTAGTATCGGGGGGAGGGGGGGGGGGTTGTGAGCCGAGAGAGGCTACTCTCCCCATAGAACAGAAGATAATACTTATTAGCTTTCCAGGTAGTCTGTGCCTTTTAGCATTTTTAGCCATTACCTTTTGCCATCCAGGATCTGCATGGTGAATGCTCCTAGGGGAGTCAGGCCTGCTGACAGGCTCTGTAAGTATCTGCCATTCTTTGAGTTGATCCTATAATTCCTGAGGGCTTTGGTAATTGTGGTGAGGCTTCTTCTTTTTTGCAGAGTGTATTGCGATAGATCTGAAAAAAATTGCAGATTTTGATGCTGTGGAGGGATATTATCCTTAGTGCGCATTGCAGACATTAATTTTTCATTTGTATGGTAAAAATGTAGCCATAGCATTACGTCCCTAGGGATCTGATTGGGGAGGTATGAAGGTTTAGGCATGGATCCTGTCTATGGTCACATCTAGATCCATGAGGTCAGGAAGGATTTCTTTTAACAGAGTAGTGGCATACTCACGCAGGTCTCCTTACTGTACAGACTCTGGGATCCCTCTGATTTTTAGTTCCTTCTACTTCTGTCCTCCATGTCAGCCATTTTAGATTTGAGCCCTTATATTACCTCCTCTTTTTCATTATGGGCATCTACCAAATCCTTCACAGTATCTGCAAACTCCCCCATGTTGTTTTCAATGTGCCCCACTCTAGATTCTACAGCCTGTATCTCCTTATTGAACTTTTGCATGCAGGACATCATGTCAGTTTGGATTGAGCTCCTTAGGGACAGTAACATGTCCTTTAGCACTGTGTCCATAACTGGCTGATTATTCGTTGGGAACACCTCTATGCTGTCAGCAGCTCTCTAGTGTCCTCCTTAGAGTCAGTGCTGGGGCTGGACGTGGGGCTGCATCCAGAGCCATCCATACAGAATTTGGCTTTAGCTGGGCTTGCAGACTGAGAAGTATTAGGGTGCTGGCTGTCTGGGGACCCACTATTTTTGCTGACAGATGCAGAGTTACCAGGGATGGAGTGTGTGTTGTGGGCCGGGGTGGATGAACGGCCAGTGCCATCTTGCCTACCTCCATGTATCTGCCATGAAAAAAAATCCATCAGTTTCTGGGGCTTCCTGAGGTCTTTTCTTTTCCTGGCCATGGTCATCAATGCTGTGGTGGGCAGATCGCTCCGTTTTGGGGTCAAACCCCCCTCTGGAAAGTTTCTATTAGCCGCTGTTTGTCTGTGAGGAGAGGAGCTCAGCTCTCACACATCTATCTCGCTCTGCAGCCAGCCATGCCCTCCTGCATATATATATTTTAATTTATATTACCATATTTATGGTTAGAAAAAAGATTATATTAGACTTTTGTTATACCCAATTATCATATTACTTCTATCTTACTTCATGTAAAACTAAAGGCATTTTTTTTTCATTTGAATATAGTAAGGGAAGGTTAGAGCAACTACCATTTTTTTTTTACCATCTGTGTCCCATTGGGGCGATTGCCCTTCACTTCCTGTCCCATAGCCAACTCAGGATGTAAGAAGAAATCATTCCAAAGTGAGGGAATCCCTAGTTGTCACCAGGATTACCAGAACTGGTGACCCTTTGGAGGAGGTACTCTCTTTTCCTTTTATGATGAAAATGTGGGATTTCACTCTCAGTGATAATGTTAAACAGGAAAAATATGGAATCACAACCATAAAAGAGTAAAATAACATTCACCCCTAGGTAGCGTTTCACTATCCAAAAATTATACTTAATTTTCCAGAATAAATAACCACCATTGTGAAATTAAAAGTTCATAACTAATGTTCTGTGCATTATTCCAAAGCAACCATTGTGCTCCAAGGGATTTCCACTCCCCATATTATACAGCACTGCTTGTCATTTTACTGATCGGCAATAAAAGCTCTCATCAGGAACCTTCAGACTGTCTCCACCTTCAATACACCTCCATCAGCTCCACACAGTCAAAGATGTACTATGGCTCAGAAAAAAGAGCGGTCGACATAGCGTAATCCCATTTTAACCGTTTTATTTAAAATTCATCCCCAGTTAAAAAATCTTTTAGGAGTAAATTAACCACTTCCATACCGCCGAACGTCATATGATGTCCTCAGCTTTCAGTGGAGATATCTGTATGATGTCTGCAGCTACAGGCATTATCCAGATACCGTTTTTTAGAGCTGGCGATTCTGAGCACAAAAAGAATGGTCATAGCGACTGTTTATCTGCTTGATCGTTTTTAGTGCCAACGGGAGGGGACGCCTGCCCTCTGGTGCTTCTCCGGGCTCTCCCGTGCGATTGGGGACCCGGAGAACGAATCAGCCGACACCGGAAGAGAGGCATAGAGATTTCCGAGGGACAGATGATCCCCGACAATCTCTATGATCCTCAGAGAGAGAGACAATTTTCAGGGGAAGAATTCCCACTGAGAAGAGGCACAGGATCCTCAGAGGACCAGGTGCGACGTTATGATGCCACAACTAAACAAAGCCGAGATTTCATTTAGAAAAGCATCAAATCGTAAATTTTCTTTTTTTTTTGATCTGATACTTTACAACCTGGAGGAGAAATGTGGGGACCCCACATCTCTCCAGAAAGAGGACCTGTCACGCACCATTCCTATTGCAAGGGATGTTTACATTCCTTGTAATAAGAATGAAAGTGATCAAAAAAAAATAGTTATAGGGAAAGTGTAAAAAAAAAATAAAAAAAAAATAAAAAACAATAAAAAAAAAAATTAAAGTACTCCCGGCCCCCGCAAGCTCGTATGCAGAAGCGAATGCATACGTAAGTCGCGCACGCATAGGTAAACAACATCCAAACCACACATGTGAGGTATCACCACGAACGCTTGGGTGAGAGCAATAATTCTAGCACTAGGCCTCCTCTGTAACTCCAAAAAGGTAACCTGTAAAAAAATTGAAACCGTCGCTTATGGAGATTTTTAAGTACTGAAGTTTTGCCCCATTCCATGAGTGTGCACAATTTTAAAGCGTGACATGTGAGGTATCTATTTACTAAATGAAAATCCACTTTGCACTGCAGAGCTTCAATCAGCAGAGCTTCCCCTCATTTCAGATCTACCCCTTAGATTTAGAGCGACTGCACTTCCAAGTGAACTTTCAGTGCACTTTCAAGTGCACTTGCAGTGCAAAGTGGATTTGCCTTTTGTAAATAACCCCCTATGTTTTTTTTTTATTATTCATAAAAATATTTTTTATCCAAAAAAATTGCGTTTGAAAAATTACGGCGCAAATACTGTGTGACTTAAAGCAGGATTCCACCCTAAAGTGGAACCTCCGCTGATCGGAACCCCCCTCCCCCCTCCGGTGTCACAATTGACACCTTTCAGGGGGGAGGGGGATGGAGATACCTGTCAAAGACAGGTATTTTCACCCACTTCCGGGCATAGACTCCCACGGGAGTCTACGCCATTTCCTGCCCTGCCGCGCTGTCTGCTGGGACACACACGGGTCCCAGTGACAGCGCGGAGATTTCCTATTGCGCGGCGCGGCTCGCGCATGCGCAGTAGGGAACCGGGAAGTGAAGCCGATTCGCTTCACTTCCTGATTCCCTCACCTAGAATTGCGGCGGCAGCAGCCGAGGCCCGAGCGGTCGATCGGCCTCGGCTGCCGGCATCGCTGGAACCCGGGACAGGTGAGTGTCCATTTATTAAAAGTCAGCAGCTGTAGTATTTATAGCTGCTGGCTTTTAATATTTTTTTTTTTGGCGGAATCCCTCTTTAACTACTTCCCACCCGGCCAATGTACATATATACGGCTGGGTGGGCACTCTCTTCTTCTGAGAGCGTCCTTCAGAGGGAGGGGGATCGCGCACGCGCGCCCGTGCCCGCGCAGAGGTGCGCTCGTGTCACCAGGACACGGCGCATCTCCGATCGGCAGCAGGGCTCTGTGATTGACCCTCCTGATCACATGATGGCCGTGTCCAATCACAGCCGTTATGTGATGCAAACACAGAGCCAGTTTCTAGGCAATCGGCTCTCCTGTCACACGGAAGTTGTCGGTGAGCAGAAGAGAACAGATTGCTGCAGCCGGCTGGTGATCAGTGAGTATGTGTTGTTTTTTTACAGCTTTTTACTCACTGATCACCAACCTAGTGTAAACACCCATGTCACCACACAGTGTAAACACACATGTCCCCACACAATGTCCCCAAAACACATGTCCCTAAATAATAAAAATACATGTCCCCCACATTTGTCCCACTAAAATCACACGTCCCAATGATTATCTGCACACATATGTCCGTGATCACCTGCGCACATCTGTACATGATCATTTGCATACATATGTCTGTGATCACACAAACCAATTATTATACACCTAAAGGAATTTTTTTTTACCAAAAACATGTAGCAGAATAATGGAAAATATGGATGTAGGGAGGGTGGGATAAAAATAAAGCTCTATTTGTGTGAACAAAATGATAAAAATTTCATTTGGGTAGAGTGTAGCATGACCGCGCAATTGTCATTGAAAGTGCGAGAATGCTGAAAGCTGAAAAATGGTCTGGGAAGGAAGGAAGAAAGTGGTTAAAAAGTTTACCACCATTTTATTCCTTAGGGTGTCTGATAAAAAATTATATATAATGTTTGGGGGTTCTAAGTAAAAAAAAAAGATTTTTACATGTTGGAGAGAAGTGTCAGAATTTGCACGGTATGGAGGTGGTTAAAAACAATGCTCATCAATTAACAGATGGTCATCAATATCGTCGAGATCATGCAGCTGGTGATCACTACAGCTCACTGTGCTCGCTCACCACATCACTTCCAGTCCACATCACTTCCGGTCTGTTATGGTGGCAGCACACAATTTGGTTTAATTATCAATAAAATGATCAATTTTATGTATACTCCTCCTGAGCATGGGATATTGGGTAAGGACAAATATTGTTGTAAATGTTCCTAACAGGGGCATGAATAGCAATAAAAAAAAAACAGCAAATAAAAGACAGCTCTTCTCCCCCCCCCAGTCTACCAGTCTACCCAAAACAAAAAAGAAAGATTTGTATTTAGTTATGCTTTAATTAGGGATACCCAAGTAAGGTCTGATGGAAAATATGGTGTTACAAAGTCCTTTTGGGTGTATTTCTTAGGGTCTGGCTTCTCTAATCTGAGACTACTCAGAAACGGGCTTTAGCGCTAATTTTTCAGTTCTATGGAGTTCAGGAGAAAAGTGGAAAGAGACCAATAGCTGGGAGATAACAAAGAGAAAGGAAAAGGGAATGAGAAAATATGACAAAGGGGCGAAAAACAGTCTTAGCGACATTTCATCACATGCGCTACAAATTTCAGAATATTTTAATCTAGGTGGTCTAGGGTCTTCCAACTAATTTAGAGCCTTAAGCCCTGTACACACATCAGAAAATTGTACAGAAAATACTGCTTTCAAATTGATCATATGATAATCGGATCGTTATTACAGAGCTTTCAAGAGCCGATCATGCAGGTCATCCGATATTATTCTATCGGACATGAATGAAAAATATTTCCGTACGATGCCAAATCGCACAATTTTCGTTTAATCAGTACAGCTGTTGTTCTAAAATGCAATACAAATGCATTACAACACATGACATCACTTCGTCGTATTAGAATTTTTCTTGACATTTTCGTAAACTCATCAGATTCGATCTGCGATTATCATGCAAAAAGAAAAAACAGACTATCATTCATCCGATAATCTTATCATGTGTACCGGGCATTAGTAATAGCCCTACACCTGTGTATGTACACTTCAACTTAAGTTAGTGAGTTCTTTAAACTGAGTTTAGAGAACAAAGTAACTAAGGAGACAGAGGGAAAAAAAGACCATCTGGTTTAATGGAAGACATAATGGAAAAAAAGCAATACTTTATATTTACCTGACTAAGAAAAAATATATTCCATAATTTTAGCCCTAACCATAAAAAAGAAAGAAGGAAATGTTTTACAAAATTAATATACTGTATGTTCCCTTTAAATGCTGAACAGTCTGAACAAGGACTAAAACATATGCCTGATTTTGAAAGCTAATACACAAAGTGCAATACTTGGTGGTAGTTGTGGTAATGGTCTGGCAACAATAATAGTGAAAGTAGGGGTGGGTGCTATGACATCTATTGTAAGATGTGAATGACCTGTTACTTTCATGCATGAAAACTTTAGTAGATTATTGAGTGAAAGGTAATATGTAGAGGCCTTCAAATGTTGTCAACGTTCTTGGGCTCTGAGATATCTTTTGATTTAATAAAAACTCAGTGGATGGATTCAGTCATATTCTTTTCAGATCGGTTTTCACTGTCACGTGGGACTTCCATCACTGGACAGATCACACCTCATATAGCAGTCTGCTATGGTATACAGCTGATAATGTATTGTCATACTAACACTGCCACTGTGAGACTGACCACCACGCTGTGTGTATGGCTGCCAACCAAGGCATGTTGCGGGTAATGCCCCAATATATTTACATATAGGCAATACATATTTATAATACATACGTTAGAAGGCTGGCCTCAGGCCAGCCTGTACTAGTAGGAGGAGTCTGAGGGGTATATATATCCCTCCTCCTCTATCTGAGCCGGTGTCTTGTCGAATACTGTCCCCCATCGGATAGTGTCCGACCTGTACTGCGATCGCACAGTATGGAGGACATAGTTGATGCCGAAGGTCTCTGAAGATGAATGGTGCCTGCGCACTTAATAGTATCTTCTGCCCTGAGTCCAGGTTCAAGCCCACCATCCAAGTGGACATAGAGTTAGAATAAAAATATGCTGAGCGAAGCGAGGCCATGCCCAAAGCGTGGCGACCGAAGTGAGCCCGAAAGGAGCCCTGTTACAAAGTGCTGTTTTACATCATCTATGTCCACTTGGATGGTGGGGCTTGAACCTGGCCTCAGGGCAGACGGTACTATTAAGTGCGCAGGCGCCATTCATCTTCAGAGACTTTCAGAGTTTCCTTCTCCTCCGTACTGTGCAAGCGTCAGTTATTTTTTAGGGATGCATGTCATTTTCGGATTGGGTGGCCGCGTCACTTCAGTTTTTTGTTGTGAGTGGCTGGTCGGCTGCAGGAGTCTTGTGGCGGTTCCCCTCCTGGTGCTGACACCGGGTTTCAAGGGGGGCCGCCTGCCACCCCACCTTCCACGCTGGTATATTTAACAGGGGGCCCGCATCTGATGCCAAGTATCTCGCTGGGCCAGAGGCGGGGGCCAGCCGCCGCTCACAGCATGCCTCCAGTGCTCGAGGATTTCAAGGGGGTTGTTAGTGGGCCCTCCCACTCGTCCGCTTACTCACGCCAGGCATCCATAGGGAGGCCCCCGCATCGCTCAGCTGTCTGTCCTGGTTGGTTCGGGTCGGGGGGTGCTGATAACTGGGTGTGCCGATAAACAGGGGGGACTGCTTGTGTGTCCCTCATAGCCACTGCCAGGGACCGCCCGTCCTCTGCATGCCTCCATTGCTCAGGGATTTCTATGTCTTTCAGTTGCTTCAAGGGCAAGTATGACAGGTACCTCTGGTAAAAGTCTCTTTTCAGCAGGGTAACTTGAGCACCTGAGTCAAGGATGGCTCTGCTGTAGATCCCTTCAACCAGAACAGGCACAATAGGTTGGGGACCTACCAACTGGGTAGGAAGTCTGTTAGAAAAATCTTTAACAGCAGATCGACATATTTGGATTTGTGCTCTCTTCAGCTTCTGACGCCGGGCACACCGCTTCCGTCGTCGGCTTAGAGACTGATAGGTATTTCCCGCTGAAACAGTATACACAGCAGGTGTTCTCCATGATTCCTCTTCGGACTCAGGGAAAGTTTCCCTTGAAGGCCTGGATCTTCTCCTCATCCTTGGGTCACTTCCTTGAGGTCTCCGCCAAACTTCTGTTTTCATTTGTGGACTAGGACATACATGCTGGTGGTGACCTATACCTCTGCAGTTTAAGCAGACGCCTTGACTCATCCTCTCCTTCATATGAGACACTTGCAACTTCAATGCGTCTATCTCAGTCCTTAGATTCAATGGTCCGGTCAACGTCTCAATCATCTTGGACATCTCTTTTTGTAGCTTGAGCACCAGCTCTTCCACCTCAGGATTGCTCCTCCTGCTTTGTTGGATGGGTGGGGACCAAGATATTGTGTCAGTGGTCCCTCTCAGTATCCTGGACTGACAATTCTCCTCCTGAGCCTCTTCAGGGAGCTCAACGGTCATACTCGCCTTCCTGTAAGCAAATTCTTCATACCACCACTGAAGTATGGCGGCACGGTCCATACTGGGGTCAAGGGGCGGGGCTTGCTTTCAGAGCAGACGATGCCCCCACATGTGGCACTGACTCCCGAAGGCTGGTTTGATTTGGGCCTGCACTCTGGTAATAACACACCACTAACTTGGCTCTCTATCCCCTTGACACAGCTGTGGTGCAATACAATACAGTACAATATAATACAATGCAAGGTACCTGTATTATAACCTCAGGATCCACTGGCTCCACCTGCTGGGAGAAAACAGTACGCCACACAACTGGATGCTTAAACAACAGTGTATTTTACTGCGAAAATATTCAGAGGTGATTACAGTAATTGCACTGTCATCCCAACAAGGACAACAGTACAATATCAAACAATATACATATAGATTAATACTCTGGAGCTCCCCTTACTTTTTTTAAGCTATGCGTGGGATCTCACTTAAAGTACTTGGTCTTTGGTCTTCTTGTCTTCGCTAACTAAAATAATTCCTTGTGATTTATAATCCACAGGTTAAAGTAGGTTAAGTTGAGGTAAAGGTGCTCCTGATATAACTTCGGTACTTATACTACAAGGCTTGGGATGTCAGAGTAGGTAGGCCTCAAGCCTGCTTAGTGTCAGTTGCTCTGCTCCTCCTCCGTGGAACTATAAATCCCAGTAAGGCCTGTGTATGAGTTTAACTACGTGTGAAAGTTAATAAACTGTGGGCCGTGACCCACTCACCAACTGGATCGGAGCCCCGTGTAGTAGCTTTGGTCTGGTGACTGCAGCTTGCTTCTCAGCTGGCCCTGTTGTTCTGTTCCGTTCCGCTGGGTGAGCCCGGTCCTACAAAGCTCAAGCGAGTGTCTCTGGATCTCTCCAATCTGGTCACTGTCTCTCTGGCACCGTCAGATCACTCGCACAAACAAGCAAGATTTGTGTTCCGCAAAGGCTGTGGGCCCTCTCTCTCTGGGAGGACCTTCACACAGATCCTCACAGGCTGGCCATGCGATCCCAAGAGAGCTAAAATGGCCGCTCTGGTTCCTTTTATGTCTTACCCAGTATGCGCTGCTGTAGAAAGTGTTCATGGGTAGGTCATAAAGCCTCCTGGGTAAAAGGGTCAACCTTCCGATCAAAACAACAGTCACTTTCTGTATAAGTCTTTTTGTGCTGTCTTCAAAACAATAAACATTCAAGTTCAGTACCAGTATTTGGCTGCTAGATGGTGCCAAATACAAAACCAAAGAAATGTCCATAGGCTTATGTTTATAGCCTGCAAACACACATTAATAAGCAAGGATGTCAGCTGTCAGCGCTACACATGTTTTCAGTCTTAGAGTGTTTTCAGTCTTAAGCGCGTTTTTCAGTCTTATCGTTATTTTCAGTTTCAGCGTGTTTCAGTCATAGCGTGTTTCAGTCTCAGCCTGTTTTCAGTCTCAGCGTATTTCCAGTGTCATGTAGTTAGTCACAACATGTTCAGTCATAGCTGTGGCAGTCACAACGTGTTTCTGTCGCAATGTGTTTTTATTCTTGGCGTGTTTCAGTTTTAGCGTGTTTCAGTCGCGCATGTTGAGTTAAAGCAGTGGCTGTCATTTGTGTTTCTGTCACAACGTGTTCTGTCATTGCGTGTCTTTTCCACAGCAGATGCTGTCACAGCATGTTCAGGCACAATGGTGCAGTCGCAGCATGTTCAGGCACAATGGTGCTGTCGCAGCGTATTCAGGCACAACGGTGCTGCCACAGCATGTTCAGGCACATCAATGCTGTTGCAGCGTGTTCAGTTCCTAGCTGTTCAGTTGCTAGCTATTCAGTTCCTAACGTGTTCTGTTTCTAACGTGTTCTGTTCCTAGCGTGTTCAGTTCCTAGCGTGTTCAGTCTCAGCAAGTGCCATCTCGGCGTGGTCAGTCAGCATATTCAGTCACAACAGTGCTCTCATAAGTGTGTCTTCTCATAGCGAGGGCAGTCCTGAGGTTTCAGTCATTGTGGATTCCTGTCATAGCATGTGTTCTGTCAGAACGGTCATGTCGTAGCTATGCAGTTTCAGTATACACCATAAGCCAATTCATCTTTGTTTGTTTCCATGTCATCATACCATTCGTTTATGTTTATGTGTACCTGGGTTTAGTTAGTTAGTACTCACATCTCAGGATCTGTCACATCTACAGATCCATACGGGTTGAGGTTTTGTTTTTTTAAATGATTGTTGACCACAATCTTCTCGCCCGTATACCATACGTCATATGATGCACGTTTCATTTCATTACACCAGTGATGGTGAACCTTGGCATCCCGGATGTTTTGGAACTACATTTCCCATGATGCTCATGCACTCTGCAGTGTAGTCGAGCATCATGGGAAATGTAGTTCCAAAACATCTGGGGTGCCAAGGTTCACCATCACTGCATTACACTTATATGACTACCCACCACGTCTGTGGGTACTTAGCCCTGAGTATTCAGTTTAATCACCTGTCTCTGCGCTGCAGGTTTCTCAGGCTCATTCACTACATACCGGGGGGGGGGGGGGCGGCAAGTTTCCGACATTGTTTTTCTTTTTGTTTGCACTTAGAGGGCGCCGTCTCTCTCTCTATTTCCATTTTTCTTTTTGTTTGACTGCCTTTTTCCTGTGGGAATTTTTTCAATCAAGGTACTTGTCTGTGGGTTTGTCGATTTAGCAATTTCCACAGATTTGGGGGGTTCATGGTTGTCCAGCTGATGCCACCATATGCTTTGAAGCTACCTCCATCAGACATCAGCCCACTGGTAGGGCAAGTCAATGGTGCAAGCCCTTCACCAGGCTCTCATTTGGATCTTGGGTACCTGCAGGGGGATCAGGGGTTAATTCTGTCAAGTGGTTGTCCTGTTGGTTGGAAACCCTGGTGACCACACTGGGATCTGCTGTTTCGCAGGGTGTGTGCTGAGCCAATGTCCCCTTGATGGGCCACAAGTGGTAGGTCCAGGCCATACCAACATTATTCTTGGTTTCACTCCCGGCACAATCTCTTGATTGCGGGGTTGCTTGGAGGAATGTTCAGGTACGTCAGACCATTCATCGTTGTCCGATCCCCAGCCATTCAGAAAGGGGGGCTTACAGTCTCTTTGGGTTTGCTGTGTCATGCCATGAGACTTATTGCCCAGGATGGAATCTGGCCCTCTTTTCCCCTGTTTCAAGTCTCTGACTCGGTTGTCAGGTCATGCATGGAAGCATGACCCGTTCAGTATCATGTGGGTCCAGTTACTGTGTGTCTGGTATGGTTTCCCCATGTTATGGATGCATAATGCCACACATTTTGGGCTTTATCCGCCAACACGATCATCCATATTTATCAGGTATCCAGCACTTTAGACCCCTGCAAACTCCTGGCAGTTCATCCATTTTTGCAGCTTACCCTCTCAAACTGCCCTATTCCTAGAATAGACTGACAGGCCTGGGGTTAGTGGGAATTTCATAGGGCTTCTCCAGTGAAGTTTGTTTTGATGTGTTCGCTCTTCTCTGCTATTTCGCAGGGGCCCCTTGGGTCAGCCCTCGCTCCCCTTCCCCCAGGTGTATCCTCTCACTCCAACAGTTCCTTCTCATGGCTGCGTTTCCGGGGATTTAGACTCAATCCAAACCATGTACGGATATTGATTTGGGTTCTGGGCAGTTACGCAGGTTCCAAACAGAGGGTCCATTCTTATCATAAATTCAGGGGACGCTGGTTTCCTCCTGTTATAGCTGATACATACTGGATCCATATACAGAAGACATCCGAGCGTGCGCTACTCCACTAGACAGATTGTTACCGACTCTTCATCAAGCTTTCTTATCACACCTACTTTGTGTCTTTTTGCCCTCTTTCTGGCTTACTGACCAGCTAGGCCACGGCACACCTCAGGTCTTGGTAGTTAGGGTATCACATTTACAGTGAAGAATCTGATTACAAGTTAGAAGGCTGGCCGCAGGCCAGCTTGTATTTGTGGGATGAGTAGGAATAGAAGAGGGCAATAGATCCATCCTCCTCTATCTGAGCCAGCGTCAGTTATTTTTCAGGGTGGGCAACCACCCGGTTCCCCCAATCTTCATGTACCCTTTTATACATAGTACCTTTTCATATTCATGCATTCCGGGTATGCCCTCTTTCAGGCTTACTGACCAGCAAATCCAAGGCACACCTCAGGCCTTGATAGTTAGGTTATCGCGTTTACAGCAAAGTCTCTGACTACATATATACTATGTATGACGCATAATTTTTCATCTGTTTTGTAATGATAAGAATCAGCCTCCCTGTGTGGTGCCATCATACCAAGTCACATATTCATATGAAGATTTTTTAGTCACTTTTATGGACTTCCTTTAGATATTAACTATATATTTATTTATTTTTTTTGACCATATTTTTTTCACTTTTATAGTAGCACTCTCCATATATCTTTTGGTATTGTATATTCCTTAGTTTTGCTTGATCTATGCAAGTTTGATCTATTTGCAGTATTTATCAATTTCTTGGTTTATATGCGATTTTATATGCGATTTATGCAAGTTTTTTGCAGTATTTAGCATTTTTTGTTTTATATGTGATTTATGGTAACACTGTTATATACATTATATGTTCACTAATTTGCATTTTTTAGAAGTTTTCCAACAACTTTCTTGAAATTTTTTTAGCGCTGCACTTTTTTCTACACATTTATATATATACCTTATATATGGGTTATAGTGTTCAGCTGCTTCATGCTGTTTTTTTATCAAGTGCGGATATTACCCTCTTTTTTAATATAATAATAACTGCTGATTTAAATGCATATGTAAATACAATGAGGGCAAGGAGCCACATGATTGTACACAGCTAATCACATAATACTGAGCATAGTCTGGTAAAACATCAAATAGATTAAGACACGGTATACACGGTATATACAGATCTACACGTTTTGTAGATTGATCTACTCTTCAGAAGCATGCATGTGGATTGAGTCTGAAATGTACTGATGAACTGAATTTCTATGAGGTCTGACCCTGTCAAGGAAGGTGGAGTTAAAATTATTAAGATAAAAATTAAGCTAGTATAAGCCTTTTGGCTTTTTGCTTTTTGCTCTTTCCTTCTCCTTTTAATATGTGGTGGATGGGGTGGGTTGGCCAATAGGAACGCAATTCATTTTTTTTGGTGAGTCCCATACAGAACATGAGGCCCAAAAAAACTTAAACTCCTCCATTTTTAGGTTTCTCCACTCGTAGGGACAGGCATAATAGGACGTTGAGTTACTCAAAATAAATTGTTGTGCATAAAGGTTGCACTAGGCCACAATTGATGCTAGCTGTCCTCTGTAAAAATGAAATAAAAAAAATTGATAGGGGGAAAATACTCTGTGTTCACCTGGACTCCTGGCTGGGCAGTGAAGGGGGAATGTTAGTTTCTCCTGAGTTAGGAGGAAGCCACAGAGGGTTCTGAAGAACATAGGGAAGGCTGGCATGGGTCCTAACCCTTTGGGGCTGAGGTGACACCACACTGGCACTTGGTCTTTCTTGCTGAGGTACTACAGTGCTGGTTGATGGCACTGAGGTGCTGGTGGATGCCACTGTCTCCTCACCAGAACGCTTCCTTAGTATGGCGGGCAAAATATCTTCCTCCTCTGAGTCTGTCAGTGTTCAACTACTTAGGACTGGCTCGTAACTTACATCAGACTCAGAATCTGAATTTGAAGAGGCATTTGAAGTAGAGAGCTCTCCATTGCTCTTATTGGCCACACTAACAATTTGAGACGCCTCCTTGGCAGAAAAGGATTTTTGTACATTATTGTTGGAGGTGATGAGACTGCACGGGTGTGTGCTAATCCTGCACTGATGGGAATTGATGAGCCTGCACAGATGTGTGCTAATAAGCCTGCACTGATAGACTGATGAGGTGGCACAGATGTGATAAGCCTGCACTGATGAGGCGGCATTAAAGAGCACAGATGTGCACTGATGAGGCAGCCCTGATTGATGGCACAGATGTGCACTGATGACGCAGTACAGATGGCCACTGATGCCACAGATGTGCACTGATGAGACGGCCCAGATGGCACTGATTGATGGCACAGATGTGAACTGATGAGGCAGCACAGATGGGCACTAATGAGGTGACACAGATGTGCACTGATTGATTGCACAGATGTGCACAGATAAGGCAGCTCAGATGGGCACTGCTTGATGGCACAGATGTGCACTGATGAGACGGCACAGATGGGCTTTGATCGATGGCACAGATGGGCCTCGATCGCCCCCCCTTTCCTGGCCGGCCGGGTAGCATGCTCGGACAAGGGTCTGATGTGGACCTGGGGGGGACCCCCACGCCGTTTTTTTTCGGCGTTGGGGTTCCCATGTAAGTCCATACCAGGTGACAGGGCCAGTAGCCCGTTCGGAAAGTCGGACGGACAGTCCGGCGGGAAGTCCGCCAGACTAAGTCCGCCGGATAGTCGGCTACGTGTGTACGTGGCATTAGCCATATTCTTAACACATTCTTTAACAGTAAAATAATGGCTAAACTCTTAACCCTTGTTCTTAATACTAAAACGTAACCCACAGGCTAACTTTACCACCTAACTTCCTCACAACACTTATTAAAACCCTAAAACTTTATCTAAAACGTAATAATCCCTAACCCAAACTTAATCAGGAAACTAAGGTCTGGTGCTAGTGATGCATGCTGTGATTTTCAATTCTACAGAGCTAGGGTGTGTGACTCTAAAGCCCCGTTTACATGGGTCAAATGTCGGGAGACAAAGACCAGTTAAAAAAAAAAATGTCCGACATTTGGCTTGTGTGTATGCTACCCTGTCTGACAGAAGCCGGCCATTTGGCCCTCTTCTGTTGGATGAGCATGCTGGAAAACCAGCAGCCGACCGACTCCCGATCAGCGCTCTCCACCAATGACGGAGAGTGCTGATGGGAGTGTTCTGGCGGGAGGGCTGTCCCCCTATCAGAACACAACAGCTCAGCAGGGGAGATCGGTATACTACTGTAACTTAGTAAGTGCAGTGGCTCCGACTGGAGCTGCCACTTTTTTTTCCGTTCAACCCATTGGGTTGAATGAAAGGAAACTCATAGTGTGTACCAGGCTTAAGAGCTGTTATAACTACTTATCAGAAGACACTAACTAGGAACAATGAATTAGTAAAATGACCAGTCAAAAACTGGCAGCAAATAACAGTGTCCTCTGCAGTCAATGAAAATGATGAGCTTCAGACTGTATCTACACTGTTCCTCAAATATACAGAATCCACCTTGGCTACATACTCAAATATTTGTGTCTACTCCCTACAGAATCTAGAAATGAGAAGAGCAAGCAGACTATTGTGGCATTGCATACAAATGTCAGAAAAATTAAACTGTTTAAGATTTTGAAACCTTGCAGGCATGCTGCCCTTGCCTTCCTCCAGCTAAGCTGTAGTTTTAGTTACCTACACTGCACACACAGAAAAAAAGATTGATGAAGCACCTCATACCTCAGCAGTATGCTAGAATAGGGTACATGTCACTTTCTCTTGGACCCTTACGACCCTTCCCAATTGCTGAATGGTGTTATATGGCTGAATGTGCTCCTCCATTTTCCAAACCACACATGCTCTTACACTCTTCTATCAAACAACATCTGGAGCTCCATTCCATTTTTGCGATGTGCGGTTAACTAATTACCCAGCACAAAAACAGAATAATTCCCATACACAATCAATGTACAGTGTTTTAAAGAAAAAAGTATTTGAGGGAAGACTGGAGACTGCAATTGCTGACCTCTTCTTCTGTAAAAGTATGTTGTCATGCTTAAGCTGGCCATAATCTGTTAGATTCCTTTTGCTCAGCCTGCAGGCTGACGTTTTATATAATCAAAAACAAATTTATCATCTGTTCTCAGACACTTAAATTAGGATAGAAGCATCCGGCATAAATTTGTAGATCACAAATCACTAATCCTCATTTGACCTGAAGCAATGGGTACATGCTTCTACTCACGCAACATCCTTGACCTTGTATTCTCCTACCTATGCACTTTGTGCAACCTCTCCAACAATCCCTTTCCTCTCTCTGATCACCACCTTATTAGTTTTGCTTTCTCCCTGTTTTCCACCACCTCTCTCTCCAACCACCTAACAATTACCCATAAAAACTTTCAGCACTTCAACCCTTCTCTTCTCTATTCTGCTACTGACCACCTCCATGACAAAATCTCACCCTGTCTTGCCTCACTCTAGCCACTCCTGTCTACAATAGATCCCTGTCCTCCACCCTGGAGGAGATCACCCCCCCCCCCTTTACTACACATAGAATCAGGCCCCAAACCCTACAATCCTGGCAAACAGATGACACCAGAAGTCTCAAAAAACATAGCTGCGCTCTTGAGCGTCTGTCTCACAAAGACTTCAACCATTATAATTCTGCCCTCCAAAAATACAATTCTTGTTTTCACACTGCCAAGCAGACCTATTTTATCACTCTCATTAATACCTTCTAATCCAGTCCATATCATCTCTTCTCGACCATTAACGCTCTACTTTGTCCTCCTCTGCCTCTACCCACTAACTCACTCACTGCCCAGGAGATCGCCAATCACTTCAAAAATAAGATTGATACAATTTGTGATGACATCTCCATTCTACAGGTATCCTCCCCACTTAACACCCTATGTCCACAGGTATACTCAACCCTTCCCTTATTCAACCCTGCTACTATAGACAAACCTATTTCTAATGCCCACCTAACCACCTGTGCCCTATTCCCTCTCAAATGCTGTGGTCAACCTCTGGCTCTATCCTACATTCTCTAACTCACATCTTAAATTGCTCCCTTACTTCTGGCATCTTCCCCAAATCTCTAAAACCTACACTTACCACCATACCTAAAGAGCTTTCCTTGGACCCCACCAATCTTAAAAACCTACGACCCCATCTCCTTTTCCTCCACCTCCTTGAATGCCTGGTATACAACCAACTGAGTGATCACCTCATTAAGAATAACCTAGTTGAAACCCTTCAGTTTCACCCTCAGCACTCCTAAAAACTGCTCTCCTAAAACTCACAAACAATTTACTAACAGCAAAAACCAATGGACACTATTCTGTATTCCTACTTCTGGGCCCTTTGGCTGCCTTTGATATGGTTGCCCACCCCCTCCTCAAAAAAAAACATTGGTCTCCATGACTATTCTTTGGTTTTCATCCTACCTATCCCATAGCACCTTCAGTGTCACCTATAATTCTACTTCCTCCTCTCTTCTCTTCCTTTCTCAGTAGGGGTCCCCCAAGGTTCTGTTCTTGGACCTCTCCTATTTTTAATCTACACCATCTCCCTTGGTCAGCTGATAGCCACCCATGGCTTTCAAAATCATTTCTATGCTGATGACACCAAAATCTATCTCTCTACCCCTCAGCTCACAACATCAGTCTCCTCACGCATCACTAATTTACCAACGGACATATCAGTCCGGATGTCACACCACTTCCTCAAACTCAACCTGTCCAAAACAGAGCTCATAATATTTCCTCCCCCATGTTCTCCTTCATCTGACTTCTCTGTCATGATCAATGGCATCAACCCATCCCACATGCCAGAGTGCCAGAGTGCTAAGTGTAAATCTGGAATCCTTTCATCCATACATCCAATCACTTTCCAAAGCTTACCGCCTAAACCTCTGAAACATCTCCAAAATATGCCCCTTCCTAACCAATGACACCACGAAGCTCCTAATCCACTCCCTTGTCATCTCTCTACTCAACTATTGAAACTCCCCCAACCCCCTGGCTTACCTATACGTAGGCTCCCCTTCAGTCCATCATGAACTGCTGCCAGACTCCTTCACCTTACAAATCACACAGCATCTGTCACCCCTCTCTACCAAGCCCTCCATTGTCTGCCACTCAACTATTTTGAAATTAAATTCAAAATGCTAAAAGCCATCCCCTACTTAGCTTCCAGCTACCTCACTAACCTAGTCTCAAAATACCAACCAAATCATTGTCTAGGTTCCTCCCAAGACCTCATGCTATCTAGTTCCCTTGTCACCTCCTCCCATGCTCACCTCCAGGACTTCTTCCGAGCCTCTCCCATCCTTTGGAATTCCCTGCCTCCACCTAACAACTGTACTTTTATTTTCTCCATTAGCTCATCCCCCACAGTTATTAACTTTTGTATCACTTGACCCTCCCTTTTAGATTGTAAGCTCTAACAAGCAGGGCCCTCTGATTCCTCCTATATTGAATTGCATTGTAACTGTACTGTTTGCCCTCATGTTGTAAAGTGCTGTGCAAACTGTTAGAGCTATATAAATCCTGTATAATAATAATAATAAAAAAACCAATGCAGCGCTTAAACATAAAGATAAAAAAAAGTCCAAAAAGTCCAAAAGAGGCACTTCTGATGATGCCAATTTATGATGAAATGTGTCAAACAATACTATGAACTTAAGACGTCACCACACCAGACCCCACAGCCATTTTGTAGGATTCTTACTTATGCATTTGTTTTTAGAAGTGCAATTGTTACATGTATTGGGTTTTACACTTTTCTGCACTATGGCGAATTGTTTTACATTGTTATGAAGTTTGATCAGGTCCATATTGAGACCTGTGTTTGAGGCTTATGTGGTTAACTGGAAGGAGCTTTTAAAGGCACCACATACCATGGATCCTGGAGTCCTGCATCTCTAGCCATTCTTTTGGAGTCTGAGATGAGAGGGGGGGCTCTTAAGTGTGACAACTAAAAGGTGCTTTTTGATCACTCTTTATTGAGGGTCATGGCAGTCTGGTAAGCAGATTGGTATTATTACAGTGGTGTGAAGTGAATTTTTCAAGACACTGGAGGCGGTGTTGGGATCTTTCCTTTGGAGCTCTGACACTTTATGGACTATTTTTGAAGTATAATAGTTTTATATACTCTGGAATTAAACACAATTTATAATTGCCTATAGTTTGTGCTCAACACTGTTATATAAAGGAAGAATATTTCCCACTTGCTATTAGTGTTTGCAATATGAGACTCAGATTGCACCCACTAACGTGGCATTGCTTTCCAATATGCATGAAACAGATGAAACATCTAATTTGCAAACATTTCTTTTTATCCCCAGATGTGACTGTTGTTCTCTATGAGGATGAAACATTATCCTGTTTTCTTTTTCAAACCAAAACTTTCAAGTCTTTTGTCACTTTGTGTGGTCATAGAAAAATGTATGGCATTAAGTTTGGAAAAACAATTTTATTGAACGTTTTTGTTCAAAGTATGTTAGAACTCTGCACTTGCAAAGAATTGTAAAGTTATAAACAGATTTGCAGTGTAGAACCAAAGCTAAGGCTAATATATAGAAATTTGTGAAATTCTGCCCCTCTAATATGCACTTGTTGGGGGGGGCTGGTTGTTTGTGAGCTGGGTAACTATGATACTTGTGCAGCTCATGGTTCACTATCATGACATAAAGATGCATTGCAGAATTGCATTTCTTGCAAGAGGGAAACAGAAAAGGGAAAACAAATAGTACTGTTTTTTTTTTTTTTAGATTTTGTTTTCTATAGATTAAAGTTACCAATTTTTTAAATGAATTCCCATGCCCATTTGTAACCACACCCACATAATCACATCCCAATTTTAAGCATGCCCTGAAACTATTTGTCACAGACTTTTGTCACAAAAGGCACAAATTAAAGTTATAAAGATAAAATGCCTGGGGAACAGTGGTATAGCATTAATGCGTGTAGTGTGTGCATCGCACATGGGCCCCAAGGGGTATGGAGCCCACTGTGCACTCACCTACTGCTCACAATAGCAGCGATGCCTTGTGGCCACATGGTCGATCCACAACATGTCATAGGTTAAAGCACTAGCAGAGGCAGAAGAGCAGCCCACTAGCCCTACCTCTCTCCTCTCCTAGTGGTGGCTGCAGCTGTGCCCGCTGGTCCTGCCCTTTGCCAAGCCTATTCTCACCCTCAGTTTGCAATATCAGTGTGTTGCTAGCTGAGCAATACAATTCTTCACTGGCCACCAATTTGTGTGTAGGAAGATATCAATGCAGAAGGTAAAGGTTAAATAACACTGTCACTGAAAACCAATATGAGAGGGAAGGGGTTAAAAAAACACTGTTTTTGGCCATTAATGCAGGAGAAAGAGCTTAATTACCACAGACCACTAATGCAGGGGAAAAGGGTTAAATAACAATGACACTGACCAGCAATGCTGGAAGGAGTTTAAGGGGGTTAACAGCATTGCCACTGACTACCAATGAAGAGTTTTAAGAAACATAACACTGAACACCAATGCAAGTATTAATGTTGTGGTAGATGATTCATGTGGGGGGGTTGTTACTGCATACTGGGAGTGGGAGCAGGGCCAGGACAGAGAGGGCAGAAGGGGCATCTGCTCCAGGTGAGGTCTGTGCTTAGGGGGGCACATTGGAAGCTCCCATCTCTCTGCCTCTCACTGACAGCAGTAACTGTAGTGTCACCCCTTCATCAGGGCTTTTTTCCATCTGGAGTGTGGCAGTACTATGTACCACACCTTCAGCACTAGCCCTGAGCTTCCCACTGGCCTATGTCACTTGTAAACACAGAAGCAGCTTCCTGCACTTATTCTGTGTTTACATATGACAGGGTGCCTCAGTTCAAGAGAAGCAGCTGCCAGTAGGCTAAGCATGGAGCGCTCTGCAGTAGCGCTATACTTTGGGGAGAGTTGAGCAGGAGGTGGGGGAGCTCTGTGTACTGGGGGGCTAGGAGGTGGAGGGAGCTCTGTGTGTTGGGAGGAAGCTAAGGTGTGTGGGGAGCTCTGTACTGATGAAGAGGAGGGTGAATCTCTGTTCTGAGAGATCTAGGGTTTGGGGGAGCTCTGTAATGGAGGGGAGAGATTTGTGTACTGAGAGTGGGAGGAAAGGGGGAGCTCTGTGAACTGGGAGAGCTAGAGGATGGTAGGAGGATGGGAGGAGGGAGCTATGTGTACTGAATGGATAGGAGCAGGGGTGCTCTATTCTGGGGGTACAAGAGGGTGGGGGAAGCACTGTAGTAGGGGGTAGGTGGAGGGGGCTCTGTGTCCTGTGGAGGCTAGAGGGTTGGGGGAGCTCTCAGTATGGGGGGTGGAAGGAGGAGGAAGCTTTGTTCTGGGGGGGCTATGGGGTGGGGGGAGCACTGTACTGGAGGGGTGGGAGGAGGGGGGAGCTCTGTACTGGGGGAGAGCATGGGGGGCATTGTGGTTCTTAGGGACTAGGTGAAAGTCCCAGTCTAGGAGAGGGGGTGCCTAGAGGCCTGGACTGGGAGAGGGGGTGCCTGGAGGTCTTGACTAGATGAGGGAGTACCTGGAGGCCTCAGACTAGGAGAGGGGGCTTGGAGGCCCTGGCCCAGGAGAAGGAGTGCCTAAAGGCCCACAGCCCTGGCCCTGGGAAATGAGGACAAAGGGTAACCATACTATATATTAGTCATGTGAATTTAAAGCCGTGGAAATTTTATATAGTAGGAAAGTTTCTTGATTTAATTAGCTTTGACAGCATGGAGGCAGAATCTTGGGAATTATTCATAAATAATACATTAATACAATAGTCAACGGGTGCAGCTTTTCTATTTAATGTTTTTAAAACTAACATGATGTTTTTTAAAATGAATATATCTGCACCCTAATAAACAAGTAAATTCCTTTACCAGCTCATCATAAGTGGAGAACAACCCTCCTAGATCCTTCACTGGTACTACCCATTCTGAGTCTGTAGCTGTGCAAGAATACAGTGGCTATCAGTGCTAGGCTGTTGTTATGAAATTTAAACCCCCATCCAGTAAGGTCATACAGGCTTATATCAACATCATGATGAATGTGACCTTTATTATCCCGCTGAGTTATAGTTTTTGCTGAGATCTTTAGCATTTAACACTTTCAGGTGTTTCAGATGCCTGTGTCTCCCCACTGACTGTTCTGGTTGTCCCCATGCCTAAGTCATTATCACTTTCCTTGCAGCCTTTTGTATTCCCCTCAGTGGCCACAATACTAGTGGCATACAGCAACTAGTTGGGAGACACAGGCAACTGCAGACAGCCAACACATCCAGGAATGTTTGGTATTGAAGATTAAATTTTCTACTTCAGCAGTTGGAAGAATGAGGATGTTATCTGATGACTTCAGCAAAGGGTAAGGTCAGCAGAAACACTAATGGTGACCATTATACATCTTTTTGCAAAAGTAGTCATCTCTGGATGGATTGGATTGGAAAAGGATCCACTTACAGCCCATTTTCTATAGAAATACCAACCTATACATTTGCTATGCTAGGCTGGTATCATTTAGGGAAGCACACACCTTTTTTTATTTTTTAAATGCAAGCTGTTTATAGAAAGGATGCCAGTTGAATAAAAGCCAGTGGATAAAAGCTAGGAGGGTCCACCTCAAATCAGGCTTAATTTGTCTGTGTTGGGTGCAACGTTGCCAGATCAGGGTGAAATCAAAAATGTAAGTTAAAAAAAAATGCTGTTCTGATGCAATAAAATTCAATAATGAAATTATCCTCTATTTATTTTTAAGTCATACAGTAAAACAGATATTTTTGTGAGCAAGTCTTAACATAAAAAAACAATGTCTAAACTGGTATATGTATAAGACACGTGGAATATGAGATATTAATCAAGGAAACCCACAAACCGCCCATTTTACACAATTAGAAGAACAGATCTAGCTCCTGGGCACACTAGAAAAATAGTATGTAGGAAGAATGTAATTTCTCACGCTGGATATTGCTACTGTTTTTGTAGATGTCTGCTAAATAATTTTATATACCATAATGTAAAAAAGGAGAGCAGCATTAGACTTGGAGTCAGAAATGACATATTAACAATAAAACAATAACAATAAACAATAGAGCTCAAAAAATCTGCAGCTGTTTCTGATAAGTGTATTCTGACTGTCCCGGGCTGGCGGTGAGTTTCTCCATCCACCTCCGATATCTTAAGCAATTTTGTTACCTAACCACATTATTGGTTATATTGAAAGTGGGAGTAATGTTATGTAAATGGTTGTCAGGATCTTGACGTGCTTGGTTCAGCAGAGGAGGATGACCAAAGGAAGAAGGATTTGACCAATTTAGTGGGGTTCCACCGGAAGGAGGACAGACAATCGTGGTAGGTAGCAGAGGAGTAGGGGGAACAAAGAATAGGAGGGTGGGTGATTGTGAGAAGGGGCAGAGGTGGGTAGAGGCCAAACTAGAATGAGAAGCATATGTGATCATGGCAGAAGGCAGATAATGGGAAGGAGCCAAAAGAGACATGTGGATGATGTGGGCGATTGTGAAAGGGAGCAGAGAAGGAGAGGGAGCCAAAGGAGAAGATGGGATAGTGAATCTGGTGATAAGCACTGTCAGTTGGGGAATTTTTTATAGCCAGCGATAAGCTGTCATGTAAAATTGATTCAGGTGGCTTTAGCTTCCCAGTCACTTTTACAGCACTGAGAATAATCCTCCCCCTTCCTGCTGCTCCGTGTGGGACCACGGTAAATGGTCAGGATGGATTCCCACTGAGGAGATGAAGGAACGTTTATTCCCGATCTCCTCTGTCACAAATTAAGCCAGAAGCGATGAGGATTTATTACACGGTACAAAAGGTAAACCGCGCTACTCAAACAACAAAAAAAAAAAAAAGCAACCTATAAGCAGCAACCCTAATCGTAATACTCCGATATCGAACTAAATAGGTGAACAAAATGAGCTGCGCTAAAAACAATGAAACTAGAAAATAATCAAACACCAAAAAACCTAATCAACCTATACCAATAGACGTAAAAACAATATTAAATTGACAGAAAAATGTGATTAGTGAATAGTATACATGAATACTAACGTATCGTCATAAAGTGAATAAAGTGTATACTAGACCTAAAATGACATTGATGTGAATATTACAAAGAAAACCCCCACAATAATTAATGTAGATTGACACAAAAAAGGGTTATAATGTGTGCTAGATTTAAACGAATAGTATTAACTAAAATAATATTCAAAAAACCATAAAAAGTTCATATGTGATGAAAAAAATATTTTTATATAGTCCCAAGATTAATATTGGTTCTTCAAACTTGACATAAAGGTGCAAAAATATCCACAAATGCGTGTATATAAAAACAAAAAAATTTTTTTCAAAACAATCCTCCACCAGTGAGAAGAGGGGCCGCTTACCAGAGCTTTAGATCCCAGTGTTAGTGAGATCAGTAAGGCAACAGCACAGAGGTTTCTGGGTGAACCGTCACAGGCATCCCACCATCTCCATCTCCAATATGAAGCCTCCAATCGAGAAACGAAGGTGTCGTAGATTGCTGACACCACGCTGTCTCTATCTCCAATACGAAGCCTCCAGTCCGGGAACGAAGGTATCGTGGATCATATAAAAAATCAAAGACACTCGCATAGCGTAAAACCACTTGGTTTAATAAAGTAAAGTTTAAAAGATTTACACTCACATGCGTAAAGAAAAAACGATCATATAAAAACGAGCCGGCCGGACTCGTGTGCCGCCCGCACTTCCTGGTTGGGCGTAGAACGCGGAGACGTCAGAACGCCTATCTCCCTACGCGCGTTTCGTCACGAACGGACGTGTTCACGGGATGCGGGACGGCGTTCTGACGCACCGCCTATATACAAATTCTTAAACGGACAGCCTCGGTCTGAGCTCCATGCTGTCCTCTCAATCCACCATGTTGGGTGAGGGAAAGAGGACTGGAATGCCCATATTAACCCCCAGTCCGCCATTTTACATAAGAAAAAAAGGGGTAAAGATTTTTGCCCTACCATTACGCAGAGGCAAACCCATAATAATAACCCTCCCGATTCTTTTAGGAACCATAAATTAAAAATACAAAATTGTTATAGAAGTACATAAAAAGAAATTAAAAAAATTTCTTTCAAATATCAATTGAAAAATATATTTATCAAAAGGTATCCAATAAAATAATAAAACAATATTAAACACAAACAAAACAATCCAAACGGATAAACAAGACAGCTTCTGTAGTAAAGATATATACTGTCTCGTATGTCCAGATACTAATACGTTCTTAATTGAAAGAATTATATACCAGTGGAAATTGGAAACTTTTTATAGTAGTAAAACCACTGATATGGCGTGTCAAAAAATGATAAGGGCAAAAAAACCTCATTGGGGACTCATGGAACTCACACCAAGTTTACAGTTGAAAAAGCAGCAACTACCACAGGAAGCTTAAGCTATGTAAATTATTCCAACCAATCATATACTATTCAAGAATTGTCAATAAACGCATTTACGTCTACTTCAATATTAAGACCATGAGGAACATAACTTTTTAATCTGTGTATCCACATCATTTCAAGCTTGGAAATGCTTCTTACCAAATGGGTTCCCCTCCAATGGGGGTTGAACTTGTCAATTCCCATAAATATTGTGTTGGTAGGGTCTCTATTGTGTGCCAGCAGGTAGTGTTTGGAGACCGAATGCTGGGTATATCCTCTACGAATATTCCCAATATGCTCATTCAAACGTACATGTAAAGCACGTTTGGTCCGCCCTACATACTGGAGGCCACAAGGGCACTCCAGCATGTAGACCACTGCCTCTGAACAGCAGGTAATAAAGGGTTCTATGGTATAAGACCTAGATGTGACCGTAGATCTAAAGGTAGTACTTCTCCTAGACCGACAGCCATTTAAGCTACATACCGTGCACTTCCTGCATTGATAGTACCCAGTAAGGTTCGAGAAAAAATGCGGACGATTCGTGGGTGGATCCAAAACATTAGGGGCCACCCTATCCCTCAGAGATGTTACGCCTCTATAAACTACTTGGGGTCTGTCAGGCAAAATGGTTCCCAATACCGAGTCGTTCCTAAGTACATGCCAATGTTTTTTAAGTATATGTTTGATCGTAGTGTGTTGGCAGGAATAATTGGTGATGAAGGGGTAACGAAAATTGTTTTGACGGTCTCCTTCTCGTTCCTTTAGTAAATCGGATCTTTCTACTTGACTAATCTCATCTATCAGACGTGTCAAGGGTTCAGGTGGATAACCTTTATCAATGAACCTCTGAGTGAGAACGCGGGCCTGTTGTATAAAAACATCCTGTTCTGTACAGTTACGTCTCAATCTTAAGAGCTGACTTCTAGGTACTGATTTGAGCCAAGATGGATGATGGCAACTAGTAGTAGGTATAAAGGAGTTCCTATCGGTGGTTTTAAAGAAAGTTGATGTAATAAAACGTTCTCCTTTAATAGTGATAGTAAGGTCTAAAAAATTTATTTTAGTAAGACTGGCTTCATAAGTGAGGTGTATACCCCTGGTGTTGGCGTTAAGCTCACTCATAAACAAGGAGAGATCCGATTCACTCCCATCCCATAGGAGGAGGATGTCGTCTATGTACCTGGCCCAAAAGGTCAGCTGTGGCCTGACACGGGCATAGACGACATCCTCCTCCCATTTCCCCATAAACAAATTCGCCAAACTAGGGGCATATTTGGCCCCCATTGCGACCCCTTTAATCTGGCGAAAAAAATCCCCTCCAAACCAAAAAAAGTTATGCGTAGCCGCATAGTCTAAAAGTTTCATAATAAAGATTATTTGTTCTGAGGGGAGGTCAGAAAACCTTTCTAGGGAATCTGAAACGGCCTCTAGGCCCATATTTTGGGGTATGCTTGTATAAAGTGACGCAACATCTGCAGTCACCAGCAGAGTCCCTGGTTTAGGATGGTATCCCTCGAGAAGGTTAATTATATGCCTAGTGTCTTTAATAAATGATGGCATTCGACGCACTAGAGGTTGTAAAAAGAAATCTATATACCTGCCCACCCGGGAAGTGATGGAATCGATCCCACTAATAATGGGTCGTCCCGGGGGGCAGGTTAGACTCTTATGGACCTTAGGTAGGTAGTAGATTACAGGGATTCTAGGAGTTTTTGGGACAAGAAAGGCCTTTTCTTTCTTATTTAAGATTCCCTGATCGAATCCCTCGGCAACAAGGGACTCCAAAGTTCTTTTGTATTGTACATTTGGATTAGAGGGTAGGGAGATGTAAGTAGCCCTATCTCCCAAAATCAGATTCATCTCGCCTATATAGTCATCCTTATTAAGGATGACTATGCCCCCCCCTTTGTCCGCTGGGCGGATGACCACATTTTTATTGTTGCAAAGGGATTCAATGCCAGCATCAATCACCTCTTTATTTCTAACTTTTTTTATACGCAATTCTTCAAGGTCTTTGAGGGCCAGATCGCGAAAGACTTTTAAAGAGGGACACAAATGCCCAGGTGGGTTGAAAAGTGATGGATTAGAAAGCCCCGAGTGACAATAGTCGCCAGAGGTATCTCTAAGAAAGTTGGTAGGATTTGAAGCTACATATCTTTGAATATTGAGTTTTCTAACATACCTATGAATATCCATGTATGTTTGAAACTTGTTCATGTTTTTGGCTGGGGCAAACTTGAGGCCCTTATCCAGGACACTCAGTTCACAATTACTAAGAGTGGCCGAGCTAAGGTTAAAAATACCTGCACCAGTTATGTTCTTGGTCTTCTTGGCCCTCAAAGACCTTGAAGAATTGCGTATAAAAAAAGTTAGAAATAAAGAGGTGATTGATGCTGGCATTGAATCCCTTTGCAACAATAAAAATGTGGTCATCCGCCCAGCGGACAAAGGGGGGGGCATAGTCATCCTTAATAAGGATGACTATATAGGCGAGATGAATCTGATTTTGGGAGATAGGGCTACTTACATCTCCCTACCCTCTAATCCAAATGTACAATACAAAAGAACTTTGGAGTCCCTTGTTGCCGAGGGATTCGATCAGGGAATCTTAAATAAGAAAGAAAAGGCCTTTCTTGTCCCAAAAACTCCTAGAATCCCTGTAATCTACTACCTACCTAAGGTCCATAAGAGTCTAACCTGCCCCCCGGGACGACCCATTATTAGTGGGATCGATTCCATCACTTCCCGGGTGGGCAGGTATATAGATTTCTTTTTACAACCTCTAGTGCGTCGAATGCCATCATTTATTAAAGACACTAGGCATATAATTAACCTTCTCGAGGGATACCATCCTAAACCAGGGACTCTGCTGGTGACTGCAGATGTTGCGTCACTTTATACAAGCATACCCCAAAATATGGGCCTAGAGGCCGTTTCAGATTCCCTAGAAAGGTTTTCTGACCTCCCCTCAGAACAAATAATCTTTATTATGAAACTTTTAGACTATGCGGCTACGCATAACTTTTTTTGGTTTGGAGGGGATTTTTTTCGCCAGATTAAAGGGGTCGCAATGGGGGCCAAATATGCCCCTAGTTTGGCGAATTTGTTTATGGGGAAATGGGAGGAGGATGTCGTCTATGCCCGTGTCAGGCCACAGCTGACCTTTTGGGCCAGGTACATAGACGACATCCTCCTCCTATGGGATGGGAGTGAATCGGATCTCTCCTTGTTTATGAGTGAGCTTAACGCCAACACCAGGGGTATACACCTCACTTATGAAGCCAGTCTTACTAAAATAAATTTTTTAGACCTTACTATCACTATTAAAGGAGAACGTTTTATTACATCAACTTTCTTTAAAACCACCGATAGGAACTCCTTTATACCTACTACTAGTTGCCATCATCCATCTTGGCTCAAATCAGTACCTAGAAGTCAGCTCTTAAGATTGAGACGTAACTGTACAGAACAGGATGTTTTTATACAACAGGCCCGCGTTCTCACTCAGAGGTTCATTGATAAAGGTTATCCACCTGAACCCTTGACACGTCTGATAGATGAGATTAGTCAAGTAGAAAGATCCGATTTACTAAAGGAACGAGAAGGAGACCGTCAAAACAATTTTCGTTACCCCTTCATCACCAATTATTCCTGCCAACACACTACGATCAAACATATACTTAAAAAACATTGGCATGTACTTAGGAACGACTCGGTATTGGGAACCATTTTGCCTGACAGACCCCAAGTAGTTTATAGAGGCGTAACATCTCTGAGGGATAGGGTGGCCCCTAATGTTTTGGATCCACCCACGAATCGTCCGCATTTTTTCTCGAACCTTACTGGGTACTATCAATGCAGGAAGTGCACGGTATGTAGCTTAAATGGCTGTCGGTCTAGGAGAAGTACTACCTTTAGATCTACGGTCACATCTAGGTCTTATACCATAGAACCCTTTATTACCTGCTGTTCAGAGGCAGTGGTCTACATGCTGGAGTGCCCTTGTGGCCTCCAGTATGTAGGGCGGACCAAACGTGCTTTACATGTACGTTTGAATGAGCATATTGGGAATATTCGTAGAGGATATACCCAGCATTCGGTCTCCAAACACTACCTGCTGGCACACAATAGAGACCCTACCAACACAATATTTATGGGAATTGACAAGTTCAACCCCCATTGGAGGGGAACCCATTTGGTAAGAAGCATTTCCAAGCTTGAAATGATGTGGATACACAGATTAAAAAGTTATGTTCCTCATGGTCTTAATATTGAAGTAGACGTAAATGCGTTTATTGACAATTCTTGAATAGTATATGATTGGTTGGAATAATTTACATAGCTTAAGCTTCCTGTGGTAGTTGCTGCTTTTTCAACTGTAAACTTGGTGTGAGTTCCATGAGTCCCCAATGAGGTTTTTTTGCCCTTATCATTTTTTGACACGCCATATCAGTGGTTTTACTACTATAAAAAGTTTCCAATTTCCACTGGTATATAATTCTTTCAATTAAGAACGTATTAGTATCTGGACATACGAGACAGTATATATCTTTACTACAGAAGCTGTCTTGTTTATCCGTTTGGATTGTTTTGTTTGTGTTTAATATTGTTTTATTATTTTATTGGATACCTTTTGATAAATATATTTTTCAATTGATATTTGAAAGAAATTTTTTTAATTTCTTTTTATGTACTTCTATAACAATTTGGTATTTTTAATTTATGGTTCCTAAAAGAATCGGGAGGGTTATTATTATGGGTTTGCCTCTGCGTAATGGTAGGGCAAAAATCTTTACCCCTTTTTTTCTTATGTAAAATGGCGGACTGGGGGTTAATATGGGCATTCCAGTCCTCTTTCCCTCACCCAACATGGTGGATTGAGAGGACAGCATGGAGCTCAGACCGAGGCTGTCCGTTTAAGAATTTGTATATAGGCGGTGCGTCAGAACGCCGTCCCGCATCCCGTGAACACGTCCGTTCGTGACGAAACGAGCGTAGGGAGATAGGCGTTCTGACGTCTCCGCGTTCTACGCCCAACCAGGAAGTGCGGGCGGCACACGAGTCCGGCCGGCTCGTTTTTATATGATCGTTTTTTCTTTACGCATGTGAGTGTAAATCTTTTAAACTTTACTTTATTAAACCAAGTGGTTTTACGCTATGCGAGTGTCTTTGATTTTTTATATGATCCACGATACCTTCGTTCCCGGACTGGAGGCTTCGTATTGGAGATAGAGACAGCGTGGTGTCAGCAATCTACGACACCTTCGTTTCTCGATTGGAGGCTTCATATTGGAGATGGAGATGGTGGGATGCCTGTGACGGTTCACCCAGAAACCTCTGTGCTGTTGCCTTACTGATCTCACTAACACTGGGATCTAAAGCTCTGGTAAGCGGCCCCTCTTCTCACTGGTGGAGGATTGTTTTGAAAAAAATTTTTTTGTTTTTATATACACGCATTTGTGGATATTTTTGCACCTTTATGTCAAGTTTGAAGAACCAATATTAATCTTGGGACTATATAAAAATATTTTTTTCATCACATATGAACTTTTTATGGTTTTTTGAATATTATTTTAGTTAATACTATTCGTTTAAATCTAGCACACATTATAACCCTTTTTTGTGTCAATCTACATTAATTATTGTGGGGGTTTTCTTTGTAATATTCACATCAATGTCATTTTAGGTCTAGTATACACTTTATTCACTTTATGACGATACGTTAGTATTCATGTATACTATTCACTAATCACATTTTTCTGTCAATTTAATATTGTTTTTACGTCTATTGGTATAGGTTGATTAGGTTTTTTGGTGTTTGATTATTTTCTAGTTTCATTGTTTTTAGCGCAGCTCATTTTGTTCACCTATTTTGATGAGGATTTATTTACTTCCAGTCTCAGCTGTCATTCCCTGGCTGGTACAGTCAGGAAAGCAACTGATCAAACACAATCAGTGTTTGATTAGATGTTTTGAAGGCCAGGGGAGGAATCAAGATTCTAAAAGACCCCTTATTTCTCCATAAAGAGTGCCTTTCACTTGCCCAAATTTATCGCAAAGTGGGGTATTGTGATAGCAATAACGTTAAAGGGGTTGTAAAGGCAGAAGTTTTTTTATCTCAATGAATTGTACGTATTAAGATAAAAAGTCTTCTTTGTGCATCAGCTGCCCCAGCACCCCTAATACTTCTTCGAGGTTCCTCTCTGTCCATCGATGTCCATGAATGTCACAGCCATCTTAGATTCTCCTTCCTGATAGGCTGAGACACAGCAGCGGCACCATTGGCTCCCGCTGCTGTTAATCAAAGTCACCTAGCCAATCATGGGCAAGAGGGGGTGCGGTCAGGTCGGGGCACTGTGTCTGAATGGATATACGGAGCTGTGACTCAGCTCGGGGGCCCCCATAGAAAGCTATATAGTGGAAAGTGCTAGTGCGCTTCACCTCACTCAAAATAAAAAAGGGGTATGTGCTAACAAATCTAAATAAACTGATAAAATATATGTGTAAAAGAATTACCAAGTATACTAGAAAAGTGGAAGCAGCCAAGCAATAAATAGTAATCTCAGTACTACATAGAAAATAAGTTTAAATAATAAATGCGGCGCTGCCAGCAAACTGTACTATAATATATAAAAAGCGACACTAAATAAATATCCAGTGAAATAAGTGAATCCACCTCACACAGTGTATGTAAAACACAGTAAATATAGAAAACACTCAAATTAATGCATGTATAAACCCATTATAACAACATGAATAAATAAATAATCAAAAAAAGGGGTAGGACGTGACTATAAATTAAAAATAAAAAGTGCACATAAATAAAATAAACAATGTAACGTGCCGACTTATTTAAAAGTCCATGAAATTATTTCGTGAGTGTACAATCAAGTCCATGCAAAAAAACGTGATTTTCAAGCCAGTGATATTCCAGCAGCCAACTTCAGTGCCAAACAAGTGCACCAAACCGTTTCCCCCAGCCTCTCACCTCAAAAACTGAGTAAGCAGACTCAGAATAAAGCCCAACGGCTATTCATTTCTCTTCCATCCAGCAGATAGTATAAAGCTGCACATTCCTTTCCCAGACTCTTCCGTTACCTCCCAGTACAATGTACGGCCCGCAGAGTATGAAATAAAGGACAGGGGGGGCTCTCATGTGTAGTAATTCACAAAAGAATTTTAATGTAATAACAGAACACTTACATTAAGGCTAAGAACAGCAGATGACAACGAATGATTCGAACTTCCGGTCTCGGCCGCGACCGGAAGTAATACGTGTAACACCACAGCTCCTTTCCCTGACGCGTTGCGTCACTCCCTCGTGACTTTCTCAAAGGGTTTTGAGAAAACCCTTTGAGAAAGTCACGAGGGAGTGACGCAACGCGTCAGGGAAAGGAGCTGTGGTGTTACACGTATTACTTCCGGTCGCGGCCGAGACCGGAAGTTCGAATCATTCGTTGTCATCTGCTGTTCTTAGCCTTAATGTAAGTGTTCTGTTATTACATTAAAATTCTTTTGTGAATTACTACACATGAGAGCCCCCCCTGTCCTTTATTTCATACTCTGCGGGCCGTACATTGTACTGGGAGGTAACGGAAGAGTCTGGGAAAGGAATGTGCAGCTTTATACTATCTGCTGGATGGAAGAGAAATGAATAGCCGTTGGGCTTTATTCTGAGTCTGCTTACTCAGTTTTTGAGGTGAGAGGCTGGGGGAAACGGTTTGGTGCACTTGTTTGGCACTGAAGTTGGCTGCTGGAATATCACTGGCTTGAAAATCACGTTTTTTTGCATGGACTTGATTGTACACTCACGAAATAATTTCATGGACTTTTAAATAAGTCGGCACGTTACATTGTTTATTTTATTTATGTGCACTTTTTATTTTTAATTTATAGTCACGTCCTACCCCTTTTTTTGATTATTTATTTATTCATGTTGTTATAATGGGTTTATACATGCATTAATTTGAGTGTTTTCTATATTTACTGTGTTTTACATACACTGTGTGAGGTGGATTCACTTATTTCACTGGATATTTATTTAGTGTCGCTTTTTATATATTATAGTACAGTTTGCTGGCAGCGCCGCATTTATTATTTACACTTATACCCCATAGAAAGCTGCTTGCTGTGGGTGCACTGAACAGGAGAGAGGGGACAGGAGCACTGAATAGGGACCCAAGAAGAGGAGGATCCAGGCTGCTCTGTGCAAATCCACTGGAACAGAGAAGGTATAAGATGTTTGTTATTTTTATAGGGAACAAAAACAAGCCTTTACATTCTCTTTAAATAAAAAAGTGTTGAAAAAGAGATTTCAATTAAATAAAAATCAATAAAAAAAAACGTAAACGCACCCCATTACCCCATGCATACACACAAATGCAAAAGTGTGCATATGTCCTGCACGCATATAACAGCGACTGCACCATATATATATATATATGAGGCTTTGCCATAATTGTTGGATTGAGAACAATAACTCTAGGTCCATAATTCACAGTTAACTCTAAACTGGTAACCTATATACTGTAGGCTATTAAAGCATCACCTATTGACAGTTTTAGGTACTGTAGTTTTTTGCTATTTAACAGGCATGCACAGCTTTAAATCTTGATGCAACATCATATTTTAAATTTTACTAAACAATTGGGTGCTATATTGTATTTGTGTGCACTAAAATTAATTTAAGCTCATTATTTCCTGAAAATTTGTGTTTGAAAAATGGCTGCTCAAATATTGTGTGAAATAAAAAAATTGAAACAGCCACCATTTTATTCTCCAGGGCCTCTGCTTTCAGAACATATATAATGTTTAGTAAGTAATTTTCTAGCAAAAATGCTGATTTTAACACATATGTGAAAATTTCTAAAAAGTGGTTAAGTAGTGAAAACCATTGATGAATGATTGTTCCAATTTGAAAGTAAACACATAATTGAGAATTATTAGGCAACACCATACAGCTAACAAACTATCACACTGGAATAAGTAGATGGGCCACATTCTCCATCTTAGATATCCTACACTTTTCTCACACTAATCATAAGATAACATCCTCATTCTTCAAACTACATCTAGAGAACATTGACATTACCTCGTCTTCCACCAAGCTGATCAAGGACAGAGTGAAACTGGTTGTTTTTTTCTAAATATTTGAGAGCTATTAACAGTTCCAGGATGTGGCTCGAAGAATCTTGATGTTATCAACAGGTGAATACTTGGTAAGCGATGGCATAACAAAATGCATACTTGATAAACACTAGCTTTTTATGATGGGGTGCATAATATACACTGGCATTCATAAGAGGGGTAATACTTGGTAAACTATGGCATTTATCACAGGATTCATTCTTTGTAAACACTTACTTTAATAATAATATTTAATAATACGGGCAGGATGGTGGCTACGTGGTTAGCATGTCTGCGTAGCAGCACTAGGGCTGCTGGTTCAAATCCCAACCACAATACTACCTGCCTGGAGTTTACATGTTCTCCTTGTGGGTTTTCTCCAGGTAATCTGGTTTCCTCCCACACTCCAAAGACATGCTGTTAGGTTAATTGGATTCTATCTAAATTGACCCTAGCATGTGGATGTGAGTTATGGACCTGAGATTATAAACCCTTTGAGGGTAGGGACTGATGTGAGTATACAATATATATGTAAAGCACTGCATGCATTGTCAGTGTTATACGGTAACTTTGATGAATTAAAACAAATGAATAAAAATAATAGGGATATGATTGAAACAAATGAGGCGAATGGAGACAATTCCCCCTGCTGGGACATTGTATTCTGACAGCAGCACCCACTACTGTTAGAATTCTCTGATGATTGGCTGTGGCCACTAATTGCGAAAGATTTTCTTCTACAGAAGTTGATCCAAATATCAATTTCTTTCGAGAGAGTTTCTGCTGAACAGGATGCATTTTGATCAGTGTATGGCCAGCTTTGGTGTTTTTTTTTTAGTTTCTTTGGTTACCTATATATTTGAGTCTGAGTTTTCCTTGCTGGTTTATATTGTGTTTTTTTTTGTTTTGTTTTTTCCATAAAAGATTTTATTAAAAAATTCAAAGCATACAAACTTGCAAGTCAGAGAATCATCATAAACACAAAGTGCTCCCACGACCCTATCCACTCGCAGTACAGACAGCACTATTACACTGCTACAGTGGTCGTGGCTAGTAGAACAGTGCTATACAGAGGTATAACTTGTTAACAAACGCATAACTAATATGATCCTATCATTTGAAGAGGCTTACTCAAGTTGTGCCAGGTAGTGTTGGGCCTGAGTACCTAGCCTGCAGGACCTGTATCCTCCGGTCCAGCTAGGGTGTTTAGGGTAATGTAGTTCCCGACACTCGTGACCGAGTGGGAGAGCAAACGACTGCCTTGTTACAGCCCTATAGAATTAACGGTTGGGTAAATGTTCTACGGGGGGAGTCAACATCTGGTTGAGAGAATGTGAGGGGGTAAAGGATTGAGGGAAGGGGGGTAAAGGGAAAAAGAAAGTAAGGGTATAGGGGGGAGAGAAGAAGAGGGGGCGGGTGGGTGTCCCCCCGGCTCCCGCCGACCTTGCGCCACTTTGTTTTATAAGTGTAGGGGAAAGAATGTCTTGTATTTATCTGTGGTTTGAAAATGTTTCCAACATGCCCAGATAGTCGAGAATTTCTGTAGCCGGTCTTGTGTGGTATATATCAGCTCTTCCATCTCCTCTATCCTAGCGACTCTGGTCAGCCATTCCCGAATGGAGGGAATATCAGTAGATCGCCAGTGTGTGGGAATACACAGCCTGGCTGCGTTAACCATATGCATGGCTAATGATTTGAGGTAGGTCCGTTTAGGTAGAGTCGTAAGGTGGAGGAGATATTGCGTGGGGTTATAGTTTAAGGTGTAGGTAATGGAGTGGACTTCCTGCCAGAAGGGTTGTATTAAGGGGCATTCCCACCATATATGAATCATTGAACCTATCGCTGTCTGGCATCTCCAGCATGTGTTAGGAATCGTAGGGGAGAATTTGTGTAATCTAGCAGGGGTCCTGTACCATTTAGTGGCGATCATACCCATTTTCTTGGATGGCCACGTTCATCGAACCTTTATGGACGTAAGTAAATATGTCCTCCCACTGTTCACTGGTAAGGTTGATCTGCAAATCCTTTTCCCAGGAGCTACGCATGGGTGTCATCAGTGCCTGGTCCGACTCATCATGTAGGCTGAACTCTGGGTTGTTGCGCAAGGGGGTCATGGGTCCTGGTCTCGAGGATACTTTGTAGAGACGCAAAGCTTGGTTAAAGGCCACCAGGGAAGGAAAGATAAAAGGGTGTGTTTTAATGGCCTGGTTCCAATGGTTCGGGGTAATCCAGGGGAGGGAGTGAAACACTCCGTTAGTAAAATGCTGCTCCAAAGCGATCCAAGCCTTTCTGGCCTTGTGAATCCGCCAGTCTACCACCCTGGTTAGGTGGCAAGATAAATGGTATTTGGAAAGGTCAGGGAGGCCAATCCGCCCCCCTGTTTTAACCCGGGAATTTTTGATACGCGGGATCGAGTTCTTCCAAATAAAAGTGGTGCAGGACTTTTTATATGTTGCAAAAAAGGAGGGAGAGAGGTGAATCGGGATCGTTTGCATCAGGTATAAGAGCCGGGGGAGGACCATCATCTTTACCAACGCTGCCCTGCCGAACCAGGAGACATTTAAGTTGGCCCAGTCTGCTAGTTCTGTTTGAATTTTGGAGAGCGCGGGTAGAAAATTTTGTTTGTATAACTCAGATATTTTCTTTGTGATTTGGATACCCAGATAAGGGATGCTATCCTTCTGCCATCTAAATGGGAAGGAGTCCTGACAGTGAATAGCTTCTTGTGAGACGTTGAGGGCGTATGATTTTGAGTAATTAATCTTTAAGTTTGAACTGTTTCAAATCACTGAGAAGATTAGGCAGGGGAGTACGCGGGGACTGCAGTGACAGCAGAATATCATCCGCATATGCTGCTACCTTGAACTCTCTATCACCCACAACACACCCTTTTATATCAGGGTTGGCTCTTAATCTATTGAGCAGGGGTTCAAGTGTCAGAACAAAGATTAAGGGTGACAGGGCGCAGCCCTGTCGTGTCCCATTGTTGATGGAGAAGCGTCCGACAGGAGGCCATTGACTTTCACTTTAGCTGAAGGGTTCGCATACAAGGCATCGATATGAGCGCACATACGTGGCAGGAGTCCCACTCCTTTCAGTACTGCCTGCATATAATCCCAGGCCACCCTGTCGAACGCCCTCTCCGCATCAAGGGACAGGAAGAACCTGTGGGTCAGGGTAGAGGTAAACCAGTGGTGTAGATTCAATGTGCGGATGGTGTTATCCCTAGCCTCCCTACCGGGGATAAAGCCTACCTGGTCGAAGAAAATGAGACCGGGAATGAGGGGAAGTAATCTATTGGCGAGCATCTTTGCATAAAGTTTAATGTCTACATTGAGTAGCGATATGGGCCTGTAGTTGGATACTTGCATTGGGTCCTTGCCGGATTTAGGGATGACTGTTATGTGTGCTTCCAGCATACGGCCTGGAGGGGTGTTGGGGTTTGCTAGAGTGTTAAGTGCCCGTATTAAGGGAGGCGTCAGTTCGTCTGTAAAGGTTTTATAGTACATAAGAGGTAGACCATCCGGTCCCGGGCTTCTACCCACTTTCATTTGTTTAATTACTAATAAAAGTTCCTCTGAAGAGAGAGGGAGTTCTAAGGCTTGCACTTATTGAGGTGTGAGTGGTTTTGGGCAGTATTTGGAAAGGAAGTCTCCGATTTTGTCATTACGGTCACCTATAGTAGGTGTCTCTGTCTTGTCTCGCGGCAAATTGTATAGTTTAGAGTAAAAGATTTCAAATTGTTTGGCGATGTCCGTGTTTTTGGAGAGTATATTTCCCTTGCTGTCCCGTATCTGGTGTATAGTCGTCTGGGATTTGGCTGCCTGGACCGTGCGGGCCAGGAGTCTCCCGCTTTTATTCCCATGTTCATAGAAAATTTTTTGGCCCAGGATGTATCGTCTCCTGGTGCGTTTTCCTAGCTCATCTAGAAGCATGGAGCGTGTTTAGATGAGGTCCTGGAGTGTCGATAGGGAGGTGGCCTGTTTGTGCGCCCTTTCAAGTTTGTGGATTTGTGCAATGAGTGAATTAATCTGTTCCTGACTTCTCTTTTTCGAGGCGGTTGCTAGGGAGATAAGTACCCCCCTGAGGACACACTTGTGGGCCTCCCAGAGAGTGAGAGGCGAAATGTCAGGGGATAGGTTTTCTTTGAAGTATAGTTGGATTCGGGAGCGTATCTGTTGCAAAATTGCCGGGTCTTTTAAAAGGGAGGGGTTCAGTCTCCACATCTTGGACTTGGGGGTCGTGTCTGTGAAGGTGAGAGTCATTGTAATGGGATGGTGATCCGATAGAAACATTGGTTCTATGGATGCCTGGGAGAGGCAGGTCAGGTCGCGTTGACACATTATATTGTGTTTAAGTGTAGGGATATTACCTGTGGAGCCCTACATTTTCTTTCTAATCTCGCATTTAAATGAAATCAGTAAGTAAAAAACGTACTTTCTATTCTAGATATTCTGAATATCCTTTAAGGATGTCAAAAGGTTAAATATTGACAGTTAAAACAGTTGGGATTTTTTATGTCATATTTATCACGGCCATCCTAACCCTTAGGGAAAAGATAAGAACTGTACACTCCTCCTTGGCTATGTAGCCAGTCATATGCCTGGGGCTTAAGAATGCTAATGAATGCAATGTTCCCAGAATGTTTCAAATTATCAAGTTGTTATCCAGTTAAATCATCAAGAACTTTCGTATTTCCGAAGGTCAAAACATGAAAACACAGTTAAAATAAATTTTTTGGAATTGTATCATCTGTCAAAGGATTTTTAATTGTCTTTACCTTATTTTGTGATCTGACACCACTGGCAGACAGGATAGCTGGATATTTAAAGCTGAGATCCACCCAAAAGTGGAACTTCCGCTAATTTATCTCCTCTCCCCCCTCCGGTGCCACATTTGGCACTCTTCAGGGGTAGTGTATACCTGTCTTTGGCATGTATCCTGTCCCCACTTCCGGGAGTCCAGGCCACAGCGATTAGCTTGGCTCCCTCCTCCTTCCCCCCACCGCCGGGCCAGTAGTAAAGTGCAGTGGTGCCTCGCCCATGTGCAGTAAGGACCCGGTGTGAAGCCGTAATGCTACACTGCTGAGTTACATTACCCAGCAGCAGCACCCGACAGCTGATGGAAATATCAGCTGTGGTGCTGACATCACTGGACTCCAGGACAGGTAAGTGTTCTATTATTATAAGTCAGCAGCTGTCGTATGTGTAGCTGTTGGCTTTTAATTTTTGCAGGGGTGGGGGGCGGACCTCCATTTTAACCTTCACTATAGTGGCAGAACAGATTTGCCAAGAGCACACCACAAGCCTGCTGATTGGACAATGAGGGATCAACAATAGACCAATGAGTTACCACTCCACTCTCTCTGCTTTGTCCTTTCGTTGGCCTGTTTAAGCACTTCACAATAAATGCATTTAAAACTATGTCGACTGACTTTATAGCGAATACTTGTGTTTGGTCTGGATTTCAATTTTAAATATATTACTACTTCTTATTATTATAATATTGCAACAGCTCCAAAGTAAGACTAGTTTCAAAGCAGTTATAACATGTAAATATATAATAGAAAAGATTTTAGTAAATCAAATCCAAACCAAATTATTTGATACAAGCTTTCAATGTTTTTCTTTGCTTAATGTTTACTGTCCCATATAAACATGATGTGGTGATTAATAACACCCAGTTATTTAGGCCTCATGCACATATCTCCCAACTTTTTGAGAAGGGAATGAGGGACACCTCTAGCAAAAGTATGTAGGCATAGGACAACCACCCTGCCATGCCACCTTAAAGTGATCGTAAAGCTAAGTTTTTTCTTTTTTTTTTAAATAACAAACATGTCATAGTTACTGTACCTCCTGATCCTCGACAGTAGGTGGTATGACTTAATTTTTTGGAGGTTCCATCCTGAAGCACCCGCCTTCTTGTTATGTGGTTACTAGCCTGTGCGCATAGTATTTTGAGCCAATAATATTTTCAAAAATATTACATAATAACCCATGCTGGACTTTAGATTTGCTATTGTTTGGGATTATTATATAGCCATGGATCAGCTAAATTCAAGCCGGATGTCAAATTAAGATGTTGATTTTATTATTTGGAATTATAACCCATGTAGTAGTATGTTTCCCATAAAATGTACAATAATTTGTTTAAAGCCCAATTTCAGCTTTGACAAAAACACAAAATTTTAGAATGACTTTAAAATAAAAGGCACTGGCTATATTATCCTGAAATCCAGCACTTTTCCCCTTATTTTTGTTAATGGTGTGGGTGGTGCTCTAATGGAAGGGGCAAACATCCAAAACAACAAGCTGGGCCTTAAAGATGTAAGGAAAGTCCAGAGCCTTTCACTGTGAGAATTCCAGTGCAGGTGCATAAATTTCCTACCAGACGTATAACAGTAGATATAAAAAGTCTACACACAACTGTTAAAATGTCATGTTTCTGTGATGTGAAAAAATGATACAAAGATAAATAATTTCAGAACTTTTTCTACAACTCAAATGAAAAACAAACTGAAATATTTTTTTTTTGGGGGGGGGGGGGGGGGGTAAAAATAAAAAACAAAAATAATATGGTTGCATAAGTGTGCACACCTTCCTATAACTGGGGATGTAGCTGTGTTCAGAATTAAGCAATCACATTCAAACTCATGGTAAGTAGGAATCAGTACACACCTGCCATCATTTAAAGTGCCTCTGATTAACCCCCAAAAAAAGTTCACCTGTTCTAGTAGGTTTTTCCTGACATTTTCCTAGTTGCATCCTACAGCAAAAGGCAGGGTCCGCAGAGAGCTTAAAAGCATCAGAGGGATCTCACTGTGTAAAGGTATCAGTCAGGAGAAGGATACAAAAGAATTTCCAAGGAATTAGATATACCATGGAACACAGTGAAGACGGTCATCATCAACTGAAGAAAATATGGCAAAACAGTGACATTACTAAGAACTGGACGTTCCTCCAAAACTGATGAAAATACAAGAAGAAAACTGGTCAGGGCAGTTGCCAAAAGGCCTACAGCAACATTAAAGGAGCTGCAGTAATATCTGGCAAATACTGGATATGTGGTACATGTGACAACAAGTTCCTGTATTATTCATATATTTGGGCTATGAGTGGCAAGATGGAAGCCATTTCTTACGAAGAAAAAATTCCAAGCCCGGCAAAAATCTGAAGTCTCCCAAAAGCATATGGGAAAATGCGTTATGGTCTGAACTTTTTGGCCACAATTCCAAAATATATGTTTGGCACATCATCAAAAGAACACCATACCCACAGGAAAGCATGGTCGTGGCAGTATCATGCTTTGGGGCTGTTTGTCTTCAGCTGGAACAAGGGCCTTAGTCAAGGAACAGGGAATTATGGAAACTTCCAAATACCTAGCACAAAACCTTTATGCTTCTGCTACAAAGCTGAACACGAAAAGGGAACTTCATCTTTCAGCATGACAACAACCCGAAGCATCCAAATCAACAAAGGAATGGCTTCACCAGAAGACGATTAAAGTTTTGGTATTGCCCAGCCAGAGCCCAGACCTGAATCCAATTGAAAATCTGTGGGGTGGTCTGTAGAGGGCTGGGCACAGGAGATGCCCTCGCAATCTGACAGATTTGGAGTGTTTTTTCAAAGAAGAGTGGGCAAATATTGTGGGCAAATATTGCGAAGTCAAGATATGCCATGCTGATGCCGTGCTGTAATAAAATCAAAAGGTGCTTCAACAAAGTATTAGTTTAACCACCTCAATACACACCCCCTTCCTGCCCAGACCAGCTTTTAGCGCTCTCACATTTTGAATGACAATTACTCAGTCATGCAACACTGTACCCATATGAAACATGCATCCTTTTTTTTCACACAAATAGAGCTTTCTTTTGGTGGTATTTAATCACTAGTGGGTTTTTTATTTTGTGTGCTATAAATAAAAAAAGACCGTGAATTTTGTGAATAAAGTTGCCTTTTTCTTTGTTTCTGTCATAAAATTTTGCAAATGAATAATTTTTCTTCACAAATTTTGGCATTTCTTGAGACACTAACAAGTCAGGAAAGTATAAATACGCCCCAAATGACCCCTTTTAGAAAGTAGACATTCCAAGGTATTAAGTAAGAAGCATGGTGATTTTTTTAAGTTGTAATTTTTTCCCACAATTCTTTGCAAAATGAATATTTTTTATTTTTTTTAACAAAATTGTCATATTATCAGGTTATTTCTCGCACAAAGCATATGCATACAACAAATTCTGCTACCTGAGTATGGCGATACCACATGTGTGAGACTTTTACACAGTCTGACCACATACAAAAGCCCAACATTGAAGTATCTACGAGCATAAATGACACATCTCGTTTCTCAACCACCTATTACAATTTTGAAAGTCCTGGGGCACCAGGACAATAGAATTGCCCACAAAATTACCCCATTTTGGAAAGCTAATGCCCCAACATATAATCTATGAGGCATAATGAGTCTTTTGAACGGTTCATTTTTTTCCCGAAGTTTTTGGAAAAAAATGAAAACGCTATTTTTTTACACAAAGTTTTCAATTTATAAGATATTTTTGATGCCCCGTACACACAATCCGATTGTCGGACAAATGATCGTCCATTTTTTTTTGCATGCTAATCTCATGTCGAATCTGATGAGTTTACTAAAGTCACGAAAATTCTCGTACGACAGAATAAAAATTTGGAAGTGATGTCATGTGCTGTAAAGCATTTGTATTGCATTTTCGAACGACAGCTGTACTGCTTAAACGAAAATCGTACAATCTGGCATCATACAAAAAAAATTTCCGTGCATGTCCAATAGAATAATATTGGATGAACTGTCCTGATCGGCTCTCGTAAGCTCTGTACTATCTGATTATCGTACGATCAATTCGAATGCGGCATTTTTCTTATGATTTTCAGATCATGGGTACAGGGCATTACTCATAGCATGTATATAGCAAAAATTACACCCCAAAACACATTCTGCTACTCATCCTGAGTATGGTGATACCACATGTGTGAGACTTTTACACAGCCTGGCCACATACAGAGGCCCAACATTGAAATAGTACCTTCAGGCGTTCTAGCAGCATAAATTACACATCTCATTTCATTCCTACCTATCACACTTTTGAAGGTCTTTGAGCACCAAGACAATTACACACAAAATGACACCATTTTGGAAAGCAAACACCCCAACGTATATTCTATGAGGCATGGGCTGCAAATAGGTACTCGGGTACTCTGATGGGCTGCAGATAAGTACTCGGGTATTCTGATGGTCTAGAGACAGGTACTCGGGCAACTTGATGAGTTGCAGATAGGTATTTAGGTCCTCTGATGGGCTGGTGACAGGTACTCTATTACTCTGATGGGCTGGTGACAGGTACTCGGTTACTCTGATGGGCTGGTGACAGGTACTCGGCTAATTTGATGGGCTGGTGACAGGTCCTCGGTTACTCTGATGGGCTGGTAACAGGTACACGGGTACTCTGATGGGCTGGTGAATGGTATTTGGGTACTCTGATGGGTGGTAACAGGTACTCTGAAGGGCAGTGACAGGTACTCGGTACTGATATGAACTGTGACAGGTACTCAGGTACTCAGATGGACTGTGACAGGTACTCAGGTACTCAGTACTCAAATGAACTGTGACAGGTACTCAGGTACTCAGATGAACTGTGACAGGTACTCGGGTACTCAGATGGACTGTGACAGGTACTCAAGTACTCGGGTACTCAGATGAACTGTGAGAGGTACTCAGGTACTCAGATGAACTGTGACAGGTACTCGGTACTGATATGAACTGTGACAGGTGTTCAAGTACTCAGATGGACTGTGACAGGTACTTGGGTACTCAGATGAACTGTGACAGGTACTTAGGTACTCAGGTACTCATATGGACTGGGACAGGTACTCAAATGGACTGTGAGAGGTACTCAGGTACTTGGGTACTCAGATGGACTGTGACAGGTACTCAGGTACTCAGATGACCTGTGACAGGTACTCAGGTACTCAGGCACTCAGATAAAATCTGACAGGTACTCAGGTACTCGGGTACTCAGATGGACTGTGACAGGTACTCGGGTACTCAGATGAACTGCGACAGGTACTCAGGTACTCAGATGGACTGTCACAGGTACTCAGATGAACTGTGACAGGTACTCAGGTACTCAGATGGACTGTGACAGGTACTCGTGTACTCAGATGAACTGTGAAGGGTACTCAGGTACACGGGTACACATATGGACTGTGACAGGTACTTTGATGGACTGTGACAGGTACTTTGTTGGGTAGTGACAGGTACTTTGATGGGTGGTTACAGGTCCTCTTTATTGGGGGGGACAATCAGTGTGATTGGTGTACACTGTAAGCGGTAACGAGATGTTACCGCAATCTCCTTCTCACACATGATTGGTGTGTGAGGAGTAGAACCCGGTAACATCTCGTTACCGCTCTGTGTTTACATTTAGTGATCGGCTGTGAAAGGATCACAGCCGACCACGTGGTAAACAGCTGCCGGCCAATGGCTGTTTACCAGCGTCAGTGATGAGCAGTGCTCCCGGGAGGTACCATCTGTGATCGGCCGTCATTTCATCAGGGCCTATCACGTGGTAAACAGCCATGCCCAATGGCTGTTCACCCCCCTCGGTGATGAGGGGTGTCTCCGTGACATGGCGCCACCGACAGTACAGGGCTGCGTGCACACGATCGCATGCATGCCCTGTTTAAATGGATGGACGTCATATGATGTCCAGCCCAGAACAAGAGCCGCGTTGCCTGACCGTCATATGACGGTCAGCGGGCGGCAAGTGGTTAAGGGTGCGCACACTTATACAACCATATTATTATTATTTTTTTTTTTTTACTTCCCTCCACCTAAAAGATTTCAGTTTGATGTTCAACTGAGTTGTACAGTTTATAGGTCACATTAAAGGTGGAATTTCTGAAATTATTTATCTTTGTCTCATTTTTTTTACATCACAGAAATCTGATATTTTAAAGCGGTTCTTCACCCTAAAGGGGAAGTTCCGCTAGTATTATCCCTCCCCCCCTCCGGTGCCACAATCGGCACCTTTCGGGGGGGAGGGGGGTGCAGTTACCTGGATAATCCAGGTAACTGCACCCACTTCCGGCCAGACCGCCGCAGACCCCCGCATCGCTCCGCCCCCCCCCGGTGTGTTCTGGGAAACACACAGTTCCCAGAGACACAGCGGGGGACCATAAGAGAAGCGCAGCGCAACTCGCGCATGCGCAGTAGGGAACCGGGCAGTGAAGCCCTCATGCTTCACTTCCCGATTCCCTGACAGAGGATGGCGGCGGTGGCTGCAGCGAGACGAGCGATCGCTCCTCATCTGCCGCCGACATCGCTGGAACCTGGGACAGGTAAGTGTGATATTATTAAAAGTCAGCAGCTGCAATATTAGTAGCTGCTGGCTTTTAATATTTTTTTTTTAGGTGCAGCTCCTCTTTAACAGGGGTGTGTAGACTTTTTATATCCACTGTACATGCTAAGCAATGCGTGCTTAGGCACAGGTACACTCAGCAATAGTGTTGGCATTAAACAGTCCATTTAACCTGGAGTGTCACCAGAACAGATTGCTGAGTTATCTTCAGCCCTCTAGAAGATTTTCTTTACCTTTGACCTTACTTCTGCCTTTCCATGTATAGCCCGTTTTTTTTCTTTGACCTGTCTCTGGATATTTAACTGCCTGTTGTGACCTCTGCCTGTGTTTTGTACTCTGATTTATGTCTTCACATTTTGTAATGTGTTGGTAAAGTTATTCTACAAAAATGGACATCCGCTGCCTCTCCAACCTATAAACAAAGGGTTGAGAAACTTAATGATATACTTAAAAGATAAAAATGACCATATAAGCATAGAGGTATACCCCAAAGGTTTGGTAAAATATGGTCATACTGGATAGATTCTAGTAATTATTTGTTTATATGTATCACAACAAAAATATCTTATGAGTTGACTTGATATATTAGTTTTTGTTTTTTTTTAAATCTTAGTTTTTATTGTGGTTTTGCAAAAAAGATAACAATAATACAAGACACGCATTGTCATGTAACCTTAGTCATCGCTTCCAATCTGGTTGCTCAGTCCATCAAGATTAAGTATAATATCAACATTAGTGAACATGTTCAACATTCAGAAATAACTTGAAGATGGCCCCTCCCATCCCTAGGCGTTGGTGGGTACAACAAGTCGAGACAGTAGGGGCAGGGGCAAAAAGGGGAAAAGATAAAAAAAAGGGGTCATGTTATACATTTCTTTAAAGCTATCGTTCAGTAATTCTGTGTTTCCTATTTCTTTTTCCTTGTTGTTTCTCTTCTTCTCCTCTCCGTTTCCTCCATGCTGTGAGAGTAAGTATCAAAACTATGGTGATGAGATGTGAAAAGTTACAATGGGATACAGGAGGATGTGGGTGTTAAGTAAGCGGGGGGGACAGACCAGCTGAATACTTCTGGGGCCTTTGATCCATAGGTCACAGTTCCTGAATAATTTGCCCATATTAAGATGGGCCTTGGCAAAGCTATATTCCATTTTGAGGTTACTGTTAAGAATTGTAATGACTTCTTGGATTTTGGGGGGAGAGATTCTTTTCCAATTTCTTGCTATTGCTAGCCTTGCTGCAATGAGCATGTGGGTGGCCATAGTTTGGGAATTTCTGGGCCATGTAGGGACCATCAGGCCCAGGAGGAGGTCAGACAAGTTATTTGTTGTGGGGAAGCTCACTTTTAGAAGAGTTGTCGTTTGATCCCAGAATTCTTTAAGCAGAGGGCATTCCCACCAGATATGGATGAGAGTTCCTGGAAGGCCGCAGTTTCTCCAGCAGAGATTAGATGAGTTGGGATAAATTCTGGCAATTCTACTGGGGGTGTAGTACCACAGATGAAATAATTGTTGCACGGATTCCCAGTGCGTGGTGCAATGGGAGAGTTTTGAGGGCAACGATAGTGCCTTATGCCATTGTGTTTGTGGCAGAGAATTTGGGATGTGTATGTTCCAATGTTCTGTTTGAGCACGTATGTGCTTTTCTGCGTCTTGTGAGAGTAGACCATAGAGGTATGAGATACCTTTGAAGGAGGATTTTCTTAACATGAAATGCTGCAGCACCGGCAACAGTACTTTGTCCTGGTCGGTCCAAGTTGCCTTAGAGAGTAGAGATCTGTAGAGATCGAGTAGAGATCTGATCCTGAGGTATATGTAGAAAGTTCTCGGTGAAAGCCCCGAACTTGGATATTAGTTGAGCAAATGACATTAAGTTGCAGGTATGGAGGAGATGTCCAATGGTATGAATGTCTGCCTCGATCCAAGTATTCAGTTGGAGGTCTGGGATTATTAGTGAGACGCCTTGTAGTGGCATATGTTGTAATATGGTATGTGGTATGCCGTTCGACAGTTGAGGAAGGGATGTCCACACTCTGAGGGGAGCCGTTATCGAGTACATTCAGGAATGTGTGGGCATAGGAGCCAGAAGTGCAGCGCAGAGATATAGCTTGAGGTCCTTAACCAAGACAGTTGCTTCTATCTGTGACCAGTTGTAGGCTATTTTGGTGTTCCACCAGTGATTAAGCTGGTCCAGTATGACCACTTTATAGTACAAGCCGATGTTGGGAGTTCCTATGCCACCCAATTTCTTGTGTTTATGTATTCTGGACCTCTTCTGCTGCCATATGAAGGAGTTGATTATTGCTTGAAGAGATTGTAGTTGTGTTGAGAGAAATGGTATTGGCATTGTGCAAAATAGATACAAAATGTGTGCTAGGAGATACATTTTTGCAAGTGCTATTCTTCCGGCCCATGACACATAGGGGAGAAGTAAGTCAGCGGACAGTTTTTTAAGCCTTTCCACGAGGTCTGCCAGATTGATGCGCAGGATATTTTTACTGGGTGAGAGTAGGCGGATCCCTAAGTAGGTAAGGGAGGAGTCTTTTGACCACGCAAATGGGGATTGTTAAAAGATCTGTTGTTTGGTAGAATGGTCAAGTCCGATCGCTAGCATAACCGATTTACTATGATTTACCTTATGTAGGGATATTGCACTGAACTGGTCGAGAATATTTTGAAGCGCTGATAGGGATTGTTTTGGGTCGGTAATGGATATTATTACATCATCTGCATACAGTCCAATTTTATGTTCCATATTCCCTAAGACTATACCTTTAATTTGGTTCTCCGACCGAATATTCTGAGCCAGGGGCTCCATGATCATGGCAAAAATTAGGGGCGATAGTGGGCATCCTTGCCGAGTACCATTCGAGATACTAAATGGATCAGATGTTACGCCCGAGGCCCATACTCTAGCGCTGGGTTTCGTATACAAGCTGAGTATGGCTTTCAGGAGTGTGCCCGATAGGCCAAATCTGCGCAGGACCACTTCTAGATATGTCTATTGCACCCTGTCAAATGCCTTCTCCGCATCCAGGGAAAGGAGCAGAGAAGGCATTCAATGGTTTTCTGCCCTCTGAATGAGGTCTATGAACCAACGAGTTTCGTCAGATGTTTGTCTGCGAGGTATGAAACCTACTTGGTCGATATGTATCAATTGGTGTAGAACTGAAGAGAGTCTAAAGGCAAGTAATTTTGCATATAGTTTAATGTCCGTATTCAGTAGCGAAATGGGTCTGTAATTGTCTGGAACGTCATGGGGTTTTCCTGGTTTGGGGAGGGTCACTATAAGGGCTTCTAAACATTCTTTAGGTATTGTCCCCGCGGAGGCAAATTGGTTGAGTGTCCTGCATAGATGAGGTGATAGTATGTGGTGGAATTGCTTAAAATATTAATTTGCTTAAAATATTCATTAGCATTAGCGAATCCGTCTGGTCCTGGGGCTTTGTGCAATGGGAGGGAGTGGATGCCCTTGTCAATTTCCTCGGTGGTGAAAGGGGCAGAAAGATAAGCTAATTGTTCTAGTCAGACTAGGGAGTTGAAGTGACTCGAGAAAGACAGTTATGTAATTTGGGTGTGGAGGGGTGGTGCCCTCTGTGGCGTGTAGATTATATCATTTGTTGTAAAAGGTCACGAATGTATTGGCTTTGTCTAGTGGGTTAGTCATCCTAGTTCCTTGTGAGCTTAATAGGAAGGGGATTTTGGATCTGATTTGTTGTCTTTTGACTTGCCTTGCAAGAAAGGAACTAGATTTGTTGTTAAAGGAGTAGGTGCGCAGGTTTCAATCTTTGGATGTAAAATTCAAATCTATTATGTAAGTGTTCGATCAGTTTACGTTTATGCTCAGTAATCGCTGTGATTGTTGCCTGATTGGGTAAGGCTTTGTTAGTATTTTCTAAGGTTTTGAGTTGTTGAAGCAGTGATTCTGTTTCCGCCATTCTCTTTTTTCGTTCTTGCGCTCCAAATTTAGTGAGGAGAACCCCGTAGAAAGGCTTTGTGGGCCAACCAGATCATGGATTGGTCACTAGTAGATTCACAATTAGTTTCAAAGAAGCCCTCAAGCTTGGATCTGATCCATCCCTCATATTTTGGGTTGTTCAAAAGAGATGTGTTCATTCTCCATGGGGAACGTGTGTTTAAGTTGTGTTGTGGGAACATTTTCAAGGTAATCGAGGCGTGGTCTGACCAAGTGATAAGACCAATTTGTGTTTCTGAAATCATCAATAGAGCTTGTTTGTTAGTGAGGAAAAGATCAATCCGAGAGTAAGAGCCCCAGTATGAGAGTAAAAGGTATAGTCGCGTTCAACATAATGCATACACCTCCATGGGCCGTATAGATCTTCATTGGCTATAAAGAGGAAAGAGCAGAATTTGGCCTTCTGCGTGGATTGGTAGAGTCTAGGGATGGATCTGGTATGTCATTGAAATCACCACAAATAATTAGGGCTCCATTTCTATATGGGTCTAGTTTGGATTTGAGTTTTTTAAAGAAAGATTTTTGGCAGGAATTGGGTACGTACACATTAACTAGTGTCATGGGGTGATCATTAATGGTGGCGGAGAGGATGATAAATTGTCCCTCATCATCTGTTTCTACATGATGAAGGGTAAAGGGGGTTACGGCATTTATCTCTATCATTACTCCACATTTTATTTTACTGTGGTTTGAAAAAAAGTAGTGTGCAAATTTCCCATGTTTACAATTTGGTGGGTTGGTTTTGGTAAAGTGCGTCTCCTGGACACACAGGATATCAGCGTTATACGAGCCTGCTTCTTTCATTAAGAGATTCCTCTTGAAGGGGGAGTTAAGCCCTTTTGCATTAATTTATGTAATGTTAATTACCATTTGCCTTTTCCCTGTTGATTATAGTATTCGGGAGGAAGGCAGAGAAGTTGAACAGGATTAAAGCTTTAGAATTATTTTTATACAGCTGATTGGAATAACAACAATTGCCAGGAGGAGAGGGAATAAAAAAAAAAAATTTAAGAAAACACAGCAGTTAGCACAAGTCAATTATAGGTATTGTTAAGGTTAGAGGCGATAACAGCATACTGTTCCAATAAGGAGTGGGTTAACGAGAACAACGAGAGTAAATACAGAACTTTGAAACCAAGTGTGCTTGGCACACTATGAACCTGGGGGGTGAGATTCTGACATGTCGCCCGAGCAGGGGAATTCTATGCTGGGGATAGATGATCCAGAATCAACTATCAATCATCAGGCTTTATCCGTCTTATGCTTGTGGTGTTGAGGGTGTGGAGCTGAGGAGGCATTCTGATTATTGTGCCTGTGATGGGTCAGTGGAATAGGCAGTAAGCCCCAGTTAGTCAGTTTCTTGTACCCATCTTTAGGGGACATTATTGGCACAATTTTTTGCTGATACATTACCAGGAGCTTTGTAGGAAATCCCCAGCGGTATGTAATTTTGTTCTCTTGGAGAACTGAAGTAACCGGTGCAAATGCCCTGCGTAGCTCCATTGTGGCTGGCGATAAGTCAGCGTACAGCGCTACTTTAGAGTAAGGCGGATGCAGGGGTTTTAGATTTCTGGCCGTGTATAGGATTTGTTCCTTTATATGAAAAAAATGAATTCTGGCCAGCACATCTCAGGGTGTATACACCGGTAGGTGTTCCGGTTTGGCGATTTTGTGCACACGGTCTATAGTTAAATCGTGAGGCGATAAGTTGGGGATCAGTGAAGTAATGAGTTGTTGTATGTACTGTTTGAGCTCAGTGGGTGGGACTGCCTCAGGGATCCCTCTGAATTTGATGTTGTTCCTTCAGGCCCTGTCTTCGAGGTCAGCCATTTTTAGTTTGATTTTATGGATTTCAGCTGTGTAATGCACATGAGCATCCAGTAGCTCATTGTGTGCTTTGCTCATATCTGACATGTGTTCCTCTGCTGTGTCCATCTGTCTTCCAGGCAATCAAGTCTGTTATGTACTTGTGAGAGAGACATCTGCAGTTCTCTATGCAGGTCTTTTTGTAAAGTAACCAGCATTGATTTTAGCATGCTTTCTGAGACAGGGTTGTCTGTGACAGGTACATTAGCTAAAGAGGATATATGAGCCATGCTGTGAGAGACCAGAGATGAGGCAGTGCTGTTGTGCTTTTTGGCCTGGTGTGCTTTAGTGGGAGAGTTGCAGGGGGATGAGGCAATTCTCTTACCTCTATCCTGTTGGAGAGCTGCGGCATCCAGTTCAGGGGGTGGGGGGCTGTCCATGTCTTCTGGTTCTCTCCAATCCTGTCTCTCCTCAGAGCTATGCGAGTGGGAGTATTGAAGCTGCATCCTGCCGTGCTGTGCTCCCACCGGCGGTGTTCGAGCCGGCGCCATCTTGGGCTTTCCTCTGCTCCATGCAGCTGAAGTATTCAGTCAGGTGGCGCAGATGTGAAGGAGGATTCCGCCTGCCTGACGTGCCAGTTAGTGTCCCGCAGCTTTCCTCTCTCTTTCTGAAGAGAGGGGAGCCGTCTGTTGCTGCTCTGACGCTCGTATCCCCTCTGCTCTGGAGTGGAGCTTAGGGACTAAGCTGCCATATTGCTCCGTGGCTGGCCACGCCCCCCCCCCCGATATTAGTTTTTTATATGTATTATAAAAAAAAAAATTAATATTATTTACTTGATTGAAGGCTTTGTAAAGTTCCGAGTCAATGGCTTTACCTTCTATGGCGGCTCGACTGAGTCTCCCCTGAGCCCTACTTATGTGCACACACCTAGCTTGTATAATATATTTCCATGCAAAATCTCTGTACGCCAATACAGGCAGACAGTTAGGAAGCTCTCTATTAAAAGCCACTCTCTTGCTCCTCCTACAAGGGGTTTGACTGACAGTAGCTCTATTCAGTGAGACCTCTATCTCTATGTGCATTTTACCAACAGAAGGTGCATGAGTATAATGACATAATATACTGTATATAGTTCAGCAAAGGGGGACACAGAGCAGGGAGGTTATCAATGGGGATATATACATTTTTTAAGTAAAATAAAGAAAATACAATTAATTTACAGCTAGGTATGTGTGGCTAAAGTGGAAAAAAAATGATTGTGCAATAAGGGTTTAACACTACCTTATTAAAATCAAGCCAGAAATTTAATTGGCAGCTGCAGGCAACAGCTCAACCAGTGCTCCTGGTTTCTTTCACAAAAAAGGCCAACCATATTCATACCATGTACTATGCATGCGATAGTATGTGCTCTTGGATTTTAAAGAACCTGGCAAAAAATCTAAAATTAGCTACAGGACATTTAGAGTAAGCACATTATTAAAAGTTAGATTCTGATAGGTTGACATCATTAATCTCATCAATAAGTTCAGATAATTCTAACAGAGAGCCTGAGATGTAACAACTACTTTTGTATATCTGTGTGTCAGTGGGTTATCCTCTAAAACAGAATGGAACAACCATCTTTTTTAATTAGTTAGTAAAAAATGAATTAAGGGTAATTGCCTGTTTGCATTTAATATGCATTGAAATACAATCCCAGAATGTACTCCAGTAGGCAATAGGGGCATAAAGCTATAGCCTTATTAGCCTACGGGTTAATTTGGATCCACTATGATATTGGAAGAAAGGCAAGACTTTTGTATAGATACTCAGAGTAGACACAGAATTGCATGAAAAGCATGAGGTCATTTATCTCACTGGTACAAAAGTGTGTGCCATTAATCTGTCCTTAGCAACTGCTCGATGTAAACCAAAATCGGATGAATGCATTTTTGTCGGGCCAGCTTATCAGCTGTAGGCAATTAGCAGCTCACACACCTCTAGTTCAGGTTTTGTTTTTGAGGAGTCCATGCTAGACAAGGTTTAGAAATGCTATTATTTAGGGAACAATATGCCCCACTAATCCTAGTTTATTTTCTTAGCTGTATTAGCAACAAAAGCTTCAGAAAGAGCACAGATAAAAGAATGCTCTCAGGGCTTCTAATCTCATCACTGCAGTTGGGAGTTTTCTACCTTGGCCAAACTTTTTTCATATTGAGCAGCCAACAAAAAAAAAGAAAAACATTTTTCTGCTTCAATACTTCATTTCTAGAGGCCAGTTAGGGGCCAATTATGCAAATGCTGAGTGTTGAGTGTTTGCTGGAGCTTAGTGAAAACTTGTCTTCCTAATTGCTACTGCTCTGTAGGCCCAGAGGTGACAGTTCTATTTGAGACTGAGTTTTAGGACATTCATACATTTATAGAGGAACTATTATATTTACCACAGCCTGTAGGAAATTAACATATGTTTGCCTTTGACATAAGATATATTTGTTTATATTTATTTATACATTAAACGAATAATGTATACCAATAACTAAACGTATATGAAACCAACAAAGAGTAGATTGACACAAGAATTTATTACACCAATTTTAACTAAAACTTTATAACATGCAAATTATTGCAAAGATGATGATCATTTCATTGAATCAAGGTCATAAGAAATGTACTGATCCTGTCAAAAAATATTTTTTTAACTAACAGGGTTGCAAGCTGAAATTGTAGACATGAACAACCCTCAAATATTCAAAAAAAAAAATATTACAAATCTGACCGAATTGTCAGATTCTTCTCCATCTGCCAACCTTTTGCTGCTTATCCTGGGGACCACTACATCACAGATAAATCACAGTGCTAAAGCTGTGCATAGGAGAGCTGCTCCTAAATACAACCTCAGCATACAGTGCTTTGAAAAAGTATTCATATCCCTTGAAATTTTCCACATTTTGTCATGTTACAACCAAAAACATAAATTTATTTTCTTGGGATTTTATGCGATAGACAAACACAAAGTGGCACATAATTGTGAAGTTGGAGGAAAATAATAAATGGTTTTCAATTTTTTTTTTACAAATAAATATCTGAAAAGTCTGGCGTCCATTTGTATTCAGCCCCCCTGAGTCAATATTTTGTAGAACCAGCTTTGAACATATAGAGTGCCATTTTTGCCCTTTCTTCTTTGCAAAATATCTTAAGCTTTGTCAGATTGGAAGGAGATCCATGAACAGCAATTTCAGGTCTGGCCACAGATTCTCAATTGGATTTAAGTCTGGACTTTGAGCCATTCTAACATATAAATATGCTTTGATCTAACCCATTCCATTCTAGCTCTGGCTGTATGTTTAGGGTCGTTGTCCTGCTGCAAGGTGAACCTATGCCCCAGTCTCAAGTCTTTTACAGACTCAAATAGGTTTTATTCTAAGATTGCCCTGTATTTTGCTCCATCCATCTTCCCATCAACTCTGACCAGTTTCCCTGGCCCTGCTGAAGGAAAGCATCCCCACAACATGATGCTGCCACCACCATGTTTCACGGTGGGGATGGTGTGTTCAGGGTGATGTGCAGTGTTCATTTTCCGCCACACAGTACGCTTTGCTTTTAGGCCAAAAGTTCAATTTTGGTCTCATCTGACTGCAGCACCTCCTTCCACATGTTTGCTGTGTCCCCCACATGACTTCCCTCAAACTGAAAACGAGACTTCTTATGTCTTTCTTTCAACAATGGCTTTCTTCTTTTGACTCCTCCATAAAGGCCAGATTTGTGGAGCGCACGACTAATAGTTGTCCTGTGGACAGATTCCCCCACCTGAGCTGTGGATCTCTGCAGCTCCTCCAGAGTTACCATGGGCCTCTTGCCTGCTTTTCTGATTAAAGCTCTTCTTGCCCAGCCTGTCAGTTTAGGCGGATGGTCATGTCTTGGTAGGTTTGCAGTTGTGCTATACTCTTTCCATTTTCAGATGATGGATTTAACAGTGCTCGGTGAGATGTTCAAAGCTTGGGATATTTTTTATAACCTAACCCTGCTTTAAACTTCTGCACAACTTAATCCCTGACCTGTCTGGTGTGTTTCTTGGCCTTCATGATGCTGTTTGTTCACTAAGGTCCTCTAACAAACCTCTGAGTCTTCACATAGCAGCTGTATTTATACTGAGATTAAATTACACATAGGTGGACTCTATTTACTAATAAGGTGACTTCCGAAGGCAATTGGTTCCACTAGATTTTAGTTAGGGGTATCAGTGTAAAGGGGGCTGAATGCACGCCACACTTTTCACATATTTATTTGTAAAAACTTTTGAAAAACATTTATCATTTTTCTTTCACTTCAAAATTATGTGCAACTTTGGTTTGGTCTATCACATAAAATCTGAAAATACATTTACGTTTTTGGTTGTAACATGACAAAATGTGGAAAGTTTCAAGGGGTATGAATACTTTTTTCAAGGCACTGTATATTACCAAATACCACTGAGAATGTTATTGGCATCAGCTCTACTGCACACAGCATTAGTACTGTCACGTTTTAACAGGATGGGTAAGTGGCAGAATGCCGAAAGAGAGTTACTGTAATGTAACCAGGTGCAAAGTTAGAATTAATAATGCAAAAAAGGGTCAAAGCGGCAAAAAAGCATGAATGCACTGCAGAATAATACAAAACCAATTATGAAAGCTGCACAAACATGGAGTCTCCATAGCAATGTCCCTGTGACTCAATTAGGTTGCATAATGTAGTCTTTATAAGACTATATAAAAACAGAGATTAATTCTGAGAATCTGTAAATCAGTACAGAATGCAGCTACTAGTGTAATGTTGCTGTGGGTGGGAGTGATAGAGGTATACCAGTGGCTATAGTATTCTAACTTTCAGAAACAGTGACCACAGACATCCCCATGCTGCCCAGTGTGGTCTTCCATGCTCAAACCATATGAGAAGAGGTTGACCTGCATGTATTGTAAAAAGATTTTTTTTTATGCAAAAAGCAAAAAAAGGGTACGTTCTAGATAAGCTAATTGACTCACCAAATAATAATGGTGCGGGTCATGTAACCAAATATTCTACTTTGCAAAAACAGTTGACCACTTCCTTGAGGAAAACTTCCTGAGAATGTGAGCACAAAAGTAGTTTATTTTAGATTCACTTGAGTTTGCCTTACTGAATATTTTTTTTGTTTTTGGAATGAGTTATGAACAGGCAAGGGGTACCTCCATGGGAGTCCCTTGGGCCCCAGCTTATGCCTATCTACATCTGGGACTATGGGAGGAAGAGGTAGTGTATCGATTCTCAATGTACCTCAGCCATGTGGCCCTGTGGCTGAGGTACATCAATGATATAGTGGTAATTTGCATGGGATCTGAGCTGAAACTAAGGGAAATTTTGATTTGAATTGGGTTATTATGATTTCAGTATTTAGTTGACTTTTAATTATGATAAGGAAGAAATTCCATTCTTAGACCTACTAATTTCCAAAGAGGGTGACCATCTAATTACCAGAACATATCATAGAAAGACATCTTTAAATACCATGTTATTGGCGAGTAGCCACTATCCCAGATCTCTCATCCATTACATTCCCGCTGGCCAATTTCTGTAAATTTGAAGGAATTGCACACAGACAAAGCATTTTTATAGATCGATTTAGGGAAAGGGGCTACTTGCACAACATATTTAAAAGAACCAAGAAACAGGCTTTTGACACCGATAGCAATTTCTTTTTAGATCATAATAACAATGGGAGAGATAGAGAGGGGTTCCTTCCAAACCAGTGTGACTCAGTACAGATCACAATGGAATGAGGTGAAAAGGGTATTTGACAGACATTGGCATATATTGACATTTAACCCTCAAATAGCACAGATAGTTGGACCAAGACCACACTTTGTAACCTGTCGGGCAAAAAAAGCAAAGGATTTTCTGGTACACTCTGAATTTCAATCCCCACTGGACCTGTATCTCTAAATTCAAAAAAAAACAATGGCATGTTGCAGTTATTGTCTGATGTGCCCCCATGTTGAGAAAACAGATGTACTTACCAATGTGGATGGATCGCAGATGTCTAAAGTCCAGCAATTTACCAACTGTTTTACTAGTCACCTTATATAGATACTGGAATCCCCTTGTAAGAAATTTTACAAGGTCAAAAGCAAGGGACAGCTGTGGGTAAATGAACAAATAAGAGTAATAAAAACAATGATGATGATAGCCTGTTGGCACAGCACTTTGTAGCGAAACAAGAGGTAAAGGAATTTATGCCTTAAATTTATCATTATATTACCACCTCCATTCCTGTCGGAGAAGACTACTTTGTACTTTATGTAGCGCTGACTCTCCTGTCTATTAATGTATGTTAGCATGTTATAACAGAAGTCTATGGACGTTTCTATGGCTTAGTGTTTGGCGCCATCTAGCAGCCAAACACTGAACGTGAACTTAAATAATATTTGGCTTTCAACCATTGATCTATTTACAGGAAGTGACTGTTATTTACATTGAAGAGTTGACCCTTTTACCCAGAATGCCGAGTGACCTACTCATGGACACCCTCTCTGGCATTGCATGCTGGGTAGGAGATAAAAGGTCCCTGAGCAGCCATTTTAGGTCTCTTGGGAATGCATGGCCTGCCTGGGAGGACTTGTGCAGAGGCCTCCCGGAGGAAGTGACGTATTGCCTGTGCGGAGCGCAACCCTGCTCGGTTGTGTGAGTGACCTGAAGTGCCAGTGACTCAGAGATCGGATTGAGAGGATCCAGAGACACTCGTTTAAGCATCGGAAGACCAGGTCCATCTGCCGGAGCGGAACGGAGTGACAGAGCTGGCTGATGGAGAAGCCAGCTTGTCAGGGAAGTAGGCGCAACCTCGCGAGGTACATTCGTGTTAACGCGCGTCAGCGCTCACGGAGGCGCAAGGTAGTTCCAAGACGAACGCCCGATGCTACGTCTGATCAATCGGGCGTACGCGGTGATGATACGAACGCATAACGTACTTGACGTAGCCGGACGAACGCCTCGACGCGCTCACGACGTGACCTAGGCACCTTGCCTATTTAAACGTTCGCCTGACAGTGCTGCATCGCTGGATTATCGTCAGCTCTCCTGTGTACCTGTGCCCGTGATTCCTGCTGTCTGACCTCCTGTGTACCGACCCGGCTTGCTCGACCTGCTCCTGTTGTTCTCCTGGCTCTTACCCCTGGCTTGTACCCGACGTTCCTTGTCTGCTCCCTGCACCCGATCCTGGCTCGGCTTAGACTCCTGCTCTCCGGTCTTCAGCTCAGTACCCGTTACTCTGATCCTAGGACTGATTTCCTGTGCTTGAACCTCGGCTTGGCCTTGACTCTTCTACTGGACTTCTGTTACCCCACTCTTGGACTTCCTAGCACGGTTGCCCCCGGAGACTTGTCTACTCGGCTCTTGTCTTCTGCTGCTGCTACCTGGCAACCTGGTCTACTGTGGGCATTGCATCCCTGTGTCATCTTCAGGGTTGTGCTGCACTCGGCTGCAAGGGGAGCCCTCTCAGCATCTTGGCCTCGCTCCCGATCGTGACACAGCTGCAATCACCAGACCAGGGTCAACATACCAAGTTCCTATCCAGTTGGTGAGTGGGTTGCTACCCACCATTTTCTAAACCATTGTACCTAGTCAGACTTATATACATGCCTCGCTGGGATACTTAGTCCCATGGAAGAGGAGTATAGCAACTGACGCTAGGCAGGCATAAGGCTTACTTACTACCATACTTCAAGCACAGTATTATATTTGTGGAAGCAACACTAGGATCATTCTTAATTCAATTTTAACTGCTTTAACCTTGGCTTACAAATTTATATGGAGTTACCCATGCTAGCGAAGATCAGAAGATACAAACTGAGTACTTTAAGTGAGATCTCACGCATATCTAAAAAAGTAGGGGGAGCTCCCGTACATATATATTGTTTGTAACTGTTTTATCAGAGTTCATTGTCCTGTCAATCTATGTTGGATGACAGTACAATTGTTGTAATCATCTATTTACAAATATATATAGTAAAATATACTTTGGTTAAGTACCTCGTTGTGTGGAGTATTGTTTTCTCTCTCAGCAGGTGGAGCCAGTGGATCATGAGAGGACAATACAGGTATATTGTGATATATTATATTGTACTGTATGGTATTTCACCACAGCTGTGTCAAGGGGACTAAGGCTGCGTACACATGAGAGGATTGTCCGTCCAACTAAGTCCGTCAGACAATCCGACAGACAGTCCGTCCTACTTTTGAATGAACGGACTTGACCACACACGATGAACAGACAGTCCGTTGAAAGCTTGCGTGATGACGTGTACAGCACGTACGACGGGACTAGAAATACGACGTCCAATACACTGCAATGCAACCTTCGGCCGTGTAAATCCTTTCTGAGCATGCGCCATACTTAGTCCGTCCAACTAGCCTACTCACGAGCGGACTGTCCGCTGAAACCAAAGTTGGACGGACTGTATTACGGAAATTCCGAAAGACTTAGTCCGCCAGACTGTCCGCTGAAAAAGTCCGATGAAGCCCACACACGAGCGGACTGTCCGCTGAAACACGTTTCAGCGGACTAAGTTGGACGGACAATCCTCTCGTGTGTACGCGGCCTGAGGCAAGTTAGTGGGGTTTTGTTACTAGAGTGCAGGCGCAAAACTAAATCAGCCACTCCTTCAGGAGTCAGTGCTACATTTACATCTATCATCTTCAGCCACTATTTGTTTCCTCATTATGGGACTTAACAGCTGTTGACGTAAGGTGACGATATGCTATTGCTGAAATAGGAGATTGACTGGCATCAATATGCATTAACATAAAATATGATACAGTTAATTTCCAGACCTACTTTTTATCAGAAATTAATGTGCTTTATTAACAGCCCCAAGTAGATTTATTGTACAAATTTGTATTAGTCAGCATTCATTACCTAAGTAAAAGTTATGTCACTATAGGAGGCAGTAAAGGTGAAGCTATGGCTATGGGTATAGTTGCCAATATTGCCGGTTTACCAATCTCCCCATTCCTGAGTGCATTTAGCATTTATCTCATAGCATGTTATATCCTGTATAAGGATTGAATGCATTTTGGGGAGACTGGGTACCCTAGTCTCTTCTTGCATCTGTAGGTTATGTGTTACACTGTAAAAAGCTTGTTGAATCTGGCTACAGTAAATTATGGAAATTGATTAGACTTTAAGACTTGAGCATTTTTTCATACTTTCCTAGATAGCATTTACTGTCTAATGCTTGTAGTTTTGCCATGGGTATTTCTTTGAGGATGTCTAATCCTTTGATCCTAGCACTCCCTTGAAATAAACCATGCTGCACATTCAATATATTATTCTGTTATCTAGATGGAGGGAGATTAGCCTGAAAATGGCAATATCTGTTTAAGAATTGATTGACACTGGACAGGCTGGACACAAACTAGCACACTGCATCCATTCAATACAACTTACTACATGATGTGTAAATGTAATGTTGTGCACAGTGGTCACAGACATTCCTACTGCCTTGAGTGGGCGGTCAATAGGGGCATCTGAAAGCGATTTAAAATACAAAGCTTTGGAATCTACAGGTGGTAATACATTTCACAACATAAATATAACTTTATTGGGCTATAGATCAGCTTTAAGCTCTTGAAAAACGTACTTGCTTTTTTAAGTGCAACTATGTTTGATTTGAGCCACACAATGTCTGTTCAGTGCCAGACCTTCAGTTGCAAAATATGAAGGGTCTGCAGACCTAAAGCAGCTCAACTCAATATAACATATCACATTTCATAGCTTCTGTAGAAGCCTCTCTCTCAGCTATCAATTAATTGTCTTTGACTAAACAAGTGAATCGTGTGAATTCCTTTCTCATAAAATAGCAACAGAAACAATTTATTAAATCCATTTTACCATACTAAATACGGTAACACACTCTAAAGCTGTCTTTTAAAAGTGACATGCAGAAAAGGTTTGTTATCTTAGGCACATTACTTGTGTAGACCAGAGAGACCTGTGATTGAGCACAAAAAAAACTTTGTCAGGGTATTATGTATTTAGGATGTATATATCACTCTCCTTGCAGAAATGCCATCCCCATTTTAGGTCTTTTATTTATCCAGGTACACAGTTAATGCTAGTTTATGGCAAACTATAAATTACATTTTCTTCATTACTTAATGTGCATGGTGTAAAATGTGTTTTGGTGAGTTATCCAAATTCAATGAGTACACTGTATGCATATAATGAATTATAAAAAAAAATATCTGTGTACTGAATAATTTCCTTTATATATTTCCTTCCTACATTAAAGGTGAAGAGTCAAGTGAATGGATATTGTACTTGGCACAATGTATACATTCTCATGTAGGACCACACACTTCACTGCATAAAGTTCTTTTTCAAAATGAAAGGAGGGAAACTGATTTTTTAATACAATTTGAAGGGGGTCACTTTACTGCACATATAACACTACTTAAAATAATATTCTTTATGTAATTTAAGCAATTTAATGTATTATATGGGGTCATTTGTCAAGTTAGTTGACTGGTGTAATAAAACACTACTCATTTGTAATGCCTAGTTTCCTTGAATTTCTTATACAACTTTTGAAAATGTATATTTTAGATTTCTGTAAAGGAATATTTATAAACATATAGGTACATAGAAATTTTTCATGTCTTACAGAACTCAATATGTCTCAAGACACATTTTATTTTCAGGAGTCATTTTATTTGTTTCTCTTATTGGTTTACTGCCAGTACAGTAAAATGTAGTCATACTCTTTATCATATAGGATGCTGTATTTAGGGTGTGTTACAGCCTTGTGATATTTATGTTATGTATGCATGTATGTATTTATTCATTTATTGTATCACTATAACTATCACTAACATATTCTGCACAGTTCTGTAGAGAACACTAAACCATGATTACCAATCACTGTCCCAGTAGACATTACGATGTGCGCTTTACAGACACAAACACCTATTTCCTGGAATGAAATGTCTTTGGATCAGATGATCATGGCAGGGAGCCGAACCAAGACTGGAAAGTCACAGTGTTATTCATTAAGCCCAAAAAAATAACATATTATTATATCAAAATATAAAATAACTATACATAATATATATAAACACCGATCAGTTATAACATTATGACCACTGACAATTAAAGTGAATAACATTGATTATCACGTTCCAATAGCATCTGAAAGTTAGTGAGATATATTAGGCAGCAAGTCACCCGGTTGTCTATGAAGTTTATGTGTTGAAAGCAGAAATAATGGGCACCACAATTGTTGATGAGTATGGGGCAGTGTGCCAACCTGTCTACAATAGGCACATGAGAATCAGAACTGGACCACAGAGCAATGAAAGGAGAAGTCTTCAAGGTGTTGACTAGGCCTCCAAAGTCTCCATATCTCTATCCAACTGAGCATCTGTGGGATGTGCTGGAAAAAAAGCAAGTCTGATCCAAGTAGGCTCTACCTCGCAACAAGGCATATATATGTATACATATATATATATACACACACACACACACACACACACACACACACACACACACACACACACACACACACATATATATATATATATATTTTTTTTTTTTTTTTCCTTTAAAACAATGATATTTGATTCAGATACAATGCATAATAAGATAGTTTTTATATAAATCAATACAGCTCTGGGTTTCAAACAGCATACTGTGAATGATGATAAAATAGTTCAAATTCATTTATTGGCTTACACTAAAATACAGCCAACGCATTTCTAATCATGATTTTTCACACAGATGCTACAAGCTAGTAACTCCCTGACTCATTGAGGCATGGTCTTCACTAGTCCTCTGAATGTATGCTATGGTATTTGTCACTAAGCCAACAGTAGCAGATCATTTAAATATATACACAGTAAACACCTCAAGGTAGCTTCAAAGAGGTATGGTCCACAACCCAAAAGGAAGACGCAGAAATTTTGCATTTTTCTTTGTAAATGTCACTTTTGCTATAGTACATTCTATAAATGTGCAAATTCACAAGCAGTTTTAAGACATCCCCAAGCATGTTTTTTAGGAGTTTTACATTTTTAATATTTAATTTTAAGCATTATTAAAATATCAGCTCCCCACCAAATTGTATTGCTTCAAGTCCACCTGGCAGTGCCCAGCTTCTTTTTTCTTTTTTGGCAATCCCTAATCTAATAGCCTGGCAAATTGGCTGAACTAATTGTTTAAGCTTGGCTTCCATTGATTTCAGTGGGATTTGAATTGACATTAGAACTTTAAAGCAGATCTGAGAACATCCTGCTAACTGAGCCTGGGTACGTTCAGCTCATCCATGTTGTAGACGCATGGCCTCTCTAAGCCCTTGTACACACGGTCTGACATTCTGACAACCGAATCCGTTGGATTTTGTCCAACGGATTCTGTCCGACGGATTGTGTCTGAAACTGTTGCATACACACGGTCGGACCAAGTTGTCGGAATTTGTGGTTGCCAAGAACGCGGTGACGTAAGCCGTGTACGGCGGGACTAGAAAAGGGAAGTTCAGCACCATGTCCGGCACCCTTTGGGCTCCTTCTGCTGATCTCGTGTTAGTAGAAGTTTGGTGAGAGACGATTTGCGCTTTTCAGATTAGTGATTCAGATCGCTACTGCTCTTCGGTTTGTGCTTGTGTGTGAGTATCTGATAATCAGTGCGTGCAGTCAGTAAGTATTTGTTTCTCATTGTGGACTATATCTTGGTATAGTACTCTTTGAAAGGCATTTCTTATTGTCTGCTTGCTTCTGCTATTCAGGTCGTTCTTTTTCAGGCCTTGCTGTTTATCGGTGCTTTCTGGTGTCCGTTCTGACGAGCCGACCGTTTTGAAACCATGTTTCGTCTATGTACTTTTCGTAGAGTTTGTGCTGTGCAGGGGCTACGTGTTGGGGTTGTTACTTTGACACAAGCCCGGTCCATGAACAGGGAGGGGAGGCGTTTGTGGACCAAGAATTGGTTGCGCCAGCGTGACCAGTTCTCACACATGCCTTTACTCCGTGAAATCCGGGAGAATAATCCTGATGATTTCAGGAAATATCTCCGGATGACGGACCCCGTTTTTCACCGTCTGCTGGCTTTGTTGACCCCTTATATCACCAGGCAGGATACCTGCATGCGGCAAGCTATCACTCTGGAGCAGAGGCTCATCGCCACGTTGCGCTACTTGGCGACAGGGAGAAGCCTTCAGGACCTCAAGTTCTCTACAGGCATCTCCCCCCAGGCTCTGGGGATCATTATTCTAGAGACCTGTTCTGCCATCATTCAGGTCCTGCAGAAGGACTATATGAAGGTAAGTTTGATCCTTTAACATCTCATTCTATGTATTTCATGATTGCTAATGTCTTGCATATCTTTCCTCATTCCCTAATTACCATCATTGCAATATGTTCTAATTCATATGCTCTGCCCCTTTGTCCTCAGGCATATTTGCCTCACTAACTTCCCCACCATGCTCTTCTTGGCCCATCAAACTATAGTCTAGTCACTTACCAATGTCTTTTGTCAGCTCCAAAGTATTGTTTTCCCCTAAACACCCCCTATAATGTCTACAAATGTGATGTTTGTGCTTCAATTCATGCAGTGACATTTTTTACATTTTTGGGGTTGTGCCAAACTCATTAGGAACCCCCCTCCCCCCAACTGCTAGCTCAGCTGATAGCAATCCTCTATCTGATGACTTTACCAAACACAATACACACTCTAAGCATGTAGTGCAAGGGCCTGCCTCAATACTTTCAAATGCTATTTTCATTTTGTTTTTTAACCTATTAATTATCTGGATATGTAATAGCAGAATGTCAAAATGTGCTTCCATTTTGTTTTCTTTTTGGGATTATGACACTTCTTACCTGTCCGGTGGGCTGCCAATAGTGTAACTAAGGAGGGGCTCTTTCCGAAACTATCACACATTATTTAGGCATTCAGCTCTCATTCAAGTGGAGAGGGTTACCTGTCCAAAACATCCCCCCTCATTTTTTAGCAAGGGCCCATCAGATGGGGGGGGGGGGGGGTGGCTGGGATGAGTTTTTGTATGTGGACGTTGGGCAAAATGGACGGATGTCGGATGGTGGAGTCTTCGCATGGACAGAGTTCTACTGGCGTCTCCAGAGTGGCAGTCTGGGCTTGCCACCCCCAGAGGAGAATCAGGAAGGACTCCCGTTCGTCTTTGTCGCAGATGAGGCGTTTGCCCTGGCGAACCATCTGATGCGGCCTTTCCCGATGGGGACCCTCACCCCAGAGCAGAGGATTTTTAATTTCCGCCTGTCCAGAGCCCGAAGAGTGGTGGAGAACACTTTTGGTATACTGGCCAGCCGGTTCCGCCTTTTTCTTACGCCTATCCACATTGCGGAATACAAACTGAATCACATAGTGCTGGCGTGCTGTGTTCTGCACAATTTTCTTTAAAAAGTTTCTGTGAACTATGCGGTCTCAGTTGGCCAACAAGAAGCAGACTTGCTGGAAAATGAAGATAACCTCACGGGCCTTGAACCTGCTCATCCTGGCTTGCCACCCCAAAGCGCCTGTGATGTTAAAACCCAATACATGGACTACTTTGTGGGTAGGGGGGCCATTGATATGCCAGAGCGGCATTTTAAGAATACATTTTTCTCTGAAACTCCTACATTTACTGCTTGGCTTGGTTTTAGGTGTCTCCTAGGTATATTTATGTTTTTTCAAGTTGTGCCTTTTTCAACAACAGTGCATTCCCAAGTTCAGAGCGAGATGAGGGGACAGTCTCTTCTTCAGATAATCTTATTATGTTGTGGGTCTGCTACACACACACCTTGTTTTTGTAACTAATGTATGTAGTGCATTACTGACCAAAATCGTGCTCATTTTCAGCACCATGACAGGAAAATGGCATGATTGTCCAAATTTACACCTCACTGTGGGTGTTTTTTACTAAAGGCACATCCACTATGCACTACAAGTGTACTGCAAAAGTACACCTGAAATACACCTGAAATTGCACTTGGAGTGCAAAGTGGAGTTTCCTTTAGTAAATCACACTCCTTCTCAGCACAAACTAAAATTTTACTACAAATACATTTTTGGCGCAATGAAAAAGGAAGCCACACATTGTTGATAATTAAACTGTTTAATACAAGCACATTCACATGTGCGTTTAGAAAAGGTTTTTACAACAAACCAAGAAATTGTGTGTATCAAAAACAGAGTTTAAGCTAAATTTTGTTTACTTGGTGTTTTGGTGTAAACAGGCATGTATCAAATCGTAAAATACAAAACTTACAAAGTTCAACTTTGAAAAGTGAAGACAATATCAGACATGCGTATGTACAAACTGGGCTGATATTGCCTTCATCACATGGGGTGTGACCCCTGAAAAATCCAAATTTGGAAGATGCACACAGTGTGTCAACATGTGCTATCTCCCATCATGGGTGATCAATGTACATGCTTTGGGGCTGCAACCCCTTCATCTCAGCCACTTTACATAAAACACGTACATTGATCCCACATGATGGGAGATAGTACATGTTTACACACTCTGTGCATCTTCCAAATTTGTAATTTCAATAAATACAAAAGTTGTGTTTTAAAATATCAAAAATAAAACCCTATCTAGTTTTTTATGTTTCACACTCTCCCCAAAACATCAATGATATTCTTCATTTTATTTTTAACATCATTGATGTTTTGTATATTTTCCAAATCCCGATTGCACCCCATTATCTCCCCAATCAGGATCTGGGCACTTTCACTGGTAAAACGGGAATCTTCTTCCACATCACCTACAAAACAAAGCAAAAAAACACACCATGTAATAAAAATATGGTGACATACATTGATGTTCTCCTAAACTCACCTGTTGTGGTGACAATTTGGCTAACCTCGGCGATCTCTCCTTCCCCCTCCTCCTCCTCTGTTTCTGGTTTTCGAAGTTGCCCTTCTTTGGGAGGGGTGTGGTCCCTGGTGTCCTCATACTTGCCGAGTCTTCTCTCCCCTATTAGAAAGGAAAAAAAAAATAATTAGCACACAGAAGGCAGAATTAGGAATATGAAACATTGTTTGAAAGTGTTGTACAATTGTTTCTTTTGGCAGAGCTTCAAGGTCAGAACATTATTGGGGACACTGTGTTCAGCTGGAATACTTACCTGCAGAACGATGTTTCCTACGAACGAATGAAACCATGAACTTGAAAGTGGCCATTTTAAACTGCACAACATGAAATCAAAGCACATGGAGCAGGATGCAAGCAATAATAATCATATGAACACACGACAACTACTTACTTTTGTCAAGAACACGCTTGATCCTTAGGTACTGCTCGTGCTCCCTCAGTTTCAGGTCTGACCAGCGTTTTCTCAGTTGATCCTTGAATCGGCGTACCCCAAAATTCTTATGAAGCCTCTTCACAACTTTATTCATGATCTTGACCTTTCTGATATTTGAGTTTGGGTAAGGTCCATACTTCCCATCATAGTCGGTCCTGTTCAATATGTCCACCATCTCCAACATCTCTCCAAAAGACATATTTGAGGCCTTAAATCTACTCTTCCTAGATCGGGACGTTTCAGGCTCCGGGCTTTCCTCACCCTCCTCCTCGTTAGTGGAACTATTATTAGTGCGCACCTGCGTTCTCTCCGCCATGTGCTCTCCCCACTGCGCCGGAAGAGAAGGGGCGGGGAATAGTCTAGAAAGAACGCCATGGGCGGGCGGAGTTTCATGCATGCGCACTGTATCTAAAACGCAACACGCGTGTGTCGTCCGTACAATCGGTGAACAGAGTGAGAAGCTGCCGCGACGAACGTGCAAAAGAAGGTAACATTTTGAACTTGGTACATCACTAGGCTATACTGCTTCTAGATTGAGGCCTGCATTAGTGGAGTTTAGCCTGACATTAGGGTTTGTCTTGTGTTGTGTCTTGCAGACATTATGGACGGGTTCAACGATCATAGCTTCCTCCCTCTGTTCATCGATAAATACAGAGACATGCCCTTCCTGTGGCAACCAAAACACCCACAATATAGTAACAAACAAAAGAGGCAGGCAGCAATGTTGCAACTGGTTGAGTTTGTGAAGCCGGTGGTCCCCAGGGCAGTTGTCAACTATTTAAAAAAGAAAATTGGTAGCCTCAGGAGTAAATATCTGAGGGAGAGGAACAAGGTGCTGAAGTCCATGCAATCTGAAGCTGCAGCAGATGACGTTTATGTCCCCACCCTGTGGTTTTATGACAGGATGCATTTTCTGTCAGACCAGGCTGAGGTCAGAGAATCCCTCTCTACTCTTCCTTCCACGCATCCTATGCTCCATTCCACACCCGATGAGTCTTCCAACGCCCAACCTGGGCCTTCCACCCAGGAAGAACTGTGGGAGCCCAGCTTGAGCCAGGTATAGTATTGTTGTACATATTTTGGGAGTATAAATGAATGATGTTAACTTGATTTTTGCTCACTAATTGCTGAGTTTTGAAAGTGTTTCACATATCAATAGACAGTGGTGGCTAAAACCTTTGGGACAAGAAAGAAAAATGTGGGGCACAGAATGATAGTCTTTTCTATTGGTTAACAATTTGCAACAGTGTTGATGTGAAAATTGTGTGTGTTTGATGAACCAAAAACTCAAACTATGTCCCTTTTTCATACACAGCAAGAACTCAGCCAGGAACAGGAGGGTGTGGAATGCCGCAGCCAGGAGGTGGCTGTGGAAAGTGGCAGCCAGGAGGAGGCGGGGGTAAGCGGCAGCCAGGCGGTGGGCGGCCAAAGGAGCCTCACTGAATGCCAGGTCCCTCCCCTCCGCCTTCCACGCAAAAGGGCGAGAAAGGGGGGGGAATGTTGAGGAGTCTGCCCTGAGGCTGATTGTGAAGGCTTCTGCGGCCCGCCAAGCAAAACCCACCTACCAAGAGGCCTTTGCCGCCTTGGTTGCGTGCAAGCTTGATAAAATGGAGCAGGGGCAACAGATCCTGTGTGAGGAGGTTATTATACACACCCTCAACAAGGGTCTGATGGGCCAAATGACACAAGAAACACACTTGTGTGGTTTGGCCCATGCCCCTGCTCCTCCTCCTCCTCCTCCTTCTGCCACACCTCCAGCACCACAGCCACAGCCTGGAAGGAAGCATGGAAGGAAGATCAGAGAGTGATGACCTGGGTTCAGTCTGGTCTGACAGAAGATGCAGCCTGTTGTAATACCACAGCCTGGGAACATAGATGTCCTCTGCTGCTGTTCTGGGTTTCATGGACTTCAGGACCAGACTTCTCTCCCTCAGACATGTACTCCTCAGGCCACCAAGTTTGGCGTTTAAATAGTTGATGTGTGCCCTGGGGGCCAAAGGCTTCGCTAATCTTCCCAGTTTCAACATCGCTGCCTCCCTCTTTATCTGTTACTGACACCGAAATAAAGGTATTTTTTGTTTGAAGAAATACTTGCGTATGTGTTTTACTTCAAAAAGGCCAGTTTATTTGTGAGCAGGCGGGTACATTTCAAAAAAACAAAGTGAAATGAATAACAAGGGGTACCAACACTAAACAACCTCCTGTAAATTAAAAACGAAAAACCCAAGATAAAAAATACAATAATGTTGTTGTGGTAAGTTTACACACAAAAAACACCCCAAAAAAAGGAGAAATGAGCAAACTGTCTTTAAAGGAGATTTTTAGGAAATCAAAAAAAAAAGCATCCAAAAAAGAATAAATAAAATCTAAAATTGTGTATATGTGACGTAAACTAAAAATGTATTGCCGAAATGGTTAAAAAAGAGTAATGAAATACGTTCGGGAGAAGTGTGTGTGACTATGAGCATCAAAAGAAGTTCCTTCTTGCAGCATTGTAAAGAACAAGAGAATGCACTTCATGAAAGAATTTTTAACATTGCAGCGTGACGAATGTGCTATATCGCTTACGAGCAGTAGTTTTACCTGAACGAGCGCTTCCGTGTCGGAATTTGAATGTGAGCATGTGTAGCACTTTGTCCGTCGGAGTAGGCTACACATGATCGGAGTATGTCCGATCGGACCAGTTTGTCGGAAAATATTTCCAGCAAGTTGGAAAATTTGGTCCGATGGATATTCCGACAGAAACAGTCCGATGCATACCACACACAGTCGGAATATCTGACAAAACGGTCCGATAGGACACATTCTGACGGATTCTCCGACTATGTGTACAAGGGCTAAAAATGATCGTCCATTTTTCTGTACAATTAGAGTTTGAATGTAACACTGTGGTACCCACACATCCTGAAATGATTACTTCACTTTTTTGAGAATTTATTATTTCTCTTCGTTATCATAATTTTCCCCCTGTATCCCTGCCTCTTCCAAAATACTTATGGTGCTATGCTATGTTCCACAATTAAAAACAAACAAGACTTCTCTCTCTTTTCTTAGCCTCTAACATCTATGCGTTTTCATTATGCACAGCAGCTGATGAATCTGAATGGGCTGCTGTACCTATGAGAAATGCAGGGAAAAAGTCCCTCATCCTTTTCTAAAACTGCAGCTGCACAGAAAGTTTCCATTCACGGGAAAATGCGACACATTTTTAGATGCCTGGGTGCCATTAAGAATAATTGGGACCCCTGCGCATCTGTTAAACAACAGTTTTGGCTGCGGGTGCCTGCTGGTACGGGAATGCGTGCAATTTACACATGTTCCCACACCTGCATATGTGTGAACCAAGGCTACCTTCTCAAAATTAAAAGGAGAACTCTTAACATTTTTATGCAATTCTTAAAAGAATAGGCTTGTCTTTTGTTAAAAAAGAAAACAAAATATTCCCCCACCCAACTCAACAAATATTGACATAAAAGAAGATGCTGTATGCAGACATTGGCTTTGCACTGCCCTGGTTGTCGCTCAAAAAAAGGTCTCAGTTTTTTTGAAAGTAACTTCAAACAACAATCAGGTAAATTCCCAATTCCCCACCCTCAAAAATATATGAATATATAGTGGAATTTTTTTTTACATACTTACTCCTCCTACAATCTTGATCCTGTTTAGTAGAGTTAAGAGCTTGTTTGCACCATATGCAGTCAGGTGCGTTTTTAAAAATGTATCCCACACAGTAAAAAAAATGGAAAATTTATATCAAATACTTACCATAATTTTCCTTTCCTGATGGGCTCCATGGCAGCATACGTGTGGGTTAGCCCCGCCTCCATAATTACCCAATAGGACCTCTACTCCCATAAATCTTTGCTCCAAGCTGCTATCCGTGTTCCGTAACTAGCCTACTCCAACATTTGGGAGGGAACTCCTGCTGCCATGGAGCCCATCAGGAAAGGAAAATTACGGTAAGTATTTGATATAAATTTTCCATTTTCCTGACAGGCTCCATGGCAGCATACGTGTGGGAAATAACTCGCCAAACACACCCGGGTGGGCTAAAAATGTTGAGCAAAGAAACTAGATTTTTATTTTTCATTGTCCACTGACAATACTTGTAAACCAAAATTAACAGAAGAAAGCGCAGCTGGCTCTACACAATAATGGGAAACAAAGGTATTAATTGAAGACCAGGAAGCTGCTCTACAGATAACTTCTGGTGCGACATGTCGAACTGCTGCCCAAGAGGTCGAGATGCCCCGAGTTGAATGAGCCGTCACTGCCTCAGGAGGAACCATGCCCTTTGCCTTGTACGCCCTTTGAATCGTTTGGACCACCCAAGATGAGATTGATCTTACCGATGCTCGCATCCCTTTATTTTTGCCATGGAGAAGGACAAAAAGAAAGTCTGTTCGTCTGAACAAGGCTGTAGCGTCCAGATATTTTCAAGTTTCAAGGTGCGACCAACATCCAGGGGATGAATCTCTTGGTTGTCTGACATTCTAAACGTAGGTAGCACGATCTCCTGATTTTCGTGAAATACTGATGTGACTTTTGGATTTGACCCAAGCATAGGGATCAGGACCACTCTGTCCGGAAAGAAAGTTAGAAATGGTTCAACAGACCCAAGATTCCTAATTTCCGACACTCTTTTGGCTGAAGTTATTGCCACCAGAAACACCATCTTGATAGTGAGATCTCCTAAAGACAGGGGAGCATCCAAACCTTTCCCAAGATCAGAAAGAAAGTCCAATACTAACGGAAGGTCCCATTTGGGAAACCTGGGCCTCTTTTGAGGCCTAAGCCTGATGGCTCCTTTAAAGAATTGTTGAATTAAGGTGCGATTTGCCCATGAAACTCCTGTAAAGGCTGAAATGGCTGAAACTTGTACTCTGAGGGGGCGTACACACGGGCGGACTGTCTGCCCAAACTAAGTTCGTCAGACAGTCCGCGCAACTTTTGAAATGAACGGACTCGCCCACACACGCGGAGGAAAGTCCGCTCATTTCGAGCGCGTGTCAAGGTAGGCGGGGCCCGCGACAGAGACGTCGCGGGCCCCGCCGCCTGGAATGGACTTAAAGGGGAACCCCAATGCCGAAAAAAATCGGCGTGGAGTTCCCCCCAAAGTCCACAACAGACCCTTATCCGAGCACGCTACCCGGCCGGCCAGGAAAGGGGGGCGAGCGAGCGCCCCCACCTCCTGAGCCGTACCAGGCCGCATGCCCTCAACATGGGGGGTGCCTTGGGGAAGGGGGGGGCCGCGCGGCTCCCCCACCCCAAAGCACCTTGTCCCCATGTTGATGAGGACAAGGGCCTCTTCCCGACAACCCTGGCCGTTGGTTGTCGGGGTCTGCGGGCGGGGGGCTTATCGGAATCCGGGAGCCCCCTTTAATAAGGGGGCCCCCGGATACCGGCCCCCCACCCTATGTGAATGAGTATGGGGTACAATGTACCCCTACCCATTCACCTGTGAAAAAAAGTACAAAAAAAAAAACACAACACAGGGTTAAAATATTTTATTGCACAGCTCCGGGGGTCTTCCGTCTTCGGGGGTCTTCTCGCCGTACTCCTCCGCTATCTTCTTGTAGCTCTTTTGCTAGCGGTGGAGTCCTGCTTTCTTCCTCCCCGCCGCCGGCCTCTTCTCCCGACTTCGGGGGTCTTGTCCCCCTCTTCGGTTCTTCTGCCGGGCCACCGCACCTTCTTATAGCTCTTTTAGAGGCGGTGGCCCGGTCTTCTGTTGCCGCCTTCCGTTCTTCTGCCGGGCCACCGCGCCTTCTTATAGCTCTTTTACAGGCGGTGGCCCGGTCTTCTGTCGCCGCTGTCGCTGTCGCCGCCTTCCGTTCTTCTTCTTCTTCTTCTTCTTCTTCTCCAGGAGATGTTGACACGACGCTCTCTCCGGCCGGAATGCCAGAGCCGTGCTGCGCTGCCACTTATATAGTGACAATGGGGCGGTGTCACATGGTATATGTCACATGGGTTGGTCACATGGTGACCCCGCCCCCTTACGATGTCATAGTCCCCATGTGACATCAACCCATGTGACCAACCCATGTGACATATACCATGTGACACCGCCCCATTGTCACTATATAAGTGGCCGCGCAGCGCGGCTCTGGCATTCCGGCCGGAGAGAGCGTCGTGTCAACATCTCCTGGAGAAGAAGAAGAAGAAGAAGAAGAAGAAGAACGGAAGGCAGCGACAGCGGCGACAGAAGACCAGGCCACCGCCTGTAAAAGAGCTATAAGAAGGCGCGGTGGCCCGGCAGAAGAATCGAAGGCGGCGACAGAAGACCGGGCCACCGCCTCTAAAAGAGCTATAAGAAGGCGCGGTGGCCCGGCAGAAGAACCGAAGAGGGGGACAAGACCCCCGAAGTCGGGAGAAGAGGCCGGCGGCGGGGAGGAAGAAAGCCGGACTCCTCCGCTAGCAAAAGAGCTACAAGAAGATAGCGGAGGAGTACGGCGAGAAGACCCCCGAAGACGGAAGACCCCCGGGGGTGTGCAATAAAATATTTTAACCCTGTGTTGTGTTTTTTTTTTGTACTTTTTTTCACAGGTGAATGGGTAGGGGTACATTGTACCCCATACTCATTCACATAGGGTGGGGGGCCGGTATCCGGGGGCCCCCTTATTAAAGGGGGCTCCCGGATTCCGATAAGCCCCCCGCCCGCAGACCCCGACAACCAACGGCCAGGGTTGTCGGGAAGAGGCCCTTGTCCTCATCAACATGGGGACAAGGTGCTTTGGGGTGGGGGGGTCGCGCGCCCCCCCCCTTCCCCAAGGCACCCCCCATGTTGAGGGCACGCGGCCTGGTACGGCTCAGGAGGGGGGGCGCTCGCTCGCCCCCCTTTCCTGGCCAGCCGGGTAGCGTGCTCGGACAAGGGTCTGTTGTGGACTTTGGGGGAACCCCACGCCGATTTTTTTCGGCGTTGGGGTTCCCCTTTAAGTCCATACCAGGCGGCGGGGCCTGCCACGTCTCCTTCGCGGGCCCCGCCTACCTGGAGACACGCTCGAAATGAGCAGACTTTTCTCCGGGCAAGAACAGTTCGCTCATTTCGAAAGTACAGCGGACTGGCACACACACGGGCGGACTGTCCGCTCAAACCAAGTTTCAGCGGACAGTTTTACGGAAATTCCGTAAGACTTTGTTCGTCAGACAGTCCACTGAAACTGTCCGCTAAAGCCCACACACGAGCGGACTGTCCGCTGAAACACTGTTCAGCGGACAAAGTTGGGCGAACAGTCCGCCCGTGTGTACGCGGCCTTAGAGAACTAACTGCCAGAGACAAGTCTAACCCTGACTGAAGGAAAGACAAGATATCTTGAACTGCCGGAGAATTATATGAATTTGACCTAGAAGACATGTGGCCCATAAACCTGGCCCATATACGTTCGTACACTTTATTGGTACTCTTCCATCTGGCACTAAGAAGGGTTGGAATTGCTTCTTCTGGGAAACCTAGAGCTTCTAGCCTTCCCCTCTCAAGAACCATGCCCTGAGGTGTAGACAGGATGGGCAGGGGTGTAACAGTGTGCCTTGAGACAGTAGATCTGGCCTGAGAGGCAGGGGAACTGGGTCCTGATAGCTGAGGAGCAACAGCAGAGGAAACCAAGGCCTGTTGGGCCAGAATGGTATTATCGCAATGATTTCCACCTTCTCCCCTCTGAGCCTCCGAAGGAACTGTAGGATTACAGGAACTGGAGGGAAGGCGTAGGCTCTCTGGAACTTCCAACAATCCGTGAGAGCATCTATCCCGAAAGCCTGAGGATCCCTGAACCTCGAGTAGTATCTGTGCATCTTGCGATTGTACGGCGAAGCGAACAGATCGACCTCTGGAGATACTCCCAGAGTCAGAAGCCACTCGAAGACATCCCTGTGAAGGGACCACTCGTTGTTGTCTATTTTGACCCTTGACAGAAAATCTGCTTGAACATTCTGGACCCCTGGGATGTATACAGCAGAAATGTTGACCACATTCTTCTGAGCCCAGTTCATTATCGGTTCTACTTCTCGTAAAAGAGACCAACTGCGAGTCCCTCCTTGTTTCTTTATATAGGCCACCGCAGTTGTGTTGTCCAGTCTTAACATTACTGACGACCCTGCCACCAGATGGCAAAATGCTATGAGTGCTTGAAAGGCTGCTCTCAACTCCAGGATGTTGGAGACCACACACCGTGACGGGAACGACCACCTTCCTTGAGCTACTTCCGTAAGGCAGTGAGCGCCCCAACCTTTGTTGCTGGCATCTGAGGTTACTATTACCCAGGAAATGGGGACTATCGAATGATGGTTGCGTAGATTCTTCCCTTGAAGCCACCAGAGGAGAGACATCCTCATCGCTGGTGTAAGGAGTATGCGCTGTGTTTGATTGGACGAGTCCCACTGTTGCAGAAACCCTTTCTGGAAGGGACGAGTGTGCCACTGGGCCCACTTCACCATAGGGATGGTGGCCGTCATTGTGCCGATCACTTTCAAGCATTGTAGAGCCGAAAGATGAGATGAATTCCAAGCCTTGTGAATCCTGTCCCGGATCACACTGATTTTTTCCTCCGGCAGAGAGATAGTGCCTTTTAATGTGTCGAACTGAGCCCCTAGAAACACGATCACTTGAGTTGGAACCAGATGGCTCTTCTCTAGGTTCAGGAGCCAACCAAACGTCTGTAGAGTGGAGATGACTAAACTCTTGTGTTCCAGAATTTGATCTCTGTCCTGAGATAATAGGAGCAAATCGTCCAGATAATGATGGAGACGAACTCCTTTGACTCGTAAGAGAGCTACTATCGCTAGGAGTACCTTGGAGAAGACCCGAGGAGATGTTGTCAACCCGAATGGGAGACAGGTAAACTGGAGGTGTTGATCGCCAACTGCGAAACGGAGAAATTGCTGGAAATCCCTTGCTACTGGCACGTGAAAGTATGCGTCCTTCAAATCGATTGAGATTAACCAATCCCCTAGCTGCACCGACTGTTGGATTGTAAGAAGAGACTCCATTTTGAACTTTTCCTTGCGAATGAAGGAATTGAGGAGGGTCAAATCTATCACCTGCCTCCATGCGCCATTTCTTTTCTGAACCATAAACAGAGGAGAATACATGCCTTCGCCACGTTCGTCTTCTGGCACGGGCACGGCTGCGCCTTGATCCAGCAAACAACTTACGTAGGTCAATAGGACCTGTTTCTTTTCCTCTGAGCCTGGAATTGTTGTGGGAATGAACCTTAATCTCGGAGTGTTGATGAAAGTCCACTTGTGACCCGAGGAAACCGTCTTGACGGTCCAATAATCTTGAATTGAGGCCGCCCAAACATGTCGGTAGCGAAGAAGGCGAGCCCCCACCTGACATGTTTGAGCGGGCCCAATTTCAAAAAGATTTGGTAGAATCTTGATTACCTGCGGAAGCCCCCTTTGAGGTTTTCTTAAGGGAGGATTGTCTGGACCTCCAAGATCTAAAGAACTCCCTGCCGGGTCTATAACTGCGCGCTTCTCTAGCGCGATCCGAGGTCTGCCTTCTTGGAAAAATACGTTTTTGGTTTTGAAGACGTCTGTCTTGAGGGAGGAACCCAGACCTCCCACCTGTGGCCCGGGATATGGCGCTATCTAGTTTATTACCAAACAAGGAGGTTCCCTCAAATGGTATACGACACCATGCCTGCTTAGATGTTGGATCCGCCAACCAGGGACGGAGCCACAAAGCACGGCGTGCCGAGACTGCTGCCAACATAGCCCGAGACAGAAGGCGGGTAATGTCAATAGATGCCTCCCCCAAAAAAGCTGATGCCATTCTGATCTCCTGAATAGGAGAGTCTTTAGCCTTATTCACTGAGATACCTCTCAAGAACTCTTCAACATTGTCGGCCCATGTTTCAATAGCCTTTGAGACTGCGGCTAAAGCCAAAGTTGGTTTACAAGCCATCCCTGAAGTTAGATAAATTCTTTTCAGATCTGAGTCAATTCTTCTCTTTAACGGATCTTTGAAAGATACTGTGTCTTCCAAAGGGAGAGTCACGTATTTGACTAAACGCATAAGAGCTGCGTCTACCAGAGGAGCTGATTCAAGGTGCTTCACATCATCCTCCTTAAAGGGGTACAATTTAGACACCTTTGATTGCATGGAGCTCTTCCTATCAATCTTGCTCCATTCTTCAGTAATGATTTCTCCCAATTCAGATAGGAAAGGAAAATGTTGCCGTTCCTTTTTGAGTTGTTTGAAAAACTTTCTTTGTTTGGGGAGGGGAGAAGAAGTGGGTTCTTCCCATTTTAAAGCTTCTTTCACTGCCTTGACAAGAGCAGGTACTAAAGCATAATCAAATCCTACTCCTGGATCCTCTGGATCCGATTCGCTGTCAGACAAGAGCACAGAGTGGTGGCATGGTTGAGAAGATTCCCCAGTCTCTTGTAAGAGCCCTTCACCTCCTGAAGGACATAATGGATCTGAGGGGTATTCCATAGCGTGATGAGCTTCCCTCTGCTGCAGGGATTCCTTTACCACTCTTCTCACCATAGATTCCAAGCGTTGATCCGCACCATCTCTTTCATCTGCGACTTTAGAGAAGCAATGATCACAGACCGATTTGTCTGATGGGATGGGCATCTTACAGCCCCAACATGAATTATCTGGTCCTCTGCTTGAGTGCGAGTGACCACTGCGTTGTTCAGATCTGGAAGACCTACGGTAACCAGACTTTGACGATGATTTGCGGTGGTGCGATTTTGACGATCCACTGCGACTATGCGCACTGTAATGCGGTTCAGACCTAGAAGGGCTATAAGGAAATATACAAGAAAGAGAGAGAGATACAGACCAGGCTGGTATCAAATGCTAAGGAATACTCCACAAATACACAGCAATCCAGCCATGCACATACCTGTTACAAGCGGGCAGGTCACTAGTAGGCAGTGAGGCATCCATGACTAAGAACGCTGACTGTAACAACAATAGACCCTCATAAGCAGCCATACAAAACACAGGAGCAACAATACATCAGACCATAACCTACCTTACACCAACCAGAGAATGGCCCGGGAAGTCGCTGAATTTCCTGCAATCATTCCCAAATTCTGACATCTCTCACTGTGTTTTAAATATGGCGCCCATGACGTCATCAGCGGCGTCAGCCTCGCTTTGGATTTGGGTCCGCGCATGCGCAGAACGCAGGGGAGAAAGGCTGCTGGAACGCGGAAGCGTCAGCGCCTATACACAAGAACCAGCTGGCATATGAAAAAGACACAGGTAGAAAAAAAAAGAAAACACATAAACACTGCTGCCATGAAAAACGGAATTTTTACAGCTCACCACTCCACCAACGATCATCTGGCCGAACAGGTTCAAGCACACACCACCGATCCACCGGGCAGATAATGGCCACCTTACATAGCAGGTAATAAGCCGTGCGCACTTATCTTCGGACAAACCAAGCCTTCAGCGCTACTCTGCCATACACTCCATACCCATGCTTAACAGACAGGGCCTATCGGAGGAACAAAAGCTTGATAGTCGGCCGACTTGATCGTAGTGAAGATCTCTTCAGATAGGAAACACCTGTCCTATGGAGGAGGACAAAAAAGGAACACGGATAGCAGCTTGGAGCAAAGATTTATGGGAGTAGAGGTCCTATTGGGTAATTATGGAGGCGGGGCTAACCCACACGTATGCTGCCATGGAGCCTGTCAGGAAAGACACATTTTCTGACCACCTAAGTTCACACCATTTCATTCCGTTCCATTGCTTTCAATAAAAGTACAACAGTATGCATTTTTTTTGTACCAGAAGGAATGTTAATGTGTATAAATGCAACAGAACGCCCATAAACATGAGGAAAAAGATGTTTGTGTACTAAATATAGATTTTGTGTAGTGGGGGGGGGGGAGCATGGCAAACACATTACAAACACATGTAAGTGTGATGGGGAACTGCACAATGAATGCACAGATTGTAGTGTAAACAAGTCCTATAGGTCCTATAGGTATAGGCTGATCCAGGAAACGGACCATACTGTACTGTTCATAGATCATATTTGTGATATGTGATGTTTAACCACTTCAGGACCGCCGTATTGCCAATGTACGTCAACACAATGGCACAGGCAGGCACAATCACGTAGATGTACGTGAATGCCTTCTAGCGGGTGGGGGGTCCGATTGGACCCCCTCCCGCTAGATACGGCGGTCCCTTTCGGTGCCGGAGCGACCCGCGATGAGGGGATGGCCGTTGGTTTCTGGCCATCCCCTCTCGATCGCTCCTGGCCAGTGACGAACTTCCTCCCCTGGGAAAATGTAAACACAGGAGGAGGAAGTGATGTCACACTCCTCGTGGCGGTCTTTTTGAACCGGACAGCGAGGAGTGAAGACGTCCAAGTAAGTGCACCAACAGTCCACTGACACATAGGTACACACAGGCACACATTTCACCCCAGTCACCCCCCGATCACCCCCCCGATCGGCCCCCCCGCCCCCCCCCAGTCACAGTGTCACTAATGCAGTGTTCATTTATTTATTGATCACTACATTTAGTGTCAGTTGTGACTGTAAAAAGTGTCAGGGCAGCTAGTGTTAGGCCCCTTTAGGTCCAGGGTAGCCCCCTACCCCCCCCTAATAAAGGTTTAACCCCTTGATTGCCCTCCCAGTTAACCCTTTCACCCTCTTTTACCAGTGTCACTAAGCGATCGTTTTTCTGATCGCTGCAATAGTGTCACTGGTCCCGCTAGGAAGCTAGTTTTTTTTTAGGTTCAACGCCAGGTTTTTATACCGTTAGGTACCCCGATATATAACCTAATAAAGGTTTTAACCCTTTGATTGCCCCTAGAGTTAACCCTTTCACCAGCGATCGCTGCATAAGTGTCACTGGTGACGCTGGTTAGCAAGTTAGTTATTTAGTTATTTAGGTTCCCCGTCAGGTTTTTATAAAGCTTCAGGTACCCCCATATAAATACCCAATAAAGGTTTTAACCCCTGATTGCCCTTAGTTAACCCTTTCACCAGTGATCACCGTATAAGTGTTACGGGTGACGCTGGTTAGGTAGTTCGCTTTTTATAGCATCAGGGCACCCGCCATTTATTACCTAATAAAGGTTTAACCCCCTGATCACCCGGCGGGTGATATAAATTTGGTTTTAGGGTCAGAAAGGGTCTGCGTCGCCCCAGGCAGTGCTAGGTTAGTGCCAGCACCGCTAATACCCACGCGCAAAGCACACACCTCCCTTAGTGGTATAGTATCCGAACAGATCAATATCTGATCTGATCAGATCTATACTAGCGTGCCCAGCAATTTAGGGTTCTAAAAAAACGCATTGTTAGCAGGATCAATCCAGATACCTGCTAGCACCTGCGTTTTGCCCCTCTGCCCAGCCCAGCCCAGCCCACCCAAGTGCAGTATCGATCGATCACTGTCACTTACAAAACACAACACACATAACTGCAGCGTTCGCAGAGTCAGGCCTGATCCCTGCGATCGCTAACAGTTTTTTTTTGTAGCGTTTTATACAGTCGCTGACAGGCTAGGTGCTTTTTTACCTGTGAGTCTCACTACTGTACCCCTAAATTTAGAGCCCAAAATGGCAAAGCGAAGGTACACTAGTGAAGAGGCCTACACGTTTCTGAGCATGACAGATAGTGAAGAGGAAGACACTGATCTGTCAGATTCAGGCTCAGAATACGAACCTGTAGAGGACAGCGCCTCCATGTCAGATAGCTCTGACGACGAAGAAGAGGTCCCTGCTATTGTCAGGCGTACCCGACCCCGATTTTCTGATGTTGTTGAGGTGCAGGAACCGCAAGTCCCTCGTATGGAGTATAGAGCCAGTACTAGCGCCGCTCATCCTTTTGGTGAACTGGCAAGCACCAGTGGCCTAGTACACCCTGGACGTACATCCAGCACTGCAGTATCACGTGGTGATGTGGCGAGTCCCATAAGTGCAGTTCAAGCTGGCGAGGTGGCAAGCACAAGTAGTGTCCCGCTGCCACCAAGAAGAAGACAAAGACAGGCCCGTCGTACCCATAGTGCCCTTCCTGCAGAATTCGCCTATCCTAATTGGGTGCCCACCACTTCTGCAGAACCCGTACTTCCCCCATTCACTGCCAAACCCGGTATTCAGGTGGATACAGATGATTTTACGCCACTCGATTTTTATTCTCTGTATCTCACGGAAGATCTCTATAGATCTATTGTGGACCAAACCAATTTATATGCTGGTCAACGCATCGCCGCTAATCCCCAGTTGCCGTCTCTTGCCAGAGATTGGAAACCAGTTACGGTTTCCGAATTTAAGACGTTTTTGGGCCTTTCCCTCAACATGGGCACACATAAATTTATGCGGATGCGGGCTTATTGGTCCACGCATCCGGCTGACCACATGCCCGTGTTCTCTAACTCCATGTCCAGGAAACGATACGAGCAGATCTTGCGGTTCTTGCACTTCAGTGACAATGAACTTTGTCGTCCACGTGGAGACCCTGAATACGATCGGCTCTACAAAATTCGGCCCCTCATAAACCACTTCAACCAACGTTTTGCAGACTTGTTTACTCCCCAAAAAGTTGTCTGCGTTGATGAGTCCCTGGTTAAGTTTACTGGTCGCTTGTCATTCAAACAGTACATTCCCAACAAGCGTACCAGATACGGGGTCAAGCTCTATAAGTGCTGTGACAGGGCCACAGGCTATGCATGGAGCTTTATGGTTTATGAGGGTAAAGATAGTTACGTAGAGCCGGAGAACTGCCCTGATTACATAGGAAGCGCTGGCAAGATAGTGTGGAAATTGGTGTCACCCTTATTCGGAAAGGGGTACCACTTGTACGTGGACAACTATTACACCAGCGTGCCACTGTTTAGTCATTTATTTGATAATCAGATTGGAGCATGTGGCACCGTGCGACCTAATCGCCGGGGCTTTCCCCAGCGGCTTGTAGATTCCCGTCTTAGGCTGGGGGAGAGAGCCTGCTATCGGTGTAATAATTTGCTCGCTATGAAGTGGAGGCATAATAAGAATGTTTTCGTTCTTACCTCCCTTCATGCAGACACGACGGTCCAAATTTTTACGGCGACTGGTATTGTGGAGAAACCCCTCTGTGTCCACGAATATAACAAAAATATGGGAGGGGTGGACCTCAATGACCAGATGTTGGCGCCGTATCTAACTTCCCGTAAGACCAGACGCTGGTACAAAAAAGTGTCTGCTTACTTATTTCAATTGGCTTTGCTGAATGCTTTTGTGCAATACAAAACTTCAGGCGGAACATTAACCTTTCTTTTCTTCCAAAGAGAGGTTGTCACAGAGCTTCTGTATCCAGAGGGTCCTGTACCTCACCATTCCCAACCAAATGCAGTAAGCTGGCTGCATGAGAGGCATTATTCTTATGTCCTCCCGAGTACCCCTACCCAACGAGCCCCCCAAAAAAGATGTCGTGTCTGTAGCAAGCGCGGATATAGGCGTGACACCCGTTCTTATTGTCCACGCTGTCCTGGCAATCCTGGTCTTTGTCAGGGTGAGTGTTTTGAACGCTACCATGAACTAGTGAAGTATTAGCGTAGGGTACAGCATTTCACAGGCTAGGCACACTTACACAGGGTCTCCCAAGATGCCATCGCATTTTGAGAGACCCAAACCATTACAGTTACAGTTTACAGTTCAAAAAAAAGTGTATAAAAAAAAAAAAAAAAAAGTAAAATAAAAAAAACAAAAAAAATATAAAATATAAAAACCAAAAATAGTTGTCGTTTTATTGTTCTCTCTCTCTTTCTCTCTCTCTCTCTCTCTCTCTCTTCTCTCTAATTTTTTATACTTTACTGTTTACTGTGTTATTGTTAACCATTTTTCATGTTTTCAGGTACGCCATTCAGCTGAGGCGTGGATTTATTTATCTTGACAGCAACAGCGTTTGCTCCCACGATACATAAAGCCGCGACTCCAGTGCTGTAGGAGGTGATTTCACCACCACAGTTAAAAAAGAGCATATATGCCGAAGCATGGGGGCATAAGGGGTGGAGGAGCGATTTTGCTCCTAATGCCGCGTACATACGGTCAAAATTCCGACGGAGGGCTTGCCCGTGGAAAAGTTTGAACGTATGTACGCAGCATAACTTTTTTGCGGGAGGATGCCCCCATGCTTCGGCATATATATATTTTAGGCACAGGTTGTGTTAAAAAATGTTTTATTTTTTACTGTTTTTTTTGGCAATTGCTTTGCAGGTATGGTATGGTAAGGTTTTACTGGGATGTTACTTTGTTTTAACGTTAACCATAATTTGCTTAGCAGGTACGCCATTCAGCTGCAGCGCGGATTTATTTATCTTGACAGCAACAGCGTTTGCTCCCACGATACATAAAGCCGTGACTCCAGTGCTGTAGGCGGTGATTTCACCACCACAGTTAAAAAAGAGCATATATGCCGAAGCATGGGGGCATAAGGGGTGGAGGAGCGATTTTGCTCCTAATGCCGCGTACATACGGTCAAAATTCCGACGGAGGGCTTGCCCGTGGAAAAGTTTGAACGTATGTACGCAGCATAACTTTTTTGCGGGAGGATGCCCCCATGCTTCGGCATATATATATTTTAGGCACAGGTTGTGTTAAAAAATGTTTTATTTTTTACTGTTTTTTTTGGCAATTGCTTTGCAGGTATGGTATGGTAAGGTTTTACTGGGATGTTACTTTGTTTTAACGTTAACCATAATTTGCTTAGCAGGTACGCCATTCAGCTGCAGCGCGGATTTATTTATCTTGACAGCAACAGCGTTTGCTCCCACGATACATAAAGCCGTGACTCCAGTGCTGTAGGCGGTGATTTCACCACCACAGTTAAAAAAGAGCATATATGCCGAAGCATGGGGGCATAAGGGGTGGAGGAGCGATTTTGCTCCTAATGCCGCGTACATACGGTCAAAATTCCGACAGGGGGCTTGCCCATGGAAAAGTTTGAACGTATGTACGCGGCATAACTTTTTTGCGGGAGGATGCCCCCATGCTTCGGCATATATAAATGGTGCATGTATGTCCATCATTAGAAGTGGGTGGATGAAGGGAGGTATCTAATGGTGGGCATACCCACCGATCAATCTCTTTTTTTTCGTTCAGACAACATGACTCTCAGTAAATAGCTTGGGGTGTCTACTTTCCAAAATGGGGTAATTTGGGGGGGTTTTGTGCTATTTTGGCATTTTATGGCCTTTGCACCCTTAGAAATCCTGAAGGTGGTGATTGGTTTTCGGGGTGCCGTACGCGACTAAACTCCCAAAAAGTCCCACACATGTGGTATCCCCATACTCGGGAGAAGTAGCTGAATATATTTTGGGGTGCAATTCCACATATAACCATGGCATGTGTGAGCAATATATCATTTAGTGACAACTTTTTGTACATTTTTTTTTTTTTTTTTGTCATTATTCAATCCCTTGGGACAAAAAAAAAAAATATTCAATAGTGTCAAGATGGCCCTCGGCAAATAGCTTGGGGTGTCTACTTTCCAAAATGGGGTCATTTGGGGGGGTTTTGTGCCATCTTGGCATTTTATGGCCGTCAAAACTGTGATAGGTAGTGATAGGTAGTGAGGAGTAAAATAAAAAAATTATGCCCTTAGAAATCCTGAAGGCGGTGCTTGGATTTCGGGGTCCCGTACGTGGCTAGGCTCCCAAAAAGTCCCACACATGTGGTATCCCTGTACTCAGGAGAAGCAGCAGAATGTATTTTGGGGTGTCATTTCACATATGCCCATAGCATGTGTGAGCAATATATCATTTAGTGACAACTTTGTGCAAAAAAAAAAAAGTTTGTAATATTCCCGCAACTTGTGGCAAAATATAAAATATTCCATGGACTCAACATGCCTCTCAGTAAATAGCTTGGGGTGTCTACTTTCCAAAATGGGGTCATTTTGGGGGGTTTTGTGCTATTTTGACTTTTTATGGCCTTCGAAACTGTGATAGGTAGTGAGGGGTGAAATCAAAAATTTGCACCCTTAGAAATCCTGAAGGTGGTGATTGGTTTTCGGGATGCCGTGCGCGACTAGACTCCCAAAAAGTCCCACACATGTGGTATCCCCTTCCCCGGGAGAAGTAGCGGAATATATTTTGGGGTGCAATTCCACATATAACCATGGCATGTGTGAGCAATATATCATTTAGTGACAACTTTTTGTAAATTTTTTTTTTTTTTTTGTCATTATTCAATCCCTTAGGACAAAAAAAATAAATATTCAATGGGCTCAACATACCCATCAGCAGTTTCCTTGGGGTGTCTACTTTCCAAAATGGGGTCATTTGGGGGGGGGTTTGTACTGCCCTGCCATTTTAGCACCTCAAGAAATGAGATAGGCAGTCATAAATTAAAAGCTGTGTAAATTCCAGAAAATGTACTCTAGTTTGTAGACGCTATAACTTTTGCGCAAACCAAAAAATATACGCTTATTGACATTTTTTTTACTAAAGACATGTGGCTGAATAAATTTTGCCCTCAATGTATGACTAAAATTTAGTTTATTCGATTTTTCTTATAACAAAAAGAAGAAAATATCATTTTTTTTCAAAATTTTCGCTCTTTTTCCATTTATATCGCAAAAAATAAAAATCGCAGAGGCAATCAAATACCATCAAAAGAAAGCTCTATTTGTGAGAAGAAAAGGACGCAAATTTTGTTTGGGTGCAATATTGCATGACCGCGCAATTACCAGTTAAAGCAGCGCAGTGCGAAATTGGAAAAAGACCTCTGGTCCTTAAGTTGTTTATTGGTCCGGGGCTGAAGTGGTTAAGGATCTTTGGAATTGCTATGACATTATTTTATGTATTTATTTTCAGAGAGCAAAGAATGGATTTTAGTTATGTGCTCACAAGGTGTCTTTATTGAATTGTAGTTTATAACCACAAATCATGGGAGTTTGCATAATTTAAAAAAATTACAGCTTAACTCGACTTTTATTGAGAAAAAAACATTCCCCTCTGGGTGATCTATATACATTGCAGGGATTTTAACAAACTTTTTTGCAGATTCCTACCCTTTGTTATTCTGAAGAAATCCCTGTTTGTTCCTCTCGGTTCCTATGCTGAGTGCGTTTAATGGGATTGATTTCATAATTATCAACAGCTGCTGCAGAATCAGGGCTCTAATGAGGAAAGTTGGAGGGTCTGAATCCCTTTGGAAGTTATTCCCTATTGGGAGTATCTTACCAAAAATTACATTTTTGTTGCAGGGGATGCCCAAAATCTGACTTGTATCTTAGTGTAGACATCTGGGAAAATCAGTGAGCCAAACACACAAGCAGGAAATTATGTTTCTGGGGTGTGTTCTGTACACATTCAGTATAGAACACCTTCAGGTACTCATATTGCATTGCACTTTATGGACAATTACAAAGCTGCAGGTGGAAAAGGAAAGCTCATTTTCAATAATATTCAGCTACAATATGACTTGTGTCGCTATTGTATACCGGTATGCTATATTAAAGTGGACTTACCCTTTTTCTTTATCAATATGCTAACTTCTCACTGATCTAATTTTAAACTTGCATGACAAAAAAAATATAACCCAGAAGTAGCTTGCCACTGTATGAAATTCTGCTAGGCTAGGCCTATATCACATGTATGTTCAAGTCAAACTGAGACTAAATTTTACAGGTATTAAAAGGGGTGTTAGTGTTTAGCGGTACTACATACAGTAGTAAGTGGCAAGTGTGTCCTATTACTGATAGGTGGCGCACATGTCATGGGCCAGTCCAGAGAATCAAGATGGCAGACAACAGTGTTAGTGTGTACATGGAACAGCGTGTGGTGATGACGTTTCTTGTGTACGAAGAAGATCTACAAAAGACTTTAAGCACAGTACGGTGATGGCACACTCTGCCATAGTAAGACATTTGAATGGTGTAACATTTTTCTGTAGAAACGGTGAACACAATCATTCACGAACATTTGCATTTTCCAAAAGTTAGCACGCACTGGCTACCAAGACAGCTTTCTGCTTTTGACTGACATAGAAGAGTTGAAGCCCGCAAGGAGCGTTTTGACAGGGAAGGCCAGGATTTTCTGTATCGCATCATTACATGTGACGAAACCTGGGAATATGATTTCACTCCAGAATCAAAACGAGCATCAAATCAGTGGAAGTGCACAGATTCACCACCAGTCAAAAAAAAAATCGAACAATTGCATCTGCAGGTAAAGTGATGCACTTATGATGAAGTGAAGCAGGCTGTCCTAGGATGGGTCAGATGTACTGACAAATCTTTCAATGCCAAAGCTTTCCAGGCATTTGTTAAACTCTGGGATAAGTATATTAATGTACCAAGGGAGTATGTTGTAAAAATAAATGCAGTTTCCACTCCTTGAAATATGTTCTTTTATTATCTTAACTCAAAAGTCCCAGATTGACTTAAACACCCCTCATAGAGTGCCTTGCAAAAGTATTCACCCCCTTGCCTTTTTTCCTATTTTGTTACATTACAGCCATTAGTTCAATGTTTTTTTTAATCTAAATTATATCTGATGGATCAGAACACAATAGTCTAATTTGGTAAATTTTTAGTAAAATTTGAAAAAATATATACATAAAACGATTTTTTAGAAATAAAAAAATGATAATTGCCATGTGTGTATGTATTCACCCCCTTTGTTATGAAGCCCATAAAAATCTCTGGTGCAACCAATTACCTTCAGAAGTCACATAATTAGTGAAATGAGGTCCACTTGTGTGCAATCTAATTGTCACATGATCTGACATTACATATACACACCTTTTTGAAAGGCCCCAGAGGCTGCAACACTTAAGCAAGAGGCACCACTAAAAATCCCAGTGGTAAGATGTGGCAAGCTCATAGAGACTTATCCAAAGGGACTTGGAGCTGTGATAGCTGCAAAAAGTAGCTCTACAAAATATTGACTTTAGGGGGTTGAATAGTTATGCACATTGACTTTTTCTGTTATTTTGTCCTATTTGTTGTTTGTTTCGTAATAAAATAAAAATAAATAAATAAAAATCTTCAAAGTTGTGTGCATGTAAATTAAATGATGCACATCCTCAAACAATCCATGTTAATACCAGGTTGTGAGGCAACAAAACACGAAAAATGCCAAGGGAGTGAATACTTTTGCAAAGCACTGTATATATGCAAACTATAAGCTTATGGTTGCCTGCATTTATTTATTACATTAAGAGAAGGGCGTTGCTAAGATTGCGAAAGACCTAGAACACTTTTAGACAATCAGAGAAGATAAATAAGGTGACGCATGCAGCAAAATTGTTCTAATACAATTAAATAAAAACATATTCTTATAGCTGTATACAGGGCACACATATGCCACAGTCTTTGTACCCTCACAATATGCTTTAATTACTGCCCCACACTTGAGAGTCTAACTGACGTACAAAGCATGCAAAATTGTTGTTTAACTAGATGCTGACTGCCAGCCGTCAAATGATGGCCAGGCGGCACACCTATTGTGGCGGGAGGCCGTCATATGACGGCCTCCTGTTTAAACAGGGAATGTGCGTGATCGTGCGCGCGCATCCCTGTTTCTTCGGTGGCGGCGTGTCACGGAGACACCGCACGCCACCGAAGGGGGTGAACAGCCATTGGTTATGGCTGTTTACCACGTCATCGGCCGTAATGAAGTCAGGGTACCCGAGTACCTGTCACTGCCCATCAGGGTACCCGAGTACCTGTCACGGCCCATCAGGGTACCCGAGTACCTGTCACGGCCCATCAGGGTACCCGAGTACCTGTCACAGTCCATCAGGGTACCCAAGTACCTGTCACAGTCCATCAGGGTACCCGAGTACCTGTCACAGTCCATCAGGGTACCCGAGTACCTGTCACAGTCCATCAGGGTACCCGAGTACCTGTCACAGTCCATTAGAGTACCGAGTACCTGTCACAGTCCATTAGAGTACCGAGTACCTGTCACAGTCCATTAGAGTACCGAGTACCTGTCACAGTCCATTAGAGTACCGAGTACCTGTCACAGTCCATCAGGGTACCCGAGTATCTGTCACAGCCCATCTGAGTACCCGAGTACCTGTCACAGTCCATCAGGGTACCCGAGTACCTGTCACAGTCCATTAGAGTACCGAGTACCTGTCACAGTCCATCAGGGTACCCGAGTACCTGTCACAGCCCATCTGAGTACCCGAGTACCTGTTCCAGTCCATCTGAGTACCCGAGTACCTGTCACAGTCCATCTGTGTACCAGAGTACCTGTCACAGTCCATCTGAGTACCCGAGTACTTGTCACAGTCCATATGAGTACCTGTCACCGCCCTTCAGAGTACCCAAATACCAGTCACCAAACCATCAGAGTACCTGTCACCAGGCCATCAGAGTACCTAAGTACTTGTCACCAGGCCATCAGAGTACCCGAGTACCTGTCACCAGGTCATCAGAATACCCGAGTACCTGTCACCAGGCCATCAGAGTACCCGAGTACCTGTCACCAGGCCATCAGAGTACCCGAGTACCTGTCACCAGGCCATTAGAGTACCAGAGTACCTATCTCCAGCCCATCAGAGTGCCCGAGTACCTATTTGCAGCCCATGTCTCATAGAATATACGTTGGGGTGTTTGCTTTCCAAAATGGGGTCATTTTGTGGGTAATTTCACTGTCCTGGTGGTCCAGGACCTTCAAAAGTGTGATGGGTAGGAATGAAATGAGATGTGTCATTTATGCTCCTAGAACGCCTGAACGTACTACTTCAATGTTCGGCCTCTCTATGTGGCCAGGCTGTGTAAAAGTCCTACACATGTTGTATCGCCATACTCGGGAGGAGTAGCAGAATGTATTTTGGAGTGTAATTTTTGCTATATACATGCTATGTGTTAGAAATATCTTATAAATTGACAATTTTGTGTAAAAAAAAAATGCGTTTTAATTTTTTTCCACATATTCCAAAAACTTGTGGAAAAAAATTAACCATTCAAAAGACTCATTATGCCTCACAGATTATACGTTGGGGTGTTTGCTTTCCAAAATGGGGTCATTTTATGGGAAATTCCATTGTCCTGGTACTCCAGGGCCTTCAAAAGTGTAATAGGTGGTTGAGAAATGAGATGCGTCATTTTTGCTCGTAGAACATCTGAAGGTACTACATCAATGTTAGTGCTCTGTATGTGGCCAGGCTGTGTAAAAGTCTCACACGTGGTATCGCTGTACTCGGGAAGAGTAGCAGAATGTATTTTGGGGTGTAATTTGTTGTATGCATATGCTGTGTGTGAGAAATAACCTGACAATATGACAATTTAGTAAAAAAACTAAAAAATAAAAAAAAAATCTTCATTTTGCAAAGAATTGTGGGAAAAAATGACAACTTAAATAAACTCACCATGCTAGTTACTTAATACCTTGGAATGTCTACTTTGTAAAAAGGGGTCATTTGGGGGGTATTTGTACTTTCTTGACTTGTTAGTGTCTCAAGAAATGAGGTACACCTGATGTACTGAAGGCCTGATCAGAAGTGATCAATTTTTAGTGATTGGCACCATAGTTTGTAGACTCTATAACTTTCACAAAGACCAAATAATATATACGAATGTGGGTTATTTTTACCAAAGATATGTAGCAGTATAAATTTTGGCCAAAATTTATGAAGAAAACACAGAAACAAAATTTAAGTTTTATTTTATTTATAGCACAAAAAATAAAAAAACCCACTAGTGATTAAATACCACTAAAAGAAAGCTCTATTTGTGTGGAAAAAAGGATACAAGTTTCATATGGATACAGTGTTGGATGACTGAGTAATTGTCATTCAAACTGTGAGAGCGCTGAAAGCTGAAAATTGGTCTGGTCAGGAAGGGGGTGTAACTGCACTGTATTGAGGTGGTTAAATAAAAATAAAAAACTCTTCCATTACATACAATTTTAATCCCACCCATTAATTAATAAATTAGTCAGTGACTACCGAGCAACCAGACTCTGTTAAGACAGTAAACACTCAAAAGTATGTAATGTAAAATGTAGCATAAAGAGTGCAATGGTTAGGAGTATGTAATTTATGGCCCAGTGTACAGTGGTCAGGAGAATGAAATGCACAAAAAGTGTATATAGTGCATGGCTCAGGAGTGTGTAACACATAGAGTGCACAGGTGCCACATGCCCTGGATGTATGGGACTAGTGACACTCATTCATCCTGCATAAGCTTTAAAATTATTCCAAATACAGCTTTTCCAAACATCCAAAATGTACACCATATTCCAATTGCATAACAGTTTTGTATATGGTTTCTTCATTAATTTTGGTAAGGTAAAAAATAAAAAATAAAATGTAAATAAGGCAAATATTAAATGTTGCATATTAATAATTTGCATTCTCGTTCTGAGCAAGCAGGGGGAGCTGTAGCTTCTTTTTGACATTTCTCAGACTCTGACTTTTTACATAAACTGACTGTTTACAGCCCCCAATAGTTTTTTTTTTATATATTCTTTATTTTTATTTTTCCTCTTTATACATACAAATTTATAAAAACATTTAGTACAATTTATTAAGAGGTCTTCTTTCACCACCTCTTCTTACACATTACATTCTGCTTTAACAACCATCTCATATCCTTTTCCCCCCCTCCCTCCACCCAGGGGCAAAAAAAAAAGAAAAAAAAGAAAAAAAAAGGGTGAGGTATGCCCCTCTCTCTCCCCTTTCTCATTCACCTCCCTCTCTGTCCCCTTATCCCTCAAGCATTGCACGACAGTCCCCCATCTCCAAGAATGTCAGCCACTGTTGCCATATCCCTTGATATTTTCCTTCTGTATCTTGTGTTTTATGTATCGACTCTTCTATTAGCCTAATTTGTTCCACCCTCTTCACCCACTCCAGTATTATTGGCACCTGTGTAGTTCTCCAATGGCATGGGATCAGCGCTTTGACTGCGTTCAACAAGTGCGGGACTATCGTGCCCTTATATTGCGATACTCCTTTCTCTGTTTCATGGAACAAACATACCCATGGGCATTTTCTAATCCTATTTCCTGTCACCAAAAATATAATTTCTATTATTTTATCCCAGTAAGGGGTTATTTTAGTACAATCCCACCATAGATGTTTGAGGGAACCCTGCTCTGTGCATTCCCTCCAGCAAATTGATTGCTCTTCCCCTCTGAGCCTCCGCATTCTATGGGGCGTCATATACCACCTCGCTATTAATTTGTATGACATTTCAAGCGTTCGGGAATCTCTTGGGAGCGAGTGAGTCATTTTAAGTATTTTCACCCTGTGCTCTTCATTTCTTAGTGACGCTAGTTCCCCTTCCCATTTTCCCAAATATGCCGGTAGCTCCAGATCTGCCTCCCGCCTTAATATTTTATACATTTTCGATACCCTTTTCACTAAACATTGTGCATCCTTGAGCAATTTCTCTAGTGGTCTTAAGAGTGTCTTTCCTTGTAAGGGCTGTGGCAGCCCTTGTGTAAAGTGTAATAATTGAGTGTGTCTCCATCTATCCAGTGGTTTGTGCCCCCACTCTTGTGTGATTTCCCTGTATGTGTATAACCTGTTCCCTTTAATCACCTTCCCTAATGTTATTTCCTCTCTCTTTGCCCATCTACTAAAATATAGGTGTTCCTCCTTCCTGACAAAAAATAATTTGTGTCCAACAGGGACATTAATGGGGAATTGTGAAACCAATTATGTGCCTTATTAATTTTATCCCAAGTTTTTAGTGTATGTCTTGTTATAGAACTAGTGCTTACTCCTAAATTCCGCCAGTGAGGTGGTATCCATATCATTTTTGCTATTTCAGTCCCACACAGTCTAGTTTCTAACTCCACCCAGCTCTTCTCTTTCTGATTATGTGACCAGTCCACTACTCTGGATATTACTATCGCCTCATAATATTTTTTGAAATCTGGTAATGCCACTCCTCCTCGGTCCTTTTCCTTCACAAGAACATTGTACACAATGTGCGGACTTTTCGGGGCCCATATAAATGACACGACCAAGGATTTTAATTTTCTAAAAAAACTCGTCGGTAGCGAGGTATCATTTGAAATGTGTAAATTACGGTTGGCAATATGAACATTTTTATTGCATTTATTTTACCCATCCATGATAATGCTTTGTACTTCATACTATTCATATGCGCTTTAATTTTATTTAAGAGGGGTATATAATTAGCTTCATATAAATTAGACCCTTGTGCCGTTAATATTATACCCAGGTAACTCAACTCTCCTCTACACCACTTGAAGGGGAGGCTTGCGGAAAGAGCTTTCTAATCTATGTCTGGTAAATTCAAATTTAGAATTTCTGACTTCGTCAGATTTATTTTGAAATTTGAAAGTCGTCCATATTGTTCTAGTTCTTTAAGGACAGATGGGATTGATGTTCTGGGGTTTGCTATGTATAACAGTACATCATCTGCAAATGCAGATACCTTGTATTCTCTCCCTCCCACCCAGATTCCCCGGAGATCCTGATTCCTTCGGATCGCTACTAAGAGAGGCTCCAGGATAACCACGAACAGAATCAGCGATAGAGGGCATCCCTGTCTCGTCCCGTTGAACAATTCTAGGGGACGAGACAGGGACCCATTCACTCTAATCCTGGCAGTTGGGTGAGTATATAACGCTTTAATCCATCTCCTCATTCTCTCCCCCAGCCCCATATATTTTAAGGTCTCCTTTATAAACTCCCAATCTACTCTATCAAAGGCCTTTTCGGCGTCTACAGATAAAAGCACTGTGGGAGTCTTCCTTCTGATTGCCTCCTGGATCAGAATGATAGACTTCAAGGAGTTGTCCCTCCCCTCCTGTCCCTGTACAAATCCCACCTGGTCAGTGTGCACCCAACCTGGGAGGAGTGTTTTCAATCTATCTGCCATTATTTTTGCATAAATCTTTACGCCCGTATTTAATAATGATATCGGCCGATAGCTCTCCGTGGCTGCAGGGTCTTTACCCTCCTTCAAAATCAAAGCAATGTGGGCAAGGAGAGCCTCTTCACGAAAAGGCTCCCCCTCTCCAACTGCATTAAAGTATTCACAGAGTTTTGGTGCTAAAAAATTCTGGAATTTTTTGTAATATAGGATGGAGTATCCATCAGGACCAGGACTCCCTCCAGGGGCTATATCTTTGATTACTCTCTCTACTTCCCTTACTGAGATAGGGGCCTCTAGTGCCTACATCTCCTCACTCTCTCCTTTTGGGAAGTCCAGGTTCTTAAGGTACTCCCATATAGCTCCTTTCCTTTTCACCCCATCACCCCCTCTCACTCCTATATTATACAGAGCGCTATAATAAGTATGAAAATTCTCTGCAATATCTGGAGTGGTGAACTTCATCTCTCCCCTTTTATCCCTTATCTTTGGTATGTAAGTCCTGTTTTTCTGTTCTTTTACTCTTCTTGCCAGCCACTTGCCTGACCTATTCCCCCACTGGTACCTCTCCTTATTTATTTTGTAGAAAGCTGTTCTCCTCTCTTGCTCCAGGAACTCTTCCAACTCCCTTTTTTTTTGTAACTCCTGAGTCTCCTGAAGCCCCCTGGGTCTGTTTTTTTTCTCTAATTCCTCAATCTCTCTGTATAATTGAACTTTATTTTTCTCCCTTTCCTTCTTTATCCCTGCTCCAATCCCAATTAACATCCCTCTAATGACTACCTTATGTGTCTCCCAGACAGTAGCTTTAGGGATTTCTGCCGTATCATTGAGCTCAAAAAAGTACCTCAGTTCCTGTTCAATTTTACTACTCACCTCCTGTTCTTGAATGAGTGAGTCATTCAATTTCCAGGCTCCACCTATCCCCGTATAACCCTGGATTTCTAGTTTAATTTTTATAGGGGCGTGATCTGACAGGGTGATAGGTTTAATTTCCGCTTTTTTCAGGTTAGCCACTAATTGATGCTCTATCAATATATAATCTAATCTTGCAAAAGTTTTATGTACCGCAGAGAAGTGAGTATAGTCCCATTCTTTTTGATGACTAATCCTCCATGCGTCTTGTAACTGGGCACTGGTCAGTGCTTTGTTTACTGTTCTGTATCTCTGTTCCGACACCCGTGCACCTCCCCCCGATGTATCAATCTTGGGATCAAGGCACCAATTCAGGTCTCCTGCTATAATCACTTAACCTGCTCTAAACTCCTCCAGTCTTTTTAAAACTTTCATTAAGAATTTGTCTGGATCTCAATTTGGTGCATACACATTTACTATAGTACATTGCATCTCCCCCAATTTCCCCTTTATAAATAAATATCTACCCTCTGGGTCAGCCAAACGTTCCTCAATTTCAAACCTTGATGATCTATCGAAACCAATGGCCACTCCTCTTGAGTGAGCAGATGGCGTATCCCCATAAAACCAGAGTGGAAATTGGAATGATGTCAATTCTATCCCTGAATTGTTAGTGATGTACCTCTCTTGAAGGCATACTACATCCCCCCCCATAAATTGGAGCTCCTTGCTAATTTTATACCTTTTTTCCTTCATATTTAAGCCCCTCACATTATATGATATCACATTAATAGCTACCATTTACTGCTGTTCCATTGGTTAACAGATCTGCGTAGGCTGACCCAGCGGGCATTTTGCTGAGGGACAGAGAGGGCGTGAGAAAAGAAAAAACAAAACTCCCCCCTATACCCCCCCATCAGAAACCCAGAGTACTCCCACCCCCCTCCCTTCCCTCCCATCTCCCCAACAATGCACCTGCATTGGTTGGTCGGAGTCTCCCCTTTTTTTTTTTGGATATATGGACCCGACCTATATCTCCTTGATATCGTCTATTCTCCATATTTTCCCGGGGGCTCACACCAGCAGCTGACTGGGGGGCACCTCCCTCCTCCCTACCTCCTCCTCTCCCCTTAACCCCATGCCCTTTGCACCCGTGGACCTTTCCACTCCCTTATTTTGCCTGTTCTCTGGTACTATTTACCCTTCCTCCCTTCATTTATCTCCACTCCTCTCCCTCTCTGCCATCTCAACTTCCTTTGAGGAGGCCTAGCTTCCTTTTCCTCCTGCCAACCTGGTAAAGGAGGGGGGGTTATATCCAGATGTTCGCAGAACCCTCTCATGTCTTCGGGAAAGCGCAGAATTGCAGATCGTCCATCTTTTTTCCCCTTCAAGCAAGCTGGAAAACCCCACTGATAGGAGATTACTGAAATGGTCATCCGTTCAGTTAAAGGTTTTAATAGTCTCCTTCTCCTTAGTGTTTCTGCTGCTAGATCCGAGAACACCTGCAGTTCTGCGCCCTCAAAGGCCACCCTTGTCAATGTCATTAGTTTCCCCATTATCCGTCCTTTCTCTTCTGCGTAATGAAACCTCACTATCACATCTCGTGGGGAATCCTCCCTTGCTGCCTTCTGTTGCGCAATCCTGTGGACTCTATCTATCTTTAGGGTTTCAGCTGGCTCTCTTTCTAATAGCAGATTAAATATCTGCTGCACTATATTGCCAAGTTCCCCGCTACTGTATTTTTCCGGGAGACCTTTAATGCGGACATTCTTCCTCCTACTCCTGTTCTCTTGATCCTCCAGTTTATACAGGAGGGTTCTATTTGCTTTCTGGAGAGTCTGGACTTGTTCTGTTATCTCATCCATCCTTTGGTCCTGGTTATCTAATCTTTCCTCTATCTCCTCCACCCTCTCCAGTACCAGACCTATGTCTGCCCTTACCCCTGCTATTTCTATCTTTAGGGATGCCTCCATTTTTGCAAACATCTCCCCCAGCATCTCCTTTATTGAGAGGGATTCTTCTTGAGGTGCGAGTCTCATGCTCCCTTCCTCACTAACTTCCTCTTCTACTAATCTCCTCTCCTCCCTTTCCTGGTGAGCTTTAGCACTGCTTTGTGGGGGTTCCTTTACCTCCTTTATCGCTCCCGTTTTTTCACCATTTACTTTCCCCCCTTTACCTTCTTCCATTATCTTCTGTCTACTCAGTCCTGACCTCCGCACAGCTCCTAGCTTAGGACTATTTTGCCCCTCCTCTGTTGTACTGGTATTACTGCTATTGCTTGCCATGTACCTCTGAATCCCTCCCAGGCTTGATATCGGAGGAACATTTTTACCTGTCTTTGCTTTCCCCCTCATCTTTTTCCTTTCTCCTCAACTGCACCTGGGGATTTTCTGCTCTGTTCCCCTTCTCCTCCTCTCCCCTCCTCCCTTCTCCCCTCTTACTCTACGTCAGTATTATTTACTGCGGGTGTCCCGAGGCTTCCCCCGTCCTTCTCCCTATTTCTTCCTACTTCCCACTTCTCCTTTGTCCTCCAAGGGGTTAGGGAGCTTAGCCCAGGGGTTGGGGGCTGGTTAGCTTAAACAACCTCCATCCCCCCGTTTTCTTACCCCTCAATTATCACCCAATGGCCGCCACTAGCCTCTAGGTGTAACAAAGGAGAGAAAAAAAAAAGGAGGACAAAAAAAGAAAAAGCAAGAACAGCACCAAAAAAAAAAAAAGAAATACAGAGTCAGCAACCAACTCCTTTACTAGCAAGTATTATCTGAAAAAGTATTTCGCTCATGTCCATATCTAATTTCTGGCTTTATTTCTCTTTTTCCCCTTCCCGCTTCTTCCTTAATTTTGAGGTCTTGATTCTAGAGACGTTTATACTGCCAGATCCTCAAACTCAATTCCAGAGCCCTACTTTAATCCCCACCGCGCATCCAGGGCACCGAGCATCCGCAGTAGCAGGGGGTAAATATTTTCCTTTCCCCTTTTCTTTCCTTTCCCACCCTGTTGCACTCCCCCACTATAAGTTCAGTCCTGTAGCCCCTTGGTTCCTTCACCTTCCCTTCCTCCTACGCCTTCGGGACTTGGATTATCCCTGCGATTTCCACAAAGTCACCAGGCTGAATAAATCGAATAAGATATAGGAGGCCTTTCTGGGGTATGGGAGAGACCCTTATAGTAGTGGCAGCATTATTCTCCACCCTAAGTTAGGGTGCAGTGGCTACCTTAATGGTGAAAATGGGGGAGGTAGACTGCTGCGGCAAAAAGCAAGAGGTCAGGGAGAAGGGGGGGACACCAATATAATGGCCTTCAGTGACGCCCAGAAAACGGCCTCCCCTTTATTAGGTATGTTGCAGCTACGACATTTAGACTTTGGACTTCTTGTTAAGGCAATGTGAGATTCTGACTGTAGGGTAGCAATAGCAATGGTGTGACCTTCTGATTGTTAACTTCGGGGTAGAAGTATGCTTTGGGCAGGACGGTTCCACAATTTTCCCCCAGCTATTCTCTGATTGCTATCAGTTGCTCTGGAACAATAAGTCTGGGGCATTAAAACCAGTTCCCTTTTTTTTCCAATAATGTCCATCCAACACTCTTTGCACCGGGGGGAAAAAAAAAACGGCCAGACAGGAGAGAGGTCAACCAGACATGTCACTCATCAATCATCAATTGCTGTTCCAGTGTCTTTTTGCTAGCTTACTTGCTACAGCACAATAGGCCTGGTCTTCCCAGCATCATCTCAGGTGTGTTAACAATAATTAACAATTCACACAGTCCACTCACCACTCCATTTACAAATGCCTTCAGCCTCTCCTTTGTACCTTAGCTGTGCTGATTCCTCTCTGTTCGTCGGGGGTTAGGGTGCTTAACCCCAACGCTACTCCCCCCAACTTTCCGGTCCTTACCAATACGGGTGTCGTACTTAGCGGGGGGTCGTGCTGTCCCAGCAAGGAACCTGAATACCAGTGCCTTCTCCGAGCCTGCCGTGCCTCCCGCCAGCCGTACCCCTCTTCTTCAGCCACACTCACTGGCCAGCGTGATGACCAACCTGATGCTGAGTAGGTGTCTTAGGTTTGCCTGGATCCAATCCCTTGGGATGCTTACTGCCCACAGCTCCTGTGTCTCCACCTACAGCCCCCTGGCACTCTGGTCTTTTTTTAAATTGCCGCCTGGCGTCTGCGCAGTACAGCGCTGTGCACACCAACGTGCACGGCTCGCAACCACACTCCCCCCCCTCCATTAGCACAGAAACGCGCTTAGCGTGTGTGCACGAGGACCACCGGACGTCCAGGGGGTAAGGGGACCACCATCGGAGCTGCGTGGGACCCCCAGACTACGTGGGACCCCTGTATTACCTTTATTGTGGCAGGGATTGCAGTGGAAACGTGAGTCATCTGGGAGAACCAGGCTTCACTGAACGTGTGTATCTGAAAGGCATGTAAGTATGCATCAGGCTGCTCTTACTCCCTCTAGTGGTGGAAACCAGGTAAGACATACAACTACTCAATGAAGAAATCCATAATATACATTTATATAGGATTAACTTCCCTTACCTGTCCTCGCCTCGAAATGGGTTTCTATATTGTTTGAATCACAAAATATACCCCCACCATTTGAAAATGCCCTAAAGTTCAGAAAGGACAGATTCAAGTATACAACCTTCTCTGGAATCCATGAGAAGCTCAGTTTAACACATGTTCTTTGTCTCTAGATCTGCAAAATTAGCCACCTATGGCTTCTTTCAATAATACAAACTAACAAAATCATGGAGACAGCCTATCTTTATTTTTAGGAAGGTCAAGCAGTGACTTACAGGTACTGTAATAATGAGAACTCACTGCTATACCTAATCACTCAAAACTTCCTAAGATCTTGTCACCTTGGATTGACATTTTATGCTCCAAATGCCTAAACTAAAATCTTTAGGCATTTATTTTGTGATTTACTTAGCACACAGTATCTTTTTCTCTTCTTTATTTCTCTTCACCTATATTTCTATTCCTTCTGTAAACAACATATAACTAACCTAATGCAGCTCATTCTGACTCTCCCCATCACACTTGCACCACATGGTTTGGGTTTATGCTTTGTGCACTAGGACCTAGGGCTTCTTTCTCCAGTTGCATGCACTTACATCTATGGTAACATATGGCTTCTCTTTATTCTTTGCTATTGTCAAGGGGCAGGTGATTTTATTTTGTAATGTTGCTATTTAGAAAAAAATAAATAACCATCTGTAGTACTGCTCTGCAGTGTATTTATGATACTTACATTATGATTGATGTCTCTTCACCTTCAATCTACGTATACCATTTTTTAAACCTAAAAAAGTTAGTGAAAAAACGTCCTCCACTGTACTTTAAAAGCACAACAAAAATGCATTTATTGGCAAATAATTTCTGGGTTACATCAAACCATAGGCATTTCCAACATCTTATTAATCATATGAAGATATATAGCCTTAGCCTACTATCTAAGAACAAGAGTATTTTTCTTCTGACTGGCCTGATGTTTTCCAGGCCCTGCATAATGTGGGAAATGCTGTAAGCAGTTATTTTTCCCATCTCTTGGCTTATGTCCCAGAGTGTAAAGACCTGGGATGCAGTATACATTTAGAACTTAAAATTTCAGTTTTTTTTTTAAATCTATTTAAAGTTGGACTAATCTATATTCTTGAACCATCACATAGCATAAAAAATTGTGCCCATTTGCAACCTCACTGTGCCCATCTGCAGCCTCACTGTGCCCACCTGTATCATCAGTGCCTAACTGCACTCTCACTGTGCCCAGCTGCAGCCTCACTGTGCCCATTTGCAGCCTCACTGTGCCCATCTGCAGCCTCGCTGTGCCCATTTACAGCCTCACTGTGCCCATTTGCAGCCTCACTGTGCCCATCTGCAGCCTCACTGTGCCCACCTGTATCATCAGTGCCCATCTGCAGCCTCACTGTGCCCAACTGTACCTTTGATTACAAACAGTGGGTGTCTCCCGCTGTGTCATACAACTGCAGTCTTAACTTTTCGGCGGCCGTCCACTGTAACAAAGCCTTTTCCGTAATAGACAGAACACTGATTCAGTTTCCCAGCATTGTATCAGTGTTCAGTGTTCTGTTTATCACAGACGAGGAGGAGGCAGTGCTTTGTTTCAGTGGACGGCCACCGGACAGTTAAGACTGCATGACACAGCGGGATACCCTCACTTGAGTATAAGCCAAGGGGGGTTTTCTCAGCACAAAAAAATTGCTGAAAAAGTCGGCTTATACTCGAGTATATACGGTAATATTTATTTTAGTTTTAAAAAAAGAAAGGGATGACATACAGTAGATAAGTAATAAAACCAAAAAAAGCATACAAAAAAGCAATCGACCAAGGATTAAAAACCTGTGACATAAGTTTCAGAAAGTTCTTTGGTACATACAGTTGCAAACATCATATGACTCAACTTTTTTTTATACCCAAATAACATTGGGAGTTATAAACCATTGTACCAAGCCAGGGCTATGCACCCATATACAATACTGTGAACTGTGAACATATTGTGACATGGGATGAGAAAAGGGGGGGGGGGGGAATATGGGAAATGGGAAAAAGGCCAAAGAGAGGAGATAGGGAATAGAGGAAGGGGAATGAGAGGGTCATAGACCCTATGAATACAAAAAAAAAAACATTCAATAGAACAAAAACAAAGAAACAGTCACCACTATATCTGAAATAATAAATAGTAATAGCACAGATATTCTGGGGGTCTGCAGCACGCCAATCCCAGCCCCAATAATATTATAGTAAAATATTACAGTTGGGGTCTCCAGCAAAAAATCTAGAGATAATAAACTTTGGCACTTGTATGGTGCTAGAGGTGTAATGTATCCAGGTGGCCCAAACACTATAAAACTTTTCATATCTGGCCTTGCACTTTGCCACCCATTTCTCCACCGCCATGATATTATTACCCAGAAGGATCCAATCAGTTCGTCCAGGAATATGTGCTGACTTCCAATGTATGGAAAGTAGGTGCCTGGCAGCATTTAAAAGGTGGGGCAGAACCGATTTATGGTAATTGCTAAGAGTAATGGATGGAATGTGACGTAGAAATGCCAATGGGGAGTCATTCATATCAATATCCAGTATAACCTTTAACCTTTATCTGGGCTCTGATGTCTTGCCAAAAGGGCCTAAGCCTCGGGCACTCCCACCATATAAGTAAGTAGGTAACTCGAAGCCCGCTGCCCCTCCATCTGAGACTGCTGAATAAAATGTGGCCAAGGTGGCCGGTACTCTGTACCACTGGTTTAGTAGTTTAAAGCTATTTTCCTGCATCTTTGTGTCCGCAGAACTCTTGTGGGTAAGGTTGTATAAGTGGACTGAGAAGAGAAAAGAATGTTGGGACTTTGAATGAGGCCTAAGACACTTACATCAAAATAGCCTCCATCCCTATCGATACGATAAATAGAAAATAAAATAAAAAGGTTGGGACTTTGGCGAAGCATGCGATTTTGGAAGCAAAAGGCAGGAGAGCAGTAAAAATCAAGTAACGTAAATTTATTGGCTGTAAATTAATACATGACATAGGGCGCAGAGATACACATTCTATAGTCCATAATCCATCATAAATGATAGGTATATTGAAGTATTGCACATCAAAAACATCAATCCCATGATTCATACATCAAAAGAATTAGATTCATGTATAGACATATTGCACATAGTAAAAATCAATAAAGTTGAGTAAAAACATTACAGAGTCTAGTAAAAACTGCATGGTTGATTGTAATTTATAGTATTTAAAGCTCTACGCGTTTCGTGGCTATTTTGCCACTCATCAGGAACTGGTATATGATGGATATCTGTGGGACGAGAGATGGTGTGCCAAAAATTAATCAAGTAGGTATATTGAATAAGGAAAAGAGGAATGTGTCCAAAGCGAGCGCCCATACTCACGGGTCAGGCAATGGCAGGAGGCGCAGCCATGGGCGTCGGAGGTAGCGCAGCCATGGGCGTCGGAGGTAGCCAATAAATTTACGTTACTTGACTTTTACTGCTCTCCTGCCTTTTGCTTCCAAAATCGCATGCTTCGCCAAAGTCCCAACCTTTTTATTTTATTTAGGTTGTATAAGTGTTCCAATTAAGTCTCCGTAAAAGTATGCTGCAGGTCTCTCTCCTATTCATGCACATATACTGGCCTGCTCTAAGATTTGACAGACTGCAACGTCTCATAGAGTACCGAGATAGAGTGGGGGACAGGGTCTGCAGATATCCACAGCTTCTCAAACAGAGTCAGGGAGGATTGGGGTCTAATGGTATGAGTTAGACCATGAACAAAATGATGTAACTGTTTACAGCACCACTCATCCATTGGGAATCCCGCAAACTGGGAATGAAGCCAGTCCAATAAGACTAGGCCCTGCTCATGTATGAAAGCCTCGGCAAACCTAGGGATCCACGGAGCATTCAACAGGTTAGGTCCAGCTAAAAATTTATCGAGGGGGACCCAGGATTTGGTAGTAGTGTGATGTTGCCAGTCTAATATCTGTTCAGAAGCAATCGCCTTGTAATACTTCCATATAGCAGGAACCCCAGTCCTCCCAGCCTCTTAGGTCGCTGCAGAGTGTGTAGGGCTAGACGGGGACTCTGTCCATGCCAGATAAACTTCAAGAACAAACTGTTGAGGGCCGGAGAAGAAAAATCTGGGTAGTGATATAGGCACCATCTGAATATAAAAGAGAACTCTTGGCAGTACATTAATCTTCAGGCTACTGACTCGGCCCATCCATGAAAAATTGGTGCAGTCCCATCTCAGTAGGTCAGCATTAATTGTGGAAAGCAAAGGGGCATAGTTGCAGTTGTATAACTGAAAATATGGCTGGGAGAAAAATACCCAAATATTTTAAAGAGAAACTGCACCATGAGAAAGAAAAGGAGGTTTGCAGTTGGGAGCTCAAATCAGGGGGAATAGGAAGTGGGAGAATCTCTAACTTGCTATAGTTGATTTTAAAGTTGGAAAGGGAATGGAATCTCCATAGCGCAGCCATGATATTAGAGAGATAAGTGGGTCAGCTACATAAAATAGTACAGCGACAGCATATGCTGACAGCTTATGTTAAGTCATCCTCACCCAAAACCTCTTAATGTTAAGGTTTAACCTGATCATATTTTACCTGCAGTTTAACCAGTAGGGACTGTAGTTTCCTGTAGCATGCCTTTTTTAGCCTGGGACCCTGGGCGATGAGCTCCTCCAGACCCCAGCTTTGTGTCCCTCCCACACAGACACCATCCCTGTCTCCCCCGTCAAATTCTCCTTGAAATATAGGGAAATAGTGTCAGAGACCTGCTTCTGTGCCACAGCATCATTCAGCAGGTTATCCAACTATTTTTTATAAAAAACACCAAGAATGAGATTTTGCCAAGCATAAAAAATCCTTATACACTGTTCACTGCAAGATGCACAAACTAATGTGGTCCTGTATATAGATAAGCTGAACACTCCTGGGTTCTGTTCATGGAGGTTCAGATGCTGAACCCAAGCCTCACTTAAGTTAATAGGAGCCAAATCTGCTTTTCTCTATTTTTAAGGCTAATAGCCAGGGGATTGGTAATAAAGTGTATGAGGACTCAGCTCTGCCTAAGGGGATATGTACCAATGTAAAAAAAATATATAGAAAATACTGCAGAAAACCGTGACTGTAGTAATGTTGAATGTGCAGCATTAAAAATACATTATTATTTTAAATTAAAAAAAAAGCTTGGGGGGTCTCCTAAGCTTGCCTGTGAAGTGAAGCCTCTCTACCATGTAAACAAAGTAGTCTAGCAAAAGTGCTGCTGTTGTTTAAAATGTAATTAATTAACTTCACCCTTTCGTTAGTAAGGGAAGCCAAATTTGACTTGGGTTAATAAATATTTTTCAAAGTAGTTTTATTTTTATGATCCAATATGTCATGGTAGTTGTGGGGGTGCTGGGTGGTTTATCAGAATCTGAAAACCCCCATGTATCGTTCCATTACATACTATTTGCCTGCTCTTGAACCTTGAGCAGTGGCCTTTATAACTAACTAATATAAATGTAAAAAACTTTAGAAAGCCTTTTTCTTTACAGGCGGCATTCTATTCCATCTCTCTAAACCCACCACCACAGTGCCTAACCTATTCTCTGTTCCCTCCGAAATTGGAGATATTTCTGGTTTACAAGTAAATTGGCTCTGGGAAATTTTACAAGATTTGGAGCTTGGGATTGGAATGCATTAATAATACTTATGCAGTTTAACTTTAGTTTGAGGGACATTTCCCCAATTAACATGTCACCTATCCAGGAAATTAGGAAGTGTAATTGTTTAGGGAAAGACAATGTATCAGTTGTCACACGTCGTAAAAATATTATTCAGTTCTGCATATGTAAACCTGAACTAATTGTCATAACTTGGGGCTGCATCCCAAAACTGGAATCCATGAGAAGCTCTTTTTAACACATGTTCTTTGTCTCTAACTAGATCTGCAAAATTAGCCACTTATGGCTTGCTTCTTTCAACAATACAAACTAGCAAAATCATGGAGACAGCCTATCTTTATTTTTAGGAAGGTCAAGCAATGACTTACAGGTACCGAATGACTCAAACTTCCTAAGATCTTGTCACCTTGGATTTCCATTTTATGCTCCAAAAGCCTAAACTAAAATATTTTAGGCATTTATTTTGTGATTTAATTTCTTTGTGATCTGGATAAACCGCACCCTCCCAACCCCAACCCCCTCCCCCTTTACTTAGCACCCAGTAGCTCTTTCTCTTCTTTATTTCTCCTCACCTATATTTCTATTCCTCCCGTATACAACATATAACTAACCTAATGCAGCTCATTCTGACTCCCCCCACCACACTTGCACCACATGCTTTCTGCACTAGGACCTAGGGCTTCTTTCTCCGGTTGCATGCACTTACATCTATGGTAACATATGGCTTCTCTTTATTCTTTGCTATTGTCAAAGGGGCAGGTGATTTTATTTTGTAACATTTCTATTTAGAAAAAAATAAATAACAGATCTGTAGTACTGCCCTGTAGTGTATTTATGATACTTACATGATTGATGTCTCTTCACCTTCAATCTATGTATACCATTTTTTAAACCTCAAAAAAAGTTAGTGAAAAAACTTCCTCCACTGTACTTTAAAGCACAACAAAAATGCATTTATTGGCAAATAAAATCTGGTTTACATCAAACCGTAGGCGTTTCCAACATCCTATTAATCATATGAAGATATATAGCCTTAGCCTACTATCTAAGAACAAGAGCCAGAGTATTTTTCTTCTGACTGGCCTGATGCTTTCCAGGCCCTGCACAATGTGGGAAATGCTGTAAGCAGTTATGTTTTTTTTCCCATCACTTGGCTTATGTCCTAGGGTGTAAAGACCTTGAATGCAGTATATATTCAGAACTTAAAATTTCAGTTTTTTTAAATCTATTTAAAGTTGGACTAATCAAATCTTTATTCTAATCTATTTTGGCTATGGATTCACCACTTTGGTGTTTGCTGCAACTAGTGATTTACCTTCTCTTTCTGGTAACGTGAGAATACTTTGTATATTTTTTCAGTCTCATGACCAGCTTCTGTCTAACGAGTATGCGGGAAAACCAACATCCAACTTGTGCTGATCATTGTTTGTGATGTGCTTCATGGCAGAGGGAGGACACATTAGTCATATGCTTCTCTCCTTTCTAGCATCAGTAGTAAACATCTGATTATGTGATCATTGTTCACTTTTGCCAGCTAGCCAGGAAGTCACCAGATCACTACCTAATTTCTCACTCTGCTACCCAATGGAGTGGTGGCACTGCTCCCTGGGGGCAACAGCGGTTGTAGCCACACACCTGACTACCAGGGAAAGATGAAGTCACGTGGTCATGATGCTACGCGTTGGAACAGACACGCACCGGAAGTGAAGTCAGTGTGCGAGCTCGCCGCTCGTGGTGAATAGTCAATATCTTTGTTTTTAATGTGAGTACCACAGTTGGTTTTAATTAAGTATCCTAGTTTTTACATATTACACTATTTGGGACCCCCTATTCTTTCTCCATATTGTATATGCACCAACCTGGAAGGATTGTCACTGCTGCCTATTGGCATAAAGGAGGCACAGAGTCCTAACTGCAACCCGATATATTACCTTTGGGATGAATTAGGGCAGAGACTGCAAACCAGGCCTTCTCATCCAACATCAGTGCCCGACCTCAAAAATGTGCTTCTGGAAGAATGGTCAAACATTCCCATAGACACTCTCCTAAACCTTGTGGACAGCCTTCCCAGAAGAGTTGATGCTGTTATAGCTGCAAAGGGTGGGCCAACTCAATATTGAACCCTATGGACTAAGACTAGGATGTCATTAAAGTTCATGTGCGTGTAAAGGCAGGTGTCGCAATACTTTTGGTAATATAGTTTGTGTGTGCATGTATAGATCTATATATATATATATATATATATATATATATATATATATATAAATAGATAGATAGATAGATAGATAGATAGATAGATAGATAGATAGATAGATAAATAGATAGAGATAGATACAGATATAGATATAGATATCTATATCTGTCTGTGTATATATATATATATATATATATATATATATATATATATATATATATATATATATATACACCTTTTGTGTGATCTTAACAGTAAGTGGATACATAAGGCAATCCAAGTGTATTTTTTTTAGCAATGCTCTTTACAGGAAATAATGAAAGTGCTGGCTTTGTGGGTGGCTAATACAGTGTAATTGCTGCAAGAAAGTCTTGATCAGAGCTGCATTACTGCTCAGTATAAGTATTTTTTTTATATATGAACATTGTGGTTTTTATGTGGTTCTTATGTCAGACCCATCAAGAGATTTTCTTAAAAAAAAAAAAAAAGAATAATTTTGGGTTGTCTTACGTACTCTTCTGTTTTATGTTAGGCCGTGAAAGAATAAGAAACCACAAACAACATTTACTCCTTGTTCTGCTAGCTTGACTGGTAATTTGAAACAATAACAGAACATAAGCCTTGGAACACATAGGCTGATACTCAGGCACAGTTATTGTAAGTATAAACTGTTCAAAACAGCAGTATCATTTCTGTTGTCACAATTTCCTGCTTTGGTTTCTTTCTGATTACTGCACAGAACACAACTACTTTACCTGGCTATTTGAAAACCCCCCAAAAAAAAAAAAAAACTCTAATGAAGTTCAGTGGGGCTTATTTTGAAAAGAAACCTAGCTGTCCATAAAGTACAACTTGGTGTATTAGAGGCTTTGCACTAAATGCAAATGCAGAATGTAAAATGTCAATTTTGTTCCAATTCCCATTACTGTCTGTTCAACAGGCAAGGAGTGCATGGGACTGTATGGGACTTGCCTGGCAAGATTGTCTAGAACAGTATCACAAATTGCTTGGCAGAAATGACCATTCACACACATATGCATTTCATCTTTGTATTTGCTAATTGCCTACAGTTCTTTTCACCAACTGTAAAAGATATTCTCTTTAAATAAAAACATTTTTAACACTGTTTTTGTTTTACCTTTTATGCAATGGATATAACTGCCACATAAACCAGAGGGGAGCTAACAATTCACCTTCTTTCACAGGATATTGGTCCTTACTTTTTAGCCCCTTTGATCTCATTGCCTGCACCTCCTCCTGGAAGTATTGTTTTAATGACGGAATCATTATTTTAGGGCCACACTGCTGAAGCAGTCCTTTAGTACTATGCTCCAAAGCAGAATAACTGCATGCAAATAATGCTTCAGACATGGGGAGTACAAATCCAGCATCATAAGGAGCACAATAAAAACATTAACAACTGCAGAGGAAGGCCTAGGCTGGTTTCTGCCCTCTATCCATTCTGCATTGCAGTAGTCATGTGTTCAAATTTACATCTAGTCAGAGCTTGCCCAGTGAAGAGGTTCTGTAAGAAGATGCTTCTCAGCAGAGAAGAAAAGTTTCTAATGACCAGTGCTATGACAGGTCGGAGAAGAGCATCAAGGGGTAGTACAAGTTAAAAATTGGTGCTTATAAATATTCAGCTAAGCTACCATCCAACCCAACCTTTTTTCTGCATTTTTTTCTAGAGGAACCTTGATAACAGTTCAAGGTAAAAAAGAAAGCCTACAAATAGTGGAAGAATTAATAAAAAGATAAATTGATTTTGTAGTACTTTTATAGCCAGTGATAGAAGTGCCCACCTACATTGGTGAATAGTGGGAAGATTGTCACCTGTACAGACTAAAAAAAACATTGTTCAAACTATCATGCCTAAAGAGACCCCTATCAACCTCTGGAGGAACCAAGGTTGAAAAAAGTATGAATTAACCTCCTTGTGTGCAATAGTATGATTTGTAAGTCTCTTTAAAGCCACACTGCTTCTGCAAAACTATAGGAGCAATGCCGTACTTGGTCTCATTTTGCTGTTGTAATTTTACTTGGCTTTTATGATAATTTTTTTGTACTGATATGTGGTAAATTCCTGGCACAGTTCAGTATAACTAAAATGTAATATATTGTGTCCCTTACAGAGAGATCCCTGAAAAAAACCTTCCAATAAATGTAAGAATATGAATGATTAATGAGTACATTTTACTGTAACGCACTTGGAGATATATTGCTCTATGGCATTTCCATTGTAGAATGAATCAGTACCAATCAATTTTAATTTGACTTTTGTACTAATTCAGTGAAAATGAAACAGATGTATTTTATCTTTAAGAAACCAGTCATATGTTTCTTTAAATCAGTCTAACTAGCACCGTAAGGGGCAAATCTAATGTCTAATTGCAAACTGTAAAGCTGGAAACATGTTTTATAAGATTAAAAATATGTACCTTTAATGCAATCATCTTAATCACCTTTGGTTTCTGAACCATGACTTTACATAGGGAAAGCAGGCCACAGGCTGTATCATTTTTAGACTCATTCACAGGGGTACTTAGCCTCACACAGTGTGCAGAACCATTGTTTATTTTTGCTGAGCTGTGCGCAGGCAGCCAAAAGAAAGTCAAAAGAGAAGAACTGTGCTAATGCATAATACAGTTGGAATATTCCCTTAAAGCAGCAACTCCTCTGCAAGATATACACAGTTCAAATCATATACTTCATATTGAGTCCCGCTAACATAATATTGCATAGTGAAACAATATACATTATCAAAATAATATAGCAAAATTACAATGAAAAAAGTCCACGTGCTAAAGTATAGAGATTTTTGATTGGATATCATCATCATCCACCATAAGTAAAGGATACTTTCTGATATCACCATCACCAAGTGCAAAAATGCTTGCTTACCAGCTGCTATTGACCTCGTATTACAGGACGTCAATCGTGCTTTGTCTTAATACCCAGCTGGGGCCTTTAATGCCTGTGGATCATCTCAAGTGCCTACACACGTAGGGTGAGCAACATCACCACTATCGTGGTAATCCCGGAAGGACAGGTCGCGTTTATGTGCCGGACAGCGCTTATGTTTTAAGGCGTATTAACATTGAGAGGATCTACAGTAGGGTTGCCACCTCAACCCTTTAAAACCAAACACATATGAATTACACAGGTTCTGTGGCTGATTAAGGTGGTAATTAAACTCACTTGGTGCCTTATCTGCATTAAATTAGCCTCTGGAATTGTGCAATGAATATGTGTTTGGTTTTAAAAGGATGAGGTGGCAACCATAATCCACAGGCGTTAAAGGCCCCAGTTGGGTATTAAGAAGAAGCGCGATTGACCTCCTGTAATATGAGGCCAATGGTAGCTGGTAAGCAAGCATTTTTGCACTTGGTGGTGCGATATTCCAGAGGATCCTTTACTTATGGTGGTGGTTGATATCCAGCCAAAATGCTCTCTACTTTAGCACATGTGGACTTTTTTCATTATAAATTTACTATTTAATTTTGATAATGTATCTTGTTTCACTAGCCGAAAGAAAGTGAATGGTTATGGATCAGCTGTACAGACTCACCCGCACAGCCAAATTTGACAGTTAAGCAGGGAAGAGTACACAGATCTGGATGCACAACCTCTGCTTCAGGGTGCATGCACCTGCCTCTTTGTACCTGTCAAATTCTGGGCAGGGGAGACTTTGAGGGGAAGTCTCCCAAAAAAGTACTCCTTACCTGTGCAATGCTAAGTTAGCCCTCTTGTGATAGAAAAGGAAGGCTTTTGCTGAAACATGTTAGCGTTTTGATGTTACACTGCTGTTTGTGCTCAATAAAGATTTAAGAAGACGCAATCGAGTTGCCGGCATTCTTTTTGCAATTTTGGTGTATGGGACACAATGGCCTGAGCACCGTTATTCAGCTCATCATCCTATAAACATGGGGTAGAGCTTGGGTGAGTTTTTTCTACTACACTATAAATATTGACCCTAAGAGTGAGGAAGACAGGGACTAAAGGATTGGAACAGAAAGGTCAGAAATTGTGATTGGGGTAGAATACCCAGATATAAAAAAAAAAAAAAAATCAGTGTTCAAGATATAAGAATTGTCAAATACTGAATACATAGGCTGCAAACACAAGAGCCTACACATTTGTTTGTTGGTAAGTTGTACACAAGGCTTTGTAATCTACAGTTGGAGCAGGAATACATGCACATAGTTAAGGGACATACTAAACATTTAATGTGAAAATGGCTTAATGTAGCTTAACGTGTAATAAAGTGCCTAAACCTCAATCAGTTGCCCTGAAACCTTGCCTAAGAGTTCAACTTCCCAAACCTACCAAACCTATCCAAGAAGTTTCATGTGATTTGGTGTTCCACACGGCAAACTAACAAAAGCTTGTTTTTTGTTGAGCTTAATGTGGCTTAACGTACAAAAAAGACCTTAAATGTTAACTAATTTCTCCCAAACTTCACACGATAGAAGATTCTATCCATGTTAACATATTCTGAAAATTTCAGCTCATTTGGTTAATCACAAAAAAAGCTATTTACATTACGCTATATTTTACAATGCTAAAACATTTAAAGCGGAGGTCCACCCTAAAGTGGACCTCCGCTTATCGGAACCCTCCCCTCCTCCGGCGCCACAATTGGCACCTTTCAGGGGGGAGGGGGGTGCAGATACCTGTACAGTACAGGTATTCTGCACCCACTTCCGGGATAGCTCTCTGTGGAAAGGGGCGTAGATTACGCCCCTTTCCGCAAGTGCCCGCCCTTTTCCGCAAGTGCCCCGCTGCCTGCTGGGAAACACACAGATCCCAGAGGCAGCGGGGACCGTCCTTATTGCGCAGCGCGATTCGCGCATGCGCAGTAGGGAACCAGGAAATGAAGCCGAAAGGCTCCATTTCCTGATTCCCATACCCAAGATGGCGGCGGCAGCACCTTACAGACGATCTAGAGATTGGCTTCGGGTGCCGACATCGCAGGCGCGCTGGACAGGTAAGTGTCACTATTTTAAAAGTCAGCAGCTGCAGTATTTGTAGCTGCTGGCTTTAAAAAAAAACGCGGAGTCCCGGCGGACTCCCGCTTTAATGTGAAACTGGCTTAATGTAGTTTAACGTGTAATAACGTGCCTAAACCTCAATCAATTGTCCTGAAACTTTGCACAGCCTATGATATTAACTTCCCAAACCTATCCAAGACATTTCATGCAATTTGGTGTTCCACAAGGCAAACTAGGGACATTAAGCTTGTTTTTTGGGGAGCTTAATGTGGCTTAAAGTACAAAAAAGAGCTCAGATGTTAACAAATTTCCCCCAAACATCACACAAAAGAAGACTCTAACTGTGCCAACATATTCAGAAAATCTCAGATCATTTGATAAATCCCCCCAAAAGCTATTAACATTTAACCATTTTTTACAATCCTTAACCAGTTACAGACTTTGGGCATACTAGACACGCCCAAAAACATGTCATTAGTGTACACAGGGCAAGTCTAGTACATCTAGTCCTTCTGCTCTTCTGCTGGGACCCTTCTCTGTCTCAGTACCCAACAATTCAGAAGGAGCTGTAAAAAAAAAAAAAAAAAAAGAAGCAGGCTAGCAATGTTTATCAACAACCACATTACAGAAGGTTACATTGAAACATTGTATCAATTGTAACTTTCTGTGTTTCCATCTACAGATCAAAAGGGATGAACTTTCGATTTGCAGGTGAAGAGAGTTAAAGCAATCTTGACAAGTAAAAAAAAAATGTTTTTCTAATTAAATGTTCCTCCATTGAACCCCTTATTAACACTTTAGTTTTCGCTAGTCAGCGCTGATTAACTCTATATTCTCCTTCTCTATTCAATTGTAATTTTCCTGGTGATTTTTTTCTTTTCTATTTTATTAACTAATAGTTAAACTTTTGCTGCACACAGAAGGCTTTAGAATAGAATGCAGGAAGATAAATAAACCTTCTGAATTATTTTTTGGGGAGCTTAATGTGACTTAAAGTGATAGTATAGGCAGAAGTTGCATTATATGCATTAAGATTAAAAGATATAAAAACCTTCTGTGTGCAGCAACTTCCCTCAGCTCCCCCAATACTTACCTGAGCCCCCTCTCTACCCAGTGATGTGCATGAGTACCTCGGCCACCTGGGACTCTCCCTCCTGATTGGCTGAGACACAGCAGTGGCGCCATTGATTCCCACTGATGTCAATCAAAGTCAGGTAGCCAGTTAGGAGAGAGAAGGGGCAGGGCCAAAACATGGCTCTGTGTCTAAATGGCCACATAGAGCTGCAGCTTGGCTCAAGTGCCCCATAGCAAGCTGCTTGCTCTGGGGGCACTTGGCAGGAGGGAGCAGCCAGAAGTGCCAAGGAGGTAACTGAGAAGAGGAGGATCAGGGCTGTACTGTGAAAAATGTCTGCACAGAGGAGGTACAGTATCTCACAAAAGTCAGTACACCCCTCACATTTTTGTAAAACAACACTGAAGAAATGTATGTAGCAGATGACATTTTGGACAAAGTGTCATTCCTGTGTAAATGTAGTTTTTGCCTCAGAACGGTAATGGGGTTCTGTGGGTTATGTAGGTTAGCTTTGACATCAGTTTGGCTGGGCTGTGTTAGAGTTCTGCCTGGTCATGTGTACAGTGAGGTGCACATGACAGGCCAGAACCAGGCGTGGTTGGATGTTTTGGGTATCAGCTTCCTCAGAGCCAATCAGTGGGTGTGCAGGGCCCCGCTGAGGAGTCTGGGGAGGGGTGCTTAAGATGTTGAGGTCACGTGTTACGGGGGTTCGTTCGTGAGGCCCTAGCGGTCTGTTCCTGTTTCCTGGACCAGAGTAGCCCCGCGATGGGTCTCGGTTAGAGGAGCGTTCGACGCTCCGCAACATGCTTCTGTTGGTTGCCCCCAATAGACCCGCTTGGTCTGGGGTAGGGATCCGTCTGTTCCCAAGTCTCGGAACAGGCTGGTCCAAGGCGCAGTAACTGAGAAAGAATTCAAGTTGTTCGGGTGTGCTCTTGGATTGGAGAGGCACCACAGCTCATGAAGGAGAATGGGGGAGGACTCTTCAGAGGAGGGCCAACAAGCTGGCATCCTGAGAAGCGCCTGGTTACTGAGTTGGGAAGGACATTGACGAATCCACACTTTTTCCAGTTCTCTCAAGGAGACAGAGAACATTCCAGGTACTGAGGAAAAAGGTTCCTGTTCACTTACAGTTAAAACTTTTTCGAGGTCAGAGATTTTACAAGTTCTGAATCAAAGTGTTGACTGGCATAATCTCTGGCTAGAGATTTGTTCAGCCTTGAGGCGCCCAGCTGCGAGTGGCTACTCTCTGGGTGGTACTAGAGACATTGTTATGTCTGCAGTTCAAGGTGCCTGAGTTCTTCACCCTTGCCCTCTGTTCCCATAGGAGACTATGTTGTTGGATGTTACCCCTGCAAATAAAAACCTTTCAAAAGGACTTTATTGGTGTCAGCGTCCAAAGTTGTTGGGTATTAACCCTGGGAACCCCTAGACGTGGAAGAACAAGCCAAGCAGAGGTAACCGGTAAGCCCAAAAAGTTAAGGCCACCCTGCAAAGGTTTATGGCCGCTACATGTACTTTAACCACTAGGCATCCGCAATATAGCTGAAAGACGGCTGCAGCGCAGACGCCAATTGCCGGGAGGTCGTCCCTAGACGATCTCCTGTTTACTTCCACAATGCGCACCTCCGTGGGCGCGCATCAGGGAAGTTCTGTGCTGCCCATGTCCCTTGGACACAGCCAGTCACAGATCACTGTAAATGGCCAATCACAGTGGCTGTTTACAGCGCAATCAGCGTGTCCAATAAGAGATGAACTCATAAGTAAACATATGAGATCATCTTTCATTGCCGGCTCTCCCTCCTCACACAGAGACAGCGTGTGAGGAGGGAGGGATGAACCGCTGCAGCGGTTAGTGAAGAAACCCAAAAATAAAGTGTCATCTTTCCCCACTGCCATGTGTCCCCACTGCCATGTGTACCCACTGCCACGTGTCCCCACTGTCATCTATCCCCAGTGCCACCTGTCAGTCCAACCTGTCCCCAGTGCCACCTGTCATCAGTGCCACGTATAAGTGCCACCTGTCATCACTGCCACATAGTTCCATCTGTCATCAGTGCCACATCAGTGTCACATGTCATCAGTGCCACATATTAATGCCATCTGTCATCAGTGCCACGTATCAGTGCCATCTGTCATCAGTGCCACCTTTCAGTGTCATGTGCCATCTGTTATCAGTGTCACGTGTGATCAGTGCCACGTATCAGTGTCATCTGTCATCAATGTCACATGTCATCAGTGCCACTTATTAGTGCCATCTGTCATCAGTGCCACGTATTAGTGCCACGTATAAGTGCCATCTGTCATCAGTGCCACATATTAGTGCCATCTGTCATCAGTGCCACATCAGTGGCACGTTTCATCAGTGCCGTGTATCAGTGCCATCTGCCATCAGTGTCACGTGTCATCAGTGCCACGTATTAGTGTCATCTGTCATCAGTGCCATGTATTAGTGCCATCTGTCATCAGTGCCACATATTAGTGTTGCGTGTCATCAGTGCCACGTATAAGTGCCATCTGTCATCAGTGCCACATATTAGTGCCATCTGTCATCAGTGCCAGATCAGTGTCACGTGTCTTCAGTGCCACGTATCAGTGCCATCTGTGAACAGTCCCACGTCAGTCTCACGTGTCATTGGTCTGGTGCCTTCAAAAGTGTAATAGGTAGTCAACAAGTTAGATGTGTAATTTATGCTCCTAGAGCACGTGATGGTGCTCCCTGCATGTTGGGCCTCTCTATGTGGCTAGGCTGTGGAAAAGTGTAATGGATGTGATCATGAGTGTTATAAGTGAAATGCCTATTTCTTTTTTTTAATTTACATAATCTTTATTTATTTTCACAATAATTTTTCCATTAACAAACTTTATACAGTTAAACACTCCATTTTCCACATTAACAATTCCCCCCCCCTCTCCCCCCCGCCCCCCCCCCCCCCTTCACGTACATAACAGGAAGAAGCAGTGGGCCCCTCATGCACAGACTGTGACCGTGCTACTCCCTATACCTCCAACTTCTTAACACCTATACCGAGAGCTCTCTCTCTCCTTCCTCCCCCCGATCCTCGGTCACTCCAAGCCTTTATACTATGTGTCCCAACCTATCTAACCATGGTTTCCACATTTTTTTAAATTCCCTAAGATTCCCTCTCCTTACATATACTACCTTTTCCTTCCAGATCGTCTCTATAATTAGTTGTCTCCACTCTGATACCGACGGGGGTTTTTTTGCCTGCCATCTTTGCGCTATTAACTTCCTTGCCTGGAACATACACCTCGTTATTGCTTTATTTATACAGGCCGGCCCTCTTATTCCCTCATTCAGGCCCAGAAAACACATTCTGGGGTTCCCATCAACCGTCACTCCAAATGTTTCGTTCAGATCAGCAATAACTTCTGACCAGTAACGAAACAGTTTAGGGCACCTCCAGAACATGTGCATCAGATCCACTGTCGCTTGACATCTCGGGCATCCGTCATCTTCCCTTCGCCTGAACCTGTATAGCCTCTTCGGTGTATAATAGGCTCTATGTAGCAGCATCAGATGTGACACCCTCTGGGCTGGCGAGACAGATATCAAATGTCCACCCTCCAGTATCCTCATCCACTGCTCATCTGAGAATGTTCCTACTTCCTCCTCCCATTTTATTTTACTTTTAAGTTTCTCTGGGGTTTCTATGCTCCCTTCGCAAATATGTGGATATATTTCTGCTATAAACCCTTTTGTGCTATCTTCAGATTTTAATCTATTATAGATGGGGGATTTGCTCCACACTGGCCCCGGTGTACCAAATTGTTTCGATAATGCGTGTCTGATTTGTAAATATTTATAAAACGAATGTTTTGGTAGATCATATTCCATTCTCAGTGTATTAAATGTTTTTATTATATTTCCTTCATACAACTGAGCCAGTCTGTCAATCCCCCTACTTTCCCAGTCTTTGTGCCTTCCTATCATTCCCATTTCCTGTAGGTTCAGGTTATTCCATAATGGGGTTTCTTTGGTCATCCCTTCCAGACCCTTTATCGCTTTTACTGCCTTCCATACTTTTAGAGCAAGTTTTATTGTGGGCGTTCTATGGGAGAATGAATTTGCCTCCAAAACCTCTACTATGGTTTTATGAGGTGTCCCAGTAATCATTAACTTCCTATTTATATCACCACTAAGCTCATTGCTCGTCCCCAGATGTTGCAATTGTGCGGCTAAGAAATAGCTTCTTGGGTGAGGTACTGCCATTCCTCCTTTCCTTGTCGGTAATTGCAGAATTTGTAGGCCTATTCTTGAAGTACCTCCTCTCCATATAAGTTCTCGAAATAGTGTTTCTATTTTTTTAAACCACTTTATATCTATCCATAACGGCGAGTTATGCAACAGATACAATAACTGTGGCATCCATAGCATTTTAATAAGATTACATCTCCCTGCAACTGAAAGAGGGAGTTTCTTCCAGATTTCTATTTTATTTTTAAATTTGACTAATAAGGGGGCGACGTTATCACTTATATACCTTTTTGCATCACTTTGTATGTTTATTCCTAAATATTTTATTTTCTTCACCACTTCTAACTGCGGGATTGCCAATATACTTTGGCTCTCCAGTGTGTCTACAGGCATCAGAGCTGATTTTTCCCAGTATATTGTTAATCCCGAGAAGCTGCCGAAATCCCCGAGGACTTTCATCCCCTGCCTGGTTGACTTCTCATAGTCCCCCAGATAGAGGAGAATATCATCGGCATATAGCGCGATCTTTTCTTCCCTCGCTTTTCTTTGAAAGCCTTCCATATCAGCATTAGATCTTATTGCAATGGCTAATGGTTCCATTGCGAGGGCAAAAATCAGGGGTGACAAAGGGCACCCCTGTCTTGTACCTCTTTCTAATAATATCTTATCTGAATACTCGTTATTAACCCTAATTCTAGCACTGGGGCCATTATACAAAGTTTTTATCCATTCAATGAATGAGGAGCCAAAGCCAAATTCTCTCAGAACCCGCCAAATGTATCTCCATTCAAGACTATCAAAGGCTTTGACTACATCCAAAGCCATAATTGCCCTTTTCCCTATATTTTCCATTGGTATCTGTAGGTTAAGGTATAGTCTTCTGATATTCATGCTAGTTGATCTACCAGGAATGAATCCTGTTTGATCGGGGTGTATTAATCTAGAGATAATTTTATTCAGTCTGGCCGCCAGTACCTTCGCTAGTATTTTTGCGTCCGTGCACAGAAGTGAGATAGGTCGGTAAGATTTAGTTTCCAACGGATCCTTCCCCTCCTTGTGCAGAACGATTATCGTTGTCTCCGTCATCGAGGTAGGCAATCTCCCTTCCTCCTTTGCCCTATTTAATACTCTGAGAAGCTCTGGAAGCAGTACTTTCCCATAATATTTATAGGTTTCCAATGGAAGACCGTCTGGTCCTGGTGACTTCTGATTAGCCATTGCTGTCACTGCAGATTGAATTTCTTCTAATGTTAATGGGGCTTCCATTATCTCACTCTCCTCCTCGGTAAGGGAAGGAACTTTAATATTTCCAAAAAACTTGTCCATCTCCTCGTCTCCCCTCCTCCCCTGCGATCTGTACAATTTTGCATAGTATGATCTGAAAGTATCTATAATCACTGAGCTCTGAGTTGAGATTTCTCCCTTCTCTGTCCTGATCGCGGGAACGGTGGATGGCGAGGAGTTGGTCTTCACTAAGTGTGCCAACATCTTCCCGACACTTTCCCCCTCCCCAAACGCCACTTGTTTCTGGAACAATCTTTTGTTCTCAGCTTTCCTAATAATCATTGCTTTATATTTCTGCTGTATATCTAACCATACCTTTTGTTTCTCTGGGGAGGGATTTGCTATATATTCTCTTTCTGCTCCTACTAACTCCCTTTTAACTGTATTCTCCCATTCTCTAGATATTTTCTTAATTTTCGCTACCTGTTGAATAAGGATACCCCTGAGGTAGGCCTTTAATGCGTCCCATATCACTCCACTAGCAGCGGTATCCTTATTGAGCTCTATGAACTCTTCTAGCTGGGATAATACTTTGTTTGCATCTCCAATTATCTCAAGCCATACTGGGTTCAGTTTCCATACTTTCGAGGGGCTTCTCCCCTCTAAGTTAACCAATACCGTCACCAATGAGTGATCCGACACCCCCCTGGGTTGGTATACTATCTCCCTTACCACTTGGTTAGCTTCTTCGTTCCCCAGCACTAAATCTATTCTTGAAAGTGAAGAGTAGGAGCTTGAAAAACACGAATATTGTAGGAGGTCCGGATTCCGAACTCTCCACAAATCAGATAGTCCCCCTTCTTGCATAAACCTGGATAACCGACTCTCACCCTCTCTCTGCAAATTTGTCCCTGGTGGGAACCTATCCTGATTTTTATTTATAACCTCGTTAAAATCTCCCACTGCTACCACTGGGATCCCAGATTTACCTACTATAAATTCCATTAGATTATATAAAACATCCAGTTTAAACGGGGGTGGAATATAAATATTTGCAATAACATACTCCCGATTTTCAATTACACAATGCAAAAATACATATCTCCCTTCTTTATCGATGCTGATCTGCCGACAGTTAAACGCTACTTCTTTTCTTATCAACACAGCCACACCTCTTGAATAAGAGGTGTGGACTGAGTGAAACTGAGTGGGAAATTTCCTGCTGTAGTTCTCCAACTTGGAGTCCTCAGTTAGATGCGTTTCCTGTAAGCAGATCATCCCGATATCACATTTTTCGAGGGCATCAAACACTGCTGCTTTTTTAACTGATGTACCCATCCCTCTAACGTTCCAGGAGCCAATATTCATAACTCTATCCTGCATACCTTTCCAGAAAAACAGTAAAAAAAACAGGAAAAAGGAATTGTCTCAATATTATAATTGATCTCATAGGGATGTTCTCTATACCCCCCTCTAGAAAGGAGTTGCGAAATGTGAGGGAACAAAAGGAGATAGAAAAGCTTACTCGGGATAGAGTTCCTAATATCCTTGTGTGTCCTTTTGAATATTGTAATACCATTCTGTCCTAAACTTCCCCACTGTGAAAGAGAAAAGATAAGCTTTTCATATATTCCAAACATTATTTTTAATTTATCCTCTATTACTGTGCAATCTTCACCCTTTTCCTGTCCATTATTTCCCCTTTTATTCCTTGTTCCTACCCCCCACCCCTCCCTATACCCTTCTGGGTTACCCCTAGGGGCTTTTCCTGTGACCATTACAACCTCACCCATACCTTCAAACTCCCTTCTCTTTCCCACCCATTCACATACTACCTCATCCCCCCTCCCCCCCTCCCTAACCCATCTCCCCTTAGACCCAACCTGTGCCTCATTTTTTACCCTTCCTAATACCATTCACATATTCCATTATACTGTGTGTGTCCCACCTCCCGCCGATGCATGTGTATATACGTTGTGCCCGTGATTCAAGTGCATTGTACCCACTATATCTCCCCGTCCAAACTCAGCCCCCCCCCCCCCAACAACAAAGGTCAGGGGAGCGGGGAGAGAGAGAGCGGGAGGGAGCAAAAAGAATAAAGGGAGGGAAAAAAGAAAAAACAAACTAAACAAGAAAAAAAAAAGAAAAAAAAACACAGAGAAGAGGAGAAAGGGGGGAAGAGGTTTTCCCTCCTCCCCCCTAACCCCTCACCTCCTCATCAACCGATCCCCCTTTTCCTCCACCCAAGCTGACACCCCGGCTGGAGAATCAAAAAATAAAGTCTCTCCCAATGCTGCAACTCGTAACCTGGCTGGATACAGCAGAGCATATGTAACATCTAGTTTCTGAAGTCTGCGCTTGGTTTCAGCGAACTCTGCTCTGCGCTTCTGTAAGTCCGGAGAAAAATCTGAATAAAATGAAACTTTGGCCCCTTTGTAAGTGATACTACCCATTTCTCTGGCCTTTCGGAGCACAGCCGCTTTATCTTTGTAATTCAAAAATTTCAGTAAAATGGATCTAGGCTGGCCCCCTCGGTTCAGGGTTCTAGCCGGGACTCTATGCGCCCTTTCTATTGCGAACTGTTGGGAAAACGTCTCTTTTCCAAAGGTTTCAACAAGCCATTTTTCAAGAAATATAATTGGGTCAGGGCCTTCACATTTTTCCGGGAGTCCTACCAGCCTCACATTGTCCCTCCGGAGCCTGTTCTCCATTTCATCCAATTTCCCTGCGAATTTCCCCATCTGTATTTTTAGGTCTTTAACCTCTTGATTCAATGGGTATACCTCATCTTCAATCTGAGATATTCTCCCCTCTGCTGCTGTTATCCTATCCGCCGTGTTTTGAAGTTCTTGCCGCATCAAGGCTAACTCCTCCTTAATGCCTCTTGTATGTTCACATAGCTCTACTAGGGATTGTTTACACACATTGACCGCCCCCAACACCTCCTTTAATGTGGGTTCTCCTTCACCATTAATCGGAGGGTCCTGCATAAACACTGTTTCAGATCTCCCTACAGCACCTGCCGTTTGTTTACCTACGTTCTTTCCTCCTACCAGTCCTGGTTGCCCTTGGCTCTTTCTATCTGTTGAGGTTTTTACTTGTGCTCCCTTAATTGGCGTATGTTCAGAGGTATGCGCATACTTTTCTAGTTTTGCTGCTGCTGATGTCCCCGTTGCCATGGCCTGGGAGCTCTTTTCCTTGTCTTTATCCTTGTCTTTATCCTTAGCTGACCTTAAAGATTGTGTTCCAACATTTTCTTGACCTGCCAGCTCTTCCCCTCTCCTCCTTGCTGCCATGATTTAATTCAATGTATAACCCAAAAAAGGGTACCTCTCTTCTCCTCCAGAGAAAGAGGGAGGGGAGGGGGTACTCAGGACGCAACCTCCGCAACGCCGTGGGGGTCCGCTGTAGCTATATGGCCTCCAGAAACTCCAACAATTTCCACTGTCCAGCTAGGATCCCCCTCTCTTAATAACAAGAGCAACAGTAACAAGTGTGGCAGTTTTTTTCAGAGCTTGATCAAATATTACTCATTTGTTAGCAGGTTAATACATGAAAGTTCACACAATATAAGTTCCACTCCTCCACACTTTCTATTTTCCCTTTAGAGCATTATAGGCAGCTGGCAATCATATTACACTGGGTGAAGAAAAATGTCTCTCAAGTACTTTCCACATTCTGATAGATAAAATCTGATACATACATCAAATACCAGACGATATTGCAGATGGCCACCAGAGGTCTCCCTTCGCTGCTATTCCACTGCTTAGCTTAGGATTCGTTACCTTGTATGCCGAGACTGGCTTCGCCTTGCTTGTCAAACTGTCACCTCGCCTCCCGGACTCTCTCCTACTCTTCCCGACCGAGATTTTCGCGAGACCACGGCACGCCACAGTCTCAGCTCCCGCGGACTCACAGGCAGTCCCCCCAGCAGCGCCTCCACAGCCCCGGGTCAACCAGCAACTCCTCCATACCAGAACACAAGGAGGACCCCCACGGACAAGGCTCACCAGGTTTTTAGGGGATGTGGAGCTAGTCTATGGGAGCGGCTTGGCTAGGGGAGCGTGGGCTAGCATCCGTCCTCCTCTCTCCTCACTTCCTGAGAACACAGCGGCTCAAGGTGTTGTTATCCGGGCATAGGCATCAGCTGTCGGCGTTGCGGTGAGAGCACACACCTCTCTCACCTCTCTCACTCCTCGCACGCCGCCGCCGCCATAACCATCCGGTCACGCCCCCAGACAGAATATTTAGCTGTAATGCCGAAATGCCTATTTCTGGTACTCTTATAGATATGTGCTTATCTTTCATTATCAGTTATCAACCTTAATCATACTCATTTAATCATATAATTAAGATGTCTGTCAGCTTCTCCCTTCATGTGAAACTAAACTGCAAGAGTTAAAAAAAGAGCAAAGTCAAAGAGAAGATTGCGCCTGTTCTCGGCCACCGTGACACTACACCCAAGAGGAAGGGGGCTGAAAACAAGACCCTATTTTAGCTACGATGGCTTGCTTTTCCCTTTTTTAGACATGCCCCAGCTAAAAAGCTTATCCTTCGTCACAATAATGAATATGTATAATTTGTGGTTTGTACACGCTGTCTTTTATCTAATTTTTGATTTGATAGTAAGACATCCGGCTTATTGTATATCAGCCGGAGTTCAGGTAATAAAAGGGAGAAGTGTCTGAATACCGAACTACGTGTGTCAGTGTCTGACTTCAAGTGTGCACACTCTTATATTAAGGATTAATTGGGCCAGGGGGACAGAGACAAGGTACTGAGCTGTTCTAGTTCGGGTCCAAAACAGCTGGCGCCCAACGTGGGGCTCGAGAGTCGGTCCAAAGGACAGCCGAAATGGAAAGAGACCGAAATAATACCAAATACGGAAGGGCCCGAGCCTGATCAACTCTAGATAAAATGGTAAGACATTTTCCTTGATAATTTGTCTACTGTTTAGTCCGCATCCGTATCTGGTTAATTTCTGTCTTGACATCGGCTTCCTGAGGCCTAAAAGACAGGTATATATCTTCTCTCGAGTCCATTTATATGAACCTGCAATTGTTTCTGGCCAGCCTGTATTCGGAGTGTTTTGTTTTGTTGGAGTTTGTCTGTTTGTCTTATGGGAACCTTTGGGAAAGAGGGATTGGTTATATCATCACGGATGGAGGTGACGTGGTTAAACTCCTCTTGGAGGAATAAATAATTGTACTAAGAAGAGTACGGGAATTGTACCAAGAGTACGGGAAGATCAAGAGGGGGCGTCACATACGCCCAAAGCGAGGGCGTGGGGATCCCGTGAGAATAGTCGATCCCATATTTCACCTTGGTTGCTACATTGATTGTGTTGATGTCATGTCCTAAGTGTATTGTTGTTCGGTATTAAGAGGACAGGGGAGCAAAAGGTGTCCCCTACAACCTCAGCAACCAGAAAACTACGAGGAGGCAGAGAAAGATAGAGTGAGGAATTTGGGTGTTGCACTGGGACGTGTTAGGAATGTTTAGAAAGGCCCATTGAATAATGGTTGCTGATTTTTAATGTATGTTTCCTCAATAACTGTCTTACAAGGGATCTTTTAATCATTATCTGGTCTCTCTCTCTGCCTTCACTAAGTGACTTATTACTAGAGATCTTTTTACTTCCTTATTGTCTACATCAGCCTCGAGTCTCTAATTTTCTCTCTCTCTCTCTCTCTCAATCTCCCTTCCTATCTTTCATTTAACTTGAGAATTGTGAAGGATGGGTAATAAACTGATTGGGCCCACAGAGGGCCGTTTAGCTTGTGACTTGGTGTTAGAATGGGAGGGAGAAGATGCCATTAAGAAGGGGAAGAAATTAGCAAAAATATGTGAGATTGACATGCATTTGGGTGGGAGATTACAAGTAGACGAATGGCGCTCTCTCTTGAGAAGGAAAAGAGGCCTGTTAAAAGATCATGGTCTACTAGGTATAGCAGACTCCTGGTTTAAGGTTGCGAAAGCTATTGCTGAAGAAGGGTGGATTGAGGAGGAAACAAACTAAAATGGCCATATTGTGTACGTGTACAAGAAATTAGGAAAGGGGAAGTTGAGTAGGCAGCCACCGCCCTATGATGGCAGCTGTCTTTCAGGAAATGAGTACCGCCCTTCGTCTACCGCCCCTCTTTCACAGAGGGCACCTCCCCTTACTGCCTCTATGCAGCAAGAAATAGACCAACAGGGAATATCTCCTCTGCCATGTTTGACGGTTGGCAAGGCACACCCTCTTTGTACCCCTCAGTCAACTGCCATCACTATAGTGCACCTCACTCGCCTGACCCACCAGCTCTGCCACCCACACCGGAGCCCACACACATATACCCAGTGATAGACCAATCGACCGGAACATACTACAAGGCCCAACTCATCCCTATTTCTTCTCAACCAACCCCGCTGATGATCACAGGTTCCCGGAATGGTAAGGCAAGCCCGGCTAGCTCTTCCGCCCATTCTGTGACTGATTTAATAGACCAAACACTAGACCAGTTTGAGGTGGAGATGCCGGGGCCAGACCATATTGATGGGATGGATCAGGCAGCATCGCCAGTTCATACCAGAATTACACAAGTGTTCAATGACCTGGGTACAGCAAGTAGATCAAAGCACGTGCAGATGCTGACTGCTGCCTTTGTCTCAGGTCTTAGGGAACCAATCCGGAAGGGTCTGCTTCTAGCACGACCAGAGTACAAGACATTGGAAAGTGATAAGTTGTTGTTGGTGGTGGGGGGCGTGGCCTAGACATGGCGGAGTAGAGATGTAACACTGAAGAGCTCCCGGCCTCGTATCCCCTTTACCGACCTTACTGCTGCTTGAACCCGGCATGTAACCGACTAAACGGCACAGGACAAGAGCCGCTACTTGGGGGAGCCCTGCCGCCAAGAGTCCCGGAGAGATTAGTCGTTTCTTTAAGAGAGCGCAGGACACGAGCTCCGAGGCATCAGCTTCAGCCTCAGCTGTGCGGGGTCTCTCAGGTGGCACCACGCAGGGGGACCAGCATCAAGAGGATTACCCTAGTACCCAAGGCTCTGCTTCTCAATCCGGTCATCATCCAGGACATCTGGAACCATACAGTGGCGGGATGTCGGCGGGAAGCCCGGCTGCCTCAGCGGACACCAAGATATTAGGGCTCTCCTGCAGGCGCTGCCTACAAGGACGGATATAGAGGCACTGATCCTTCGCCTCGAGGAAACACATTGTAAGGATATCCAGGATGTGAGGGGTGAGGTGTCTAGTATGGCGGAGCGTGCGCACACAGGAGAAGCCTCAGTCTCCTTCCTGGAGGGCCGAGTGTTAGCCCTGGAGCAAGCGAGGGATCAATACCGTGACACTGTGGTTAGTTTACAGCTCCGCATGGAAGATCTTGAGGACTGGAGCCGTCGGTCCAATGTGCGGCCCCGCGGCATCCCGGAGTCCTCTGCTGCAGAAAACCTGGGGAAGTAGTGACAAGAATTTTTCGTATCATAGCGGCCGACCCTGGGATGTCCTTCGTATCCTCCAGCGAGACTTGAAGAATTCTTGTACTGATGTGGCATTTATCCAAGAAAGGCACTTTAAGAAAACGAGCCTTCCTTTCCTTAGGTCAAGATTTTTCCCTTATGTCTACCATTACACTAACCGTTAACTGCTAAGACAAAGGGCGTCTCTATTATGATCTCTAGCAAGCTCCCCTGGGTACTTCAGGAATCCAAGGTCTTAAGGGCCATATAGGGGAATTGCTATTTACCCTCGCTACGATATATGCCCCCAATGCTCATCAGGACGTGTTTCTTAGAGCTACTTTTGAGCTTTTGAGAGATTTTCGGGAGGGCCTGCTGATTGTGGGAGGGGACTTTAACATTCCCCTGTCACCCTCGGTTGATACTTCTACCTCAAGCTCCTCGGTCACTGTTTCGGCAAGGAAGAAGATAACCCAGTGCTTCCTGCGGGACCAACTGGTTGATGTGTGGTGGCTGCAACATACAGGGGAAAAGGACTATTCCTTTTATTCCTCCCCTTATAAATCCTACTCAAGGATAGATTTATTTTTAATCCCTTATGACCATCTGCACCTGGTGGAATCTTCATCTATTGGCCATATTACTTGGTCCGACCATGCTCCTGTGGCCCTTACTTATATCCTCTCGAAGAACCCCTCGCCCAGGTCACTGTTCTGGCCCCTCAATGAGAGTCTTCTCCAAGACCCAGAGGTTTTAGCAGATGTTACTAAGTCGCTCGACCTGTACTTCCAAGAAAACGAGATGCAGGATTCTGACCCGGGGATGGTTTGGGAGGCCCATAAGTCGGTTCTCCGTGGGGTTCTGATTAAACATGGGGCTCGAATTAAACGAACGCGGAATGAGCAGCTGACTAAGCTACTCTTCAAGCTTACCTCAATCGAGTCAAGGCATAAACATGCTCCCACACGACCCCTAGAAATTGAACTGGGGACAATCCGTGCCCAGATCAATGACCTACTTCATTATAAAGCGAAGGCGGCACTCCAGTTCTGCCAGAAACTGACTTATGAGTCGGGGAACAAATGTGGGAAGATTCTGGCTCAGGCTGTTAAGGAGTTGAAGTCTTCCTCCTATATACCGCAGTTGTTGGATGGGAATGGACTCTACTCCAACTCAGATAGCCGAGGTTTTCGGGATATTTTACCATGATCTTTACAACCTGCCCCCCTCTGGATCCAGTCTGGAAGAAATAGATGGGTATGTGGCCTGTTCGGGACTGCCCACTCTATCGTTGGAATCGCGGGAACGTCTAGAAGACCCGATTACGTTGGAAGAGGTACAGCGGGCGGTGGACTCTTTGAAAGGGGGTAAGGCCCCGGGCCCAGATAGAAATACTTTGCAATACTATAAGATCCACCTTCCCGCCCTCGGCCCACGTTTGGTGCAGTTTTTTTATGTCCTAGGATCAGGGGGGAACTTTCCAAGGGATACCCTCAGAGCCCATATTTCCTTGATTCCCAAGGAGGGCAAGGATCCGGGTCTTTGTGGGAGCTATAGACCGATCTCCCTTTTAAACTTGGATTTGAAGCTATTTTCCAAAATCCTTGCCACACGTTTGGCACAACATCTGCAATCTCTCATTCATATCGACCAAGTAGGCTTCATCCCCTCCAGGGAAGCCCGGGATAACATCATTAAAGTACTTAATTTGGTGCATAAAGCTAAATCATCCAGGACTCCCTGTCTTTTTGTGAGTACAGATGCCGAAAAGGCTTTTGATCGGGTTAATTGGACGTTTATATTCTCGGTCCTCCGTCACATAGGCCTAGGGGGACGAATGTTGTCGTGGATAAGTAAAATATACTCCCGTCCCCTGGCTCAGGTAAAAGCGAATGGGGTGCTTTTGGCTCCTTTTGACATAAGGAATGGAACCAGACAGGGGTGCCCCTTATCGCCCCTTTTATTCGCTTTGTCCCTTGAACCGTTCCTCTCTACTATTCGACAAAACCCAGACATAATGGGACTTCACATGGGCAGCTCTGAGTGTAAGATCTCCGCATATGCGGATGATATGCTGTTCTCGATAACGAACCCTAGAACTTCTTTGCCAAACCTCCTCCGAGAGTTTCAAATTTACGGGGGGCTTTCCCACTTAAAAAATAATTTCTTAAAGTCAGAGGCTATGGGGGTCGCTGTCCCTCTAGAAACCTTATTAGATTTGCAGTAGAATTTTCGATTTAAGTGGACTCATACGGCCCTAAAGTACTTAGGTACATATATTCCGCCGGACATAGCAAGTACGTTTGCGTTGAATTTTCCCCCCCTTGTTACTAAGATACGTGTTCTCCTTCAAAAATGGTGTTCCGGTCTTCATTCATGGTTTGGGAGATGCAATCTTATTAAAATTAATATTCTTCCTAAACTTATATATCTTTTTCAGGCTCTCCCGATCCAGATTCCAGTCTCATTTTTTAAACAGGCCCAAACTCTGCTTATCCAATTTATATGGGCCCACAAACAAACCCAGACTTCAGCGATCACAATTGACATTAGCTAAACAACAGGGAGGCTTGGCTCTTCCCGACCTGCGACGCTATTACCAGGCCTCTCATATGGGGCAGGGGTGTTAGACTGGAACCGTAACCAATTTACTAAGTTATGGGTGCAATTAGAGCAGTCTTACTCTCGTATCCCATTGAAAAGCGCCCTGTGGTGCTATAAAGATTTGCCTAAGGATTTGAAGTTGCATCCTATCATAAGAGCCTCACTAAAAGTTTGTTATCAAGTTGCTATCCAAAATGCACTTACGACTCTGGTCTCCCCCTTATTTCCTATCCTCGGACACCCAAATTTTGCGCCAGGGATTTATTCCCGAGAATATGACCCGCTCAGATGCGCTAAATTGGACCATGTGTCTAAATATGTTATCGACGGAAAATGGCCATCTATCTCAATTCTGATCGACCCATCGGGGAATTTCCAGTTGCCTTTTTGGAGAGCAGTGCAATTACATCACTTCCTCCACTCTCTTCCTAATCCTCAAGAATTTGACCGCCATCAGACGGATTTTGAGACGCTATGTACGAGTGAAGGACCTTTGGCCCACATCCTTTCTCAGACATATGCGCTTCTGAATATACCTCCGGAGCATCCCGACTTACCGTGTCTGACACGCTGGGAAAGGGACCTTAATTGCACATTTTCCCCGGAACAAAGACATCGCATTATTACTCTCGTTTTTAAGTCCTCGCTGTGTACCAAGATGCAGGAGACAAACTTTAAACTCTTTACCAGGTGGTACTTGACACCAACCAAACTGCATAAATGTTTCCCCTCTGACAGATGTTGGCGCTGCGGGGTAGAAGAGGGTACATTGCTTCATATATTCTGGTCCTGTCCCAGTTTGATCGATTTCTGGAGAGAGGTCAGACGCATAACACAGAAAGTTATGGAAATTCCAATTCCGGAAGAGGCAGCATTTTTTCTCCTACACCTCTCATGGATCCCCATTAAAAAATATAGAAAATCCATTCTAAGACACCTGATAAACGCTGCAAAGTCCTGTATCCCGCTCTACTAGAAACAAAGTTCCCCTCCCTCCATCGTTCATTGGGTCAGGAAAGTAGAAGAAATTAAAAAGATGGATCCTTACAGCACAAAATAAACAGGAAACCTTTAAACAAACTTGGGAAGGTTGGAATGTCTTCATATTCTCGCTGGAGGGATGCCGCCTGCTTTCATCTTAGTGCCCGGGATTGGCCTAATGGGGCCCTTAGGGCAGTGGCTGCCATCATGACCCTTTTTTTTTTCTCTCTTTTTCTCTCCCCCCCCCCCGTTACTTGTTCTTTTTTGAAAATGTGGAAAAGTGGGACAAACGGCCCCCTTCCCGTATATGGGGATGGCTGGTGCCGGGGGGATATCGGGTTCATATGATCCCGAACCCTGGCACGGCATTCTCACTAGATCTCACCAGGATATGACTGGTGTACGACAGTCTAATAATTGCACTTTTTAATTGTACTGAATTTTGGCTCTCTAGATTGTTTTGTACTTTGTCATTGTATGTTGATTTCTCTTTTCTGGGGACCGTTTCTCCCTGTTTGGAGTCGAAGATTATATTGGAAAAAAAAAAGTTGTTGTTGGTGGCAAAGGGTTTAGAATCAGCACAGGGTAGTAAAAGAATTACTCCTCTCATGATGGCCTCTGGTACACCATATTTGGACTGCCCACCAAGACCAATGCCACGCCTCTGTTACACCTGGACTGTCATGCCCCAAGGTGCACAGAACTCTCCTACCCAGTTTGCCAAAGCAATTGGACTCATCCTGGACACGTGGATGAAACTCCACCCGGACATTGTCCTCCTCCAGTATGTTGATGACCTCCTGCTGTGTGCGAATACCTTTGGTGACGCCTCCATATTTTCAGAGAGCCTCCTCCACTACCTGGCTGAACAAGGTTGTAAGGCTTCAAGGCAAAAAGTCTAGTGGTGTAGAGAGAAAGTGATTTTCCTAGGTCATTGCATCTCCCAAGGCACCCGACACCTTACTGAAGAAAATGGAAAATTGTTTACTTACCTTTCCGTAATTTTCCTTTCCTGTCGCATCTTCATGGCAGCATACACTCTGGGTTGTGACTCCGCCCCCACAACCTGATAGGACCACATAGCTATAAGATGAAGATACGCCCCCCGCCCCGGTATTCTCTGTATATATGAATCACCTTTGTGGGTGGGATATTGTATGCTGCCATGAAGATGCGACAGGAAATTACGGAAAGGTAAGTATACAATTTTCCATTTTCCTGTCGCATCATGGCAGCATACACTCTGTGGATTAACTCGCAGACTGGGTGGGAGATGCAAAGGTAAACGTTTATTAGCAAGGAATAGAAGAGTTGGCTTGAATAATGGACTTTCCCAATTTTACTGTTGATAGCTGAGCTAAGTCCACCTTGTAGTGAGAGATAAAGGTGTTCCTGGAGGACCAAGTGGCCGCTCTGCAGATGGTTTCCGCTGAGACCCTACAATACGCTGCCCAGGAGGTGGCCACTGCTCTGGTGGAATGAGCCCTCAGGACTTCAGGAATTTGCGACTCACTCAGCAAGTAGGCCTTCACCAACCAGGAGGCAATGGTTCGGGCCGACGCTGCTTGACCTCTCCTAAGGCCATAGGGAATGATCTTTTAAAGGATTTGGACAGGGAAAGATATTTTATGATGTTGCCCCTTACATCCAGAGGATGAGGGTCACCCTGGTCTGTGTTAAGAGCTGGCAAGTTGATTTCCTGGTTGAAGTGAAAGGAGGATGCCACCTTTGGGATAAAGTGATCCAAGGGTCTTAGAACTACCCTGTCTGGATGAATGATCAGATACGGCTCCTTAATCAGTAATGCTTGCATCTCTGAAACTCTCTTCGCTGATGTGATTGCGACCAGGAAAGGTGACTTTTAGTGTCAGGTGCCAGAGGGAGATGTTTTCCAGCGGAAAACAGGGTTCTTTGGATAGTACCTCTAAGATGACTGATGGGTCCCATGTCGGAAAGGAAGGCTTCCTAGGTGGTCTTAGTTTAAGACAGGCCTTCTGAAATTGCATAACAAGGGGATCGTGAGCCCATTTAACCCCTGTCAGGGCGGATAGAGCTGACACCTGAACTTTCAGAGTACTAGAGCTAAGACCTTTGTCTAAGCCTGATTGCAGGAACTCTAGGATCAGAGGAGCCGAAAGGGAGGACAGATCCCGGCCAAGGTCCTGAGAGAAGGCAACAAACTTCTCCCAGACCCTGCTGTAGGTGCAGTTGGTGGTAGGTTTTCTGGCCTGGAGCAGGGTATCAGCTACCTTCTGGGAGCAGCCCTGATATAGATACCTAGCCCTCTCAGCCCCCAAGCCATCAAGTGCAGCTTCCCCGAATCTGGATGTAGTAGCTGGCCCTGGGAGAGCAAGTCGGCTGACAGGGAAGAGCAAGAGGGTCTGCCGTGCTCAGTTGTAGGAGAGTGGTGAACCATGGCCTCCTGGGCCAAAAAGGAATCACAGCTATCACCAATGCCGTTGATCTCTTGAGCCTTAAGAGAAATCTCGCATCAGGGGAGTCAGAGGGAAGATATACCCGAGATGGAAGTTCCAGGGATGCTGGAGGCAATCTGTCCCCTCCGCTAAGTGAAAGGGAAACCTCGACAGGAACCTTCGGCATTTGGAGTTTGCCGGAGTCGCAGCAAGGTCTATGTCTGGTTGACCCCAGGTCTGGCAGATGAGGGAGAAGGCCTGAGGGCTCAGGGACCACTCGTTGTTGAAGGCGAACTCCGTGCTGAACGCGTCGGCTAAGATGTTCTCGAACCCCTGGATGTAAGTCACCCTCAGGTCTGACAGGTTCAACTGTGCCCATTCAATCACAGGGAGAACTTCCCGCATCATGGAGGGACTCCTGGTCCCCCCCTGTCTGTTTATGTAGGCGACAGCAACCTTGTTGTCCATCGTTAAGAGGACCTGCTTCCCCCTTAAAAGGGAGCTGAAGGCCAGGAGAGCCTGGAGGGCCGCCCTCATCTCCAGCACGTTCGATACCGAGTCTCGTACTTCAAAAGGCCAACGGCCCTGAGCTGCATGGGACTGGTAGTGGGCTCCCAAACCTTCTAGACTGGCGTCCGTGGTCACTACCTCCTGAGGAGGGATGACTATGTGTTTGCAATTGTTTAAGTTGTGGGGACCACAATGCAATGAGCGCCTGACTGTGTCCGAGATCCGGATCGTCCGGGTCATGGATGAACCATCCCACTGATGTAGGAAGGAGTTCTGCAGAGGTCTGGTGTGCCACTGAGCCCAACAGACCATAGGAATTGTCGCTGATAGGGAGCATAGAAGGCTGAGGCATACTCTGGCCGACAGGGATCTTGCTAGAATGGCCTTCTTCACCTTCCGGACCAACAGGGAAGACTTCTCCGGAGGCAGCTGCACTGTATTCAACTGGGCTCCTAAGAAGATCATTCTCTAGGTGGGCCGAGTCTGGCTCTTCCCCCAGTTTATGAGCCATCCCAGATTCTGCAGAGTGGAGACGAGGATCTTTCGATGCTGTAACAGCGACCCCCCGCTGTCTGAGAGGAGGAGAATATCGTCCAGATAATGGTGGACTCGCAGCCCCCTCTCCCTCAGATGCGCGATAACGGGAAGAAGGACCTTTGTAAAGGTCCTGGGAGTTGCAGAAATTCCAAACGGAATACTTCAGAACTGAAAGTGTCTGTGGTTTAGCGAAAAACTGAGGAACTTTTGGAGTTCTGAATGGATAGGGATATGGAGGTAGGCGCCCTGTAGATCTATGGAGAGCATCCAGTCCCCCAGATTTATGGCCTGGAGGATAGACTGTAGGCTCTCCATTTTGAATGCTTCTACCTGGATAGAGCGGTTTACGTTTAGATCCAGGACCAGACGTAGGTCCCCTGATTTCTTTTTTTACTAGAAATAGAGGGGAATAGAACCCCCAACCTCTTTGGGATAGGGGCACCTCGGTAATTGCTTCCTTTTGGAGCAGATCCTGAACGTATCGGGTCAAGGCTAACCTCTTTTGCCGGGATGACGGGAGGTTTGTTGGGCAAAAATGGTCCCCCGGGGGAAGTCACCTGAATGACCATCTGTGCCCGACGCGAACGGTGGTTAACGCTTATTGTTTCCCCCCAGACCAGCGTGAACTTTGAGAGTCTGGCCCCCACCACTGCTGGCTGGGCGGACGCACCTTCAAAAGGACTTCTGGTCAGTAGATGCCGGGGTCCTGGGCTTCTGGGACGTCAGGAAGGACGCTTAAGGGGCCTTCCAGTTCCTTCTGTACTCCCTACCAGGCCTGTAGGACTTGACATCCCTGTACCTGTCCGGGAGGTTACGCTTAAAGGGAGGAGGCCTCTGAAGCTTTGGCTTTCTATCCGAGGGGATAAGCCCTGATTTTCCACCAGTGACCTTAGAAATAGCAGAGTCCAATTTTGCGCCGAAAAGGTTCTCACCATCATATGGGATGCGGCACCAATTGGACTTGGAAGCAGGATCTGCCGCCCAGGGTTTGAGCCAGAGAGCCCGTCTGGCCATTACCGAGGACAATATAGCCCTGGATGCAGACTTAATAGCATCCACAGATGCCTCTGCCACAAAATCCCCTGCAAAGCTTAGTTCTTGCGGGGCCCTAACTATCTGGTCCTGATCAGCGCCTTGGATACAAGCTTTTCTGTGCTTGCTGACCAACTGGCAATAGCCTTACCCAGAGCTGCAAGAACCACTGCTGGCCTGCATACACCTCCTGCTGCTAAGTAAGCTCTTTTGAGATCAGTATCGATCTTCCTATCCAGGACATCCTTGAATGACACAGCGTCCTCGATAGGGAGCGTAACATGTCTGGCCACGCGCATGAGGGATGCATCCACCACTGGCGGGGACACGAGAGATTTAATTTTAGCCTCCTTTAGAGGATATAGTTTGGCAAGCCGATTGTTGAGACTTGCTTTCTTCTCAGGTCTCTGCCACTCGTCTCTGATAAGTTCCTCCAACTCATCAATGAAGGGGAAGGCTTCGGGTTCTCTCATCAGGTTCAGGAAATATTTTCTCCTTTTGGGTTGGGCCTCCTGGGGTTCCTCCCAGCTAATGGCCCCCTTCACTGACCTCACAAAAGGCTCTATTAGGGAGAAGTCAAAGCCCGCTGAAGCCTCTAGTTCTTCCTCATCTGAAGGAGAATCATGCTCCCTCGAAGTACTTGGGGGAGCCAGCGAAGCACCCCATGGAGATAACTCCGTGTCGGGAGCGACACGTGGGGCAGAAGACTCTGTGAGCTCTCTGTGTTCTTGCCCTTTCTCTCTGGTGGCTTCTTGAAAGCACCAGCGGCATGCCAACATATCTGGAAGGGCTATGGCCCCGCATACCCAGCAGGTATTTTCATAAGGATGGGAGTGACGTGCTGGTGAATGGCACCTTCGGTCAGGGGATCTTCTTCGGCGGGAATGGCTGCGCCTTGAACAAGACCTGGAGCGACTCCTTCTGCGACTCCCTTTCCCTGAGCGACTTCCTCCACCCGAATGGCTCCGCCTATGGCCAGAGCGGCTTCTTCTATGCGAGGAATCTCTGCGAGATGATCTTGTGGACCTGATGGGGCTAACCATTTAGGTAGCGCTAGTGCGTCCTGCTCTCTTTTTCGATCTTCTCTACTTACCAAACGCCTCTTACCTATTATGCTGGTGGTGATCTGCTGGAGCAGTGGTCTCCATGGATAGGGAAACAGAGGAAGCCTGAAGACACAGGTAACACAAAAAGGGTAAGGAAGATAAAGCCATAACAGAAACAAGAGGGGAATAGAGAGAAGAAAAATACAGGGGAGATACTTACCAAACAGAGAGGCAACACTGGGGTAGAAAAAACAGAAATGCAGCAGTCATGAAATTCAGCTGAGCACAAAAAAACAGGCAAAAAAAGGCATCTGCGTTAAAAAAGGCATCTTCCCCTTTTAAAATTGGAGCCGGGGTCATGTCCCGCCCGCACATGCTCAGTAGTGCCATGCGGCCGCCGGCGCCATCTTGGAAAAGGGAAAAGACATAGATAGACATACACAGGCTGCCCAAAGTGCACAGTGAGCATGTGCAAAGCGGCAGAGTGACCAGGAAGAGTGGTGATGTTTCTGTGGGACTACAGAGCTAAGGAAAAGGAAGTAAAATATGGCAGAAAGGCAACACTGGGGTAAAGGCACCAGACAACCTAAGGTGACAAGAGATACTGAAGGCAGAGAGTATGCTGTCAAGCTGTAGACAGAGTGACACCAGGGAGAAAGAGGAAACCGGAGACCACCGCAGGTACTAAGCCTGTTTAAGACTCAAAGACCAATCTTTTTATTATATGCCTTCAGCCTGTTTAAGGCTTACTTTCAACGGCTATAGAGGCAATGCTCTGTTTGCAGAGAAAAAGTATTCATACCCCTGAGATCACCAGAGTGGGGTTCCTTCAATTTAGCTTCCTTTAGAGGCTGTACCGGTAAGGACTTCCACCCAGGAGAGGCTAGAACCTGGCTGGGGTGAAGCGGTAAGAGGGTGATGATCTGTGCGGTCCCAACAGGTGAGGAAAAATAAGAGAATACCGGGGCGGGGGCGTATCTTCATCTTATAGCTATGTGGTCCTATCAGGTTGTGGGGGCGGAGTCACAACCCAGAGTGTATGCTGCCATGATGCGACAATAAAGGGTTGCTACAATCAAGGCCATCCCCCTGCCTCAAGGACAGAAGCCGCTCCATGCTTTCCTAGGACTAATCTCCTACTGCCATGCTTGGATCCCAGAAGCCTCGCTTTGGATGCAACCGCTCTACGAAGCTTTGAAATCCGACCCCTTCCTGCTTTCACCAGAAGCTGTGAACAACTTTGAAATTCTGAAGAAAATCCTTTTGACGGCCCCCGCTTTGGGCCTACCTGACTATGGAAATATTTTCAAACTGTTTGTCTCAGAGAGACAAGGACATGCCACAGGAGTTCTAACCCAAAACCATGTCAGTAGACTCAGACCCATTGGGTATTACTCTGGCCAACTGGACTCAGTGCCAAGGGGGGGACCCTCCTGCCTCAGAGGTGTTTTTACGGCCCAAATTCTCCTAGACAAGACTGAAGACCTCATTCTGGGCCATCCCTTAACCCTCCTCGCCCCGCATAACATCAATGCCATACTGAACCAGACCCAGCCGAGACACCTGTCTTCACAGAGGCACCTCAGACTTCAGTGTGCCTTGCTTCTCCCCGACAACATTACCATCCTTCGATGTAATACTCTCAACCCATCCACTCTGCTTCCCATTCTCGAGGGGGGAACCTTTTTGGAAGATGATCCTCACCAAACTGCTCATGACTGCTTTGAAGTGATGAAGATGGAGACATCACACCTACCGACAGTCAGTGAAACAGCCCTTGAGAACCCTGACCTGACAATTTTTGTGGATGGTTCCAGATATGCAGTTGAGGCTGGATGGTACCACACAGGATATGCAGTCACTACTGAAGACACAGTTCTCCAGGCCTCAGCGTTAACCCCCCTCTATGCCTGCCCAAGAAGCAGAACTGCAAGCTCTAACTATGGCATGCAAATTGGCCGAAGGCAAGCGGGCCAACATTTGCACAGACTCGAGGTATGCTCCGGGAGTGGCCTGCGATTTTGGGATCATCTGGAAAATCAGAGGGTTCCTGACAGCTGCAGGAAGACCTGTGAAACACAGCACAGCTATCAAGAACTTGATGGATGCCTTACTTCTCCCAACACAAGTAGCCATACTTAAAGTAAAAGCGCACGGCAAAATGGTCTCCCGAGAAGCACGAGGCAATCACCTGGCAGATACTGCCACAAAGCAAGCAGCAGATGCAAGATGCAAGAAGTGGTCAGCAGAGTGAATGCAGCACCTGTCCTAGATGACCCGATAGACGATCTCAAAGAGACAATACAAATGGTCATGACTCTGCAAAACCCTCCTGTGAGCAGAACTTACCTCAAGGAACAACAGGAGGCAGCTGACAAAGAAGAAAAGGATGTGTGGATCAAGAAAGGAGCCACAGAAGTTGAAGGAATCATGGAGTTGAACAAGAGACCGTGCCTACCGCGGACAATGTTCCCTGCAGTGGTACAATGGGTCCATGGTGCCTCTCATCTGTCGAGAACTCTGATGAATGCCTTAATCAACAAATACTACCTATCCCCAGGCATCACCCCGCTTACCAACTTCTGCAGATCATGTGCTATCTGTGCCAAATGCAATCCTGGAAGAACAGAAAAGGTGCCCTTGAAACACTTGGCGAAGGCCCAATACCCCTTTCAGCGGATACAGATCGACCACATCCAGATGCCAAGAAGCGGCCGATATGACTACGCTTTAACGGTCATTTGCATGTTTTTGGGATGGCCAGAAGCGTATCCGGTGGCCAACATGACCGCCAAAACTACCGCAAAAAGACTCTTGTCTGAAATAGTGTGAAGATATGGTGTCCCAGAGGTTATAGAGAGTTATCAGGGGCCGGCTTTCATGGCCTCAGTAACCAAAGAGATATGGACAGCCTTAGGGGGTCACACTAGCCTTTCACAGCCCGTACCACCCTCAGAGTAGTGGGAAGGTGGGAAGACTAAATGGCACAATAAAGTCCAGGATGCTGAAAATGTCTCAGGAAACAGGAATGAGTTGGCCAGACAGCCTACCCATTGCCCTGTTCAGTGTCAGGTACACCCCAAGGGGAAATCATGGTTTATCACCCTATGAGATATTGTGTGGTTCAGCCCCCTGACTGGGTTGTTATTTTCCACAACAGTTGCAACTACAATCTGATGTATTTACTGATTATGTGACTGCTTTATCTCGAGAATTAACCCGTATCCATGTGCAAGTGTTTTCCTCTATCCCAGATCCTGAATTAGACATGGGATCGCACAGGTTAAACCCCGGAGATTGGGTATTGGTGAAGAAGTTTGTGAGGAAACACACCCTTGAACCCAGATACGATGGTCCTTTCCAAGTCCTTCTGACAACCTCCACATCAGTAAAAGTGGCCTGAAAGAACTCGTGGAAAGAACTTCCATTGCAAGGAAGTCCCTGTGCCCGAAGAAGAAGGAGAGGCTGAGGGGACCAAGCCATGATCCTGTTTATCCTTTTTGTTGTGATTTATGCTCAGGCCCAAGAGGTGGCCATAAAACAAAAAGATGGTATGACTCAATTCTGGTATAACTCATCTAACACACGTGTTGCTACATTCATATACCCTTATGGTAAGATACTGGGCACAGACTATTCAGTCAGAGATATAGCACTGGATCCGAGAACCTTGTATGTGTGTGTCACCGACACCTACTGGGGTGACAACTGTGATTATTGGGGAGCAGTGGGTTGGAACACTGGAGATACAAAAAGGGGATACGAGACCGAAACTGCCAAAAATAGGAAAGACAAGAATGGGAAATCACTTCTAGACAGAATGAAAATTAACAAACAACAAGGACGGTATGCTGAAAAGGAGTTTAGACTGACTATTGAAAATCCCAGCCCAGGAGACAGCGGGACCTATGTTTTCGGTATATGGTGGGGGAGTGGGTATTACAGCGATAGGAAACCTTTCCAACTAAAAGACATGTTCAACAATCCAGAGTGGACAGGTTCCCAGTTTACACCTAACTCTAACCCCCTGAGGCCCCATATGTGAACAATAGGGGACATGGTAGCCATAGCGAACCCTACCTTTGAAGATACTATGGCTGCAGAAACCGGATTCTCAGACCTTTAGCCATCCAGAAACTTGAGGACTTGTCCAAAGAGCTAAAACAGAATTCAGGGCTCACCAATCCCTGGGATCAGTATTTCACCTGGATAAAGGGGGGATGGCAGAGATTGTTGACCCAGATAGGAATAGCTATCCTGGTAATGGCGGCTATAGTCTGCTACATCTCCCCTGCATCAGGAAATGTGTGGAAAAGGCTGTTAATCAAGCTACCCCTACATTGGTGAACCAAGAAACCCCAGACGATGATGCCGATGTTTATGTTAGACTCGATAATGCCTATGATGACAGTTATGTGTTACGCTCCGTTACAGTCACCCTCCCCCGAGATGCAACACTGTAGGGCCATAGGGACAGACAGCACCTGGCTACATTTCACCAGCTGTGGGGGGGGGGGGGGGGGGGTGGTGAGCTAGTCACTGCCCTTTCCCTACATATGGCTTAAAAGAGTGGGATGATAAGCCGGTGGTCTTAGGTGGTCTTTTAGTGTGAGGGACAGTTTAGTGAAATAAGCATTTCAAGGGGGGAACTGTAATGGATGTGATCATGAGTGTTATAAGTGAAATGCCTATTTCTGGTACTCTTATAGATATAAGTGCTAATCTTTCATTATCAGTTATCAACCTTAATCATACTCATTTAATTATATTTAAGATGTCTGTCAGCTTCTCCCTTCATGTGAAACGAAACTGCAAGAGTTAAAAAAAGAGCAACGTCAAAGAGAAGATTGCGCCTGTTCTTGGCCACCATGACACTACACCCAAGAGGAAGGGGGCTGAAAACAAGACCCTATTTTAGCTACGATAGCTTGCTTTTCCCTTTTTTAGATATGACCCAGCTAAAAAGCTTATCCTTCGTTACAATAATGAATATGTATAATTTGTGGTTTGTACACGCTGTCCTTTATCTAATTTTTGATTTGATAGTAAGATATCTGGCTTATTGTATATCAGCCAGAGTTCAGGAAATAAAAAGGAGAAGTGTCTGAATACTGAACTATGTGTGTCAGTGTCTGACTTCAAGTGTGCACACTCTTATATTAAGGATTAATTGGGCCAGGGGGACAGAAACAAGGTACCGAGCTGTTCTAGTTCGGGTCCAAAACAAAAGTCCCACACATGTGGTATCGTAATACTCAGGAGTAGCAGAATGTATTTTGGGGCGTTATTTGTGGTATACACATGCCATGTGAGAGAAATAACCTATTACAATGACAATTTTGTGAAAAAAAATCTTCATTTTGCAAAGAATTGTGGGAAAAAAATGACAGCATCAAAAACCTCACCATGCCTTTTACTAAATACCTTAGAATGTCTACTTTCAAAAAGGGGTCATTTGGGGGGAATTTGTACTTTCCTGGCTTGTTCGGGTCGCAAGATCAGGTGTGATCAATTTTTTATGATTTGCACCATAGCTTGTAGACTCTCTAACTTTCACAAAGACCAAATAATATCCACTAAATTGGGTTATTTTTACCAAAGATATGTAGCAGTATAAATTGTGGCCAAAATTTATCAAGAAAAATTAATAATTTGCAAAATTTTATCACAGAAACAAAGAATTTTTTTTTTTCAAATGTTCTGTATTTTTTCATTTATAGCGCAAAAAATAAAAAACCCAGAGGTAATCAAATACCACCAAAAGAAAGCTCTATGTGTATGAAAAAAAGGACAAAAAATGTATTTGGGTACAGTGTTGTATGACTGAGTAATTGTCATTCAAAGTGTGAAAACGTTGAAAGCTGAAAATTGGTCTGGTCACGAGGGGGGTTTAAGTGCCCAGTAGGCAAGTGGTTAAGAGCCATAGCAGGTGTGTGCCCATTGAATGGTGGGATACCTAATGCACATGACTGGCAGGCATGATCGCCGCTGGCCACCCATGATCGCGAGAGCCAGAACGTGGATTTGTGTGTTTGTTCTGACAGGGGAGGAGAGACAAATCGTCTGTTCCTACTACATAGGAACAGCGATCTGGCTCCTCCTCTAGTCCGTCCCATCCCCTCACAGTTAGAACACACCTAGGGAATACATTTAACCCCTTGACCGCCCCCTAGTGTTAACCTCTTCTCTGCCAGTGAGATTTACACAGTAATCCGTGCATTTTTATAGCACTGATCGCTGTATAAATGTCAATGGTCCCAAAAATATATCAAAAGTGTCCGATCTGTCAACCACAATGTCGCAGTCCCACTAAAAATCGCAGATCACCGCCATTACTAGTAATAAATAAATAAATATGCCATAAATCTATTTCCTATCTTGTAGGGACCACATAGCAACAGGCATAAAAAGGCAAGTAAAGATTTCCACATTTATTTTTATTTTTTCATGCTTATTAATTAAATTTCTTTTTTTGAGGTAGAACTCCACTTTAAGCTATTCCAAATAAATGTTTCAGAAATAGAATAAAATAGTTGAAAGTGAATAACCTTTGGCCTGTTTTACCAAACAACCTGAGATTTTTAGAATAGTATTCTTATTCTTAGTATTCTTAATTTTTAGAATTCAGTATTCCACAGTGTAGAATCAATAGGAGCACAGGCTAGCACTGGGTATTAGAGCAACAGCTGAATAAGGATAGACATAAGATCTTCAGTAGGTGAGACACCAGACATGCTCCTTAGGTCCTTTCCAGTAACAGGTACCTCCAGTAGCCATCAAGTATCTCTGGTTCTCCTCTTCAATCAGCATGTGAGGCCTAGTCAAACCTTTCCCTCACTTGAGCATTCCCATCTCCGGGACAAGCCTTGATGTAGGCTGTTTGAAGACTGAGCAAGTGGCTATTCTCCTAAGTATATATGCACTTCCCCAGCATGCACCACTGGCCAAGAAACCCCTAGTGATTGACTGGTGAGCACAAATGCATAATATTCCACCATTGGCTGTCCCACACTACAGCCACTATACAAAAGTTGGTAGGAGCTACACAAGCTTAATGTCACAACAAAAACTTAAGTTTCAAGGCAATTGATTAAGATTTAGGCACTTTATTGTAAGTTAAGCCCCATTAAGCTCCCCAAAAAAAAAAAGCTTAACACCCTCATTTTCTTTGTGGGACACCAAAATCCACGACTCTTCTAGGATAGGTTTGGGAAGTTGAAAAAGGTTGTGCAAAGTTTCAAGACAATTTATTAAAGTTTAGGGGCATTATGGTACATTAGGCTCCTTTTACATTAAGCCAAATCTTTTGGGATTGTAAATAATGTGAAAAACTTTTGGTGTGTTGACATAGACGTAGTTTTCTGTTTTGTGAAGTTTGGGGGAAATTGGTCAACATTTCAGCTCTTTTTTGTAAGTTAAGCCATATTAAGCTCCCCCCAAAAAAACCTTAATGTCCCTAGTTTGCCTTGTGGAACAACAAATCGCACACAACTTCTTGGATAAGTTTGGGAAGTTGAGATCTTTGGCTGTGCAAAGTTTCAGGGCAATTGATTGAGGTTTAGGCACATTATGGTACATTAAGCTCTTTTTACATTACGCTGTTCACATTAAATGTTTTAGCATTGTAAAATATAGTTTAATGTGAATAAATTTTGGTGTGATTAACAAAATGAGCTGAAATTACATGCCAGAATATATTGACATGCATAGCATCTTCTATTGTGTGAAGTTTGGGGGAAATTGGTTAACATTTAAGTAGGGATGGCCGAACGGTTCGCCCGGCGGTCGTTTCGCGGCGAATTCCGGCTGTTCGCCGTCCGCTCGATCGGCGGACTATTGCCGCCGTTCGCCCGGCGGACTTCCGTGTTTACTGTGTAAAAGAACTTTGACCTATGATGACACATCCATCATGGGGTACAGGACAGCCAATTGAGACATTACAGCACATGGACACTTGGACATTCCCCGTAACTTATAAATAGACACAATCCGGCGGCCATTTTACATTCTTTCTACTGTCAATATAGGGAGAGGTTGCTGTGTGGAGCAGGGAGAGACTTCAGGGACCCAAATCGCTAGCTATTAGGTCCACAAAAGTTCTTTTAAGGACTGGTATCATGGTATAGGTGTTAGGTGTAGTTCAGGATATAGGTTTGAGGCACTGCTGTGCTAGGGATTGTTGCAGCAGCCTGAGTGTCTTTTGTCAGTGTAGAGAAAGGGACAGGACGCTGTGTGCAGCAGGGACAGTCAGTTTAATCATTGGCTGTTACTATTAGGTCCACAAAAGTCCTTTTCAGGCTTGGAAGGATAAAGTAGTACAGGATATAGTTTTGAGTGCTATTCAAGTTATTGTTCCAGCAGCCTGTGTTTTGTCAGTTTAAATAGGGACAGGAAGGAAGCTGTGTGTGGCAGTGAGGGACAGTCAATAGTAACAGCTACTGATTAAACTGACTGTCCCTCACTGCCACACTTTACTTTTCTGCACTCTCCTCATCCTTTCGATCTGCACCCTCTTCTTCACTCTCTGCTATGTGCACCCCCAAAGACACTACCACCAACAACACCACCACCACCACCACATACCTTCCGCTTGAGTCACAGGAATTATTTTCCGATCCATATCAAGACATTTCTGATGCGCAGCCACTCTTGGCATTGGATCAGGAAGAGGAGATAGCAACAACCGCCACTCAGCAGTCTGACGACAGTACCCAGATAAGCCCAAGGAGGAGGTTGGTCCCCGGTGTTGCTGCCTACTCCAAGATCTCTACTTATACCGGTGGGGAAGGTGACGTCGATGATGACGTGTCTAGTGATGTCACGTGGGTGCCCACAAGAGAGGAAGAGGAGGGGAGTTCAGAGGGAGATATTGACCAGCAGATAGGGAGGAGAAGCAGGAATAACTTACATTGCACAGGAGGGACAAAGCAGACTGCTAATGTATCAGGAGCGAGTCATCGACCATGTACGGTCACATGTGGCGCTCCGCAATGTGGGCTTTTTTTAACGTGTCCACTGCTGACAATAGCGTTGCCATCAGCAATCTTTGCAGTCAACGCATTAGTCGTGGTAAGCCCAACACTCACCTAGGGACGACCGCCTTAAGAAGGCACATGAGCAGCCATCACCGAGCCCAGTGGGAGCAACGGAACACACAAAGCCACACTCCAGGCTCTCACCGTCCAGCCTCGTCTTCTTCTTCTCCTTCTCCTCTCTCCTTACAATTGTCCTCCACTCCACCTTCCATCACGCCAAGCTCGCGTTTTTCTGCAAAAAGGCAGGCTTCCGTGGGCCTAATGTTCGAGCGTAAAAAAATGATGACGCCGGATAACCCTCTTGCCCAACGGTTGACGGCTGGCTTGTCAGAACTGATAGCCCGCCAACTACTGCCATATAAACTGGTGGACTCGGAGGCCTTTCGAAAATTTGTGGCCATTGGAACACCACAATGGAAGGTCCCAGGAAGGAAGTATTTCTCACAGAAGGGCATCCCAGAGCTAAATGGTCATGTTCAGAGAAGAATGAAAGGACAGGTTCCCCTTGGGGTTTTCGGGCAGCGACAAGAAGCAGAAATAAATTTGTAAAAATATATTTATTTTATTAGTTCAAAGGCTTAATCGCCGTCATAAATTTAAAATACGGACTCTGGTATATGTTAGTACAGTATATCGATGGGTAAAGGATATATGCAACATTTGATACAAAGATAGTTACAGGAACAGTTTACAAATACATCAATATTTCAAAAGCTACAAATAGCACCCATGCTACCCCAATGCATTTCAACCTCCAGGGTCTTCTTCAGGGGGGGACAAAACCCAAGCAGAAGGGGTGATTATATCGTATATTCTGCAAATAGTCAAAAGAAAAAAGACTTTCAATAAAAAAGTTTTTTAGCCTACAAATTAGCTAATTATTATACCTTATTTCAGTAATATTTACCAGTTCCACCAAACCGTTACTGTTCAACCAGAGACTTTTATTAAAATCTGAAAAAGAAATTAGTGCCTTCTCTCGAAGGGTCATCCTGGTACCGCTGCCCTGCTGTTCTAACCCACTTCATCCACCCACCAAACTGGGGGAAAGAAGGGGGGGGGGGGGGAGAGGAAAATGACTTCACAGGGGCATCGATCGCTGACTTGCAAGAATTGACAGTATCTGGAGTTTATCCAGGGGAACCAGAGGAACAGAAGAGGAGGTTCTTGGCACACCCTAGGTGGCCACACCTAAAAATAATGAAATATAATAAAATATAAATTAAGTGTTCCACGTCAAGATATTCTAAGTGAATAGATAAAATGTTGTGTTACAATATTGTACTATTATATAGGTGCATATATGAATATAAATAAGAAATAGAAAGTGGAAGAAAAGTAATGCTTAGTTGCCCAAATATTATATGTTTATACAAAAGCAATTTAGTAAAAAACTGTGGAGTCACCAGTATGATGATTATCGTTATTGTGAAGTGGTGTTACTATTATTCGTAAATGATTAACAAGTGGTGTGAACAAACCAAAATGTGTAGGTTGTGGAGGAAAAAAAACTGACACAGGAGTGTGTTTAAACCACTGACCCCATCTGCATATGGTGATGTGATTGTGATAGTATTAGTGATAGAAAGTGCAGTGAAAACTAAAAAGATATTAGTAGCATTAATGATTGATAATATAATACCTGTATACTCTATCTGCTGCACTTGCTTTGTAGCCTGCAGATGATTAAGTTAGCCCCATTATGGCAAGTAAAAAAAGAGAGAGCCCCCAGTACCGCAGCAGCCCTACAACTAAATATAAAGTAATATAATTATTCAACTTCACATTATATTAACGGAGAAAAACAAAGGAAGAGGAAATATCTCTCTTCAACATCCTCCATACCTGTTTCAATGATCTGTATCGTATGGTGTTCCAGGAATCAAATGAATGAGTCCTGACTGCTACACCCTATTTATATCACTTGCTTAATTGTTCGATTGAGTATAGGTGTGGTTCTCCTCCTTCTTAAAAGGTGTGCCTATTCTCCGCCCCTCCACTGCTCTCCTCAGCGCCCAGAGCCATAATTATGGCTCCTGTCAGTTCCTCGGCGTTCCGGAAGGCAAACAATGCCCCGGAAACACCGTAGTCTCCGGCGCAACCTGCGTGACGTCGCAATGATGCGCGCGCACATGCGCAATGCAATACTCCCCATGAAAACCCGGGGAGAACTTGCACAAGCGCACAGCGCAACCCGCAACGTGCGTCGGCGATCACAGAATGCCGCCGGCACGGGGCTTACTCCCCCCAGCCAAACCTAGCCGAGGGAATCGGGGGATAGGAAGCAACAATGAAGTGCTCCCTCCTCCCCTCCCCGTGCTGGGAAGTCAGCGAAACCCCCGATATAGTCAGACCTCAATAATTTCCGCAGATCCTTGATGCCCAGGAGAAATCACATAAAGTGACAATGCACCAATAAATATAATACATATATTGCTAGTAATGCGAAATATTGTCAGAGTAATGGATACCACCACTGTTGTTTCACTAGTCACGTTCAGCGGCAAGTGAATGTATCTCTGGCACACAGTGTCGGTGCCAAGATACATCTGACCACAGACACGTGGTCTAGCAAACACGGGCAGGGAAGGTATATCACTTTTACTGCCCACTGGGTGAACCTTCTGACGGCCGTCAAGCATGTAACCCGTGGCACCCGTGTAGATTTGGTTTTACCGCCACGGATTGCATGCAGGCCTGGCTCTTCTTCTCCTCCTCCTCCTCCTCCTACTCCATCCTCCTCCCTCTCCTCCTCGGCTGACTCCTCCTTTTCCGCTGCTAGCGTCTCTTCCGCTGTGCCGCCCAAGCTCCCCAGAACCTATTCGACATGCCGTGCTGCGTCTGTTGTGCCTGGAAGCCAAGAGCCACACTGGCCCGGCACTCCTTTCAGCTTTGCGTTCACAGGCAGATCAGTGGCTAACGCCGCTCAATTTGACAGTTGGTAAAGTGGTGTGTGACAACGGCGCCAATCTGCTTAGCACATTGAAACAGGGCAAAATTACGCACAAGCCATGCATGGCACACGTCTTAAACTTGGTCGTGCAGCGATTTGTTGTCAAATACCCTGGGGTCCAGGACATACAGGTAACGTCTGCCTGTATGAACTCTGCGGCAGAACAGGTTCTGGGGAGCTGGGGTTTTTTTCACCGCGCCAGTGGCTTCTCATGCGCGACGCATGCAGACTTCTGCGGCCATTTGAGGTGATCACCAAACTGGTCAGTCGCAGCCATGGCGCCATCAGTGACATGGTACCTTATGCCTTCTTTATGGAGCGTGCATTGCGTCGTGTCATTGATCAAGCTGTGGAGGAGCAGGAGCGGGAAGATGAGGAAGTCGCAATGCTGGATGAATTCCCAGGGGGGGCTACTCTATCTGAGACAAGTCAACAACAGAAGTCTGAAGAGGAGTCAGAGGAGGATGGTGCCGGGGCGGATGAGGAGGAGCAAGAAGAGCATGCTTTAAACCTTTCTGGGATCCCTGTTGTTGTGCGTGGATGGGGAGAGGAGAATGAAGAGGACGACATTATCCTGGATGATGAGCAGGAGCCAGGCCACCACACTGCTTCCAGTTTAGTGCAAATGGGGGCCTTCATGCTCCAGTGTTTTAATAGGGACCCCCATACAAAATGGCGGAAATGTTACTGCCGTCACAGAGGGCTGTCAGAATGGAGCACTTCCAGGCCTTGCTTCGACAAAAGCTGCATTCTGCTTTTACGTGCGCTGGCAGAGGAGCAATTCCCACTCCCAGAGAAGGAGTTGCGGGTACCAATCCAACAGCGCCTGCAAGAAGAGGCCGGTTTGAAGATGTGTTGGTGACTTCGGATATGAGGTCATTCTTTCAGCCGACCCATCGACAGGTGTCATCCGGATCCAGCATCAGGGAACGCCTAGACCGTCAGGTGTCCGACTACATTGGGTTAACGGCCGATGTGGACGCTCTGAGGAGTGATGCACCCGTGGACTACTGGGTGGGCAGGCTTGACCACTGGCCAGAGCTTGCCCAATTTGCAATCGAACTGTTGGCTTGCCCCTCGTCCAGTGTCCTGTCCGAAAGGACGTTCAGCGCAGCAGGGGGGATCGTGACCGATAAGCGTACTCACCTAGCTCACAACAGTGTTAACTACCTCACATTTCTAAAAATGAATGAGGCATGGATCTTGGAGGAATTCAACACATGTGACCAGTAGACCATGTATATGTCTATAAACGATTTTTTTAATCGAGCACACAGACCTTCTTTCTTCATTTGGCTCACTTCCTTGTCCAAAAAAAGCACACCGTACTATATGCCCGTACCCTCCTGTTTGAAGAGGTTGAGCGGTGTCATATTTCTACTGGGGCTGCTTATTATGAGGGGCTCCCACCATCCCTGTGCTGTGCTGACTTCCTCCTGGGGCTGCTTATTATGAGGGGCTCCCACCATCCCTGTGCTGTGCTGACTTCCTCCTGGGGCTGTACCTCTGCTGTGCATATTATGAGGGGCTCCCAACATCCCTGTGCTATGCTCATTATGAGGGGCTCCCACCATCCCTGTGCTGTGCTGACTTCCTCCTGGGGCTGTACCTCTGCTGTGCATATTATGAGGGGCTCCCACCATCCCTGTGCTATGCTCATTATGAGGGGCTCCCACCATCCCTGTGCTATGCTGACTTCCTCCTGGGGCTGCTTACGGTGCAGGTGTCAGTGCTGTATATCACTGTGCTGGTGTCAGTGCTGTATATCACGGTGCTGGTGTCAGTCCTGTATATCACGGTGCTGGTGTGAGTGCTTTATGTCACGCTGCTGATGTCAGTGCTCTCTATCATGGTGCTGGTGTCAGTTCTGTATATCACGGTGCTGGTGTCAGTGCTTTAAGTCACGCTGCTGATGTCAGTGCTCTCTATCATGGTGCTGGTGTTAGAACACTCTATCACGGTGCAGGTGTCATTGCTGTATGTCACGCTGCTGATGTCAGTGCTCTCTATCACGGTGCTGCTGTCAGTGCTGTATATCACGGTGCTGGTGTCAGTGCTTTATGTCACACTGGTGATGTCAGTGCTCTCTATCACGGTGCTGGTGTCAGATCACTCTATCACGGTGCAGGTGTCATTGCTGTATGTCACGCTGCTGATGTCAGTGCTCTCTATCACGGTGCTGCTGTCAGTGCTGTATATCACGGTGCTGGTGTCAGTGCTTTATGTCACACTGGTGATGTCAGTGCTCTCTATCACGGTGCTGGTGTCAGATCACTCTATCACGGTGCAGGTGTCATTGCTGTATGTCACACTGCTGATGTCAGTGCTCTCTATCACGGTGCTGGTGTCAGATCACTCTGTCACGGTGCAGGTGTCATTGCTGTATGTCACACTGCTGGTGATCATCTCCAGCACCCTCTTCTTTGCCTACCCTGACCTTCCCTCTCCTCCATTGCCTGCATGCGCTCCACAGTCCTGAATTGTCACAACAATTTCACATATAAAAAAAGAATGCTTGTAGTTGTCGATCCCAGATTCACCTCATACATGTGTTATGTCATTGGCCATGTGGTGGGACTATGTTTGCACAGCTAGTAATTATTTTGTGGCTGCAAATTTGACCTGTAGGTTTGCAAAGTTCACCTCCCATTGAAGTCAATGGGGCCCGCTGCAAACGTTACGGTTCGCGAACTATCGGCCGCGTTCGCGAAACGTCCCGTCGGAAGTTCGTCCATCATTACATTTAAGGTCTTTTTTGTACGTAAAGCCACATTAAGCTCCCTAAAAAAAACAAGCTTAATGTCCCTAGTTTGCCTTGTGGAACACCAAAATACATACAACTTATAGTTTAGATTTGGAAAGGTAAAAACTTAAGCTGTGCAAAGTTTCATGGCAAATGATTGAGGTGTAGGCACTTTATTACACGTTAAGCTACATTAAGCCATTTTCACATTAAATGTTTTAGCTTTGTAAAATATAGCTTAACGTGAATAACTTTTCGTATAATTAACCAAATGAGCAGATATTTCCAGAATATGTTGGCACAGATAGAATCTTCTATTGAGTGAAGTTTGGGGGAAATTGGTTAACATTTAGGCCGCGTACACACGGGCGGACTGTTCGCCCAACTTTGTCCGCTGAACAGTGTTTGGGCGGACAGTCCGCTCGTGTGTGGGCTTTCAGCGGACAGTTTCAGCGGACAGTTGGACGGACAAGGTTTTTCGGAAATTCCGAAAAACTGTCCGCTGAAACCTTGTTTCAGCGAACAGCCCGCTCGTGTGTAGGCTTGTTCGTCAAACAAAGTTGCGCGCATGCTCAGAAAGGATTTTCACGCCGAAAGCTATAATGCAGTGTATAGGACGTCGTATTTTTCATCCCGTCGTACGTGCTGTTCACGTCATCGCGCACGGTTTCAGCAAACTGTTCGTTCGTCGTGTGTGGGCATGTCCGTCCATGCTAATTTTGAGCGGACTGTTTGCTGAAACTGTTGGACGGACAAAGTTGGGCGAACAGTCCGCGCGTGTGTACGCGGCCTTAAGGTTTTTTTGTACGTTAAGCCACATTAAGCTCCCAAAAAACAAGCTTAATGTACCTAGTTTGCGGAAGAACCAAATCGCATGAAACTTCTTGGATAGGTTTAGGAAATTGAGATCTTAGACTGTGAAGAGTTTCAGGGGAATTAAGGTTTAGACACATTATAGTACATTAAAGAGGAAGTAAACCCTGATGGGTTTACTGCCTCTTTCATTCCCTGCAAAGGTAAAGCATAATGGACTACTATGCATCGCATAGTAGTCCATTATGTGTCACTTACCTGACACAGGAGCCACGAAGTCACCGCTGTCACTGCTGTCCCCTGTAGTCCGGCACATCTTCTCGGTGGGTCTCGCCACTCCGCCGCTGTCATTCAGCGAAGCCCCGATGACCTCACTCCCGCGCATGGGAGCCGCCACGTGCGGCATATTCGCCGTTGACGGTGCCGCGCTCAGTGCGCCTGTGCGCCGTAGACAGCGGTGCCTGTCTTTCGGCAAATATCTCCTAAACCATGTAGATTTAGGAGATATTTCTTGGACCTACAGGTAAGCCTTAATCTAGGCTTACCTGTAGGTCAAAGTGTGTTGTAAGGGTTTACAACCACTTTAAGCTCTTTACATTAAATGTTTTAGCATCATAAAATATAGCTTAATGTGAATAACTTTTGGTGTGATTCACCAAAGGAGCTGAAATTTTCAGAATTTGTTGGCATGGATAGAGTCTTCTGCTGTGTAAAGTTTGGGGGAAATTGGTTAACATTTAGGGTCTTTTTTGTACGTTAAGCCACATTAAGCTTCCTAAAAAACAAGCTTAATGTCCCTAGTTTTCCTCATGGAACACTGAAATACATAAAGCTTATATGGTAGATTTGGAAAGGTAAACACTTAGGCTGTGCAAGGTTTCAGGGCAATTGGTTGAGGTTTAGGTGCTTTATTATGCTTTAAGCTACATTAAGCCATTTTCACATTAAATGTTTTAGTATGTCCCCGTAGCTAACAATGTGTTTGCAAGAGATCTATTTGTAGAGCAGATATTGTTGAGGGTTTGACTCACACAAAGTTTACCCTTCAGTATGGGAGTATATGAGAAAATAAATTATTCTACATATAGTCCTGTAAAAATAAGTCCTGTAGAATTCATAAAATTTAATTTTCTGCCCCAGTTACAATACATATATTTTTCTGTGTTGTATTGAACTGCATCAGTTTATCATCTTTCTGTAGTATGCTGACATCTTGTGGTGGTTTCTGGCCACTATAACATGTTTACAAATGTAATTATGTGTATCATCCTCAGTCCTCCCCTCCTGTTTAGTTAGTTAGTTTAGTCCTAGCTTCCTTCCCTATTTCCTCCATGTTCTGTCAATCAGTGTTTATACTTCACATAGACAAGGCTTAGGAAAGTCACTTCTATCACTTCAAAAGACTGAAAAACACCCTCTCTACTGCAGTTCGCTGAAGTAAAATTGTGTTGGATTCAGGGATGGACTGACAACTCATGGGGCCCCTGGGCAATAGGAGATTATGGGGCCCCGGGCAATAGGAGATTATTGGGTCCCAAGGCTATCCGAGATTATGGGGCCACATAGTATACACACACACACAGTATACAATCACACAGTATACACAAACATGTACACACAGTAGACACAGACATGTTTATATTGGCTGAGAAGATACTGGAGATGTGCGGCAGCTATAATCTTGGGATTTTCAGACCAAAAGGATGTCAGTAAGGGACATTTCAGAGACAGATGTAAAAAAAACGCATTTTTTACATACTTTCCCTGGTTTTACTGAGGCTGGCAACCCTGATGGGGCCCCCTAGTGGCTCGGGGGCCTCGGGCTGTGCCCGAGTGGCCCAATGGTCAGTCCGCCCCTGGTTGGATTCAACTTCTGCTTATCGATGGTGCCAAGTCAGCAGGTGACCATACAGTCTGGACAGACTGGCTCTAAGAAGGTATGTCAATGCTTAAAGTGACATTTGAAACAAAACATGAATAAATAATATGACTTGTGTCAAATGGTTATGTAGAAGCATATGTTATTTACATTAAAAATGTTTATTCCAGTTCTACTGCCTACTAAACATTAGAACAGTAAAGTTCCTATATTCCAATAAGTGCTAATAAAATGGTTTTATTAAAACTAAAATAACTCATTTGCTTTTGTAACTAAGGCATGCAGCTAAATACATACATTAATAACACATAATGAAAATGTTTCACCTGCCGAAGGATTTTCCTTGTTGTCCAGCAAGTCCTGAGATTTACATAGGACTTGAGCTCTAATATTTGACATTATAACTATTAGGTAAAGTCTTCTTCTTATATTAACTTACTATGTTAAATTAATTTAAAATAATATCCTCACTGTCTCCATATGTTTGGCATTTTACGTTTTTATGTCTCATGTTATTAATTGTCTTTTTTTGCCATTTATGTATAAAGATAAATCAACAAAATGCTTTGAAAACCTTCCACCTTTCTTTGTATACTTAATTGTTTTCATTTTTCTTTCTTGGAAAATCCTATTTTAGGGACTAGAATAATTAGGAACAAAACAGTAATGGGTAAAGCATGCTGTGGTATGGCAAGCTAACATTAGAAACATGTCAATGTATTAGAAGTCAGCGGTTTTATCCTCTAATGAGCTGCATTTTTTATGGCAACACTATCTCTGGATAACTACTTTAACTGATTATGCATATATAATTTATTTATTTTGGTTTAGTCAGCACAATGGATGACTTGATCATTATCTCCTTAGTAATCAAGGCAGAAATGGGAGTAAAAAGCTGTCTTGGCATCACATAGGCCTATCTTTTTGTATGACCAGATCTTTCCTAAGACTGGAGTAATACAAACATTTATGTACTGGCAGATGCCAATGATGTATTGTTGCGTGGCCTAAGCACAGCATGTGTATCCCCTACACTGTGGTCTGAAGTTCAGACAAGGCAACTGTTTGTCAATAAATTGAGGAAGAAAATATAGAGAAGTAAATTTGGCCATTATGATTCCTGCAAAAATACAAGGTCAGCTTGATACAATAGCACCTATTACCAAAAAAAAAATGTAAAATATAATACAAGGTCTGCTTGATACCACAGCACCTATCACAAAACAGTGCAAAATATAATACAAGGGCTGCTTGACACCACAACACCTATAACATTTTTTGCACCATGTCAATGATCAATACCTCCTCGGCACTCCGATTGTATAGTTCTGTAAGTCGTTGCTCATGGAAGGGGGGTCACAAATACATTACATCACTTCAGATTCCATGTTGGAACTTACCAGAGCTATGTACACGGCAAGTTACCCTCTGTTGTACAAGAATCTTAGCACTGTATCATGCCATGTTTGTTTTTTATATGGGACTTGCATGCAAAAAATTGAACGATCGTTCATCCAATTTTCTTATAGTGTGTACAAGGCTTTCGTCTCCCATGACTGACAGCCATCTAGGACCTGAAATACTAAAACTCCCCTGTGCTATTATACCCCATATGCAAAACCTTAAAATTGGAACAGGTTCCTGGTGTTGGCATGCAGTGTTTTGTTTTCTGCATTGCCTTATTTCCGATTGTATGATTTTCCAGGAGTGCTAAGAAGAATGAATTGAGTATTTAGCAAACTTGAAAACAAACTATTTTTATAGGCACAGTTGCTTACTAGGAATCTTAATTTATTGAGCTACAGGTTCTCAACCAGTGGTATTCGTAGTGTAAGGTGAACTTTGAGGACCTTCAGGGGGTACTTCTGCCTGTTAACCCATACTAACTGTAGCCAGGTGCTACATTCTTCTCTTCCTCTACTGAGATACTGATGTTATGCTGCACCATTCTCCTCTGGCCAGCAGGAAGAGGGCTAAAGCCAAGCAAGCCCATAGACTTCTATGCAGAGCACTGAGATTCCTGGGAGTTGTAGTTTGAGATTGCAGCCAAATAATGGGGAAAATGGACTCTTTACACTACAGATTTCAATAGTACTGAGCAGTAGGAGTGGAGAGATGATTTTTATTAAACTGCCCAGGACAATTTTTCCTCTTGGTGCCGTGGGCTTTAGAGAGAGCACCTCTGTCTTGATATTCACATGAAAGCAGTAGACCATACCAGCAGTGATCTAAACCTGAGTGCGAGGTCACCTGGGGCAGCACAGCACCGCCCACATGACAGGACCTGCACCACTGCTGGGGTGACTAGAGCATCCACTCACCCTCTGCTCCCCACGACTAATCACTGGAGGCTTTCAGGAGAGACAGAGGGGGCCCCTATTTATAGAGTTCCCGGGACTGGTGAAAGGGTTTTTCACCCATTACTGATACTGCTATCAGAGACTGAGCCACTGAGCCCAGGACACCAAGTATATCCAATCCATACCACACCCATACTGCACTCTATACCGGACTTATTCCAAGCCTAAACTGATAGCAACCCTATGCCACCTTATGCAAAACCTTTCCGCATCTGAACCTTGCATATGTGCTGAAACTATTAAGACACTACCAGACCTACACTGTACCGATACTGCGTGCAGGTAATGTGGAACTGTCATTAAGTGCACCAATGCGCTTAAAGGGTCCCACAGTTAGCCGACAGAAGAACTTCTCAAAGGACTGCTCCTCCTGTAATAATTATTCTGCAAGTCCCCTTTTTCCCCCTGCCCCCTCCTCCACAATTCTCCTTTCTTTTAAACAGTGCATACCCAATTGGTTTAATCGCCATTGGTTTAATCGCCATCATAAATGCGCTCTGGCAAAATAGTTCCAGAACTCGACAGATTCAACTTTACTACTGCTCACTGCTGCACTTAAAGTGGCTTTACTACTGTTTATGCTGATCTGGATGGCAAGTATCATCTTATGCCTCATCCTTACTGTTGATCACTTTGCATGCTAAATTGTTTTATTCCCATTGTTAATCCATTTTATGCTTGCCTAGTTACCAATCATATTGGGTAACAATATATTAGGTTTGCCTTTACTACTGTGTTTGGTGCCTGTTTCATTGATAGAGCACAACTACTGGATATTAAGTATTACTTTCAATGATTTCCTATGATATTGTATGTTTGTACACTCAACCTGGTGTGTTAGAGGGGCTGAGGCAAAGGACAGAATATCATTCCTAATCGACATCTCCCACTGGGGTAGCACTACACAATATAAAGTATTGTTTTGTAAAAAAAAGACTAAAGTTTTATATTACTATTATGACTTGGCCTGCATTTACACTGATGAAGCATGTGAATGAAATGTACTGAAAAACACGTGTTGTGCTGGTGGTGCCAGTGTTAATGGCACCCAAAAGGGTCAAGCAAGACACATATTTTTATACAAAAAAAAGTATGATTAAAAAAGCTTGAAGCTCAAAAAGGTGCATCCGTTTATTTGTCTCATTTGTTACTTGTAGGGGAGCCCACTGAAGTAAACAGTTTGCCATATGTGTGAAGTACAACAACACACAAGAAAAGCACATATGCACAGCGGCTGACGTTGCTAGACATGCTGTAAATGGGGGCTTAGAGGAAGATCAGATCACATTTTAGGAGCCTAAAATTATATTTTTCACAACTGCACAAATACACTGACAATTGTTTGAACGACTCACTCATCATTGGTACAGGAAAGCTTGTTACAACAGGTGACGTTAGTGACATTATATGGTTACTGAGATGTGACTATGTATGAAGATTATAACATGTCCATATAGTCATGCCAATGCACACATCAAAGCATAAGCAGCTTTTTTTTTTTTTACTGAGTGAGTACTTAAGTCATTACAAATCTGCAAATGAAGTAAAGATGATTCTTTCATTAAACCATCTTAGCAAAAACCATTTAACCATCTTTTTATTTTCTACTTGATTTTTTCTTTTTTCCTTTGTGGTGTGAAATGCATAATGATAAGACAAGCAGTGTAAGTTTATATAGGGCATTCATATTTTTCTAAAAACGTACTCCAGAAATGATCTTTGTTAATTTAAGTGGTGAGAATGTTCCAAGACCTGGACTGCTGTCAACAGTCACTTAGGCTACAGTTAGGGCAAAGTGTAAGATGATCCATGATATGACCAACAGCAGATTGTTGCAAAGAAGAAAAAAATCTCGTAGACCTGTGTATCATGTAAACAGCTGAGTTCAATGACTAGTCATCTTTATTGGATTATTGTGATACAAATTATAATATGCATGTTACTTCTATAAGCAACATTCACAAAAGTTTGCCTAATTGTTTTTCTTCCAGATATTGTTACAACTGTCATTATAAGTAAAGGAGAAAACATATTATATGTGCTGTATATCCTCTTTATGTTTTATTTTTTTATTTTTTTCGTGAACTTACACTTAGGCATATATTAATAAATGCATGCACATTTCTGCAAATACATTTTTCTCAACTACCATCTGTACGCATAATCTATGTTTGTAAGAGATTATCCACACAAGTGTTTCCTTGAGTTGAGTTCCAAGCAGAATTCAGCTTGAGAACTGGATATTTATGCCATGTTATAAACCATGCCAAGATCTCTCTATGAAGCCAAATTACAAATTCCATGGGTTATATAGAAACCCAACACGGCTGTGTCAACTTTCATTCTGACTTGCACTAAACAAGATGACTGATATCAGAATGTGACAAGTAATTTTCTTCCCTTTTGCATTTGTATTTAAAAATGAGTCCAGGGGCTTAAAATATATTATCTCTCTTATAATTTGCTATGGCTTTCCACCGTGATGCATTTAATATGTACAGTATCTCACAAAAGTGTGTACACCCCTCACATTTTTGTAAATATTTTATTATATCTTTTCATGTGACAACACTGAAGAAATGACACTTTGCTACAATGTAAAGTAGTGAGTGTACAGCTTGTATAACAGTGTAAATTAAAGTAAACCCTTACAAACCACTTTGACCTACAGGTAAGCCTAGATTAAGGCTTACCTGTAGGTTCAAGAAATATCTCCTAAACCTATATGGTTTAGGAGATATTTGCCCGAAAACGGGCACCGCTGTCTACGGCGCATGCGCCGTAGACAGCGGCGCGCAGGCGCACTTAGCGCGGCATTTCCAAGAATGGAGTTGCCGCAGCGGTCGACTCCCATGCGCATGCGTGAGAGTGACGTCATCGCGGCTTCGCCGAATGACAGCGGCGGAGCTGCGAGACGCCACCAACAAGATGGATGCGGCGGACTACAGGGGACAGCGGTGACTTCGCTGGCTCCTGTGCCAGGTAAGTGACACATAATGGACTACTATGCGATGCATAGTAGTCCATTATGCTTTGCCTTTGCAGGGAATGAAAGAGGAAGTAAACCCATCAGGGTTTACTTCCTCTTTAAGGTTTAGGTCTGGAGGCATGCTTGTTCAGTCCATCACCTTTACCTGCAGCTTCTTTAGCAAGGCAATGGTCACATTGGAGGTATGTTTGGGGTTTTTATCATGTTGGAATACTGCCCTGAAGCCCAGTCTCTGAAGGGGATCAGGCTCTGCTTCATTATGTCACAGTACATGTTGGCATTCATGCTGCCCTCAATGAACTGTAGCTCCCCAGTGCCGGCAGCACTCCCACCACCATGCTTGACCGTAGGCAAGACACACTTGTCTTTGTACTCCCCAACTGGTTGCCACCACACACGCTTGACACCATCTGAACCAAATAAGTTTATCTTCGTCTCATCAGACTACAGAACATGGTTCCGGTAATCCATGTCCTTAGTTTGCTTGTCTTCAGAAAAATGTTTGCATGCTTTCTTGTGCAATATCTTCAGAAGAGGCTTCATTTTGGGACAACAGCCATGCAGACCAATTTGATGCAGTGTGCGATGTATGGTCTGAGCAGTGACAGGCTGACTCTCCACCCCTTCAATGCTGGCAGCACTCATACGTTTATTTCCCAAAGATAACCTCTGGATATGATGCTGAGCATGTGCACTCAAATTCTTTGGTCGACCATGGCCTGTTCTGAGTGGAACCTGTTCTGTTAAACTGCTGTATGGTCTTGGCCACTGTGCTGCAGCTCAGATTCAGGGTCTTAGAAATCTTCTTATAGCCTAGGCAATCTTTATGTAGAGCCACAATTCTCCTTTTCAGATCCTCAGAGAGTTCTTTGCCATTAGGTGCCGTGTTGAACTTCCAGTGAGAGCGATAACACCAAATTAAACACTCCTGCTCCACATTCAAACCTAAGAGCTTGTAACACTAATGAGTCACATGACACCGGAGAAGTAAAATGGCCAATTGGGCCCAATTTGGAAATTTTTACTTAGGGGTGTACTCACTTTTGTTGCCAGTGGTTTAGACACTCATTAATGGCTGTGTTTTGAGTTATTTTAAAGGGACAGCAAATTTACACTGTTATACAAGCTGTACACTCACTACTTTACATTGTAACAAATTGTAATTTCTTCAGTGTTGTCACATGAAAAGATATAATAAAATATTTACAAAAATGTGAGCGGTGTACTCACATTTGTGAGATACTGTATATTTGGAATTCTGAAATAATCTCTTGAACATAATCAGCAAATTCATAAGGGGTGTTGTACAACACAATAAATGGCATTGCTTGCATTGGATTCATTTGACAGGCTCATGGCTGAGGATTTTGAACTGTGGTGGGTATAGTCTGATGCCCATATTTAGGTGATGACATCCCCTATATCCCTGTTTAAATTTTGCTTATGGCTGGGGAATCTCCTGTGCGACAGCTAAATGGGGTAGGGGGATACTGTACTGTGTGGGAAGTTGTCATATACTGTACATGACAGCTTCCCAGCACAGGCACAGCCTGCTCTTAGTACTGCTCTATCTCTGTAAACCAGCTCAGAGTTGGCCCTAGTTACCAATCTTTTCCTAATCTGAGAATTGGATTTAATTCTTCAACAATTTGTCACTGCCACAGCGACAGGTTCCTAAAGCGATAGTATTTAGAACCAACCAAGTTTGGGGGGAGGAGGGGGTGGTAGATTAGGTGAGCAAGGATTGGAACTTCCAGTTTCTCTTGGTTGGGAAGACCAGTTGGAGTTTTTGCTTCTGGATGTGGGGTGTCCTCAAATCTCACATTGTCTCTGGCCTCCACTATGGGGAAGAATCAAGACACATACAGTGCCTTGAAAAATTATTCATATACCTTGAAATTTTCCATGATACAACCAATAACGTAAATGTATTTTATTGGGATTTTATGTGATAGACCAACACAAAGTTGCACAAAATTGTGAAGTGGAAGGAAAATTATAAATGTTTTTTTCAAAATGTTTTACAAATAAACATGTGAAAAGTGTGGCATACATTTGTATTCAGCCCTCTTTACTCTGATACCCCTAACTAAAACTTAGTGGAACCAATTCCCTTCAGAAGTCACTTAATTAGTAAATAGAGTCCACCTGTGTGTAATTTAATCTCAGTATAAATTCAGCTGTCCTGTGAAGCCCTCAGAGATTTGTTAGAGAACCTTCGTGAACAAACAGCATCATAAAGGCCAAGGAACACACCAGACAGATCAGGGATAAAGGTGTGGAGAAGTTTAAAGCAGGGTTAGGTTATAACAAAAATATTCCAAGCTTTTAACATTTCTCAGAGCACTGTTTAATCCATTATCTGAAAAAAATGGAAACAGTATGGCGCAACTGCAAACCTACCAAGACATGGCCATCCACCTAAACTGACAGGCCAGGCAAGGATAGCATTAATCAGAGAAGCAGCCAAGGGGCAACACATGTGGAAGAAGGTGCTCTGGTTAGATCAGACCAAAATTTAACTTTTTAGCCTAAAAGCAAAACGCTATGTGTGGCAGAAAACTACCACTGCACATCATCCTGAACACACCATCCCCACAGTGAAACATGGTGGTGGTAGCATCATGTTGTGGGGATGCTTTTCTTCAGCAGGGACAGGAAAGCTGGTCCGATTTGATGGGAAGATGAATGGAGCCAAATAAAGGGCAATCTTCGAAGAAAACCTGTTAGAGTCTGCAAAAGACTTGAGACTGGGGTGGAGGTTCACCTTCCAGCAGGACAAGGACCCTAAACATACAGCCAGAGCTACAATGAAATGGTTTAGATCAAAGCATATTCATGTGTTAGAATGGCCCTGTCAAAGTCCAGACCTAAATCCAATTGAAAATCTGTGGCAGGACTTGAAAATTGCTGTTCACAGACGCTCTCCATACAATCTGACAGAGCTTAAGCTATTTTGAAAAGAAGAATGGGCAAAAATGTCACTCTCTATATGTGCAAAGCTGGTAGAGACATACCCAAAAAGACTTGCACCTGTAATTGCAGCAAAAAGGTGGTTCTACAAAGTATTGACTCAGGAGGGCTAAATACAATTGCATGCCACACTTTTCACATATTTATTTGTAAGAAATTTTGAAAACAGTTTATAATTTTCTGTCTACTTCACAATTATGTGCCACTTTGTGTTGGTCTATCACATAAAATCGCAATAAAATACATTTACGTTTTTTGGTTGTAACATGACAAAATTTCAAGGGGTGTGAATACATTTTATTGCTATTATGATAGGGTCCTAAGAGATACACCCTTTATAAAAGTGTATTTATGTTGTGTTGTGTTTGAGATGTTTGTCTATTGGAAGAATACCGCATTGGCTTTTTTATGGCAATGTTTTTTTTTGTTCTGTAACTCTTTCTTAAATTCAATAAAAAATAATTTAAAATTAGAACTACCCATATTTGCTGCAAGTAAAATGTTAGGATGTAGGTAGTTCTTAAGGGGAACTACCACCAGTAAAATGCAGTTGGGTCTGTTTCGAATTACCAAGAATATCTTTTAGAAAATGAAGATTGAAAAATCTAACAAACAGACACTTGCACTGTCATAATAAAATAAACCGAGCTGAGGTATCTACCAGGTTGAAAATATCATCAGTGCATATCAGTTCATTCATACATATTAGTGCACAATCTCTGTACTGCTGCATATTGCATCAGTCACATATGTCTGTCATCAAGATACTGAATGGATGAAATACCTGTATAATTTTACAAGGGAAATTAATCTTGCTTACTAAAGCAATAGGAATATGTTTGATTTGATTTCCCAAAATATAGGGTATTTAATATTTCAGTACACATATACACCATTCTGTTTGTGAGGGATTTGTTTTACTATTAGATTAGGTGTGTATTAGGTTTTACTGTAAATACGTTGTGGATGAAGACTTAAAAGAGAACACTGGGCTGTAAAGATTTCTGGATTGGGAGAAAGTATGTTTAATTATGTGTAGTGCACCTACCTCAATTTTCCCTATCCTGAGCTTTTTTTAAAACAATCAGCAGCAAGAATCTATTTCATGTCTATAGATTTTTTGCTGCCAACGGTCAGGCTTCATAAGCATGTTGGTTCTGGAAATTTGCATTAGACGATCTTTGGATCAGGAGAATTGGGATATGTTCACAAATGCATTTACATCACCCTAATCTAGAAAAATTTACATAATAGTGTTCTTTAAGGCTCCATGTACACTAGCAGCTCTAAAACATGAGTTTAGGAGCTTTTGCGTTTTTTTTTTTTGCCAAAGCTATTAAACTCAACTCCATAAAAGCCTATGTGTCCGTGTACACATAGGCCTTTAGGATTGTTTAGGAGCTGCAGAGATTAGAGGACGTTCAACCTCCCCAAAGCACCCTCTCCTGAATGCAGAAGAATGGCATTGAAGAAAGGAACATTTTGACTGGCGGCCGGAAAACCGCAGTAAAATCGCAGCGCGATTTTGCCATGTTTTGCATTTTCCTGCGGCCAGCGGTCGAAGTAGCTCAAGTGTACATGAAGCCTAAAAGTGTACATTTGTTCCTTAAATTTAAATTTTTTAATCCAGGCCTGCCATACTATTACCCATAGAACATGGTTACAGGCAGAATACAATAAAAAATTTAACTATTTCAAACTATAGTATCACATGTGTTTCTGCTCTTTGACTAATAGGCAAATAAAAGGAGTAAATGGGTATTTGGGTGTTGTCTTTTATTAATATTGATCTTGCAATTTATGGGGATTTAGATATTATGAAGCAAAGCGATAACCATTTTTTTTCTTTGCATTATTCCCCTTCTTTAGCTGGGTAACCAGGGATGTATAGTGGATCGATCTTTAGGAAGCAGGGATGAGACTAAAAAACGTACATATAATTTTTTTAATATATTATTTTATTATTATACAGGATTTATATAGCGCATAGTTTATGCAGTGCTTTATGATATAAAAGGGGACAGTACAATTACTACAATTCGTTACAAAAGGAATATATATTATATTTCGATCCTGTGACCACATATGTGCATTTGTGTCTAAATATAGTAAGCTTAGACAAGTCAGAAGACTGATACTAGAAACCAAATGTATTTTCTTTCTTTCAGTAAGCAGTTCTTCATATAAATCAGATTTCTTGATCATACATCACGGGACACAGGAGCTTCATTACATAGTGGGTTATATAGGCACCTCTGGTGATTGGACACTGGTTAACCCCAATTAAGGAGAATTCCTCCCCTATATAACCCCTCCCATATGGGAGGCACCTCAGTTTTTTCACCAGTGTCTATGGTGGTTGGTCACGTAAAACTTTAGCTCTGTGCAGGTCCCTGCGGGGGCCTAAGGGCTACAACAAACCGGATCCATACCTCGGGCCGATATTTGACTCCCAAGATGGTATGGTACCCGGGCCTCGTCAGCCGAAGAAACGAGGTTTGGCCTGTAAGTCCTCTCCTATTGGAAGACTGGGCTCTGGGAAAACCAGACTTGGTGTACTGTTTATACAGAGCGCACGAAAGTTTCTGGCAGAGTCTTTTACATGGTCCAGGTAGGAGGCTCTTCCGAGAAAGAGCCCCAGATAAACCTGAAGGTTGGCTAACACTGCCCGCCGTGATGGGTGAAGGCTGGAATTTGTTTGTTTCAGCAATTCCTGCGGCGAGGACAGGTAAGGGAAGTTAATCCTATATATTTAATTATATGATGGATTTCTTAATTTTGAGTAGTTGTATGTCTTACCTGGTTTCCACCACTAGAGGGAGTAAGAGCAGCCTGATGCATACGTACATGCCTTTCAGTACACACGCTCAGTGAAGCCTGGTTCTCCAGCTGTCTCACGTCTCCACTGCAGTCCCTGCCACAACAAGGTAACACAGGGGTCCCACGTAGTCTGGGGGTCCCACGCAGCTCCGGTGGAGTTCTCCTTTCCCCCCTGGATCCCGCGGTCCTTGTGCACGTGTGCGCGCGCCGGGCGCGTTCCCGGCCTAATGGAGGTGGGGGAGTGTGGTTGTGAGCCGTGCACGTCAGTGTGCACGGCGCTGTACTGCGCAGGCGCCAGACGGCAGATTTAAAAAGCCCAGAGCGTCAGGGGGCTGTAAGTGGAGACACAGGAGCTGTGGGCAGTAAGCATCTGAGGGGATTGGATCCAGGCAAACCTTAGACACCTACTCAGCATCAGGTTGTGCAGTTTAAGCATATATATTTATTGTGAGACTTTAAGCACAACAGTGATTGCACTTACATAGTTACATAGTTACATAGTTACATAGTTAGCCAGGTTGAAAAAAGACACAAGTCCATCCAGTTCAACCTTAAAAACAAATAAATAAAATAAAAAATAATCGTACAATCCAGATACCCAATTTTATGCCCACAATTGATCCAGAGGAAGGCGAAAAAAAAACCCAGCAGAGCATGCTCCAATTTACTACAGCAGGGGAAAAAAATTCCTTCCTGATCCCCCAATAGGCGATCGGATTTTCCCTGGATCAACTTTACCTATGTTAGTACCTAGTTATATTATGTACCATCAGGAAAGTATCCAAGCCTTTCTTAAAGCAATCTACTGAACTGGCCAGAACCACCTCTGGTGGGAGTCTATTCCACATTTTCACTGCTCTAACTGTGAAGAAACCTTTCCGTACTTGAAGCTGAAATCTCTTTTCCTCTAGACGTAAAGAGTGCCCCCGTGTCCTCTGGGTTGACCGTACAGAGAACAACTCAACACCAAGTTCACTATATGGACCCCTAATATATTTGAACATGTTAATCATATCCCCCCTTAATCTCCTCTTCTCAAGAGTGAATAAATTTAGTTCCTCTAATCTCTCCTCATAGCTGAGTTCCTCCATGCCTCTTATCAGTTTGGTTGCCCTTCTCTGCACTTTCTCCAGTTCCCCGATATCCTTTTTGAGAACTGGTGCCCAAAACTGAACGGCATATTCCAGGTGAGGTCTTACTAATGATTTGAACAGGGGCAAAATGATATCTCTTTCTCTGGAGTCCATACCTCTCTTAATACAAGAAAGGACTTTGCTCGCTTTGCAAACAGCAGCTTGGCATTGCATGTTGTTATTGAGCTTATGGTCTACCAAAACCCCCAGATCCTTCTCCACTATGGATTCCCCCAGTTGTACTCCCCCTAGCATGTATGATGCATGCATATTCTTAGGCCCCAAGTGCATAACTTTACATTTATCAACATTAAACCTCATCTGCCACATAGTCGCCCAATTAGACAGTGTATTGAGGTCGGCTTGTAAATTGGAGACATCCTGTAAAGACGTTATTCCACTGCATATCTTGGTGTCATCTGCAAAGACAGAAATATTACTTTTGATGCCAGACCCAATGTCATTTATAAAGATGTTAAAAAGTAAGGGTCCCAACACTGAACCTTGGGGTACACCACTGATAACCTTAGACCATTCAGAGTAAGAGTCATTAACCACGACTCTTTGAATTCTGTCTTCTAGCCAATTTTCTATCCATTTACAAACTGATATTTCCAAACCTGTAGACTTTACCTTACACATGAGCCGTGTGTGCGGAACTGTATCGAATGCTTTTGCAAAATCCAAGTATACCACGTCCACCGCCACCCCTCTGTCCAAGGTTTTACTTACCTCCTCATAAAAAGAAATCAGATTTGTCTGACAACTTCTGTCTTTCATGAATCCATGCTGTCTGTTGCTTAAAGTGTTATTGTTCAGCAAGAACTCGTCGATGTGGTCTTTTATTAAACGCTCCAGTATCTTCCCAGCTATAGAAGTTAAGCTAACAGGTCTATAGTTAGTTGGTAAAGACTTTGATCCCTTTTTAAATATAGGCACCACGTTCGCCCTGCGCCAATCCAGTGGGACTATTCCCGTCATTAATGAGTCCCTAAAAATTAGATACAATGGCTCTGAAATTACAGAGCTCAATTCTTTTAGGATGCGTGGGTGGATGCCATCAGGTCCAGGTGCTTTATCCACCTTTATTCTGTCTAAGTATTTCTGGACCATATCCCTTTTGAGCCATTGTGGATCATTTGGGGCTGTGTCACTACTACCCCCATTATGGACATGAGCTCCCCCATGCTCTTTTGTGTACACAGAGCTGAAGAAAGTGTTTAATAAATTAGCCTTCTCTTTGTCCCCAGTCACCAACTCTAGATTGTTTTGTAAAGGGCCTACATGCTCAGACTTGACCTTTTTACTATTAATATATTTGAAGAATTTTTTGGGGTTTGTCCTACTATCTTTTGCAATCTGTCGTTCGTTTTGAATTTTTGCATCCTTGATTTCCTTTTTACATATACTGTTAATTTCTTTGTAACATTTAAATGACACTAGTGATCCTTCATTTTTATATTTTTTAAAAGCTCTTCTCTTACAGTTTATAGCTTTTTTAACTTTGGCCGTGAGCCACATAGGTTTTGTTTTTAGCCTTTTAAACTTATTGCCCATGGGAATATACTTTGCAGTGAGGTCCCCAACAGTCTTTTTGAAGAATTCCCATTTCTGTTCTGTGCCCATTGAAGTGAATATTCTCTCCCAGTCTAAGTCCTGGAGAGTAGCCCTCATCCTTGGAAAATTAGCTCTCTTGAAGTTAAGTGTTTTTATCTTACCCGTATGTATTTCTTGTTTAGCGCTAACATCAAAGGAAATCATGTTATGATCACTGCTACCCAGGTGTTCCTTTATCTGGACATTAGTAATAAGCTCTGCATGGTTTGAGATTACCAGGTCCAACAGAGCTTCATTCCTAGTTGGGGCCTCAATAAACTGGACCATAAAATTGTCCTGTAATAGGTTTATCATTTTTTGCCCTTTAACTGTCCCAGCAGTGCCATTACTCCAGTCAATTTCTGGGTAGTTAAAATCCCCCATTATTATCACTGTCCCAGCCCTTGCAGCCCTTTCCATCTGTGCAAGTACTTGTACTAGTACCTCTGTTTTGTAGCTTAGGACTATGTCTCCTCGTAAGAGGGTCTCAGTGGGAGGTAGCAAAGGCACTGGTAAATCACCGCCTAGGTCCAGGGGTTCTAAAAGTACCTGTAAGTTAATATCCCCCCCTGCAAGACTGGAGTCAGCCTCTCAAGACGAGTCAGTGCCCCTGTCAGGTTTTGCAGCCTCTCCTAATGTCCCAGCCCTGGTTTATGTCACTGAGGACTCCCTTAGATCTACATTGGAGGGTTTTGAAGGGAGAATAATTAATTTTATTTCTACTTCCCTGAAAGATAGCAGGAAAAGGGGTAGATCCCCTCCCCATGCTGAAATTCCTCTCTCAGATGATTCTTCTTAAAATGAGGAGAGATCCCTGTCTTGGGACAGGGATCATGAGCAGTCGGATGAATCAGAGGAAGAGGAGAGAGTCCCCTCCTCCCAGGCGCTCAGAAAACAGGTGCAGTATTATACTGAATTGGTGCATACCACATTCAGAATGCCTGCTGCTGAAGTCGCTACGTCCTCTGTTTCTTCCCTGGGAGTCAGGAAAGCCCCACAGACTGCCTATTCCTTTTCAATTCATCCCTTAATGGATGAATTGTTGTATGAGGATTGGGGACATCCCCATAAACTGTTTGCTCCTCCTAAAAGGTTTTCTATGCATTATCTTCTGGAGGAGAGTTTCACCAAGAAGTGGGGGGTCCCATCTGTTGATGCGGCTGTTTCTTGCGTGAATAAAAACCTGACTTGTCCCTTGGATAATGCACAGGTATTTAAAGATCCAACTGATAAGAAGCTGGAAACCTTATTAAAATCTTCCTTTTCCATGACTAGCGCTGTAGTACAACCTACAGTCGCAGCCGTGGGGTTGTGCCAGTTCCTCAAGGAACAGGTTAAGCAGATGCTTGGGCTCCTTCCCAGCAAGGAAGTAGAGAAGTATGCAGAAATGCCTCATATTCTGTGTTTCATGATTGATGCGATTTTGGATTCTGTCCAACAAGCATCATGTTTGTCCCTCATGTTGGTACACATGCGAAGGGCCCTATGGCTAAAGAATTGGGCAGCTGAGCTGTCATGCAAGAAGCATTTGATTGGGTTCCCGTTTAAAGGGGAACGTTTGTTTGGAGAAGAATTAGACAAATTCGTCCAAAAAATTTCAGGGGGTAAATCTACTGTCCTTCCAGTCAAAAGGAGCAAGCGTCCTTCATTCAGACGTGCTCTCTCTCCCGGAGCATCCAGCTCTAAGCAGTTGCGACGGCCTTCTCAACCCTCCTCTACAGGAAAGGCTCAGGGCCGGGCCCAGGGGCAGAAAAAGACTTGGGGGCGAAAGCCTGCCAAGCAGAGCCCAAAAGCTTCCTTGTGAAGGGGCGCCCCCGCTCGGCCGAGTGGGGGGAAGGCTCCTGCAGTTTGCAAGAGCCTGGCGGGAAGAGATCCGGGACAAGTGGGTGATCTCTTCGGTATCTCTGGGCTACAGGCTAGAGTTTCAGGAGATTCCACCTTCTCGCTTTCTAAGGTCAAGGATCCCCAGGGATCCAGTAAAGCAAAAACCGCTATTTCTGGCCTTAGATCACTTACTATCCCAGGGGGTGATAGTAGAAGTGGACACAAAAGAACAGGGTTCAGGGTTTTACTGAAATCTCTTCACCGTTCCGAAGCCAAATGGAAGTGTCAGACCTATCCTAGATCTGAAGGATCCGAACCGGTTTTTACGCATCCGGTCCTTCCGAATGCAGTCAATCCGCACTGTGGTCTCCTCCCTGCAAGGGGGAGAGTTTATGGCATCAATAGATATCTAAGATGCATATCTCCATGTGGCAATTTTTCCCGCACACCAAAAATTTCGAAGGTTCGCGGTAGAGCGCCGCCATTTTCAATTTGTGGTCTTGCCGTTCAGGCTTGCTACGGCCCCTCGAGTCTTCACAAAGATTCTGGACCCTCTCTTGGCAAACCTAAGAGCTCAGGGTATAGCCGTCATGGCTTATCTAGACGATTTGCTTCTCATGGAGAAAACAGTAGCATTCATGAACCACAGCGTCACCAGAACGCTAGAACACCTGGAACGTCTAGGTTGGATCATAAACCTAGAAAAGTCGTCCCTACAGCCTGCCACCAGGTTGGAATACCTGGGCATGATCATCGACACCGCTCAGGGCAAGGTGTTTCTTCCAATGCCAAAGGCCTTGGCCATTGGGGATCTGGTGCGCCTAATTCTGGGCAGGAGATCTTCCCCCATTCGATTGTGCATGAGACTGTTAGGGAAAATGGTCGCCTCCTTCGAGGCCGTCCCATTCGCCCAGTTCCACTCAAGGCCTCTGCAAAGATGCATCCTTGCGGCTTGGAACAGGAAGCCCCAATCCTTGGATCTTCCTATGCGTCTATCCCCAGGGACACGCAGGAGTCTCATCTGGTGGTTACAAACCAAGAATTTGCTGAAGGGCAAAACTTTTCTTCCTCTTCCATGGAAGATTATCACGACAGATGCCAGCCTGACAGGCTGGAAGCAGTGTTGGAGGAGATGTGCTCGCAGGGGAAATGGTCTGCGATCGAGAAGCTATTGCCAATAAATGTCCTGGAGATCAGGGCAATTTATATGGCTCTCATAAAGTGGTCTTACAGACTACGAGGTCTCCCTGTTCGAGTTCAGTCCGACAATGCCACAGCAGTGGCTTATATCAATCACCAGGGCGGTACCAGGAGTCTGGTGGCCCAAAAAGAGGTGAATCACATACTTGTCTGGGCAGAAAAGCACGTTCTGTGTCTTTCTGCAGTCTTCATTCCAGGAGTGGAAAATTGGCAGGTGGATTTTCTGAGTCGCCAGCAGTTGTGCCCAGGAGAATGGGCTCTGCACCCCGACGTATTTCGGAACATATGTCACAGGTGGGGTACTCCAGACGTAGATCTGTTTGCATCCAGGTTCAACAGGAAACTGGACAATTTTGTGTCAAGGACAAGAGATACACTTGCTCAGGGGTCAGATGCTCTGACAGTTTCCTGGGATCAGTACAATCTGATCTATGCCTTCCCCCCGAGCCCACTTCTGTTGCGGTTCCTGGGAAGAGTCAAGAGGGAGACAAAATCGGTCCTTTTGGTGGCTCCGGCTTGGCCCATGCGACCGTGGTACGCAGAGATCATGAAGTTGGCAGTAGGCAGGCCATGGATCCTCCCTCTCCGGCCAGATCTGCTCTCACAGGGTCCAATTTACCATCCTGCTTTACGCAGTTTGAATTTGACGGTTTGGCTGCTGAGACCCACATTCTGAGAGACCGTGGCCTTTCGGGGCCAGTCCTTTCTACTCTGGCCAATGCCAGAAAGCCGGCCTCCAGGCTTATTTATTACAAAATCTGGAGGGCAAATGTTTCCTGGTGTGAACTCAGGAAATGGCATCCTAGAAAGTATGTCATTAGCAGGATCTTGGCCTTTCTCCAGTCAGGCCTAGAAATGAATTTGGCCATAAGCACTATCAAGGTGCAGATTTCGGCCCTGTCAGTGTTTTTTCAGAAGCCACTTGCATCGCATTCCCTGGTGCGGGCTTTCATCCAGGGGGCCATGCGGATAAGACCGCCAGTCAAACCTCCGGTATGCCCATGGGATCTGAATTTGGTTCTCTCGGCTTTGCATGGGCAACCATTTGAACCTTTGCATCTGGCTTCATTAGTTCTCCTGACTAAAAAATTGGTTTTCTTGGTAGCCATATCTACGGCTAGAAGAGTATCAGAGCTAGCAGCTCTTTCCAGCAAGGAGCCGTATCTAATTATTCATAAGGACCGGGTGGTCATGCGTCCCAACAGGTCCTTTCTACCTAAGGTGGTTTCGGGATTCCATTTGAATCAAGACGTAATCCTACCATCCTTTTTTCCGGACCCACAGTCCGCAGAAGAAGAATCTTTGCACACTTTGGATGTGGTTAGAGCAATCAGTATATATCTTCAAGCAACTGCTCAGATAAGGAAAACTGATTGCTTGTTTATTTTGCCGGAAGGCCCTAGGAAGGGCCAGGCGGCGTCAAAATCCACTCTCTCAAGGTGGATTAGACAGGTTATTTCTCAGGCCTATAGTGTAAAGGGGAAGATTCCTCCTTTTCAAGTGAAAGCGCACTCTACTAGGGCTGTAAGTGCTTCTTGGGCAGTGCATCACCAGGCCTCCCTGGATCAGATCTGTAAGGCTGCAACTTGGTCATCAGTCCACACATTCACCAGATTCTATCAGGTGGATGTCAGAGGGCAAGAGGATATCGCCTTCGGGCGCAGTGTACTGCAGGCTGCAGTTTAGGTCCTCCGGTCCCTGGAGGTCTATAATTATGATCTGTGTCTCCCTCCCCTCAAGCTGAGCATTGCTTTGGGACATCCCACTATGTAATGAAGCTCCTGTGTCCCGTGATGTATGATCAAGAAAATGGGATTTTTATATACAGCTTACCTGTAAAATCCTTTTCTTGAGAGTACATCACGGGACACAGGGCTCCCGCCCCTCTTGGGTTTTACATGGTTTCTTAATGCTTTGCTACAAAACTGAGGTGCCTCCCATATGGGAGGGGTTATATAGGGGAGGAATTCTCCTTAATTGGGGTTAACCACTGTCCAATCACCAGAGGTGCCTATATAACCCACTATGTAATGAAGCTCCTGTGTCCTGTGATGTACTCTCAAGAAAAGGATTTTACAGGTAAGCTGTATATAAAAATCCCATTATTTCCACCTACGATGCTTCCACAAAAGAAGCAAATGACTGCACATTTATGAATTCACATCTCGCTTAACTTTATTGAACAAATCTGCAGAAACAAGTCCCTGCCTGTAGATAGGTGGAGCGCGTTAGTTGGGCTGCCTTTAACCAGGAACTTGTTGAGGTAGGTTTGTACAACAAACCATTTTTTTGTTTTCAGCTACGCCATTCAGCTGTAGCATGGATTTATTTTTCTTGACAGCAACAGCGTTTGCTCCCACTATACATAAAGCCATGACTCCAGCGCTGTAGGAGGTGATTTCACATCACAGTTAAAAAAAAAGAGCATATATGCCAAAGCATGACGGCAACAGGAGTAGAGGAGCGATTTGCTACTAACTTTTGGGGCGGATGCCCCCATGCTTCGGCATATATATATTTTAGGCACAGATTGCGTTAAAAATGTTTTTTGACAATTTTTTTTGTATTTGCTTTGCAGGTATGGTATGTCATATTGTTATACTGTAATGTTACTTTGTTTTCATTCAGTTGCAGCGCGGATTTATTTATCTTGACAGCAACAGTGTTTGCTCCTACGATACATAAAGCCATGACTCCAGCACTGTAGGAGGTGATTTCACCACCACAGTTAAAAACAAAATGCTGCATGTATGCCCATCATTAGAAGTGGGTAGATGACACTTTTGTAAAAAAAAAAAAAGAAGTGGGTAGATAAAGGGAAGTATTCTAATGGTGGGCATACCCACCGATCAATCTCTTTTTTTTGTTCAGCCCACAGGCTGCATGAAAAAAAAGATTACAATATATGCCCAACAAGGACCAGCAAAGTACTGGTATGTGGCTGGACTTTGAGTGGCTTTACCAGAATGATGCCTGTGGGTTTAGGTATCATCTTGGTATCATTCTTTTCAGCCAGCAGTCGGCTTTCATGTAAAAGCAATCCTAGGGGCTAATTAGCCTCTAGTTTTCTCTGGCTCTCCTGTCCCAACAGGGAATCTGAGAATGCAGTCAGTAGTTCAGCCAGCTAACCATACAGCTGATCAGAGACCAGAATGGCTCCAATCATCTCTATGGCCTAAGAAACCAGAAGCTACAAGCATTTCATGACTTAAATTTCACCAGATATAAACAGCACCACTGGAAAATTGGAAAGCCTTTTATCACACCAATCTTGGTGTGGTCAGATGCTTTGAGGGCAGAAGAGAGATCTAGGGTTTAATAGACTGCAATTTTTTCAAAAAAGAGTACCTGTCACTACCTATTGCTATAATAGGGTATATTTACATTCCCTGAGATAACAATAAAAATGCTAAAAAAAACTAAAAAAAAAACTTAAAGGAACAGTTTAAAAAATAAAAAGCAAAATAAATAATTAAAAAAAAAGCACCCCTGTCCCCCCCTGCTCTCGCACAAAGGTGAACGCAAGCGTCAGTCTGGCATCATATGCAAACAGCCATTGCACCATGCATGTGAGGTATCACCGCGAAGGTCAGATCGAGGGCAGTAATTTTAGCAGTAGACCTCCTCTGTTCATCTAAAGTGGTAACCTTTAAAGGCTTTTAAAGCCTTTTAAAAATGTATATAGTTTGTCGCCGATGCACATTTGTGCACAATTTTAAAGCATGTCGTGTTTGGAATCCATGTACTCAGCCTAAGATCATCTTTTTTATTTCATCAAACATTTTAGCAATAAATTGTGTTTTAGTGCATTAAAAGTGGTTAGAAAAGTGGGTGATGTGTGACATAAGCTTCTAAATGTTGTGCCAGGACAGTTCAAAATCCCCCCAAATTACCCCATTTTGGAAAGTAGACACCCCAAGCTATTTGCTGAGAGGCATGTCGAGTCCATGGAATATTTTATATTTTGACACAAGTTGCAGATAAAAGACTGTCACTAAATGAGGACATGGGGACATGAGGTCTATGGGGACAGAAATACAAGAGCCAGCATGCTCTAGGAGGCAGGAAACAAAAGACTCCATCTTGCTTAGCTGAGGAGATTCTCAGTGACCAGGAGGCAGTGAAACAGATCAGACCTGAAGGAGAGATGCTGTCTCTCAGATGGCCTGCCCGCACAATTCAGGCTTCTACTGCCAGTCAGGACATCCAGCCTGAAAGAGTGGGATTCCGGGTGCATGTCGAGGCGCACCTGCACCGACGGTGAAGTGTTCCAGTGTGAGGTGAGTAGTTGGGTCACTGGAAAAGCCTGCTGTTCCAGGATGTTTGTTTGGGCCTTGACCACAGGATTTGGTGAGAGGGCATTTTGCCCATCTGCAGGGAACAGAGACACTCCACCATACGAGGAGTATGAACACTGTATACAGACATTGTTGCTGGGAGTCATCTTGCTGACAATTGTAGTGCCACAGGGATAAGGCATAAGGCTATCCATTTCTGGGACACTGTATACAGACGTCATTGTCCTCTCACCTTGCTGAGGAAGATCCTGGCTGTTTCACTTGATAAGTTGGACCAGTTGTGTTGTTTGGACCCACCATATAGGAGTTTAAGCGCACCAACAAGCGTGGCTAGCTGAAGAAACCAAATCTTATCTTCAAAAGTGACTGCAGCTACTAGTACGGATCTGTACACACATATTCAGGGCTCTGTGTATGCAGTGGGTGTGTGGGACAGTTTATCTAAGAAAAGCCATTAGTTGTTGACTTGTATAGAGTGTTTAAAGTTGGGCCTGTGGTGTCAGGGGACAGGAGAGAGAGGTCTGACATAAAGAGAGTCATTCCTTTGCTCTCCTCCTACCTGGACTCATAGAGCCACCCTGAGTAAAGGTAACCAATCCAAATTAAAGTGTTATATTGTGCTTTATTTATCATTTAACCACTTGCTTACAGGGAACTTAAACCCCCCTCCTATCCAGACCAATTTTCAGCTTTCAGCGCTGTCGCACTTTGAATGACAATTGCGCGGTCATACAACACTTTACCCAAATTACATTTTTATAATTTTTTTCCCACAAATAGAGCTTTGATCACCTGTGTGATTTTTATTTTTTGTTAATAAAAATGTAAAAAGAATACATTTAAAAAAAAAAAATTTCTTTAATTTTTATTTTGTTATAAAATTTTAAAATGGGTAATTTTTGTCCGTCATTGATATACGCTGATGAGGCGGCACTGATGGGCACCGATAGGTGGCAGTGATGTGCATTGATGGGTAGCAGTGATGGGGAGTGATGGGTGGCAGTGATGGGAACTGATTGGTTACACTAATAGGCAGCACTTCTAGGTGGCACTGATTGGCATCACTGGTGGGCAGTGATAGGTGGCACTTGTGGGATAGGTGCCACTTGTGGGCACTGTGGGCACTGTCAGATGGCATAAATGAGGCATAATTGCCTCTTCCTCTTCGGAACCGATGTGCCTTTAAGATGAGCCGGTGATTGGCTTTTTTTTCTCCTCCACTGTCAGCGTGAGGAGAAGAAAAAACGATCACTAAGCTTTTGTTTTGATCATGTGATCAGCTGTCATTGGCTGACAGCTGATCACATGGTAAGGGGCCAGGACTGGCCCCTTACTCGGATCGGTGATCACCCGAGTCTCAGTGACTCAGTGATTACGGTGTGCGCAAGGAGCGTGCACAGGGGAGGCTGTCATATGACAGCCTCCCGTGAATTCAGATCCGCGATGTTGCCGTCATTCGGCTATAGCGTGGATGTCAAGTGGTTAAGTATGCCTCTGCTCTCGGGACATTGTCAGGTTTGGAATCCCCTGAAAGCAGCTTGAATATAGGATTGAGAGCTATATTGCGTATAAATCTCAGTTATTGCTCTCTAGTTGATTACTTGAATATATATTGTTACTGTCTGTTATTCTTTCACAGAAATATTGCAGTAAAGACAATTTCTGTGTTTTATCATAACGTGTGGACTGGACCTTCTGGCAGAATATGTCCGACGGAATCATTCCGTTGGGTAGTCCAATAGTTTTTCTTTAAAAAATTCAGACATTCCTAGAAATAGAACATGATTCAAATCTGTCCGACGGACTCAACTCCTATCGGGAAAACCGTTTGTCTGTATGCTGGTCCGATGGACCAAATACGACACAAGGGCAGCTATTGGCTACTGGCTATTGAACTTCCTTTTTTAGTCCCGTTGTACGCCATCACGTTCAAAACTAACAGACTTTAGTCCGTTTGTGTGTGGGCAAAGTCCGTTCGTTCAGAAGTCCGTCGTAACTCCGTCGAAAGTCCGTCGGGGAGACCGTCAGACCTTTTCTGCTGGAAAGTCTGGTCATGTGTATGCAGCATTACACTTTTGCTAAGTGTGCCAGAGGGGGCTGAGGCTATTATTATGATTGAGAGGCAGAGTAACGGACTGAACAAACAAAGCAGCTCCTATGGTGGGGTATCTCTACACAGGTAAAAAGGCAATTCCAACTTCAATTCTACCACATCAAAGGTCGGGTTATTATGTCATGCCTATGCTTATCTCTTATGCCCCATACACACTATCAGATTTTCTGTTGATTTTTTCCTTCAGGTTTACCAAAACCATGTAGTGAAAGGGCCTGCCTGATTGCATACAAATTGAAACTCCTAAGGTTTGACCTCATATTATATATATATGGTTTTGGTAAATCTGAAGGAAAAACCCGGCAGAAAAACTGATAGTGTGTGTGGGGCTTAAAGTGTAGGTAGCAGTAGTATCTAAAGTAGCTCTGTGCTAAGAACATACTATGCAAGGTTTTCTCTGACAATTACATTATAACATTCAAAAATTCATGAACAAATGTGAGCATGATCTACTCAGTATAATAAAAAAACACAAAAAACAATTAACTCAAATCTGTTACTAAAAGCCAGTTTTATATGACAGATTTGATCTGTCTAAAATACATTTCCATCATTCCAAATACATTACCAGGAAAAATAAATACATGCAAATGTACATAAACTGTAGCTCATCGTTAATTAATAGAGTCGATTCTGATCTGGTTAAGGTTGCAGTTTATATTTCTGATGTAATCACAAAAAGTGGCTAAAAAAAAAAAAAAATGATGAAAGCCACTTCTACTTCATCACTCATATGGAGAACTGAAGTCATTTTTTTTTAACTAGAAGGGAAGAAGGATTTGTTTTAATTATCACACATTACAGAGAGTGGATAGATTTAAATTACTGTACTGGTATGCAAGTCTGGAGTGACTCGGGCCGCCTCTGAGCTGTGCTTGGGTGGTCTGCTAGAAAATCGTATGAAGCAATCTATTAGTGGTATCTAGCAGTGATTTATGCAGCTGTCAGGCTGCCTTCACAAGTGCAAGTGAATTGTGAACACCATCAACTAACGACATGGTCCTTCATAGTAAAAGAGTGCCTGATGCAAAAGAAAAACAGCTAGAGGTGCCACCCACTCATCTTCTCGCCTCTTATAAATGACAAGCTTCCACTATACAAGAAGCATGCAGCTGCTGATCATTGGAGACCACACTTACAGAGACCCTTCTGTGTGATCCCGAACAACCAATGAAAGCCGGCTTTCAGGGAGTTGTGTTTGAGCTAGTGGAGAAAAGAAAGCTTGGCAGCATTCCACTAACAACCTAGAGTGTATTGATGGCAAACACACATTTGCACAAGACCAAATCAGTTTGCTTTTATACAAATTAGGACGGGTGTAAACAGACCTGTAACAATGTAGTTAACTTCACACGTACTAAAAATGTAAAATCAAAAATAACAGCACGGGCGCTGCTGAAAGGAAATATTTTTAGTGACATAAATATTATAAAAATCCATAATTACAAATATGTTGTTTGAATTCGTTTTCCTTTATTTAGAGATGATGAGGGGTTCAAGATGAAAGAGTGCAATAGCCTAAATATTGTAAGTATTTTGCATATATCTAATAGTCTCTATATTGTCATCACGTGCGATTCAACAGCCTGAAATGCAATGAGGTTGCTTTGATTCCAGAAGAAAAACATTTATTCATGTGAGGAATGACAATAAAAAACACAGCCAGGTAGATTACACCACTTAGTTAAAGCATAACTAAAGTCTATGATACTTACCTTAAATACAATGGTCAAATGCCTTTGAGGTCCCTCACTGGCATCTTCTCTCTAGCTACTTCCAGGTACTGGTTTCCAGCCATCTTGATTGGTTGGTGAAGGATGCCATAACTCCCATGCTTGCGCAGGAGTTCAGTTATCCCAGCACAAGGCCCAGAGCTGGAATCAATATGCAGCTCAGTGTTCATTCTAAGGAAGACTGCAGACAGACAGGCAGATTTATTTTATTGCATGTCTTTTCTGAAGTAAACAGTCTGAATACTCTCAGTTTTTTAAAACAATTAAATCAAATAATTTCCACTTAAAGGAAAACAGCAGTGCCCTGTGTGTGTGTGTGTGTGGGGGGGGGGGGGGGCTGCCCTACATGCGACCATGGGACCATGCATGCTCTGTCTCATCTGCATGATATTAATGGAGCCTTATGCCCCATACACACGATCAGATTTTCCGACAACATAATCGTGGATTTTTTTCTGAGGGATGTTGTCTCAAACTTGTCTTGCATATACACAGTCACACAAATGTTGTTGGACATTCCAAATGTCAAGAACGCAGTGACGTACAACATTTGGGCTCCTTCTGCTGATCTCGTGTTTGGTGAGAGACGATTTGCGATTTTCAGCCTCGTGCTTTTCAGTTTGTTTCTCTTTTTCAGTTTGTGCTTGTGGGTTTGTATCTGTTCTTCAGTGCATGTTGTCAGTTCGTTCCTGTCTTTCAGTGCATTATTTTTAATAGTTCGCTTCTGTTTTTCAGTGTGTTCTTGTCCGCTTGTTTCTGATTTTCAGATCGTTCTTCTCAGGTCCTTTCTGATTTTCAGTGCGTTCTGTCAGTTTGTTCTGAGCAGCCAACTGCTTTCAAGCCATGTTGCAGGCACATGCTTGTCGTAGAGTTCGTGCTGTGCTTGGGCTTGATGTTGGCTTTCTTGCTTTGACCCAAGTCCAGTCTATGAACAGGGCAAGGACGAGTTCATGGACAAAGAACTGGTTGCTCCAGCATGACCATTTCTCGCACATTCCTTTGTTGTGGGAGATCCAGGAGAATAATCCTGATGATTTCAGGGATTATCTCCAGATGACGGACCCCATTTTTCACCATCTGTTGGCTTTGCTGCCCCCTTATATTATGAAGCAGAACACCTGCATGCGGCAAGTCATCACTCCCAAGCAGAGGCTTGTTGCCACTTTGCGGTACTTGGCGATGGGAAGGAATCTCCAGGATATCAAGTTTACGACTGGAATCTCGCCCCAGGCTCTGGGAATCATTATTCCAGAGACCTGTTCTGCCATTATCCAGGTCCTGCAGAAGGACTATATTAAGGTAAGTTTTATCCTTTAACATAACATTCTATGTATTTAATGTTTGCTAATTTATTGTATTTATTTCATCATTTCAAAATTACCATAATTGTAATATGCTGTGAATGTCTACTTTGTCCTCATGCATGCTGTAAGCTTTTAATGCTCCTTTTTTGTCCTTCATGCATATTTTACTTCACTAACCTCCCCAGCATGCTATCCTGGGCCCATACACACCTAGCCTAGTCACTTAACAATGTTTTTTGTCAGATACATTTTAGTGCTTACCCTAAACACCCCCTAAAATATGTACAAATGTTATTGTTCTCCTTAAATTCAGGCAGAGCGCAAGAGGCTTTTTTTGGGGCCCAAACTCATTTGGAACACTCCCCCCCCCCCAGCCTCTAAGTCAGCCAATAACAATACTCTATCTACTGACTTTGCCAAACCCATACACACTATACCTACCAATTTGTGTTCATATTTATGGATGAGTTGACCAAAGCATGTAGTGCAAGGGCCTGCCTGAATACTTTCAAATGGTACTGTTTCAAGTTTTGTTCTCCTATTTTCTTGATAGGTAATTGCAGAATGTAAAATTCAATTGTGCTTCAATTTGGACAATGTGTATTCATATTTTTGGATTATGACACTTCTTACCTGTCCAGTGGGCTGCCAATAGTGTAAGTAAGGAGGGGCTGGCCAAATTAATACACATTATTTCTGCATTCAGCTCATCTCCCCCCCCCCCCTAAAATTTTTACAATGGGCCATCAGAGGGGGTGATGAATCTGATAAGTGGATCTTATACTTTTGTCTTTAAATACTCCTTTCATCCTATTATAATTATAATTATAAGGGGTATAGTAGTATAGTGTTGTTGGCGGTGGTGTCGGCGACGTACAAGTTTTTGTATGTGGACGTGGAAAAATGGCGGGATGTCGGATGGTAGAGTCATCTCCCAGTGGGAGTTTTACAGACGGCTCCAGAATGGCAGCTTAGGCTTGCCACCTCCGGAAGATAACGTGGCGGGACTCCCGTTCATCTTCATAGCGGATGAGGCATTTGCGCTGTGGGACCATCTTCTGCGGCGATTCCCCATGTGGCCCCTCATCACGGACCAGAGGGTTTTTTTATTACCGGCTGGCCAGAGCCAGAAGAGTGGTGGAGAATGCCTTTGGAATAATGGCCATCTGGTTCCGCCTATTCCTCACTGCTATTAATATGGCGGAATATAAACTCAATCACATAATTCTATGCTACTGCATTTTACATAACTGTTTGCGCAAAAATGCAGCAAACTATGTGGCCTCGATGCTCCTATGTTGCGACTGATGCTGGCTTACCGGATACAACAACTCTGATGGCTCTTTAACCTTGCCATCCCGGCTTGCCTCCCCAAAGTGCCCGCGAAGTACACCAAAAGTATCTAGAGTACTTTGTGGGTAGGGGGGCCATTGATATGCCAGAGAATATCTAAACATGTTTTAAAGATTTTTTTTTATAAACTGAATTCATACTTAATTTGCTTATACTGTCTCCTATATTCTCCAATGGCCTTTTTTTTGCCCATTTTCTTCACTAATGTAAACTTAACTTATTTGATACATGAGGTGACAACCTCTTCTTCAGCTAACTATTATGTTGTGCTATGGATCTGCTACAAACACACACAATGTTGGTGTTATTAATGTATGTAATGCAATTAAAAAAAGCATCCTTTTCAGCTCCATTAATTAATTGCTTTCAGTCCCTAAAATGGCCTGATTGGGGCAAATTTTAGAGCACTGTGGGGGTTATTTACTAAAGGCAAATACACTTTGCGCTCCAAGTGCACTTGGAGGGCAAAGTGGATTTTCCTCTAATAAATACCCCCATTGTCACTGTAACTACACCAACTTACTCCAAAAACTGGTATTGAGCATTGAAGCAAGAAGCCACACATTGTTGATTATAAAACATTTTATTTCAAACACATTCACATGTGCGTTATAAAAGGGTTGCTACGGAACATTTCAAGAATTATTTTCTGTCAATTCATCAATTCTTACCTGAGTTCCCTCACTGCTGGAGGCATCTTCTCACAGCTTCGTCTGGGTGCTGATCTTCAGCTGTCTTGATTGACTGATGTGGGATGATGTTACTGCTGAGTTTGTGCAGCTGAGTGTACATTCTACAGGGGGTTGTAAACAGGCAGGTGAATGTATAATATTTCATGTCTCTTCTGCAATAAACAGCTTGTCCGTTCACAATTTTTTATTCTTCAGCTTTAGTTTCATTTAAAGAAAGACTTTAAAGAGGAAGTAAACCCTGATGGGTTTTACTTCCTCTTTTGCTCGCTGCAAAGCCTGCAAATGAAAAGCATAATGGGCTAATATGCATCGCATACTAGCCCATTATGTGCCACTTACCTGCAAAGGAATCCAGCAATGTCCCCTGTGTAGGCAGCATCCATCTTCTGACCCCTCTTCCTTCCTGGCCACGGACTCCGTCTCTGTGATTCGCCAGAGCGGCATGACTTGCATGCGCACGGGAGTCACGATTAACGGCACAGGCTAGGGAAGAAACAGCACTTAGTTTCATTTCTTCCCTGCGCATGCACCGTGGGAATTTTCAGTGGACTACAAGTGAAATATCTCTTAAAATGCGCACATTTAGGAGATATTTCTACTATCTATAGGTAAGCCTTTTTCTAGGCTTACCTATAGGTAGAAGTCCAAAAAGTGGGTTTACAACCACTTTAATTGACCTTATTAGAGCCTGCAATTACTAAAAGTATGCTAATAAAGGGCCTAGTGCTGCTGCTACTACTGCTATCAGAATACCTGTCCTATTTTTGGATATCCTGTACCCCATAAACCCTTGTTCCTAGAATTGAAACAATCTCCACGTGTGGTGTCTAGGCAGTTGAACAGCACAGTGCTGTTCAACTGCCTAGACACCACACGTGGAGATTGTTTGTTCCCCCAACAGCATAATATAAGACCTATGTGCGGGTTTGATGCGGGCCGCCTATGGGTCCCTAGCACTTTCTGGCTGTGCATCTCCGTGGGGCAATCTATCAATAATTCTGGCAGATCTTTGATATACATTTATATATATATATGTACTCACACACAACTATTTACTCTTGATATAAGATTTATTCTCAGTAGTTTTGTTCATTTACAAATAAATGACTACAACTATTTGTTCTCCTTATATATGCCTCTGAAGAAGGGAATGTTTTCCTGAAACATGTCAGGTGTTTTGGAGTTCACATTATAAAACCATATATGAAACCTTTGATGTTGCGCAGACTATATATTTATATGTATGATCCCACGCATTGATATATATATGGATTTTTATACTGTTCTGTAAAACGATTTTGTGTATCATTTTTGTGAATAAATTTGTAATATATTTTTTACTCATATTTTGGTCTGCCTTAAAAGTCTCGCTGTACCAGGGGGGGTACTGTGATCTCCTTGTTAGGGGAATCTTTCTATTTAGCCTGCCAAGTTGAGGACATTAGATCAGGCGGAGAGCTGGGCAGTGTTCTTGGAGAAGAGGGACACTCTCTGTAGGGGCTTCACATAACACAGCAGCCTGATGTCAGAACTCCCTGGCCAGCTCTCAGAGTGCTGAGACCCCACACAAGTGCCTTTCCTCCTGGCCTGTCTATGGGGACACAGGGGAGACCAGACAGAGTAAGGGGGGGTGGAGACACCAGACACACACACACATACATCTCCACCAATTACAGTCCTAGTAAACAGGTGACGCCATCAGAGCCCAACCCATGTTTGTAAAAAGGGAGGAGCTATGATGTGTGATTGGAAGAAGAGGAGGTGACATCATCAGAGAGGGTGGTCTGGAGGATGACTGCAGTTAGAGAGAGCTGTGTGTGTGTCAGTGTGATATCAGTATCAGTGAGGAGAGAGGGGGCACTCTGTACAATGACCACTGTAAATCTATACAGTGACTAATCACTGATTGCACGTACCATACACTGATTTTACACACCATACACTGACTGTACACTCCATATACTGACTTTACATACCATACACTGATTGGACACACCATATACTGACTGTATACAATGTTCACTGACAGTACACACCATATACTGACTGTATAAACTGCTCACTGACTGCACACACCACTCACTGACTGCACACACCATATTCTGACTGTATACACCTCTCACTAACTGTACACACTATATACTGTACATTCCATTTACTGACTTTACAGCCCAGCGTCCTGCGGGCCACTGTGGCAGGCTAGACAGGAGAAAGCCAGATGCACTAGTCTACCCAGTATCTACTGCCCTCTCCTGCTCCTGCTCTCACTCCACAGTGGCAGGACAGAGCACTGTGGCATACTAGGGGGAGACACCCGGGGTTCGCAGGGTGACAACATGTTTTACTGCACCAGGTGACACTAACCCTAGTGACACCACTGAGCACAGTCATATTATGTTCAAGAATTGGAGGACTTTATTTGAAGCACTTTTTCACATTTATTGGACTATTAGCACTTTATTGTTGTATCTAATGAATTGTGGCACGGTATATATTGTATAGAGTGCAGGGGGCAACGCAGCTATCTTTAGTGGTGATTTCATCAGTACAGGAATAACAATTTGCAGGCTGCAGGGTACCAAGGGATTTGTAGCTTTTAGAAAATTTGTGTAAACCGCAGAGAAGAAGCTGCAAAGCATGCAGTGAATCTATGAAATTGTGGGAAAAAAGGAGATCATCGCATATAAGTAAGCTTATATTGGATTATAAAAAAATATTTGTATTGATATTACAATAATGATGTTTTAAAATGAAAATGTAAGCTGTGAATATAGATGTCCTTTAAGTCTAGTAAATTTTAAAATAATTAGACCCATTTATTTCACCTTGGTTCACCTTTTCTAAAAAAAAAAAAAAAATGCAACTCTTTGGCCTTGACTATTATTGCTTATCTTTGGGTTGCAGCCATGAACGAATGAGTGACCGCAACAACATTGTTAGCTATTACTCACAATTTGACACAAAAAGCCTTCAACCAACCTTGAACTGAGATTTATATGAATGTTGGCTCTGTAATCTCCAACACCAACCCATCATTCCAGGGACACGTTGGTACAATGATTTTATTTTTATTTATAAGTTAGCATGGTAACATTATAATTAATTAACTAAACTTAAAGTGGAACTCTAGTAACATTTACATGTAAACAGTTTTACCTTCCAAAGGGCTTATATGTCTGCTCAGCCACTTGTAATAAAAATACCCCTACACTACATAGTCAGGCAAATGCAACCCTAATTTCTGGTTCAGTTTTACTGCTTCCCTTCCCAACTTTGCTCATCCAGTCTGCTTATTCAGCAAAGGATAAATGTTATCACCTCTACCCAATGAGTAGGCAGAACATAAGTAAATAAGCTGTTTCTAAGAAGTTCAGCTGAAAAGAGAATGCATAATGGCCAGGTACATATTTTTTCTTTCTTCATTTATTATGGTCAAATTTTTTTTTTTACAAAACGCAGGGCCATCTCACACTATATGCAGTGACAGATGCATTGTAAAACGTCTGTCACCGCATAGACACATTGTTTCTTATGTTTCCCATTCACAAGGCAACGCAGCCTAGTGCTGCAATAAAATGCAGACATGCTGCATTTTATCACAGTGCACCGGGCCCAATCGCACTGCAATGTCATTGCGCCACCCAAATGAAGTGCACGTTTTGTACATTTCAAATAAAGTTAGTACATAAAAAAAAGTGAGCAGTGTGATGCGACTAAGCATCACACTGCTCACTAGAGCAGTGGCATCAAAGAGAGCCTGGAGTGGTGAATTGCTCTGGCTGCTCTGTGATTTCAAGGAGGGCCAGTGTGAATTGGTCCTCATAAAGTCAACAGAGTAGCAAATGATCCGTAATCAAATGGCTCAGTATGAAGTTTCAGTCACTTAGTAAGCAGCAAACTAAGTGGCATCTGCTGTACTGTTTATTTTCATAACCATAGATCTCTGTGAATGCTTTGTCATGATATAAAACAAGAGTTTAAAATGGTCCCATTAATGGTAAGTATGAAAAAATAGGAGTTTTGCTTATCTGTAAAATCGTTTTCTTCGAGTACATAGGAAGACATAGAATAGTATTTTGAAAAACTGGGTTATACTGCCAATGTCAGGAGAATTGGACACTAGCAAACCAAAGCTGTAAGGATTAGAAGAGAGAGAAGGAACCTGTGTCCCGTAATGTACTCCAAGAGTAATTTTACAGGTAAGACAAAATTCCTATTGTCTTAGTTGTATGTTACGGAACACAAACTAGTATTCTAAATGCAGGTTTATAAGGACAGCTCAAAGAGCCTACAGCACCACCTGAAGAACCTTACAACTGAAGCCAGCATCATCTGAGGCCTAAACATCCACCTGGTAAAACTTAAACGTGTGAACAGAAGATGGGGGGGGCAGCCTTGCAAATCTGAGAACTGGATGCCTGATGCTGAAAAGTCCATGAAGCACTAACTGGTCTAGAGTAGTATGCTTTGATTGGAAAAGGGGGAATGTTGCCCCTGAGGTCATAAGCTTTAAAAAATGACCCGATGAATCCACCTAGCAACAGTGAAATGAGAAGCGGATCTTCAGGCACAACAAAAGAAAACTGACGAACTGCAGAAAAGGACTTGCAGCTGGGAGATTAACTTGAACACTGTGAAGCACATCCAAACAATGTACAGAAATCTCTTTAGGATGTTTAGGTGCAGGAAAGAGAGATGGTGGAACAATGTCCTGGTTAAGCTGAAGGAAAGAAACAACCTTGGGAAGAAAAGAGACCATGTGCCTCAAAATAGTAGGAATGAGCTCCCAGTTCATTCCGAAGCCATATTTAGTCAATGTCATCAGCCACTATCCCTGCCCCTTTGTTTACATCGCAGTTCCCAGAGCTGTCAAGCTGTCAGTGAACAGTAGTCAGCATTTTTTTTTGTTTCGGTAGGTTGGTGGCTGTCATTCATCATGACTGATGTGGATCTACATCATAGCACAACGTGATTGATGATGGATATACAAGAACCTTTAAATAAATGATTTGTCAAAAAGTGTGTGTCTATATTTACCAATTAGATTGTAGATGCCCTCAAAAACCTCCTTCTACAAATTCAAGCGCTTATGTAATAAATGAGAAAAAATTTATAAGTTTATAATTGCCAATTTAAGGCACAACCAGCTGCTACTAAAATAACTTACTCTCAAGGCAAGCTTGCAGCTTGCACATAAAGATATATATATATATATATATATATATATATATATATATATATATATATATATATATATATATTGTAATATTGGGGGTTGTATAACTCAAGTGTAGCACCCGCTAGCGAGACCAATCCACACCAGAAACTCAATTTCAGGGCCTTTTGACCCAAGAAAAGAAAAGAAAAATGTCCATCAATAATTCCCACGCAGGGGTTTCAATTTCACAGCAGTAGTAAACGAAAAATACCAAGCCACCTGGCTTTATGGTCAGCAGTACTGCCGTTTGGGCTTTACCGTTCAGCCCTCTTGGCCATATAACAGAGATCACAGACTGTACCTCTTTTACTCTTCCTCACCGCTCAACCCACAGCTTTGGGCCCTCTGACTACACCATGCAGACATGCATGCTTCTCCCTTGCTTGCCTGGACTCCTCGGGAGGGTGGAGCGCAGAACTATGGTCAGGTGTCTAGAAATAGACCAACACACACCTGACCAGTCAGTGTGCTGGTGAATCCCAAAATCTGGACCCAGGACCGAGGATTTCATCCCACCCGGATCACTACGAAATCCCCGGGCTCCAGATCCCAAAACAGAATTTAGTAAATAATGAGGAAACTGAAAAGTCAGTTTCCTCCCAACGTTGCAAGCTCCCTGGAGCCCCTCAACCCGCCTGGTTGAAAATACTGGGTCCATACACTGGTGGGGTACCACACTACCACAATATATATATATATATATATATATATATATATATATATATATATATATATATATATATATATATACACACACAAGATTAGATCAAAATTAGATCAATACTTGATTTATAACCTATTCTGTGTAAGCAGCGCTAGAAGATTACACACAAACTAGCTGAGTGTTCAAAAAAACATAATGGATATACTGTAATCCACTGCAGAAATGAACTATTGAAAATTATTATAAAATGATAATAATGAAAATAGTCTCTTTTTCTGCAGTAAAGTGTGTGAGTGTCCAAAGTGCAAAATAAGCAAATGATGTTAATCCTGTAAGCGTGATCACTGGAAATAATTCTTTCAACCAATATTCGATCCCAGGAGAATAAATCTCCCTATAAAATGGATTCTTACCAGACAAAACTGGAACATAAGCATATAACAATGGATCGTCTGTGGCTCCGGATCTCAGCGCGGGATACAGCACTCAAGGACATCTGCTGACGGGATGATCAGATCTCTGACTCTATGGGCTCCTTCACATGAAGAAAAGAAAGGAAAACAGCTCTAAAGCATGATCCCATTTTAATGATTTTATTAAAAACACATCCCCCTTACAGAATTACACTTACACTTTTCCAAAATAAAGAAGGCATATAACAAAATTGCATCAATAGGAATCCAATGAAAGTATCCCTTATGCCATTTGGCGCGATATTCAAATAGTTTTTTACTTCCCTAATCTCCCTCTGCCTTTCTGGTGTGGCTCGAGCTACCGGTAGTATTTCTGAGAATACTACCTTGGAGGTCCTTTTCCTCAATTTAGCTCCTAAGACCCTAAACTCATTCTTTAGGACACTCCTCTTCTTCTGAATTTGTCATAGTCACGTGCACCATGACAGTTAGGTCTTCCCCAGCCCCCCCCCAGTAATCTGTCCACCAGATCCGTGATGTGCTGGATCAGTGAGCGCCCGGTAGACAGCATACAGTTCGGCACTTCAGGTATTTGTGATAGATTGCCCCCTACCACCAGAATCTGTCTTTCCTTTCACTTGGCTTCCCCCCCACTCTCACTGGAGGAGTTCTTCCCCTGGCAGATAGGGGAGTCCCTCAGCCCCAGCAGTGCTGGTCCCTGACTGGCTTCACCAATGTCACTCAACGGTGAAGGGTCAGTAATGCCGCGTACACACGATCAAACAATCCGGTGGAAAAGTCCGGCAAACTCAAGTCTGCCAAACAATCCCCGCGTGTGTAGCCTCAGGCATACTTTTTTGACCCGAAAGTACGGCGGACTTAGAATGCTGTGTTGCACACCAATCTTCCCGCCGGACTCGCATTTCGGCGGACAATCCGGCCGTGTGTATGCCAGTCCGCCGTACTTTTGAAATGAGCGGACTTTTCCCGCCCGGAGAAAAGTCCGCTCATTTCGAGCGGGTCTCCAGGTAGGCGGGGCCCGCGAAGGAGACGTCGCTGGCCCCGCCGCCTGGTATGGACTTAAAGGGGAACCCCAACGCCGAAAAAAATTGGCGTGGGGGTCCCCCCCAAGTCCACAACAGACCCTTGTCCGAGCACGCTACCCGGTCGGCCAGGAAAGGGGGGGCGAGCGAGCGCCCCCCCCCTCCTGAGCCGTACAAGGCCGCGTGCCCTCAACATGGGGGGTGCCTTGGGGAAGGGGGGCCGCGCGGCCCCCCCACCCCAAAGCACCTTGTCCCCATGTTGATGAAGACAAGGGCCTCTTCCCGACAACCCTGGCCGTTGGTTGTCGGGGTCTGCGGGCGGGGGGCTTATCGGAATCCCCCTTGTCCCTATATAAGTGGCAGCGCAGCGCGTCCCTGGCATTGTGGCTGGAGAGATCGTCGAGTCAACATCTCCTGGAGAAGAAGAAGAAGAAGAACGGAAGGCGGCGGCGGTGACAGAAGACCGGGCCACCGCCTGTAAAAGAGCTATAAGAAGGCGCGGTGACCCGGCAGAAGAACCGAAGAGGGGGACAAGACCCCCGAAGTCGGAAGAAGAGGCCAGCGGCGAGGAAGAAAGCCGGACTTCTCCGCTAGCAAAAGAGCTACAAGAAGATAGCGGAGGAGTCCGGCGAGAAGACCCCCGAAGACGGAAGACCCCCGGAGCTGTGCAATAAAGTATTTTATCTCGTGTGTTGTGTTTTTTTTGTACTTTTATTTTACAGGTGATTGGGTAGGGGTACATTGTACCCCATACTCATTCACATAGGGTGGGGGGCCGGTATCCGGGGGCCCCCTTATTAAAGGGGGCTCCCGGATTCCGATAAGCCCCCCGCCCGCAGACCCCGACAACCAACGGCCAGGGTTGTCGGGAAGAGGCCCTTGTCCTCATCAACATGGGGACAAGGTGCTTTGGGGTGGGGGGGCCGCGCGGCCCCCCCTTCCCCAAGGCACCCCCATGTTAAGGGCACGCGGCCTGGTACGGCTCAGGAGGGGGGGCGCTCGCTCGCCCCCCCTTTCCTGGCCGGCCGGGTAGCGTGCTCGGACAAGAGTCTGTTGTGGACTTGGGGGGGGCCCCACGCCGATTTTTTTCTGCGTTGGGGTTCCCCTTTAAGTCCATACCAGGCGGCGGGGCCAGCGGCGTCTCCTTCGCGGGCCCCGCCTACCTGGAGACGCGCTCAAAATGAGCGGATTTTCCTCCACGTGTGTGGGCGAGTCCGTTCATTTTAAAAGTAGGGCGGATAGTATGGCGGACTTAGTACGCCGTATTAGTCCGCTGAAAAAGTGCCGTGTGTGGGCAAGTAGCCCGTTCGGAAAGTCCGACGTACAGTCTGGCGGGAAGTCCGCCAGACTAAGTACGTCGGACATACCGCTACGTGTGTACGCGGCTTAAGAGTAAACATGACTAAAACATTAAAATAGCTGAAAGATGAATATCTTTGTTTTAGGGTCTTGTTTGTCTCAATGATCACAGGTTAAGTGGGTTCTGGTAAGAACTGGTTTTGAAATTATGTTTTCAGACAAAATTAACTGTCAGCATTAGGGATGAGCTTCGTGTTCGAGTCGAACGTAAAGGCCCCCTTTATCCAGACAGTGTTCCTGCTGTGCCACCCATCACACAGGAAGAGGATGAGGAGGAGGAAGAGGAGGAGGAGGATGATTGTGTCAGCATGGAGGTGGAGGCTGGCACTCAGCATCAGCAGCAGCAGCAGCAGCAGCAGCAGCAGTCTTGTAGGGATGATTTACAGTCCCAAGAAACACGTGGACTTGTACGTGGCTGGGAGGAGGTAGCTGCGGATCATGTTGTCCTTAGTGACCCAGAGGACTCCGGACCGAATGCCTCAGCTAACCTACGCTGCATGGCCTCCCTGATCCTGCAAAGCCTGCGGAAGGATCCTCGTATTCTTCGGATCAAGGAGAGGGACCATTACTGGCTGGCCACTCTCCTTGATCCACGGTACAAGGGTAAGGTTGCCGACCTTATCTTGCCATCGCAGAGGGAGCAGAGGATGAGACATCTCCGGGAGGCCTTGCAGAAAGGTCTGTGCAACGCGTTCCCAGAGACTGGGAGGTTACAAACTCCTGGTCCTGGACAACGTGTTGCTGAGGCACCGGTCAGAAGGAGCGGTGGAGAAGGTGGCCGTCTGACTGATGCTTTCAGACAATTTTTTAGTCCGCAGCCCCAAGGTATGATCGGTTCCAGCACCCATCGCCAGCGTCTGATTTACATGGTGCAGGAATACCTAGGGGCAAGGTCAGACTTGGACACCTTTCCCACCGAAAATCCTCTGGCTTACTGGGTCTTGAGGATGGATCACTGGCCAGAGCTTGCACAGTATGCAATTGAGCTACTGGCCTGTCCTGCATCCAGCGTTCTTTCGGAACGCACCTTCAGTGCTGCTGGTGGCTTTGTTACCGATCACAGGGTGCGCCTGTCCACCGAATCAGTTGATCGACTGACCTTCATCAAGATGAATCAGTCTTGGATCACCCACAGCTACCAAGCACCTGAAGCTGATGTAACAGAATAATTTTTTTTGAAATATCACATCCCTTCAAGACTGCCTATGCTGATGCTGAGTGACTGTCCTGTTATATTGATTGTCTATCCTCTTCCTCCTCCGCTGATATGTTGGAAGAACATTTCTGGTTCTGGTTGATGCCATCAGCCCAATTTTTCTGCCCCTGTTTAACAGGGGCGTTTAAGTACAATTTTTGATGCAATGCTTTGCAGCAGGACTAATTCCTGCAATAAAAGTAGAGTATATGGGAGAGGTTGCAGTGTGGTGGCACCAGCACCAGTGCCTAAGGCCCAATTTTTCTGCCCCTGTTTAACAGGGGCGTTTAATTACAATTTTTGATGCAATGCTTTGCAGCAGGGCTAATTCCTGCAATAAAACTAGAGTATATGGCAGAGGTTGCAGTGTGGTGGCACCAGCACCAGGCCTAAGGCCCAATTTTTCTGCCCCTGTTTAACAGGGGCGTTTAAGTACAATTTTTGATGCAATGCTTTGCAGCAGGGCTAATTCCTGCAATAAAACTAGAGTATATGGGAGAGGTTGCAGTGTGGTGGCACCAGCAGCAGTGCCTAAGGCCAAATTTTTCTGCCCCTGTTTAACAGGGACATGTAATTACAATTCTTGATATAATATTTCACAGGAGGGCCCCTTCCTGTGCCCACCCAGAGTAACAGTGAGGACTTATAGTGTTGTGGCACCAGCACCACAACCACCAAAGGTCAATTTTTCTACCACTGTTCAACAATGGCATGTAATTACAATTCTTGATATAATCGTTCACAGCAGGGCGTTCCAGCGCCCCACAAGAGTCACTTTGAGGGCTTACAATGTTGTGGCAAAACCAACACCTTGTTCCGCCATTTCTGCAGAGCATATAGGGCAGGCCCCTACTTTTAAACATCCAATTTACAAGCATCTCCTACTTGCAAACGGAAGGAGACAACAGCAAGTAAAATGAAAAAAGATGGACGACAAAACAAATTATACAGGGGTGATAACCCTTCCCTATGTTTTCCAAAAAGCTTAAAAATAGTTTTTTTGACTGGAGCTACACTTTAAAAATGTACCAGTTGAAAATTACAAACAGATTCAACTTAACACAACAAACCTACACAGTCCCTATCTTGTTTGCACCGCCTGTATACTGCTGTTCTGAGTATATAGGGCCTGGGGGCCACACGCATTTCCTTTTTTTAATATGGGTACAGGGTTCCCCTTAATATGCGTACAAGACCCAAATAGGCTGGTAATGGGCAGGGAGGGCTACCCATGCCATTTTTCTCAATGATTTTCAACCATATTGCAGGAACCAGATATAACATTAAAACCGCAAGCAGTTTTAAATGGTGTTATTTCCGTTTAATGTCATTTTGGGCAGGGACTGTTCTAAACACGGGAAACACGTGGCACTTCACAGGCATACTACAGACACCCCCCAGGCACCATATTTAAAGGAATATTTCACTTTTTTTTTTCACTTTAATCGTCATTAACCACTTGGGATCCACGCTATTGCAAAATGACGGCAATAGCGCGGACCCACATTTTCGGGACTACGTCTATTGACGTAGTCCCGGTTACGAGCGGCCTGCGCGCCCCCTGAGGGGCGCGCGCGGCGTGCTCTGTGATCGGCGAGTCCGTGAGACTCGCCTGATCACCGATCCGTGTAAGGGGTCGATCCCGACCCCTTATCACGTGATCAGCTGTCAGCCAATGACAGCTGATCATGTGATAAAACGGAGCCGGTAATCGGCTAGTATTCCTCCTCGCGCTGACAGCGCGAGGAGAAAAAAAAAAAGCCGATCGCCGGCGGCCGTGTTCGGGACATCAGTCCCGATCACGGCCAGCAATTTAAAAGGACACCTGCCCCCTGCCAGTGCCCACCTGCCACCCGCAGTGCCATCCTGAAATAAAGTAAGTGCCCCCCTGTCAGTGCCACCCAGCAGTGCCCATAGTGCCCACAGTGCCACCCAGCAGTGCCCACAGTGCCACCCAGCAGTGCCCACAGTGCCACCCACAGTGCCACCCAGCAGTGCCACCCACAGTGCCACCCAAAATCTGCCTCAGGTGCTGCACCCCAGTGCCGCCCATCAGTGCCCAGCAGTGCCGCCCATCAGTGCCCAGCAGTGCCGCCCATCAGTGCCCAGCAGTGCCACCTATCAGAGCCACCTATCAGTGCCACCTATCAGTGCCCATCAGTCCCATCTATCTGTGGTACCTATCAGTGCCCATCCGTGCCACCCATCCGTGCCACTTATCCGTGCCACCCATCCGTGCCATCTTATCTGTGCCCATCTTTGCCCATCAGTGCCGCCTTATCTGTGCCCATCGGTGCCGCCTTATCTGTGCCTATTAGTGCCGCCTTAACTATGCCTATCAGTGCCCACCAGTGCAGCCTATCAGTGCCCACCAATGCAGCCCATCAGTGCCCACCAATGCAGCCCATCAGTGCCCACAAATTGCAGCCTATCAGTGCCGCCTAATCAGCGCACTTCAATGAAGGAGAAAAATGACCCGTTTGCAAAATTTTATAACAAACTATTAAAACATGATTTTTTTTTTTTTTTTTTTGCATCTTTTTTTGTTTGTTTAGCAAAAAATAAAACTCCGAGCTGTAACTAAATACCACCAAAAGAAAGCTCTATTTGTGGGAAAAAAATGATAAAAAATTCATTTGGGTACAGTGTTGTATGCCCGCGCAATTGTCATTCAAAGTGCATCAGCGCTGAAAGCTGAAAATTGGTCTGGGACTGAGGGGGGTTTAAGTGCCCAGTAAGCAAGTGGTTAAAATCAGTGCCCCTGCCAAAACGGCCATTTTTAAAAACATTTTAGGCATTGACCCATGTCCCCTGGGGCAGGAGCCAGGTCCCCAAACCCTTTTTAGGACAGTATCTTGCATATTAGCCGTTAAAATTAGCACTTTTAATTTCGAACGTTCGAGTCCCATAGACTTCAATGGGGTTCTAAAGTTCGTTCGAATTTGGGGTCCATTCGAAAGTTCTGGTGCGAACCGAACCGGGGGGTGTTCGGCTCATCCCTAGTCAGCATTACTAGTTTAAATTATGTTTGAGATATTATTTCTCATGTGATGAAATTTGTCCTTTCTCCCTCCCTTCTCCTTAAGTTGAGCAACTTTCTATGTGCTTATTGCCATTAGAGCAAGCATTCTTTGAAACGACTATCTTGTGTTGTGTTGATTAGAATGCTCACGGGGGCCCGAGAAGTTCCACTGATCGTCCAGACATCTAAGCAGAATGGACCCTTACAGGGCTGATGGCAGCAGTGGGATGCGATGATCATCTGAGGTAAGTGAATTGTGTCTATTTTGTTGACGCTGTTCTTCTTGCCTTGACTCTGAAAATACAGAATCCTTGTATAGTGCAAAATGGTAGAGAGTTTAATTGTAAAACTGCCATGCTTTTGGGAAGCACATTAAAGTAATAGTCTTTGGGAGACTGATTTGAAAATAGTAAAATTAGAGGCTCCTAAGGTAGGAGCCAGACGGACGGTCAAGGGAACTTTACCAACCTTTTTCTTCTCTTTCTATTGCTTTATAGAGTATAAGAATATTGTTTAGAGTTTGTATTATTGTTGTAGAAATGGCTACATCGTCTGAATGTAAATCTGGAGGAGGATGTCATACAGAGTCTCTAGGGGCATTATAGTTTTGCCTGGCAATCTAATTCTATTCCCTACCTTGGCATTAAATTGACCCCTTCTTTGGCAACACTCTACCGTTTTAATTATTCACGTCTTTTTACTCAGTTGCTGCAGGAGTTGGAACAATGATCTTCTGGTGGTCTTTCCTGGATGGGTAGAATAACCTTGATCAAAGATAATAATGCTCCCCAGGATCCTTTATTATTTTCGTGTTCTACCTATTGCAGTTCCATCCCAGAAATTACAGAAATTCCAAGCCCAGTGTTTATTTGGTTTCCTAGAGGTCGGAGATTGGCCCGGCGCACACTGTATACTTTGCATGAACTTGGGGTGGCTGGGGGTCCCAGACCTTAAACAATACTATAAAGCAGCACAGGTGGCCCAGTTGGCTCAGATATGTAACTCTCTATGTTGACCGGAGTGGGTGGCCCTGGAGGAGTAGGCTTGCAGGCCTCTTCCCATTGACCTTTTGATGTGGATCCCATTTAGGCAGCGTCCGTTGATCCTGTGTCCTTCTCTCTCTCTCATTCTCTCTCATTCTATGCAAGTCTGGCATTCGTCCTGTAGGGCGGTGCCTCTTCGGTCCCCCAACACTCTGGTGGCCCCTCTGTTCAACAACCCAGCATTTCCATCTGGCCTATGCTGACAGGAATTCCAGTGGTGAATTAATAAGGGCCTGTATAAAATAGGCGATTTTCTTGACCATAAAGGAATTTGTCCAGTCTCCTACTGTGTGCAGCGGTTGAAGGTGCCTCCATCTGAGGATTTCCATCTCCAGCAGATCGTGCACTTTCTGCATTCGTTGCAGAGATCTACATCTGATATTACCACGTGCTCTGCTTTTGAGTCCAAATGTTTCCATGGGGATGCTTGGAGGGGGGCATCTCAATGCTGTACAAATTGTTTGTTTACCCATCTGTGAAATTGCCGTATATGTGTATATATTGGCGTGGGAGTGGGAGGAGATTGATTTGAGTGATTGGTGGAAGTGGTCTCCTCATACATATAAGGGTATTATGAACAAAGCCTTGGTGGAGGGAGGATATAAGGTGCTTTCCAGATGGTACCTGGTGCCTGACTGCCTCTCCAAAATGTACCAGGGAGCTTCTTCTCTGTGTTTTCGGGGATGTGGTCAACCTGGTATGGTGTTTCACGTATAGTGGACCTGTGTCAAGGTTCACTGGTTTTGGATTAGAGTTTATTCCCTGATCTCTTCATGGTGAATATAGTTAAAAATCCTATGAATGCCCTGCTTGGGATAAAGAGAGAAAGAGATGACTTCCCCTCCATGACTATATCAGGATACAGTACTTTGAGCTGACCTGCATTCAAGTCCCATAGAAGGAGCACACACTGTGGTCATAGATGGGTCTTGCTCTCACCCAATGATCACACCTACTATGCAGGCTATGCAGTGGTAAAACTACCTTACATAGTGATAGAGGCACAACCTATCCCTTATTGATCAGCTCAAGCAGCAGAGCTTATTGCTCTCACTAGAGCATGTCAGCTTTTTACAGGACAAGAAGTAAACATTTACACAGATTCGAAATATGCTTTTGTCACACACGACTTCGGAGTAATTTGGCAGAGGCGTGGTTACATTACTGCCGATGGAAAATCTGTATCCCATTCTTCCCTAGTCACCAACCTCATTGATGCTATTACACTACCTAGTAAGGTAGCAATTATTCACTGTAAAGCACAGGCACACAGCACTGATAACATTTCAAAGGGAAATGCACTGGCCGACACCGCTGCTAAACAAGCTGCTTTGATGGTCCCAGCTTTTATCCAAATCCCCCCCCCCTTACACCCCTAACTTTGCCCTGGGAACAGGTTTTGCAGGACCTACAGGGTATGGCTTCACCAGAAGATCTGGCCTATTGGCACAAACAGGGTCTGACAATGAGTCCTAAGACAGGACTCATTGCCAAAGAGGGGAAACAAGGCATACCAAAAGCAAGTGCACCTTTATTAATCTCACAGTACCATTACATAGGACATAAAGGAAGGAAAGCTACAGCTGAAATGTTAACACAAGGCTTCCACATTCTACATTTATTACCCCTATGTAAATCTTTTGTGTCCAGATGCATTGAATGTATCATTGAATGTATCAAAAATAACCCAAACACACCAAACAAGCCCAAACATGAACATCTACTGTATCCTATCTCTCCTTTTTCACATCTACAAATTGATTTCACTCACATACCAAAATTGGGCAAAAAGACAGAAATATTTGTTAATGATAATGGACATGTTCTTCAGGTGGGTAGAAATTTGTGTATGTACCCGGGAAGATGCAAGGACAGTTGTAAAAATACTGACACAAGAAATAATACCCAGGTAAGGATGTACATTGCAAATAAATTCAGAAAACGGCCCAGGTTTTGTCTCCAAGGTATGTCAGGAATTAGTAAAGACTTTGCAAATAGAGTGGAAATTCCATATTCTATATCAGCGACAGAGTTCAGGTATAGAATGAACCGAACAGTTAAAGTTAAATGAATGAAGGCTACAGGTGGTGCATTTGCCAAATGAAAAACTGCGCTGGCTGCGATTTTAGCAGAAATAAGACTGAGCCCACGTACACACGGTTGGAGATTTTGCCAACCAAATCCGTCGGATTTTGCCCGTCGGATTTAGTCTGACGGATTGTGTCTGAAACTGTTGCATACACACGGTCGGGCCAAGTTGGCGAAAAATCCGATCTTTCAGAACGTGATGACGTAATTTCGTTACGATGGGACTACATTCAGGCTAGTAGCCAATAGCTTTGATGTAGGAATTTGATCTGAGCATGCGTGGCACTTGGTCCGATGAAAATGCTCTACACATGATCGGATTAGGTCCGTCCGACCCAGTTGATCGGGAAATATTTCCAACATGTTGGAAAATTGGGTCGGACGGACATTCGGACGGAATCAGTCCGATGCATACCACACACAGTCGGATTATCTGACGATGCGGTCCGATAAGACTCATTCCGATAGATTCTCCGACCGTGTGTACAGGGGCTAACCCCTTCTCAAGACCAATCTATTGTCCCTTTTTGAGATCCTGATGGGTCAAATGCTGGGTGTGCAATAAATTGCACCTGAGCACACTTCGAATTCCCCTGTTAGCCGTCCCTGTGAACATAACTCCATTTCTGAATGGTACCACTCCTATATGCGAATAACACAATTTCCTTCTCGATAATTGCTTGAAGCCACTCTCCAGATTGGTGTTTTAACTTAGGAAATTCCTTAAATAAAGCTCAAAAGATATGCCGAAGAGGGGGTGTGGTCTGACCTCGCTGGGGGATGGCTGCTTGGGACCAGAGCTCCCGCCTCTACAGGTCCTCTCCGCTTAATAGGAAGCCCATCTTGACCCAAACAGCCGTACAATTATGAGACAGCATCGCGGAACTCCTCCGCCTCATGATCCCGCTCTCCCCACAGACAAATGAGCAGTCTGACCCAGAACATTTCGGAGTTGTTCTGGACTCAGAGGCACAACATAGCGGCTTCCCACCAAGCTGTCTAAAACGCTGCCTGCCATCTCCACACAGGATCCAGGGGAAAACTCTCTCCACCATCAACAACACCCCAGCCTATATGATCTCCGAGAGGGGGCGGCAGACATTAAGGACACTCTGTCAGCAGCCATAGCTGACCTGCGCTTAGACATCTGCATCATAACTGACAGGGTGCAGGAAGTGGAGAAGACTTCAGCGCAGCATGACATGGTCCTCCACTGAATGACCACAAGGTAGACACACAACCCTTCAACTCAGAGACCTCCAGCAACATGTGGAGGATCTCGATAATAGAGGCAAACGCTACACCCTGCAGGTCCGCGGATTGCCTGAAACGGTGGACACAGAGCAGCTTACTGCTACCATTGCTGGCTTATTCAACAACCCCCTAGACAGGCCCGTGCAGACGGCCATAGAGATGGAGCGAATCCACCGCACTCTCAGACCTAGATGAGACCCACCCAGGGATGTGATCTACTGCCTAGTAGTCTTCAGGCTAAAGGAGGAAATATTAAGAAAAGCTAGAAACAGTACCCACCTTTCCCATGGGGGCTCAGACATTCACATCTATCAAGACCTCTCCAGCATTACCCTGCAACACAGGAGAGATCTGAAACCACTGTTGGACACCCTGAGCGCCAAAGGTATACACTATAGATGGAAGTTCCCCTTTGGCCTTTCAGCCACCAACCAGGGCCGTACAGCCCTTTTGTGACACCCTGGGAATTTCAGTGATAGACTTCCCGAACTGGTTTGCGGAATTCCGCCACACCACTACAAGACATGAGCCACAACCAGAAGAACCTATGGAAGCTCAGTATACCAGACTTCACAGACGGCGATCCCCTTCCGGGAGCAGATTCCATGCTTCGGCCCGTGCATCCCGCAATGGATCAAGCCCAGCCGACTCTCCGCACTCAAGAAGAATCCGACGCGACTGCTGATCATGCAGTGGACAGTCCTACAGGTTAACTGTAACTGGTCGTGATTGCTCTAGATAAGTTTTTTTTTTTTTTGTTTTCCTTTACAGGACAGCACTTTCCCCATATACGCCAGGAAGCAGGATTCTACAGTTATCATCACCTGTATGCAATGGCCTTTTACAAGGATATTGCACTCCAAAACACGCTAAGTTGTCACAAGCACATCACACAGTGGCTCACTTAGCCCTCGCTGCCCATAATACTACATCTAGCAGGGGTTACTTGTAGGCACCCATTTAGAGGGCTACCCTTAATGGTGGCAAATATTTTTACATGGAACCTTTGCTCTTCCCACATGTGATTGCAGCTGTAATAAGCCTCTCAACATTGATACCGGGGACATTAATGCCATGCAGTAAATGTGGAATCATCAATAAAATGTACTGATGGATGTGTGCTGGAGTCTCCCCCTCGCAATTGGCAACCATCCCCATACCCCCCGTCTTTTTTTATGCCATCCAGGGGGCACACTTGAGCTATACTCAACTTTCTGGAGCATCTTTTTGGGCTCTATACTCCCCCCTCCTAACAATACAGACCAGGGACTATTTTGCCTTCTTCAGAGACTCCAGTGCTCATCTCCAGTTAACCTTAGGGGGCATAATCAGCATTGCAGGCCACAGCTCTCTAGACCTAATGTAAATTAGCTTTTTTACAGTATTGTAATCCATGGGACACAACAGGTCAAGAAAGGTTTGCCTAAACATGCCAGAGGGGTTAGCCGTGTACGTGCCCTCTTACAGAGGGTGGGAGGGATGGACCCTATTGGGAAGAGGACGTCCTTCATTTTACCAAATGATGAGTGTTTTCATGTCAGTCACTTTGCAAATTGCAAGACGCAAGGTGTTGTCTATTTATTACAATGTTGTTGCAGTGCCTTCTATATAGGTAAGTCATGACAGGAGCTTAGACAACGAGTTAATCAACACATGCATAGCATGCATATTGGCAATCTGTACCTCCCCCTTGGCAGACATGTGGCCAAGAGGCATGGATACAGGATGCCGAAGGTGAATTTCATGGTTTTGGATTGAGTAAATATTATGCCGCGTACACACGGTCGAACTGTTTGACGTACATAGTCCGTTGAAACACATTTCAGCGGACAATCCGCTCGTGTGTGGGCTTCAGCGGACTTTTTCAGCGTGCAGTCCGGAGTACTAAGAATTTCGGTTTTTCCAAAAATCTGTCCGTCGTACTTTGGTTTCAGCGGACAATACGGTCGTCAGTATGCTAGTTCAACGGACTAAGAATGCTGTGTGTTGGTGGCTTTAGTCTTCCTTTGTGGGTATCAAGCCAGCGCTCCTCGATATGTCTCTCTGCAAATGCCTGGAATTTAGAGTTCAGCTTGCCCCCTTTGTGATTGAGGATTTTTCTCTCACATCCACCCCTGTGTACAGTCGGCGTGGTATGCCCACCCCCTTCTTATGTATGCCATACTTCGTTTGGTGGTAGGCTACGCCTTCTTGCCTTTTCCATCCAAAATGGATTTGTTTGCATGGCATCCTATTGGCTGCGCTATGCAAATTAATTCCTGCTATTGCAGCCTGCATGATCACCTCGTTTGGCACATTGCATCACCGAGCTGCGTGAATGCGGCGCGCCTGAGGCAATACATTCATGCGTGCGTGGTGCGTCAAGCCCACAGCGTGACATATTACGTCCATGCGCACTCGGTGCGTGGGATGCCTGCACCCACTATGAGATGCGGCGATGGCATTGGCGGCCGCATTGACATAATTTGTCATGCAGGTCTAACAATCAGATGGACTCCATCTATGGCGGTTTGTTCTATTACCCAGTTGGTTCGAAATTTATGTGTTTTCCACTTCTATACCATCTTTTTGGGGCCTAACATATATGAGATTGGGTTAAGTAAGTATTTTAAATTTACAGTATATGTCTCTTTTTTGCTTCTCTGCCATTATTGGGGGGCACCTTCTCCGGGGGTTTGGTAAAAAATATATAATCTTTATTGTTTATAAATGACCTTTAAAATCCCACTCATGAGTTATTTAGTATTTCCGAGAAAACAATCTATATTGTAAATTGAAGAAATGTGCGTTCCATCGTGAACAGGTTAAATACCTGGGCTATGTCATTTCCACTGCTGGTTCTTCGATGGACCCAGAGAAACTTTCTGCAGTCCTACAGTGGCCCCGACCCAATGGCTTACATCCTCTGCAGCGTTTCCTGGGCTTTGCCAACTATTATTGGAAGCTTATTTATAACTTCTCATCTCTGGTCAAGCCCCTGACTGATATGACCAGAAAGGACGGTAACCCACAGAGTTGGTCTCCGGAGTCCGTTAAGGCCTTTCAGAGTCCCAAGGCTGCCTTTGTCTCTGCTCTTGTGTTGGCACATCCTGGTCCTACATTACCTTTTATCCTTGAGGTTGATGCTTCTGAGACTGGTGTTGGCAGCCTTATGTCTCAACGTCCAACCTCTGAGAGCACTATGCATCCTTGTGGCTACTTTTCCAAGAAATTGTCACCTGCAGAGTGAAATTACGAGATTGGTGACAGAGAACTGTTGGTGATCATTTTAGTCCTGAAAGAATGGAGACATCCCCTTGAATTAAGGGTTAAGAAAATTATGGATCCCCAATATATCAAGCGAGGTATGAAGTCTCTAGAAGCACGCAAAGAGATTATCATAAGGCCCGCAGATAAGGGGGGGGGGTTTGGTAATTTTAAGTAAGGAGTATTACCAAAGGGAGATGTCCCGACTACTAAATGATGAGGATACGTACAAAATCCTAAATAGAGACCCAATGTTAATGTATAAAGATGAACTGCATTCCATTGTAGAAGATGGAAAAGACCAAAGGATCTTATCCAAAAAGGAAGCAGCATATCTAGACCCTTTGTTTTGTAGAACCCCTATAATATATTTTCTCCCTAAGATCCATAAAGACAGTACCAATCCCCCAGGGAGGCCTATAGTGAACAGTATTGATTCTGTATCTGCTAGATTGGGTCAATATATTGACTTTTTTCTTCAGCCTTTAGTGGTGAATACTCCGGCATACCTAAAAGATACTAAACATATTATACAAATTTTGGAAGAATTGGGATGTTCCCCTTCCAGTATCTTGGTGACAGCTGATGTAGGCTCCCTATACACCATCATAGGTCATGATGACGCTATGACCTCAGTTGAGTGGGCCTTGTCATCATCAGCATTGTCGGGTAGACATCAGGAATTTTTGCTGACTTGTTTAAACTTTTGCCTGAGCCGAAATTATTTTTGGTATGGCAAGGAGTTTTATTTACAGACCAGAGGGGTTGCGATGGGAGCTCGTTTTGCTCCCAGTGTGGCCAACTTATTTATGGCCCACTGGGAGGAAGAAGCAGTTTTTAAACATCGCCCCCCAGAACTGGTGTGCTACCGTAGATTTATAGATGATCTTATCTTGATTTGGGATGGTACTAGATCGTCACTCGATATTTTTATTCAATCATTGGATTCCAATGATAGGAATATTTCGCTCACATGGAATGTGAATCAAGATCATATAGTCTTTTTGGATCTGGAGATCAACAAAGATTTGGGTAACTTCAGGTTGGTTAACCATTTTAAACCTACTGATCGTAACGCTTATATTCCCCTGGGGAGTTGTCATCACCAATCTTGGTTGTGCAACATCCCCAGGGGACAATTCATTAGGTTACATCGTAATTGTACGAGGAGTGAGGATTACATATCTCAATCCGATGTGTTGATCTCCAGATTTGAACAAAAGGGATATGATCGGTCGGTCTTGAAGGCAGAATTTGAAAAGGTCAAACAGATTGATAGGACTACTTTAGTCTCCAGTCAACCTAGGGAGACTAATAATAGTGAGCAAAATTTTAGAATGATTTTAGATTACAATGTTCAACACAAAAAATTTGAAAAGATAGTGTCTAAACATTGGTCCATTTTAAAGCAGGACAACATTTTGGGACCCGTACTACCTACTCGTCCACAGTTTATTTATAAAAAAGCTCCCTCTCTGAAGGACCGTCTTGCTCCCAGCGTTCTTAACCCCCCTATTCCATCAGAGAACCGATTGTTCTCCTTTTTGGGGGGGTTTTATGCTTGTGGGCGGTGCAAGCCGTGTAAGCATTCTAAAGTCAACATTAAGAAACGGAAGAAGTTTCTGGCCTCTGCAACTAATAGGGAATACGATATTCGGCAATTGATTACATGTGACACGATCGGAGTGGTTTACATGTTAGAGTGCGAATGTGGGTTACAATATATAGGACGCACTTCTAGACCTTTACATGTGTGTTTAGCAGAACATGTAGATAATATTAAAAAAGGTCTGAAAACCCACAATGTGTCCTGACACTTTAAACAATTCCATCAGCAAAACCCTAAAGGCCTAAAGTTTTGGGGGATTGAGAGGGTCACAAAACATTGGAGGGGGGGGGGTAATTTCATACGCCAGTTAAGTCATAGGGAATCTTACTGGATACATGAGACCAATGTATTAATGCCTGGTGGATTGAATGTCGATTTTGATATTAACTGTTTTATTACTGATCGATGATTTTATTGTTTACTTTTTATTGTATTTTTAGTACTATTTAATTTATTGGCTGCAGGTGATGTCACGTTGATATATGTGTATTATACACATTTTATATTCTTAATTGTTTTTGAATATTAAGTTCGAAACACATCTTTATTTGCATTTTGTAGGAGGTAGACTTTGTAAACTCAAGTTTGGAGAAAAAAGTTCATGCTTTGCAATTTAAAAATGTGTTTAATAATGGGGTTCTTTTGTATTGGTACCCATTAAGCAGTTTTTCTTTATTTGATTACATTATATACATAAGGGGAAGGGATTCATTGTGGCAATGTTTGCAAATATTTATATGATTCCTTTTTTATATTCCGCTCGTTGCTGTGCTCATTTGCATAGTGCGGATAGGCATGATGGGATGAGCCGTTAACTTGGTAACGTTTGTTTAAATTCACAAGGGCTTCCCTGAGGTCTTTGCCTGTTATCGTGTAGATTCGTACTACACGACAGGATGTGTTGTTACCTTGGTAACTTTCGTAAACATGGAGAGGCTGTCCGTCACGTCGTGCTCACCGTAAGCGCACTATAGGAACCCCGTATTGTCTATTCATATATCGGGTGTCACGTAGTTTCCGTGTCCGCTGATGAAGTCCCGCCCATAGGGACGTAACGTACGGACGGAGATCACGTGACGTCACCCACGGTCATTGATCATTTTAAAGATCGTATGAAGCTTCGTTATTGTAAGTGTGTTTTTTATGTATATTCATCATTAAAACGTTTTTCTATGGAGAGCACTATGGCCTGTCTTTCTATCCACATGGTCTGAGGAATTGTGAATACTGCTATATACCGATCCAGTGTGGGTATTCCACGAACGTGTCAGTTCATTTGACTCTGAATAGGAGAAAGCTGTGTTTTCGTTTGTGAATTGGTTGGATATTGTCGGAGAGGAGTACAGCGATTGGATGAGTTGATATTTAAGTGCATACAACCCTCTGTAATTTAAAGGGTCCATACGATGAGGTGAGCAGCCAATTTTACCATTGGTGGTGGTCCCCCCCTTGGCACTAAGTCACTTTATGCATGAACTGACTGTATACCACTGAAGATTCCTCACGTGGACTTTTTGACTCAAAAGCTATCTTTGGACTTTTTATTAATTTTAATATGTTAGTAATCATTTTATTTTAGTTAGAGCGCTGTACCATCTGTTTGAGATATCTCCTTGAAGGTACCACTGTGCCGGTTCTCATTCTTACTGACCATAACAATCTTACATTTGAAGGTACCACTGTGCCGGTTCTCATTCTTACTGACCCTAAGAATCTTACATACTGACCATAAGAATCTTACATTCTTGTCTGAGGCTAAACGCCTCTCTCCCAGAAGGGTGCGATGGGCTCTTTTCTTGTCTAGTTTCCATTAAATTGTCTCATTCTTACCCCATACTAAGAATGTAAGGGCTTTGTCACAGAACTTTACCTCCACTTCCAAGTTGCAGTCTGTTCTGGGTCCGGTGATTCATGTCATTGTATTCCACTTAAGAAGTTGCCCACTTCTAAAGAACTGGCTTCCATTGTTGCTCAGGAGATCTTTCGCTTACATGGGCTACCCAAGGTGATTGTCTTGGACAGGGGTAGTGAGTTTGTGTCTCAGTTCTGGCAAGCCTTTTGTGCACAGTTGGAAATTCAGCTTGCTTTCTCTTCTGCATATCACCCATAGTCTAATGGGGCCACAGAACGAGCCAATCAGTCCTTGGAGAAATTTCTACGTTGCTATATTTTTGACCATCATAACAACTGGTCTGACCTATGACCATTGGCAGAGTTTGCTCAAACAGTGCCTTGAATTCTGCTTCCCTATTGTCCCCGTCTATGGCTAATTATGGTTTCCAACCTTCCATGGTGCCTGACTTGTTTATTCCGCAGAATATTCCTGCATTAGAGGAGCATTTCTGTGGTCTTTGTTCCACTTGGGCATAAGTCCAGGAGGCTTTGCGAAATGCTAATGATAGGTACAGACTCCATGCTGACCGCCTACACCTAGCAGGGACAGGGTCTGGTTGTCATCTCGCAACCTCTGACTCCGTGTTCCCTCACTGAAGTTCGCACCTCGATTTATTGGACCTTTCCCTATTCTTTGCAGGAGTAACCCAGTGGCTTACGCATTAGACCTTCCTTCTAATATGCACATTTTGAATGTAATTCATATCTCCTTATTAAAACCTTTGGACTGCAACCGCTTTACCACCTCGGTGCCATGTCCTCACCCTGTACAGGTTGAGAACCATGAGGAGTATGAAGTACAGTCCATGCATACAGTACCTGGTGCGTTGGAAAGGGTACAGTCTGGAGGAATGTTCCTGGGTCTCACCCTTGGACGTACATGCCCCTGTCCTCCTCCATGATTTCCATAGATGTTTTCCCCTCAAGCCTGGTGGTCTTCCGAGGGGGAGGGGTCATTGAGGAGGAGGTACTCAGCTGTTGATGATATCCTGCTCATCAGTCCTTTTTGCTTAAGCCATCCAGCCAGAGGATCTCTGCCTTTGCCTTAGTCTACATCACGGGCACGTTCTCCTGCATTCCTGTTAAAAGACTTGCTTGGCTGACATCCCTTCTGGCTCCAGATCCTCAGGAATTTCTGCAGAGGATGTAAACCCACAGGTCGGGGCCACTGTAGAACTGCAGAAAGTTTCTCTGGGTCCATCGATAAACCAGTGGAAATGACATAACCCAGGAATTTAACCTGTTCACAATGGAACTCACACTTCTCCAGTTTACAATAGAGATTGTTCTCTCTTCATTTCTGAAGAACAGACATCTTTGTGGTAGTTCTTCAGGGACTTGGAAAATATGAGGATATTGTCGAGATAAAGCACCACACATAACTGCAACAAATCTCGGAGGACATCGTTAATAAATTCCTGGAAAACTGCCGGGACATTACATAGGCCAAAAGTCATTACAAGGTACTCATAATGGCCTGTTCTGGTATTAAACACAGTTTTCCCACTCGTTGTCCTTAATCCTCACAAGATTGTATGCCCCTCTCAGATCAAGCTTCTTGAAAAATGTTGCTCCCTTGAGGTGGTCAGATAATTCTGTAATCAACGGAATCGGATAGGCATTCTTAATCGTGAACTGATTTAGACCCCTGTAATCAATACAAGGTCTCAGTTCATGGAGGGAACTGTCCAAAGGAAACTTAAAGCTGTATTTGAGCCACACACACAAATTCAAGAGCTGATGCAGCAGGGCCATTTAAGTGGATGAACGTCCATGCCCTTCGCCCAGGGAAGGTAAGAGTATACAGCGGCATAAGCCTGCCATAAAGAGCCCTCAGGTTGAATCTTGGTCCCCTTTTTGCACCACCTTTAACTCATCTTGCTCAACTCAGTTGAGCGCATCCCCATTGACCACCAGAGATGTTGTTGTCAGTCCTGGCTTTATGCTCTCCATCAAGGAGAGAGCAAAACCCTCCAACGTGTTTGTCACTTTAGAGCCCTCTGGAGTTGCAGGCTGAACTGAGGTAAACATGCTGACAAAAGACACCCCAATCATCTGTCATGGAGGACAAGGTCTCCCATTCCTGTGTATCAAAGGAAACCTTGCTTGGTTGTGGAGGAGCCACTGGATTCAAACTAAAACAGTCAAAGCAGGAAGGCTGTCCCTTATCAGACATTATGTCATCAAACAGTTCAGAGTCTTTTTTCCCTCCCATCCAAAGTCTAAATTCCAGGTTTGTTCCTGTTTGGGTAGCAAAGAAAAAAAAGGAGCCACAGTCCTGGCAACGCATACATTGAGGATCTCAGGGGTGACCTGTGGGATCAGGAAGAATATTTTGCCCCCACTGGAGCAAATTGGATCATGCTTTATTGTTTTCTTTGCCTTCCTCTGGACCAGGGCCGATACAAGGGGGGGGCGGGCGGTAAGGGCGACTGCCCTGGGCGGAGTGTGGGAGGGGCGCCGGGTTGCCAGTAATAAGAATCACAGAATAGTCTGGCTTTCAAACTGCTCTATGCTGCATCCTCTGTTGCTACTGCAGTCTGCCCAGAATCGGGGCTAACAATGTGCCCACACTCATTGGCTGCCTCCTCTGTACATCCATGTCCTATCTCAGAAGGTAGGGGGACACTCTCTCTCCCAGGCCAGCCTCGAGTTCCTCTCAGTCTTGCCACTCCATTGGGGCTGTCACAGGAAGAGCTTCTCTACAGGGGGCGGAGCAAGAAGTTAACTCTATACTGCAGCCCAGATCACTGCTTCCCGTCCAGCACTGCAGACAGTAGAGCTCAGCACATAGCAGAGTGAAGATGTGAGTGGATGGATGGATGGATAGTTTCTGTCTTCTGCACTTGTCCTGATCTATTCTGAAATCTAAACTCTATCTGGCTGTTTTGCAAACCTGCTGTACTCTGCACTAAACGTAAAAAAAGTAAACCTTTTTAATAATGTGTGATATGCAGGGAGTTTTCAGTGTTCTACAAAGTGTGGAGTGTGCAGAAACTTCATTCCATGTCTTTGCTGTATCTGTGACTGACACTTGTATCTGCAGCGAAGATGGATGCATTGGTTATGGAGCACAGTGTTAGATGGCACGCATCCCTTGCTGCCATGTAAGGAACCCAGCCAAAATATAAGTTTCTTTCCTCTGTGCTCTGTATGTGTAAACATGGCAGTCAGCGCCCCTGATCTCTCTGTCAGTGTGTCCTGCTTCATTCATCCCCTGCCTCTAAATTACAGCTCAGTGCAAGCACAGGAAAAGGTACAGAGGCAGAGCTGCTCTGACAGCCCCCCACATTGTCAGCAGAGATGGAGGAGATGTCCTGAGATGGAAGTACAGAGCTCTGTGTATGTGCAGACTGGGGCAGCGCTGGGAGAACGGCTGGGAGATTCCAGATGTGCAAACACATTATTTCAGCAAGCGGCAAATTCCATAAACCTTGTTGGGAATCAGAGTCCCCCATGTCAGAGTGTGACCTCCTCGCTCTCTTTCCCAGGTTCACTTGGAATAGGTGAGCAGAAAGTAGAGGTGTGCTGAAGTGTGGTATGGTGGATCCTGTTTTCCATAGGCTTATGATGAACAGTATGTTCTAAATTGGCCTAGGATAGGGTGACCAGATGTCCCCGGTTTCAGGGGACAGTCCCCGGATTGAGGACACTGTCCCCGGACCAAGTCTGTCCCCGGTTTTGTCCCCGGATTTGACTTCAACAGGAGCTGGGGCAATTTTCAAAGACAGTCAGTGCAGAATAAAAAAAAATCTGATTTACACCCCCCCCCCCCCCCCACGCGCGCTCCTACTAGCTTAGAGGGTGTATTTTTTCCATTTTCTGTGTCCCTTTCTGATGATGATGTGCTCGTCAGAGCGGATGGACTATTTCCTCAGTTTCTGGCACATGCCCATTCAGCTCCGCTCACATATTCTTCTGCCTTGGCTCAAATCCCAGCCAGCCAATTGCCTGCTTATCTCCTTGCCTTCCCCGGCAGAGTCATTTTCCTCCGCTCCCCACCCAGTAGTAGCCGGGGCCCGGAGAGTGAGACCTGAGAGGCTGTGAGGCAGGGCGCAGTGGCGGCGGTGATGGCCAGAGAGATGCAGCTGAGCTCAGCGGATGATGTCCAGTAGCAGAAACAGAGGGGAAGCAGATCCAATCGTGGGGCTGACAGTGCCTTCAAGGCTTCAACACAGGTGTGCTTTGGTGTGTCTGTGAATAGACTACATTGCACTGTGTCTGTCTCTCTGGCATAATGGAAGGTATCAGAACTCACAGGCAGCAGGCACTTATTGGTCAGAAGTTAACAAAATCAGCACCCAGCAGCCATGGTATGTGACACACTGTGACAGAGCCAGCCAGAGCCATGATAGAGTGCCTGCTGTCTGTGAGTTATCATAATGCTGATGATCTTAACCAGTTGCCGATCACCTGATAGCAGATTTACTGCTACAGGGCAGTCGCGCTGCACAGGATCACTTATATACGTGATCCTGCATTACTGGGTATCAGAGCAAAGCAGGTACAGGGATCCATGTCTTCCCTTAGTAAAAGCACCTGCCCCACAGTGAGAAAACACTTGTTAGGCACACATTTAACCAATTGATTGCCCTAGATGTTATCCCCTTCCCATCCAGTGTCATTAGTACAGTGACAGGGCATATTTTTAGCACTGATCACTGTATTAGTGTCACTGGTTCCCACAAAGTGTCAATAGTGTCCTTAATGCCACGTACACATGAGCGGAATGTCTAACAGAAAAAGTCTTTTCATCGGATATTCCGATCGTGTGTGGACCTCATCAGACTTTTTTTTCTCGAAAATTCTGACGGACCTAGAAAAAGAACATGTTTTAAATATTTCCGACGGAACAAAATCCTATCAGGAAAACTGCTCGTCTGTATGCCATTCAGACGGACCAAAAACTACGCATGATCTGAAGAAAGTACGAGATGTTAGCTATTGGCTACTGGCTATTGAACTTCCTTTTTCTAGTCCCGTCATATGTGTTGTACGTCACCACGTTCTAGACGGTCGGACTTTGGTGTGTTTGTGTGTAGGCAAGACAGTTTCAGTGGAATTACATTGGAAAAACCTTCCGCGTTTATTCCGACGGGAAAACCGGTCATGTGTACGTGGTATTAGTGTCCGATTTGTCCACCGCAATATCGCATTACCGATATGAGTCACTGATTGCTGTCATTACTAGTAAAAAAAAAAATATGTCCTTAGATTTAATTTAAAAAATCTGGTCACCTTAGCCTAGGAACTATCAGGAATATAGGAACAGATAAAACTGTCAGGATTACCTAACTCCTAGCAAACCAGACTCCAAGTACATTATGTCACAATTGTGATCCAGTTGTTGGTGTCAACTAGCCAGCAGCAGGACTAGCCTGTCAGCATGGTAGCAATGTCAGGTGATGAAATTTTCTGCTCTCAATAGCAAACCTGTCACCAGTACCAAGGTCACAAGTGTGGAATAGACATTAAAGTGGCATTAAACCCACAAACAAACATTTATTATATTGAAGGTTACCAATTCCTAGATGTGATGGTGGCACTTGTTTTCTTTTTTAGGCTTTCTTTCTTTTGTTTTTATCTGGTTATCCAGCCAGCAAGTATGTTGTTTTTCAAAAGAACAAGCTTGCTTGCAGATACACAGATGAGACAAACCATTTACCACTGACAGGGGGTGCTTACAAAGGTTAGCATATATTTAAGTAAAATCTTTTTACTAAAAAATCTTCATCGCTTGCTACTGAACCCTTGCACTGTGCATCCCTTTAAGCCTCACCCAATAGCCAGCACAGTGAAAGCCGCATCCTCTAGACCGCATCCTCTAGACCGCATCCTCTAGAAGCAGGGCCCAGTTTATTATTTTAAAAATAACCCTGTTCCTGACTACTGCACTCGCATTTCTTTTTGCTCCTTCCACTTTGTAATTTATCCAATCCTGAATTCTGCACTTCATTTGTAGGTATAATGATCATGTGTAGGCAAGATGATTGGGGGAGGGGGGGGGGGGTGCAGTTTGAAAAGTTTGCCCTTGCAAAAAGTATTCACCCCCTTGGCTTTTTACCTATTTTGTTACATTACAGCCTTTAGTTCAATGTTTTTTAATCTGAATTATATGTGATGGATCAGAACACAATAGTCTAAGTTGGTGAAGTAAAATTTGAAAAATATATACATAAAATGATTTTTCAGAAATAAAAAATAATGATAATTGGCATGTGCATATGTAATCACCCCCTTTGTTATGAAGCCCATAAAAAGCTCTGGTGCAACCAATTACCTTCAGAAGTCACATTAGTGAAATGATGTCCACCTGTGTGCAATCTAAGTGCCACATGATCTGTCATTACATATACGCACCTTTTTGAAAGGCCCCAGGGGCTGCAACACCTAAGCAAGAGGCACCACTAACCAAACACTGCCATGAAGACCAAGGAACTCTCCAAACAAGTAAGGGACAATGTTGTTGAGAAGTCAGGGTTAGGTTATAAAAAAATATCCAAATCTTTGATAAACCCTAGGAGCACCATCAAATCTATCATAACCAAATGGAAAGCACATGGCACAACAGCAAACCTGCCAAGAGACGGCCGCACACCAAAACTCACAAACCGGGCTAGGAGGGCATTAATCAGAGAGGCAGCACAGAGACCTAAGGTAACCGTGGAGGAGCTGCAGAGTTCCACAGCAGAGACTGGGAGTATATGTACATAGGATGACAATAAGCTGTATGCTCCATAGAGTTGGGCTTTATGGCACAGTGGACAGAAGAAAGCCATTACTTTCAGCAAAAAACAAAATGCTACATTTTGAGTTTGTGAAAAGGCATATGGGAGACTCCCAAAATTTATGGAGGAAGGTGCTCTGGTCTGATGAAAATAAAATTTAACTTTTTGGCCATCAAAGAAAATGCTATGTCTGGCGCAAACCCAACACATCACATCGCTCAAAGAACACCATCCCCACAGTGAAACATGGTGGGGGCAGAATCATTCTGTGGGGATGTTTTTCAGCAGCCAGGACTGGGAAACTGGTCAGAGTTGAGGGAAAGATGGATGGTGCTAAATACAGGGATTATAGATGGCCTTGCAGTTCGCCCGGCGGTCTGTTTGCGGCAAATTTTGCTTGTTCGCGACTCGCCAAACCGGCGGACTTCTACTGCTGTTCGCATGGCGAACATATGCGTTTACATTGTGAAGAAGAACTTTGACCCATGACACATCCATCATGGGGTACAGGACAGCCAATTGAGACATTTCAGCACATGGACATAAACCCCTACCTTATAAATAGACCTGATCTGGTGGCCATTTTACATTCTGTCTTTTGTCAGTGTAAGTAAAGGATGCTGTGTGGAGCAGGGATAGTCAGTCTAATCACTAGCTAGCTAATTAGCTATTACTATTAGGCCCACAAAAGTCCTTTTAAGGACTGGTATAGGTGTACAGTATATAGGGTTGTAATCCACTTACAATATACTTTCTTTCAAATATAGAAAGTATATTATACTTCACTGCTGTGCTGCTGAGTGCTGACCGATTCTGCAGCTGTCTTTTATCAGTGTAGGGACTGAGGGACAGTTTGGTGTTTGGAGCAGGGACAGCTGGCAAATCACTAGCTACTAGGTCCACAAAGGTCCTTTTAAGGACTGGTATAGGTGTACAGTATATAGGGTTGTACACATATAATATATTTTCTTTCAAATATAGAAAGCATATTATACTTCACTGCTGTGCTACTGAGTGCTGACCGATTCTGCAGCTGTTGTTTCTCAGTGTAGGGAGGGACAGTTTGGTTTTTGGAGCAGGGACAGTCTGCAATTCACTAGCTACTAGCTAGCTACTACTAGGTCCACAAAGGTCCTTTTAAGGACTGGTATAGGTGTACAGTATATAGGGTTGTAATACACGTATAATATACTTTCTTTCAAATATAGAAAGCATATTATAGTGCACTGCATGCAGTGCTGCTGACCGATTCTGCAGCTGTTTCTCAGTGTGGGGGGGACAGCTTGGAGCAGGGACAGTCTGCAATTCACTAGCTACTAGCTAGCTACTACTAGGTCCACAAAGGTCCTTCTAAGGACTGGTATAGGTGTACTATTTGGTGTGCAGTATATAGGGGTGTAATACACGTATAAAATACTTGCAAATATAGAAAGCATAGTATAGTGCATTTCCACTGTGCAGCATTGTGACTGCTGAGCGGTTCTGCAGCGATACTACAAAGAGTGTCAAACGCAATTAGAAAAAAGTATTTAACTGGTGTGATAGACCAGTGGCCCCCCAAAACGACAGATTGAAGCGGGGTGTTATATACCTTCTTCCACATACATACTGCACTTCTCTAGAGACTTTTGTCACAGGGTCATTTAAAAAATGACAGGCAGAGGAAGAGGCAGGCCCTTCCGCAGGGGTGGTAGGGGTAGGGCAGGAGCAACAGACTTGAGCCAAAGTGGCAAATTGCAGAAGGTGCGTTCGATTAAGTCAAAGGACTCTCTATCACGGTGCTGGTGTCAGTGCTCTCTATCTTGGTGCTGGTGTCAGTGCTCTCTATCACGGTGCTGGTGTCAGTGCTCAGTCTCTATCGCGGTGCTGGTTTCAGACAGTGAGGGAGATAGCAGCGGAGAATCCAATCAGCAGGCAGTGCCAGCACCATGGCTGAGGATCAGCACTGGACTGCCACCTCCGGACCACCGCAGTGGAGCCCTGCATAGGTGGGGGTAAGGGCCGGGCAGAGGGAGGGGCTCAAGCACAGGTTGGCACACTGTGACACTGGCACCCCTGACTGTGGCATTGATCATCTCCTGCACCCCCTTCATAGCCTGCCCTGACCTTGCCTCTCCTCCATGACCCTCATGCACTCCTGAATTGTCAACATTTCACAGATAGAAAAAGAATGCTTGTCATTGTCGATCCCAGATTCACTTAATACTTTTGTTATGTCAGTGTCCATGTTGTGGGACTATGTGTGCACAGCTAGTATTTTGTGGCTGAAAATATGACCTGGAGGTTTTTAAGGTTCGTCTGCCATTAAAGTCAATGGGGTCCGCCGTGAACCGCTTTTGGTCACGTTCGCAGTTCGCGTTCACAAAATATCCCATCGGAAGTTCGTCCATCACTAACAGGGATATTCTTGAGCAAAACCTGTACCACTCTGTGTATGATTTGAGGCTAGAACGGAGGTTCAGGTTCCAGCAGAACAATGACCCCAAACACACTGCTAAAGCAACACTTTAGTGGTTTAAGGGGAAACATGTAAATCTGTTAGAATGGCCTAGTCAAAGCCCAGACCTCAATCCAATAGAAAATCTGTGGCCGGATTTAAAGATTTCTGTTCACAAGCGCAAACCATCCAACTAGAAGGAGCTGGAGCAGTTTTGCAAGGAGGAATGGGCAAAAATCCCAGTGGTAAGATGTGGCAAGCTCATAGAGACTTATCCACAGTGACTTGGAGCTGTGATAGCTGCAAAAGGTGGCTCTACAAAGTATTTACTTTAGGGGAGTGAATAGTTATGCACATTTACTTTTTATGTTATGTTGTCCTATTTGTTATTTGCTTCACAATAAAAAAAAAAAAACATCTTCAAAGTTGTGGGCATGTTCTGTAAATTAAATGATGAAAATCTTCAAACAATCCTTGTTACTTCCAGGTTGTGAGGCAACAAAACACGAAAAATGCCAACAGGGGGTGAATACTTTTGCAAGGCACTGTATTTAACTTCAGGCAGACGGGAAGCACCACCCACAATAGCCCACACCAACACAAACCTAATTTCTTGGTAAGTTGGAAACATAGTCTGATGTCAAACCCTAGACAACAACAAGCTCCATTTACAACTTCCCAGCAGACACTGCTTTTGTACCATGTTCAATATCCTTCTCCCCACAGTCCTTCACCTGTGGGCATGTATGTGCCATTTTTCTTCCTATAGTGGTTGCTCCTCCTACTGTGCCCCACTAATTCAACAGCCAATCATAGAGTCCTTGACATTTCTTGCTTGGAATCTCCATTATGTCATTCTGTAAACTATGCCAAACGTATTACTGCCCCATCCAGCTGGTTTGTCAATGCCTTGGAACCTGCAATGGCAGATTACAGATACTTCAGTTATAGCGGTGCATGAGGTACTCATTTTCAAGGGCTACTACACTGAAAAATATGTTTCCTATACTTGTTCTTGCTACAACAATATGTCAGTTTCAGGTAGCTGTACTACACTATTAGTACACAATCAATTATATTGTATCTACTTGCTTTGATTGCTGAGTTCAAATGTTATGAGGCCAGAAATGTATGGTTTAGCCTAGTACACATTGTCTACAATCCCCCTAATTATGTTTATATCCCCCTGCTTTTTTATCCAGTTCAATTTGTCTTTGGGTTGTTTCTGATACATTTTCACTTAGTACCTTAGCCAGAAGTTCTCATTGAAAGCTGAAAAATTAACGTGACATAAAATAAAAACACACAAATGATGATAAATCAATATTGTGATAGGCTGGCAATAAAAAATACACACACAAGAGTTTTCCCTCCATCCTTAGTATATATTAAAATACAACCATTTTGGTACACACAGTCACAGGCAAAATTTCCAAAATAAGTTCCACTAAATTCTTTGTTTTCTATAAACAAATTTATTGGAAAAAAAGTAACATTTCAATAAATCAACTGCTTTTAGGCAATAAAGAAAAAAAAAATCAAATGCACATAAGCAAAAATTCATTGTAAATCATTTTCAGCATAATAACCCCAGAAATCACGATAATTGTTTCCAGGACTGTCTTATTCATGAACAATCCAGCCCACTTAAACTCCTCCAAAATATACATTTTATAGAGTACGCCATGTGATTTGACCTTGCAAAATCTCAGTTAAGATGTGGCAAATATGCATGTCTTTTTTTTTCAAATGTGGCTCACAAAAAGAACTTTTTCATATACACAGAGATCCAGATGGCCTATGGATAAGACAGAGAAACAGAAAATAACATTATTACCTAAAGAATACAAGGGGATTGCAATCCCTGTATCAAACCACGATAATATATAGCAGCTTTCTGGCCTTAACACCAACCTAAAAACCTTGGAAAGTAAGCATAATTACAGCATATTTCCATTTTATGACTCTTAATCTTGCTGTGCAAAAGGTACATACATCTGAATGATTAAATGAAGTAGGTACAGTCATGGCCAAAATTGTTGGCACCCCAGAAATGTTTCCAAAAAAAAGTATTTCTCACAGAAAAGTATTGCAGTAACACATGTTTTGCTATACACATGTTTATTCCCTTTGTGTGTATTGGAACAAAACAAAAAAAGGGAGCAAATTGGACATAATGTCACACAAAACTCCAGAAATGGGCTGGTCAAAATTCTTGGCACCCTTAACTTAATATTTAGTTGCATACCCTTTGGAAAAAATAACTGAAATCAGCGCTTCCTATAACCATCAATAAGCTTCTTACACCTCTCACCCGAAATTTTGGACCACTCTTCCTTTGCAAACTGCTCCAGGTCTCTCTTATTAGAAGGGCACCTTTTCCCAACAGCAATTTTAAGATCTCTCCACAGGTATTCAATGGGATTTAGATCTGGACTCATTGCTGGCCACAAACTCTCCAGCGCTTTGTTGCCATCCATTTCTGGGTGCAATATGACCTATGTTTGGGGTCATTGTCCTGCTGGAAGACCCAAGATCTCGGACGCAAACCCAGCTTTCTGACACTGGGCTCTACAATGTGACCCAAAATCCTTTGGTAATTCTCAGATTTCATGATGCGTTGCACACATTCAGGGCACCCAGTGCCAGAGGCCGCAAAACAACCCCAAAACATCATTGAACCTCCACCATATTTCACTGTAGGTACTGTGTTCTTTTCTTTGAAGGCCTCATTCCATTTTCGGTAAACAGTAGAATGATGTGCTTTACCAAGAAAGCTCTATCTTGGTCTCATCTGTCCACAAGACGTTTCCCAGAAGCATTTTGGCTTACTCAAGTACATTTTGGCAAACTGTAGTCTTGCTTTTTTATGTCTCTGTGTCAGCAGTGGGGTCCTTCTGGGTCTCCTGCCATAGCGTTTCATTTCATTTAAATGTCGATGTATAGTTTGCGCTGACACTGATGCTTCCTGAGCCTACAGGACAGCTTGAATTTCTTTGGAACTTGTTTGGGGCTGCTTAGCCACCATCCGGATTATCCTGCATTGCAACCTTTCATCATTTTGTCTCTTACGTCCACGCCCAGAGAGATTAACTACAATGCCATGGGTTGTAAACTTCTTGATAACGTTGCGCACTGTCAACAAAGGCATATCTAGATCTCTGGAGATGGACTTGTAACCTTGAGATTGTTGATATTTTTCCATAATTTTGGTTCTCAAGTCCTCAGACAGTTCTCTTCTCCTCTTTCTGCTGTTCATGCTTAGTGTGGCACACACAGACACACAATGCAAAGACTAAGTGAACTTCTCTACTTTTTATCTGCTTTCAAGTGTGATTTTTATATTGCCCACACCTGTTACTTGTACCCAGGTGAGTTTAAAGGAGCATCACATGCTTGAAACAATCTTATTTATCCACAATTTTGAAAGAGTACCAAGAATTTTGACCAGCCCATTTTTGGGAATTTGTGTGACATTATGTCCAATTTTCTTTTTTTTTCCCTCCCTTTTTTGTTTTGTTCCAATACACACAAAGGGAATAAACATGTGTATAGCAAAACATGGGTTACTGCAATACTTTTCTGTGAGAAACACTTGATTTTCTGGAAAAATTTCTGGGGTGCCAACAATTTCAGCCATGACTGTATAATATATTTGTCATTATGCCGTGTTGGGGTATATGTATGAGGTACTTTTTGCTGGCAAGTCTCTTAAATCTTGCAAATTAGTAAAGAAACTGATTTTGGTCTGTTTTTTGTGTTTTTAGGATTTTGATCCAAATACACATGGTTCTGTAGTCACCTTGGTAACCACTAACAAAGTATTAAAGAAGAGTTAAAATTTGGAGGGGACTGAACAATACTGGATGGATAATAATTTCTAAAGCAGACAGATGAAGTTTGGTCACAAATGAAACATTATGCACAGCAATAATATTGCTACAAAACCAGCAAGGGACCTATGATGTGATGTAGAAGAGTTGGCACATTCATTCTCTTAATCAGAAAATCCTTGAGAATAACAATGTATTGTATGTCTGCAGTACAGTACTTCAAGCTGCAATGACATAATAATATTTAATTATTTAGGGAGGAAATTAACCTGAAAAAAATATTTTGATGAGTTACCAAAAAAACGGATGAACTTTGCAGTGTTATTTAGACCTTTTTGCTGTACTAGGTAATTCTACTAAGGAAAATGTAAAAGTTGCTAAAAATATGCTGCTTTAAATTTGTAAAATGTATTTTGTGGATTGACATTGACTTATATTAACATATATAGTATGTAGTGTTGAATCCCTCCTAGGATTTTCTGGAAGTAATTGCTTTTGCCTACCTGTCCTATGGCTACCTGCCCTCTATTTTAATCCAACAGATCATCAACAAACTTTTGGCAATAATCAGTCTCTAGTCACTAAAGTCTTTTAACCACATTTTGCAGTTTTCAAACTGTTCAGATCCTGGTAAAGGCTTTGGTGGCTAGATTAAACCTAGCATTCATCCACAAAGAACAGCTAGGCTTTGTGCCATTGAGAGGTGTGAGCAATACAGCTTATCCATTTTGATAGAAACGATCCAGCGACAATGTCTGCTAGGCAATACCGCTTATCCATACTGCCAGAATCCATTCTTGTTGGTCTATGTTGCTGTCTCTCAATATGTGCAAAGTCCTTTCCTGGCAATAAATCATCTTTGTCCTCTAAAAATTTGGTGTAAGAGGAAATCATATACTGGATCAAGGCTCTTCAAACCCTGACCCTAGAACCTCTTGCAGTTGCTGTTCAGGAACACCAAGCCCTTAACATGGGGGGGTTCCAGGTTGATGAGGACAAGGACCTTTTCCCCACAACCCTGGCCCAGTGGGGGTCTGTGCACAGGGGGCTCATCGGAATGTGGAAGTCCCCTTTGAGTAAGGTATACATAGTACCTCTATTCATTCCCCAAAATGATGTAAACAGTAACTAAATGCACACACTTTTTGATAAGCCCCTTAATAAAAAATATAAAATAAAGAATGTCCAATGATATATATCAATCATAAATCACACCATCCAGCAAAGGTACTGACATAACCCGGGAACCCCACCCTTTGTAATACAAATCTGTCATCCACTGGGTCTGTCATTCATGGGTGACCAGTCATCAGCAGAGGATTGTGTATAGTGGTAAGAAGGTTGTTTGGGGGGCATAGGGCACCAGTATTGATGACCATTTGCTGGATGATATGATTGATGAGAAATGTACATTAGACAGACAATGGCACTACTTGTAAGTCACAGATATTAATATATACTCATACATATATGGCTCTCCTCCTGCCCTTTCCCCTTCCCCCTATCACCCCTTCCTCCCTTTTCATTTTTCCATTTTTTTTGTTATTATCATTCATTGATCCATTTTCATCTCCAGATACCTACCTGTGCCTCTCCTGAGGAATCGAGAATTACCACACGAAACACGAAGAGATCAGTCACGCAGCAGCTCTAGATTGATTGGGGTATCTGCATGGTGCATTCAGGTCCCGCATATCTATTTTTTTTTCATATGAACTCTATGCAGCACCATTCATGTTCACCATTTATGTCTTCTTTATTATTGTGGTACACATGTTTTTAAATGTCAAACTCAAACAAGGTTTATACTCAAACGCCCTTTGCCACCAACTCGTATAAATGCAAGCGCTCACACACTAACCGCGTGTGTATATATTGGAAAGCCGTAGAATTTCCAATCTAGCAGCTGCTTAGATTTATTCCTCACAGGAATAAATTTCATTAATTACACAATACGATCCATAAACAAATAAATATCTACAAATAATTATTATCTAAAGATAATTAGTCCCATATAGATCAAACAGCGCTATTTCATTCAGTGAAACCATATGCTTTTATTTATGTTCAAACAACAAATTTTCCACTCACAAACATCAAATCTTCATTAGGCATCAATTCAATAGCTCACAACAGGATATTCCTAGGGTGGTACCGTACGATAGAGAGATTAGCAGCTGCAACGATGAGATCAGGAAAAGTCGGTCTGAGGGGCACTGATAGGCAGCACACAGATCCCAGGGACGGGAGAGCGGTAGGACAATCTACACATACCTGAATATCCTGTTGTGAGCTATTGAATTGATGCCTAATGAAGATTTGATGTTTGTGAGTGGAAAATTTGTTGTTTATACATAAATAAAAGCATATGGTTTTATGGAATTACACTATATGTGTTTTTTTCTGCAAATTCATGGTCTGGGAGACTTTAAGGTAATGAAATGAAATGTGGAAGAAGGAGGAATGACAACTAATGTGGATAAGCCATTTTTTAAATTGTGAAACGCTGACCACACCAGTGTGCTCTGGTAAGAATATTACCAAAGGGGGATCTTCACTCATCACGAACCCCCTTTGAGTGTATTTTCTTCATGTGTGAAGGTGTTGTGGAGAGACAGGTGGTGGTGAAATAGATCCCAGCACAAGAAAGGACTAATTCAGCTGTGTCTATATGAGTGATGGACTTTGACTTTGAATAGAGCTCCTCCTGTAGTTTTATGTTGATGCATTGATATATTTATTTATTTATTCTATTTATTTATATCAACGAGTACTTATTAACATCATGATTCACTGAATGAAATAGCGCTGCTTGATCTATATGGGACTAATTATCTTTAGATAATAATTATTTGTAGATATTTATTTGTTTATGGATCGTATTGTGTAATTAATGTTTTTAAAGGGATTATAATACATTTTTCATATTTTTACATCTACTGTCTGAGGTGGGACTCTTTAAAAGTCCCGTGGGCAAAATGTTTTTTTCTGTGTTGTACGAGAAATTTACATTGTTGGACATTTTTTGTGTATTTTTTTTAATTAACCCCTTGCTACCCGCCATATAGCAGAATGATGGCGGCAAAGTGGTTGTGATATCCTGACTGGACATCATATGATGTGATCAGGATATTACAGCCAGCGCACGCCCACGGGGGCGTACAGCATGGCGATCGGGGGTGCTGTGTGTCAGTCTGACACACCACAACTCCGATCGTGGTATGAAGCCCCTGACAGAGGCTTCTTACCATGTGATCAGCTGTGACCAACCACAGCTGATCACAACATGAACCAGGAAGAGCCGGTATATGGCTTTCCTTGGCTCGCGCTGACAGGGAGAGCCGATCGGCAGCTCTCCCTGTCAGATGTAGTGTCTGTGTTGATAATCACATATTGATTAGCAGCACAGCCCCCATCAAAAGGTGCTAATCAGTGTCCAATACCTGTCAGCCTGTCCCCATAATAAATGCCTGTCAGTGCCCACAACAGTGCCAATCAGTGATCACAACAGTGCCTTTCAGTGCCCCATCAGTAATGCCTGTCAGTGTCCCATCAAAGTGCCAATCAGTGCCACTCAGTAATGCCTGGCAGTAGCTCCTCATCAGTGCTGCCTATCCAGTGGCACCTATCAGTGCCCATCAGTGCCGCCTATCAGTGTCCATCAGTGCCGCCTATCAGTGCCCATCAGTGCTGCCTATCAGTGCCCATCAGTTTTTTTTTAATTGACAGTGTTTTTTCGTTTATAGCACAAAAATTTAAAACCGCAGAGGTGATCAAAAATCACCAAAAGAAAGCTCTATTTGTGGGAAAAAAAATATAAAAATTTTGTTTGGGTACAGTGTTGCATGATTGCGCAATTGTCATTCAAAGTGTGACAGCGCTGAAAAATAAAAATTTTCCTGGGCAGGAAGGGGGGAAAGTGCCTGGTATGGAAGTGGTTAAAGATTATGTCTAAAACTGTGTCTGTTTATTTACCGTTTTATGTGACTGAGTAGAGGTACTACAGTATGCCCAGCCCAATATGACATTTGTTTGACAATCCCTTTCCTATTAGTCTACAAAAAGGCCAGCATTTCTTTTTTATCATTTGGTCCCCAAACTTCAGTAATGTTAGCTAAACCTACCTACCCCAAACCCAGGTACATACAGCTTGTCCCTAGTAACAGTTGAGTAGTCTTCTGCTCTTTTGCTGGGTCTTCTGATGGGGTGATGACGTCACAATGGGCATGGTCTCTAACTTACTCAATTGGGTGGCCCCGCCCCATGCCAATATAAGTAATTGCACACAGCGGACCCAGCATCACACCGGAAGATCCCGCCAAGTCAACATCGGAAGAAGAACAGAGGGAGAAGACCCAGCAAAAGAGCAGAAGACAGCAGAGAGAGAGGACAGCACAGAGAGGAGAAGAAACGGAGAGGGGAGAAGGACGGGAGAGGAAAGAACACATCACCAGAAGAGGCAGAAGAGCCAAAGCTGCCTTAATAAAATACTTTAAAAACTTGTCTAGTGTGTTTATTTTTGCCACTTTTTGGATCTTTAATCTCCTGATTTTCCGGGCACGATAAGGGTCTGGTATGGATCTTGGGGGGAACCTCACACAAAATTTTGTCGGGGTTCCCCTTCAAGATTCTCAGCACACAAGTCGCACCGCAGGTCGGATCATCTGGATCTGAATTCTGGTGCGACTTCTATTCAAATCAATGGACTCCCATAGGGAACCATTGATTTTGAATAGACACAGAGAAACGAAAGCTAGCGTGGCTAAACGTACATTGACGCCAATGCAAAACGTGAAAAAGAAATGCATTTTGAACACTGCTTTTTTCCTGGCGTCGGTACTAGCTTTGCAGCTCATTTTTTTAAATGCCCATGGGCATGAGGCCTAAGTGGTTGAATAGCCTGAAGGGGCTGGCTGAGGGCTGGACCAAAGAGCAGGAAATGAACACCAGTTAAGCCACTGTGGAACGATGAGTACAGGCAATTAACTGACAGCTGAGCAACCTGAGCACTCAGAAGGGAGAGCTGAGCCCAGCCCTGACATAATGTTAGTGACAGATTGCATAATATATGTTGTTTTAATGTGCCCATAGTTACACTAATGCCCCGTACACACGAGCTGAATTTTCGACATCAAAGGTCCGACGGAACGATTACGGCGGACCATTCGATCGTGTGTGGGCTGCAGCGGACTTTTGATTTTCAAAAATCCGACAGACTTGGAAATGGAAATGGAACGTTTCAAATTTTTCCGCCGGAACTCCGTCGGACCCAGTTCCTACCGAGAAATCCGCTCGTGTGTATGTTAGTCCAATGGACAAAAACCGACGCTAGGGCAGCTATTGGCTACTGGCTATGAACTTCCTTATTCTAGTCCGGTCGTACGTCATCACATTCGAATCCGTCGGACTTTGGTGTGATTGTGTGTGGCCAAGTCCGTTCATTCGGAAAGTCCGTCAGAACTCCACCTAGTCCCTCGAAAAGTCCGGTTGTGTGTACGCGGCATTAAACATTTATCTGGAATTTATTGGAAGGGGTATTCAAGCACCTGTAATCACCATTTGTACTTAATTATGATATGGGCTAAATTATTAATTTTAATTAATTAATTAGTAACAAGTACAGTTGATGTATATACTCTGTGTTGCACATTTTATCTGTATTTCAGTGGTTCTTTCTTTTTCAGGTCTTACATGTTATATTATACTCCCTCTTTGGGCCAGAAAACAAATCTACTCTTTCAAAAGCCATCTTATGAGGTAATCCTTGAAACATGCTATTTTGCATCCCTTCAGAAAAACATATGAACACAGTTTTCAAACACAGCATATAGTCTTAAATGTAATCTTATACCGCATAGTTGGCCTTCCGCTGCTACAAAATGGTCCCTCTCACATGTCGCCTTTGAAATGACATCATAACTGTTTTTCAGAACATCTGCTGTTTCATTTCATAAAAAATAAAAAAATAGACTTGCAAGTAACCCATTTGTAAGACATTGGTGAGACGACTCAGGAATGCTCAGAAAGATTTAATATGCACAGCAGAAACTCAGATCTTTAGCGCTCTGAGATATGTCTTTGGCTACTCTCAGGCTGTTGGGTTTAAAGTTCACATAGAATGTAAAAGAATTCAAATCCCATTTCAATATGTGGACTCCGTAAGACTCTGGGAATGCCAGAAAGCCTGCTATTCTGGCCTGTAACATGACCACATCAGGCTCGGATTAGTCACATAAAATGTTAAGGTCATATTTTATTTCTAATGTGTTGCAGATGGGCCTGATTTAGGTGGGAGCATAGCTGTCTTTTTAATTTTTAGTGGAATAATTGCATTTGACAGAACATATTTTGTCTGCAGTAGAACTGTTCCAACAGTGCTCATATTAACTATGAGGTACCCTAAAGAACATAACAAATGTCATTAGCCCTTTTGAAAATACTTATAATAATATAGTAAATGGTCTGTAAGGGTTGTGTTAGTACATGTATATATTATGAAAAATCTTTATTCACCATTGAGTTTCTTGTAATTTAGTATTGCTCAGCAGCAGCAGTGATATAACCACCAAACTGTTTCTGAAGGTCCCTGTCAAATTCTAAACTTCCACTCAAAGTTAATAATACAGCTTTGAAAAGAATACAGCCTACTTGCCTACTTCCAGATATAGCTGTATTGTCCCAGGCCACCTCCCTGAATTAACAAACAACTATTTCAGATTCCTTGACTTACACCAGAAACACCCTTGCAGTGGGGACCCTATGAGCTGCAAAGGCTAAATTCGTATTAAGTCTAGAGGTAGAGGAATAAGGTAATAAATAATACCTACCGTATCTGAAATATTTCTTTGTCAGGTTCTGATGCTCTTCTCTCCACAAATCCAGGTCGTGGGTTGGCTAATGCCATCCTTACATGTCTGCATTGTACTTGATGATGTCAGAGTAGGAACCTCTGACTTAGGGGTACCTTTGTGTAGAGGCTTTGGGGACCAGTGGCACAGATGGTGGGAGCATGCCAAAGTGGGAAATGAGATACATTTTATACCTTCTGCCTCTTCTCCTAGATTTAATCAGAATTTAACCATTGTAACCATTAATTAACCAGCATTTAACCATTGTAACTTTAAACAAACAAACTACCACTCTACTTATAAACTCAGAGAGATCATAAACAAATGGTTAGAAGGTTTGTGAACCCATTAGCAGGCAAAAAAAATGTAGTAATGGTTATAAGTCAATATGCTGGACTGGAATGATCATGCTGATAAACATTATCACATGACATAGAGAAGTGTCTTAGGCTTACATCTGTATCATGACAGCTGTTGCTTAAAAGTGCATTATTAAGGAGATGTCATGTGTAAAATATGCATTGATAATTATCTACAGTATTCTACTAGCGTATAAATGACATATGATGCCTGAGGTATTGTCTGCATACAATGGATACGGTATTATAAATGGATCTTTATAGCCCATGGAAACATTGCAAATACAACAACACAATATGCTTTATGATAGCTATTATAAAAATGACTTCAGGAATTTAGTATTTGCAAACACAGCAAATGCACCATGAATAATAAGCATCCAAACAAGCCAAAACAGAAAATACAACACTGCAGGTCAAATCTATCAAAGTATCTGAAGGAAAAATAATTGTTTGTGTTGCACAAAACAACCACTCATATTTTTCAACTAATGTTCAAACCTGCACTAAAAAGAAACATTTGGAAGCTGCACTGGGAATGTTCTTAGGCTGGGTTCACATATGAGCTGCATCCATCTCTGGTTCACCATTTCAGGTCTGATTTCAGCCCGAATTTTGGGCCGAATTCAGACCTGAAATGGACCAAAAAAGGCACACGTTTTTCCTGCAAGACGCACCGGACCTGCTGGGGAGATATGTGAACCGGCTCCATAGAGAGCCAGTCACATTCTCCTGCTATGCGAATTGGATGCGGAGAAATCTGCATCCATTTTTCTCTGCATCCATTTTTCTCCGCATCCAATTCGCATAGGTGTGAACCCAGCATTAATCTAGCCGCAATGAACCAGACCCTTTGATTTTAGCATGGTGATTTCATCATTCATAGTTTGACATAATGGGCACCAAAACATTCATGACATAATAGTTTCAGCATGAGAAAATTATCCTTGCATTTATCATTATGACAGCATTTTTTTACTATGATAATATTTTATTTTATTTATTACAGGCACTTATAAAGCACTGTCAATTTACACAGTACTTTACATATATTATACATTCAAATTAGTCCCTGTCCTCAAGGAGCTTACAATCTAAGGTCCCTAACTCACATTCATACATACACATACTAGGGACAATTTAGACAGGATCCAATTAAACTACCAGCATGTCTTTGGAGTGTGGGAGAAAATTGGAGTACCCGGAGGAAACCCATGCAGACACAGGGATACGCCAAACAAAACTCCAAACTGCAAACTCCAGACAAGTAGTGTTGTGGTTGAGATTCGAACCAACAATCATAGTACTGCTAACCAGTTAGCCACTGTGCTGCCCCACAGTGGGTGCAATATATAAATTGGATCGTATTTATTTTGCCTGGCATTTATGATTAGTGTTTATGGTTTGAATGAAAATAAGAACTAAAGTGTTTGTAAAGACAGGATACAGAAAACAAGAGAAAATCTCTCCAAAGTAAATAAAACTCTTATGTTAGAGAGTTGGCACAGGAGCAAGTGTCCCCATTGGAGGATTTTACCTCATGCTCTGGTGACAACTCCTAATTTTTGTTTTCCCCCCTCACCTTCTGTCTCAGTGAGGGAGGGGACACAGACAGCAATAAAAAAATCTTAAAGCATCTTAGCCTTTCCAACTCTAAAAACTTTTTTTTTTAAATGCCAATACATACATTTTCGTTTTAGAATCTAGGTTCAGGGATTACACACGATCTGATTTTCCTACAGGAAATGTTGGATGTCAGGCTGCTAGAAGAAAATGCGGCTGTGTGTATGCTCCATCAGACAATTGTTGTCGGACTTTCCGCCAACAAATGTTGGCTAGCATGTCTTCAAATTTTCCACCAACAAATGTTTGTTGTTGTATTTTCCGATTGTGTGTACACAAGTCCATCGGACAAAAGTCCAAAGTAGAAACACGCATGCTCGGAAGCAAGGATGAGCCGGAAGCGATCTGTCTTGTAAAATTAGCATTCGAAATTGAGATATCACATTTGTATCGTGGCAAATTATGAAAGCTCTCAATGCAGCGCATTCTCTTCTAATTTATAATGGTATAATAATGACGCTGCTTTGCTAGTAATATTCACAGTTCTGACAAACATATTTATTCGTTTATTTTTTTCTAGTGATCTCCAGAATAATAATATTTTTTTTCCTAATCTCCAGAATAATATTTTTTTTTTTTCTAGTGATCTCCAAAATAGTTTTTTTTTATTTTTCCGTGTCAAGTTACCAAACCATTATCATTACCACAATCTTGTATTTTTTAACCTCAAGATACAACTATGTTGGTATCCCTTGTTAATTTGACATTGTATTTTTGAAATGTACCTGTCTACTCACAAACAAGCTGTCCTTTTTAAGTAAAACACATAGCCAATTATTTTGAAAAAACAACATTTTTAATTCAATAGGGAGCACAAGGTCATATCAAAATCAAGAGGAAGGCGACGGAGAAACAGTTGAAATTGGTTAAGCGTTTGTATCCCAGGGCAGACATCAATTATTTGACTGTCAAAATTGGTAACCTGAGGAGTCCATTTAATAGGGAGCACAATACAGTCCTGGACTCCGAGGGATCGGGAGCAACAGCAGATGGCATATATGTCCCGAGACTGTGGTCTTCCAACAGCCTGCATTTTTTGCCAGACCACACTGAACCCAGGCCATCGCTCTCAACACTTCCTTCCACACAAATGAAAGAAATTAAATCAAAAATTGCATTCTCTGCACCCAAAAAAAAAAAAAGATAAACTCAAATTAAACAAAAACAAAATTATAAAAGATATTGGGGATAATCCCCAGCCTAGTGGCATTGTTGGGAGTGTTGATGTTGCATTGGCCATGGTCTGCCATGCTGCTGTGGTGGATGGGGTGGCTGTGTTGTTGGTGGAGGTGGTGGAGGAGGATGATTAAAATGATTAAATTCACAGAGGTGTGTTTTAGGGGTGATTTGGCCCATCTTCCCCTTGTTCAGGGCCTTAAGGATGATTTCCTCGCACATAATGCACTGGCCCTCCTCCATTTCTTTTCATTTATTTGCTGTCATGCAGCCAAAAGCCTCCTGGGAATCAGGGGCCATGCAGTTGTTGCATGGCAGAGAGATGCAGCCTTGGCATCATCCAGGTTTTTGTTTTTCCTGGCCCTTCTTGTTGGAGGGCGAAGAGGAGGAACCTGGCATTCAGTCAGGCTGCTTGGCACGGCCTCCTCTTGGCTTTGGCTGAGGCTGAGATTTCCCTGTGTATGAAAATGGTACATAGTTTTAGGTTTTTGTTCATTAATCACACACAATTTTGAGCTCATAACTGTTACAAATTGAATGTTAACAAATAGAAAAGACTATCATTCTGACCCCAGCATTTTTTATTTTTGTCCCAATCATTTTTTGGCCACTACTGTCTATTGATATGTAAAACACTTTGTTAAAGCAGAAATGTGGGATCAATAACATCTAGTTAACATCATTCAATTTTTGCCCACAAATGTTCAACAATGCTATACATGGGTCAAGCTAGGCTTCCTGTGTCGAAGTACCACAGCCTGGGGACATATATGTCATCTGCTGATGCTCTGGATCTCTGGGAATCCTGGACCTTCTTGCACTCCCTATTATATGTGTGCCGCACCAATTTTGGCCTTCAAATAATTGATGTCTGCCGTGGAATACACAGGCTTCACCAATTCCAACAGTTTCTCCATTGCTGCCTTCCCCTTGATTTTATTGGAGTAATCCTTGCATTTAACTTGCCAGAGACATGGCAGCATCCGGTATTGTTGGATAAAGTCAGGGAGGAAGTCAGGGGCAGTAAATGTATCCACCATTTTATCTACAAGACAAACCCTAATGTCAGGCTAAACTCTCATAATCTTGTCCCAATATAGGCTTCAAGCTATAAGCAGTAAAAGCCACTAACCACTGATGCCCCATTTACAATTGTACCTTTGTTTCAACGTTTCTTTGTGCGATAATGATCTTCTGTCCTCCACTCACAGATCGTTAATACGGCCATTACAGCGACCATTTGTTATGCTTTATATACACTGTGCATGCGTCAAACTCCGCCCCTGTCCTTCTTTCTAGTGTATTTCCCACTTATTCTCTTTTGGGGCAGTGGGAGAGCAAATGGTGGAGAGACAGCAGGTGCGTGCTGATAGCAGCAACAAGGAAAGGCAGTTCCCAATCCAGGAGGAGATATAAGGCCTCAAATATGTCCTTTTAAGAGATGGTGGAGATGGTGGACATATTAACCACTTGCAGACCGGACCATTTTGCTGGTCAAAGACCAGACCACTTTTTACGATTCGGCACTGCGTCGCTTTAACTGACAATTGCGCGGTCGTGCGACGTGGCTCCCAAACAAAATTGACGTCCTTTTTTTCCCACAAATAGAGCTTTCTTTTGGTGGTATTTGATCACCCCTGCGGTTTTTATTTTTTGCGCTATAAACAAAAATAGAGCGACAATTTTGAAAAAAACGCATTATTTTTTACTTTTTGTTATAATAAATATCCCCCAAAAATATATAAAAAAACATTTTTTTCCCTCAGTTTAGGCCGATACGTATTCTTCTACATATTTTTGGTAAAAAAAATCGCAATAAGCGATTATTGATTGGTTTGCGCAAAAGTTATAGCGTTTACAAAATAGGGATAGTTTTATAGCATTTTTATTAATAATTTTTTATTATTATTTTTTTTACTAGTAATGGCAGCGATCAGCGATTTTTATTGTGACTGCGACATTGTGGGGGACCCATCGGACATTTTTGACACATTTTTGGGATCATTGTCATTTATACAGTAATCACTGCTATATAAATGCAGTGATTCCTGTGTAAATGACACTGGCAGTGAAGGGGTTAACCAGTGGGTGGTAGTGTAGGGGTTAAGTGTTCCTAGGGGTGTGTTACTAACTGTGGGGGGGTTGGGCTTTCATTTAGTGAACACTGATCTCTGCTCCAATCACATGGAGCAGAGATCAGCGTCACTAGTTGCTAGGCAGAATGGAAAAATGCTGTTTACACTGCATTTCCTCCATTCGGCCGCTCCGTGAGACGATCGCGGGGATGCCTGCGGCGATCGAGTCCGCAGGTCCCGCGACCGGACTCACGGGGGTCCCGACCAGTGCGGGAGCACGCCGCCGGCGGCGCGCTCCCGATGGCAGGGCGGCATTGAATATTGGACGTACCTGTATGCCAATATGCCTGCCCGTGCCATTCTGTCTACGTACATCGTCGTGCGCTGGTCGGGAAGTGGTTAAAGAGGACAGACTATGATGGGAATCATGCGCCGTACAGAAACCCAAATATCAGAAAGTGTCAGAAACTATGAACCAGACAAAGAAGTACAGAAGTACAATTAAATCACACTTTATGTTTATTAATAAAAAATAAAACGGTAAATAGAGTAAGCGTAGTCAAAGCTTCGCCAGAGTCCAGTAACTGGATCAAGTAGTCAGCCAGCCCAGAGTTCAATAATCAGATCAGGTAATCAGCCAGGCCAGAAGTCAGGGATCCAAGTGGAGGAACGGCAAGCAGGATAAGGAGCCAGAAGGGATGTTAGCAAGCCAGTCTTTAAACAGGAACGCAGGAGATGGTTTCTTGTGATGTGACCAAGGCAAAGGCAGAGATGAAGTGAGCTGGATAGCTTTAAGTAGGCAGGTCAGGCGAGCAGGATCAGGAACAGCTGGGTAACTGTGAGGAGAGATAAGAGCTGACAATTAGCGGACAGCTGAGCAGCCAGCCCAGAGAAGGAAGGGCTAAGCCAGCCCTGACAGAAAGGCCAAGATCATGGCTAAAGTTGTCAGAAGTCTGCACAGGACTTTTGGGGTACGACGATCCAAGGATCATTTGAGGAAATGCTGGTCAGACCTGAAATTGAGGGAGCAAGATCAGCATAGAAAGATCAGGAAAGTGCTGCAAAAAAGTAAGTATTTGTGGTGCGTTCCTATTATTATTATTACCTTCATGCTGGTCCATGTGCTTTTCTTTACTGTTGTACTGTTTAGAAGGCCACGTTTGCGGTTCGTGGACACAGGACACGTTCATGGGACATTAAACATCATTCGTTCGACCACTTTTGTCATTTGTCATTTTTGGGAGATGCAGGTTAACTACATTTGTTAAGGCCTATTTTGATTGAAATACATTTATTACATTGAGCCTAGATGTGTTTGAAACTATAATGAAAGGACAACTTTAGTCAGTGTCAGGAGAGGACTAGTGATGGCCGAACAGTTCGCCCGGCGGTCGTTTCGCGGCGAATTTCGGCTGTTCGCGGTCCGCAAGTTCGGCGGACTATTGGCGCCGTTCGCCCGGCGGACTTCCGTGTTTTTACTGTGTAAAAGAACTTTGACCTGATGACACATCCATCATGGGGTACAGGACAGCCAATTGAGACATTACAGCACATGGACACTTGGACATTCCCCTAACCTATAAATACACCCGATCCGGCGGGCATTTTACATTCTTTCTTCTGTCACTATAGGGAAAAGTTGCTGTGTGGAGTAGGGAGAGATAAATCGCTAGCTATTTGGTACACAAAAGTTCTTTTCAGGACTGGTATAGGTGTTAGGTGTATATAGGTTTGCTGTGCTACTGATTGTTGCAGCAGCCTGAGTGTCTTTTGTCAGTTTAGAGAAAGGGACAGAGCGCTGTGTGCTGCTATTTTAGGGACAGCCAGATTAGTCATCATCATCATCATTAGCTGTTACTATCAGGTCCACAAAAGTGCTATTCGAGTAACCAGTTATCGTTCCAGTCTCCTCTGTTTTGCCAGTTTGTATAGGGACAGGAAGGAAGCAGTGTGTCAGGCAGTGAGGGTCAGTTTAAACAGTAGCTGTTACTATTAGTTCCACAAAGGTTCTTTTCAGGACTGGTATCAGTGGTATGGTAATAGGCTTGTACACGTATAATATTCTTTCTTCCAAATATAGAAAGAATATTATACTTGACTGCTGCCCTATACTGCAGCAGTCCTTCATCGGTATAGGGACTAAGAGTTTTGTCACTGTCACTGAGTTTTGTGCTGTGCTGATTTTCTCCTGGGGGATCTTATTATGAGGGGATCACACCATCCCTGTGCTGATTTTCTCCTGGGGGTTCTTATTATGAGGGGATCACACCATCCCTGTGCTGTGCTGATTTTCTCCTGGGGGTTGTTATTATGAGGGGACCACACCATCCCTGTGTCCTGTGCTGATTTTCTCCTGGGGGTTCTTATTATGAGGGGATCACACCATCCCTGTGCTGTGCTGATTTTCTCCTGGGGGTTCTTATTATGAGGGGATCACACCATCCCTGTGCTGATTTTCTCCTAGGGGTTCTTATTATGAGGGGATCACACCATCCCTGTGTCCTGTGCTGATTTTCTCCTGGGGGTTCTTATTATGAGGGGATCACACCATCCCTGTGCTGATTTTCTCCTGGGGGTTCTTATTATGAGGGGATCACACCATCCCTGTGCTGATTTTCTCCTGGGGGTTCTGATTATGAGGGGATCACACCATCCCTGTGCTGATTTTCTCCTGGGGGTTCTTATTATGAGGGGATCACACCATCCCTGTGTCCTGTGCTGATTTTCTCCTGGGGGTTCTTATTATGAGGGGATCACACCATCCCTGTGCTGATTTTCTCCTGGGGGTTCTTATTATGAGGGGATCACACCATCCCTGTGCTGATTTTCTCCTGGGGGTTCTTATTATGAGGGGATCACACCATCCCTGTGCTGTGCTGATTTTCTCCTGGGGGTTCTTATTATGAGGGGATCACACCATCCCTGTGCTGATTTTCTCCTGGGGGTTCTTATTATGAGGGGATCACACCATCCCTGTGCTGTGCTGACTTACTCCTGGGGGTTCTTATTATGAGGGGATCACACCATCCCTGTGCTGTGCTGACTTACTCCTGGGGGTTCTTATTATGAGGGGATCACACCATCCCTGTGCTGTGCTGACTTCCTCCTGGGTGTTCGTATGAGGGGATCACACCATCCCTGTGCTGTGCTGATTTTCTCCTGGGCCTGCTTATTATGAGGGGATCACACCATCCCTGTGCTGTGCTGACTTCCTCCTGGGGGTTCTTATTATGAGGGGATCACACCATCCCTGTGCTGTGCTGATTTTCTCCTGGGCCTGCTTATTATGAGGGGATCACACCATCCCTGTGCTGTGCTGACTTACTCTTGGGGGGTTCTTATTATGAGGGGATCACACCATCCCTGTGCTGTGCTGACTTCCTCCTGGGGCTGCTTACGGTGCTGCTGTCAGTGCTGTATATCACAGTGCTGGTGTGAGTGCTTAATGTCACGCTGCTGATGTCAGTGCTCTCTATCACGGTGCTGCTGTCAGTGCTGTATATCACAGTGCGGGTGTGAGTGCTTAATGTCACGCTGCTGATGTCAGTGCTCTCTATCACGGTGCTGCTGTCGGTGCTGTATATCACGGTGCTGGTGTGAGTGCTTAATGTCACGGTGCTGCTGTCAGTGCTGTATATCACGGTGCTGATGTCAGTGCTGTATGTCACGCTTCTGATGTCAGTGCTCTCTATCACGGTGCTGCTGTCAGTGCTGTATATCACGGTGCTGATGTCAGTGCTGTATGTCACGCTGCTGATGTCAGTGCTCTCTATCACGGTGCTGCTGTCAGTGCTGTATATCACGGTGCTGATGTCAGTGCTGTATGTCACGCTTCTGATGTCAGTGCTCTCTATCACGGTGCTGCTGTCAGGGCTGTATATCACGGTGCTGGTGTGAGTGATTTATGTCACGCTGCTGATGTCAGTGCTCTCTATCACGGTGTTGCTGTCAATGCTGTATGTCACGGTGCTGGTGTTAATGCTTTATGTCACGCTGCTAATGTCAGTGCTCTCTACCACGGTGCTGGTGTCAGATGATTATCACGGTGCAGGTGTCATTGCTGTATGTGACGCTGCTGGTGATCATCTCCTGCACCCTCTTCTTTGCCTACCCTGGTCCCTGACCTTCCCTCTCCTCCATTGCCTTCATGCGCTCCACAGTCCTGAATTGTCAGAACAATTTCCCATATAAAAAAAGAATGCTTGTAGTTATCGATCCCAAATTCACCTCATACATGTGTTATGTCATTGGCCATGTGGTGGGACTATGTTTGCCCAGCTAATAATTATTTTGTGGCTGCAAATTTGACCTATAGGTTTGCGAAGTTCGCCTTCCATTGAAGTCAATGGGGCCCGCCGCGAACGTTCCGTTTCGCGAAACGTCCCGTCGGAAGTTCGTCCATCACTAGAGAGGACACTCAGCAGCTGTTTACGCATCTGAACGCAGGAGCACTAGTGTGGGACACCATATCATGGGTAGATGTTTTGGACAGGTAACCCTCTCCAATTCATTGAGAGCTGAATGCATAAATAATATGTGTTACTTTGGCCAGCCCCTCCTTACTTACACTATTGGCAGCCCACTGAACAGACAAGAAGTGTCATAATACAAAAAATTGGATACACACTGTCCAAATCGAAGCACATTTTTACATTCTTTTATTACCTATCAAGACAATTGGTGAATTCATCCATAAATATGACCACAAAAGATGTTAGTGTGTATGAGTTTGGCAAAGTCAGCAGATAGAGTATTGGTATCGGCTAACTTAGCGGTTGGGCAGAGGGAGGGTTCCAAATGAGTTTGGGCCCCAAAAAAATAGGCTCTTGCACTCTGCCTGAATTTAAGGACAACAATAACATTTGTACACGTTTTAGGGGGTGTTTAGGGTAAGCACCAAAATGGAGCTGACAAAATACATTGTTAAGTTACTAGGCTAGGTGTGTATGGGCCCAGGATAGCATGCTGGGGAGGTTAGTGAAGGCAAATATGCATGAAGGACAAAAAAGGAGCATTATAAGCTTACAGCCTGCATGAGGACAAAGAGGACATTCAAAGCATATTACAATAATTGTAATTATGGAATGAAGAAATTAATACAATACATTAGCAAGCATTAAATACATAGAATGCGATGTTAAAGGATAAAACTTACCTTAATATAGTCCTTCTGCAGGACCTGAATAATGGCAGAACAGGTCTCTGGAATAATGATTCCCAGCCTGGGGGGGGGGGGGGGAATCCCAGTCAGGAACTTGAGGTCCTTGAGACTTCTGCCGCCACCAAGTACCACAAGGTAGTGACGAGCCTTTGCTTGGGAGTGATGGCTTGCCACATGCATGTGTGCTGTTTACTAATATAGGGGGACAGCAAAGCCAATAGACGGTGAAAGCAGGGGTCCGTCATCCAGAGATAATTCCTGAAATCATCAGGATTATTCTCCTGGAGCTACAGCAACAAAGGCATATGAGAGAATTGTTCACGATTAGGCAACCAATTCTTGGTCCAAGAACTCCTCCTCCCCCTGGACCAGACTTAGGTCAAAGCAATAACTGCAAGCCCAACAATAGTAGCACGATCTCTCTGACGAGAACGCCACATGGCTAGTATACGAACAGCCATTTAGAACGAACTGATAGAATGCACTTAAAATCAGAAAGGACCTGACAAGCATGACCTGAAATCAGAAACAACCTGACAAGCACACACTGAAAATCAGAAGCAAACCAAAAAGAATGCACTGAAAAACAGAAACAGAAACGCAGTAATCCCCCTCCCCCCCAAAAACGCGTACAAATGTTATTGTTGTCCTTAAATTCAGGCAGAGTGCAAGAGCCTATTTTTTGGGGGGCCCAAACTCATTTGGAACCCTCCCTCTGCCCAACCGCTAAGTTAGCGGATACCAATCTGCTGACTTTGCCAAGCCCATACACACTATACATCTTTAGTGGTCATATTTATGGATGAATTCACCAATTGTCTTGATAGGTAATAAAAGAATGTAAAAATGTGCTTCAATTTGGACAGTGTGTATCCTATTTTTTGTATTATGACACTTCTTGTCTGTTCAGTGGGCTGCCAATAGTGTAAGTAAGGAGGGGCTGGCCGAAGTAACACACATTATTTATGCACTCAGCTCTCAATGAAGTGGAGAGGGTTACCTGTCCAAAACACAAAACAGTTTTGTTGTCGGAAAGTCTGATCATTTGTACGAGGCATAAGATTTTTTGTATTTTTTGGGGTGATAAGTATATAACACATTAACATTTGTTATCAGTAGCTGAAAAAGAACTTACTGCAATGAAGATACATTACAGCCTTATAACATATACAGTAAAACCTTGGATTGACAGTAACTTGGTCTGAGAGTGTTTGGCAAGACCAGCAATTTTTTTTTTATAAATTTTGACTTGATAAGTGTAGCAATATGCTTACAATTAATGAAGGTACAACTTTTAGAAACTCACATGATTGATGGATAAAACAGGCACATCTAAGTATGCGGGCATCTGGGGTAAAGCTTTCTATATAGGTCATCCTCAGCACTGCAATCGACTTCATCATTTCCACACTGCGCTCCACAAGCTTTGCAAGCCTCGCTTTCATCTCGCTCTACTGTACGGTAGTCTTCCCGGTCAAGATTGCAACCTGAAAGCAGTGAGATCCGGCAGTGCGGAGTATGGTCTATGTGGAAAGCTTTACTCCATATGAGTGCATACTTAGATGTGCCTCTTTTAATCATCAACCATGTGAGTTGCTAAATGTTGTACCTTCATTAAATATAACCATATTGCTACACTTAGAGGTGCCTCTCTTCTCTTTTATACTCTGTAGCTCCTGCAGAATTTTGCTTCTAATCCCCTTGTGGAGGCTTCCATTTGTGGATGGACATTTTATGGTTACACAACCTTGCAATAATTGATTGATATAATCTTTTCATATGGTCCATAAACTGAAGGATTTATTAATAAATGGTTGTGGAACGAATCATCTGAGTTTGTATTTTTTTTGTTAGGGGGGGGGGGGGGGGCTTTGATATGCAAGTGCTTTGGAATGCAAGCATGTTTCTGGAACAAATTATGCTCGCAATCCAAGATTTTACTGTATAACCAATGATCAATAATGGCACAAGACTACTATGCTACAATTGAAAGAATTATTGCCATCAATTTCAATAATTTTATAGTTTCTGTAGATGCTTCCTGTTGGGGTTACATACTGGAACATACAGCATAGGCTGTATTAACCCCTTCATGAGGATATTGGCCCCTTCATCACAAATGTATATGTTATTTGTTGCTTGTACTTACAGTAGGGCCCATGACTTTTTCTATGTACACAAAATGCTTATTTCTCTCAAATATTGTTCAAAAATCTGTCTAAATCTGTGTTAGTGAGCACTTGCCAAGATAATCCATCCACCTCACAGGTGATTAAACAGCATGATTATTGCGAAGGTGTGCCTTAGGCTGGCCACAATAAAAGGGCACTCTAAAATGTGCAGTTTTACTGTTTTAGGGGGTCGGGGGGTCCAAAAACCAGTCATGATGCCCCAGTTGAAGACCCCTTGAGTCAAAACGTGTCAGGTTTTTCGCTTCTATTGCTTTTATACATTTTTTATATAGTTTGTGGTCATTTTATTGTCTATCTAGCAAACTGTTGTAAGATTTTTTACGCCCAATAAACCATATCTGGTTGACCTGCACCATATGCAGCACCATTTTCTTTTCCTTTTCTTTTTTATATTTTAGTATTGCTGATTATCATTTCATCATCACATGGACGGGTTTTGGACTCTTCTGGCTGTCAGTTGTTGGTTCCTTCCGGTCCTGTGGTTTGGAGTCCCTTACTGAACATTGCATCCAGTGTGAAAGTCTCAGGAGGGCTACAAGCTTGTTTGACCCACTGCCATACGGTATGTGTATCCACCACAGCTGGTAAGAGTACCCTACCTAATATACCATATACCTTGGAAGTGTCCATAGGCATACCCATTGGTTTATCGGAACCATTTATTAGCCAACGTATCTGGATACGGAGCTAGAAGAACTCTCTCTATTTTACATGCACTCATCATATGAACTATGTTCCACATCCCATTGTGTTTCACTAGCACAATCAGTGTTTATATTTTCCTCATTTTACAATACTTTGTGGATTGACTGTTTCACATTCATTATATGTATAGAGTATCAATATCATTTGTTTATGTATTGATTACCTCTTCAGGTCATTTGATTTTATGTTTTCATTTACATGGTCACAAGCTTGAGAGCTACACATTATTTTCCACATGCCACTTTGAACTTTGTTTGTTTGAGTGTTAGCTGCTCCCTATTTTTATTTATTTATTTTTTTGTGCATCGTTTGTTTTTTGGTTTAGCGCAGTATCCCCCCCCCCCTTTCAATATCTGGTGTGACCACCATTTTCCTCACGCAGTGCAGCACATCTCATTCACATAAAGTTGATCAGGTTGTTGATTGTGGCCTGTGGAATGTTGGTCCATTCCTCTTCAATGGCTGTGCGAAGTTGCTGGATATTGGCAGGAACTGAAACACGCTGCCATATACACTGATCCAGAGCATCCCAAACATGCATCGGTGACATATCTGGTGAGTATGCTGGCCATGCAAGAACTGTTGATCAGCTTCCAGGAATTGTGTACAGATGATTGCAACATGGGGCCGTGCATTATCATGCTGCAGCATGAGGTGATGGTCCTGGATGAATGGCACAACAACAGGCCTCAGGATCTCATCATGGTGTCTCTGTGCATTGAAAATGCCATCAATAAAATGCACCTGTGTTCGTTGTCCATAGCATACGCCTGCCCATACCATAACCCCCATCGCCACCATGGGCCACTCAATCCACAAAATTGACATCTGCAAACCGTTCACCCACATGATGTCATACACACTGTCTGCCATCTGCCCTAGACAATGAAAACCGTGATTCAGTTACAAAGAGAACACCTCTCCAAAGACACCATCGAATGTGAGCATTTGCCCACTCAGGTTGGTTTACGACGACAAACAGTCAGGTCTAGACCCCGATGAGGACGACAAGCGAGCAGATGAGTTTCCCTGAGACGGTTTCTGACAGTTTGTACAGAAATTCTTTGGTTATGCAAACCGATTGTTGCAGCGGCTGTGCCGGTGGCTGGTCTCAGACGATCTTGGAGATGAAGATGCTGGATGTGGAGGTCCTGGGCTGGTGTGGTTAGACATGGTGTGTGATTATGAGGCTGGTTGGATGTACTGCCAAATTCTCTGAAACACCTTTGGAGATGGTAGAGAAATTAACCTTCAATTCAAGGGCAAAAGCTCTGGTGGACATCCCTGCAGTCAGCATGCCAATTGCACGCTCCCTCAAAACTTGCAACATCTGTGGCATTGTGCTGTGTGATAAAACTGCACATTTTAGAGTGGTCTTTTATTGTGGCCAGCCTAAGGCAAACCTGTGCAATAATCATGCTGTCTAATCAGCATCTTAATATGCCACACCTGCGAGGTGGATAGATTATCTTGGCAAAGGAGGAGTGCTCACTAACACAGATTTAGACAGATTTGGCAACAATATTTGAGAGAAATAGGCCTTTTCTGTACATAGAAAAAGTCGTAGATCTTTGAGTTCAGTTCATGATAAATAGGGCAAACACAAAAGTGTTATTGAGTTTATAATTTTTCTCAGTGTAAATTTTTCTTCTCTTGCAAGGAGAGAAAGATACAGTGTATCTGTCTCTCCATTCAGAGGAGAAAGCATATACAGGAGGCAGGCTTTACATTGAGCGATCACTGTGATACCCAATCAAAGGCTACCACAGTGATCAGGTGATCGCAAATCGGGCTTTCCGGTTCCCAATCCTTGTGTTGGGAGTGCACTATGCAGAGCATTCCCAGCACAAAGACATGCAGGCATACAGTATATGCAGCGTCACAGAAGAAGGCCCACTTCAGTACAAGCAGCAAAGGGTTAAATCCTAAAATAAAAATGTAACATATTGCAGCTTAGTACCCCCTAAATGTGGTATGGTGGCTGCATTTGTTTATTTTTTTAAGGCTTTCTTTTTTTTATTTTCACCTGATTATCTGGTCAATAATATACTTCCTATCTTAGTGTCGGTTCACACAGGGCAGCCCAACTTGCATGGCGATCTGCACACGACTTCAGTGGCGGCTTGCAAAATGACTTCTGCATAGAAGTCAATGCAAGTCACCCTGTAGCCGTCCCAGAGTACTACAGGAACCTTTTTCTAATTCGGAGCGACTTGAGTCGCTGCTATTAGAATGGTTCCATAGTACAGAATGGAACGCGACTTGTCAGGCGGCTTTGTCTCCTGACAAGGTGCCCCTGTGTGAACTGCCACTTAGGGTGTCTCCTCTATCTATGTTGTAGCAACAGGGACACCTGTGCCCATTTGCATCCTCATTGTGCCCATTTGCAGCCTCCTTGTGCCTATTTGCAGCCTCACTGTGCCCATTTGCAGCCTCATTGTGCCAATCTGCAGCCATACCTTTGATTACTAAAACAGCGGGTGTCTCCCGCTGTGTTATGCAGTCTGTTCGGCCGTCCACTGTAACAAAGCCCCGCCGACTTTGGAACTGCACATGAGCTGCTCGGGCACATGCACAATGACATTATGGAGCCCTCCTGAATGAAGTGGGCACGCCCCCGGAGTCACTGGTGAATGGATCTCGGAGGGGACTTGGTTAGTGACTCTTTATGTGGAGGCTCTCTACAATTCAGTCCCCCATGAGTTGGGCGTTCGCACTGTGGAAAGCTTCATCGTGGAGGACGGTAAAACTCTGTACGATTATATACAATTTATTTTGAATCTTTTACATTTTATTCTGACGAATAGCATTTTTTTGTTTGGGCGCTCCCATTACCTCCAGGTGCAGGGTGTGGCTATGGGGACCAAATGTGCCCCCTCATATGCCAACCTGTATATGGGAGCGTCATATTTTCCGTCAGGAAAATCTCCAGAAATTCTTTGATTTAATCCCAATATGGCGGAGATTTATCAACGATATTTTTTTCATTTGGACGGGCACTGAAACAGATTTAGTTACCTTTGTGGACTTATTTGGGGTTAATTCCTTCAATCTGAAGTTCACTATGTAAAAGAGCCTCTCCAGAATAACCTTTCTAGACGTACAAATTTTTGTGAATTCTAAAGGTGAAATCCAATCTACCCTCCATCGTAAGTCTACTGCGGCAAACTCTTTGCTGCACGCATCGAGCTCACACCCGTCCCCTCTGATATCGAGTATCCCCTACGGCCAATATCTTCGCCTTAAACGTAATTGTGGCGATTACAATGATTTTGAACATGAAGCCAAGAAGCTACGATTGCACCTACGTCAAAGAGGCTATAGCAACAAATGCCTCAAACATGCATACTCACAGGCGAAGAAAGAGGATCGGGCGGTCTTGATACATGGTCAAAAACCAACTAGAGCTGCTCCTGGAGTAAGACTTATAACTACGTTTAACGTACAGCATTTGCAAATACAGAACATTCTCCAAAGGTACTGGTATCTATTAAAAGGTGATCCAATACTAGCTAAGCATCTCCCGGACTTTCACAGTCATTTTACCCCTCCCTCGGTGGTAGGTAGAAAACGGAAGGGATGTGAGCCCTACCACAAATGTGGCTTTGGCAGGTATCTACACGCTTCTGAATCTATTTTATTACCTAATGGGCAAATATTCAAACCTCAATTCACAGTCACCTGCCAGTCCATTGGCATAGTATACATCATGGACTGCCAATGCAATGCCTTTTACATAGGCAAAACGAAGCGTCCATTTTTCCATCATATCAGGGACCATGTGTCCCTGGTACGCTGGAAAAAAATGGAGACTCCCATCAGCCGGAACTTTGGCCTTTACCATCAGTTCAATGACAAACTCATGCATTTTTTTGCACTAGAACATGTACCCCCGGGGGACTGGGGAGGCGACTATAACCGAATTCTATTGCAACGGGAAACCCATTGGATATTTAACCTGGGGGCCACACGGTCCCCAGGTTTGAACGACACATTTAGCTTCAAACCCTTCCTGTAAGGGAGTCCCAAAACCTGAATAGCCAAGCTGTGTTCTTTGGTGGGGGGGGGGGGGGTTATTTTTCTTTTTTTTTTTTGCCACACTACCCTGTGGGTACTATCATGCTCCTAGTCTCTTGATTTTGATGATCAATAGAATCATCAATTTACCATTGTGGTTAATTGACTGCCATCGCAATGCAATTTCTTACTCATTTTAATAATTCATTTTTGCCACAGTAGTTCCTTGGCTGCCCCTTTAAGACAATCTGTACGGGCGCCCGGGGGCAATTTTTGCTAAATAGAGCCTTTTAGTCAATGTGACTTTTGCAAGGTTGCCCCTCTGCAAATGAGGATCCATTTGCCCGTTACTAGGTTCCTTCTGTCCATCCAGGATCTGGAGGAATGGGGGACGGATGTGATAGTATCCCTCCGCCCTCCTTCCTCCTCAATTTGGCATCTCACCCTGCTCGTATGTGCGAGTTGGCTGTTTGCCATTATCCAAGATGGCCGCTGCGCGAGACTGACGTGAGTCATGTCGTTCGCGCATGCGCAGTACTAGAATCGGGCTGCGACCTGATGTATGCCATCATTCAAGATGGCCGCTGCGCGAGTAGGACGTGAGTCGCATCGCTCGCGCATGCGCAGCAATTAAAACCCGTCTGTACTAAGGGCAAAATCCTCGAATGACACGCCCGCAGCAGGGCTGGAGGCATGGGATTTAAACAGAGCTACTGTCATTGCCTACTTGGCAATTGACTGAGAAGGACCTTATGCTACTCTGGAGCAAAAATGATTCAGCGCTACATCATCCCTGATTTCTTTACATTAAAGGTACATCTTAAATCTATCTGGGTGCACCCAGAGGAGATTCATATATTATTTAAAAATCTTAATCCATTTTGGTGTGTGATTTTATCTGGTCTCTCGGATCGATACTAGCTATCTGTTTTTTGCCCTTGACCCCTATAGGCTATTTGCACACTCAGAGGACCCTGTTTAAAGTTAATCTGACAACACCCAGACATTTAAAGGCATATCGCCCTAGTCAGTCTGCATTGACTCTACACATCATATCGCTGTCATTTTCCAGGTATGTCTTTATATCAGCAGTATCTGACTTATCAGATATTGGCTTTATATTTAAATTAACACTCTTTGCTCACTACCATCATCTCATGCCTCTGCAGATTGCCTGGGACTGCCGATGTTCTTCTGTGGCTCTGTCTTAGTTGTTTTTCTTTATCTTCACGGGTTTTGATTAAAGTAATTTTATAGAATTTTCACACAAGCATGGAGCCATGACCCACCTGGTAAGACGGGGCATTGTTGTAACTGTATTTTTTATTTTACTTACTTGTTTTGTTTAAATAAGAAAATCTATCTACATTTTTTGTATAAATATTTACCAGTATATATTATATACCCACTGACAGTCTACGCCCTTGAACTGTTCATATTTATGCTCAAATATTAATATGTTTTCCTTTGTTATTTATAATTTGGTCATAAACTGTCATTTGTTCAGTCTCAAGTTTGATCAATAGACATCGAATATAAATATACTTTGCCTGAAAAAAATTCTCAGGAATATATTGGCAATTTATTTTTTTATTTCCTAATTTACTTTTCAGTCTTTAACGCTAGCTGCAACACCCTGAGGAAGCTCAAGAAAGCGAAACATGTTGAAAAGTGCAGCATTTCTCTGTATAGATTGGTAACATGTATGGACATTTGTGATCCTGTACCGGTTCTGTACATTAGTGTTTGATATGTGTATTCATATTTTTTTCTATCAATGTTTTTAACATTTGTTTGTACTCTAAAATAAAACTTTATATATTGCATTTTTGGCATGTGATTGTTCTGCCCCCACAAGGGTACCGTTTAAAAGTCCCGGGGGTTGGTTACCCTCTAGTCCCTTCATTTTCCCTTCCCTTATCTTTAAAAATGGTGAATGGATTGGTGGGGTTGTGATCCTAGGTGTCCAGGGACTGACCGGGACAGGACTGAAGGTGATTATCACCCCCATTTTCTCTGTACACAAGCCCTCCTCATCTGTCTGTGTAGCGTACTTACCTCTCTGACATCCCTCCCCTCCCCCATACGAGGAACATTCTACACATTCATGGCCTGTGTGAATAGCCTCTGCTGTCAGCTGTGTCCTTAGTCTCTGATCGTCTCTATCATGTCCACAATCTCTGACCCCATCTCTTGTAGTAGATCTGCAGTCTCTTTTATCATGTCCGCACAGTTTCTGATCATTTCTTCTATCATGTCCGCACAATCTCTGACCATCTCCTCTATCATGTCCGCACAGTCTCTGACCATCGACTGTATCATGTCCACACAGTCTCTGACCATCTCCTGTATCATGTCTGCACAGTTTCTGACTACAAGGCTGGGCTCAACCCTTCCTTCTCAAAGCTGGCCGCTCAGCTGTCGGCTAATTGCCAGCTCCTATCTCTCCACAGCGACTCACCTGTTGATGATATCCTGCTCATCAGTCCTGCCTACTTAAGCCGTCCAGTCCAGATGATCTCTGCCTTTGCCTTGGTCACATCTCTAGAGATGCTCTCCTGTGTTCCTGTTAAAGACTTGCTTGGCTGACATTCCTTCTGGCTCCAGATCCTGCTTGCTGTTCTTCTATGCTCATCTCTGGCTCCCTGATGTTTTGGCTTGTCTGACTATCCGTTACAGTTCCTGAACTCTGCTATGCTTTGACTAGGTTTACTGTGTTTACCTTCTTTTATTATTATTAAACAAGTGTTTAACTGTACATCTGTCTCAGTCTGATTTGTGGTTTCTGACTCTGATCTATTGTATCAGGTCCGCACAGTCTCTGACCATCTCTTGTATCACATCTGCAGGCTCAGACCTTCTCTTGTATTTTATGGGATCTGTCTGGGGGGATGGTGTTTGGAGTATCTTTATTTGCTGCTTAATAAACTTTCTGGAATACACATACCTATTGTTGTGTAGGATCTGGGCCTGCTGTCCCTCCATCCTGCTTTCTTTTCTTCATTCCCTTTCCCTCCATCCATCCCTCTTTATTTCCTTCCTTCTCTCTCTCCTTTCCTTCCTCTCTCTCTTTCTTTCTCTCTCCCTCCATCCCTCCTTCTCCCTTTCTTTCTCTCTCCCTCCTTCTCCCTTTCTTTCTCTCTCCCTCTATCCCTCCTTCTCCCTTTCTTTCTCTCTCCCTCTATTTCCCTTTCCTTCTCTTTCCCTCTCGCTTTCTCTCTCCCTCTTTCTCTCTCTCTCTTTACCTCCATTCCTCTAGTCCTCCCTCCATCCCTCTTTCATCTCAAACTCTATTTAACCACACCCCTTTAAGCCATGCCCAATATTTAGCATAGTTTAAACCACGCAATTTTTCGCTATACACATTGCATTTTCCCACTCCTGGTAGACCACTCCTACAAATGAATACCCCATCCCTAATTAAAATAATACTCCAATGCATGCAGACAAAAAAGTGTCCCTAGAAATTTTTTATTTACATTTTTTGTTTACAGTACCTATCCACATGCAACAAGCAGTGGAAGTCTCCTGATGATCAGCAGTGAATGGTGACACATACATACATGTATAAACACAGTGGGGTTGATTTACCAAAACTGGAGAGTGCAATGTTTGGTGTAGCTGTGCATTGTAACCAATCTATGCAGATTTTACACTCTCTAGTTTTAGTAATCAACTCCAGTGTTCTTTGACATAAATAACATCAATGCTTTTATCATACGAATTTCCCAATTTTTGTATTTCCAGATTGAAACTGTTATGTTGAGAATACTTTAATATAGTTATGGCAAACCGTTGTATGATGTTGATTTTTCAGGCTTCTTAAATAACTGCCCCAAAAAATATGTTTCTAGTTTGTTGATGTCTAATAACCAGCATCATGTAAGTATGGATGAGGTCATGGAATGCACTGCAAATTATGTATTTCAAAGCTATAAGAGCTTTTCAGATCAAGCCCATCAAAGGAAAAACTGCAACATGCCTCTGGCTTCTATTTGAACATCCACAACATCCATGTCTGGAAAATAACAAAATAGATAGCATGTTTGAAAACAGCCCACTTCTGGATAATATTATACCCAATAAACCAACATAATACAGGGCAAGCTTCCTTTTTTTAAATCCTTTTTATTTTATATTTCAAAATTTGAGTATAGCAGTACAATATTTCAACTGTTCAATAATCTCTAGTAATTCCACAGGAAGAAATCAGGAAAGAGTTGCAAAAATATGGCATTCAAACCAACAAACCTCCAATCGCACTACAAATGTTGGCTCCAGTACAAAAGGGACATACAAGGCTATTGGATCAGCGACTGTACCCCAAGACAAGGTAGGAACTTGGGCATGTTTGGATACTAGGTTGAATCCACCAAAGCTACCCGCCATGAAGCTGTCACTGCGGACCACCAATCACAGACAGCTGAGGTATTTCCCGCCCTCTCAGCCTCACATCTACAAGAGATGTGAAATGCCTCTCCCACTTATGATTGGAAGTCCACAGTGACAGTTTTCTGGTAGTATAGCTCAGGCAGGTTTAGACTAGTATCAGTAAACACCCAAGCCCATCCCTTCCCTAGACCTATTTTTGCTAATCTGGATGTTTCTTTACATTTAACTTTCTGATGTGAGATACTCTTTGAATGGACGTGACAGTTAAACTGACAGAGGCTCAATTCTTCTATCCACAGGCACGCAAACAGTGCAAATTTGCTCTAGATATACTATTTAATGATGCACCTGCCCATACTCACATGCTGACAGGTCTTCAGCTGTTCCTTGTGTCCTGCATTCTTCCAGTGTGTTCCCTTTGTTGCTGATCCAGCTTGCTCCTGACCTGATCTCGGATTCTGCTCTTGACTTGTCGCATGTTCCTGACCCAGCTTGTTCTGGACTTGATCAAGGCTTCTCGACCTGTTTGAGTGCCTGCCCTGCTGTCTGCTGTTGCAGCTGCAAGTCTGCTGAAAGTCCTGACCAGCCATGTGTCCAGAGCCTGCAGTGCAAGTGGAGTGCTTCTTTAACCTCAGCTGGACTATGGAGCATGGCTATTGTTCTTGAACTGATGGTTCACCAGTTCTCTTGTGACTGCATCTCCTCCTGCAAGTTCTCCTATCTACATCTGCAGGCACTTGTGTTCCTCCTGTTCCTTGGCACCCTCTGTTCCACTTTCAGTGGGGCCTGGGCTTGAGATACAAGAGAACCCGACCTTGTCATTTCGGTCTCCTATGAGGTACATGACACCAACTCTACATGTGTAAGAACAATTCTGGTTTTATTACTTTTTTAAACACAAATATTTATATCAATAAAACATCTGCTTTCTCAAACAATGGTTTGGATGAGTTATGACTCTAAGTAGCATCTCAAAAGTTTTAGGTTTTTGTTTAGCAATTGGAGAAATAGTGTCTTCACAGTAGATAGGTGGGAAAGCTATTAATACTGTTCAGTTGTGTGCACAGGAAGTCACAAAGTGCAGTTCTGGCAGGATCAACAGGCTTTATTTATATGTTTCAGAAAATTTAGTTAATCAGGAAAAAAAGAAAACAAAATTAAACCACCACATCCAAAGACTGGTAATCTGAAAAATATAAAATTTTTGTTCTTGTGTTCAGATATCCTTTAGGTTACATTTTCCTACTAGCTCCTCTTTATGACTGGTGCCCTGATATTGGATGATATGTCGCTTATGTTTGATCATGTATTAAAGGAAGGATAGCATAAGGCTTTGCTAATCCCTTAGGAACTTCCCTCTCAGGTCTGTTAGGCTCTGCTAGGGGTAAATTTACACACTTATAAAACACTCAAATTAAACAAAGGCACACAATAGCAATGCATTTTCAATATATTTATTATGTTTTGTGCTGAGCACAATAAGGGCAAGAAATGGGGAAAATAGCATTTACCTAACTATGCTATTTTTATTAATCACCATGAACTCGCAGTGACAAGAACACTGCATATAGCTTTTGGGCTTCTGTGTTGCAATGCACCATGTTGCAACATGTACCATATGTACTGAGCCAAAAAATGCAATGTCAACAAACACAAATTTTCACTCTAATCTGTGCTCACGTCTTAAGCCTGGTAAACACTACAAGCCTGTACTAACCATCCAAAATTAGTACAGCGATCTCCCACACTGAGCGGTAATAACCATCTGAAGTTAGTACAGAGATCTCCCCCTGCTGAGCTGTTGTGTTCTGACAGGAGGATGCCCCCCTCCATGCCCGCCAGCCAGAACACGACGATCAGCACTCTCAGCCATTGGCTGAGAGTGCTGATCAGGAGTTGGTCGGCTGCTGGTTTTCCAGCATGCTCGTCCGACAGAAGCGAACGGCTGGCTTCTGTCAGACAGACCAACATACACATGGGCTGAATATTGGGCCGTGTGTATTGCAGAGTTTTTATTGAACTGGCCGATGTCTTCCGGCATTCAGCATGTGTGCACAGAGCTTTAGCCTCAACCTGCAGATACAGTGCCTTGAAAAAGTATTCATACCACTTGAAATTTTCCACACTTTGTCATGTTACAACCAAAAACTTAAATTTATTTTATTGGGATTTTATGTGATAGACACCAACACAAAGTGGCACATACAGTAAGTGTGAAGTGGAAGGAAAAAGATAAATGGTTTTCAAACATTTTTACAAATAAATATCTGAAAAATGTGGCGTGCATTTGTATTCAGCCTCTCTGAGTCAATACGTTGTAGAACTACCTTTCACTGAAATTACAGCTGCAAGTCTTTTTGGGTATGTCTCTACCAGCTTTGCACATCATGAAAGTAAAATGTTTGCTCGTTCTTCCTTGCAAACTAGCTCAAGCTCTGTTAGATTGGATAGAGAGCGCCTGAACAGTAATTTTCAGGTCTTGCCACAGATTCTCAATTGAATTTAGGTCTGGACTTTGACTGGGCCATTCTAACACATGATGAATAAATATGCTTTGATCTAAACCATTCCATTGTAGCTCTGGCTGAATGTTTAGGGTCGTTATCCTGCTAGAAAGTGAACCTCCAATCCCAGTCTCAAGTCTTTCGCAAGCTCTAACAGGTCTTCTTCTAAGATTTCCCTGTATTTGGCTCCATCCATCTTCCCATCAACTCTGACCAGCTTCCCTGTCCCTGCTGAAGAAAAGCATCCCTACAACATGATGCTGCATATACCATGTTTCATGGTGGGGATGGTGTATTCAGGTTGATGTGCAGTGTTAGTTTCCCGCCACATATAGTGTTTTGTTTTTAGGCCAAAAAGTTAAATTTTGGTAACATCTGACCAGAGCACCTTCTTCCACATGTTTGCTGTGTCCCCCACATGGCGTCTTCCAAACTGCAAACGGGACTTCTTATGCCTTTTTTTCAACAATGGCTTTCTTCTTGCCACTTTTCGATAAAGGCCAGATTATAGAGAGCACGACTAATAGTTGTCCAGTGGACAGATTCTCCCACCTGAACTGTGGATCTCCGCAGCTCTTCCAGAGTTACCACGGGCCTCTCGGCTGCTTCTCTGATTACTGCTCTCTTTCCATGCCCTGCCAGTTTAGGTGGACGACCATGTCTTGGTAGGGTTGCAGTTATGCCACGCTCTTTCAATTTTCGGATGATGGATTGAACAGTGCTCCATGAGATGTTAAAAGCTTGGGATATTTTTTAATAACCTAACCTGCCCTAATCTTCTCCACAACTTTATCCCTGACCTGTCTGGTGTGTTCCTTGGCCTACATGATGCTGTTTGTTCACTAAGGTTCTGTAACAAACCTCTGAGTGCTTCACAGAACATCTGTATTTATACTGAGATTAAATTGCACACATGTGGTCTTTATTTACCAATTAGATGACTTCTGAAGGCAATTGGTTCCACAAAATGTTAGGGGTATCAGAGTAAAGGGGGCTGAATACAAATGCATGCCGCACTTTTCAGATATTTGTAAAAAAAAAAACTGAAAACCATTTATCATTTTCCTTCCACTTCACCACTACCACTTTGTGTTGGTCTGCCATATAAAATCCCAATAAAATACATTAACATGAAATAATTTGGAAAATTTCAAAGGGGTATGAATACTTTTTCAAGGCACTTTATATTTTCTAGCTTGCAGGACAGCAGCCTAAGTGCTAGTCATCATTACAACACTAAACATCTCATCAGGGGAATTTAAAAACCAGATCTGAACATGATTGGGTATGTGAAAACAGACATGGTAAAATAAAAATGACTCCTTTAGGAAATGTGCCCCTTTGTGGCAAATAATTTTTATTAGGAATAAGTGTAAACAGTTACTTTAATGTTTGGAAACTTCAGGACCAGCAAGGGAGTAACCATCTAAACAGCAAGTCTGCAAAAGTAATTATTTTTCACTTCTACCTTAGTCCCATCACCCTCCCTTTAAAACAAAATAAGCAATTTTCTGTTGACATCCTTTGGGTAAAGGGATTAAGCAGATATGACAAGAACAGATGTGCACAGTCAAGCTTGTTTGACATATAAGGAAGACCTCAAGACACAGGTTTATCATGTCTAGTCTTGTCATACTGCATGAACAAAACAATAAGCTTCATTAAGTGTAATTAACAGATTATGCTTTAGTAAAATTCTCTGGGTTCCTCCAGAAATCAATAATACTTTAAATTATTGTGGCTTACACATATATTTTCTCTAGGGGGGACAAAGGAAATATGGATATTATAACAGAAGCAAGCTTGTGATAATTGTAGTATATATAATCACATATAGTACCTTTGACCTTGCAGATATTATACATGTGTACAATTGACATAGATGCTTTCATGGGAAATAATTTATGTTCAATACGTTTTTATTGAAAACATTTTATAACATAACAGAAAGCAAAGAAAAAAGAAATGCAGTAACAAAATCAGAATAACAGTCCGGTTATCCACTGTACACATCACAGTACCATAAGGTATTCAAATACTGGGTAAGGCACTAGTATGGTAACAGTCATAATCAAATATGTGACAGAACATCTTATAGGTAAAACTCATAATTATGAATGGACAAAATAGAAATACTGGGTAAGGCACTAGTATGGTAACAGTCATAATCAAATATGTGACAGAACATCTTATAGGTAAAACTCATAATTTTGAATGGACAAAATAGAAAAACTTTTCCCGATCTTCGCTCCAGAAAGGAAACAGAGGGATAACCGGAATAGGCCCCATAGCATAGAACATGGGGAAGAAATTCCACCGAGGAAAACCACTTTAACTACAAAGGTCTCACAGAGAATTATCAGAAAGCAATCTTCAAAGCCAAAAAGGACCACTTCTCATATACAATCTCAACGCCCGCAAACCAACCACGGAAACTGTTTAAACTAGTCAATCAATCAATGAATCCGGTGTGCCTAGAACCCCCAGAAAGTGAATCCCAGGATTACTGTGACAAACTGACTGATTTTTTCATCGATAAAGTCAAAACCATCAGGGAAACAAATTGTCGGAAGAAAACATCCGACCTCAGCCAGCAAATGCATAAAGAGGATGTCTGCACCAACATACCACAACCGCCGAAATTTTCACTATCCCCAATTACCGTAGACACCGCATCATTAATAAACTGCGTGACAGTACCTCACCTATTGACATCATCCCCACAAAACTACTGAAAGAATGCTCCGACATCGGGGCTCCAACGTTACCCACCTCATAAACCGATCATTCCACGAAGGGATTGTTCCCAGCATCTTCAAACAAGGCATCGTTAAACCTCTACTCAAGAAACCAAATTACAAGCCTCAACACCATTTCTAAGATCATGGAAAAAGCTGTAGTACATCAGCTACAACTCCACCTGGATACTCACAAACTCCTGGACCCGCTGCAATCAGACTTCCGCCCAGGTCATGGAACAGAAACAGCACTTCTTAAGATTTGGAACTACACCCTCGAAGCAGCAGATGACGGAGAGCCATGTCTCCTCGTACTGCTAGACCTAAGTGCAGCGTTTGATACAGTAGATCACAATACTCTACTCGTCCACCTCACAGAAGTAGCCGGAGTCCAAGACATAGATCTCCAATGGTTTGCGTCCTTCCTAGGAAATTGGTCACAGACAGTGAAACTAGGAAAATTCCTCTCCGAAACTCGGGCAGTCACCTGCGGAGTCCCTCAAGGCTCTCCTTTGTCACCCGTTCTCTTCAACATTTACATTCGCCCACTCCTTCAAATCATCAGATCTCTGCTGACGACACGCAACTTTATTTCCGGATCAATGGAAAAAAAGATCACCAACAACAACTTGAAAACTGCCTCAAATCAATAGAGGACTTGATGACCACTAACTCCTTCCAGCTGAACAAATCAAAGACAGAGCTTCTTATCTTACACCCAAATCATAATCCCGTAACCAAAACCTCCTGGTCTCCACCAACCGTCTTTGGGCAGACTATCTCCCCAAAGACCAAAGCCAAGAGTCTCTGGGTTATTTTACACGCACAAATGTCAAATGGATGCGCAAATAGGAGCAGTAGTCAGTGGATCTCACCATCTGCTGCGCATGCTTCGCAGACTCATCCCTTTTATCCCAAAGAATGACAAAGCAGTGGTAGTTGGAACAATCATTAATTCACGACTGGACTACGCAAACTCGCTTTACATAGGATTATCACAATATCAACTTGCGCGATTACAACTGATCCAAAACATGGCTGCAAGGCTGATAACAGGAAAAAACCCTGGGAATCCATCTCTCCTTCGCTGAGGATCTTACATTGGCTAACCGTAAAAAATCGGATCATGTTCAAGACGCTTTGCCTCATCCACAAATGCGTGCATAGAGAAGCTCCGCAATACCTAATGGACAAAATAAATCATTACACACCAAACCGCAGTCTTCGATCGGCCAACAAAAACCTCCTCCTCGTGCCCAAAGCCCGGTATAAATCCAAGGGGGATCGGAGATTCGCTGTCCAAGGGCCTCGTCTATGGAATGCTCTACCAATCAACATCCGGCTGGAAGAAAATCACCTGGCTTTTAGGAAAAAAAACTCAAGACCTTCCTCTTTTAGCAGATGATCAAAGCTCGCCACAGCGCCTAGAGGCGATTCAGTTCGCATTGTGCGCTATACAAGTATTTCATTCATTCATAGCTCGCACCATAGGGACATAACCCTGCGGAACTGAACAAAAGGAACCAAAAAGGACAAAAGAAAAAAAGGGGGTGGGAGGAGGGGACAGAAGAGAGAGGAGGAGGCAAATGGGAAAGTGGAAAAGAAGCCAAAAGATGGCAGGGAAGCACAGCTCAACAAATCCATCTGACCAGGGCATCACGTCACAAGGTTAGTTGTTATGACTCCCTAAACACCTTCCAAGAGCCAAGTTTGATGGCATGGATTACAAGCTTTCAATTCCTGTGCCAGAAGTAATTCCATGCCTTTGATATAGTCCAACTCTGTGACTCATTCAAAGAGGGTAGGAACCTGTGCTTATCGCTAATGGTGGAGGATAACTGTCCTGGCCACTGTCAGAATGTGTCGTAGAATACCTTTCTTGACATGTTTGATCAGTCCCAGTAATGTGGACAATAAAACCACCTTTGATGAATTTGGAATGGTCGCTCCCAGTCCATAATTTTGACATATAATCGAAGAATCCAATCCAAAAAAAACTGTAAAAGGGAGACATGCCCGCCAAATATGTACAAGTGAACCCTGACTATGTTGGTAATGCCAAACACAGGTTTGCCACTGTGGGATATAAATGGCGTAAAAAGTTGGTCATCTATACCCTCTGGTAAGAAGTTTAAAGTTGGTCTACTGGGCCTTAATAACCATGGATAAGCGATGAGTGAGTATAAAAGATATGAAAAAAATGTAAACATTTTAGTACAGTTATCCCCAATATGTTGCCCTTATACAACCCCCGCCACTTCTCTCTACAGCCTATGGAAATGTTTTTTGTGGGAGTTGTAGAGCCTATCCATGAAAATACTCCAAGCTATCCTTACTATTGGAAGGCTGTTGACTGCTGAACCCCACAGGCCAACTGTCTTCCTATGCGAATTAGGCGAATTAGAATTATAGTTAAACGGTGATTTGGATTCCATTTACTTTCATCATCTCATCTTTTACTTCTATATAACCAATCCATGCTAATAATATTTTCTGTTCAATCATTTTTATTGAAGTTTTAAGAGAATTAACAGCAAGAATATTAAGAGGTTTTGCCCAACGCAGTGAAATATAATAGTATGAGTACAATACATAGATGGAAAAAAAAAACATTTGAAAGGTACTCATTGAGTCACTTATTGGGATAACAAAGGATTAAATATACCATTGCAGCTGGTAAGAAGACAGAGATATGAGGGTCTGTGGCTGGGGGGGGCAGGAGTCAGTACCCTTCCCACCAGGTCAACTGGGAAAATTCAAGAAAAAAAATCAATGTATAAAATTCAGATTGCATCAATAATGGGCATACAGCAGAAGGAAAGAGGTCATGATTCCCTTATATAGATCTTTAGATAACTATCATTTAGAATACTGTGTCCAGTTCTGGAGACCTTACCTACAGAAAGATATTGATAAGATAGAATGAGTCCAGTCCAGAGATTGGCAACAAAAATGGTCAAAAGTCTGAGGGATAAAATTGTCAGAAACCATGAATCAGACCGAGACAGAAGTACAATTAAATCACACTTGTTTATTACATAAAAAAAAAAAGGTAAATAGAAAAAGTGTAGTCAAAGCATAGCCAGAGTCCAGTAACCGGATAGATTAGTCAGCCAGGCCAGAGGTCAATAACCATATCAGGTAATCAGCCAGGCCAGAAATCAGGGATCCAAGTAGAGCAACAGCAAGCAGGATAAGGAGCCAGAAGAGATGTCAACAAGCCAGTCATTAAACAGAACCGCAGGAGATGGTTTCTTGTGATGTGACCAAGGCGAAGGCAGAGGTGAAGTGAGCTGGACAGCTTTAAGTAGGCAGGTCAGACGAGCATGATCAGGAACAGCTGGTAACTGTGGAGAGAGATGAGAGCTGACAATTAGCTGACAGCTGAGCAGCCAGCCCAGAGAAGGAGGGGCTAAGACAAAAATATATTAGGAGAGACTTCAGCAACTTAGTATATACAGTCTAAAGGAAGGAAGGGAAAGGGAAGACATGACTAAAACCTTTAAGTACATCAAGGGTGTAAATAAGGTTCAGGGGGGTAGGAATATGAAGTCAAGATCAAGAACACAGGGACATGACCTCAAACTAGCAGCGGAAAAGTTCAAAAATAATCTTAGAAAGTATAATTTTACCAAAAGACTAGTTGATGTTTGGAACAGACTTCCAGCTTAGGTAGTGAGTCAATCAACAGCAAGGATGAGCTTTATGTTTGAGTCAAACTCATGATTAACTTGATCATTGGCTGTTCGCCAGTTCGCCGAACAGCAAACAATTTTGGGTTAAAAGTGATAATTTTAAAGGCTTATATGCATGGTATTGTCATAAAAAGTGTTTGGGGAATTGGGTCCTGCCCCAGGGGACATGTATCAATGAAAAAAAAAAGTTTTAAAACGGTAGTTTTTTCAGGAGCAGTGATTTTAATAATGCTTAAAGTGAAACAATAAAAGTGTAATATTCCTTTAAATATCGTACCTGGGGGTGTCTATAGTATGCCTATAAAGAGGTGCATGTTTTCCGTGTTTAGAACAGTCTGACAGCAAAATGACATTTCTAAAGGAAAAAAGGTAATTTAAAACTACTCGCGGCTACAATGAATTGTCGGTCCGCAATACACATAAAAGTTCATTGATGAAAACAGCATGGGGATTTCCCCACAGAAGAACCCCGAACCAACATTTTATAAAAAATGTGTGGGGGTCCCCCTAAATTCCATACAGGCCCTTCAGGTCTGGTATGGATATTAAGGGGAACCCCGCACCTAAATTTAAAAAAATGGCGTGGGGGTCCCCCTCAAAATCCATACCAGACCCTTCAGGTCTGGTATGAATTTTAAGGGGAACCCCGTACCAATTTAAAAAAAAAATGGCGTGGGATCCCCCAAAAATCCATACAAGACCTTTATCCGAGCATGCAACCTAGTAGGCCGCAGGAAAAGAGGGGGGATGAGAGAGTGTCCCCCCCTCCTTAACCGTACCAGGCCACATGCCCTCAACATTGGGAGGGTGCTTTGAGGTAGCCCCTCAAAGTACCTTGTCCCCATGTTGATGGGGAGAAGGGCCTCATCCCCGCAACCCTTGCCTGGTTGTTGTGGGGGTCTGCAGGCGGGGGCTTATCGGAATCTGAAAGCTCCCTTTAACAAGGGGACCCCAGATCCCGACCCCCCTGTGTGAATTGGTAATGGGGTACAAATGTACCCCTACCATTTCACAAAAAAAAGTGACAAAAAGGTTAAAAAAAGACAAGAGATGGTTTTTGACAAGTCCTTTATTAAATTCTTCTTCTTTTCGCTTCTTCTTTCATCTTCTTTATTCTGTTTTTCCTCCCGTGTCCTCTGGTTCCTCCAACTTCTTCTTCTCCATCTTCTTCTTCATCTTCTTCCTCCGCTATTCTCATCCCGCATCCTGCTCCGGCTGCTTCTCCACGCCGTCTGCACGAACCGCCTCTGTGGGAGTCTTTAGCTGTGCGACGCTTTGATTCTTCTGACACTTCTTAAATAAAGGAGGGCGGGGCCACCTGATGACCCCGCCCTCCTGAGGCACGGGGACTTTCCTATGGCTTTCGCCGTGATGTCATTTACGCCTATTAGATTGTAAGCTCTCCTGAGCAGGGCCGTCTTAATCCTCTTGTATTGTATTGCAACTGTATTGTCTCTTTTTTATATTGTAAAGCGCTGCGTAAATTGCTGGCGCTATATAAATCCTGAATAATAATAATAAACGGGATATCCTACCCCCCCCCCCCCCCCCCCACTGTCAAAAACCGTCTCTTATCTTTTTTAACCTTTTTGTCACTTTTTTGTGAAATGGTAGGGGTACATTTGTACCCCATTATCAATTCACACGGGGGGCTGGGATCTGGGGATCCCCTTGTTAAAGGGGGCTTCCAGATTCTGATAAGCCCCCCGCCCACAGACCCCCACAACCACCGTGCAAGGGTTGTGGGGACCTGAAGGGCCTGGTATGGAATTTAGGGGGACCCCCACGCATTTTTTTTTTTTGGTTCGGGGTTCCCCTGTGGGGAAATCCTCATGCCGTTTTTATCAATGAACTTTTTTGTGTATTGCGGACCAACAATTCATTGTAGCCTTAGTTTTAAATTACTTTTTTTTCCTTTAGAAATGTCATTTTGCAGTCAGACTGTTCTAAACATGGGAAACATGCACCCCTTTACAGGCATACTATAGACACCCCCCAGGTACGAAATTTAAAGGAATTAACATTTTTTTATTTTATTTTTTCACTTTATTAAAATCACTGCTCCCAAAAAAAAAGTCAGTTATTAAAACTTTTTTTGCATTGATACATGTCCCCTGGGGCAGGGCCCAGGTCCCCAAACACTTTTTATGACAATACCATGCATATAAGCCTTTAAAATTATCACTTTTGATTATTCATGTTCGTGTCCCATAGACTTTAACGGCGTTCGCGTGTTCAAATTCATTTTTTGCCTGTTCGCATGTTGTGGTGCAAACCGAATGGGGGGGGGGGTGTTCAGCTCATCCCTAATCAACAGTACGTGGCTTCAAACATGCTTAGGAGAAATATAGAATTATACTAAATCTTTCTAGACAAACAATGGGGGAAAAAAAAAAAGAAAAAGGGGTGCAGACTAGATGAACCACTTGGTCTTTCTTCTACCATCACTCTTCTGTGGGGAAATAGGCTTGCACCCAAGTGGACCAGCCTTTCTGAAAAAGGGCCAATTTGTCGTCAATTAAAACCCATGGTTATAATATTACATGATGTTGTAGGATTGCTATAAGATGTGAAAATATTATGAAATAATATTTTAAGTTACTCCTACATATTTACCTTCATACAGTTTGTTTAACTCTTCTTTCCATCTAACTTTGATCAGAAAGAACTAGGCAACAATACAGCACAGTAGCAGAAACTACATAAAAAATGAATAAATTACCTCATGTACAATATAGAGCAGGGGTAGGCAAACTTTGAGAGGTGGAGCTCTACCTGAACAACATGAAAGATCAAAGGTCACTGGGGTCCGTGCCCTTTTTTTAAGAAATTAACTAGCAAGGCTTCACTAAATAGTAAGGATGACACAAGGAAAACTTAGAAAAATATAATAAAACAATGTCACTCTAAAAATATAAACTTAGCCTACCTTAAGGCCGCGTACACACGCGGGGACTGTTCGCCCAACTTTGTCCGTCAAACAGTTTCGGCAAACAGTCCGCTCAAAATTAGCATGGACGGACATGGCCACACACGACGGACGAACAGTTTGCTGAAACCGTGCGCGATGACGTGAACGGCACGTACGACGGGACGAAAAATACGACGTCCTATACACTGCATTATAACTTTCGGCATGTAAATCCTTTCTGAGCATGCGCGGAACTTAGTTTGACGAACAAGCCTACACACGAGGGGACTGTTCGCTGAAACTTTGTTTCAGCGGACAGTTTTTCGGAATTTCCGAAAAATCTTGTTCAGCGGACTGTTCGCTGAAACTGTCCGCTGAAAGCCCACACACGAGCGGACTGTTTGCCGAAACACTGTTCAGCGGACAAAGTTGGGCGAACAGTCCCCGCGTGTGTACGCGGCCTTAGAGTTGACACTGTCAGTTAATAGAGAAGAAGACCGTGTGCGTGAACAGTGTCAGTAGGGCAGGCAATGGACAGTGTCAGTAGGGCAGTGGACGGTGTGTGGGCAGAGTCAATAGGGCAGTAGACGGTGCAGTAAGGCAGTGGATGGTGGTCAGTAGTTTTTTTATTTGTATTATTTTATTAGTTTTTTTTTTTCTATTTCTTTTTATTCTTCAATGTTTTTTAAAATTATATTTACAATTTTTTTTTCCATCCCTATTCTGAGGCTTTGGTGAAATATCAGGGGTCAAACAGACCCCTGATGTCTCACTTTTAAGACAGAGAAAGTGATTGAGGACACAGCCTTAGCTAGCTGTACATAATAAATGAACAGGAAGAGCTCTGAACTGTTCCTGTTCTTTCACAAACGGAAGCATAGTAAACACAGTTACTTCAGTTATGAATGAACACAGTGAGTGATCAGTTGCTCACTGTGTTCATTCAAAAAAGGAAGGGGCTGGTAAATTACATATATACTGGTCCCTTCCCTGCTCTCCACTCTGAAAGGAGAGGGCAGCTGGGAACACTGAGGAGTGTGGACCAGGGGAGCACACAAGGGACTTGGGCAGCAGAAGAATGAGGAACCGGGACAGGAGGGGCGGGGGGTGGCATTTACCCGAACCAATCCCCTGTATTTTCCCCTTGCAACAGCTGAGGAGGGAGACAGATTTCAACAGCAGGAGGTGGAAAATACAAGGGATTGATTCCAGTAAATGACATCCCAACCTGCCCCACACCCCCCCTTCAATTCCTGTCCAGGTTCCTCCTTACTTTGTTGCCTGTCCCACCACCCTTTTTTGCAGCGCTGTCAGCTTCCCTGCCGTTCTGCATATGTGAAAGGAGAAGTGTGGGGTCTGGCAAGGAAGGGACGTGATCTGCCCAACACCTGTCTGTAACCGATGGGTAGATCGCGATCAATGGGTTCCCTTCTACATCTCAACTTTCCATACATTTAGTGCCTTCTCATATGCATTGTGTATTTTTGACCAAAAGTGGGAAAGTGAATTGTTGATTATTGTCAGGAACAAAGCTTTTCACATGGTAGTACAATTACTGCAGTCAGCACTGTATTTGGGTTTTGTGCTGCCCTAGGTCTGACTAAACTCGTGTACCCCCTAATTTAAATATGACCCACCCCGTCCTGTCAAGGCCACACCCCTTTCTGTTTAACCACTTCCATACCGTGCATTTTCTCCCCCTTCCTGCCCAGGCCAATTTTCAGCTTTCAGCGCTATCACATTTTGAATGAGAAGTGTGTGGTCATGCGACATTGTACCCAAATCAATTTATTTTTTTCCTCTCAAATAGAGCTTTGTTTTGGTGGTATTTGATCCCCTCTGCGATCTTTATTTTTTGCGCTATAAACAAAAAAAGAGTGACAATTTTGAAAAAAAAAAAAAAACACAATATTTATTACTTTTTGCTATAATAAATAGTGATGGACGAACTTCCGATGGGACGTTTCACGAACGCGAAGCGCGAACGCGGCCGATAGTTCGCGAAGCGTAACGTTCGCTGCGGGCCCCATTGACTTCAATGGGAGGCGAACTTTACAAACCTACAGGTCATATTTGCAGCCACAAAATAATTACTAGCTGTGCACACATAGTCCCACCACATGGCCAATGACATAACACATGTATGAGGTGAATCTGGGATCGAAAACTACAAGCATTCCTTTTTTATATGTGAAATTGTGACAATTCAGGACTGTGGAGCGCATGAAGGCAATGGAGGAGAGGGAAGGTCAGGGTAGGCAAAGAAGAGAGTGCAGGAGATGATCACCAGCATCGTGATATAGAGTACTGACACCTGCACCGTGATAGAGTCATCTGACACCAGCACCGTGATAGAGAGCACTGACATCAGCAGCGTGACATACAGCAATGACACCTGCACCGTGATAGTGTGATCTGACACCAGCACCGTGATAGAGAGCACTGACATTAGCAGCGTGACATACAGCAATGACACCTGCACCGTGATAGAGTAATCTGACACCAGCACCGTGATAGAGAGCACTGACATCAGCAGCGTGACATAAAGCACTGACACCAGCACCGTGATATACAGCACTGACACCAGCACCGTGATATACAGCACTGACACCTGCACCGTAAGCAGCCCCAGGAGGAAGTCAGCATAGCACAGGGATGGTGGGAGCCCCTCATAATGAGCATAGCACAGGGATGGTGGGAGCCCCTCATAATATGCACAGCAGCGGTACAGCCCCAGGAGTAAGTCAGCATATCACAGGGATGGTGGGAGCCCTTCATAATAAGCAGCCCCAGGAGGAAGTCAGCACAGCACAGGGATGGTGTGAGCCCCTCATAATATGCACAGCAGAGGTACAGCCCCAGGAGTAAGTCAGCACAACACAGGGATGGTGGGAGCCCTCATAATGAGCATAGCACAGGGATGGTGGGAGCCCCTCATAATATGCACAGCAGAGGTACAGCCCCAGGAGGAAGTCAGCACAGCACAGGGATGGTGAGAGCCCCTCATAATAAGCAGCCCCAGGAGGAAGTCAGCACAGCACAGGGATGGTGGGAGCCCCTCGTAATAAGCAGCCCCAGGAGAAATATGACACCGCTCAACCTCTTCAAACAGGAGGGTACGGGCATATAGTACGGTGTGCTTTTTTTGTACAAGGAAGTGAGCTAAATGAAGAAAGAAGGTCTGTGTGCTCGATTAAAAAAATTGTTTATAGACATTTACATGGTCCACTGGTCACATGTGTTGAATTTCTCCGAGATCCATGCCTCATTCATTTTTAGAAATGTGAGGTAGTTAACACTGTCATGAGCTAGGCGAGTACGCTTATCGGTCACAATCCCCCCTGCTGCTCTGAACATCCTTTCGGACAGGACACTGGACGAGGGGCAAGCCAACAGTTCGATTGCAAATTGGGAAAGCTCTGGCCAGAGGTCAAGCCTGCCCACCCAGTAGTCCAGGGGTTCATCACTCCTCAGAGCGTCCACATCGGCCGTTAACCCGATGTAGTCGGACATCTTACGGTCTAGGCGTTCCGTGATGCTGGATCCGGATGACACCTGACGATGGGTTGGCTGAAAGAATGACCTCATATCAGAAGTCACCAACACATCTTCAAACTGGCCTCTTCTTGCAGGAGCTGTTGGATTGGTACCAGCAACTCCTTCTCTGTTCACACTGCCCTATGCGGACTGCTGGGAGTGTCAGTGAAATGTTAATGACACCCCCAGATCAGTTCGCATATCGCAGTGCGATCTGCAAACTCGGACAGGAATCGGATCGCATGGTGTGAACACCCATGCGATCCGATTCTGCTGCGGACCAAAAAAAGGGTCCCGTGCGAGTTTGCGGCGGGTGCGATGCAAATTCAGCCATACTATCTGTATGGCTGAACTCGCATCGCACAGAGATCGGATGTGATTTGCACTGCAGTGCGGTGCGAATCACATCTGGTTCTCACTGCCGCAGCGGTGTGAACCCAGCCTGAATGTCAGCAAGGCGAGCCATGGCCGTGTAAGATCTTCTGAAATGGGCCGAGATTTTCCTTGCCTGCCGCAAAATGTCCTGGACCCCAGGGTGTTTGACAACGAATTGCTGCACGACCAAGTTTAAGACGTGTGCCATGCATGGCACGTGCATAATTTTGCCCTGTTTCAATGCGCTAAGCAGATTGGCACCGTTGTCACACACCACTTTACCAACTGTCAAACTGAGCGCTGTTAGCAACTGATCTGCCTGTGAACGCAAAGCTGAAAGGAGTGCCGGGCCAGTGTGGCTCTTGGCTTCCAAGCACAACAGACGCAGCACAGCATGGCAACGTCTCACCTGGCATGTCAAATAGGTTCTGGGGAGCTTGGGCAGAGCAGCGGAAGAGATGATAGCAGCGGAAAAGGAGGAGTCAGCCGAGGAGGAGAGGGAGGAGGATGGAGTAGGAGGAGGAGGAGGAGGAGAAGAAGAAGAGCTAGGCCTGCATGCAATCCGTGGCGGTAAAACCAAATCTACACGGGTGCCACGGGTTACATGCTTGACGGCCGTCAGAAGGTTCACCCAGTGGGCAGTTAAAGTGATATACCTTCCCTGCCCGTGCTTGCTAGACCACGTGTCTGTGGTCAGATGTATCTTGGCACCGACACTGTGTGCCAGAGATACATTCACTTGCCGCTGAACATGGCCATATAGCTCTGGGATGCCCTTCTCTGAGAAATACTTCCATCCTGGGACCTTCCATTGTGGTGTTCCAATGGCCACAAATTTTCGAAAGGCCTCCGAGTCCACCAGTTTATATGGCAGTAGTTGGCGGGCTATCAGTTCTGACAAGCCAGCCATCAATTGTTGGGCAAGAGGGTTATCCGGCGTCATCATTTTTTTTACGCTCGAACGTTAGGCCCACGGAAGCCTGCCTTTTTGCAGAAAAACGTGAGCTTGGCGTGATGGAAGGTGGAGTGGAGGACAATTGTGAGGAGAGAGGAGAAGGAGAAGTAGAAGACGAGGCTGGACAGTGAGAGCCTGGAGTGTGGCTTTGTGTGTTCCGTTGCTCCCACTGGGCTCGGTGATGGCAGCTCATGTGCCTTCTTAAGGCGGTCGTCCCTAGGTGAGTGTTGGGCTTACCGCGACTAATGTGTTGGCTGCAAAGATTGCAGATGGCAACGCTATTGTCAGCAGCGGACACATTTAAAAAAGCCCACACTGCGGAGCCATGTGCCGGCGTCCTGGGAGCGCCAGATGTGACTGTACATGGTCGATGACTCGCTCCTGATACATTAGCAGTCTGCTTTGTCCCTCCTTAGCAATGTCATTCCTGCTTCTCCTCCCTATCTGATGGTCCATATCTCCCTCTGAACTCCCCTCCTCTTCCTCTCTTGTGGGCACCCACGTGACATCACTAGACACGTCATCATCTACGTCACCTTCCCCACTGCTATAATTAGAGATCTTGGAGTAGGCAGCAACACCGGTGACCAACCTCCTCCTTGGGCTGATCTGGGTACTGTCGTCAAACTGCTGAGTGGCGGTTGTTGCTACCTCCTCTTCCTGATCCAATGCCAATAGTGGCTGCGCATCAGAAATGTCTTGATATGGATCGGAAAATAATTCCTGTGACTTAAGCGGAAGGTATGTGGTGGTGGTGGTGTTGTTGGTGGTAGTGTCTTTGGGGGTGCACATAGCCGAGAGTGAAGAAGAGGGTGCAGATCTAGAGGATGAGGAGGGTGCAGAAGAGTAAGGCTGAGTGAGCCACTCAACCAATTCTGGTGCTTCCTTTGACGTAATCGCACGCACCTTCTGCAATTTCCCACTTTGGCTCAAGCCTGTTGCTCCTGCCCTACCCCTACCACCGCTGCGGAACGGCCTGCCTCTTCTTCTGCCTGTCATTTTTTAAATGACCCTGTGACAAAACTCTCTAGAGACGTGCAGTATGTATGTGGAAGAAGGTATATAACACCCCGCTTCAATCTGTTGTTTTTGGGGGCCACTGGTCTATCACACCAGTTACAATACTTTTTTTGGATTGCGTTTGTCACTCTTTGTAGTATCGCTGCAGAACCGCTCAGCAGTCACAATGCTGCACAGTGGAAACGCACTATACTATGCTTTCTATATGTGCAAGTATTTTATACGTGTATTACACAACTATATACTGCACACCAAATAGTACACCCTTACCAGTCCTTATAAGGAACTTTGTGGAACTAGAAGGTTGTGATTAGCAGACTGTATCTCACTCAACCCTATATACTGTACTACGCTATACCTTACCAGTCCTTAGAAGGACCTTTGTGGAACTAGTAGGTTGTGATTAGCAGACTGTACCTCAGTCCCTATACTGATAAAGGACTGCTGCAGAATAGGGCAGCAGTCAGCAGTAGTGCACCTCAACCCTATATATTGTGGACCTATACCAGTCCTTAAGGATTAGCAGACTGTACCTCACTCAACCCTATATACTTTAGTACGCTATACCTTACCAGTCCTTAGAAGGACCTTTGTGGAACTAGTAGGTTGTGATTAGCAGACTGTACCTCAGTCCCTATACTGATAAAGGACTACTGCAGCAGAAGGGCAGCAGTCAAGTATAATATTCTTTCTGTATTTGGAAGAAAGAATATTATACGTGTACAACCCTATTACCATACCAGTCCTGAAAAGGACCTTTGTGGACCTAATAGTAACAGCTACTGATTAAACTTACTGTCCCTCACTGCCACACACAGCTTCCTGTCTGTCCCTAATTAAACTGACAAAACACAGGCTGCTGCAACAATAACTTGAATAGCACTCAAAACTATATCCTGTACTACTACACCATACCAGTCCTGAAAAGGACTTTTGTGGACCTAATAGTAACAGCTAATGATTAAACTGACTGTCCCTCTCTGCAACACACAGCGTCCTATCTGTCCCTCTCTCTGCACTGACAAAAGACAATCTGCTGCAACAATGACTTGAATAGCAGTGCCTCAAACCTATATCCTGAACTACACCTATACCATACCAGTCCTTAAAAGAACATTTGTGGACCTAATAGCTAGCGATTTGGGTCACTGCAGTCTCTCCCTGCTCCACACAGCAACCTCTCCCTATAGTGACAGTAGAAAGAATGTAAAATGGCCGCCGGATCGGGTCTATTTATAAGTTAGGGGGAATGTCCAAGTGTCCATGTGCTGTAATGTCTCAATTGGCTGTCCTGTACTACATGATGGATGTGTCATCATAGGTCAAAGTTTTTTTACACAGTAAACACGTAAGTCTGCCAGGCGAACAGCGGCAATAGTCTGCTGATCGGGCGGACCGCGAACAGCCGAAATTTTCCGCGAACCGCTCGGCCATCCCTAATAATAAATACCCTTTTTTTTTTTTTTTTTAAATGATTTTTTCCTCAGTTTAGGCTGATATGTATTCTTCTACATATTTTTGGTAAAAAATAAATAAATAAAATAAAATCGCAATATTGATTGGATTGCGCAAAAGTTATAGCTTCTACAAAATAGGGGATAGAATTATGGCATTTTTATTATTATTATTTTTTTTTACTAGTAATGGCGGTGATCTGCTTTTTTTATCATGACTGCGATATTGCGGCGGACATATCAAACTCTTTTAAAACTATTTTGGGACCGGTGACATTTATACAGAGATCAGTGCTATACAATGTATTGATTACTGTATAAATGTGACTGGCAGGGAAGGGGTTAACACTAGGGTGTGATCAAAGGGTTAACTGTGTGTCCTAGTGAGTGAATCTAAATGTAGGGGGAAGGGGACTCACAAGGGGAGGACACGGATCGGTGTTCCTCTGTAATGGGAACATACAGATCGGTCTCCTCTCACCTGACAGGATGTGGATCTGTGTGTTTACACACACAGATCCACATCCCTACTCTGTGACGAGCAATCGCAGGTGCCCGATGGACATCGCGGCCGCTGGGCACGTGCATCAGATCCCAAGTGATGCGACGGGCACACACAGCTGACTAAGGAGACACCTGCAAATAAGAAAGGGGCCAGCAACTTAGGGAGAAGAAAAAAAAACATATGTTTTGTTTAATAAAAAATAAAGGTTTAATACTTTATTTTGAGCACATGGGATAAGAGCAGTTAACATGAAATGTTTCATAGTAATTTCTATTGAATTTGAATGGATAATTTAATGTAAGACATCAGTTATTTATTTGTGTAGAGCCATTTATGCAGAGCTTAACCACTTTCAGACCGGACCATTTTGCAGGCCAATGACCAGACCGTGCGACGTGGCTCCCAAACAAAATTGACGTCCTTTTTTTTGCCACAAATAGAGCTTTCTTTTGGTGGTATTTAATCACCCCTGCGGTTTTTATTTTTTTGTGCTATAAAAAAAGAGCGACAATTTTGAAAAAAAAACACATTATTTGTTACTTTTTGCTATAATAAATATCCCCCAAAAATATATAAAAAAAAAAAATTTCCCTCAGTTTAGGCCGATACGTATTCTTCATATTTTTGGTAAACAAAAAAAAAAAAAATCCCAATAAGCAATTATTAATTGGTTTGCGCAAAATTTATAGCGTTTACAAAATAGGGGATAGTTTCATGGCATTTTTATTAATAATTTTTTTTTTTACTAGTAATGGTGGCAATCAGCGTTTTTTAATGTGACTGCGACATTATGGCGGACACATCGGACATTTTTGACACATTTTTGGGACCATTGTCATTTATACAGCAATCAGTGCTATACAAATGCACTGATTCCTGTGTAAATGACACTGGCAGTGAAGGGGTTAACCAGGGGGTGTCAGTGTAGGAGTTAAGTCTGTCCTAGGGGCGTGTTACTAACTGTGGGGGGCTGGGCTGTGTGCTAGTGAACACTGATCTCTGCTCCAATCACAGGAAGCAGAGATCAATGTCGCTAGGCATAACGGGGAAATGCTGTTTACAACGCCATCTCCCCGTTTTCCTTCCCCGTGAGACGATCGCGGGTATCCCCGCAGCAATCGAGTCCGCGGGACCCGCGACCGGGCTCACGAGGGTCCCGACCGGCAATATTTACTGTATATTTACTGAAAACCCGACCAAGCAACCCCCCTGTCGCCACTGTGATGCCACAATAGCAGGCGCCCATCTTCTGCAAGCCTGGTGATCTCCTGGTGATCTCCTGACTAAGCCTGTCACTCACAGGTGACAGAGCAGCCCCAGCAGCAGAATTTGAATATTGAATATTATTTATTTTGGATAATATATGAATATTTTAGAACACCATTTGGTTCAGAATATTTTTTTTCTTGTTTTCCTCCTTTAAAACCTAGGTGTGTCTTATGGCCAGGTACGTCTTGTGGAGTGAAAAATACGGTACTATAATGTGTGTGTTGACCCCAGCAACTGATCAGATGCTTTGATATTTTTATTTTCTAAGCCTGTTTGTGCTACAGCAGGGAACTGAGATCTACGTTACTCCCAACAAAAAATATAATAAATCAAAACCTTTTTTTTTGTTTGAAGCAGCGAGATGAACTGTTTGTATTTGACTCTGTAATTTAAAAAATCCATAGTCATGCCTGAATTGAAGTTTCTGTGCTAAACCTATATTTTGTAAATTGTACTTAAACATTCATCAACTGTTCACATATTTGTATGTCACTGTTAATTTACAGCAAGTAAAATGATCCCAAAACATTGTCATTCTCCTCAATTACTGTGCCCACCCATTTATTTTCCTGCTGCTTAAGCAAGACTGATAGAAGCCCCGAAGCGCAGTGCACCAGTTAATAATGCCATGTCTGCACATGTAGTAGAAAACAAAACTAGCTGTAGTTTCTGCGCTAATGTCAGCACAAATCAAACCACGTATTCTGACAAATCTGGCAGATAACCCCCGTATATAAGGAAAAATCACTCAACGCTTGTGATTAATCTTTTCAATAAAGTTAAAAATTTTTACACATATATCTCATACTGTGTTGTGACACATAAAACTGCTTACAAAAAAGTACAGGCAGGTTTCTGTAGGTTTGTTCTTAAGTTGAATTTGTATGTAAGTTGGAACAGGTAAATTAAAAAGAATATCTAATTTTTAAGTTTTGGATATCATAGGGAAGGTTTAACACCCCTGTAACATTTGTTTTGCTGTCTGTGCCCCTGTTCAGAAGATCCCACCTCACTTTCTGTCCCTGTGACAATTGGATTTTTAAAATGTTGGGTTGTTGTGGGAAACAAGGGTTGGTGATAAAACTTCAATGGAGCTGTTTCCATAAAAACTATAAGCCCCTGTACACACGATCGGACTTTCCGATGGAAAATGTCCGATCGGACCGTGTTGTCGGATAATCCGACTGTGTGTGAGCTCCATTGGACTGTTTCCGTCGGAATATCCGACCGACAAAGTTTTAGAGCTGGGCTATAAAACTTTCCAACAACATGATCCGATTGGACTTTGTCCGATTGTGTGTAGAGAATTCCGATTGGACAAAGTGCCATGCATGCTCAGATCAAATTCCTAGACCAAAGCTATTGGCTACTAGCCTGAATGTAATCCCGTCGTAACGAAATAACGTCATCACGTTACGTACGATCGGATTTTCCGTCAACTTTGTCCGACTGTGTGTATGCAACACAAGTTTTGGACAAAATCCGACGGATTTTGTTGTCGGAATGTCCGACAATGTGTACAAGGGCTTACAGGAGTGAATTTCCTTTCCTGGGGTAGATTTTCTCTCACTTCCTGTTGTCTCCCTCTGTTTGTAAGTACGAGTTGTATGTAGGTTGGATGTATGTAACTCAGGGACTGCCTGTATGGTTTAACCATCAATTTGCACAATTAAGTAAAACTTTTGTTTTGTTTTGGTCCGCACCTTCTTGGACTCTGTTGGTGTTATTGGCCTGAATGGTAAGTCCTAATAGGGATAAAAGTGAATGCCTAGAAAAAAATAAAATTGCTGAATTTTATTTGATACTTTCTTTGTACTAGAATTCTGGAAAGGTACATGTAACTCCCACAGCCCTTTTTAAAACCTCACCAGTATGTCCCTCCGAAGTAATTTATATTATTTGATGAATTGGAAGCCTCTGAAATAAATTGGTCCCTTAGTGAACCATTCAGTTTTGAAGGCACGGTGCTGGATTTCATTGCTGCAAGTGAAGTCTGTAAATGCAGGCCTTTGTCCTGGAAAAACCTAGCAGCTAAGGGTGGGATTTGTCCATGTAACTATACCAGAACCAGAACAAACAGAGTTTTCAATTTTTCAGGAAGTCATGAGAGAACCCAATAACTATTTGATTATTTGATTTTCTTTGAGGCACTGCAAATCAAATTGGGGGTACACAAAGATAGCTGAGCAGTGCACTTTAACTGGGACAGTACAATACACGACTACAAATAAAAAAATCATTATTGTGAACATAATAATAATAATAATCATGGTTTTGGCATTCTTCCAGCTTCTTTGGCCCCTTTAAGTTATGGGAGCTACAAAGCCCAGTCATCATCAGGCTGCACCGCAGGCTGGTCAGTTAACTCACTGCTGATAATAGACAAGTAAAGAAGGGGGAAGAATGTTATTGGTAGGGATGAGCTTCGAGTTCAAGTCAAACTCATGTTCGACTCGAACATTGCCTGTTCGCCCTTTTGCCAAACAGCAAACAATTTGGGGTGTTCGCTGCAAATTCGAAAAGCCACAGAACACCCTGTAGAAGTCTATGGGAGAAATCTAAAGGGCTAATTTTAAAGGCTTATATGCAAGTTATTGTCATAAAAAGTTTTTGGGGACCCGGGTCCTGCCCCAGGGGACATGTATCAATGCAAATCTTTTTTATAAAAACTGATTTTTTTTGGGAGCAGTGATTTCAATAATGCTTAAAGTGAAACAATAAAAGTGAAATATTCCTTTAAATTTTGTAACTAGGGGGTGTGTATAGTATGCCTGTAAAGTAGCGCTTGTTTCCCATGCTTAGAACTGTCCCTGCACAAAGGGTCATTTCTGAAGGGAAAAAAGTAATTTAAAAGCACTCGCGGCTATAATGAATTGTCGGCTCCCAGTAATACAGAAAACATTCATTCAAAAGTCATTGAAATTCAGTGATTAAAAAAAAAAAAAGGGGAACCCTGCGTCAAATCTTTTAAAAAAATGACGTAGGGTTCCCCCCAAATATCCATACCAGATGATTTTAAGGGGAACTTCACGCCAATTTTTTTTAAAAATGGCGTGGAGTTCCCCCAAAAATCCATATCAGACCCTTTATCCAAGCATGCAACCTGGCAGGCCACAGGAAAAGAGGGGGGAGCGAGAGTGCCCCCCCTCCTGAACTGTATCAGGCCACATGCACTCAACATGAGGAGGATGCTTTGGAGGTCTGTGACCCCTCAAAGCACCATGTCCCCATGTTGATGGGGACAAGGGCCTCATCCCCACAACCCTTGCCCGGGGGTTTGTGGGGATCTGCAGGCAGGGGGCTTATTGGAATCTGGAAGCCCCCAGATCCCGGCCTCCCCCCCTGTTTGAAATGGTAATGGGTACATTGTACCCCTACCATTTCACAAAGAAAGTGTAAAAAATTGTAAAAAAAACACACAGACACCATTGGGATAAGTCCTTTATTAAAAATAAAAAAAATAAAGAAAAGATTCCAGCGGTGGTAATCCATTCTCGGTATCCTGTGATGGGTGATCTCCTCTCTGGAGTCCAGCGATGGATGATCTCTCCTCTCCAGGTCCAGGGTCCAATGATGATGTCCAGCGCAGCGCATCCTGTCTCCACCGGAGACACCGTGGGAATCCTGGTAGCCTGACAGGTCTCTTAGCTGAGGACGGGGCCACCCATCATGTGACCCCGTCACCATCCTGTCTCCACCGGAGACACCGTGGGAATCCTGGTAGCCTGACAGGTCTCTTAGCTGAGGACGGGGCCACCTGTCACGTGACCCCGTCCCCCTCTGACGCAAGGGGAAACCCAGGCTTCCCCAGTGATGTGCGGGTGACCCTACCCCCCTCTGATGTAACGCAGGTATCCATTACAATATCTGACCAGAGCACCTTCTTCCACATTTTTCGTGCGTCCCCCAAATGGCTTTTTGCAAACTGTAAATGGGACTTCTTATGGCTTTCTTTCAACAATGGCTTTCTTCTTGCCACTCTTCCATAAAGACCAGATTTGTGGAGTGCATGACTAATAATTGACCTGTGGACAGATTCTCCCACCTGGATCTCTGCAGCTCCTCCAGAGTTACCATGGGCCTCTTGCCTGCTTCTCTGATTAATGCTCTTCTTGCCTGGCCCATCAGTTTAAGTGCATGGCCGTGTCTTGGTAAGTTTGTAGTTGTGCCATACTGTTTCCATTTCCGGATGATGTATTGAATAGTGCTCCATGAGATGTCCAAAGCTTGGAATATTTTTTCTTTATAACCTTCATGATGCTGTTTGTTCACTAAGGTTCTCCAACTGATCAGCTTCTAACTTCAGCTTGTTCAGTTTTGGCAAAAAAAATAGAAGCTGGTTGGTTATCATGCACATCTGCACCAGATTCTGTGTGCACCAGTTTTAATAAATCTCACCCATGTCATCCCCTACCCAGATAGTAAATTTAAGCAAGGCAAGGTGGTAAAGACAAGGAATCTCTGTTATATTCACTTTATCTTGTGGCAATACTGTACTGCTGGCATTGTGATATTGCATTTACTATTTCTACTTGCCTTGTTATTATTTACCTGTAGAGGTTGTTGGTGTGTTAAAGCAGAGCTCCACCTAAAAGCAGAAGTTTCATCTTAAGGCCTCCCCCCCCCCTCCTTTTCCCCAAATGGCTTTTTTTTCCTTGGTGGAAGAACAGGCACCTGGTTTTGACAGGTACCCGCTCCCACTCCCGCTCAGATCACCTAGAGTTCTCCTCCCCCCCTTCCTTCCCGCAGTCATCTGGGACACGTCACAAGTCCTAGAAGACTGTGGGACCACTCATAATGCTCAGCCACTCACAGTGGGCACTCAGCTGTGAAGCCCAAGCTGTCACAGCCGGGCACCTACAGTTGTTATGCTGGCACTGGGGTCAGAAGACAAAGGGATGGCTTGGATGAGCACATCACTGAATCCTGGGACAGGTGAGAGTCTGTTTATTAAGTTTTTTGTAAGTTTTTGTAGCTGCTGACTTTAACACAAAAGTGACTTGAGCTCCTCTTTAACCCCTTTGCGACCGCACTATAGCCAAAGGACGGCTACAGCGTGGCTGCATTTTGCCGGGAGGCCATCATATGACATCCTCTCGTGCTCGCACTGCCTGTGAGCCCCCTGTGGCGGGCGTTGGCAGTGATCAGGGTAAAGAGACGATCACGGTGGTTCTTTACCATGTGATCAACTATAACTGATCACAATGTAAACAGGATTTCCCAGTTTTCGGCAATCCTGCCCTCACACTGATAGGGCGTGAGGAGAGGACAGCCCAGCAGATCCACACAGGGATATCTGCACTGATCATCAGTCATGATGATCAGTGCAGCCCCAACAGTGCTGCCAATCTGTGCCCATCAGTGCTGTCAATCAATGCCCATCAGTGATGCCTGCCAGTGCCACCTATAAGTGCCACCTCTTTGGTGGCTCCTCATCAGTGCCGCCACATCAGTGACGCCCATCAGTGTCCATCAGTGCAGCATATCAGTGCAGCCTCATCAGCACACATCAGTGAAGGAGACAAATTACATTTTATAACAGAAACTAAGAAAACATTTTTTTTTTTCAAACATTTTGGTCTTTGTTTGTTTAGCAAAAAATAAAAAACCCAGTGGTGATTAAATTCCACCAAAAGAAATTTCTGTCTGTTTCAAAATAATGAAAAAAAAACAGTTTGGATACAGTGTTGCATGGCTGCACAATTGTCATTCAAAGTGCAACATTCTGAAAGCTGAAAATTGGCCTGGGCAGGAAGGGGGTGAAAGTGCCCAGTAGGCGAGTGGTTAAAAAAATAAAAAGTTGTCTGCTAATGCTGTGTCATGTACTTTTGGTTCTGGTAGGTTGGTTACAGGGTAGGCCATCGCTGGAAATAGAAAAAGAAAACAGAATTGCCAGCTGCTCCTCCCGGGGTCTGTTTATCTGGATTTTTATGCAGAAACATTATCAAAATAAGCCTTGATCAAGATACACTGTATGCTGTTTCTGTTAAACATTGCAATCATAGCCATTCCCATTCTTTATCGTGTTTCTCTGAGAGAATGAAGGGAACACTGGATGCTGAGGGCTATCAAAACATTTCTTCTGTCTGAAACGTAAAAATAAATAAGACCAAATGTTCTCTTTGTTTCACATGTTAGCTATGCTTACTTTGTGATGACTAAAAGAGATGTCAGAAAGGCTAGGTATACCATTATTGTCAGGTAATACATGTTTTCTGATTTAAAATAATTTATATTTAAAAAAATATATATGTTGCAGTTTACCAGTTCTTAGATTAGTTTTCTTTCATCAGTCTTTCTACCATTTTTTTTACCTAGAGATCCTGCCACACTTGCCCGCTGTACTGTACCGTACCTATGGAAAAGTAGCATTGTCAACTTAACCACTTGCCGACCGCCTCACGCCGATGTACGTCATCAGAATGGCACGGGCAGGCATAAGCACATATATGTACGTCCTTTGCCTCCCGCGGGTCGGGGGCCCGATCGGGCCCCCGCCCGGTGCCTGCGGCGGTCGGTTTTCGTTCGGGAGCGATCCCGGACGAGGGGACGGCCATTCATTCATGGCCACCCCCTCGCGATCGCTCCCGACGAATGGAAATCCCCGGTGACATCACTTCCTCTCCTGTAATGTAAACACAGGAGAGGAAGTGATGTATTCTCTCCTCCGTGTCGGTATTTTTCGTTCCGACACGGAGGAGAGCGGATCAGTGAGTTGCACCAACACATCCCACACACAGTAGAACATGCCAGGCACACTCACACCCCCCCTTTACCCCCCGATCACCCCCCCAATTACCCCTGCCCCCCAGTCACAGTGACACCAATGTCATTTTTTTTTTTTTTTTTTTTTTTTTTTGCATTGGTGTCATTTGTGACTGTAATAACTGTTAGGGCAGTTAGGGTTAGCCCCCTTTAGTTCTAATGTACCCCCCTAACCCCCCCAATAAAGGTTTAACCCCGTGATCACCCCCCGTCGCCAGTGTCACTAAGGCTGGGTTCACATTGCAGCGGTTTATGAGAACGAATGTGATTCGCACCGCACTGCAGTGCAAATCACATCCGATCTCTGTGCGATTCGAGTTCAGCCATTCGCCGCACCCGCCGCACCCGCCACACCCGCCGCACCCGCCGCAAATTCGCACGGGACCCTTTTTTTGGCCCGCAGCAGAATCGGATCGCATGGGTGTTCACACCATGCGATCCGAGTTTGCAGATCGCACTGCGATATGCGAACTGATCTGGGGGTGTCAGTAACATTTCACTGACACTCCCAGCAGTTCGCATAGGGCAGTGTGAACTGCCGCCGGGAGGCATGCGATGCGGGAACCCGCCGCGGATTCGCGGCGTTTCCGCATCGCTCCAGTGTGAACCCAGCCTAATAAGCGATCATTTTTCTGATCGCCGTATTAGTGTCACAGGTGACGCTAGTTAGGCAGGTAGGTATTTAGGTTCGCCGCAGCTTTTTATAGCGCTAGGGACCCCCATATACTACCGCATAAAGCCCCCTGATTGCCCCCTAGTTAACCCTTTCACCAGTGATCACCATATAACTGTTACAGGTGACGCTGGTTGGTTAGTTATTTTTTTATAGTTTCAGGGCACCCGCCATTTATTACCTAATAAAGGTTTAACCCCCTGATCACCCGGCAGGTGTCATTTGTGACTAATAACTGTTAGGGCAGTTAGGGTTAGCCCCCTTTAGTTCTAAGGTACCCCCCTAACCCCCCCAATAAAGGTTTAACCCCGTGATCACCCCCCGTCGCCAGTGTCACTAAGGCTGGGTTCACATTGCAGCGGTTTATGAGAACGGATGTGATTCGCACCGCACTGCAGTGCAAATCACATCCGATCTCTGTGCGATTCGAGTTCAGCTATACAGATAGTATGGCTGAATTCGTGTCGCACCCGCCGCAAACTCGCACGGGACCCTTTTTTTGGTCCGCAGCAGAATCGGATCGCATGGGTGTTCACACCATGCGATCCAAGTTTGCAGATCGCACTGCGATATGCGAACTGATCTGGGGGTGTCATTAACATTTCACTGACACTCCCAGCAGTTCGCATAGGGCAGTGTGAACTGCCGCCGGGAGGCATGCGATGCGGGAACCCGCCGCGCATTCGTGGCGTTCCCGCATCGCTCCAGTGTGAACCCAGCCTAATAAGCGATCGTTTTTCTGATCGCTGTATTAGTGTCACAGGTGACGCTAGTTAGGCAGGTAGGTATTTAGGTTCGCCGCAGCTTTTTATAGCGCCAGGGACCCCCATATACTACCGCATAAAGCCCCCTGATTGCCCCCTAGTTAACCCTTTCACCAGTGATCACCATATAACTGTTACAGGTGACGCTGGTTGGTTAGTTATTTTTTTATAGTTTCAGGGCACCCGCCATTTATTACCTAGTCTCACTAGTGTACCCCTAAATTTAGGGGTGTCTACTTTCTAAAATGGGGTCATTTGGGGGGGGGGGGTTTGTGCCATCTTGGCATTTTATGGCCTTCAAAACTGTAACGCCCTTAGAAAGCCTGAAGGCGGTGCTTGGTTTTTGGGGCCCCGTACGCGGCTAGGCTCCCAAAAAGTCCCACATATGTGGTATCCCCGTACTCAGGAGAAGCAGCAGAATTTATTTTGGGGTGTCATTTCACATATGCCCATGGCATGCGTGAGCAATATATCATTTAGTGACAACTTTGTGAAAAAAAAAAAAAGTTTGTAATTTTCCCGCAACTTGTGGCAAAATATAAAATATTCCATGGACTCAACATGCCTCTCAGCAAATAGCTTGGGGTGTCTACTTTCTAAAATGGGGTCATTTGTGGGGGTTTTGTGCCATCTTGGCATTTTATGGCCTTCAAAACTGTAATAGGTAGTGAGAAGTGAACTCAAAAAATTACGCCCTTAGAAAGCCTGAAGGCGGTGCTTGGTTTTCGGGGCCCCGTACGCGGCTAGGCTCCCAAAAAGTCCCACATATGTGGTATCCCCGTACTCAGGAGAAGCAGCAGAATTTATTTTGGGGTGTCATTTCACATATGCCCATGGCATGCATGAGCAATATATCATTTAGTGACAACTTTGTGAAAAAAAAAAAAAAAAAAAAAAAAAGTTTGTAATTTTCCCGCAACTTGTGGCAAAATATAAAATATTCCATGGACTCAACATGCCTCTCAGCAAATAGCTTGGGGTGTCTACTTTCTAAAATGGGGTCATTTGTGGGGGTTTTGTGCCATCTTGGCATTTTATGGCCTTCAAAACTGTAATAGGTAGTGAGGCGTGAAATCAAAAATTGACGCCCTTAGAAAGCCTGAAGGCGGTGCTTGGTTTTCGGGGCCCTGTACGCGGCTAGGCTCCCAAAAAGTCCCACATATGTGGTATCCCCGTACTCAGGAGAAGCAGCAGAATTTATTTTGGGGTGTCATTTCACATACGCCCATAGCATGTGTGAGCAATATATCATTTAGTGACAACTTTGTGTAAAAAAAAAAAAATAATTTTTTTTTTGTCATTATTCAATCGCTTGAGGCAAAAAAATAAAATATTCAATGGGCTCAACATGCCTCTTATCAATTTCCTTAGGGGGTCTACTTTCCAAAATGGGGTCATTTGGGGGGGTTTTGTACTGCCCTGTCATTTTAGCACCTCAAGAAATGAGATAGGCAGTCGTAAACTAAAAGCTGCGTAAATTCCAGAAAACGTACCTTAGTTTGTAGATGTGACAACTTTTGCGCAAACCAATAAATATACAATTATTGACTTTTTTTTTACCAAAGACATGTGGCTGAATACATTTTGTCCTAAATGTATGACTAAAATTGAGTTTATTGGATTTTTCTAATAACAAAAAGTAGAAAATATCATTTTTTTTCAAAATTTGCGGTCTTTTTACGTTTATATCGCAAAAAATAAAAATCGCAGAGGCAATCAAATACCATCAAAAGAAAGCTCTATTTGTGGGAAGAAAAGGACGCAAATTTTGTTTGGGTACAACATTGCATGACCGCGCAATTACCAGTTAAAGCAGCGCAGTGCCAAAGTGTAAAAAGACCTCTGGTCATTTACCAGCAAAATGGTCCGGTCTGAAAGTGGTTAAGGTGCACTCCTGATTTGGATTATAAAACACTACCCACATTTCTACAAGAAAATATTGGTAAAGATTTTTTTTCTTTAACTATTCGAACAGATATAATTCTCAAGCTTTCAATGGTAAATATAACACACCAAAATGAGGCAAATAAGAGAAGTTTATTGTTAGGATTTACACAAGTCTGGAAGACAAAAAGCTTTAATTAATGAGGGTGCTACTATGTTTAAGCACATGCTGCCATCTAGTGTTCGTCATGGTAAAATTGTAATCTCTCTTGTTCCTAAACTCTGACTATACTGTATGTATCCTGTAAATTACAGTTAGGAGGCTTGTGTGTTTTTTTTTTGTGGTTAGGACTGAACCACAGTTACAAAATGTCTCATCTACCTCTTTGCCAATTTTTTTTGTTCCACGATTATCTAAATTAGTATGAGAATATGCAATTAGAACATTTAGCATGCATACTAATTTTCTAGATTTTCGTCTACTTATTTTTTGGAGCAGAACATTCAGTTAAAAATCCAGACACTAAAGCATGTGCTGCTCAATGCATAGATAAAATAATTAACTGTACACATTATTAGCACTGTGGCCTTACAACTCTGAGTCCTGGATGGCAATTGCGCTGGGGGATCTATCTGTATGGAGTTTCTATGCCTTCACTGTATTTACATAACTTTACCCAGTTGCTTTATTACTCTTCAATGACTGAAACATATTGGTAGGTTAATTGATGTCCTTTAATTTGGCCCTAAGGTGGACTACAGGTGCTGAAACCCATAGTCCTTGAATGGTCCATATACAGTGCCTTGAAAAAGTATTCATACCCCTTAAAATTTCCACATTTTGTCATGTTACCAGCAAAAACGTAAATGTATTTTATTGGGATTGTATGTGATCGACCAACACATAGTGGCACATAATTGTGAAGTGGAAGGAAAATGATCAATGGTTTTCAATTTTTTTTTTACAAATAAATATCTGAAAAGTGTAACATGCATTTGTAATCAGCCCCCTTTACTCTAATACCCCTAAACTAAAATCTAGTGAAAGCAATTTCTTTCAGAAGTCACTTAATTAGTAAATAGAGTCCCCCTGTGTGTAATTTAATCTCAGTATAAATACAGCTGTTCTGTGCCCTCAGAGAACCTCAGTGAACAAACAGCATCACGAAGGCCAAGAAACACACCAGACAGGTCAGGGATAAAGTTGTGGAGAAGTTTAAAGGAGGGTTAAGTTATAAAAAAATATCCTAAGCTTTGAACATCTCACAGAGCACTGTTCAATCCATCATCCGAAAATTTAAAAAGGAGTATGGCACAACTGCAAACCTATCAAGACATGGCCGTCCACCTAAACTGACAGGCCTGGCAAGGAGAACATTAATCAGAGAAGCAGCCAAGAGGCCCATGGTAACTCTGGAGGAGCTGCAGAGATCCACAGCTCAGGTTGGAGAATCTGTCCACAGAAAAACTATTAGTCATGCACGGCACAAATCTGGCCTTTATGGAACAGTGGCAAGAAGAAAGTCATAAGAAGTCCTGTTTGCAGTTTGCAAGAAGCTATGTGGGGGACACAAACATGTGAAAGAAGGTGCTCTGGTCAGATGAGACCAAAATTGAACTTTTTGGCTTAAAAGCAAAACGCGGAAATCTAACACTGCACATCACCCTAAACACACCATACCCACTGTGAAACATGGTGGTGGCAGCATCATGTTGTGGGGATGCTTTTCTTCAGCAGGGACAGGAAAGATGGTCAGAGTTGATGGGAAGATGGATGAAGCTTAATACAGGGCAACCTTAGAAGAAAACCTGTTAGAGTCTGCAAAAGACTTGAGACTGGGGCGGAAGTTCACCTTCCAGCATGAAAATGACCCTAAATATACAGCCAGAGCCACAATGGAATGGTTTGGATCAAAGCATCTTCAAATGTTAGAATGGCCCAGTAAAAGTCCAGACCCAAATCCGAATTAAAATCTGTGGCAAGACTGAAAATTGCTGTTTACAGACACTCTCCATTCAAACCTTACAGAGCTTGAGCTATTTTGCAAAGAAGAATGGGCAAAAATGTCACTCTCTAGATGTGCAAAGCTGGTAGAGACATCCCCAAAAAGACTTGCAGCTGTAATTGCAGCAAAAGTTGATTCTACAAAGTATTGACTCGGGGGAGCTGAAAACAAATGCATGCCACACTTTTCACATACTTACAATTCTACTTCACAATTATGTGCCACTTTGTGTTGGTCTATCACATAGAATCACAATAAAATACATTTATGTTTTTGGTTGTAATATGAAAAATGAGGAAAATTTCAAGGGGTGTGAACACTTTTTGAAGACACTGTATTTATGCACTTTGAGCCACCAGGTGCTGCATGGAGTCTATAGGGACACAGTGGCCACGCAGACACAGCCTCACATCCTAATGCAGGTATGGCTGAACAGCCCGGAAACAGACAGCGTGCATTTGGGGCTTTTCACCCACAAGCCTGTCAAATTGAGACGAGCATTCCATACCGTCTACCAGTATGCAGCATCTGGTGGCTAAAGCTGAAAAAAAACACATGGCCCATCATGGACATTTATTCCACATAAATATCTTAAAATCATTCTTGAGATCCCCATCTTGTTATGAGTAAGGCCACAGCGGGCAAAACGCATTAACATGGTTTTACTGGATGTACTTTTGTAGCCAATAAAGATTTTCAACATTTGAGTCCACCGAGTTGCCGGCTTAGATCTATCAATGCTAAAAGTACTTAGGGACTGCACATTCCAGCCATGAGCACTGATTTTCAGCCTTGGATAGCATCACCAGCAGTAGAGCTTGGGTATTGTATTCAGTGATTCTAAGAAAATGTCTACAATTCCTTCTGCTCTCTAAGGCTCCATGCATACTGAAGCTCAAAAAAGCTTTTTCTGGATGCCAGATTGCTGGCAGAAAACGCTGGTTAAAAAACGTGCTTTTAACAGCGGTTTTGTACTAGCGTTTATGAGCGTTTATGGGCGTTTTCAATAAAAATACACAGAGTACTCTCCAAAAATCCCACAGTGCATTCCAAACTCCCACAATGCATTGAAAAAATAGAATGCCGAACTTCTAATTAATGCGTGTTTATGAGCGTTTATAAGCGTTTATGAGCGTTTATCTGCGTTTGTCATTTTCCGGCGGTAAAAAACAGCACTTTGAACGCAAATTTCTGGCGTTCAGAAAAAAGCCCATAAACTCCACTGCTCATTAAAGCTAAAAAACGTCCATGTGTGCATGGACACATGGACTAACATGGAGTGGAGTTTATAGGCTTTTAAAAAAAATGCCCAAGCTCCAATAAACTGCAGTTTTTGAGCTCCAGTGTGCATGGAGCCTAAATATCTCCATGTCTACGTCACCTATTTAGAAGCTCTGAGACCAGAGAGCACAAGTGATGATAACCCTTAAATTAGCATGTTTGACCCTGCTGGCCACTGGATAGCAAAGATTTTGCTGTTCTGGTCAGTTGCTTATCTACTGTTCCAGAAGCAGATCTGAGAATGTAATCAACCAACTGTGGGCAAACTGCATATCTAAGCATCTACATCATGAAGTGTCCAACTCCCTACAAGGAATATACGGTTCACACTACTGTGACATGGGATCCGAATTGTGAGACCTCAAGTCGCATGATATGTCAAATTTTATGTTCCACCACGAAAGGTGTCTTAAAGCGTTTGTTTACCTAAAAAAAATTGGATCCTGTTACCTGAACCCTTTCACTGCCAGGCCCTGTGCTCCATTTTGTGCACTCAGGGGCCAGACCATTTTTGCAATTTTTCCTTTTCTTTTTTATTTTTCACGCATAGCATTCAGAGTTTGTAAAAGACCCCTCCAAACCATATATTTTCTGAAAGCACATGACCAATAGAATAAAAAAAAAAGGTGGTACTGATTTTTTAGACCCCGCGGTATTTGCGCAAATGTTTATCAAACTAATATATTTGCAAAAAATACACTAAAACCATGATTAGCAGATAAAAACACAGTACATTTTACAAAATTCCTACTAAATATAAAAGCTTAACCTGTATTGAATAAATAACAAATATTTGTAACTTTTAAAGTGAACAGATGCAAAAGTGTAAATATCCAAATTTCTCAAAATCTGAAGGTTTTAATTTTTCCCTTACAGCTTTAAGAATTTGTGAAAGACCCCCAAAACCATATATATTCTGAAAGCATATGACCTCTAGAATGAAAAGAAGGTGCTACTGATTTTTTAGACCCTGCAGTATTTGCGCAAATATTTATCAAACCTATATATTTGCAAAAAAAAAAAATCTAAAAGCATTATTGGCAGATAAAAACGCAGCTAATTTTATGAAATTCCTGCTAAATCCCTACTAAATATAAAAGCTTAACCTGTATAAAGTTAATAAATAACAAAAATTTTTACAAAATGCCTTTTTGCAAAATGTTGAAAATCAAACTTTCGCAAAAATGCAAATATCAAAATTTCTCTAAAAATCTAAAGGTTTTAATTTTTCCCTTACAGCTTTCCGGATTTGTGAATGACTCCCAAAACCATACATTTCCTGAAAGCATATGACCTCTGGAATAAAAATACGGTGCTACAGAATTTTTAGACCCTGCGGTATTTGGGCAAATGTTTATCAAACCAATATAGTCGCAAATAATACACTTAAACCATTATTAGCAGATAAAAACACAGCTAATTTTGCAAAATTCCTGCTAAATTCCAAGTAAATATAAAAGCTTAACCTGTATTGAGTTAATAAATAACAAATATTTATACATTTTAAATTGCGCCTTTTTGAGAAATAGTGAAAATTGGATGTATGCAAACGTTTTAGAAAATCTGTAGGCTTTCCTTTTTCACATATGCCGCATACACACAACCGGACTTTTACGGACTAGGTCCAACGGTCTTTCGGCAGAGTTCCGACGGACTTTCCGAATAAACGGTCTTGGCCACACACAATCACACCAAAGCCCAAAGGCTTCGAACGTGATGACGTATGACCGGACTAGAACAAGGAAGTTCATAGCCAGTAGCCAATAGCTGTCCTAGCGTCGGCTTTTGTTCTGTCGGACTAGCATACAGACAAGCGGATTTCTCGATAGGAACTGGGTCTGGCAGAGTTCCGGCGAAAAAATTAGAAACATGTTCTATTTCTAAAGTCTGTCAGATTTTTGGACAGAAAAGGTCCAATGGAGCTCATACACGATTGAATTTTCCGACAGATTTGTTTCTTAGCTCTGCCCACTGAAGCAGTCAGCTCAAGAGAAGAGAGGTGGCCGGTCATGTGATTGTCAAACGATGCTATGAAATCAAGGTGCATAGTGGTATCTTTTTTTTTAAACAAATACACTTGGGACATTAGTAAACATAGCAATGGGGATTGTTGCAAAGCTGTTTGCATGACTTAACAACCACTTTAAGATCCCTTTCACAATGAAGACCGCCCCGCACTAGTGGTAAAGCGCTGCTCATTTTAGGGTCAATTTACCAGCGCTGTGTGGGCGGGAGCGGGCAACCTATAACCCCAAAGAAGGGGTTAACAAGGGGTAAAAAACGACTGAAAATCAACGCTGTCAAAGCCCTTTGCAGGCGCTTTGGCAGCACTGCCCATTGATTTCAATGGCGGGGCGGTTTAGGAGTGGTGTATACCCCGCTCCCGCACCTCTCCAAAGATGCTGCTTTTTTTTCCCATCCTGCAAGCGCACCACCCAAGTGTAAAAGCACTCAGGCTTTCACACTGGGGAGGCTTGAAAGGCACGTTTCAGGCACTATTTTTAGCACTAAAATGCCTGAAAAGCGCCTTCAGTGTGAAAGGGGTCTTACTGATACTACACAAGTCGCTTCAACTTTAACCACTTGACCACTGGGCACCACAGTGCTCTCACATTTTGAATGACTTTAATTCAAAAAATTTATACTGCTACATATCTTTAGTAAAAATAACCCAAATTGGTGTATATTATTTGGTCTTTGTGAAAGTTATAGAGTCCACAAACTATGGTGCCAATCTCTGAAAAGTGATCGCACCTGAAGTACTGGTGCCCTATCTCAATTCTTGAGACCCAACAAGCCAGGAAAGTACACATACCCCCAAATGACCCCTTTTTGGAAAGTAGACATGCCAATGTATTTAGTAAGAGGCATGGCGAGTTTTTTGAAGTTGTAATTTTTTCCAACAATTCTTTGCAAAATAAAGATTTTTTTTTTCCCACAAATTTGTCAGGTTATTTCTCACACACAGCATATGCATACCACAAATTACACCCCAAAACACATTCTGCTACTCCTGAGTATGGTGATACCACATGTGTGAGCCTTTTACACAGCATGGCCACATAGAGAGGTCCAACATGCAGGGAGCACCTTCAGGTGTTCTAGGAGCACGAATTACACATTTAATTTCCTGACTATCTCTTGCACTTTTGAATGCCCTGGAGCACCAGGACAATGGAAACGCCCCAAAAATGACCCCATTTTAGAAAGAAAACACCCCAACGTATAATCTGTGAGGCATAATGAGTCTTTTGAACATGTCATTTTTTTCTACAAATTTTTTGGAAAATGTGGAAAGAAAATGAAAAGGACACTTTTTTTTTTTTTTTTTTTTTTTTTTTTTTTTTACACAGTTGTCCATTTATACAATATTTCTAACACATGTACATAGCAAAAATTACACCCCACAATAGATTCCCCTACTACTCCTGAGTATGATGATAACACATGTGGGAGACTTTTGCTACAGCCTGGCCACACACAGAGACCCAACATGCAGGGAGCACCGTCAGGTGTTCTAGGAGCATACATTTCTCAAATCTAATTTGACTACCAATTACAGTTTTGTGAGGCACTGTAGTGGCATGGATGAGAACAGATGTGGCATGGATGAGCATGAATGGGGATGGATGAGCCGTGGATGGGGATGGCTGAGTGTGGTTGAGCCATAAATGTGGATGGCTGAGTATGGCTGAGTATGGATGGGATGACCGAGTACAGCCGAGTATGGTTTTGTAGGGCTGAGTATGGGTGGGTATGGTTGAGTACCGCTGGGTACGGCTGAGTATGGCTGGGCATGGCTGGGTATTGCTGAGTATGGCTGGGTACAGCTGAGCATGGTTGGGGGGTGGATGGGATGGCTGAGCAAAGATGGGTGGATATTGCTGAGTATGGATGGCTGAGCATGGATGGATGAGTATTGCTGAGTGTGGACGGCTGAGCACGGATGGTTGGATGGATGAGTATGACAGAAGGATGGCTGAGTATGGATGGATGGATGATTATTGCTGAGTCTGGATGGCTGAGCATGGATGGATGGATGAGTATGACAGAGGGATGGCTGAGCATGGATGGATGGATGAGCATTGCTGAGTATGGATGGCTGAGCATGAATGGATGAGTATGACAGAGGGATGGCTGAGCATGGATAGATGGATGAGACTGCAATGGGCACAGAGCACTACAGATTCTGGCCACAGCATTACTGCAACCGATCTCTCCCCTCTGCGTTCACACTGTACCAATCGGTACAGAGAGGGGAGAGAGGAACCAGACATGACACCGGTTTGTTTACAAGTGAGCGTTCCGTCATTTGACGGAAGGATCACGTCAAACAGCAACTGTCAGCAGCCATTTACCATGATCTCTGATGTGCCTGGTCATCAGGACCCAGCGGTCAAAGATACTGCCGTGTGCACGCCCCAGGGGGAGCGCCGGAGTGCAATTCTGGGAATGTCAATGTACGCCCTCCCAGAGTTAGGGATTTGCACTGTAGCCATCATTCAGCTATGGCCCGGTTGTTAAGTGGTTAAAAAAAGTTTCCAGCACTACTTTGGTCCAACTTGGTTGCGATTTCAGCCCTTGTACAGGCTCCTAAATCACATCAAAGTCGAACCAAGTCCAAAGGAAGTCATAGGGCAAAGTCGCAGGCAATGTCTGCCATCGCAGCAGTGTGAACCGAGCCTAAAGGGAGCTGGGAATGTATTCTATCACATTCGCAGGAATCATTTTTGATGCATCGCTCCCCCTGCTGGCTGTTACGAAGAGCCAAGAAAAAGCAGCTGCAGCTACAGGAATGGACTGAGGATATGGACACATTTTCAAAGAAAGAAAAAAAAAATGTCAATAATACTAATACAACATTTTAGCTCAGTTAAGTATGCTATTTATTAATACCTAATGTAATGTGAATGCAGTACTCCTAAAAAAAAAAAAAAAAACACAGGAGAAAAAAACAAAAACAAAATCAAGTAATTGAAATGCCCACATGTAGCATTTTTCCTTTCCATAAACAATTTTTTATTTACTTGCAATAGTGTTATGATGCACTTTTTAAATCAGTAGCAAATTTCCTTACTTCAAGAAGAATCAATTCTCCAGCACAGCCCCCTTCTTATGTTACAGCCTTCTTCTCCTCTTCAGGGAGTATCTAGTTACCGTCTTTGCTGGCCCAGCTCCTTCCCTAACCTCAAAAGCTTTGATGCAGCATCCAGGGAGAAGCGAAGGGGAATACTATAGAGTGTAATTTAAGTGACAACTCTGAGTTTGCTGCTGTTAATATCACATCCAAGATGACAGCTCTGTGCTGTAGTCTCACACTCTTTGAATGTCTACATAAGGAGGACTTTTACAGGCAACTAGGATGCATAAAATATGTTACGTGCATACACAGAGGTTGATTTACTAAAGCAGTTGTGATTATTTACTTCAGTTATCCAGTCATGTGAAAAGCCAATAATTGTTCACCTTGAATACCCTTTCAGGTGCAGTTGCTTCTCACTTGAATGTATAATTGAAGTGAATATTCACAGATTTTATTATAATTAACAGTTTTTAATTAAAAATTTCAAACAAAAAAACTTTGCACAATATTCTGCATTAGACAGTGAAGAGATATCTCACACAGGTAAATTGTATCCAATACAATATCTGGAAACCAATGAGCTAACTCCCGGGTGAAGCGGAGGAAGGCATACCTGCCCCATTAAAAGCATCCAATTTTAATAGTATATAAGACAGTAGGTTTCATGCAGGAAAAATTATAGCATGACATAAAACAGCACACTACACACAGATATCAATGCAGATATTAAATTCACTTATGCAATAAATGTGTCACAAAGTAAACCAAAGTAAACTTAAAAATATTAGGGAATGAAAAAGAAAAGAAAATGCAGAACTCTTTACTCTCCAGAACACAAACTGCGCATTGAAAGGCGGTAACTGATGCACAACCAGAGGATCCTTTTATGGTGGGTCTTCTGTAAGATGCAAAATTATTCATTATTGAATTTTTATTTTACTGACACTCAGCATAACAATCAAATGAAGACCAAAACATATGTCCATATATGACAAAGCTCCCAAACCCTATTGTATTTATTCAATGTGTTATTTAGGCATACCGTGAGAGTCTCCCTAATTTCCACATCTTTAATTCTAGCATATAACTCAATAAGGGGTGGGGGTTCTTTTTTCCAATGTAGCACCACCAGGCACCGTGCAGCAGTAAGAATATGAGGTACCAGTTTTTTTGCTGTTTTGGAAATGGTAAGGGGGAGCAAGCCTAACCAGAATACTTTGGGGGTAAAAGAAAAACTCAGGTCAAGTAAACACTGAAGCAGGTGATGAACTGACTGCCAATATGGTTCAATATACTGGCATTGCCAATATACAACATGTGCAACAGGGAACCCCGTTCCTGGTTGCATCTCCATCAGGGATCACTGTGAACAGATTGAAGAAGCTTGGGTGTTAAATACCAAAAGTAGAGGATTTAAAAAAATATATATATTTTTTGTTAAGATTCACAATTTTATTTAAAGATTTTTTTTTGAGTTAAAAAGGGATCACTTTTATGCTGTATAGCGATATTTTTCAGGAGTGCAGTATTTTGGGTTTTATTTATTTTGGATGGATCCTGGTTTTTAATTTTATTACTTAAGGCCCTTATTTTAGGTTAAACTGCTTTTTAGCAGCAACGCTTTCTATGAAAAGTGGGCTTTATTTCAGAAGGTATTATTTTGGGGTTTCATTTATTTTGGGGATATACTGGTTTTGATTGTATATTGCATGTCTTACATTTAAAAAAAAAAAAAAAAAAAAAAAAAAAGAAGGTTTCAGTGTCTGTGTTTTATTTCTTTCAGGAGTTTCTTGATATTTATTTTATGTTGACAATGAGTTGGTGGGTATATACAGTAGATGTGTGTAACACACCAGTGTATACATCTGCGATAATGGATACGTGAAAATATATAAACAAATATTTAAATTAAATTCAATAAATGGGTTGCCACTATCAAAGGTAAATGTGCCGTTAAACGTGAAAAATCAATATAAGAGCGTTATCTGATGCTAAAGTGCTAACACATCATTACCATTGTGCAGTAAATGAATAAATGATGATAACAGTAATACTAGTATCACTGCATAACAATAACTAATTGTATGTAGACCATAAAAAGTTCATTCCGCCTAGCGTAATTACTGATATCTGTCAATATGCCTGGTACCTTGAGCAGATAACCTTATGTTGCAGTTATCTATGCTTACAGTGAGATGCTTAATATTATCTGATCGCCTGTATTGTTGACTTACTCGCTGTTATGTTAATCAGTTCTTGGTTGTCATTTTTTCTTCTTCCCTGAATGTTGTTTTTTCCGAAAACAATAAAAATCTTTGGTAAAAAAAAAAAAAAAAAAAAAAAAAAAAAGTTCATAAATCCTTATATAGTTCATAGGTTTCACAATCTTCAAGTGCAGTTTCAAATTTTCATTGTGCAGTATAAAGTGCAAAGTGCTGAAAAAACAAATATTCTGTGCAGTCTGCGCTCCCCTCTGTGTGCCCTCTCACCCACCAGATATAATGGACTCCCATGACAGAAGTCACAAGCGCTTCTGTAGATGGTTGGGCGAGTGAGAGGACACACAGTGGGGAGCATGATTATTATTATCTGATTATTATTATTATAATTTATTCATTTATTGCACAATGGTAATGATGTGTTAGCACTTTAGCATGGGATAGCGTTCTTTTATTGATTTATTTTGATTGGTCCTTTTTTTCCCCATTTGCTGTGCTTAAAGCACAGTATTCATGACAATCTGTATGTGAGCTGTCTTTTGTTTGCAAGTGAAGGAAAAGAATATACCTCAAAAAACTCACATTATTTAACTCTGCATGTAAATTGGACTTGTTTAATGATAAAATCTGCCTCCTCTCTCCCTCTTACATTATGGGTCGATCAAGCTACTTACATATTGTACTTTCCATCAACTGTACTATATCTGTGGCCAGGGTAGCCATCAGAAATTTTGGGGCCCCTTACACAGCTTTAGGCCTTGCCCCCCCCCCCTAGTTTTAGCGGTGCTTTACCGTCATTTTAGCTGCACTTTTCGGCCGCTAGCGGGGCACTTTTAACCCCTGCTAGCAGCCAAAAAAGGCAGGGGCGGTTTAGGAGCCTTGTATTCACCGCTCCTGCATCACCCCAAAGATGCTGTTGGCAGGAGTTTTTTTTACTTGTCCTGCAAGCACACCGCTCCAGTGTGAAAGCACTTGGGCTTTCTCACTGGAGCTGCAGAGAAGGCAGTTTAAAGGTGCTAGCACAAAAAACGCCTTTAAAATGCCTCAGTGTAAAAGTAGCCTAACAGGACAGATTCTATATATAGCAGACCCACATGAAAAGTTACACGGGGGGGGGGGGGGGGGGGGGAAGATACATAAATTGTGAGATCAAAGTAATTCAGACACTACCTATAAGACCCCTTTCACAATGAGGCATTTTACCGGCGCAATAACGCTAAAAATAGCTCCTGCAAAGCACCCTGAAAGACCAAGGGCTTTCACACTGGAGCAGCGCACTAGCAGGATGGAAAAAAAGTCCTGCCAGCAGCATCTTTGCAGCGCATTATGAGTGGTAAATACACCTCTCCTAAAGCGCTCCTGCCCATTGAAATCAATGGGCAGCGCAGCTGAACTGCAGACAAACCACTGCTGCAGCGGTGCTGTGTGGGTTGTTTTAACCCTTTCTCTGGGTTAAAAGCACCCCACTAGCGGCCGAATAGCAACGAAAAATTGCCGGTAATGCCCCGCTAAAAATAGCGCTGTTTACCACCGACGCACCCACCGCCCTAATGTGAAACGGGCCTAACATTAACATTCCACTTAGTACATGTGTGTACAGAAACAGCTACTCACCAGCATCTGTAGAGGGGAGGGGCCAGGACATTGATGCAGAAAGGGGTAGAAAGGAGCCCTGTCATTGCATGTTGATGACTGGAGGGGCGTGTCAGGGAGAGCTCCTCCTGCCAATCACCTCTGATCCCTCCTCAGCACTCTGCTCCCCATCACCTCCATCTGCTGCAGGGATGAGCTCTGTGCAATGTAAGGAACAATTTCTGTCTTCTCCTTCTCCTCCTGCCGCTCAATCTCCTAAATGTCTGCAGACTGCAGCTCTACCACTTGTGATGTGAAGGAAATCAGGCACTGGGCGGGAGCGGCAGAAGGAGAACATCAGATGAGACCAGCAGGAGCCCCCCCTTTCAGTCCTCTTCCTGTGAGACCCTCCATAATTTCGGTCACTCCGCCACACTTCCTGGTTGCTGGGGCAACACCAAGCTCACTCCTCACAGACGCCACAGATTAGAAGCCTCCGGATGCACTTCTGCTGCGATTGGTGAAGGGGGAGCTGGGCGGAAACTTTTCCCCCCAGCTCCCCCTCCACCAATCCCAGCAGAAGTGCATCACAAAACGTCTAATCGGCGGTGCTGAGGAGTGAGCTTGGCGTTACCCCGGCAACCAGGAAGTGAGGCGGAGTGACTGAAAATGGCTGCCAGGCAGCAGGTGGAAATACCTTGAGGACCCGAGTCACTCAGGACTTTGGGATGACTGGGCCCCTTACATGAGTGTGGGCTGTACCCCCCTGATGGCAGCCCTGTCTGTGGCTACTGTCTCGGTTCCTCCATCTTACATTGCCATCTAATCAAGTTGCTTATATACTCTCCAGCCATGGTACTTTGTGTTGCTATTGTCTCTGAAAAAATACAATTTCATGTTGATATTAAAATGCAAACTGCCCCGTCTTTGAAGAGTTTTTGTACACTCAGTTTTAACACTTTATATTTTTAAGTGTACAGTGTGGTACTGAAAAAGCAGTGTGAAGAAGCTCACAAACTATAACTCTGAGACATCTGAGAGCTGATTGGAGAAAAGTGCCAACCCGCCATCCCTTCCCAGCTCAGAGAAACAGAGCTGAGGGTATGAGTCATCTGCTGTGTGCTGGGTGGGCAGGCCATCTCCAGGGATGCTGAGGTGTTGGCTTAACCCACTAGGAGTGATTCATGCAGATAGCAGAAAGAGGAGAGATCTAAGCGATTCAGTGCTTTAGATTCAGGTTAGTACACACTATAGTGGGATGTGTTTTGTTCATTTTTCATGTCTAATTTTTACAATTACTTTATATTAAAACAGTTATGATAGTACTAAGAAGCTGCAATTTCTGTCAGGCTTCTAAAAAAGCTAGTTGTTTAGCTGTTGAACCGACTTGATGCAATACTTTAGGTCACTGAAGTGTAACAAGTATGCAGAATAGGAAAGTCATGCACCTTCTCAGCATACTACTGTTTCACTGTCTGAGAATTGATTGAGCATGATGGCCATTGGCCAAGCAACCAATGTTTTTAGCAGTGCCGGATTACAGTCTATGCAGGGCCGGACTGGCCTACCGGGATACTGGGACATTTCCCGGTAGGCTGCCTGCCCTGGGGCCGCTTTGGGCTAAGTTGTGGCTGCAGTGCTCCTCTCCCTATTCGTCCTCCCCCCTCTACATGTCACACACAGTAGGCATCTCACATTGTGTGTCTCGGAGCTGAGCTGAGAGTGAAAAGTCCTGCCCTCCTCCTAGTCCAGCTCGTGTGATAGACAGAACAATGTGTCTATCACATGAGCTGGTCTAGGAGGAGGGCGGGACTTTTCACACAGCACGGCCGAAAGTTTCACACTGAGCTCAGCCATGGACTGTGACGTCACCTGCTGCTATCCTGATGAGACGATATGGGATCGGCATGGTGTATGCTGTTTAAGCTTGCTACCGAAAATATTGTCTGTAAGTTTTCTACCTACATTAAAGTCTGTGCTTTTACAATAATGGAGAGCACTTAGATTTGTTTTATTTAATTTAATCATGACCGGGATACATGTGAGATTGGTATCTCTCGCACTCCAAATTGTTTCCCTCTGAAGTGGGAACAAGTGTTTACTGATCTTCCTTTTGGTTCAGGGGTCATTCCTATGAAGCGAGGGAGCATTTTGCCTGTTGGTTGTTGGTACAAGTGGATCTGATAAAACTTGTGGATTCTTCTGTCATTTATGGATGTTTTTGAGCTATCTTTTATTGGGCTCTGGACTGCTCTTAATGATTAATGCCATATTGGACTTTTTATAACTTCATCATATTGATTGCTCTGCACTGTCTGTTTTTACAAATTTGCATTTGGGGCTATGTGAAATTAACCCTTAGTGTTCAGCTTGCAATAGTTTTTATTTCAGTTATTTGTTTGCACTGATTAGTATTATTTTCTATTTATCCAGAGGCTGCAATTATGGGCACGCTGAGGCTGCGATTATGGGCATGATAATGCTGCAATGATGGTCACAATAAGGCTGCAATTATGGGCACGGTAAGGCTGAAATGATGGGCACGATAAGGCTGCATGGACTGGCACAGAGGCTGAATTGATGGGCACAGTGAGGCTACATGGACTGGCACAGAGGCTGAATTGATGGGCACAGGTGAGGCTGCATTGATCTCTTGTATCATGTCTGCAGTCTCTGATCACCTCCTGTATCATGTCTACAAATCTTACCATCTTTAGTATCATGTCCTCAGTCTTCAACCATCTCCTGTACCATGCCCGCAGCCTCCAACATCTCCTGAACCATGCCCACAGCCTCTGACCATCTCCTGTACTATGCCTGCAGCCTCCCCATGAGGGCAATCACACTGGAGCGGTGCGCTTGCAGGAAGTTAAAAAAACTCCTGCAAGCAGCATCTTCAGAGCGGTGAAGGAGCGGTGTATTCACCGCTCCTGTCCATTGAAATCAATGGGGCAGCGCGGCTATAACACCGGCATAGCGCTGCTGTAGCAGCGTTTTGCAGTGGTTTCAACCCTTTAGCGGCTGGCTTTAACCCTTTTTTCGGCCGCTAGCGGGAGTAAAAGCGCACCATTTGCAGCTGAATAGCAGCGCTAAAACGATGGTAAAGCAGCGCTAAAAAAAACGCAGTTTTACCTCTGGCGCTCGCACCGCCCCAGTGTGAAACCGGTCTTAGTGTATTCTTTCTGTGGAAGGCCATCTCTGATCATCAGAGTTCCCAGAGTCCCAGGTGTCCCCCTTGATTGCTCCACTTTTAGGCTAGGTTCACACCATAGCGATGCGGGAACGCCGCGGATTTCCCGCATCGCATGCCTCCCGCCGGCAGTTCACACTGCCCTATGCGGACTGCTGGGAGTGTCAATGAAATGTTAATGACACCCCCAGATCCGTCCGCATATCGCAGTGCGATCTGCACACTCGCACAGGAATCGGATCGCATGGTGTGAACACCCATGCGATCCGATTCTGTTGCAGACCAAAAAAAGGGTCCCATGCGAGTTTGCGGCGGGTGCGATGCGAATTCAGCCATACTATCTGTATGGCTGAACTCGCATCGCTATGGAGATCGGATGTGATTTGCACTGCAGTGCGGTGCGAATCACATCCGGATCTCCCCCCGCAGCAGTGTGAACCCAGCCTTAACTGGAATTTTCTGAAAATAATGACGTTGTGATGTTGGGCTGGTATAATAATGCTATGGGGCTGGTATGCCATTTTTTCCAGGGCTGGTTTTTATTCCCAGTCCGGCCCTGAGTCTATGGAAGCCCCTAGGCAGTCAAAACCTTGGGTCACCCTCACAGGTCTCTGAAGTTTCTCATGTGTGCTCTAGTGGGATAACCTAGAACTAAATGGTGTGCACGTCGGCCGCTAGATAGAGATGACCATCACTGCTGTACATTAACACTTACGCAGGTTGCACCAAAAACTTTTACAAACTGACAGCTGGAAGAAGATGAGCTCTTATGAGACAAACTGTAATGTGAACCTGATGTCTACGGTTTATGTAGTTTTAGTTGTTATTGGGTACATTACATGAATACAGTATTTACTCTATAGCAGGTGTGTCCTTTTGACCTTCCTGGGCCACCTTGGAAGAAGAGAAATTGTCTTAAGCCACACATAAAATACACTAGCAACAAGGATAGCTGATGGGCAGAAAAAGTTGGGCAGATCACAAGTTAACGTTGACTGATATAGCTAATGTACCTATCACTGTAATATAGCTTAATTGTTTTTGTAATAAAACTAGTGCGACATAAAAATAGTATGATATTTGACACTGTTTTTCATAAACAAATGCATCAATATATGGTTCAATGGATGTAGAAGCAATTCTCAATAAATTTTCAAGGTGCTCATCAGATATTTTGGGTTAAATTTTTCCCTTCGGGACCTCGCTTCGGCAGGGCATGTGCTGGAGTTGGAGCGATGCAGAGGGGATTGGCATGGCCCCTGCGCAGGGATGGCGCGCGGATTCATGAAGCGTTCCATATAAAAAAAAAATGTCATCCTTGAAAATAGTTGCTCACAAATATAGGTGCTGCTGAAAACTGATGACATAAATAAGGCATGATTGTGAAGAGTGGGATATTTTTCTTTGGGGAGATAATACTTATAAAAGTCCAGTAAAGAGACACTGTCAAATTTTTCTTCAGCTGCATTGTTCACTAAGCGTAAACCCATTTTTTCAAAAAAAGTAAAAAAACATTTTTAACCGCTTCAGCCCCGGAAGATTTACCCCCTTCCTGACCAGAGCACTTTTTGTAAGTTGGCACTGCATTGCTTTAACTGACAATCGCGCGGCCGTGCAACATTACAACAAAACTAAATTGACGTCCTTTTTTTCCCCACAAATAGAGCCCTCTTTTGGTGGTATTTGATCACCTCTGCGGTTTTTATTTTTTGCCCTATAAACAAAAAAAGAACGACAATTTTGAAAAAAAAGCAATTTTTTTTTACTTTTTGCTATAATAAATATCCCCCAAAAATATATAAAAAAAACAAATTTTTTTCCTCAGTTTAGGCCGATATGTATTCTTCTACATATTTTTGGTAAAAAACATTGCAATAAGCGTATATTGATTGGTTTGTGCAAAAGTTATAGCGTCTGAAAAATAGGGGATAGTTTTATGGCATTTTTAGTAATCATTTTTTTTTATTATTAGTAATGGTGGCGATCTGTGATTTTTATTCTGACTGCGACATTATGGCGGACACATCGGCACTTTTGACACTATTATGGGACCATTTTCATTTATACAGCGATCAATGCTATAAAAATGCACTGATTACTGTGTAAATGACACTGGCAGGGAATGGGTTAAACACTAGGGGGCGATCAAGAAGTTATGTGTGCCCTAGGGAGTGATTCTAACTGTGGGGGGGATGGGCTACACATAACATGACAGCGATTACTGTTTCCGATGACAGGGAGCAGTAGATCCCTATCATGTCACTAGGCAGAACAGGGAAATGCCTTGTTTTCATAGGCATCTCCCCGTTCTGCTTCTCAGTGACATGCTAGCGGGACACTGGCAGACATTGAGTCCGGGGGACCCGCAGGCATGGTCATGCTGTACGCAGGGCACGAGCACCCGCAAGCCCCGCCAATTAAAGGAGACATACAGGTACACCCATTTGCCCACCGCTGCCATTGTGCCGCCGTATATCGACCTGCAGAGGTTGGCAAGTGGTTAAGTAAGTTTACGATTTTATGTTGGGCCACATTCATAGCCCTCTTGGGACACCCCTGCTCTATACAATCTTTAATGTAAAGTTTTACTTTTTTTGAGCTGATTCATTTTTTTTTATATCTTATGTAAACAATTTAAGAAAGCTACATTGTATTTTTCTTTTAAAATCAAACCAATATTATTTTGATCTGTTGCCACAGTGCCTTTAACTAGTTGCTGACCGCCGGCTGTCAGATGACAGCCAGGCGGCGCACCTATTGTGGCGGGAGGCCGTCATATGACGGCCTCCCGTTTAAACAGGGAATGCACGCAATCGTGCGCGCGCATCCCTGTTTCTTCGGTGGCGGCGTGTCACAGAGACACCGCTCGCCACCGAGGGGGGTGAACAGCCATTGGTTATGGCTGTTTACCACGTGATTGGCTGTAGAGGTCGACCGATATGGGTTTTTCTCTGGCCGATGCCGATGCCGATATTTAGAAATCATGGCGGCCGATAGCCGATATATGATGCCGATTTTTTTTGGGCCGATATGTTAGGCCGATTTTATTTTATTTATTTATTTTTTTCCTTTTTTTATTTTATTTTTTAATCCCCCTTGATCTAACACACCTTTCCCACTGGGGCGTTTTTCAGGCGCTTTTGGGCTAAAAATAGCGCCTGTAAAATGGCTCCCCTGCAGTCTGTGTGAAAGACAGAGTACTTTCACACGGAGGCGATGCGCTGGCAGGATCTTAAAAAAAAAGTCCTGCAAGCAGCACGTTTGGAGTGGTGTATACCGCTCCTCCACCACTCCTGCCCATTGATATGAATGGGCACCACTGCCGAAGCGCATGCAATGCGATTTGGCAGCGGTGCTTCATGGGCGCATTTAACCTCTTCCTTGGCCGCTAGCTGGGTTATATGTGCCCCACTAGCCAAATAGCACCGCTAAAATGATGATAAAGAGCCGCTAAAACTTGCGTTTTACCATCAACGCCTGCCCGCTCCAGTGTGAAAGCAACTTCATAAGTGATACAGAAAATTTCTTACATTTAAACATTTATTAAACAAAACAAAACCCCCAATCAGTTTACTTGTATGTATGATTTAGATAAAAAAAAAAAAAAAAACCTATATATTAAATAAAAACAGGTAGTCAAAACTTTTGGACGAAAAAAAAAATGGGCTAACTTTACTGTTTTTATTTTATTTTTATTTTTTAAATAGTGTATTTTTTTCCTAAAAAAATGCATTTGAAAGACCTCTGTGCAAATGCCGTGTGACATAAAATATTGCAACAACCGCTATTTTATTCCCTAGGATCTCTGCTAAAAAAATATATATAATTTTTGGGGGGTCTAAGTGATTTTCTGGCAGAAAATACAAGATTTTTACTTGTAAGCAACAAGTGTCAGAAAAGATTTAGTCTTTAAATGGTTAAACTGAGAACTTCTACACAGAGATGACTTCATTCATTCAGAAGTGTAAACATTGTATCATTTAGTTCTTTTCTTGGCAGCCTGCCCAGAGAGGAGGAAAGAGTTGCTATGACGACTCAGGCAACTTACACTGACTGAAATGACTTCTGTAATAGAAAAGTCCTGCTGTAGTTCTAAATCGGCTTTTTATCAGCTCAAATCGGCCGATGCCGATTATTTAAAAAACGGCAAATATCGGCCGATATATCGGTCGACCTCTAATCGGCTGTGATGAAGTCATGGCCGATCACAGATGGTCACACCCCGACTGTGCACGGCGCATGCGCGCGATCGTGAGCGCACTGCACGTCGGTGGCGGTGTGTTCCCCGGGAACACTGCTCGTCACCGACGCTGGTAAACAGCCATTGGCCGGCTGTTTACCCACGTGATCGGCTGTGATCCTTTCACAGCCATCACTAAAATGTAAACAAACCGCGGTAACGAGATGTTACCGGGTTCTCCTCCTCACACACTAATCGTGTGTGAGGAGGAGATTGCGGTAACATCTCGTTACCGCCTACAGTACACATCAAGCACACTGATTGCCCCCCCCCCCCCCCCCAATAAAGAGGACCTGTCACCACCCCTCATAGTACCTGTCAATCACAGTCCATCAGAGTAACTTTCACAAAGACCAAATAATATACACTAATGTGGGTTATTTTTACCAAAGATATGTAGCAGTATAAATTTTGGCCAAAATTTATGAAGAAAAATTACTAATTAGCAAAAATTTATCACAGAAACAAAGAAAAAGGCATTTTTTCACAAAATTTACGTTTTATTTTATTTATAGCACAAAAAATAAAAAACCCACTAGTGATTAAATACCACTAAAAGAAAGCTCTATTTGTGTGGAAAAAAGGACGCAAGTTTCATATGGGTACAGTGTTGGATGACTGAGTAATTGTCATTCAAACTGTGAGAGCGCTGAAAGCTCAAAATTGGTCTGGTCAGGAAGAGGGTGTAAGTGCACTGTATTGAGGTGGTTAAAGGGCATGGGGCCCATAGGTCTGTGCCTACTCTGCCTATTTGGTAATCCAGCTCTGGTTTTCAGGGGAAATCAGCAGTAGCAGCCTCCATGTTTCTCCAATGACAGATATGCTCCAAATGTATTTTTAAATACAGTAGGAAAAAATACCAGAAACTCCACTGATATCACCCTCTGTCATTTGTCAGCACTGTAGGCCAATCAGTCTCTACTGTAGTGAAACTGATTTTTTGCTAACATTTGCAGTATGAATGCAACATTAGGCTCAGTTAAATTGCTATAGAACATGTGGCTGAAGAAATTAACCCAAGTTGCAGTGTATCTGTTTTAAATCACCATATCTCATTGCATTGTAACATATGTTAAGAGTTTTTGCAATTAACCACTTGCCGACCGTGTCACGCAGACATACTGCGGCACAATGGCTCTCCTGGGTGAAATCCTGTGTGGGTACACCCTACCCATTTTCGGGCACCAGAAGGCTCGAGCACATGCCCGCTGCATGGCGGAGGACACGATGTGCGTGGCCCGGCGGGTGCGTGATCGCGTGCACTAGCGCCAGCAAAGGGATTTGTGTGTGTAAACACACAAATCCCTGTGCTGTCAGAGGAGAGGAGCCATATTGTTTGTTCCTACTAAGTATGAAAAATTATATGACTCCTCTTCTAGTCACTCCCATCCCCACACAGATAGAACATGCTGAGGGAACTCACGTTTAACCCCTTGATCGCCTCCTAGTGTTAACCACTTCCCTGCCAGTGACATTTACACAGTAATCTGCATTTTTATAATACTGATCGCTGTATAAATGCCAATGTCCCAAAAAAGCGTCAAAAGTCTCTGATCTGTCGGTCGCAATGTCGCAGTACTGCTAAAAATCACCGCCATTACTAGAAAAAAAAATATTTTAAAAAATGCCATACATCTTTCCCATAGTTTGCAGACGCTATAACTCCAAACCAATCAATATATGCTTATTGCGATTTTTTTACCAAAAACATGCAGAAGAATATATATATTGGCCTAAACTGATGAAGAAATTTGTTTTTGTTTTTTTACTTTTGGGGATATTTATTATAGCAAAAAGTACAAAACATTGCTTTTTTTTCAAAATTGTCACTCTTTTTTTGTTTATAGCGCAAAAAATAAAAACTACAGAAGTGATCAAATACCACCAAAAAGAAGAAAGCTCTATTTGTGGGAAAAAAAGGACGCAAATTTTGATACTTTTGATACTTTGATATGATGTATGTATAAACGAACTGACGTTTGTAAATATTTGTTGACTTTTCTTGAATAGTACACCATGTGAGTTAAATTCATAGACAGAAATTATTTAATCAGAAATCTTTGATGAAATAACTCTAAATACAGGCATTCTCTAGAACAACTAATCAACCTCATGTTTAAAGTGATTGAAAAGGCAGAAGGTTTTTATCTTAATGCATTTTATGCATTAAGATAAAAAGCATTCTGTGTGCAGCAGTCCCCCACAGCCAGGGGAGAGCTGGCAGCCTTAGGCCTGGGGGGCAAGTCCAGTCAAGTGGCCCATTGAACCCCCGAATCAGCTCACCATCCATCTACACCACATTACCCGTACAGAGAGGGAGGGAGACTGCTCCATATTGCCCCAGAGAGAGAGAGACTGCTTGACACTGCCTGCACAGAGAGAGTGACTGCTTCACACTGCCGGTCACTCTCTCTGTGCAGGCAGTGTGAAGCAGTCACTCTCTCTGTGCAGGCAGTGTGAAGCAGTCACTCTCTCTGTGCAGGCAGTGTGAAGCAGTCACTCTCTCTGTGCAGGCAGTGTGAAGCAGTCACTCTCTCTGTGCAGGCAGTGTGAAGCAGTCACTCTCTCTGTGCAGGCAGTGTGAAGCCATCACTCTCTCTGTGCAGGCAGTGTGAAGCCGTCACTCTCTCTGTGCAGGCAGTGTGAAGCAGTCACTCTCTCTGTGCAGGCAGTGTGAAGCCGTCACTCTCTGTGTGCAGGCAGTGTGAAGCCGTCACTCTCTGTGTGCAGGCAGTGTGAAGCCGTCACTCTCTGTGTGCAGGCAGTGTGAAGCCGTCACTCTCTGTGTGCAGGCAGTGTGAAGCCGTCACTCTCTGTGTGCAGGCAGTGTGAAGCCGTCACTCTCTGTGTGCAGGCAGTGTGAAGCCGTCTCTCTCTGTGTGCAGGCAGTGTGAAGCCGTCACTCTCTGTGTGCAGGCAGTGTGAAGCCGTCACTCTCTGTGTGCAGGCAGTGTGAAGCCGTCACTCTCTGTGTGCAGGCAGTGTGAAGCCGTCACTCTCTGTGTGCAGGCAGTGTGAAGCCGTCACTCTCTGTGTGCAGGCAGTGTGAAGCCGTCACTCTCTGTGTGCAGGCAGTGTGAAGCCGTCACTCTCTGTGTGCAGGCAGTGTGAAGCCGTCACTCTCTGTGTGCAGGCAGTGTGAAGCCGTCACTCTCTGTGTGCAGGCAGTGTGAAGCCGTCACTCTCTGTGTGCAGGCAGTGTGAAGCCGTCACTCTCTGTGTGCAGGCAGTGTGAAGCCGTCACTCTCTGTGTGCAGGCAGTGTGAAGCCGTCACTCTCTGTGTGCAGGCAGTGTGAAGCCGTCACTCTCTGTGTGCAGGCAGTGTGAAGCAGTCACTCTCTGTGTGCAGGCAGTGTGAAGCCGTCACTCTCTGTGTGCAGGCAGTGTGAAGCCGTCACTCTCTGTGTGCAGGCAGTGTGAAGCCGTCACTCTCTGTGTGCAGGCAGTGTGAAGCCGTCACTCTCTGTGTGCAGGCAGTGTGAAGCCGTCACTCTCTGTGTGCAGGCAGTGTGAAGCCGTCACTCTCTGTGTGCAGGCAGTGTGAAGCCGTCACTCTCTGTGTGCAGGCAGTGTGAAGCCGTCACTCTCTGTGTGCAGGCAGTGTGAAGCCTTCACTCTCTGTGTGCAGGCAGTGTGAAGCCGTCACACTCTGTGCAGGCAGTGTGAAGAAGTCACTCTCTCTGTGCAGGCAGTGTGAAGAAGTCACTCTCTCTGTGCAGGCAGTGTGAAGAAGTCACTTTCTCTGTGCAGGCAGTGTGAAGAAGTCACTCTCTCTGTGCAGGCAGTGTGAAGAGGTAACTCTCTCTGTGCAGGCAGTGTGAAGAGGTAACTCTCTCTGTGCAGGCAGTGTGAAGCGGTCACTCTCTCTGTGCAGGCAGTGTGAAGCGGTCACTCTCTCTGTGCAGGCAATGTGAAGCGGTCACTCTCTCTGTGCAGGCAATGTGAAGCGGTCACTCTCTCTGTGCAGGCAATGTGAAGCGCTCACTCTCTCTGTGCAGGCAATGTGAAGCGCTCACTCTCTCTGTGCAGGCAATGTGAAGCGCTCACTCTCTCTGTGCAGGCAATGTGAAGCGCTCACTCTCTCTGTGCAGGCAATGTGAAGCGCTCACTCTCTCTGTGCAGGCAATGTGAAGCGCTCACTCTCTCTGTGCAGGCAATGTGAAGCACTCACTCTCTCTGTGCAGGCAATGTGAAGCGGTCACTCTCTCTGTGCAGGCAATGTGAAGCGGTCACTCTCTCTGTGCAGGCAATGTGAAACGGTCACTCTCTCTGTGCAGGCAATGTGAAGCGGTCACTCTCTCTGTGCAGGCAATGTGAAGCGGTCACTCTCTCTGTGCAGGCAATGTGAAGCGGTCACTCTCTCTGTGCAGGCAATGTGAAGCGGTCACTCTCTCTGTGCAGGCAATGTGAAGCGGTCACTCTCTCTGTGCAGGCAATGTGAAGCGGTCACTCTCTCTGTGCAGGCAATGTGAAGCGGTCACTCTCTCTGTGCAGGCAGTGTGAAGCGGTCACTCTCTCTGTGCAGGCAATGTGAAGCGGTCACTCTCTCTGTGCAGGCAATGTGAAGCGGTCACTCTCTCTGTGCAGGCAATGTGAAGCGGTCACTCTCTCTGTGCAGGCAATGTGAAGCGGTCACTCTCTCTGTGCAGGCAATGTGAAGCGGTCACTCTCTCTGTGCAGGCAATGTGAAGCGGTCACTCTCTCTGTGCAGGCAATGTGAAGCGCTCACTCTCTCTGTGCAGGCAATGTGAAGCGCTCACTCTCTCTGTGCAGGCAATGTGAAGCGCTCACTCTCTCTGTGCAGGCAATGTGAAGCGCTCACTCTCTCTGTGCAGGCAATGTGAAGCGGTCACTCTCTCTGTGCAGGCAATGTGAAACGGTCACTCTCTCTGTGCAGGCAATGTGAAGCGGTCACTCTCTCTGTGCAGGCAATGTGAAGCGGTCACTCTCTCTGTGCAGGCAATGTGAAGCGGTCACTCTCTCTGTGCAGGCAATGTGAAGCGGTCACTCTCTCTGTGCAGGCAATGTGAAGCGGTCACTCTCTCTGTGCAGGCAATGTGAAGCGGTCACTCTCTCTGTGCAGGCAATGTGAAGCGGTCACTCTCTCTGTGCAGGCAATGTGAAGCGGTCACTCTCTCTGTGCAGGCAATGTGAAGCGGTCACTCTCTCTGTGCAGCCAATGTGAAGCGGTCACTCTCTCTGTGCAGCCAATGTGAAGCGGTCACTCTCTCTGTGCAGCCAATGTGAAGCGGTCAATCTCTCTGTGCAGGCAGTGTGAAGCGGTCACTCTCTCTGTGCAGGCAGTGTGAAGCGGTCACTCTCTCTGTGCAGGCAATGTGAAACGGTCACTCTCTCTGTGCAGACAATGTGAAACGGTCACTCACTGTGCAGGCAGTGTGAAGTGGTCACTCTCTGTGCAGGCAGTGTGAAGCGGTCACTCCCTGTGGGGGCAATCATTTTGGAGCAGTCTCTCGGAGAGAGACTGCATGATTGCCCCTAGAGAGACTGAGAAAAAGAGCACCAGACCACTGGGCAAGCAAAGCCAGTAGAGTAGCCGAGAGTCACAGCGAGTTCAGCAGGCTAAACATGCAAAGTCCTGCTGTCTCCCTGGCATGACCACCAGATTCACCAGGGTGCAGGCTCCTCCTGTGTCAATTGCTGGTAGTGAGAAAAGCACATGCAGGTGCACACCGGAGCACCAGCCAGATTAAGGGCATTGTGGGCTTGGTGCTGCAGTGGAGCAAGTTAGGAGTGGCAGGAATATGAAGCAAGTAATGTCATTTCCCAGCTCTCCTCTTACTGGCCACCCTCCCATGTTTCCAGGACCCTGTGCTAACTTGTGCCCAGACTTGGTCGCAGTCACACAGGTGTAATGCTAGGGAAGCCTGGCACTTGATTTACTAAGCATCCATAGGAGCCGTGTGTGGGTGTGTGCTCTGAGGTGAAAGTTTTCAAACCATCAGAATGCAGTGATCGCTGCTGGCAGCTTAGCAGCCAGCAGTGATCACAAAAAAAAAATAAAGACACGCTGGTTGTATTGTCAGTTGATAGATCGAATTCTGTGCAACCAGTCTGAGCATAGATTGATTGAGATTTCTGTTGAACAGGCAGAATTTCAATCTGTCTATGGTGGCCTAAGTCCACCAGTCTCTGTTTAATAATATCCTCAAATCTTCTGAAAGGGGGGCTCCACTTATGTGTAGAAATTCACTTTGAACTCCACCTTATTTCCAGAACTCTTTTTAGGGTCCTTTCACACTGAAGGCGCTTTACAGGCGTTTTAGTGCTAAAAATAGCGCCCGTAAACTGCCTCTCATGCCACCCCAATGTGAAAGTCCCCGAGTGCTCTCACAATGGGGTGGTGCACTTGCAGCATTATTGGGGCGGTTTGGGAGAGGTGCCCTGCCCACTGAAATAAGCAACACAGGCGGTTTTAACCTTTTCTTTAGCTGCTAGCAGGGGTTAAAAGTGCCCCGCTAGCGCCGCTAAAATGAGCAGCGCTTTACCACTACTTCTCACACCGCCCCAGTGTGAAAGTACCCTTGGATATTAGATGTGCAAACAATAAGTTGAGAGCACATCTAATGCCTACAGAGAGTAATGGAAATAAGGTGGAAATCAAAGTGAACCGTATCATTACCTGCAGGGACTGGCATTTAGAGGGTTAAAGCAGGCAGGGATGAAATGCAGTGGCGGCTGGTGCTCCATTTTTTGTGGGGGGCGCAAAAAGGCCCTAACCAAACCCCCCCCCCCCCCCCCCCGTCACTCGCCCGCAATAGGGCCTACAGATTTAGACACGGGGTGGGAGAGATAGACAGACAGGTAGATATTGGGTGGGAGGGGGAGAATGAGATAGATAGATAGTGGGTGAGATAGATAGATAGATAGATAGTGGGTGAGATAGATAGATAGATAGATAGTGGGTGAGATAGATAGATAGATAGATAGTGGGTGAGATAGATAGATAGATAGATAGTGGGTGAGATAGATAGATAGATAGATAGTGGGTGAGATAGATAGATAGATAGATAGTGGGTGAGATAGATAGATAGATAGATAGATAGATAGATAGTGGGTGAGATAGATAGTGGGTGAGATAGATAGTGGGTGAGATAGATAGTGGGTGAGATAGATAGTGGGTGAGATAGATAGTGGGTGAGATAGATAGTGGGTGAGATAGATAGTGGGTGAGATAGATAGTGGGTGAGATAGATAGTGGGTGAGATAGATAGTGGGTGAGATAGATAGTGGGTGAGATAGATAGTGGGTGAGATAGATAGATAGATAGATAGATAGATAGATAGATAGATAGATAGATAGATAGATAGATAGATAGATAGATAGATAGATAGATAGATAGATAGATAGATAGATAGATACTGTGTGAGATAGATAGATAGATAGATAGATAGATAGATAGATAGATAGATAGATAGATACTGTGTGAGATAGATAGATAGATAGATAGATAGATAGATAGATAGATAGATAGATAGATAGATAGATAGATAGTGGGTGAGATAGATAGATAGATAGATAGTGGGTGAGATAGATAGTGGGTGAGATAGATAGATAGATAGATAGATACTGTGTGAGATAGATAGATAGATAGATAGATACTGTGTGAGATAGATAGATAGATAGATACTGTGTGAGATAGATAGATAGATAGATAGATAGATAGATAGATACTGTGTGAGATAGATGGATAGTGGGTGAGATAGATAGATAGATGGATACTGTGTGAGATAGATACTGGATGAGATAGAGTGAGTGAGTGAGTGAGTGAGTGAGTGAGTGTGTGTCACTGGGTGGGAGATAGACAGACAGTTGATGATGATGACTTACATTTCCCATAATGAAGCTCCCTCCTGAGCAGACTGCATACCGTGGCTAGTGACAGCCGTCCTGGCACCTCCTCTGCCTCCTTCCTTGAATACCAGCCAGGCTGAGAAGGATGTCTTCTCTCGGTGTGACTGTGTAGTCACACAGCAGTAGTTAAATCCACTCGACATGCTTCCTGTGCTCGGGCGCACTGGGAGATAAAAGAGGAAGTGACATCATAACTGAGTGTCACTCAAAGCACCCGGCAATAGCAATGCATATTATATGCATACTAATGCGGAAGCTACCGGCGCGATGGAGCGCGCCACAAGGCGGGTTTAAAGCCCGCAAATGAAGCGCCACGTCTGCAATCTCGTGATTGCATAGACGTGGCGCTTCTCGTAGTGCACTGTGTATGGCGCCACAACACAGTGAACTTATGGACCTTTAAAAAAAAAAAAAAATTTAAAGGGCCAGTTTTAAAAAAAAAAATTTTTTTTTTTTTTTCTTGACTGTCCATAGGGGGGGGGGGGGGGGCGGCGCCCGTGCGCCCCCTATGGACGGGCCGCCACTGATGAAATGTAATATCAACTCCTCACTGCCTGTCAAATGCCTCTGAAAAGTGACCTGAGCATGGATCACTTTTTAGAGGAGTGGCTGCTGCAAGTGAATACAAGCCTTTTGTGCTGCAGTTTGGCTGCAGTGCGGGTGTACTGGCGGCTTTCACAGTCCCTCAGACTTCTCTCACACTTCTTTTAGGTTGAACATTTTTGCTGCATTTTCTGGAATTGCACCAAAGATGCAGCATGCAGGATGTTTTGTGCACTTTCAGAACATGCAGTAAAAATGTGCAGCCTCTATGGGACCAGAGGCAAAATGCAGGAAGACTGCCAGGACGCCAGCACTGCAGCCAAACCGCAGCATGCCAGTGTGAGCCCACATCATACGAAGAAGGTAGTGCTCAGGCTGCTAGAAAAAAAAAACTCTTTGGCTGCAGAGAGGGGGAGGGAGGAGCTCACTTACTTGGATGGTCTCAGCCTCCCAGGAGCCTCACTGGATTCCAGCCGACTGCTCAGATTGAACTTTGCCACCCACACATCCTCTTCACAGACAGCACACGGCCTGCCCCGGAGTGTGGGCAGGGAAAGAAGCAGGTCCATCCTCTGCCAGCCAATGGTGTGGAGTAGGGAGGGGTTGTGTAACACAGACTGTCAGCCCCAACATGACGACATCGCTGGATCACAGTACTGGTATCGGCCATCTCAAGATCTGCGTATGTGTGCTCTTGAGCCAACGGTACAGCAGCCTTTTCCACAGCATATCAGAGCAGCCCACAGTGCAATTGCATCCCTGCCCCCTTGTCCAGCCCGCCCATGCCCACAGCCCCCCTAATACTAACCGGAGCCCCCTCTCTAGCCAGCGATGTTGTAGGATTGTCTCGGCTACCTGGGACCTCCCTTATCATTGGCTGAGACAGCAGTGCGGCGCCATTGGCTCCCGCTGTTGTCAAAGTCAGTGAGCCAGCTATTGAGGAGAAAAGGGGGCGGGGCCGCAGCTCCATGTCTAAATGGACACAGGGAGCCATGGCTTGGGTGCCCCCATAGCAAGCCACTTGCTGTTGCAGCACTCGTCAGGAGGGAGGGGCCAGGATAGGATCTGGGCTGCCCTGTGCAAATCCACTGCACAGAGTAGGTGAATATAACATGTTCCTTCTTTTTAACTAAACAAACCCAAGACTTTACAATCACTTTAACCATGGATCAACTAATTCCATGTAGATGAGCCCTAAATAAGTTGCAACTACTACTCCCAATTCCCCAATCCCAGAGCCACCCAATAGAAAAAAAATAAAAGTTTTTTTTCCTCATGCTAGAGACGTCCTTCTTAGGTCTATAATTCCAAATAAGTAGAAAACAGTTGTTGGCAACATTATTTTCAATGAATTATATTTAAATACATAATTAAAAAAAAAAAAAAAAAAAAATCAAAGATTAAAGGCACAATATAGCTAAATACCTTAGGAAATTACAAAATTATTAGAAAAATGTATCCACGTTTTAGCTGTTCTTATATGACTGTTTATTTATCTTTTCTCTTGTGGAATATTCATTGTGCATATAGCAGCTGTTGTGTAATGTTGATATAGTATTAAAGTTGACTTCAACAACCCAGCAGCCCCACGCTCCATCTCACATCACTGGATATTGCACCCAAGCCTAAATGTAATGAGACATATGATGCAATGCTCCTTACTAGACTGTGGATTTACAAGTCTACATAAACATTTTATTAGGTTCTCTCTAGATTTATGGGAATGCCTTGATCCACAGGTTGTTACCAGCATGTTTAGTTGCCTTCAAATTACATAAAATTAGACATGCCTCATGCAAAAACTATTTTACATTTCTAGTTCTTCTCCCATGAGATGTATTATACAAACAGAATTTATTTTTATTATGGTATCTTGAACACCTGCACATTTTTCAAGAATTACATGAATGGTTTGCCAAAGATCCAAATAATCAATAATAAAAAAAGAATAAGAAGAAGAATCAATAATAAAATGTTCAAATATAAATCATATAAACAAGTGGGTGTGTGATATACACATAAAATAGAGGGTGCAGACATCAAATAGCAACACAGGAACAATCCAAGCAGGTTTGTCCTGCACCCTTACTTAGCAAACATAGTTTGCATGTAGGAGTACTTTGTACCGGTTAAAAAAAAAATAAAAAATCTGCTTGTTCAAGGAAGTAACTAAACTCAGATCCTTTCCTGAATACCAGGTATGTCTTGGACCTTTTTATGTGTTCTGTCAGTACACAAGGCAGCCTTTACACCAGGCTCTCACAGGAGAAAACGTGAAAAATAGAGCTTGAGTATTTGTCAGCTCACATATACAAAGACCTGTGGATCGCTGAGACTAATTCCTGAGGTCTGGATAAAAAAAAAAAAAAAAAAAAAGGTAAGACATAGACCTAGGAGGTTTTATCTTACTCAAAGCTCTACAAAGCATCCGGGCTACTGGATCCTGACCATAACTTCTCAAGATCTGAGAAAACAAAACAGGGGAAATTTTACTTGCTTGTAAATGCAACATCTTTGAATCTGTCCCCCTACCTCCCCTGGCTCCACGGCATCTACTGACAGAGGCTCTAATGTGACAAACCTTCTAGGGGATGAAGATATCAAGTGTCCTATTTGGTCTCTCCCCACCCGAGAGGACCTGGAGCGATTCACCAGCATGATAGAGAAAACTTTTACAGAGCACATTGCACAGCTAAAGGCTGATACCTCACACCTGGGAACCAAAGTGGATTCTTTGGAGCAGAGATTTGACAAAGCTCTCCCTGTGTCAGGGCTGGGCTCAGCCCTTCCTTCTCAAAGCTGGCCGCTCAGCTGTCAGCTAATTGCCAGCTCCTATCTCTTCACAGTGACTCACCTGTTGATTATATCCTGCTCGTCAGTCCTGTCTACTTAAGCCGTCCAGTCCAGATGATCTCTGCCTTTGCCTTGGTCACATCTCTAAAGACGCTCTCCTGTGTTCCTGTTAAAGACTTGCTTGGCTGACATTCCTTCTGGCTCCAGATCGTGCTTGCTGTTCTACTATGCTCATCTCTGGCTCCCTGAGGTTTTGGCCTGTCTGACTATCTGTTCCGGTTACTGAACTCTGGCTATGCTTTGTATACATTTACTCTGTTTACCTTTTTTTTCTTCTTAAACAAGTGTGATTTAACTGTACTTCTGTCTCAGTCTGATTCATGGTTTCTGAAACCATGCCATTTCTATGCTACAGTCTAAATGCATCACGCTGTCATGGAAGGAATGCCTAACACAGGCATCCAGCACAAAGTAAGCAGATCAATGGGCTGCACTAAGGAATGAGGCTCGAAAGGTAAGTGAAGATATAAATATTTATTAAGGAAAAAGACACACGTGTAAACCAAACAAACACAGCAAACCATAAACAAGCAAGAACACAAATAATACACAGCAACCATAAACAAGCAAGAACACAAATAATACACAGCAACCATAAACAAGCAAGAACACAAATAATACACAGCAAACCCCAAAACCCTTAACTAACTAACTATATACATGGAAAGGGAACACATATATAACAAGGCAGGGATGAGAGACAAGGGGAACAGGAGGCCAGGTGGAGGAAGCGGAAGTAAGGGGAGCCAAGGCAGGAATCAGGGGACAAGTCACAGGTATAGGGAACAGAGTCCAGGACAGGAAGCAAATCAGGAACAGGTCTCAGGCAACAGGTCAGGCAGGGACAAGGCTAGCAGGAAGGATTCTGAAGCAATGAGCCTCAGTGAAGGGCGGGCTTATATACTTCCAAGCCATACCACTTCAGGTGCAGCTGGATTATTAGAATGTCTGTTTGCTGGGAGACACCCGCTGGTGACCACCAGAACTGCAACCTTTGATGGCAAAAGCAACAGTGACACCAGCAGGCGATCCCAGCAACAACACCGTTCCTGACAGTTCCCCCCCCTAAGGAGTGGCCTCCAGACACTCCATTCTGCCCTTGACCTGACAGTGCATGTAAATGGGGAAAAGTCCAGAAAAGTCTCCCCTGTGATTGCTGACTTCTTTGCGCTCTCCGGCCAGAGTCTCTTAACCTACTGGGAGGCATGCCACCCAAGTCTGACAATGGAACATGTATCCCACCACCAGGGTCTGGAAGTTTAGATCTGGAAATAAAAACAGGCTGGGCAACTTGCTTCGGGTCATCGGGCTGGGCAGCAGGCTCCAGGTCATCAGGCCGGGCAGCAAGCATCGGGTCATCAGGCTGGGCAGCAAGCATCGGGTCATCAGGCTGGGCAGTAGGCTTGGCAGCAAGCACCGGGTCATCAGGTGGGGCAGCAAGCTCCAGGTCATCAGGCTGGGCAGTAGGCTTGGCAGAAAGCACCGGGTCACCAGGCTGGGCAGCAAACACTGGGTCATCAGCCAGGGCAGAAGGCTTGGCAGCGAGCTCCGGGTCATCAGGCTGGGCAGCAAGCATCGGGTCATCAGGCTGGGCAGCAAGCATCGGGTCATCAGGCTGGGCAGCAAGCATCGGGTCATCAGGCTGGGCAGTAGGCTTGGCAGCAAGCACCGGGTCATCAGGCTGGGCAGCAAACACCGGGTCATCAGGCTGGGCAGTAGACTTGGCAGCAAGCACCGGGTCATCAGGTGGGGCAGCAAGCTCCAGGTCATCAGGCTGGGCAGTAGGCTTGGCAGAAAGCACCGGGTCACCAGGCTGGGCAGCAAACACTGGGTCATCAGCCTGGGCAGAAGGCTTGGCAGCGAGCTCCGGGTCATCGGGCTGGGCAGCGAGCTCCGGGTCATCGGGCTGGAAGGCCGGGACGTCAGACTGCAAGGCATCAGGCTGGAAGGCCGGGACGTCAGACTGCAAGGCATCAGGCTGGAAGGCCGGGACGTCAGACTGCAAGGCATCAGGCTGGAAGGCCGGGACGTCAGACTGCAAGGCATCAGGCTGGAAGGCCGGGACGTCAGACTGCAAGGCATCAGGCTGGAAGGCCGGGACGTCAGACTGCAAGGCATCAGGCTGGAAGGCCGGGACGTCAGACTGCAAGGCATCAGGCTGGAAGGCCGGGACATCAGACTGCAAGGCCGGGACATCAGACTGCAAGGCCGGGACATCAGACTGCAAGGCCGGGACATCAGACTGCAAGGCATCAGGCTGGAAGGCCGGGACATCAGACTGCAAGGCATCAGGCTGGAAGGCCGGGACATCAGACTGCAAGGCATCAGGCTGGAAGGCCGGGACATCAGACTGCAAGGCATCAGGCTGGAAGGCCGGGACATCAGACTGCAAGGCATCAGGCTGGAAGGCCGGGACATCAGACTGCAAGGCATCAGGCTGGAAGGCCGGGACATCAGACTGCAAGGCATCAGGCTGGAAGGCCGGGACATCAGACTGCAAGGCATCAGGCTGGAAGGCCGGGACATCAGACTGCAAGGCATCAGGCTGGAAGGCCGGGACATCAGACTGCAAGGCATCAGGCTGGAAGGCCGGGACATCAGACTGCAAGGCATCAGGCTGGAAGGCCGGGACATCAGACTGCAAGGCATCAGGCTGGAAGGCCGGGACATCAGACTGCAAGGCATCAGGCTGGAAGGCCGGGACATCAGACTGCAAGGCATCAGGCTGGAAGGCCGGGACATCAGACTGCAAGGCATCAGGCTGGAAGGCCAGGACATCAGACTGCAAGGCATCAGGCTGGAAGGCCGGGACATCAGACTGCAAGGCATCAGGCTGGAAGGCCGGGACATCAGACTGCAAGGCCGGGGCATCAGACTGGAAGGCCGGGGCAGCAGGCTGGAAGGCGTCAGGCTGGAAGGCCGGGGCAGCAGGCTGGAAGGCCGGGGCAGCAGGCTGGACAACAGGCAGAGACACTGGCACAACAGGCTGAACAGCAGGCATTGGAACATCAGGCGTGGAGGCAGAAGTGGGTGATGACAGAATGGTATGGGTTGGGAAAAACTTCCGTTTCTTTTTGGTTTTAGCAACTGAAGATTTGTATGTGGGTACAGGGCTGTAGGTAGTGGATGCAGCTGGTAAGAGCGAAGAGTGGAAGGATGGTAAAGCAGAGGGAGCAGATCTTGAGGGGAGATTCAATGGAACTGATGAAGGCAGCTGAGAAGTAGCAGAGGGGTTAAAGGCTGGGTAGGTACAGCAGGAGGAAACAGGGTACTGGTACTTCATTGGTAGCATGGTGTATTGATCAGAAATTGTGGTTGTTGGGGGTAATAGAGAGGAAGATATCCCAGCAGGCTGGTATCTGGACACAGAAATGGGTGGTTGGGAGCTGACAGAAGCTGAGTACAACAAGCTTGACCAGGCCTGTAATAATGGTTGCACAAAATCTGGTTTGCACATGGTTTGTCTGACCAGAGACTGCACTGAATCAATACATGCTGCAAGCACCTGTTGAGGACAAGCTGAGTACTGTTTAAAGAAAAAGGCCGAGTCATCTTCCAACAGCCACACCAAAGACTCTACCTGAGCTGCACTAAAAGGGAGTGTATAGTCATCACCTCCACTAGGGGCATCAGACAGGGCCAACTCTGTACAGATCCAATTCAATGGCTGCACATCCTCAAACAGAAAACTGCCCTGATCAACAAAAACATGGGCTATACGGATACATTCCAGCAGTTGCTCTCTAGTGTATTCACCTAATGTCTGATGACAAAAATCTCTGTCATCTGTTGCCAGAAGCGAAAGATACAGGATATCTTCCAGATGCATTTTTCTTGGCAATAGCAAGTGTCCAGATCCTATTCCCAAGTGCAGCCGATCTGTTAGTATGGCTTCAGAATTCTGTCATGGAAGGAATGCCTAACACAGGCATCCAGCACAAAGTAAGCAGATCAATGGGCTGCACTAAGGAATGAGGCTCGAAAGGTAAGTGAAGATATAAATATTTATTAAGGAAAAAGACACACGTGTAAACCAAACAAACACAGCAAACCATAAACAAGCAAGAACACAAATAATACACAGCAACCATAAACAAGCAAGAACACAAATAATACACAGCAAACCCCAAAACCCTAAACTAACTAACTAACTATATACATGGAAAGGGAACACATATATAACAAGGCAGGGATGAGAGACAAGGGGAACAGGAGGCCAGGTGGAGGAAGCGGAAGTAAGGGGAGCCAAGGCAGGAATCAGGGGACAAGTCACAGGTATAGGGAACAGAGTCCAGGACAGGAAGCAAATCAGGAACAGGTCTCAGGCAACAGGTCAGGCAGGGACAAGGCTAGCAGGAAGGATTCTGAAGCAATGAGCCTCAGTGAAGGGCGGGCTTATATACTTCCAAGCCATACCACTTCAGGTGCAGCTGGATTATTAGAATGTCTGTTTGCTGGGAGACACCCGCTGGTGACCACCAGAACTGCAACCTTTGATGGCAAAAGCAACAGTGACACCAGCAGGCGATCCCAGCAACAACACCGTTCCTGACACACGCAGGATCAACAAATTGAAACCTTGCTTTGTCAGTTAGATGATGTGGTAAACTGCAGTCGGCAGGCAAATACCAGAATTCTGGTGGGGATATTTAAGGAAATACTGGAACTACTGGCTACTGCTCCTATGGAGATCGACCGTGCCCATAGGGCACTCAGACCACCTTCCCAGGATATGAACAATCCAAGAGACATAATGTAAGGAAACCAGTAGTAATCGCCTGGCGTGCGCGCACGGACGACTGACTGCAAACACCCGTGTGTGCTTATGCGCATGCGAGGCGACCAGCGTGCATGCGCAGGAGTGCATCCCTAGTACCAATTGTCACCAGACGGCCTATTTAAAGGGTGTCCTAACCACTGATCAGTGCTGACTGGTCTTTCAGCTGTGCTCCTGATACCCTGAACCTTGTGATTTCTCTGTCTGATTACCTGTTGCTGACCTTGGCTCCTGTTGACCTTGCATCTGGATTCTGCTTATCTGATCTCTGGCTATTAATCCCGGCTCTCAATTTTACCTTGCTTCTGGACTGTGTTATACATGATTCCTGGCTCCTGATCCCGGCTTCCCTTCTGACCTTGCCTCTGCCTGATGTCCTGGTACCCTGCTGCCTGTCTGTTGACGAACCCGGCTTCCCTCGTGACCTTGCTCCTGTGTCCTGTTGGTCTCAGCACTTCCACCCAATTCTCTGCAACTAAAGTCCTGCGACTAGCTGCGACTTCATGCAATAGGTCTCCGGGTCTTCATCTACAGGCACTCATGTTCCTTCCGACCCTCAGCTCCCTCTGTTTCATCCTCAGCGGGACCTGGGCTGGAGATACAAGAGAGGCCAACCTCATCATTTCAGTCTCCCTTCAGGTACGTAGCACATAATTTGTAAGCTACATAAATACATGCTTAAAGACTGCACTATGCAAAAACTGCATGGCAAGCCTTATTTTGATTTTGATGGAGCAGGCCTATCTTTCTATCGAGATATTTCCAGGCGTACCCTCATGCAGTGCAGGGCACTACACCCCCTACTGACTACTGCCCAGGAATCCACTCTTGGGTTGGATTCTGTAGATTTCCCGGATTGGAGAGGATTTGCCTGCGCTACAGCTCCCCAACCATGGTTGCTAGGAAAACACAGAAGTCGTAAAAGAATCGCCAGCGTCCTGCCTCTGGTTCCTAGCTGGGTCCATCCACCTCCAGAGACTGGCGGTCTCCACGGTTGAATCCGAGGTTCCCATCCTCTATTGTGGGGTGATCCTGCTTCCTTACGTATAACCTCCTTATGGAGACCATACCTGGTCTAGTGTTTCTACAATATTGTAGAGACTGTTCCTGATGGAGTCTACGGCTATTTGTAGCATATGCAGCTCCATCTTGAGTTTGTTTTCTGTCATTTTTTGCTGATGCTGTTTAGATTATGGTTAGGAGTACCCTGGTATTGCCGCACCAGGCTTAGACAGCAGCCTGCGGGCACTCAATATTGATATGGAGTCCTCACCCTCCTCCAACTAGGGCATCTTGAAGGAGTGCGGTGGACGGGGACGGAGCTTCCTACCTTCCCCCTCATGTTGGCACACGTTCCCCACTTAGGCCTCCCCTTTTTGGGTAAAGGTCCCTGTTGGGACTTTAGGTTATAGCTTGGGACACCTACCCCTATGGGGAAAAGCCCCAAATCAGATGTTTAGATTATTGTTATGGTGTGTAGACTTTTTATATCCACTGTATGTCTCAAATATTATGAACGTGTCAATAAATGTGATCGTATGCTGGCACGGGCTCTCCGAAAGAAGCATGCTCAGGCATACGTACAAAGGCTTCATTCCTCCTCTGGAGAAATTGTGGTCCAGTCCTCTAAAATTGCCTCAGGGTTCCAGGAATATTATGACAAACTATATAATTTAGACTCTGATCTGCCCCAAAAAAAAAAAAAACACAAAGACTTCTACACACCCTAAAGAGTTAAACTACAAAAATGATTTATTGCTTTAAAAAAAGCGATGTACAACAAATTATTAGCAAAATAACCCAAAACCCCCCCATAGATCCAAAAAATTACTCCCTATGTAACATGGGGATTACCAAGTGGTCTAATCCTCCCCAAAAACATTCTTCTAAAACCAGGCACAGTGTGTAGGGCAAAGATAATCCTCATAGGACTGAGGGGTAGAAAAGTGCAATCTGCACTGTCGGCAAGCCCACCCTCCCCAATACAGAGCACCCCCCCCCCCCTAAGTTCCTAAATAATGTCTCAAAGCCAACTGTAGCAGCACCCCTGCAGCTCATTCCTAGAACGGGGCAGTGTATGTCTGTGTGAACACAAATTACACATATCACACTATCCCATAGTAGAAAGTATATAATCCCACTATATAATAGCCACAAGGATACCCTGGTCATAAGTCAGTCAGTCAGTCAATGGGGCTGGAGAAAAACGGAATTGGACATGAACACATCAGAATGCAGTCAAACATTTTTTACATCCGTTTTCCATTGGAGACATCCTGACAAGCAGGTGAACTTAGCCAAGAATGTAATCAGTCCCGATTACTCTAATCCAGCCAAGTGGGTATTGAGAACAAGGAGATATGACACCACTGAGAAAAACAGCATAAAATGCACTATACTGATCTGATTTGTTCAAATATTCATTCACCATACGTGGGAAATTGCCACAGATTCAAGTGTAATAAAGCATGACTGCAGGAGGGTAGTTCCTTTCACACAGTTACAGGTAAAACTTCTCAATGCTTCTTTATGCTTAAATTACTCACAGATCCCGCTAGTTGCCATACAAAGATCTCCACATATATTTAAGGGAGTCAACCTGTTGGTGTGTTCCCGATATGTATGGTTCTCCAGCAGATGGTTTCCTTGGCTCTAATATTCAGATTGTACTGATCAGTATTGTGTTTCAGTGTATTTGTCAAAGGTAGTAGTTGTCCAGAGTAATTAGAGGAGGTTAGGTGGATTTCTCCGGCCGGATGGACTTCTCCGGTCTGTGCATCGGATGCTCGGGTTCAATGTCCCTGAAAATAGGTGGCTGAGCCAGATAGGGAATGGGGGTGCATGTCCCAGCATTTAGATATTTATATGTTTTGTTCCTATGCACCCAGGACTTCGTCAGAACACGAGGGATAGCCAGCTGTCATTTTTGTTTAAGTATGGGGCCACTACCGACCCTTAATTATTCTAAATCAAAAACAGGTGCTACCGACCTATCAATAACAACACCATTATAGTGGTATTACTACAAGTGCTCAACCCATATAAAATTGTGTTGATGTGTCATATCATTATATACAAATTAAAAACATATTAGCAATGTCATACTGTGTAGGGGGGATAGACGCTATACAGACTGCCAGTAACTTGCATGTTTAAACTTTATACTAACCTCCTATATAAAAGTGCAGGAAGTTCCAATTTCAGTAATAGTTTTGCATTGTTCATATCTAAGCATACATCTCCCACACATTCAATTTTCATATAGATTAGTGTATACCAGTGTAGGATACATATACCACTCTGCACCCAAGAGACCCGACAAAAAAAGTGTGCCAGATTGCAACAATGTAACACATTATGACTATATGTGGTACCTACAATAAACTATAAGCAAAGAAAGTTGATAGATAATATGTAGTTCAGAGTGTGCGCCCCCCCCCCCCCCAGTATGGGGTATATGCGTGCATACAAATGAAGCATGTATACATCACACACATACAGATGTCGTTGGGACACATAGATAGATCAGATCTACCAGGCGCAGACTGGGACAGTGTCAAAATAAATAAAAGATATCCTAGGTATCGACATCTCTCTAGCCCCGATCCACTTCCTCCTGCATATCCCTCAGATCCCAATTAGCCAATATAAGAAAAGCACACTGCCCCATTTACTGTATGTGGCAAGATGCTTGCTCCCTATCTATTGGAGACAACCACAAGTTCCTACCTGGCAGAAGTGGATTAGCAGGGTAAATGACACCCGGGAGGCAGAAGACTGGATAGTGACTTGTAGGGGTTCCCATGAATGCTTCAATAGTGTATGGACACCCCGGATAGACTATGTTTACAACCCAGGGCACGTGTCCTCTAGTCTAGACTTAGCACTGCTGGAGTTGGCAGAACCATCCCTTAGAACCCACACACAGCCAGGAACCTAGGGGGCAGAGATACACTTTTCATTGCGATAGGACATTTATTCAACCTTGAGATGGCATGCTCGGTGTGGGCATGAAGATTCAGTGTAAGATTTCAGGTATGCTCCGGTCTTCTCTTTTCTCCTCTTTCTCTTCTCTTCTTTCTATATTCTTTGGAACAATGTAAATACTTCTTTTTGTGTGGATTTTGTTGTGCGCTCTACACAAAACTGCAATAGCTGGACATCTGGCCCTAGCACCTTATCGCTGGGGGTGAGGCCTCCTCACTTCTCCTCTTCAGCGTCTAGTGTTCGCCTCAGGTACCCCTGGCTTGGGTGGCGTGCCAAGAGAGGTAGTTGGAGGCTATTTTGGCTCCCCTCCCCCTGTGCCTAAAACCAGCTAGGTGATCCTGTAATCACTTTAGGATTTTCAGTAGCATACGCTGGCTTGGTACTAGCCATGGCCCCTTTATGTATCCTTATATATTCCTATGATTTTGCTCATTGGTGTCATCATCACTGAGGTGTTCCTAACTCCCCAACAAGGAAAACCCTTATATTATTATGGAATCCAGGCATTATTGATCTAGGCAAGCCACATCTCTGCCAAGAGCTGTCAGTAGTTGCTAGGACCGCCAGCATGCTAGCAACCAATTACATTATGTGTTCCCGCCCCCTGCAGAGTGCTTCTCCTTTCTGGCTACTGTCTTCTGCTTGCTGACTACAGGGCCTTGTAGCAATATGCCCTGTTGCCCGCAGGTCACAGCATCTTGCCATCTTCCCTGCAGCCATCAGATCCTGTGTCCAGCAAGCAACACACCATGTCAGCAGTCCAGTTCCAAAATTATTGGGGGGGTGACACCATATTTTACTGCACCAGGTGACACCAAACCTAGTGACGTCACTGCTCTGGACGACTCAGGTGTGACTGGGAGGTGGAAAACATGCCAACCCCCCCACCTGTAGCAACAGTTTACCTTGGGCTCCAGCAGCGAAGGACACCCCCATCGCAAGCCGACACCCCCTCCTGCCCATTACCAAACTAGCTCAGGGCCAGGGCGAGTGGCTTTGGTACACATTACACCCGGGTGGCAGCTGGAGAGGAGACACACAGTGTGCAGTGGTGGAAAAACTAAGTTAAAGGCTCAGCAGCGCAGTAGTGAGAGGGGAGGACATGGAGGCAACAGAGCCAGGAGCAGCCGAAAATATTCAGGGTGAAAAAAATGCATAAGGGAGCCACACCCCCCACATCTTCCCCTAGCGATGCCACTACTCCACTATTATGATGATTGCTAAATCCAGCCTCAAAAAGCAGTGAACCGTGACAGGGAAGATGTCTAAGAAAACGCTGCGCCAGTTGTGTGACACGGCAGCTAGTGAGCATTCAGAGATGCCAGGTGGGACAGAAAAACAGCATCCACCCCCCAACTAAAGCTCTGGGTAACAGCATACCTGCCCCCAGCTCGGGCACAGAATGCAGGTGGGAGTGACAGTAGAAAACAAAGGGGGAAAGTAAAAGAGGGGCACAGTAATGTGCCCAAGAGTCTGCCCAGCACAGGGTTCAGCCATGGTAAGGCCCTGCAGTATATGGACACCAGATATGACAAACCCGCCCCCAGCACCAATACAAGGTGCAGGCGGTAAATGTAGTGCCAAAAAGAGGGGGGAGCCCTGGGTATAATTGCCAGCCTACAGATGTAGACATACAGTCATGAATCACTGTGCAATGTAACTTTCAGAGAGACCACAGCTAAGCCCCTACACAAAGAAGCATATATGCACCAGAATCCAACCCTGTAAGGGTGCAGATCCATGGATCATCATACCGATCCTGTCCACCAGACTAGGGTGCCAGGCTACTACACGCCCTCTGCAGCACCAGTTCAAGAGCACTTGTGAGAGGGAGGCAGGGAATGGAAAAAAAAAACCCCAGTAAATATGGCAGTGAGCTTCCGAGCACCGATTTAGCCCTGCCAACTGCAGTTCCACTCATCAGTGCAATGGCACTGTATCACCCCAGATCTGCCTCCAGCTCATAACAGAGCGCAGGCGAAAGTGTGCTTACATGCACAAACACTCATTGCATTCCCCTGGTGCTAGGACTGAAGCCCCCCCGCACATATATACAACCCAACCCAGGAATGGGGCAGCCAAAAGTAGTTAACCAAGACACTATAGGACCTCCTCTGGCCAAGACCCGGGGGACATCCACCTCACAGCTACAACAAAGCCACAAGGCACATGAGAACACAGTGTCCCCTCATCAATGCCCTGGCCCAAGTCTGATACCAGCTGCCTACCAACAGGGGGGCTTCCAGGAGCTCAGGTCTGTAAGGAAGGAGGAGAACCTGGTAAAGACCAACCACCCCAGGGAGTCCACGTGCCCCACACCACGTCCAGGGAAGGGAGGGGGGCATCTACTTAAAAGAGATGTATGGCAATCCTGTTTTTCCCATAATTATACTTTATGCTGCATCTGTCCCCCGACATCTCTGCACTGAGAACCGAGCCATTGAACATCGCCGATGGCTCAGTTCTCTCAGCTTCCCGAACAGAGAACTGCTGCTCTGCTCCTCCACGCTCACTGGAGCGCTGAGCTGTGGAGGGGTGGGGAGTGGCCGTTTCAGGGGCTCGCTGAGAGGCTGAGACAGGCATCAGTACAGGCACCTGGCAGATCCAGACTTCATTGTCATTATGACGCGGTGCCTGGACTCATTTCTGTAACGTCAGCAGACAGCGGATTTCAGACCACTCTCTGCTAAAAACGGGTCACAGGAGTGCAAAACGAATTGACCCTTATGCCGCGTAGACATGACCGGACTTTCCAGCAGAAAAGGTCAGACAAAATAATTTCATCGGATATTCCGATGGTGTGTGGTCTTCATCTGACTTTTTTTTTTTTTTTTATTCTGACGGACCTAGAAATAGAACATGTTTTAAATCTTTCCGACTGAATCAATTCCTGTCGGGAAAACCGTTTGTCTGTATGCTATTCCGACGGACCAAAAACGACGCAAGGGCAGCTATTGGCTACTGGCTATTGAACTTCCTTTTTCTAGTCCTGTCGTACGTCATAGCATTCTAAACGAATGGACTTTGGTGTGATCGTGTGTAGGCAAGTCAGTTTCAGCAGAACTCCATCGGAACTCCATCAGAAAGACCATCACAGTTTATTCTGACGGAATAACTTTTCGTGTGTACGTGGCATTAGGAGAAGCCCAGCTAAACGAACTCAGGCTGGACTTCTCCTTTAATAATCCAGCGAAGCATGTAGGCAAGGCTCCCATGACATATCCTCCTCTCAACCGAAGTGGGGGGTGCTGACGGCCAGGATAACCCTGTGACACAGACCGCAGACGCCCGGTCATATGTGTCCCCATACAGGGGCGGACTGACAACTCATGGGGCCCCTGGGCAATAGGAGATTATAGGGCCCCCGGGCAATAGGAGATTATGGTCCCCCCAGGCAATCAGAGATTATGGGGCCACACAGTATACAATCACACAGTATACACATACATGTACACACAGTATACACAAACATGTTTCTATTGGCTGAGAAGGTACTGCAGAGTTGGGGCAGCTATAATCTCAGGATTTTTAGACCAAAAGGATGTCGGTAAGGGACATTTCAGAGACAGATGTAAAAGAAAATACAGATTTTTATATACTGTCCCTGGTTTTATTGTTGCTGGCAACCCTGATGGGGCCCCCTAGTGGCCCGGGGGCCCTTGGCAGTGCCCGAGTAGTCAAATGGTCAGTCTGCCCCTGTCCCCATAAGATGTTTAACCCTGGTTCAGGATGGGAGTATCACGCATAGATAAAGGTCTGCCTGTGCTCGTTGACCAGACTGGGGTGACCACTGGATCTACATTATTGAGTTCACCGCCCAGCCCAACAGTTGATTGAAGTTCTCTGCAGGGAAAAATCTGAAGAAAAAGGAAAAAACTGGGGAACAGGTCCCAGCAGGAAACCAGGTCCTTACTCCTGAACACTAGACTGGCTTGCCTATAGCAGAGAGGGGGGTTATAATTCCAGAAGGGACTGTCCATAGCCAATGCTGTATTCCTTTCTGTCTAGTGTCCTACTCCTGTAGATGGCAATAAAACCCTATGGTCAAGAATTAGAAGAGCTGTGTCCGTCAATGACCATAAGAGAAATAAATAGTATACAGAACCTCAGAAAAGAATATATACAGAATTAGTAAATGGGAGCCCAGTGGCTCAGTGGTTAGCACTTCTGGCTTACAGCACTAGGGGCCTCCAGGACGAGGACACCACTAGCATGCAGCTTGCATGTGCTTACGTGGGTTTCTTCCCACATACCAAAGACATGTTGATAGATTAAAATATATGTAAGGCTGCGCCAATCCCTCTAACATAAGATAAAATACTAAATAAAATTAAATGTATAAACAATAGTACAATTTGAGCAATAAGACCTCAAATGCTGTGCGAAGTGACAAAAAGAAAACGAGTCCAATCTAAGAAAAGTTCATAGGTGAATCCAAATAACAGACGTAGATGTCCTCAGATGACAACACCCCAGTGGTTCAACACTTTCCAAAGCGCGTGAAGTGCCCGTCACCAAATGTTGAATGCGCTTACCAGAAAATATATGAAATGAAGCATATATAAATGGTCAGTGGACAACATCCAGGTCAGCCTTCCTCAGCTGGGTCAGCACTCCATCCCTTAGCGATCTTTCAGGATAATGGGAATGTTCCCCATTGACAACGTCAGGTATGACGAAACGCGTCTGGGAAGGCACGCAGTGACGCCACCACGTTGTAGGAGAGGAGGACGGGCTCCTGTTTGCCGGCCGGCTTTTTACTCTGTTCTTATATGCGGTAATTTATCTACATACCTTGCCTTATATCGAGACCACTCAACAGATCTGAGGACATCTACGTCCGTTATTTGGATTCACCTATGAACTTTTCTTAGATTGGACTCTTTTTCTTTTTGTCACTTCGCACAGCATTTGAGGTCTTATTGCTCAAATTGTACTATTGTTTATACATTTAATTTTATTTAGTATTTTATCTTATGTTTTTTTTTTTTTTTTTTTTAATTATTAATCTTTATTAAATTTTCACATTTATACAGACCACATTTTAAAATAACATTGCCAGGATTCAAATACATCTTTCTTCCATTCCGAAATCTGAGTTTTAGAGTTCTAGGAAGGGAAGGGGGACATGAAGATACATCCATACATCACATATAATTAGCAAGCAAAAAAAAAAAAAGCACACTATCTAAACAATACCATATCCCCCCTTCTCCTACCACCACTATTTTTGCAATTCCTACATTTTTCCTACTGATATAACCCCACCCCTCCCTCCCACCCTTTCTATCAACCCCACCCCCCCCTCCCCTCCCCTCCTATATATATATTGGTGCTTTTATCCTACAGTATAGCATAATTGTGTTATAATGATTCCCGTACCTTTAATATACCCTACCCTACTCCTTCCCATTACCCATCCCCCCTCCCCCTCCCCTCTTCCCTTTCCTATCATGGTTTAGACTGGGGTATGCATCACTTCTATCCACTCTCGCCAGTTCCTATTAAACTCTTTTAGGTTATTTCGTTTTGCATATACTGCCCTCTCCTTACATAGATAATCATTTACCGCCCTTATCCAATCCTCTACTGTAGGGGCTAGCTTTGATTGCCATCTCCTAGCTATCATCCTTCTAGCTTGAAATAAACATCTTAGGATTACCGTTGTTGTTCCCTTCCTCTCTACTTCCTCCTCTCTATAACCTAAAATACACACTATGGGATTTAATTCTATTACCGTCCCAAAGGCCCTACTTATTATCTTTACCACTCCTTCCCAGTATCTAAATAATTTGGGACATTTCCAAAGCATGTGCATTAAATTCCCTGACCCCCCACACCTGGGGCAACAGTCATCTGTTCTCTTACCAAATTTAAATAATTTCTGGGGAGTATAGTATGCTCTATTAATTACCATCAAGTGGGAAATCCTCTGAGGAGGAGAGACCGAGACTTTTGGGCATGCCGCTAGGATCTTTTTCCACTGTACTCGTGTTATATTACCTAGGTCTTGCTCCCATTTCTCCTTCTCAACCCTCCCTTTCCTCTCACTATTAATCTGTTCACCCAGCTGGGCATAGAATTTAGATATTAATCCTTTAGTAGGTCCTGCTTGTGCTACTGGGTATAGCAAGGGCAGTTCCTCCCATGTTAATAACAGGTTTCCAAACTGGGTCCTTAAAGCGTGCCTCACTTGTATATAGGCATAAAATGAGTTTTGTGATATCTTAAATTCTCTTTGCAGCTGGTCGAAAGATTTAATACCCCTGCCGCCATATAGATGGCTAAGCCTTACAATGCCACATTTTTCCCAATCTGCAATTTTTCCAACCCGCCATATTTCCTGTAGCTTCTTATTGTTCCATAGAGGCGTATACTTTGTTATTTCACTATATCCCATTTTTTTTTTAACTGTACCCCATAACTTTAACATCATTTTTACTGTAGGGCATCTACACTGGAATGAGTCCGCTTCCAGGGTCTCAATCAGGGTACTATGTGGGGAGCCTGTTAATACTAATCTCCCATTTGGGGTTCCTCCGTTCTTCTCATCGATCCCCCCTAGCTGTTGTAATTGGGACGCCCAAAAATAGCACTCCGGATAAGGGACCGCGAATCCTCCTTCCTCTCCCGGTAGCTGAAGCATCCGCAATCTCAATCTGGCCTGTCCTCCCCTCCATATTAGCTCCCTAAACAACATCTCGATTTTATTAAACCAGCTTCTGTTAATCCATATTGGGGCATTATGTAATATGTATAAAAGTTGGGGCATCCATATCATTTTTATCAGATTGCATCTGCCAGCGACCGAGAGAGGCATTCGTTTCCATATAGCAATTTTTTGTTTAAACTTAGCCAATAATGGGACTAAGTTATGACTTATATATTGCTTAGGATCCCTTGACAAGGTTACTCCCAGATATTTCAACTTATCCACTATTGGCATTTGGGGGGTTCCCAGGGCCGTTTGCTGACCAATTGGGTCCAAAGGAAGACATTCCGATTTTTCCCAATTTATCTCCAGCCCTGTGAAGCCTCCAAACCCTTGCATCAGTCCCATTGCCCTTGGTAGTGAGTATCTCATATCCCCTAAGAACAATAGGATATCGTCTGCATAAAGTGAGATTTTTTCCTCTCCAGTTTTTCTTACAAAACCGACAATATCCCGGTTTGCTCTAATTGCACATGCCAAGGGCTCTATAGCCAATGCAAAGAGCAGGGGTGATAATGGGCACCCCTGCCTCGTCCCTCTCCCCAACTCTATTTTCCCGGATAACTCATTATTAATTTTTAGTCTCGCACTAGGTTTGTCATATAGCATCCTAATCCATCCTATAAAGGAAGGACCCAGGCCAAATTTCTCCAAAACTTTCCATATATATCCCCATTCTACGCTATCAAATGCTTTCCTTACATCCAATGCCACCACTGCACCCGGAGTATCGTTATCCATTGGGACCTGCAAATTCAAAAAGGCTCTTCTAATATTTATACTCGTTGACCTGTTGGCTATAAACCCTGTTTGGTCCATATGGACCAATCTTGCTATGACTCGATTAAGCCTAGTCGCTAATACCTTGGCCAGTATCTTTGTATCGGTACACAGGAGAGAGATTGGCCTATACGCTGCAACATCTAAGGCGTCCTTCCCTTCTTTATACAACAGGGTTATAACCGCCTCCATCATTGATGGAGGCAATTTACCCTCCCCATATGCTCCTCTTAACATCTCCAGGAGTTCAGGAATCAGTATCTCGCCAAAATTTTTATAGACTTCAATCGGTAGTCCATCCGGCCCAGGCGATTTCTGATTTGGCATACTCGCAACTGCTTCCTGAAGTTCTTTCAAAGTTATTGGGGCTTCCAGTTCCTCTCTTTCTTCTTGTTTCAAACGTGGTACCTCTAATTGACCTAAAAATGTTTCCATTTGCTCATCCATCCCCACTTTCTGTGCAGTATATAGGTTTTTATAATATCCTTCAAATGCTTGGCAAATACTCCCAGTTTCTGTTACAACCTTTCCCTCAGATATCCTAATCGCCGAAATTGAGGAAGGGCCCGAGTTATTCTTCACCAGTTGTGCCAACATTTTTCCCACGCTTTCCCCTTCCGCGAAGGAGGCTTGGCGTTGGAACATATGCTGAATCTCTGCTTTCTTTAGGGTTAATAGCCTAAGTTCTTCTTGTTTATCTAACCAGATTTTTTCTTTGCCCTGCGTGGGGTCGCTAATAAAATCTCTTTCAGCCTCTAACACTTCTCTCCCTATTTGTACCTCCTGTTCCCTAGATTTTCTGTTTATTTTTGCTATTGATTGGATCATAAGGCCCCTTAAAAAAGCTTTCAGAGTATCCCACAGGATCCCCGATGTTACTGTACCCCGGTTATTTTTTAGAAATTCTTTTAATTCCCACTGAATTCTCTCAGGGCGTTCTTCTGTCTCTTTTTTTATCAGTTCTAACCAGAGCGGGTTCACTTTCCACAACCTCTGTACCTTACGTTCTCTCATTTTTAATACTGCTGTCACTGGGGAATGATCTGAAATCCCCCTGGGCTGATATTCAACCTTTTCCACCATTTGTAAGGCCAGGTCATTCCCCAGTATCATATCAATCCTGGATAACGTAGTATGTGTGGACGAGTAACAACTATACTGCCGAGCTCCCGGGTTCCCAGTTCTCCATAAATCCCGTAATCCTACTTCTTCCAGGTACTGTCCCAACCTCCCCTGCCAAGCTGGTTCCGCCAGTGTTTTTTCTGGGAATCTATCAATTTTAATATCCAATACCGTGTTGAAATCCCCTACTATTATTATAGGAACACCATCTATCCCCCCTAAAAATTCCTGTAATTTAAAAAGCACTTCCATTTTAAATGGTGGAGGGATGTAGATGTTTGCCAGCATACATTCTCTATTTTCAATTAGGCACTGTAAGAAAATGTATCTGCCTTTTTCATCCAGGCTAACCCGTTTACATACAAAATTCACCCCCGTTTTTACCAAGACACTCACCCCTCTGCTATATGTCGAATAAACAGAATGATATTGAAATTGATATTTTCTGCTCTGCAACCGGTATATTGTATCTCTATTTAAATGGGTCTCCTGTATGCATAGTAGCTCTACTCCACATCCCTCCAACAAGGATAGCACAGCTTTTTGTTTCAGCCACGTCCCCAGACCCCTCACATTCCAGGAGCCTATCTTAATTTTACCATCCTGCATAGCCATAAACAAATAAAGAGGAGAAAGAAAAAAAAAGAAAAACCTAAGGTAGGAAAGAGAGAGAGCGAAATAACCAGTCTACTGAGGACACTATTGAGAACCATTTGTCTCCCAGTACCCACCAACTCCCCTCTAACTTCTTTTATTACCTTATACCACCCTCCCCAAATATTACTCCCTTGTATAATAACAAATTTATTAGGCGTCACCATTAACTCGTATATTATGTGTCTTTGAATATAGATTATACTATATAATTGTTTATTACCATTTTCCCCCTTGTGACCAATATATTTTCCTTGTTTTTTACCGCCCCAAGTTTTACCACCCCCCAGTTTGTGTCCTTTTTTGCTTTGAGTTATTTCCTGTACTCCATTTATTAGTGCATACATATATTTTTTTTCCCCCTTCAACCTCCCCCCTATTTTCCCTACTACACCCACCCCCTCTCCCCCCTTTCTACCTCCCTCCCGCCCCTCCCCCACCTTCCTAGGTGTTACCCTAGGGGCTATTAGTGACCTTATACCACTCTCTTCACAACCTATTTACCACCCTCACCTAGTGCGCTCGCCGTGTATTACCTCCCTCCCAACCCCCCTCCCATACAGACCCAGACAGCACACACACAAAAAAAAAAAAATAAAAAAAAAAAAAAAAAAAAACCAAGAACACACATACTTCATCCCCCCCTCTCTTTCCATCTTCCCATCCCACTCAGTACTAGAAACCCCAACAACTACAACTTTTCTTTATTTTCTTCTATCCATTTTTCCACTTCCATTGGGGAACAAAAAACCTGAGTATGCCCTAGTGCATTAATCCGTAGCTTTGCAGGGTAAAGGAGAGCATACGGCACCCTGAGCTTCTGTAACCTGCGTTTAACCTGGAGGAACTCTACCCTTTTTCTCTGAAGTTCTGGGGAAAAATCAGAATATAATGAAATTCTAACACCCTTATACAATACATTCCCCATTTCCCTTGCCTTCCGTAATAATACCACTTTATCTTTATAGTTCAGTAATTTCATTAATAATGGCCTAGGACGGCCCCCCTCCAATGGTGCTCTAAAGGGTACCCTATGCGCCCTCTCTATTGAGAACGCTGTTGAAAAAACATCCTTCCCAAACAGTTCAACCAGAAGATGCTCCATAAATTCAGCAGGGTTTACACCCTCACTTTTTTCCGGAAGCCCCACTACTCGCACATTGTCCCTCCTGAGCCTATTCTCCATTTCATCCATTCTTGTTCTATATCCGCCGAACTGCTCCTTCAGGCTTTCTATTTCTTTAATTAGGAATGTTGTATCGTCTTCTAATCTGCTAGTCCTTAACTCAAGTTCTGTCGTCCTTTCCACCACTTTCTGTAGGTCTTGCCTTACCAGCATTAGATCTTCCTTCACTCCCTTCATTTGATTACAGAGTTCTTTCAGTGAAATGTTACATGCGTTTACGGCCAATAACACATCCTTAATTGTTGGCTCTTTTTCTAACGGAGGAGAGTCACTCGTTGTGATCTCCATATTCTGTTCCCCTGCACCCGCTTTTTTATTAACTGAGCATTTGGCCACTGCTCCAGCCTGCGTATTAATGTTAATGTTCGACTGACCCATGCTTTTCCTTTCAGACATTTCTCCATGCTGCCCCTTTGTCTGCCCTTTTTTTGGAGGGGTCTGCGATGACTGTGCAGGGTTATGAGCATATTGTTCTAATTTAGCTGCTGTGGTAGACTGTTGCGAACTTTTTTCCCCTCTTTCCTTTGCAGAGCGCAGGTGCTGCATCTTACTTTCCTTTTCTCGCCCCTTTCCACAGAACAGTCCTGGATATATCGTATTTTAATATATTTTTAACTTTTTAACACAGCCACCCCTCGCTCAGTTGATCGCTTAGTGCAATATTAGCCGTATCTTATAACCAGTTCTCCAGTATTCACTTCATGTATCACCAAAACTTCCTGTTTTAATGCTTCACAGCAGACATTTATTTGCACGCACTTAGTTCAAATACCGTTCAACCAGTTGATTTTTAGAACAGCCAACATCCCTCAGTTAATCAATTAATGCGATACTGATCTTGTCTTATAGCCAGTCAGTCCACAAGCATTCAATTCAAATATCACAGACTTCCTGGTTCGCCGATTACAGACGTTCATTTTTACAGCAGGTACTTCTTTGCTTATACTACCTGGGTTATCATTCGTTCGTCTTAGAGCACAAAACGAAGCAATGAGTTCCAGAGAACAAGAGCTATAAGTCCTTCTCACCCCCAGCCAGCGCCCTCTTGTTTACTTGTTACCAGTTCTCAGGCATCGCTATGTCCACGACTTGCTCTGCCAGACCTCCACCTGCTATGCCCCTCACACCTCCGACTTCTTCCCCCCCCCCCGCAATCCTGCCGCTTACCTCCTTCCTCCTATCGCGGCTTACTGGAGAGCGGGAGGGCCTCTTGGTGTCCACTGTGTGCGGCGTCTCTCGGCAGGGTTCAAAAGCGTTCGGCTTGGTCGGGGGTACTCGTGCTTCTTCGGCCGTGTTCGCTGGGGTTCAGGACCCGGAAGTAAGCGTGAATCTCCGAGGGCTCGGCACGATAGTACAGTGATGCGCTGTCACTCCTCCTCCCGTCCAGCTTCAATGAACAGCTCCAGCCCACCGCACGCTGCGTCCGACCGTAGCACTAAGCGCTCCACGCTCTCGTCATGGGGGTCTGGGAGAGAGTCACACACGGCGTCTCGCATCTCTCATTCACTCCATCTTGCACATCCGGTCACGCCCCCCCTGAGAAATTGATCAGTATTTTATCTTATGTTAGAGGGATTGGCGCAGCCTTACATATATTTTGTTGCTGTTGGGTGCTATATCGCATTTATTGCTGCTGCCTATTTTGTTAGTTTGTTAATTTCACATTGTTTCTCCTAGCGCGGTCTATACTTTTTCTATTTTATGTTGATAGATTAATTGGCTCAGCTAAATGCCCCAAAGATGGCTGTCTCCCCTCCTAAGTGCTTTCAGGTAATAGGGGGAAAAAAAACATGCTTGACATCGGCACAAACAGATCAGTGGAACGCAGCATTGGAGGAGGGTCGTCGGCAGGAACAGGACTCAGCATCAGAGGAGGGTCGGCAGCAGCAGAGGAAGGAGAACAATAGAAGATATTTTTAATAAAAGACTTGTCAAAAACTGTCTACTGTATTTTTTCACACTACACTACTTTTTTTTGAATGGGTAGGGGTACAATGTACCCCATGCTCATTCACATAAGGGGGAGGCCAGGATCTAGGGTCCCCCTTATTAAAAGGGGGCTTCCAGATTCCAATAAGCTCACGCCAACCACCGAGCAAGGGTTGCGGGGAAGAGGCCCTTTTCCCCATCAACATGGGGGCAAGGCGCTTTGGGGTGGGGGGCGCAGAGCCCCCCTTGCCCCAAAGGACCCACCCCCCTTTGTTGAGGGCATGCAGCCAACCATGGTTTCCTGACCTGCTGGGCTGCATGCTCAGATAAGGGTCTAGTATGGATTTTAGGGGGACCCCACAAATTTTTTTTTAAATTTGGCATGGGGGACGGTCCCCTCCGAATCCATACTAGACCCATGGGCCTAGTATGGACCAGGGGACCCCACCCTGTTTTGTTTCACTATTTTTTTTAGCCGTCAATTATTTTTTTTACATTCAGCGGGGAAGCCCGCTGACAGCTGATCACTCATCAGTTGTTAAGGACACGGGGCCAGCTTCCCGACCCCCTCCTTAAAAATCGCAAAATGCAAATCGCCGTAAAATTGGGTATCCAAAAACGTGGCAATCTATGCAAAAAGCACTACACAAATGCTCAAAAGAAACATGCATAGATGCATGAATCAAGCCTTAGAAAGAGTGGATCTCCCAACCATGGAACAAACAGCAATAAACACTGGACAGTGGTTTTAAAGAGGAAGTAAACCCTGATGGGTTTACTTCCTCTTTGATTCCCTGCAAAGGTAAAGCATAATGGACTACTATGCATCGCATAGTAGTCCATTATGTGTCACTTACCTGACACAGGAGCCAGCGAAGTCACCGCTGTCCCCTGTAGTTCCGAGCGTCCATCTTCTTGGTGGGTCTCACTGCTCCGGCGCTGTGATTCGCCAGAGCAGCGATGACGTCACTCCCGCGCATGCGCACGGGAGCTGACACTCGCGGCATATCGCCGTGATCTGCGGCTTACCCAGTGCGCCTGTGCGCCGCTGTCTACGGCGCATGCGCCATACACAGCGGTGGCTGTCTTCAGGTAAATATCTCCTAAACCGTATAGGTTTAGGAGATATTTCTTGGACCTAAAGGTAAGCCTTAATCTAGGCTTACCTGTAGGTCAAAGTGGTTTGTAAGGGTTTACAACCACTTTAACCCCTCACCACTCTATGCAAATCCAAAATATATAAATAAATTGCCTTTACTTATACTTTAAGATATGTACAGTCCTTCTGTTAGCTACAGTTTTGCTTCAAAATAATGGTGGCAGTGTTAACTTTTCAGTGTTAGTCTTTTTCATTTATTTTTATTTCCAAGTAATAATTATGTGAAAACCATGAAACAACCAAGACTATAAAACTGTCTAGTAAACTTAAACTAATAAAATGTCTCAACCAACTTGGACATCTGTGAGGTGCAGATGGAAAGGAGGAGTTGTAATTACCAAATATCTACCATAGCAAAAACGTCTTTCCCTGGGTAATTAAATATCATTTACAAGCATGGAGAAATAGAAAAAGAATTTATGCTTCTATCAAGTCTGCAGGAAGCATGCACATTACAAGCGCTGATGTAATACGTACTGAATAATAGATTTAGGGTTTACATACACTTTAAAGCTGTTACTGTGTCTATTATTATCATTATTATTATAATACAGGATTTATATAGCGCCAACAGTTTGGGCAGCGTTTAACATGAGGGCAGACAGTACAGTTACAAAACAATTTAAATATGTATTGTAAAATGACGGTCAGGCAGGACCACTCTTGTTCTGGGAGGACGTCATATGATGTCCTCCCATTCTTGCCGCACATGTGCGCCTGCAGGGGCGTTCAGCATGGCGATCGGTGATGCGCTGTGTCCCTCGCACACAGCGCATTACTAATTGCGGATAAGGAAGGAAGGAAGGAAGCCCCTGTACACACGGTCGGACATTCTGCCAACCAAATCCGTCTGATTTTGTCCGACGGATTTTGTCTGACGGATTGTGGCCGAAACTGTTGCATACACACGGTCGGACCAAGTTGTCTGATTTTGTGGTTGCCAAGAACACGGTGACATAAGCCGTGTACGGCGGAACTGGAAAAGGGAAGTTCAGTACCACGTCCGGCACCCTTTTGGCTCCTTCTGCTGATCTCGTGTTAGTAGAAGTTTGGGGAGAGACGATTCGCGCTTTTCACATTAGTGATTCAGATCGCTACTGCTCTTCAGTTTGTGCTTGTCTTTGCGTATCTGATAATCAGTGCGTGCAGTCATTAAGTATTTGTTTCTCATTGTGGACTATATCTTGGTATAGTACGCTTTGAAAGGCATTTTTTATTGTCTGCTTGCTTCTGCTATTCAGGTCGTTCTTTCAGGCCTTGCTGTTTATCGGTGCTTTCTGGTGTCCGTTCTGACCAGCCGACCGTTTTCAAACCATGTTTCCTCTACGTACTCGTCATACAGTTTGTGCTGTGCAGGGGCTTCGTGTTGGGGTTCTTACTTTGACACAAGCCCGATCCATGAACAGGGAGGGGAGGCGTTTGTGGACCAAGAATTGGTTGCGCCAGCGTCACCAGTTCTCGCACATGCCTTTGCTCCGTGAGATCCACGAAAATAATCCTGATCATTTCAGGAATTTTCTCCGGATGACGGACCCCGTTTTTCACCGTCTGCTGGCTTTGCTGACCCCTTATATCACCAGGCAGGATACCTGCATGTGGCAAGCCATCACTCCGGAGCAGAGGCTCATCGCCACGTTGCGCTACTTGGCGACAGGGAGAAGTCTTCAGGACCTCAAGTTCTCTACAGGCATCTCCCCCCAGGCTCTGGGGATCATTATTCCAGAGACCTGTTCTGCCATCATTCAGGTCCTGCAGAAGGACTATATGAAGCTAAGTTTTATCCTTAAACATCACATTCTATGTATTTCATGATTGCTAATGTCTTGCATTTTTTTCCTCATTCCCTAATTACCATCATTGCAATATGCTCTAATTCATATACTCTGCCCCTTTGTCCTCAGGCATATTTGCCTCACTAACTTCCCCACCATGCTCTTCTTGGCCCATAAAACTATAGTCTAGTCACTTAACAATGTCTTTTGGCAGCTCCATAGTATTGCTTTCCCCTAAACACCCCCTAAAATGTCTACAAATGTGATGTGTGTGCTTCAATTCATGCAAAGTGACCTTTTTTTTATTTTTGGAGTTGTGCCAAACTCATTAGTAACCCCCCTCTCCCCAAATGCTACCTCAGCTGATAGCAACCTTCTATCTGATGACTTGACCAAACCCAATACACACTACACCTACCTTTTTCATGATCACATTTATGGACGAATTCACCAAAGCATGTAGTGTAAGGGCCTGCCTCAATACTTTCAAATGCTATTTTTATTTTTTTAACACATTACTTTTCTTGCTATGTAATAGCAGAATGTCAAAATGTGCTTCCATTTTGTTATTATGACACTTCTTACGTGTCCGGTGGGCTGCCAATAGTGTAACTAAGGAAGGGCTTCCCAAAGTATCACACATTATTTAGGCATTCAGCTCTCAATCAAGTGGAGAGGGTTACCTGTCCTAAACATCCCCCCTCATTTTTTAGCAAGGGCCCATCATATGGGGGGGGGGGGGGGTGATGACTCTCATAAGGGGACCTTATACTTTAGGCTTTAAATACTCAGTTCCCAAAATGTTTTAAGAATTTTGACCAAAAATGTGGGTGTCTAATCTGCTTGCAATGTTGATTTGTCAAATTACTAATTTTTGTTCTTGTTTCACTACACAGTGTCCTTCAACGCCACAGGAATGGCAGACTGTGGCCTCCCACTTTGCCATTTTTTTTTAAGTTGTGCCTTTTTCACCAACAGTGCAAACCCAAGTTCAGAGCGAGATGAGGGGACAGTCTCTTCTTCAGATAATCTTATTATGTTGTGGGTCTGCTACACACACACCTTCTTTTTGTTAACTAATGTATGTAGTGAATTACTGACCAAAATCGTGCTAATTTTCAGCACCATGGCAGGAAAATGGCATGATTGTCCAAATTTACACCTCACTGTGGGTGTTTTTTACTAAAGGCACATCCACTATGCACTACAAGTGCACTGCAAAAGTACACCTGAAACTGCACTTGGAGTTGCCTTTAGTAAATCACACTCCTCAGCACAAACTCAAATTTGACTACAAATACATTTTATGCGCAATGAAAAAGGAAGCCACACATTGTTGAGAATTCAACTTTTTAATACAAGCACATTCACATGTGCGTTTCGAAAAGGTTTTTACAACAAACCAAGAGATTTTGTGTATCCAAAACAGAGTTTAATCAGAATTTTTTTTCCTTGTTGTTTTTGTGTAAACAGGCATGTATCAAACCGTAAAATACAGAACACAGGAACTTAGAAAGTTCAACTTTGAAAAGTGAAGACAATATCAGACATGAGTATGTACAAACTGGGCTGATATTGCCTTCATCACATGGGGTGTCACCCCTGAAAAAAACTAATTTGGAAGATGCATACAGTGTGTCATCATGTGCTATCTCCCATCATGGGGGATCAATGTACATGCTTTGGGGCTGCAACCCCTTCCTCTCAGACACTTTCCACAAAACATGTACATTGATCCCCCATGATGGGAGATAGCGCATGTTTACACACTCTGTGCATCTTCCAAATTTGGAATTTCGATAAATACATTTCTTGATCATACATCACGGGACACAGGAGCTTCATTACATAGTGGGTTATATAGGCACCTCTGGTGATTGGACACTGGTTGACCCTAATTAAAGAGAATTCCTCCCCTATATAACCCCTCCCATCTGGGAGGCACCTCAGTTTTTTCGCCAGTGTCTGGTTGATGGTCACGTAAAACTTAGCTCTATGCAGGTCCCTGCGAGGGCCGAAGGGCTACAACAAACCGGATCCATACCTCGGGCCGATATTTGACTCCCAAGATGGTATGGTACCCGGGCCTCGTCTGCCGAAGAAACGAGGTTTTGCCTGTAAGTCCTCTCCATTGGAAGACTGGGCTCTGGGAAAACCAGACTTGGGGTACTGTTTACTCAGAGCGCCCGAAAGTTTCTGGCAGAGGTTTCTACATGGCCCAGGTGGGAGGATCTTTTCGTAAGAGCCCCAGATATACCTGAAGGTTGGCTAACAATACCCGCCGTGATGGGTGAAGGCTGGAATTGGTCTGATATCAGCAATTCCTGCGGCGGGGACAGGTAAGGGAAGTCATCCTGTATATTTAAGTATATGAATGGATTTCTTCATTTTGAGTAGTTGTATGTCTTACCTGGTTTCCACCACTAGAGGGAGTAAGAGCAGCCTGATGCATACTTACATGCCTTTCAATACAAACACGCTCAGTGAAAGCCTGGTTCTCCAGCTACTCACGTCTCCATTACAGTTCCTGCCACAGATAAAGGTAAAAAGGGGTCCCACGCAGGTCAGGGGTCCCACGTTGCTCCCTTTGGGTTCTCCTTCCCCCCCCCGGATTCCACGGTCCTCATGCACGCGCGCGGGCGCGCTCCTGGCCTAATGGAGGAGGGGGGGTGTGGTTGCGAGCCGTGCACGTTAGTGTGCACGGCGCTGTACTGCGCAGGCGCCAGGCGGCAGTTTTAAAAAGCCCAGAGCGTCAGGGGACTGTAACTGGAGACACAGGAGCTGTGGGCTGTAAGCATCCGTGGGGATTGGATCCAGGCAAACCTTAAGACACCTACTCAGCATCAGGTTGTGCAGTTTAAGCATATATTGATTTATTGTGAGACTTTAAGCGCAACAGTGATCGCATTTGTACTAGTACCTCTGCTTTGTAGCTTAGTACTATGTCTCCTCGTAAGAGGGTCTCAGGGGGAGGTAATAAGAGCACTGGCAAGTCACCGCCTAGGTCCAGGGGTTCCAAAAGTGCCTGTAAATTACCATCCCCCTCTGCAAGACTGGAGCCTGCCTCTCAAGACGAGTCGGTGCCCCTTTCAGGCTTTGCAGCCTCTCCTAATGTCGCAGCCCCGGTCTATGTCACTGAGGACTCCCTTAGGGTTACATTGGAGGGTTTTGAAGGGAGGATCATGAATTTTATTTCTGCTTCCCTAAAAGATAGCAGGAAAAGGGGTAGATCCCCTCCCTCTGCTGAAATCCCTCTCTCAGATAGTTGTTCTGAAAATGAGGAGGGATCCCTATGTTTGGATAGGGATCATGAGCAGTCGGATGAGTCAGAGGAAGAGGAGATAGTCCCCTCCTCCCAGGCACTCAGAAAGCAGGTGCAGTATTATACTGAATTGGTGCGTACCACATTCAGAATGCCGGCTGCTGAAGTTGCTACATCCTCTGTCTCTTCCCTGGGAGTCAGGAAAGCCCCACAGACTGCTTGTTCCTTCCCAATTCATCCTTTAATGGATAAATTGATGTATGAGGATTGGGGACATCCCGATAAACTGTTTACTCCTCCCAAAAGGTTTTCCATGCATTATCCTGTGGAGGAAAGTTTCACCAAGAAGTGGGGGGTCCCATCTGTCAATGCGGCTGTTTCTTGTGTGAATAAAAACCTAACTTGTCCTTTGGATAATGCGCAGGTATTTAAGGATCCAACTGACAAAAGGCTGGAAACCTTATTAAAAGCCTCCTTTTCCATGGCGGGCGCTGTGGTGCAGCCTACAGTCGCAGCCGTGGGGTTGTGTCAGTTCCTCAAGGAACAGGTTAAACAGATGTTTGGACTCCTTCCCAGTGAGGAAGTAGAAAATTATGCAGAGATGCCTCACATCTTGTGTTTCATAATTGATGCGATTTTGGATTCTGTCCAACAAGCATCGCGTTTGTCCCTCATGTTGGTTCACATGCGAAGGGCCCTATGGCTAAAGAATTGGGCTGCTGAGCTGTCATGCAAAAAGCATTTGACTGGGTTCCCGTTTAAAGGGGAGCGTTTGTTTGGGGAAGAATTAGATAAATTCGTCCAAAATATTTCAGGAGGTAAGTCTACTCTCCTTCCAGTCAAAAAGAGCAAACGTCCTTCATTTAGGCGTGCTCTCTCTCCCGAAGCATCAAGCTCTAAACAGTGGCGACGGCCTTCTCAGCCCTCCTCTGCTAGAAAGCCTCAAGGCCGAGCCCAGGGACAGAAAAAGACTTGGGGGCGAAAGCCTGCCAAGCAGACCCCCAAAACCTCCTTGTGAAGGGGCGCCCCCGCTCGGCAGAGTGGGGGGAAGGCTCCTGCAGTTTGCAGGCGCCTGGCGGGAAGAGATTCGAGACAAGTGGGTGATCTCTTCAGTATCTCTGGGCTACAGGCTAGAGTTTCAGGAGATTCCACCTTCTCGTTTCCTAAGGTCAAGGATCCCCAAGGATCCAGTAAAGCAGAAACCGCTATTCCTGGCTTTAGATCAGTTACTATCCCAGGGTGTGATAGTAGAAGTGAGCCCGAAAGATCAGGGTTCAGGGTTTTATTCAAATCTCTTCACCGTTCCAAAACCAAACGGAAGTGTCAGACCTATCCTGGATCTGAGAGACCTAAACCGGTTTTTACACATCCAGACCTTCCGGATGCAGTCAATGCGCACTGTGGTCTCCTCCCTGCAAGGGGGAGAATTCATGGCATCGATAGATATCAAAGACGCATATCTCCATGTGCCAATATTTCCCGCACACCAAAAGTTTCTAAGGTTCGCGGTAGAGCGGCGCCATTTTCAATTTGTGGCTTTGCCGTTCGGGCTGGCTACGGCCCCTCGAGTTTTCGCGAAGATTCTGGACCCTCTCTTAGCAATCTTAAGAGTTCAGGGCATAGCCGTCATGGCTTACCTAGACGACTTGCTTCTCGTAGAGAGAACTGCAGCGTGCCTAAGTCGCAGCGTCACCAGGACGCTAGAACATCTAGAGCGCCTAGGTTGGATTATAAACCTAGAAAAGTCTTCCCTACAACCGACCACCAGGTTGGATTACCTGGGTTTCATTATCGACACCGCTCAGGGCAGAGTTTTTCTTCCAAGGCTAAAGGCCTTGGCCATTGGAGAGCTGGTGCGTCTGATTCTAGGCAGAAGTTCTCCCTCCATTCGGTTGTGTATGAGACTATTGGGAAAGATGGTCGCCTCATTCGAGGCCATCCCATTCGCCCAGTTCCACTCAAGGCCTCTGCAAAGATGCATCCTTGCAGTTTGGAACAGGAAGCCCCAATCCCTGGATCTTCCTATGCGTTTATCCCCCGGGACACGCAAAAGTCTTGTCTGGTGGTTACAAACCAGGAATTTGCTGAAAGGCAAAACTTTTCTTCCCCTCTCATGGAAGATTGTTACAACGGATGCCAGCCTGACAGGCTGGGGAGCTGTATTGGAGGGAACGTGCTCGCAGGGGAAATGGTCTGCGACCGAAAGTCTGCTGCCCATAAATATCTTGGAGATTCGGGCAGTTTACATGGCACTCATAGAGTGGTCTTACAGACTGCGAGGTTTCCCGGTTCGGATTCAGTCCGACAATGCCACCGCAGTGGCTTACATCAATCACCAGGGCGGTACCAGAAGTCTGGTGGCCCAAAAGGAGGTGAATCGCATACTTGTCTGGGCAGAAGAACATGTTCTGTGTCTTTCTGCAGTCTTCATCCCAGGAGTGGAGAATTGGCAGGCGGATTTTCTCAGCCGCCAGCAGTTATGCCCAGGAGAATGGGCCCTGCACCCCGACGTGTTTCAGAACATATGTCACAAGTGGGGCACTCCAGACGTGGATCTGTTTGCATCCAGATTCAACAGGAAACTGGACAAGTTTGTGTCAAGGACACGAGATGCGCTTGCCCAGGGGTCAGACGCTCTGACGGTTCCCTGGGATCAGTACAATCTGATCTATGCCTTCCCCCCGAGCCCGCTGCTATCGCGGTTCCTGGGAAGGGTCAAGAGGGAGTCGAAGTCGGTCCTTTTGGTGGCCTCAGCTTGGCCCAGGCGACCATGGTTTGCAGAAATCATGAAGTTGGCAGTGGGCAGGCCATGGACCCTCCCTCTCCGGCCAGATCTGCTCTCACAGGGTCCAATCTACCATCCTGTTTTACGCAGTCTGAATTTGACGGTCTGGCTGCTGAGACCCACATTCTGAGAGACCGTGGCCTTTCGGGGCCAGTCCTTTCTACTCTGGTCAATGCCAGAAAGCCGGCCTCCAGGCGTATTTATTACAAAATCTGGAGGACATATGTTTCCTGGTGTGAACTCAGGAGGTGGCATCCTAGAAAGTATGTCATTAACAGAATCTTGGCCTTTCTCCAGTCAGGCCTAGAAATGAATTTGGCCATAAGCACTATCAAGGTGCAGATTTCGGCCCTGTCGGTATTTTTTCAAAAACCTCTTGCATCACATTCCCTAGTACGGGCTTTTATCCAGGGGGCTATGCGGATAAAACCGCCAGTTAAACCTCCGGTATGCCCATGGGATCTGAATTTGGTTCTCTCGGCCTTACAGGGCCAACCATTTGAACCTTTGCATCTGGCTTCTTTAGCTCTCTTGACTAAAAAGCTGGCCTTCTTAGTAGCCATATCCACGGCTAGAAGAGTATCAGAATTGGCAGCTCTTTCCAGTAAAGAGCCGTATTTAATTATCCATAAGGACCGGGTGGTTATGCGTCCCAACGGGTCCTTTCTACCTAAGGTGGTTTCGGGTTTTCATCTGAATCAGGATATAATCCTACCATCCTTTTTTCCGAACCCTCAGTCCATAGAGGAAAAGTCTTTACACACTTTAGATGTGGTTAGAGCAATCAGTCTTTATCTTCAAGCAACTGCTCAGATAAGGAAAACTGACTGTTTATTTATTCTGCCGGAAGGCCCTAGAAGGGGTCAGGCAGCGTCAAAGTCCACTCTCTCAAGGTGGATCAGACAAGTTATTTCTCAGGCCTATAGCTTAAAGGGGAAGATTCCTCCTTTTCAGGTGAAAGCGCACTCTACTAGGGCTGTCAGTGCCTCTTGGGCAGTGCATCACCAGGCCTCCCTGGCTCAGATCTGTAAGGTTGCGACTTGGTCATCAGTCCACACATTCACCAGATTCTATCAGGTGGATGTCAGAGGGCAAGAGGATATCGCCTTCGGGCGCAGTGTACTGCAGGCTGCAGTTTAGGTCCTCAGGTCCCTGGCGGTCTATGTTTATGGTCTGTGTCTCCCTCCCCTCAACCTGAGCATTGCTATGGGACATCCCACTATGTAATGAAGCTCCTGTGTCCCGTGATGTATGATCAAGAAAATGGGATTTTTATATACAGCTTACCTGTAAAATCCTTTTCTTGAGAGTACATCACGGGACACAGAGCTCCCGCCCCTCTTGGGTTTTACGTGGTTTCTTATTGCTTTGCTACAAAACTGAGGTGCCTCCCAGATGGGAGGGGTTATATAGGGGAGGAATTCTCTTTAATTAGGGTCAACCAGTGTCCAATCACCAGAGGTGCCTATATAACCCACTATGTAATGAAGCTCCTGTGTCCCGTGATGTACTCTCAAGAAAAAGGAAAATTTATATCAAATACTTACCGTAATTTTCCTTTCCTGATGGGCTCCATGGCAGCATACGTGTGGGTTAGCCCCGCCTCCATAATTACCCAATAGGACCTCTACTCCCATAAATCTTTGCTCCAAGCTGCTATCCGTGTTCCGTAACTAGCCTACTCCAACATTTGGGAGGGAACTCCTGCTGCCATGGAGCCCATCAGGAAAGGAAAATTACGGTAAGTATTTGATATAAATTTTCCTTTTTCCTGACAGGCTCCATGGCAGCATACGTGTGGGAAATAACTCGCCAAACACACCCGGGTGGGCTAAAAATGTTGAGCAAAGAAACTAGAATTTTATTTTTCATTGTCCACTGACAATACTTGTAAACCAAAATTAACAGAAGAGAGCGCAGCTGGCTCTACACAATAATGGGAAACAAAGGTATTAATTGAAGACCAGGAAGCTGCTCTGCAGATCACTTCTGGTGCGACATGTCGAACTGCTGCCCAAGAGGTCGACATGCCCCGAGTTGAATGAGCCGTCACTGCCTCAGGAGGAACCATGCCCTTTGCCTTGTATGCCCTTTGAATCGTTTGGACCACCCAAGATGAGATTGATCTAACTGATGCTCGCATCCCTTTATTTTTTCCATGAAGAAGGACAAAAAGAAAGTCTGTTCGTCTGAACGAGGCTGTAGCGTCCAGATATTGTTTCAAGGTGCGACCAACATCCAGGGGATGAATCTCTTGGTTGTCTGACATTCTAAACGTAGGTAGCACGATCTCCTGATTTTCGTGAAATACTGATGTGACTTTTGGATTTGACCCAAGCATAGGGATCAGGACCACTCTGTCCGGAAAGAAAGTTAGAAATGGTTCAACTGACCCAAGATTCCTAATTTCCGACACTCTTTTGGCTGAAGTTATTGCCACCAAAAACACCGTCTTGATAGTGAGATCTCCTAAAGACAGGGGAACGTCCAAACTTTTCCCAAGATCAGAAAGAAAGTCCAGTACTAATGGAAGGTCCCATTTGGGAAACCTGGGCCTTCTTTGTGGCCTAAGCCTGATGGCTCCTTTAAAGAATTGTTGTATTAATGTATGATTCGCCCACGAAACTCCTGTAAAGGCTGAAATGGCTGAAACTTGTACTCTAAGAGAACTAACTGCCAGAGACAAGTCTAACCCTGACTGAAGGAAAGACAAGATATCTTGAACTGCCGGAGAATTATATGAATTTGACCTAGAAGACATGTGGCCCATAAATCTGGCCCATATACGCTCGTACACTTTATTGGTACTCTTCCGTCTGGCACTAAGAAGGGTTGGAATCGCTTCTTCTGGGCAACCTAGAGCTTCTAGCCTTCCCCTCTCAAGAACCATGCCCTGAGGTGTAGACAGGATGGGCACGGGTGTAACAGTGTGCCTTGAGACAGTAGATCTGGCCTGAGAGGCAGGGGAACTGGGTCCTGATAGCTGAGGAGCAACAGCAGAGGAAACCAAGGCCTGTTGGGCCAGAATGGTATTATCGCAATGATTTCCACCTTCTCCCCTCTGAGCCTGCGAAGGAACTGTAGGATTACAGGAACTGGAGGGAAGGCGTAGGCTCTCTGGAACTTCCAACAATCCGTGAGAGCATCTATCCCGAACGCCTGAGGATCCCTGAACCTCGAGTAGTATCTGTGCATCTTGCGATTGTACGGCGAAGCGAACAGATCGACCTCTGGAGATACTCCCAGAGTCAGAAGCCACTCGAAGACATCCCTGTGAAGGGACCACTCGTTGTTGTCTATTTTGACCCTTGACAGATAATCTGCTTGAACATTCTGGACCCCTGGGATGTATACAGCAGAAATGTTGACCACATTCTTCTGAGCCCAGTTCATTATCGGTTCTACTTCTCGTAGTAGAGACCCACTGCGAGTCCCTCCTTGTTTCTTTATATAGGCCACCGCAGTTGTGTTGTCCAGTCTTAACATTACTGATGACCCTGCCACCAGATGGCGAAATGCTATGAGTGCTTGAAAGGCTGCTCTCAACTCCAGGATGTTGGAGACTACATACAGCGACGGGAACGACCACCTTCCTTGAGCTACTTCCGTAAGGCAATGAGCGCCCCAACCTTTGTTGCTGGCATCTGAGGTTATTATTACCCAGGAAATGGGGACTATCGAATGATGGTTGCGTAGATTCTTCCCTTGAAGCCACCAGAGGAGAGACATCCTCATCGCTGGTGTAAGGAGTATGCGCTGTGTTTGATTGGACGAGTCCCACTGTTGCAGAAACCCTTTCTGGAAGGGACGAGTGTGCCACTGGGCCCACTTCACCATAGGGATGGTGGACGTCATTGTGCCGATCACTTTCAAGCATTGTAGAGCCGAAAGATGAGATGATTCCCAAGCCTTGTGAATCCTGTCCCGGATAACACAGATTTTTTCCTCTGGCAGAGAGATAGTGCCTTTTAATGTGTCGAACTGAGCCCCTAGAAACACGATCACTTGAGTTGGAACCAGATGGCTCTTCTCTAGGTTCAGGAGCCAACCAAACGTCTGTAGAGTGGAGATGACTAAACTCTTGTGTTCCAGAATTTGATCTCTGTCTTGAGATAATAGGAGCAAATCGTCCAGATAATGATGGAGACGAACTCCTTTGACTCGTAAAAGAGCTACTATCGCTAGGAGGACCTTGGAGAAGACCCGAGGAGATGTTGTCAACCCGAATGGGAGACAGGTAAACTGGAGGTGTTGATCGCCAACTGCGAAACGGAGAAATTGCTGGAAATCCCTTGCTACTGGCACGTGAAAGTATGCGTCCTTCAGATCGATTGAGATTAACCAATCCCCTAGCTGCACCGACTGTTGGATTGTAAGAAGAGACTCCATTTTGAACTTTTCCTTGCGAATGAAGGAATTGAGGAAGGTCAAATCTATCACTGGCCTCCATGCGCCATTTCTTTTCTGAACCATAAATAGAGGAGAATACATGCCTTCGCCACGTTCGTCTTCTGGCACTGGCACGGCTGCGCCTTGATCCAGCAAACAACTTACGTAGGTCAATAGGACCTGTTTCTTTTCCTCCGAGCCTGGAATCGTTGTGGGAATGAACCTTAATCTCGGAGTGTTGATGAAAGTCCACTTGTGACCCGAGGAAACCGTCTTGACGGTCCAATAATCTTGAATTGAGGCCGCCCAAACATGTCGGTAGTGAAGAAGGCGAGCCCCCACCTGACATGATTGAGCGGGCCCAATTTCAAAAAGATTTGGTAGAATCTTGATTACCTGCGGAAGCCCCCTTTGAGGTTTTCTTAAGGGAGGATTGTCTGGACCTCCAAGATCTAGAGAACTCCCTGCCGGGTCTATAACTGCGCGCTTCTCTAGCGCGATCCGAGGTCTGCCTTCTTGGAAAGATACGTTTTTGGTTTTGAAGACGTCTGTCTTGAGGGAGGAACCCAGACCTCCCACCTGTGGCCCGGGATATGGCGCTATCTAGTTTATTACCAAACAAGGAGGTTCCCTCAAATGGTATACGACACCATGCCTGCTTAGATGTTGGATCCGCCAACCAGGGACGGAGCCACAAAGCACGGCGTGCCGAGACTGCTGCCAACATAGCCCGAGACAGAAGGCGGGTAATGTCAATAGATGCCTCCCCCAAAAAGGCTGATGCCATTCTGATCTCCTGAATGGGAGAGTCTTTAGCCGTATTCACCGAGATACCTCTCAAGAACTCTTCAACATTGTCGGCCCATGTTTCAATAGCCTTTGAGACTGCGGCTAAAGCCAAAGTTGGTTTACAAGCCATCCCTGAAGTTAGATATATTCTTTTCAGATCTGAGTCAATTCTTCTCTCTAACGGATCTTTGAAAGATACCGTGTCCTCCAAAGGGAGAGTCACGTATTTTACTAAACGCATAAGTGCTGCGTCTACCAGAGGAGCTGATTCAAGGTGCTTCACATCATCCTCCTTAAAGGGGTACAATTTAGACACCTTTGATTGCATGGAGCTCTTCCTATCAATCTTGCTCCACTCTTCAGTAATGATTTCTCCCAATTCAGATAGGAAAGGAAAATGTTGCCGTTCCTTTTTGAGTTGTTTGAAAAACTTTCTTTGTTTGGGGAGGGGAGAAGTAGTGGGTTCTTCCCATTTTAAAGCTTCTTTCACTGCCTTGACAAGAGCAGGTACTAAAGCATAATCAAATCCTACTCCTGGATCCTCTGGATCCGATTCGCTGTCAGACAAGAGCACAGAGTGGTGGCTTGGTTGAGAAGATTCCCCAGTCTCTTGTAAGAGCCCTTCACCACCTGAAGGACATAATGGGTCTGAGGGGGATTCCATAGCGTGATGAGCTTCCCTCTGCTGCAGGGATTCCTTTACCACCCTTCTCACCATAGATTCTAAACGTTGATCCGCACCATCTCTTTCATCTGCGACTTTAGAGAAGCAATGATCACAGAGCGATTTGTCTGATGGGATGGGCATCTTACAGCCCCAACATGAATTAACTGGTCCTCTGCTTGAGTGCGAGTGACCACTGCGTTGTTCAGATCTGGAAGACCTACGGTAACCAGACTTTGATGATGATTTGCGGTGGTGCGATTTTGACGATCCACTGCGACTATGCGCACTGTAATGCGGTTCAGACCTAGAAGGGCTATAAGGAAATATACAAGAAAAGAGAGAGATACAGACCAGGCTGGTATCAAATGCTAAGGAATACTCCACAAATACACAGCAATCCAGCCATGCACATACCTGTTACAAGCGGGCAGGTCACTGGTAGGCAGTGAGGCATCCATGACTAAAAACGCTGACTGTAACAACAATAAACCCTCATAAGCAGCCATACAAAACACAGGAGCAACAATACATCAGAGCAGATCATAACCTACCTTACACCAACCAGAGAATGGCCCCGGGAAGTTGCTGAATCTCCTGCAATCATTCCCAAATCCTGACTTCTCTCACTGTGTTTTAAATATGGCGCCCATGACGTCATCAGCGGCGTCAGACGCGAGATGCCCGCGCGCATGCGCGGGAACCAAGCCTCGCTTTGGATATGGGTCTGCGCATGCGCAGAACGCAGCGCTGGACCCGGAAACAGGGGGAGAAAGGCTGCTGGAACGCGGAAGCGTCAGCGCCTATACACAAGAACCAGCTGGCATATGAAAAGACACAGGTAGAAAAGAAAACACATAAACACTGCTGCCATGAAAAACGGAATTTTTACAGCTCACCACTCCACCAACGATCGTCTGGCCGAACAGGTTCAAGCACACACCACCGATCCACCGGGCAGATAATGGCCACCTTACATAGCAGGTAATAAGCCGTGCGCACTTATCTTCGGATAAACAAAGTCTTCAGCGCTACTCTGCCATACACTCCATACCCATGCTTAACAGACAGGGCCTATCGGAGGAACAAAAAGCTTGATAGTCAGCCGACTTGATCGTAGTGAAGATCTCTTCAGATAGGAAACACCTGTCCTATGGAGGAGGACAAAAAAGGAACACGGATAGCAGCTTGGAGCAAAGATTTATGGGAGTAGAGGTCCTATTGGGTAATTATGGAGGCGGGGCTAACCCACACGTATGCTGCCATGGAGCCTGTCAGGAAAAGGATTTTACAGGTAAGCTGTATATAAAAATCCCATTTTTTTTTGTAAAATAGCAAAAATAAAACCCTATCTAGTTTTTGTTGTTTCACACTCTCCCCAAAACATCAATGATGTTCTTCATTTTATTTTTAACATCATTGATGTTTTGTTAGATGATTTCCAAATCCGGATTGCACCCCATTATCTCCCCGATCGAGATCTGGGCACTTTCACTGGTAAAACAGGAATCTTCTTCCACATCACCTACAAAACAAAGCAAACAAACACACCATGCAATCCAAATATGGTGATATACACTGATGAGCTTACCGGAAGCTGTGTTCTCCGACACTCACCTGTTGTGGTGACAATTTGTCCAACCTCCACGATCTCTCCTTCCTCCTCCTCCTCCTGCTCCTCTGTTTCTGCTTTTGGAAGTTTCCCTTCTTTGGGAGGGGTGTGGTCCCTGGTGTCCTCATACTTGCCGAGTCTTCTCTCCCCTATGAGAATGTAAACAAAGAATAATTAGCACACAGAGGGCAGAAATAGAAATCTAAAACATTGCTTGGAAGTGTTGTACAATTGTGTTTTTGGGCCGAGTTACAAGGTGAGAACATTATTGGGGACACTTTGTTAAGCTGGAATACTTCCCTGCAGAACGATGTTTCATACGAACGAACGAAACCATGAACTTGAAAGTGGCCATTTTAAAATGCAAAACATGAAATCAAAGCACATGGAGCAGTATGCAAGCAAGAATAATCATATGAACACACGACAACTACTTACTTTTTTTAAGAACACGCTTGATCCTTAGGTACTGCTCGTGCTCCCTCAGTTTTAGGTCTGACCAGCGTTTTCTCAGTTGATCCTTGGATCGGTGTACCCCAAAATTCTTCTGAAGACTCTTCACAACTTTATTCATGATCTTAGCCTTTCTGATATTTGGGTTTGGGTAAGGTCCATACTTCCCATCATAGTCGGTCCTGTTCAATATGTCGACCATCTCCAACATCTCTCCAAAAGACATATTTGAGGCCTTAAATCTTGTCTTCCTGGATCGGGACGTTTCAGGCTCCGGGCTTTCCTCACCCTCCTCCTCGTTAGTGGAACTTTTATTAGTGCGCACCTGTGTTCTCTCCGCCATGTGCTCTCCCCACTGCGCCAGAAGCGAAGGGGCGGGGAATAGTCTGGAAAGAACGTCAGGGAGCGGGCGGAGTTTCACGCATGCGCACTGTATATAAAACGCAACACACGTGTATCGTCCGTACGATCTGGGAAGAGAGTGAGGCGCAACGTGGAAACGAAGGTAAAAATTTTAACTTTTGGTGCTTCACTAGACTAGACTGCTTCTATCTAGGCTGATGTTGGGACAAGATTAGGAGTGTTTTTAATGGCATTATTAGTATTTGAGGGTTTGTCTTGTGTTGTGTCTTGCAGACAATATGGATCCTTTCACAAATGCAAACTTTATGGGGCTATTCATAGAACTGTACATGGAGATGCCCTGCCTGCGGCAGTTCCACAACAAGTTTTATGCTGACAGAACAAAGAGGAACGCAGCACTGGAGAAACTGCTTTCTTTGGTGCGGATCATGGTCCCCACGGCAGACATGGACTATCTGAATCTGAAAATTGTGGCCATGAAGCTTACATATTTCAGGGAGAGAAAGAAGCACCTGGAGTCCTTGAGAGCAGGAGATCCAGATGCCGTTTATTACCCCAGGATGTTTCACTTTGACAGGCTGCATTTTCTGGTAGACCAAGGGGTACCCAGGCCACCACTCAGGCCACCATTCTCCAGTCTTCCTTCAAGGCATCCTTCACCCCCAGTTGAGGCTTCTGATGTCCAATCTGGGCCTTCCAGGCAGCAACATGTGGTGGGGCCCAGCTTGAGCCAGGTATTGCATTGTTGAACATATTTCTTGTGTTACATTTAATGATGTTAACTAGATGTTCTTATTGATCAGTAAGTTGTGATTTCTCAAAGTGGTTTACATCTCAATAGACAGTAGTGACCAAAAATGATTGGGACGGGAAAGAAAAATGCTGGTCTCAGAATGATAGTCTGTTCTATTTGGTAACATTCAATTATCAAAAGCCAGGAGCACAAAATGGTGTGATTGATGATCAAAAAACTAAAACTATGTCCCCTTTTCATACACAGGAAGACCTCAGTCGGGGGGAGGCTGTGGCAAGTGGCAGCCAGGAGGTCGACCAATGCCCTCCTTCTCCTCCTGCCCCAACTACAGGAGCCGAGCCACAGCCTGGAAGGATGCCTGGTGGGAAGTGCCCAAGGAAGACGAGAGAGTGATGGCCTGGGTTCAGTCTGGTCTGCCAGAAGATGCAGCCTCTTAAAGATCCACATCCTGGGGACATAAATGGCATCTGAATTTGCTGTTCTCTAGGACTTCGGGACCAGACTTCTCTCCCTGAGATATCTACTCCTTAGGCCACCAATTTTTTCAAGTAGAATTTGTTCATGTCTGCCCTGGGGGCCAAAGGCTGCACCAAAGTTAAGAAGTTTCTCCAGTGCTGCGTTCCTATTTTTATTTTATAGCGACCAAAATAAAGGTTTTTTTTGTTTGATGAAATACTTGTGTAATGTGTTTCCCTTCCAAAAGGCCAGTTTATTTGTGAGCAGACAGGTACATTTCAAAAATACAAAGTGAAATGAATAACAAGGGGTACCAACACTAAACAAACTCCTGTAGATTAAAAAAGAAAAACCAAAGATAAAAAATAAAATAATGTTGTTGTGGTAAGTTTACACACAAAAAACACCCCAAAAAAAGGAGAAATTAGCAAACTGTCTTTAAAGGAGATTTTTAGGAATTAAAAATAAAAAAGCATCCAAAAAAGAATAAACCAAATCTAAAATTGTGTAGATGTGACGCAAACTAAAATTGTATTGCTGAATTGGTTAAAAAAGAGTAATGAAATCTGTTCGGGAGAAGTGTGTGTGACTATGAGCATCAAAAGAAGTTCGTTCTTGCAGCATTGTAAAGAACAAGAAAATGCGCTTGATGAAAGAATTTTTAACATTGCAGCGTGACGAATGTGCTATATCGCTTACGAGCAGTAGTTTTACCTGAACGAGCACTTCCGTGTCGGAATTTGAATGTGAGCATGTGTGGCACCTTATCCGTCGGAGTAGGCTACACATGATCGGAGTATGTCCGATCGGCCCAGTTGGTCGGGAAATATTTCCAACAAGTTGGAAAATTGGGTCCGACGGATATTCCGACGGAATCAGTCCGATGCATACCACACACAGTTGGATTATCCGACAACACGGTCCGATAGGACACATTCCGACGGATTCTCCGACCGTGTGTACAAGGGCTTAGAATATATGTTCTTTTGGGTAATAACCATCTGGTAAAGTGGGGGGGGATAGGTTTTGGCGCTATACCGTTTAGTATTTAAAATACAGATAAGCAATAAGCAAGAATTTTCCAGCGTGCTGGATAATAAAATAAAATAAAGATAGAAAATAAAAATAAAAATAAATATGTGTTCCCAACTGGTATAAATGTGCTTATCAACAAACGATCATTATATCTTAAAAACCATAAATGTCATAGAAATCATAAATTAATGAGCCATAAATTAATTAAAGCAACATACAGTTACTAAATGCCAATATTAAAGTGCAGAGTGCCAGTGACAAAATGCAAAAATATAATTGCTAGTAATGTGAAAAAGGAACTATAAGGGTAAAAAGGTGAAAACCAATAGTATGAAGATTGAAATATAAAACATATAATATATATATAGTCCGATTATCTGTTCCATATATCGGGTCCTCACATAGTGCAACTGTGATTAAAAGTACGTGCAAAAAGTAATTACATAGGGTAAAAATGTGTAAAAATGCAAAAGGTGAAAAAATGTGGTAAAATTTAAAAATTTAAAAAGTAAAAAATAAAAATAACACTAAAGTTGAAAAGTAAAAAATAGAAAATGAAGTAGAATAATGTCCCAAAAAGTGGTGAGAAAAGTAGTGGGGTATCCTCTATAAGTGGAGGTGAAGGGAAGAGGGAAGGTGACTTCAACTGTTGCTCCCGGTGCTCTGTGACCACTTATGCAATTGCTCTCACCAGAGTTATGACCCCGTCCGGGGTGGATCAGCCTTCACAGTATCAGCCACTGTGTTGCTCTCTGGCTTGCCTCTATTGTGGTTCTGGGAGTCCCTCGTTCCTCCGTTCGTATGCCGTGCTCGATTATATGTAATGAGTAAGAGGCATATCCATGGTGTAGTATGTCTTTTAAAATTCAATTTTTATTAGATAGGTAAAATTACTCACAAACATCCGTTCGTATATGCTTAAAAAAGGGAAGGAAGGAAAGATCCCGTTTGGCTGCCTCACCGTATGAGTTGGAGGTGTATGCTGTCTGGCCACGCCCTACGCGTTTCGTCATCAAAGACGTCCTCTGGAGCGGCCATCTGCATACATCTTTTTCTATATATAGGGTGTAATGTGCCAACACGCATGCGCGGAAGACCCCGCCGCCATTTTGATAGAGGGAATGCCCTCTATTAGTGTAATGCTGAACTTATTAGGCTAGGCAGGTGATTGTTCAATGCGCCTGTGTTAATATAAATATATAATGCCGAAATATGGTTGGACATTACTCCCGTGTATATAGGGGGAATCTATGTGTCTGGGATTTGGCTATAAAAATACTGACACTCATTACATTAAACAGAACATGATATAAAATACAATGAAAACGGAACATGAAATAAGAACATTAAATAAATTCGTAAATAAAGGGGAAGTGGAAAATGCTGTGTGAATACAACAGAATAGTGTAAAGCATTTATTTTTAAAAAAGAATTTTTTGAAAATTATGTGTGTACGTTTATCCCTTCCTGGAAAAGAAGTTCCTAAGGGGAGTGATATGAATATTAAAATTAGATTATGGGCGTGAAGTGTTGTGTATTTGTTTACTTCTAAAATAATTCTAAACTAATTAAAAGTTTCGGATGGGAATAGACATGAGGCTATTGTGAAAATAGTGGATACAAGAGAATATGAAATTAAATAAGACAAATTATAAAATATAAAAGATATATATCCTCTCTATTTGTGCAATTCCGGTATAGTCTCAGGAGTTGCCCTTTGGGTATGTTGCCAATCCAACGTGGATGATGGCAGCTTGAGGTAGGTATATACCCATTGCGATCTGTGGATTTGAAAAAAGTCCTTGTGCCCAAGGTACCCTCTGATTTAAAAATCTGTAGGTCCAGATAATCAATGCTCCGTTCATCCCAATTTCCTGTAAAGGTGATGTCATATATATTGTGGTTAATCTCAGAGACTTTCACAATCAGGACCCCAAAAAAATGACTTTTTACGCAATTGACAAGATTAAGGGTCATTGGAGAGGAGAAGACAAAACTATAAAAGTCTCACAGAATGAAACCAGATGGATTTTTAACATGGAAACTTTACATCCTGCAGGAATGAATATTGATCTAGATCTTAACTGTTTTTTAACTAATTTTTAATTTTTAATTTTCAACCAATTTAATACTTTTTACAGATCGAATGTAATACATTCAACAATCAGGTCTAGAATATACCCATATATTTTAATATTTTTAATATTCTTACCTTTATATTAATTTCTATATCAATATTATACTCATTCCATTATCTCCTTCTCCTCCCACACCCTATTCTAGATTTTACCCACACAGTCTGCATAAAAGGGTCGAATGTTATTCATTCAAGGTTCCTAAATAACACATACCCCATCTTCTTTTCAATTATTTTTAATTATTTTAATTATAAGGATAAAGAACACAAAATCATTGGGTGTTTTAACATTTCCATCATTACTATATATTTCCTTTCCCTTCACACTTTATATATACACTACCGTTCAAAAGTTTGGGGTCACATTGAAATGTCCTTATTTTTGAAGGAAAAGCACTGTACTTTTCAATGAAGCTAACTTTAAACTAGTCCTAACTTTAAACAAATATACTCTATACATTGCTAATGTGGTAAATGACTATTCTAACTGCAAATGTCTAGTTTTTGGTGCAATATCTACATAGGTGTATAGAGGCCCATTTCCAGCAACTATCACTCCAGTGTTCTAATGGTACAATGTGTTTGCTCATTGGCTCAGAAGGCTAATTGATGATTAGCAAACCCTTGTGCAATCATGTTCACACATCTAAAAACAGTCTAGCTCCTTCCAGAAGCTACAAAACTGACCTTCCTGTGAGCAGATTGACTTTCTGGAGCATCACATTTGTGGGGTCAATTAAACGCTCAAAATGGCCAGAAAAAGAGAACTTTCATCTGAAACTCGACAGTCTATTCTTGTTCTTAGAAATGAAGGCTATTCCATGTGAGAAATTGCAAAGAAATTTAAGATTTCCTACAATGGTGTGTACTACTCCCTTCAGAGGACAGCACAAACAGGCTATAACCAGAGTAGAAAAAGAAGTGGGAGGCCGCGTTGTACAACTAAGCAAGAAGATAAGCACATTAGAGTCTCTAGTTTGAGAAACAGACGCCTCACAGGTCCCCAACTGGCATCTTCATTAAATAGTACCCGCAAAACACCAGTGTCAACATCTACAGTGAAGAGGCGGCTGCTGGATTTTGGGCTTCAGGGCAGAGTGGCAAAGAAAAAGCCATATCTGAGACTGGCCAATAAAAGAAAAAGATTAAGATGGGCAAAAGAACACAGACATTGGACAGAGGAAGACTGGAAAAAAGTGTTGTGGACGGATGAATCCAAGTTTGAGGTGTTTGGATCACAAAGAAGAACGTTTGTGAGACGCAGAACAAATGAAAAGATGCTGGAAGAATGCCTGACGCCATCTGTTAAGCATGGTGGAGGTAATGTGATGGTCTGGGGTTGCTTTGGTGCTGGTAAGGTGGGAGCTTTGTACAGGGTAAAAGGGATTCTGAATAAGGAAGGCTATCACTCCATTTTGCAACGCCATGCCATACCCAGTGGACAGCGCTTGATTGGAGCCAATTTCATCCTACAACAGGACAATGACCCTAAAAACACCTCCAAATTGTGCAAGAACTATTTACAGCAGAAGCAGGCAGCTGGTATTCTATCGGTAATGGAGTGGCCAGCACAGTCACCAGATCTGAACCCCATTGAGCTGTTGTGGGAGCAGCTTGACCGTATGGTACGCCAGAAGTGCCCATCCAACCAATCCAACTTGTGGGAGCTGCTTCTAGAAGCGTGGGGTGCAATTTCTCCAGCTTACCTCAATAAATTAACAGCTAGAATGCCAAAGGTGTGCAATGCTGTAATTGCTGCAAAAGGAGGATTCTTTGACGAAAGCAAAGTTTGATGTAAAAACAATGTTATTTCAAATACAAATCATTATTTCTAACCTTGTCAATGTCTTGACTCTATTTTCTATTCATTTCACAACGTATGGTGGTGAATAAGTGTGACTTTTCATGGAAAACACAAAATTGTTTGGGTGACCCCAAACTTTTGAACGGTAGTGTATATCTTTTATATTTTATAATTTGTCTTAATTTCATATTCTCTTGTATCCACTATTTTCACAATAGCCTCATGTCTATTCCCATCCGAAACTTTTAATTAGTTTAGAATTATTTTAGAAATAAACAAATACACAACACTTCACGCCCATAATCTAATTTTAATATTCATATCACTCCCCTTAGGAACTTCTTTTCCAGGAAGGGATAAACGTGCACACATAATTTTCGAAAAATTATTTTTTTAAAATAAATGCTTTACACTATTCTGTTGTATTCACACAGCATTTTCCACTTCCCCTTTATTTACGAATTTATTTAATGTTCTTATTTCATGTTCCGTTTTCATTGTATTTTATATCATGTTCTGTTTAATGTAAGGAGTGTCAGTATTTTTATAGCCAAATCCCAGACACATAGATTCCCCCTATATACACGGGAGTAATGTCCAACCATATTTCGGCATTATATATTTATATTAACACAGGCGCATTGAACAATCACCTGCCTAGCCTAATAAGTTCAGCATTACACTAATAGAGGGCATTCCCTATATCAAAATGGCGGCGGGGTCTTCCGCGCATGCGTGTTGGCACATTACACCCTATATATAGAAAAAGGTGTATGCAGATGGCCGCTCCAGAGGACGTCTTTGATGACAAAACACGTAGGGCGTGGCCAGACAGCATACACCTCCAACTCATACGGCGAGGCAGCCGAACGGGATCTTTCCTTCCTTCCCTTTTTTAAGCATATACGAACGGATGTTTGTGAGTAATTTTACCTATCTAATAAAAATTTAATTTTAAAAGACATACTACACCATGGATATGCCTCTTACTCATTACATATAATCGAGCACGGCATACGAACGGAGGAACAAGGGACTCCCAGAACCACAATAGAGGCAAGCCAGAGAGCAACACAGTGGCTGATACTGTGAAGGCTGATCCACCCCGGACGGGGTCATAACTCTGGTGAGAGCAATTGCATAAGTGGTCACAGAGCACCGGGAGCAACAGTTGAAGTCACCTTCCCTCTTCCCTTCACCTCCACTTATAGAGGATACCCCACTACTTTTCTCACCACTTTTTGGGACATTATTCTACTTCATTTTCTATTTTTTACTTTTCAACTTTAGTGTTATTTTTATTTTTAACTTTTTAAATTTTTAAATTTTACCACATTTTTTCACCTTTTGCATTTTTACGCATTTTTACCCTATGTAATTACTTTTTGCACGTACTTTTAATCACAGTTGCACTATGTGAGGACCCGATCTTTGGAACAGATAATCGGACTATATATATATATTATATGTTTTATATTTCAATCTTCATACTATTGGTTTTCACCTTTTTACCCTTATAGTTCCTTTTTCACATTACTAGCAATTATATTTTTGCATTTTGTCACTGGCACTCTGCACTTTAATATTGGCATTTAGTAACTGTATGTTGCTTTAATTAATTTATGGCTCATTAATTTATGATTTCTATGACATTTATGGTTTTTAAGATATAATGATCGTTTGTTGATAAGCACATTTATACCAGTTGGGAACACATATTTATTTTTATTTTTATTTTCTATCTTTACTTGATTTTATTATCCAGCACGCTGGAAAATTCTTGCTTATTGCTTATCTGTATTTTAAATACTAAACGGTATAGCGCCAAACCTATCCCCCCCCCCCTTTACCTCTCTGTTTCCACCCTCATTGGGTTGAAATTAAAATAGGGGCCGCTTTTACCAGAATCACAATCCATAGCGCGACCTAAACCCCCTCGTTCTTAATAACCATCTGGTAAGCCTACATCTGTTGAGGTGGCGGTATCATCACATGGGTGTTTGCATGTTTACACTTCTGGGAACTAGGCGGCATATTTGAAGTGTCATTTACACGTGGGACTCGAATATTCTTCTGGATATAAAAAATACTTTATTTTTGTTTTTCACATACAAGCACAATGATTTGGTGTTCACTAACATTTTCCTTGTGTAAAGTCTATGTAGTTCCGCAGATGAATATTTGATTGTTTATAATTTTGTTTTAACATAATGGTTTAGCGCTTCTTCTTGTTTATAACACTGATCATTAGTGCCCTGATTATCAGTGCAGCCCTATCAGTGCAGCATATCAGTGTCCATCAGCGCAGCATATCAGTGTCCATCAGTGCAGCATATCAGTGCCCATCAGTACCGCCTATCAGTGTCCATCAGTGCCACCTATCAGTGCCCATCAGTGTCGCCTTATCAGAGCCCATAAATGTCGCCTTATCAGTGCTGAAAGCTGAAAATTGGCCTGGGCAGGAAGGGGGTGAAAGCATCCTTTAATTAAGTGGTTAAGTGTATTTAGTGTAAGCAGTGCAAGTGCCTAAATTTGACTCTGTATCAGGCTCTTGTAGTCCCTGCAGAGCTCAGACCAAGGGAGGAATAAGCAGCACAAGGAATTAATTAGCTGTACTGCAGGACAAGGAGGGTAATGATTGAAGAGGAGAAAAGAGTGACAAAAAGATGAGCTGATCAGTTTGGGTTTCTCTATTTACTGTCCAGTCATAGGCTGGGGGAGGAACAAAACCTGTACATGTACTGAACCTGGGGCGGATCCGGGGGGGGCAACGGGGCAATTGCCCTCTCCGAGAATACGGCCAGCAGATGACAGCATGGCCGGTTCCACGGGTGCCAGCACGGCCGGTTCCGCTGCCGCCAGCGTGGCCGGTTCCACGTGTGACTGCGCTGAGTGCTGGTGAGTGGACGGGTGGGGGGGCAGCTGGGCGGCTTAGGAGGGCTGCTGGCCAATCAGGAAGCCATCGGGCAGGGGAGCAGGGAGAGGACATCATCTCTCACTGCCCTGCAACCCTCCAGTTCCGTCCTCACTGTGCGGGAAGCTGTGTGCATATTATATCATCTCTCTGCTGCTTATCTTCACTCTGGGAGTGGGACACAACAAAAGGCCACCTTAGCAAAAAAGTGACACAGTAGGTGACAATCCACAATGTGTGGCAGGCTACGTGGCAAGTGGCAATCCGCAATGTGTGGCAGACTACATGGCAATCCGCAATGTGTGGCAGGCTATGTGACAAGTGGCAATCCGCAATGTGTGGCAGGTGACGTGGCAAGTGACAATCCGAAATGTGTGGCAGGCGGCGTGGCAAGTAACAATCCGCAATGTGTGGCAGGTGACGTGGCAAGTGACAATCCGAAATGTGTGGCAGGCGGCGTGGCAAGTAACAATCCGCAATGTGTGGCAGGCTACGTGGCAAGTGACAATCAGCAATGTGGGGCAGGTGACGTGGCAAGTGGCAATCCGCAATGTGTGGCAGGCGATGTGGCAAGTGACAATCCACAATGTGTGGCAGGCTACGTGGCAAGTGACAATCAGCAATGTGTGGCAGGTGACGTGGCAAGTGAGAATCAGCAATGTGTGGCAGGTGACGTGGCAAGTGACAATCTGCAATGTGTGGCAGGTGACGTGGCAAGTGACAATCCGCAATGTGTGGAAGGTGATGTGGCAAGTGACAATCCACAATGTGTGGCAGGTGACGTGGCAGGTGACAGTCCGCTATGTGTGGCAGGCTACGTGGCAATCTGCAATGTGTGGCAGGTGACCTGCCAAGTGGCAATCCGCAATGTGTGGAAGGAGATATAAAAATAAAGAAAAAACAATATGAGAAAAAAAAAACACATTTGTAGGAACAACCACAAACTGTAAATACCGTATATACTCGAGTATAAGCCGAGATTTTCAGCCTCTTTTTTGAGGCTGAAAGTGCCCCCCTCGGCTTATACTCGAGTCATCGCCGTCTGACTGCTCGATCAGCGTATCGAGCAGACAGACGGCGGACATACTACAATTCGAAAGCCGCGCCTCCGCCTCCGCCTCCGCCTGTGATAGGCGGAACACTGAATTTCCCAGCAGCCTGTGTTCCGCCTATCACGGACATCGTCTCATCCTCGTCCGTAGTACGAGGATGAGACGATGTCCGTGATAGGCGGAACACAGGCTGCTGGGAAATTCAGTGTTCCGCCTATCACAGGCGAAGGCGGAGGCGGAGGCGCGGCTTTCGAATTGTAGTATGTCCGCCGAGGCGCCGACGAAGAGCGGCGATCCTGGCAAGGCACGGGACGGAGGCAAGGCAAGGCACGGCACGGGACGGGATGGAGGCAAGGCACGACACGGGACGGAGGCAAGGAGGCAAGGCACGGCACGGGACGGAGGCAAGGAGGCAAGGCACGGCATGGGACGGAGGCAAGGAGGCAAGGCACGGCACGGGACGGAGGCAAGGCACGGGACGGAGGCTCGGGACACAGGTAGGCTGGACACACACACACACACACACACACACACACGGACACACACACACAGGGATGGATGGATGGAGACACACACACACAGGGATGGATGGATGGATGGAGACACACACACACAGGGATGGATGGATGGATGGAGACACACACACACAGGGATGGATGGATGGATGGACACACACACACACAGGGATGGATGGATGGATGGACACACACACACACAGGGATGGACGGACACACAGGGATGGACGGACACACAGGGACGGACACACACACAGGGATGGACAGGCATGTCTCACCCTCGGCTTATACACGAGTCAATAAGTTTGCCAGTTTTTTTGGGGGTAAATTGGGGGCCTCGGCTTATATTCGGGTCGGCCTATACTCGAGTATATACGGGTAATAGAATGAAAGCATCTCATATAGGAGTTAAGACATATATACTGACCCTGTAGTGTATCTTGCAATCATCATAATGCATCCATGGATATAATACACTTCTTGACCTCAGTGGCTTAGCATGACAAGTCATGGAGTCTCTTCTGCGCCAGACCCTCACTATAAAAAGGCAGGGTTCCTAGCATATTGAAAATGTGCTTAGATGATGAAGCTGAAGTTACAGTCAGGTCAATAAATATTGGGACATCAACACAATTCTAAACTTTTTGGCTCTATACACCACCACAATGGATCTAAAATGAAACAAACAAAGATGTGCTTTAACTGCAGACTTTCAGCTTTAATTTGAGGATATTTACATCCACATCAGGTGAACGGTGTAGAAATTACAACAGTTTGTATATGTGCCTCCCACTTTTTAAGGGACCAAAAGTAATGGGACAGATTAACAATCACCCATCAAACTTTCACTTTTTAATACTTGGTTGCAAATCCTTTGAAATCAATTACAGCCTGAAGTCTGGAACACATAGACATCACCAGACGCTGGGTTTTATCCCTGGTGATGCTCTGCCAGGCCTCTACTGCAACTGTCTTCAGTTCCTGCTTGTTCTTGCGGCATTTTCCCTTCAGTTTTGTCTTCAGCAAGTGAAATGCATGCTCAAACGGTATCAGGTCAGGTGATTGACTTGGCCATTGCATAACATTCCACTTCTTTCCCATAAAAACTCTTTGGATGCTTTTACAGTATGCCTCGGGTCATTGTCCATCTGCACTGTGAAGAGCTGTCCAATGAGTTCTGAAGCTGAATATGAGCAGATAATTTTGCCCAAATCACTTCAGAATTCATCCTGCTGCTTTTGTCAGCAGTCACATCATTAATAAATACAAGAGAACCAGTCCCATTGACAGCCATACATGCCCATGCCATGGCACTACCACCACCATGCTTCCCTGATGAGGTGGTATGCTTTGGATCATGAGCAGTTCCTTTCCTTCTCCATACTCTTCTCTTCCCAACACTCTGGTACAAGTTGATCTTGGTCTCATCTGTCCATAGGATGTTGTTCCAGAACTGTGAAGCCTTTGTGTCAGGTCACCTGAGCCCAGGTGACAGATGCACTCCGTAGGCTTCAGGAGTGCACCACTAAAGTAGTGGACCCTAGGACTGACTGCTGCGGATTGAACCCTAGGAGGTTCAGGAAGCAGGTCTACTGGATCACTAACACAGATCCCAGTAGGAGCTAGAGCATATATTCCCCAGGGCGTGGAGTCTAAGAGCCAGCATGCGTTCACCAGAGCCTCTAGTGGTGAGGATGGACTGTTCTGCAGTCTGGCTCCAGATCACTGCCCCCAGGGTCTCAAAGCTCACGCTCACACTCACGGTAGACTACAGAAGGAAGCAGCAGGCTGGAACAATAAGGATAGTAAAGGGATAAGGCAGAGGTCACGGCACCTAGCAGACAGTAACAACAGAGGAGACGCCAAAGGTTCAGGGTCACAGGCAAACAGGGATAGTCGGGGACATGCCAATAGGTCAAGGTGACGAGCAGACAGGAATAGTCGAGAACACGCCAAGGATAGTAACAGAGACAAACGAAGAGCAAATGGCAAGCAGGAAAAAGGAAGCCAAACACACAATGAATACACAATGGTTGATCAGCACCGCTGGCTTGCAGTGCACAGGTTAATATCGGGCTCCCTGATAGGGCCTGGGGTGGAGCCATGCTTAGAGGAGAGGTTATAAAAAACAGCCAGGTGAGAGTGACTGGCCTCTTAGTCTGAACACACGAGGAGAGGTAAGCTGACAGAGAAAGATTACTGCATAACCATGACACTTTTTTAGATGTTGTTTGGCAAGCTCTAATCTTGCCTTCCTGTTTTTGAGGCTCACCAATGGTTTAGATCTTGTGCTGAACCCTCTGTATTCACTCTGGTGAAGTTTACTCTTGATTATTGACTTTGACACACATACACATACCTCCTGGAGAGCGTTCTTGATCTGGCCAACTGTGAAGGGTGTTTTCTTCACCAGGGAAAGAATTCTTCTGTCATCCACCACAGTTATTTTCCGTGGTCTTCTGAGTCTTTTGGTGTTGCTCAGCTCATGTTCTTTCTTTTTAAGAATGTTGCAAACAGTTGATTTGGCCACACCTAATGATTTTGCTATCTTTTAATGGGTTTGTTTTGTTTTTTCAGCCTAATGATGGCTTGCTTCACTGACAGTGACAGCTCTTTGGATCTTATATTGAGAGTTGACAGCAACAGATTCCAAATGCAAATAGCACACTTAAAATGAACTCTGGACCTTTTATCTGCTCCTTGTAAATGGGATAATGAGGGAATAACACACACCTGGCCATGGAACAATTGAGCAGCCAATTGTCCCATTACTTTTGGTCCCTTAAATAGTGGGAGGCACATATACAAACTGTTGTAATTCCTACACCGGTTACCTGATTTGGATGTAAATACCCTCAAATTAAAGCTGAAAGTATGCAGTTAAAGCACACCTTGTTTGTTTAATTTCAAATCCATTGTGTTGGTGTATAGAGCCAAAAAGATTCAAATTGTGTCGATGTCCCAATATTTATGGACCTGACTGTAGCTCTTTATTTGGCCAGCTTCTTATTCAAGTACAGAAGTTGGCTCCTTATTCGGCCAGCTTCTTATTCAGGTTGGATCTTTATTTGCAAACAATAATCTGCAACATTTATAACCAATTTGTGAACTTTAACAACAATTATTTTGCCTAACTGCCATGTATTAAAAGGGGTAATTTTGAATAAATAACTTTTTATGTATGAAAACCATCTTGGCTCACCCAAATTCCACTTGTTTTATACTCATTGGGCATCCTACTATATAGGAAAGTTCAATTTTGCCCGAGCCAAGTGACGTAAATGATAAAATATGGCACCCTGACAGCCATACATTTCAATGGGAAATTCCGAATAAGAAGCCAAGTTACTCCTATATGAAAACCATCTTGGCTCACCCACATTGCACTTGTTTCATACTCATTGGGCATCCTGCTATATCGGAAAGTTCAATTTGGCCCGAGCCAAATGATCTAAGTCATAAAATATGGCACCAAACAATGCACCATGACAGCCATGCATTTCAATGGGAAATTTTGAAAAGGAAGCCAAAATATTCCTATATGAAAACCATCTTGGCTCACCCAAATTCCACTTGGTTTATACTCATTGAGCATCCCAATATATAGGAAAGTTAAACTTGGCCCAAGCCAAGTGATGTAAATCATAAAATATGGCACCCTGACAGCCATGCTTTTCAATGGGAAATTTTGAACAAGAAGCCAAGCTATTCCTATATGAAAACCATCTTGGCTCACCCAAATTCCACTTGTTTTATACTCATTGGGCATCCTACTATATAGAAAAGTTAGATTTGGCCCTAGCCAAGTAATATAAATCATAAAATATTGCACCAAACTTGTCACCCTGTTACCCATGCATTTCAATGGGAAATTCCGAATAAGAAGCCAAGCTATTCCTTTATGAAAATCTTCTTGGCTCACCCAAATTCCACTTGTTTTATACTCATTGGGCATCCTACTATATATACAAAATAGCTGGTCCAATATTTCCCATTGAAATGCATGGCTGTCATGTATGGTACCCTGACAGCCATACATTTCAATGGGAAATTATGACTGAGAAGCCAAGCTATTCCTATATAAAGACCATCTTGGCTCACCCAAATTCCACTTGAAAGTTTAATTTGGCCCGAGCCAAGTGACAGACATCATAAAATATGGCACCCTGACAGCCATACATTTCAATGGGAAATTTTGAATAAGAAGCCAAGCTATTTCTATATGAAAGCCATTTTGGCTCACCCAAAGTCCACTTGTTTTATACTCATTGGGCATCCTACTATATAGGAAAGTATAATTTGGCCCAAGCCAAGTGATATAAATCAAAAAATATGGCACCAAACGTGGATCTAAATTCAAGACAGTTTTTACCTTAATCCGTTCCCTGTGTTAAGGTAAAAAATGTCTCAGTAGTCATATCGCCCCCCCCCCCCCCCCATCGGCTCCTGCTATTGTCAATCAAATCATGTGAGGAGGAAGCAGGGGGCAGGGCTGAGTCCTGCTGTGTGTGTCTATGGATGCACATAGCCCAGTTTGGGAACAAGCCTGCAGGTGTGCCCCCATAGCAAGCAGCTTGCTATGGGGGCACTCATAGAAGAGGAGGATTCAGGTCTTCTCTGTTTAATACCATTGCACAGAGCAGGTAAGGATAATGTTTATCATCTTAAAATCTTCAGTACTAAGACAGCTGAGCACATTCTCCTTACTGCATTGCCTATGACTAGCAACAATGATTATAATGTCCTTTCCTGTATTTCTGATGTTGGCTTTTTTTTAACTGGAAATATCACATGAGGAACGGAGTTAGTGTCAAGAGCAATCTCTGCAGTCGTAAATGATTGGCACTGATTGGCAGCTACGTGGGCACTGATTAGCATTTCCCTGGTGGTCTAGAGTGGCATATCTGGTGGTCCAGTGTGGTGGCAATCCCTAGTGGTCCTGGAGGCATAAGCACAGACCACCCCTGTCAGGAGAGCAGCCGATTGGCTCTCCTCTACTCGCGTCTGTCAGAGTTTATTCTGACGGAAAAACTGGTCGTGTGTACGTGGCATAACACCAGGCCTCACTCTACACACAAACTCAAGAAAAAAAAAATTCTCAGCACTGGGTCATCAGCATAGCTCTGGGGCTTGAACAGGAGCATGATGACAATAAGTATCCTTATGCAAATATATTGTATGCAAGTACAGATAGTGATATACTCTAGCTCCACACAGCCATGATATACCAACTGTCATCCAGCACTAGTATCAGACCCACATATACAATATCTAGATCCTCTTCTCGCCCCCCAAGAACATTAATACTTAATAGTCATCAATCCCCATCCAGCTTCATACCTGACATAGATTGAACTTCCCACAAGTAATAGAATACATCAGTTTAATCAGACACCGTAGAAGAACTATTCATCCAACCACCCCACACTTTATCAAACTTATGAGGAATTCCTCTACTAGTATACATGGCTTTATATAAAAGGGATGGGTTTATTAATGAGTGCCTTCCATGCCAAAACAGCCAGAGGGGTAGGCTTTTTCCAGGAGAGCACTATTAATTTCCTAGCATAATAAAAATGGTCAATAAAAGTATGTGTCACGTTTTTTGGAGCTAAGGCATCTATGAGGCCCAGAAGGCAACCTCTACTCCTGGCTGTATACCGTGTGCTAATTTCTTCTATACATTCAGTGACCCCACGCCACAAAACGCCATTGTTGCACAGTCCCAGAAGATGTATAAGAAAGCTGCACTGGCTGATGTGCACCACCAGCAACAAGGCAACTGGGTAGGAAAAATCTTTGCCAATCCGGCCGGAGTAAGGTAGATACGATTTAAAAAATGTATCCTTTTCATTTTTGCAGATAAAAACAGATGTTTGTTTGAGTCCATTTTTAGGCAAGAAACATGTTTCTTATTTATACCATTATTGTCCTCACTGAAAACTGATGACGCTCCTTTGAAAGGCTCACTCACAAAGAAATATAACCAATGCAATAATATGAAGGCTAGTTAAAAAAATGTAAAGGAATCTTTAAAAAAAAAAAAAATTCAGGCAGCTGCCCCCTGCAGTAAAAAATGCTAAATACTTCCATCTCTGGTGGGTGGTGAGTCTATTCTTTGGTCTCTGGCACAGTTAGAAGCAATGTTGGCATCCAACACTTCTGGGTGAGGTAAACATTGTCCCCTGTTGTGCACATTGATTCCTTCTGCTGCTGATATAGTCAGTCCTACACACAGGGAGAAACCATGGCACTAAGTGAGAGGGGCTCATATGTTAGCAGTGGTCAGGGATGTTCAACTCCTAGCGCCTGACGCATGCAGGACATGCAGTTTCAGGCTCCAGACAAGAAGTTGTTTTTTTTCAATTTAGCCCTACTCCGGGAAAGCAGTAGGGTTTAGAGCCGATAGTCAGTTTTCTCATAAAAGCCAATCGAGCAGATAACTAGCCACTGGATCGCTTTTACAAGCAGCAGAAGACATTCCCTCACCATTCTGCAGGCTGTCCCATCCCACTGCGACATCCAATTGACTAGCTGGTGCTTACCCTGCCTGATCATAGACACGGACAAAAAAAACGGAACTGCTCTGTCTGCCTCTATAGTATAGCAAACAAGAAGTGATGACGTTACATCACTTTTGGTTTCCCCAGCGCAACTTTTAAAAATGGAAACCATTTTATCACACCAATCTTTCTGTGATCAAATGCTTTTAAGTAGGGAGGCACCGATATCATGTATTTCCCAAAACTGATACTTTGCGGTGCAATTTGCACGCAAAATGAATGGGCGCAAATTGCACTGCAAAGAATTGCATGTGATTTGAACAGTAATATGGTGCGATTCCTGTCTGAATCACATGCGATTTCCCCCACCGTTACTGTGTGTTTGTGTGCATGTAAAAAGGGAAAAGTGCCATCTAGTGGGCAGTTTTTTAAAAATGTTAGAACTCAGTACATATCCAGCCAAATGCTAATTCTGCATACAGTAGGTGTACCAGTCCCACTGATGAAGGGAGTGGCATATTGCTGGGGGGGGGGGGGGTGAGGAGTACGGCCCGCACCTGGGTGACAGCATCCCGAGGGAAGTGGAGGGTCCTGGATGGAGGCTTTGAGTGAGACTTTTTATTCTCACTCTCACTGATGCGGCTGTCTCCTGTCACAAGCCCGCCACCTGGAGAGTGACAGTCTGAGCAAGCAACTCTCCGGTCAGCGGCTGCACACTAAATTCCCCCTTGCCCGCTGCCCAGGCGTATGAGGGGGGTGGTTTGTCCTTAGGGAGTTCTGCACTAATGGAGGAGGGGGTAGTTTAGCCGGGGGGGTCTGCACTGATGGAGGAGGGGGTGGTTTAGCCTGGGGGGGGTCTGTACTGATGGATAGGGTTGTCTGTACTGAGTGAGGGGGGTTTGTACTGATGGAGGAGGGGTGTAGTTTATCCTGAGGGGGGATCTGTACTGATGGAGGGGGCGGTTTGTTCTGAGGAAGGGTTCTTTACTGATGGAGGGGGTGGTTTGTCCTGAGGGGGGGTCTGTACTAAGGGAGGGTTCTTTACTGGTGGAGGAGGTGGTTTGACCTAAGGGGGGGGTCTGCACTAATGGAGGAGGGGGTGGTTTAGCCAGGAGAGGAGGGTCTGTGCTGATGGAGGGGGTGTTTTGTCCAGAGTGGGGGTCTGCACTTATGGAGGAGAGGGTGGTTTAGCCAGAGGGGGGTCTGTGCTGATGGAGGTCCATGTCACAGCTTTGTTTGTCCTAAGGGGGGGGTCTGCACTAATGGAGGAGGGGGTGGTTTAGCCAGGAGAGGGGGGTCTGTGCTGATGAAGGGGGGTGCTTTGTCCAGAGTGGGGGTCTGCACTTATGGAGGAGAGGGTGGTTTAGCCAGAGGGGGGGTCTGTGCTGATGGAGGTCCATGTCACAGCTTATGCTATTACACGCCTATGTAAACGGTGATTGCACCACACGTGAGGTATTGTCACGAATGTCAGAGCGAGAGCAATAATTCTAGCACCAGACCTCCTGTGCAACTCTAAACTGGTAACCTGTAAAGCTAGCTATGAAGAATTTTAGTTTGCCACTGTTTCATGGACAGACGCAATTTTAAAGCATGACATGTTAGGTATCTATACCAGCGGGACCCCAAGTTTTTCAGCAATGTGTTGCAACGTGGCCAAAAGGATCGCACACACATTGGAAGCCGGGGGGCCTACCACGAGGAAGTCGTCCAAGTAATGGATAACTGAAACCCAACCTGACGCGTCACGCACCACCCATTCCAAGAATGAGCTGAACAGCTCAAACAAGGCACAGGAAATGGAACAGCCCATGGGCAAACATTGATCCACATACAAATAGTCTTGTCAACAGCACCCCAACAGGCGAAAACTCTCTGGGTGAACCGGCAACAACCGAAACGGAGACTCAATGTCCGATTTGGCCATGAGCGCCCGCCCGTAATGACGAACCCAGCCCACCGCAGCGTGTATGACACTGTGCAGGCCTCCGGATCTATGGCGTCATTCACTGAGCCCCCTTTTGGAAAGGAGAGGTGGTGAATAAGCCGGAACTCATTAGGCTCCTTCTTAGGCACCACCCCCAACGGCAACACTACTAAATCTGGTAACGGCCGCTCAGTGAAAGGGCCGCACATCCGCCCCAATGCCACCTCCTTCGCCAATTTCTCCGAAACCACCCCAGGATTCATTAGGGCGGACCGCAAGTTCCGTGCCATCGGCGGAACCACAGCCAATGCACACGGAATCTTAAGACCCACCGAAAACCCCTCCCCCAGTACCCGCGCAGCCTCCCGGTCCGGGTACCTACTTAGGAAAGGCTGCATCTTTTCCACCCTCACCAGGGTGGTTCCCCTTGAACGCAGGATCGCCGGCACGCTTGCCTCTTTTTTAAAACAATGGGATAGTGCATGATTGCCCCCGCACCTGGAGCACTCATGCTTAAAATGACAGGATCCCCCGAATTTAAAGGGACCACTCGTTGAACTGCCAGCAGACCCCCCCCCTCCCGAAAAAACTGCGACGGGGCCCTCGCTGATGACATCAAGCGCATCCATAGGCTGATATCCTTATGGTCCCACCTGATATCCGGACGAACCGCTCTCCGCTGCCTAAACTGTTCGTCATAACGCAGCCACGCGGTACCCCCGTATACCCTATGAGCTTCTCCAATGGCGTCCATATAACAGAACAGTGGCGAGTAGTGATGGACGAACTTCCAACGGGACGTTTCGCGAACGCGGCCGATAGTTCGCGAACCGTAACGTTCGCGCCGGGCCCCATTGACTTCAATGGGAGGCGAACTTTGCAAACCTACAGGTCAAATTTGCAGCCACAAAATAATTAATAGCTGTGCAAACATAGTCCCACCACATGGCCAATGACATAACACATGTATGAGGTGAATCTGGGATCGACAACTACAAGCATTCTTTTTTTATATGTGAAATTGTTGTGACAATTCAGGACTGTGGAGCGCATGAAGGCAATGGAGGAGAGGGAAGGTCAGGGTAGGCAAAGAAGAGGGTGCAGGAGATGATCACCAGCAGCGTGACATACAGCAATGACACCTGCACCGTGATAGAGTGATCTGACACCAGCACCGTGATAGAGAGCACTGACATCAGCAGCGTGACATACAGCCATGACACCTGCACCGTGATAGAGTGATCTGACACCAGCACCGTGATAGAGAGCACTGACATCAGCAGCGTGACATACAGCAATGACACCTGCACCGTGATAGAGTGATCTGACACCAGCATCGTGATAGAGAGCACTGACATCAGCAGCGTGACATACTGCAATGACACCTGCACTGTGATAGAGTGATCTGACACCAGCACCGTGATAGAGAGCACTGACATCAGCAGCGTGACATACAGCAATGACACCTGCACTGTGATAGAGTGATCTGACACCAGCACCGTGATAGAGAGCACTGACACCAGCAGCGTGACATAAAGCACTGACACCAGCACCGTGATATACAGCACTGACACCAGCACCATGATAGAGAGCACTGACATCAGCAGCGTGACATAAAGCACTCACACCAGCACCGTGATATACAGCACTGACACCAGCACCGTGATATACAGCACTGACACCTGCACCGTAAGCAGCCCCAGGAGGAAGTCAGCATAGCACAGGGATGGTGGGAGCCCCTCATAATATGCACAGCAGAGGTACAGCCCCAGGAGGAAGTCAGCACAGCACAGGGATGGTGGGAGCCCCTCATAATAAGCAGCCCCAGGAGGAAGTCAGTACAGCACAGGGATGGTGGGAGCCCCTCATAATAAGCAGCCCCAGGAGGATGTCAGCATAGCACAGGGATGGTGGGAGCCCCTCGTAATAAGCAGCCCCAGGAGGAAGTCAGCACAGCACAGGGATGGTGGGAGCCCCTCATAATGAGCATAGCACAGGGATGGTGGGAGCCCCTCATAATATGCACAGCAGAGGTACAGACCCAGGAGGAAGTCAGCACAGCACAGGGATGGTGGGAGCCCCTCATAATAAGCAGCCCCAGGAGGATGTCAGCATAGCACAGGGATGGTGGGAGCCCCTCATAATAAGCAGCCCCAGGAGGAAGTCAGCACAGCACAGGGATGGTGGGAGCCCCTCATAATATGCACAGCAGAGGTACAGCCCCAGGAGGAAGTCAGCACAGGGGTGGTGGGAGCCCCTCATAATAAGCAGCCCCAGTAGAAATATGACACCGCTCAACCTCTTCAAACAGGAGGGTACGGGCATATAGTACGGTGTGCTTTTTTTGGACAGGGAAGTGAGCCAACTGAAGTAAGAAGGTCTGTGTGCTCCATTTAAAAAAAATCGTTTCTAGACATATACATGGTCTACTGGTCACACGTGTTGAATTCCTCCGAGATCCATGCCTCATTCATTTTTAGAAATGTGAGGTAGTTAACACTGTCGTGAGCTAGGCGAGTACGCTTATCGGTCACGATCCCCCCTGCTGCGCTGAACGTCCTTTCGGACAGGACACTGGACGAAGGGCAAGCCAACAGTTCGATTGCAAATTGGGCAAGCTCTGGCCAGAGGTCAAGCCTGCCCACCCAGTAGTCCAGGGGTTCATCACTCCTCAGAACGTCCACATCGGCCGTTAACCCGATGTAGTCGGACACCTGACGGTCTAGGCGTTCCCTGATGCTGGATCCGGATGACACCTGTCGATGGGTCGGCTGAAAGAATGACCTCATATCCGAAGTCACCAACACATCTTCAAACCAGCCTCTTCTTGCAGGCGCTGTTGGATTGGTACCCGCAACTCCTTCTCTGGGAGTGGGAATTGCTCCTCTGCCAGCGCACGCAAAAGCAAAATGCAGCATTTCTCGAAGCAAGGCCTGGAAGTGCTCCATTCTGACAGCCCTCTGTGACGACGGTAACATTTCTGCCATTTTGTGTTTGTACCGGGGGTCTAAGTACGTTGCCACCCAGTACTGGTCCTTGACCCTTATGCTTTTTATACGGGGGTCCCTATTAAAACACTGGAGCATGAAGGCCCCCATTTGCACTAAACTGGAAGCGGTGTGGTGGCCTGGCTCCTGCTCATTATCCAGGATAATGTCGTCCTCTTCATTCTCCTCTCTCCATCCACGCACAACAACAGGGATCCCAGAAAGGTTTAAAGCATGCTCTTTTTGCCCCTCCTCATCCGCCCCGGCACCATCCTCCTCTGACTCCTCTTCAGACTCCTGTTGTTCACTTGTCTCAGATAGAGTAGCCCCCCCTGGGAATTCATCCAGCATTGCGACTTCCTCATCTTCCTGCTCCTGCTCCTCCACAGCTTGATCAATGACACGACGCAATGCACGCTCCATAAAGAAGGCATAAGGTACCATGTCACTGATGGCGCCATGGCTGCGACTGACCAGTTTGGTGATCTCCTCAAATGGCCGCAGAAGTCTGCATGCGTCGCGCATGAGCAGCCACTGGCGCGGTGAAAAAAAACCCAGCTCCCCAGAACCGGTTCTGCCGCAGAGTTCATACAGGTAGACGTTAACTGCACGTTTCTGCTGGAGCAGCCTATCAAGCATATAGAAGGTTGAGTTCCATTGCGTCGGGCAATCGCAAATAAGACGTCTGACCGGCAGATTGTGTCGCCGCTGAATGTCAGCAAGGCGAGCCATGGCCGTGTAAGATCTTCTGAAATGGGCCGAGATTTTCCTTGCCTGCCGCAAGATGTCCTGGACAATTGTGAGGAGAGAGGAAAAGGAGAAGTAGAAGACGAGGCTGGACGGTGAGAGCCTGGAGTGTGGCTTTGTGTGTTCCGTTGCTCCCACTGGGCTCGGTGATGGCTGCTCATGTGCCTTCTTAAGGCGGTCGTCCCTAGGTGAGTGTTGGGCTTACCGCGACTAATGCGTTGACTGCAAAGATTGCAGATGGCAACGCTATTGTCAGCAGCGGACACGTTAAAAAAAGCCCACACTGCGGAGCCATGTGCCGGCGTCCTGGGAGCGCCAGATGTGACCGTACATGGTCGATGACTTGCTCCTGATACATTAGCAGTCTGCTTTGTCCCTCCTGTGCAATGTAAGTTATTCCTGCTTCTCCTCCCTATCTGCTGGTCCATATCTCCCTCTGAACTCCCCTCCTCTTCCTCTCTTGTGGGCACCCACGTGACATCACTAGACACGTCATCATCGAAATCACCTTCCCCACCGCTATAAGTAGAGATCTCGGAGTAGGCAGCAACACCGGGGACCAACCTCTTCCTTGGGCTGATCTGGGTACTGTCGTCAGACTGCTGAGTGGCAGTTGGTGCTACCTCCTCTTCCTGATCCAATGCCAAGAGTGGCTGCGCATCAGAAATGTCTTGATATGGATCGGAAAATAATTCCTGTGACTCAAGCGGAAGTTATGTGGTGGTGGTGGTGGTGTTGTTGGTGGTAGTGTCTTTGGGGGTGCACAGAGCAGAGAGTGAAGAAGAGGGTGCAGATCGAGAGGATGAGAAGGGTGCAGAAGAGTAAGGCTGAGTGAGCCACTCAACCAAGTCTGGTGCGTCCTTTAAAGTAATTGAACGCACCTTCTGCAACTTCCCACTTTGGCTCAAGCCTGTTGCTCCTGCCCTACCCCTACCACCCCTGCGGAAGGGCCTGCCTCTTCCTCTGCCTGTCATTTTTTAAATGACCCTGTGACAAAACTCTCAGTCCCTATACTGATAAAGGACTGCTGCAGTATAGGGCAGCAGTCAGCAGTAGTGCACCTCAACCCTATATATTGTGAACCTAGACCAGTCCTTAAGGAATAGCAAACTGTACCTCACTCAACCCTATGTACTGTAGTACCCTATACCTTACCAGTCCTTATAAGGACCTTTGTGGAACTAGTAGGTTGTGAATGATTACCAGACTGTACCTCAGTCCCTATACTGATAAAGGATTGCTGCAGCAGAAGGGCAGCAGTCAGCAGTAGTGCACCTCAACCCTATATATTGTGGACCTATACCAGTCCTTAAGGAATAGCAGACTGTACCTCACTCAACCCTATGTACTGTAGTACCCTATACCTTACCAGTCCTTATAAGGACCTTTGTGGAACTAGTAGGTTGTGAATGATTAGCAGACTGTACCTCAGTCCCTATACTGATAAAGGACTACTGCAGCAGAAGGGCAGCAGTCAGCAGTAGTGCACCTCAACCCTATATATTGTGGACCTATACCAGTCCTTAAGGAATAGCAGACTGTACCTCACTCAACCCTATGTACTGTAGTACGCTATACCTTACCAGTCCTTATAAGGACCTTTGTGGATCTAGTAGGTTGTGAATGATTAGCAGACTGTACCTCAGTCCCTATACTCATAAAGGACTACTGCAGCAGAAGGGCAGCAGTCAAATATAATATTCTTTCTATATTTGGAAGAAAGAATATTATACGTGTACAAGCCTATTACCATACCAGTCCTGAAAATAACCTTTGTGGACCTAATAGTAACAGCTACTGATTAAACTGACTGTCCCTCACTGCCACACACAGCTTCCTGCCTGTCCCTATTTAAACTGACAAAACACAGGCTGCTGGAACAATAACTTGAATAGCACTCAAAACTATATCCTGTATTACTTTACCATACCAGTCCTGAAAAGGACTTTTGCGGACCTAATAGTAACAGCTGATGATTAAACTGACTGTCCCTGCTGCACACAGCGTCCTGTCCCTCTCTCTACACTGACAAAAGACAGGCTGCTGCAACAATCACTAGCACAGCAGTGCCTCAAACCTATATCCTGAACTACACCTAACACCTATACCAGTCCTGAAAATAACTTTTGTGGGCCTAATAGCTAGCGATTTTGGGTCACTGCAGTCTCTCCCTGCTCCACACAGCAACCTCTCCCTATAGTGACATACGAAAGAATGTAAAATGCCTGCCGGATTGGGTCTATTTATAAGTTAGGGGGAATGTCCAAGTGTCCATGTGCTGTAATGTCTCAATTGGCTGTCCTGTACCCCATGATGGATGTGTCATCATAGGCCAAAGTTCTTTTACACAGTAAACACGGAAGTCCGCCGGGCGAACGGCGGCAATAGTCCACCGATCGGGCGGACGGCGAACAGCCGAAATTCGCCGCGAAACGACCGCTGGGCGAACCGTTCGGCCATCCCTAGTGCCGAGCAGTGTTCTGGGGTATTCTCGCCAAATTTGTGAACGTCCGAGGTATCAGCCAATACCTCCTCTTCTCCTCGTCATCCTTTTTAGAATAGTCAGGCTTGACCCGGTCCAGGTTGAACTTTTAAAGGGGCAGCAGGGAAAATATTTCCACATACTCCCCCTTCCCGATTTTGTCCCGCACCTCCTGCTTCAGATGTGCTCCCAACGGTTCCTCATAGCACACATAAACCTCGCACTTTGCGGCATCCGCAAACCAAACCAAATCGACCCTTGCCGCTGTCTCCGCCGTCTTCTCCCCCCCGGGCGTACCTCCCGAGCCGGGCCCCCCGCAGAGAGACGCCCGCCGCTACCGACGTCACCAGCAGCCCACCTCCCATAACCGGTGCGCTCACCGGCAGCTGAGTCCCCACGGTAGCAAGCTCCCCTCACGACGCCCCGGCACCTGCAATGTACCCGTCCCCTGCGATGACCCCACCCCAGACTGTTGCCCGACCCACGGCACCACCTGTGGAGGCACCACCGCGGTGTTGTCCGCAAAGCGTTGTAGTAAATCCTTCAAACCCCTCAGCAATGCCTGTAAAGGCTCCTGTGTCCCGCAGGTGGCGGGCAGACCGCCTGCCCCCCCCGGGACCACCGCCACCATCCCCGCACCCGCAGCCCCTGTGGTATCCCTAACCTCCTCATCCAGAATTCCACACAAAGTAGCATTTAAAACAGGAGAAGATAATTGCAAAGTCTTACCTGGCTGTCTGGGTCTGGTCACTGCAGCTGCCACTCTGGATGCTTCTGCCGCGTCCGTGCTGCCCAGGACCTCCTCATCCGACACCGACAGTTCTCCTTCTGAATGCACCTCTGCCATAGGTAGCATGGGCGTAAGCAGCCCCCCCAGGCACCGTGCGCCCGGCGGCCGTGACCTCCCTCCGTGGCGTAGCTCTCCCGGTACCGCCACCCCGACCATCTCCAGCTCCGCTGTTCGTGGACACTGTCATCTGCCCTCGCACAGGCCCCCTCGATCTCCCTCTGCCCTCGCTCGCCGTGCTTCGCCCATCCGTCACAGAGGACCTGGCCGCAGCGACTGGTGGCTGCCGCGCAGGTGTGACACAGCTCCTCCTCCGCGGGTCTCCCCCTGCGCTGGGACCTCCGTAATGGAAGGGGGAACCGTCCTCCCTCGCAATTCTGCCCCCGCCGGTGGGAAGCGGCGCCGTCCGAGACTAAAACCCCGCTCCCCACCAATGTGGAGGATTCCGCCCGGGGCAGCGGGTCCGTGACCGTGCTCCTAGGATGGCGCTGGGCTCTGGTGGAGGGACCAGGGGAAAAGCGCTCTGGAGGCCTGGACCGCCTAGCGCATGGAGTAACCTCTCTCCGCCAGTGGCCCCCCCGCCTCCCGCGTGATGGCCGCTATCTGTCCTTGTAGCCAGTCTGTCTCCTTGGAAGCGGCTGTCGCTCGCAGCTGCTTAAAAAGCTCCGCAACGTCCGCCATAGAAACAGTCCCGAATGGCAAGTTAAGTGAACCGCCGCACGGCCTCCGTCCGCCCCCCCCCCCCCCCACAAAGCTCCGTGTCTCACTCCCTGTCACCGCAGCCCAACCAACTTCTTCCTGCTCCGTTCCACGCTTGATCCTTTCAGCTCCTCCCTCTCCTTTTATTGCGCTCCACCCTCATTCTTTCCTTTGTAGCTCTCTCTTCCTCTCCACTTAACCCCTTCTTTCCTTTCCCCAGGACATTAGTCATGCCCAGCCCTTCACCTATGGCTTTCAGCCTCCGTTTCCGTGCCTCCCTCATGTGCAAGTATTTGTAAGTAATAATGCCAGGGATCACCCTAGCAGCGTTCTGGCAACAAGGCACACAATATTAGCACAACTGTTTATCAATTTTCAGTACAAATACACTACTACTGAGTTAAAAGTAAGTTCTCGCTAAATGTGAACCTTCTGCACACAGCTATATACCCTTCTAGCAAACGTTACATAAAAATAGGGATTTTTAGTTCACATGCATTGCAATGCATATTTAAGCTGGCCAACTGCGTCAAAGTAATCCCTCTCTGGCCAGGCCCTACACTACACTATACTAATCTACACTACACTACATTACACTAAATTACTCTACCCTAATCGCTAATCTGCTCCACCCTGCCCTAATCCTCTCCACCCTGCCATAATTTACTCCACCCTGCCCTATAACCCAGCCCTAATCCACTTCACCCTGCTCCATAAACCAGCCCAAATTCACCCTGCCTTAATCCCCTCCACCCTGCCCTAATCCACCCTGCCTTAAAGGGGTTGTAAAGGTACATTCTATGCAATAAGGTGAAAAAACATCCAGCGATTAGCCCCCCCCCATTTACCTACCTCAGCCCTCGAAAGTCCCACACCGTGAACGTGCTGGCTTCTCGACCAAGCTTCTCGCTCTTTCATTGGATAATTGATAGCAGCGCAGCCATTGGCTCCTGCTGCTGTCAATCAAATCAATGATGCAGCACGCTGGGGGGTGGGACCGTGTGATGCAGTCGGCAGCTATAGCCGCCGACCTTATCACTGTATCACAGAAGTGCTCCCGCAAGCTAATCCCCTTGGGAGAGCACTTCCCAGAGGGGTTTTAGCGGTTTTGGGGAGGAACCGAGACAGCTGCCGATGGACCCCAGAAGATGAGGATTGGGGCCACTCTGTAAAACGAACTGCACAGTGGCGGTAAGTATGACATGTTTGTTATTTTAAAAAAAGGAACCTTTACAACGACTTTAGTCCCTCTACCCTGCCCTATAACCCAATCCAAATCCACCATGCCTTAATCCCCTCCACCCTGCCCTATAACCCAGCCCAAATCCACCCTGCCTTAATCCCCTTTACCTTGCCCTATAACCCATGCCAAATCTACCCTGCCATAATCCCCTTCACGCTGTCCTATATAACCCTGCCCAAATCCACCCTTCCTAATAACCCAGCCCAAATTCACCCTGCCTTAATTCCCTCTACCCTGCTTTATAACCCAGCCCAAATCCACCCTGCCCTAATCCCCTCCTCCCTGCCTTAATCCTAATAAATATACATTTTGATAGATATAAGCAAATAAATTTTTTTGTTTTATAATGTACACTATATTAATATTGGCTCCTCTCTGCCCTAATTGGCTCCTCTCTGCCCTAATTGGCTCCTCTCTGTCCTAATCCACACACACACACACACACACACACACATTTTTTTTATAGATGTAAGCAAATATACAGTTGTTGTTTTTTTTAAGAATATATACCAAGCATCACTAAATGGTGGGCTTAATGCAGACCGAGTTGCTGTCACATTCGGACTGCCGTGGTTCCACCCTTTAGGAGCCAGTAGTTTATCGCCGCTGTCATCATGGCATGGCAGCCTCGAGGGGGAAATGCTTGCTAGACAGAGGTTGGGAGACAAAGCCGCTTTGGATGGAGGGCGGGGACTGCTGGAGTCCCAGCAGATGGTTGGTTGTTAGGATGAAGGGCAGTTCTAGCAACCAATCACCTGCTAGGACACTTGAAAAGTTAACTATGTCAATGCCTGCCCTCCATCCAAAGCTGCTGTGTCTTTCGCTGTATAGAGCTGAGTGGGGTTGTGCTGAGAATGGGGGTATAGAGCTGAAGGGGGGCTGCACTGTGAATGGGGGACAGAGCTGTGGGGTCATCTGTATTGTGAATGGGGGGCAGACCTGTGAGGGGGGCAAAGCTGAGGGGGGCAAAGCTGAGGAGGGCTTCTCTGTGAATGGGAGAAGCAGGGCTGAGGGGGCCTGTAATGGGAAATAGGGGAGCAGAGCTTAGAGGGACTGCATTTTGAAGGGGGGCAGAACTGAGGGTAGCTGCAATGTGACTGGGTGGAGTAAGAGCAGAGCTGAGGGGGCTGCAGTGTAAATGGGGGAAGCAGAGCTGAGGAGGGCTACAAGGTCAATGGAGGGCTGAAGAGCTAAGTGAATGGGAGTAGAGGACATTGCTGTGGTGGATGTGAAGGTGGGAGCAGAAGACACTATTGGGGGGGTTTATGTGACAGGGGACACTACTATTAGGGGGTTGATGTGATGGGTACAGAGGACACCACTGTTAAGGGAAAACTGTAACTGTGGTGTAATAATAAGATTGTGATTTCAAAAGAGGGGGCTGTGATGTGAATAATCTTAGTCATCGCACAAACAGGCGATTAGTTTGGACCTCGGCTGGAAGAACATTTTATCGATTGGACCTCCGTGAATTTTAATTGAATACCCCCGGTGTACACTATAATATAATCCTCTCTACCCTGCCCTTTTTTAGCTATATAATGTGTTCACTATACTAAAATTGTCTCCACTCTAAACGAATCTACTCCTCTGTGCCCCTCCAGGCAACGCTAAATTCGCCTAGTGCCCTTCTGGGCCACGCTCCATCCGCCTAGTGCCCCTCCGGGCCACGCTCCATCCGCCTAGTGCCCCTCCGGGCCACGCTCCATCCGCCTAGTGCCCCTCCGGGCCACGCTCCATCCGCCTAGTGCCCCTCTGGGCCACGCTCCATTCGCCTAGTGCCCCTCCGGGCCATGCTCCATCCGCCTAGTGCCCCTCCGAGCCACGCTCCATTTGCTTAGTGTCTCTATGGGCCACACTCCATCCGCCTAGTGCCTCTATGGGGCACGCTCCATCCACCTATTGCCTCTATGGGCTGCGCTCCATCTGCCTGGTGCCTCCACGGGCCTTGCTACATCTGCCTAGTGCCTCCACGGGCCTTGCTCCATCCGCCTAGTGCCTCTACGGGCCTGGCTCTATCCGCCTAGTGCCTCTACTGTCCTGGTTACATCTGCCTTTTCCCCACCGGGCATTTCTCCATCCGCTTAGTGCCTCTACGGGACTGGCACCTTCTGCCTAGTGCCCAGCCAGGGCTACCTCCATCCGTCTAGTGCCTCTACATACCTGCTTCCATCAACCTAGTGCCTCTATGGGCCAGGGTCCATATGCCTCGTGCCTCTACGGGCCTTGCTCCATCCGCCTAGTGCCACAACAAGCCTGGCTCTATATGCCTCGTGCCTCACTGGGTCTGGCTTCATATACCCAGTGCCACTACAGGACTGGCTCCATCCGCCTAGTGCCACCACGGGACTGACTCCATCCGCCTAGTGCCCAGCTGGACCTGCCTCCATTTACCTAGTGCCCCACTGGACCTTGCTCCATCCGCCTAGTGCCCCACTGGGCCTTGCTCCATCCGCCTAGTGCCCCACTGGCCTGGCTCCATCCACCTAGTGCCCAGCCGGACCTGTCTCCATTTGTCTAGTGCCCAACAGGGCCTGGCTCCATCTGCCTAATGCCACTACAGCCTGCCTCCATCTGCCTAATGCCTCTATGGGCCTGGATCCATCCGCCTAATGCCTCTGCGAGCCTGGCTCCATCCGCCTAATGCCTCTACAGACCTGGCTCTATCCGCCTAGTGCCTCTACGGTCCTGGTTCCATTTGCCTAGTTTCCCACCGGGCCTTTCTCCATCCGCTTAGTGCCTCTGTGGGACTGGCTTCATCTGCCTAGTGCCCAGCCAGAGCTACCTCCATCCGCCTAGTGCCTCTACATGCCTGCCTGCATTAGCCTAGTGCCTCTATGGGCTTGAATCCATATGCCTCGTGCCTCTACGGGCTTGGCTCCATTCATTTAGTGCCTCTACGGACCTTGCTCCATCCGCCTAGTGCCGCAACGAGCCTGGCTCCATTTGCCTAGTGCTCGGCTGGGCCTTGCTCCATCTGCCTAGTGCCTCTACTGCCCTTGCTTCATCCTCCTAGTGCCTCTACTGGCTGCGCTTTACCACCTAGTGCCTCTATGGGCCATGCTCCATCCGCCTAGTGCCTCTATGGGCCATGCTCCATCCGCCTAGTGCCTCTACGGGCTGCACTCCATTCACCTAGTGCCTCTACGGGCCACGCTCCATCTGCCTAGTGCCTCTACGGGCCGCGATCCATCCGCCTAGTGCCTCTACGGGCCGCGCTCCATCCACCTAGTGCCTCTACGGGCCACGCTTCATCCACCTAGTGCCTCTACGGGCCGCGCTCCATCCACCTAGTGCCTCTACTGGCCGCGCTCCATCCACCTAGTGCCTCTACGGGCCGCGCTCCATCCACCTAGTGCCTCTACGGGCCGCGCTCCATCCACCTAGTGCCTCTACGGGCCGCGCTCCATCCGCCTAGTGCCTCTACGGGCCGCGCTCCATCTGCCTATTGCCTCAACAGGCCACGCTCCATCCACCTAGTGCCTCTACAGGCCATGCTCCATCCATCTAGTCTCTGCGGTTCACGCTCCATCTGTCTAGTGCCTCTACGGGACTGGCTCCATCCGACTAGTGCCCAGCCAGACCTACCTTCATCTGTCTAGTGCCTCTACGGGCTTGGCTCCGCCTAGTGCCTCTACATGCCAGTCTTCATCCGCCTAGTTCCACTATGGGCCTGGGTCAATATGCCTCGTGCCTCTCTGGGTCTGGCTCCATCCACCTAGTGCCCAGCCGGACCTACCTCCATTTTTCTAGTGCCCAACAGGGCCTGGCTCCATCCGCCTAGTGCCCCACTGGCCTGGCTCCATCAGCCTAGTGCCTCTACGGGCCTGGCTCCATCAGCCTAGTGCCTCTACGGGCCTGGCTCCATCAGCCTAGTGCCTCTACGGGCCTGGCTCCATCAGCCTAGTGCCTCTACAGGCCTGGCTCCATCCGCATAGTGCCTCTACGGGCCTGGCTCCATCCGCATAGTGCCTCTACGGGCCTGGCTCCATCCGCATAGTGCCTCTACAGGCCTGGCTCCATCCGCATAGTGCCTCTACGGGCTTGGCTCCATCCGCCTAGTGCCTCTACGGGCCTGGCTCCATCTGCCTAATGCCTCTACGGGCCTGGCTCCATCCGCTTAGTGGCTCTACGGGCCTGGCTCCATCCGTCTTGTGCCTCTGCGGGCCTGGCTTCATCTGCCTAGTGCCTCTACGGGCCTGGCTCCATCCATCTAGTGCTCCACTGGTCCTTGCTCCATCCGCCTAATGCCTCTATGGGCCTGGCTCCATCCGCCTAGAGCCTCTACGGGCCTGGCTCCATCCGCCTAGTGCCTCTACGGGCCTGGCTCCATCTGCCTAGTGCCTCTACGGGCCTGGCTCCATCCGCCTAGTGCCTCTACGGGCCTGGCTCCATCTGCCTAGTGCCTCTACGGGCCTGGCTCCATCTGTCTAGTGTCCCACTGGGCCTTGCTTCATCTGCCTAGTGCCTCTACAGGCCTGGCTCCTTCCTCATAGTGCCTCTACAGGCCTGGCTCCATCCGCATAGTGCCGCTACGGGCATGGCTCCATCCGCATAGTGCCACTTCAGGCCTGGCTCCATTCGCCTAGTGCCTCTACGTGCCTGGCACCATCCGCCTAGTGCCCCACCAGGCCTGGCTCCATCCACTTAGTACCCTGCCAGGCCTGGCTCTATTCCCCTAGTGCCCTGCCGGGCCTGGGTCCATTTGCCTAGTGCCCCGCCGGGCCTGGCTCCTTATTTTTTATACATATAACAAACAATATACATTTTTATGCATTCAAAACATTTTTAGTATTTTTTTAGTTTTTTTTTGTTTTTTGTGGGTTTTTTTTAAAACACCACTGCTTTTCACTATCCTGCTGTAAACGTGAAACAAAAAAAGTTTTACACATAGAGGACAATATGGTCAAAACCAAATTCATCAATTTCATATACAAGCCGAAGGTTGATTAAGTCTTCCATAGTTAGGGTGGCTAGCTCCCAGAACTGGATCCTCCGGGGCACTCTTCTGTTTCTATCCTGTGGAGGAAGAAAAACAATTACAGCTCTGCTTTTGAAAAAACGTGCAAATACCGCATGGCATAAAAAATTGCAACCCCCACAATTTCTTTATCGTACATCATAGGACAAAGAGTCTTAAGTATTTACTTAGTGGGTTATAAGCTACCTTCATAGTTGGCAACATTAAAAAAAAAAAAAAAAAAAATCGGGATACTTTTTTGGCAGTAGGCGGAGCCGTGGTATAATTAGGGGGCGGGGCATGCGTTTATATGTGTGGCATAGGAAAAGGTAAAAATAGTGGGCGTGGCTTACATAGGGCGTGGCTCAAAGGGGTGCGGTTAGAGTCTGAGATGAATGCGGGATGGAGAGGGAAAGGAGGAGGATGGAGAGGGAAAGGAGGGACAGCAGCCCCCCGATCCTACACCACAATAGCAATATGTGTTTTCCAGAGTTTGACAATCAGCAGATAAAGATACTCCAAATACCTGGTGTTGGTGCTTCAATCATCCCGGCTCCATGATTGTTATGGTGTCAGGATGATTGAAGCGCATTATTTCTATTAATACATTGTAATATGAAATGAAATCATTCAACTCAGCATAATGCTGAATCAGTGGGAGCCATGAGCACGTCAATAGCCACGTTGCCTGCCACCAGATGCCATCAGGTGTCCCAAGCGGAGTCTGTCCTTACATCAGGTGCCCCATCAGAGGTACATTCCTCACATCTGTGTCCATCAGCGGAGCCCCTCCTTACATCTGGTGCCCCTCTGACATCCACAGACCGCCCCCCCCCCCACATCCACAGACCGCTCCCCCCCACATCCTGCACAGACCCGCCCCCACCATACCACTGGCCCCCCACATCCACAGACTGGCCCCCGACATCCACAGACTGGCCCCCGACATACCTGGTGTTGGTGCTTCAATCATCCCGGCTCCATGATTGTTATGGTGTCAGGATGATTGAAGCGCATTATTTCTATTATTACATTGTAATATGAAATGAAATCATTCAACTCAGCATAATGCTGAATCAGTGGGAGCCATGAGCACGTCAATAGCCACGTTGCCTGCCACCAGATGCCATCAGGTGTCCCAAGCGGAGTCTGTCCTTACATCAGGTGCCCCATCAGAGGTACATTCCTCACATCTGTGTCCATCAGCGGAGCCCCTCCTTACATCTGGTGCCCCTCTGACATCCACAGACCGCCCCCCCCCACATCCACAGACCGCTCCCCCCCACATCCTGCACAGACCCGCCCCCACCATACCACTGGCCCCCCACATCCACAGACTGGCCCCCGACATCCACAGACTGGCCCCCAAATCCACAGACTGGCCCCCGACGTCCACAGACTGGCCCCCACATTCACAGACTGGCCCCCGACATCCACAGACTGGCCCCCACATCCACAGACTGGCCCCTGACATCCACAGACTGGCCCCTGACATCCACAGTGACAGACTGGCCCCCAACATTATCATACCATGTCTGGCCCCTGACATCCGACTGGCCCCCCGCCCCAACATCCACAGTGACAGACTGGCCCCCGACATGCCGCCATTGCCGCGCGGAGACATTTAACTGTGGCACCCCCCACTGCACTTTACACACACACACACACACACACACACTGGCAGCAGAGGTGGGTGGCGCCACAGGTGTAGACCAACTTCTGGTCTTCTTTAAAATGTTGGCCGGTGGCAAAAAAAACGGGAAATTCAATTTCCCGGGATAAACCGAATTTCCCGGGACATTTCCCGGGACAAAATTAATTCGGGGACAAATGTCCTAATCCTGGGAATGTCCCGGGAAATTCGGGACAGTTGGCAACTATGTACCTTCAGGTATTAACACTGGCACACCCAATACAGGAAGTTGACTCCCCTATATAATCCCTCCTCCTTCCAGGAGTACCTCAGTTTTTTCGCCAGTGTCTAAAGGTGTTGGCACGAGTGAAGATGTGCTCTGCGGAGCTCCAGGAGGGATCAATGCTGGCTTTAAAAAGCCTCCCCAACTGGATCCATCCCACCACTGCTGCAAGATGGTACCTGGGCCTCGCATAGAACAAGGTTTTGCTTGTAATGCTCCTCTTTGAGGTCTGGACCCTAGGAACCAGGACTCTTTTTGGTCTTGCTACATTACCTAAAGCTGTCCTGAGGGGTTGCTATACATGGTCCAAAGGAGAGGAACGCTTATTATAAGGGCCCCAGTCTTTGAAGGTTTAACCATGATGCCCGTCGTGATGGGTGAAGTTTGGATCGGTCTGTTTACAGCAGTATCCTGCGAGGAAAAGGTAAGAGGAAAGCATAGGAACTGCAAAGTCCACCTATGACTTTTCTTTAAATTATATTGTGAAATGCCTTAAAAACTCCTCTAGAGGGAGAAATAGTGCATATACCCTGTTTAAATCTGTGCTAATACAGCGTCTTTCTCAGCAGCTGGAGGGGGGTCTCCTCTCCCCTTAAATGGGGAACTGAGTCGATAGGGATACATGTGTTTAAACAAGCATAAATCTGAAAAGCTGATAAACGGCTGTGCAAATCTCCTCCCCCTCCCCCACCGCCTGCCTCCCTCCCCCGCTGCCTGCCTCCCTCCCCCGCTGCCTGCCTCCCCTCTGAGGTGACTCTTGCTAAAGCATATGAAAGGGTGTGGCGCATAGACAATCAGGCTCACACCTGAAAAAGCTTAAAGCTGATACTCTGGGAAACAGACAATGTCTATCAGAGCAGCTGAACCAAGACTGCCACAGATGCATGTAAGTGGTTTACACAGGCATTTTCAGTACAGGAAAAAACTTATTGTTTAGTATTAGATCATTCTATGCTACCACTGTTTTTCCTACTATTGTTCAAATAAATAGAACAGTTCTTAGAGTACCTTTGCCTTTTGTGCTTTGCACTATGGCTTCAAGGCTTACTATTAAGGCACCAAAACTACACCCAGGCACTGGGAACTCCAAATATGCCTCCACTTTGTCATCCTCTCCGAAGATACCTGACATGGCAAGCCAGGGTGAGTCATTGGAAGCAATTGGTGGTGCAACTGCTTCTCACACTTCAGCCCCTGTATATGTGACTGAAGATGCATTTTCCTCTGCCCTGCAGGGCTTAGAAAGAAGATATAGCGGCTTTATTTGCATCGTCCATTAAAGGGGATAAGAAACATGCTAGATCCCTCTCTCCCACTCCAAACCTAGGGGAAAAGTGGGGACAGGATGAGGTATTACCCTCAAACGATTGGGAAAAACAAACCGATTACTCCTCTGTGGAGGAAACAGTTGAAGTTTCAGCTTCACAATCTGAGGTACAAATCCTTACGGACATGGTTCGCTCCACTTTCATGCTACCCCTAACAGAGTCAGCTGAAAGTCTGGTTTCTTCTTTGGGTTCCTTGAAACCTTCACAACCAGTGCATGCGTTTCCAGTCCACACATTATTAAAGAAGCTTATTTATACCGAATGGGATCATCCGGCTAAGCATTTTCTGCCTCCAAAGAGATTCTCGGTTCTCTATCCTATGGAGGAAAAATTCACCAAAAAATGGAAAATTACAGCAGTAGATGCTGCGATTTCCAGTGTGAATAAAAGTTCATTGGACAATGCACAAATGCTAAAGGATCCAACATATAAATAGTTGGAATTCCTGTTAAAATCCTCTTTTATTTTCTTACATCAGGGGACACAGAGCCATAGTAATAACTATGTGGGTTATATCGGCGTATCAGGTGCTGGACACTGGCACGCCCCTTAAGGCGTGAACTTCCCCCATGTAACCCCTCCCATTACTGGGAGTCTTAATTTTTGTAGCCAGTGTCTAAGGTGTTGGGCACTAGGGATGAGCTTCGAGTTCGAATCGAACTCATGTTCGACTCGAACATTGCCTGTTCGCCTGTTCAGCGAACAGTTAACAATTTGGGCTGTTCGCAGCAAATTAGAAAAGCCGGAACACCCTATACAAGTCTATGGGAGAAATCTAAAGTGCTCATTTTAAAGGGTAATATGCAGGTTACTGTCCTAAAAAGTGTTTGGGGACCCGGGTCCTGCCCCAGGGGACATGGATGAATGCAAAAAAAAGTTTTAAAAACGGCAGTTTTTTCAGGAGCAGTGATTTTAATAGTGATTAAAGTGAAACAATAAAAGTGTAATATTCCTTTAAATTTCGTAGCTGGGGGGTATCTATAGTATGCCTGTGAAGGGGCGCATGTTTCTGGTGCTTAGAACTGTCCCTGCACGAAGTGTCATTTGTGCAGGAAAAAAAGTCTTTTAAAATCACTTGCGGCTAAATTGTCGGCTCCCCGTAATACAGAGAACACTCAATGAGTGTTCTCTGTATTAGCCGACAATTCATTCATTCATTGATTAAAAAAAAAAAAAAAAAAAGCGTGGGGGTTCCCCTAAATTCAATTACCAGGCCCTTCAGGTCTGACATGGATATTAAGAGGAACCCCGTGTCAATTTTTTTTAAAAAATTGACGTGGGGGTCCCCCTAAATATCCATACCAGACCCTTCAGGTCTGATATGGATATTAAGGGGAACCCCCCATCAAATTTAAAAAAAAATTGACGTGGGGGTCCCCCTAAAAATCCATACCAGACCCTTTATCCGAGCACGCAACCTGGCAGGCTGCAGGAAAAGAGGGGGGGACGAGAGAGCGGCCCCCCTCCCTCCTGAACCGTACCAGGCCACATACCCTCAACATTGGGAGGATGCTTTGGGGGTCTGTGACCCCTCAAAGCACCTTGTCCCCATGTTGATGAGGACAAGGGCCTCATCCTCACAACCCTGGCCGGTGGTTGTGAGGGTCTGCGGGCGGGGGGCTTATCAGAATCTGGAAGCCCCCTTTAACAAGGGGACCCCCAGATCCCGGCCCCCCCCTGTTTGAAATGGTAAGAGGGTACAAAAGTACCCCTACCATTTCACAAAGAAAGTGTCAAAATGGTTAAATAAGACAAACACACTTTTGAAAAATTCCTTTGTTAAAAATAAAAAAAATAAAAAAAAGATTCCAGCGGTGCTAATCCACTCTTGCTATCCAGCGACGGATCTCCGGGGTCCAGCGATGGATGATCATATCCAGCGACGGGGGATCTCTCAGTCCAGCGCTGTCCATACATCCTTCTTCTGTCTCCACTGCGGAGATCCCAGCGCTGGCGTTTCTTATATTAGGAGGGCGGGGCCACCCGTCACCTGACCCTGTAACGCAGGTTTCAGTTACATCAGAGGTGGCGGGGTCACCCACACGTCACTGGGGAACCCCTGGCTCCCTTCACCAGCGTCAGAGGGGGCGGGGTCAGGTGACGAGTGGCCCCGCCCTCCTAATATAAGAAACGTCAGCGCTGGGATTTCCGCACTGTCTCCGCAATGGAGACAGAAGAAGGATGTATGGACAGCGCTGGACTGAGAGATCCCCCGTCGCTGGATATGATCATCCATCGCTGGACCCCGGAGATCCGTCGCTGGATAGCAAGAGTGGATTAGCACCGCTGGAATCTTTTTTGTATTTTTTTTTATTTTTAATAAAGGAATTTTTCAAAAGTGTGTTTGTCTTATTTAACCATTTTGACACTTTCTTTGTGAAATGGTAGGGGTACTTTTGTACCCCCTTACCATTTCAAACAGGGGGGGGCCGGGATCTGGGGGTCCCCTTGTTAAAGGGGGCTTCCAGATTCTGATAAGCCCCCCGCCCGCTGACCCTCACAACCACCGGCCAGGGTTGTGAGGATGAGGCCCTTGTCCTCATCAACATGGGGACAAGGTGCTTTGAGGGGTCACAGACCCCCAAAGCATCCTCCCAATGTTGAGGGTATGTGGCCTGGTACGGTTCAGGAGGGAGGGGGGCCGCTCTCTCGTCCCCCCCTCTTTTCCTGCAGCCTGCCAGGTTGCGTGCTCGGATAAAGGGTCTGGTATGGATTTTTAGGGGGACCCCCACGTCAATTTTTTTTTAAATTTGACACGGGGTTCCCCTTAATATCCATGTCAGACCTGAAGGGCCTGGTAATTGAATTTAGGGGAACCCCCACGCTTTTTTTTTTTTTTTTTTTATCAATGAATGAATGAATTGTCGGCTAATACAGAGAACACTCATTGAGTGTTCTCTGTATTACGGGAGCCGACAATTTAGCCGCAAGTGATTTTAAAATACTTTTTTTCCTGCACAAATGACACTTTGTGCAGGGACAGTTCTAAGCACCAGAAACATGCGCTCCTTCATAGGCATACTATAGATACCCCCCAGCTACGAAATTTAAAGGAATATTACACTTTTATTGTTTCACTTTAATCATTATTAAAATCACTGCTCCTGAAAAAACGGCTGTTTTTAAAACTTTTTTTTGCATTGATCCATGTCCCCTGGGGCAGGACCCAGGTCCCCAAACACTTTTTAGGACAGTAACTTGCATTTTACCCTTTAAAATGAGCACTTTAGATTGTGAACGTTCGAGTCCCATAGACTTTAATAGGGTTCTAAAGTTCACACGAAGTTTAGGTCTGTTTGCAGGTTCTGGTGCGAACCGAACAGGGGGGTGTTCGGCCCATCCCTATTGGGCACCTATAAGGATGTGTGTACTGAGCTCCACGGGCAGTAATCCTTTGATTAGAGCCAGCCATCCTGACCGAATCCGTTCTCCGTAATGTCTCCGTAATGGACTAAATGAATGGTACCTGGGCCTCGTCATCCGAAGACACAAGGTTTTGCTTGTGAATGCTTTTAAAGCTGGGCCCTGGGATCCAGTACTTTTTGGTAGTAAAGCCAATAAAAGTTTACTAGTAGGGTCTTCTCGCAGGTCTAGGATTGCGGGATTACCTGAGTGTACCGCTGTCCCTGAAGGTTTCCTTTCAAGGTCTCGGAGCCTACCGTGAAGGGCAAAGATTGGGTTTTTTATCTCTGATAAACCCTGCTGCGAGGAAAGGTAGGGGAGATTTTCTCAGGAATTCCTCCTTCCATGTATTGTGATGTCATGTCATGTCTATGTGTCACCACTGGAGGCTGTATTGAGCACTCACCAAGCTCCACTCTCCTCTCCTTCAAGCCAGCTAAGGCCCCTTAGGTATGAAGGGTGGTTCTGATCACTTCCTGGGCCCCCAGATTGGCGGTTTTTGATTCTTTTAATGCCATCCAGCTGCCTCTTTTTCTTAAATAAAAAAAAAATCGTTTTTTGGGCAGGTCGCGGACGCTCGTCATTCGGAGGATTTACCCCGCCCGCCATGATGCCGGTGCTCACACACTTCCCTGTTGAAATTTTTGTGCGGGGGCGTGGCTAAACTGCGTCAGATGCCAGCCACACAAGGAGGAAGTATTTTAAGCTATACAGGAAAAGCTGCAGTCTGGCGGTGGAGGGATAGAGCAGAGTGGTTGCTGGTCAGGTTTGGTGACATAGGCATCCCCCTTTTGTTGACAACATTGTACTCTATAGCTAGGACTAATAGCAGCCTTTGTACTGTACTATAGCCTAGCAAGTGTAACATTCTTTTGCTGGTACTGCCTCTGCTTTGTACTGTAAGCTATGAGTGACAAAGGGACCAGGAACCCCTCTAAGCCCTTGTACACACGGTCGGACATTACGACAACAAAATCCGTCGGATTTTGTCCGACGGATTTTGTACGAAACTGGTGTTGCATACACATGGTCGGACAAAGTTGTCGGAAAATTCGATCATTCGTAACATGATGACGTTATTTAGTTACGACGGGACTACGTTCAGCCTAGTAGCCAATAGCTTTGGTCTAGGAATTTGATCTGTGCATGCGTGGCACTTTGTCCGATCAGAATTCTCTACAAACGATCAGACTTTGTCCGATCGGATCATGTTGTCGGAAAATTTTTATATCCAGCTCTCAAACTTTGTTGGTCGGACATTCCGACAGAAAAAGTCAGATGAAGCCCACACACGGTCAGATTATCCGACAACGCGGTCCGATCGGAATGTCCGATCGTGTGTACAAGGGCTTAGGGTTCTAAGGGGTTAATGGTATACAACAAACTAAAAGCCCTTCCAAAAGAATGTCTTCCTCCCTTGAGAGGTAAAAAGAAAAATACGGCCAGTCAGATGAGCCATCTAGGGTAGAACACTTATGTTCCTGTGTATTTCATACAAACATGTTTTTTCTTCTACCATTTAAAAGATTATTGCTATGATGTCTCTCCATAGTAGGACTAAACATAGCAGATTCCCATCTAGTCCTCTGGGCCCTTTTGTTGAGGTGCAGGAGACTGGGGATCAGGTAGATCTTCCCAAATATTGGAAGATACTTATTTTTCCTCTTTGGAGGATCCTAACAGGGAGGGAGTAGCCGCACAAGTCAGTTGTTTGTCTACTCCCTTACTTAACCCTTTTGTTGCCTGCAGCACAGGCTCTTGAGGTATCTACATCTAATAGGGTTCATTTGAACCTTCCCCACCTGGGGATGTTTTTCCTATTCATGTATAGCTATGTATTCTGAATAAGAACATTTCTATGAAAGAAATGGGGGGTTCCAGCTATTAATGCTGCAATCACCTCAGTGAACAGAGTCTCACATGTCCAGTGGATAATGCACTGATGTTAAAGGATCCAGCAAGTTAAGGTTGGATTTTCCTTTTAAAGACAAGGTGTCTTTTGCAAGTTCTGGCTGCAATTGGAGTAGCTTAGTCCATTAACCCTTTAACGTCTGCTCCACTATTTTGGTGGAGCACATTTTTGAGTATGGATTCCAAGGGGTTAAGGAACAGGTGTGAGATACCTGAAAGTTCTGTATGATCAGCAGGCCCAGCAAGGGGCTAGTGTATTTGACGCACTGTGTCTCACAGATGCTATGAAGGACTCGATCGTTTAAGCCCTATGGGTTATACTTGGACTAGTGCATTTTTTTAGAGGTCCGTGGCTGAAATATTAATCAGCCGAAGCACCAGATGAAAACCCTTACCCAGTCTGTGTCTCTTCCTGGGGTACGACTATTTAGAATGGATAAGTACATCCAAAAGGGGTAAAGCTCTCTTTACCAGTAAAAGGAGGTTCAGACAGTTCTCCTTTAATCGTGCAGCCTCTCCTATGCCTTAGTTCCCAGGGGCAGCACCAGGATCTTGGGGGCCGAAAGCCCATAAAAGCAGAATGCTAAGGCCTTCTCATGAAGGAGCACCCCCACTCGTTCGGGTGAGGGGAAAGTTAAGAGCAGAGGGATGTCTGCGATTTTCTTCTCTAGGTTACATCTAGAGTTTGAAGAGCCCGGAATGCCCAGTCGCTGAGGGTCCGGGGTTCGGGTCCTGTTTGGGTGCTGCCTGTGGGGTCCTTGATTTTGCTGATGCGGCAGTCTTTATGCAAGAGTGTCTGTCTCCTCAAAGAATGCTTCTAATTTACCAAAAAAAAAAAAAAAAAAGGAAAGAAGAGAGGAGTTGCATATCTCCATGTGCCAAAGTTTCCCGCTTACCAGAAATTTCTGCGGTTTGAAATATAAAATTATTATTTTTTTCAATGGTGGCACTGCCATTCAGCTTAGCCACAACACTACGAGTGTTCTGAAAGATTCTGGCACCTCCTTTAGCCAGGTTAAGGGCTCAAGGCATAACGGTCCTAGCCTATTAAAAGAATCTACTTTAAATAGATCATTCAATCTCAGTTCTAAAAACAGAGTCTGATCTCAGCTGTAGATATCTGAAATCTCTAGGTTGGATTCTGAGCCTAGGAAGATTCTCCTTAAAACCATCAAGGAGGTTACTTGGGGGCTGGTTATAGATACCATACAGAAGAAGGTATTCTTACCCCAGACGTGAATCATTTCCATTGTAGGACTAATTCAAATTATCAGGATAAAGAAAAATTCCTTCATTCGGCTACAGGAGATTTTTAGGGGAAATGGAGGCCTCCTTCAGGGCCGTCCTTTACGCGCAGTATTATTCAAAGACTGCTTCAAGACACCATTCTGTCGATCTGGAATAAAGAGGATTCAGGCCTTGTTTGTTTCCAATACGCTTGGCTCCCAACATAGGTCAGAGCCTAAATTGGTGGTTACCAGCTGTTCCCAATGATGACGTCTGACCTGCCTATTTAAAGCCTTCCAGCTCACTCTTTCCTTTGCCTTTGCGTTGGTCACATCACTAGGAACCATCTCCTGCTGTTTGTTTCAAGACTGGCTTGCTGACATCCCTCCTGGCTTCTATCCTGCTTGCAGTTGCTTTCCTTGGATCCCTGACGTCTGGACTGGCTGATTACCCGATCTGGTTTATGAACTTTGGACTGGCTGACTACCCGATCTGGCTACTGGACTCTGGCTATGCTTGACTACGCTTTTTCCTATTTACCTTTTTATTTTTATTAATAAACAAGTGCGATTTGATTGTACTTCTGTCTCTGTTTGTTTCATGGTTCCTAACAAAGGGAAAATCTTTATACTGCAAGGTGTTAACAACAGATGCCAGCCTTCTAGGTTGGGGAGCAACCTTGGAAGAAGATTCTGTCCAGGGGAGATGGTCCAGGTTAGAGGACCTTGCCTATCAACTTTGTTGGAAGTTTCAGGCAGTACATGTGGCCATAGAATCTTGGCAGTCAGGTTACGGGACTGTCCTGACAGGATTCTGTCTGACAGAGCCACGGCAGTGGCTTACATCAATCACCAGGGGAGGCACGAGAAGTCATGCAGCCCAAAAAAGAGGTGAATAAGGTTCTAGCTTTGGCAGAACACAACACTCCTTGCCTATCGGCAATTTTATTATTTCAGGCGTACTACTTGAGACGCCAACAATTATTTCCGGGAGAATGATCTCTTCAGCCCGACATCTTCCTAGCAATATGTTAGAGGGGGTACTCCGGACATGGACCTATTCGCGTACACATTCATTAATAAGGTCGACAACTTTGTAAAAAAAGGAGCCCACTAGCAGGAGGAACAGACGCATTATGCCGCGTACACACGATCAAACAAGCGGGTGGAAAAGTCCGGCAAACTCAAGTCCGCCGGACAATCCCCCTGTGTGTAGCCTCCGGCATACTTTTTTGACCCGAAAGTACGGCGGACTTAGAAAGTAGTTTTACACTCCAATCTTCCCGCCGGACTCGCATTTCGGCAGACAATCCGGCCGTGTGTATGCCAGTCCGCCGTACTTTTGAAATGAACGGACTTTTTCCGCCCGGAGAAAAGTCCACTCATTTCGAGCGGGTCTCCAGGTAGGCGGGGCCCGCGAAGGATACGTCGCTGGCCCCGCCGCCTGGTATGGACTTAAAGGGGAACCCCAACGCCGAAAATAATCTGCGTGGGGGTCCCCCCAGGTCCACATCAGACCCTTGTCCGAGCACGCTACCCGGCCGGCCAGGAAAGGGGGGGCGAGCGCCCCCCCCTCCTGAGCCGTACCAGGCCGCGTGCCATCAACATGGGGAGTGCCCCAAAGCACCTTGTCTCCATGTTGATGAGGTCAAGGGCCTCTTCCCGACAACCCTGGCCGTTGGTGGTCGGGGTCTGCGGGCGGGGGGCTTATCGGAATCCGGGAGCCCCCTTTAATAAGGGGGCCCCCGGATACCGGCCCCCCACCCTATGTGAATGAGTATGGGGTACAATATACCCCTACCCATTCACCTGTAAAATAAAGTACAAAAAAAAACACAACACACAAGGGTTAAAATAGTTTATTGCACAGCTCCGGGGGTCTTTCGTCTTCGGGGGTCTTCTCGCCGGACTCCTCCGCTATCTTCTTGTAGCTCTTTTACTAGCGGAGGAGCCCGGCTTTCTTCCTCGCCGCCGCCCTTCTTCCGACTTCGGGGGTCTTGTCCCCCTCTTCGGTTCTTCTGCCGGGCCACCGCTCCTTCTTCTAGCTCTTTTACAGGCGGTGGCCCGGTCTTCTGCTGCCGCCGCCGCCGCCTTCCGTTCTTCTGTTGTTCTGTCCTTCTCATTTTCTTCTTCTTCTTCTTCAGATGTTGCCTCGCCGAGTCCTCCGCTCACAATGACGGGGACCGGGGACACGCGGCGACTTATATAGGGACAAGGGGCGGGGTCTTCGGTTGATGTCACATGGGTTGATGTCACATGGTGACCCTGCCCCCTTACGATGTCACAGCCATGTGACATCAACCCATGTGACATCAACCCAGTTGACATCAACCGAAGACCCCGCCCCTTGTCCCTATATAAGTCGCCACGTGCCCGGTCCCCGTCATTGTGAGTGGAGGACTCGGCGAGGCAACATCTGAAGAAGAAGAAGAAGAAGAGAAGGACAGAAGAACAGAAGAACGGAAGGCGGCGGCAGCGGTGGCAGAAGACCGGGCCACCGCCTGTAAAAGAGCTAGAAGAAGGCGCGGTGGCCCGGCAGAAGAACCGAAGAGGGGGACAAGACCCCCAAAGTCGGAAGAAGGACGGTGGCGAGGAAGAAAACCGGGCTCCTCCGCTAGTAAAAGAGCTACAAGAAGATAGCGGAGGAGTCCGGCGAGAAGACCCCTGAAGACGGAAGACCCCCAGAGCTGTGCAATAAACTATTTTAACCCTTGTGTGTTGTGCTTTTTTGTACTTTATTTTACAGGTGAATGGGTAGGGGTACATTGTACCCCATACTCATTCACATAGGGTGGGGGGCCGGTATGCGGGGGCCCCCTTATTAAAGCGTGCGTGTGTGGGTGAGTCCGTTCATTTCAAAAGTAGGGCGGATAGTACGGCGGACTTAGTACGCCGTATTAGTCCGCTGAAAAAGTGCCGTGTGTGGGCAAGTAGCCCGTTCGGAAAGTCCGACAAACAGTCTGGCAGGAAGTCCGCCAGACTAAGTACGTCGGACAGACGGCTACGTGTGTACGCGGCTTTAGTCTTCCCAGGGGATCAGTTATCACTGATCTATGCATTTCCTCCAGCTCTGCTACTTCCGCGCCTTCTCCGCAGGATTAAGCAGGAACAGAAGGAGGTGATTCTGGTGGCCCCAGCCGGGTCCCAGAAGATCTTAATTTATTGAGATCATAAAGAGGGCAGTAGAAGAAGCTATAGCCATTATAGCCAGAACCTCTTGCACAAGGTCCAGTATTTCTTCCTACTTTACGGACAAGGAGTTTAACAAGTTTGACTGTTGAATCCCACTCTATAAAAGATCATGGGTGATCTCCTTCAGTATTGCCTACTTTGACCAATGCCATGAAGCCAGCTTCCAGAATCACTTACTACAGAATCTGGAAGGCATAGGTTTCTTGGTATGGATCCAGGGGTTGGCACCCCAGGAAGTATGTCAATAGGCAGAATTCCTGCATATGGAATCTGAAATGAAGCTGGCCTTGACTTTTATCAAGAGCCAAATCCAGGCCGTGTCGATGTCTTTTCCTATGGCCTCTTGCTTCCCACTCTTGGTGCGTAGCTTATTCAGGGGGTAACACGGTTTATCCCCCTATCAAGGCACCTTTAAATTCTTAGGATTTAAAATTGGTCTTTTCGGCTTTGCTGAATCAGCCGTTTAAACCTTACGAGAAATTCTCTTGGTTCTTTGACAAGAAAGATAATCTATTTTGCTTGCCATTTCTTCTAGAAGATTATCGGAACTAACGGCTCTGTCTTGTAAGAGCCATATTTCATCATGCATAAGGATGAGGTGGTTTGATGTCCTCATCCTGAATTCTTACCAAAAGTGGTAACAGGTTTTCATTTAAACCAAGATAATATTCTTCATCCTTTCTCCCCAAAAGCCTCTTGATGTAGTAAGAGCGATCAGAATCTATTTAACCCCTTCCCGCCGAGCGTACGTAGATGTGCGTACTCGTCTTCCGGGGGTTATACCGGGATGATTGCCGCAGTTGCAGGCATCATCCCGGTACTGTTTTTCAGAGCCGGTGATCGGTTTTCCAGCCCTAACAACCAATGCGGCTAAAAGCCGTTCGGCTGTTATGCCGGAGGAGCGGGAGGGGACGCCCGCCTCCCGTCGCTCTTACTGGGGCTCCCGTTCAATCGTGAGCCCCGATGAACAAACCGCCTCTTCTGGCGGCTAGGGACAGACTGGAATGAAGCCATAAGCGGCTTCATTCCAGCCTTCTAATCGTAAACACAGAAGCGACGTCATGAAGTCACTTCCCGTTTACTCGGCTACCAATGGTGCCGGATTTGAAAAAAAATACAGTATTCAGAATCGCCCAAAACAGCGCATGCGCCGTAGACAGCGGCACGCAGGCGCACTGGGGCAGGCCGCAGATCGTGGCAATATGCCGTGAGTGTCGGCTCACGGGCGCATGCGCGGAAGTCGCTCCGGGATCCATGACAGCGGCAAAGAGGAAGACAGAGGACCGCTTCGGGGGCTTCGGTCTCAGGTAAGTTATTCATAATGAGCTAGTATGCTATGCATACTAGCTCATTATGTCTTTGTCTTGGAGGATTTTTTTTTTTCAGGATTTTTTAAAAAGGGTTTACAACCACTTTAAAGAAGAAAATTCTTCCTTCTCATATTAAGAGCACACTCATCCAGGGCGATTAGTGCCTCTTGGGTGGTGCATCATCAAGCCTCTATGGCTCAGACCTGTAAGACCACAATTTGGTCTTCGGTGCAGACTTTCATCCGATTTGATCAAATCGATATTAAAGGTCATCAGGATATTGCCTTTGGGCACAGCATACACTGCAGGCTGCAGTATGAGTCCTCTGGCCTCCTGTTTCCTCACATCTCACATAGTTATTACTATGGCTCTATGTCCCCTGATGTAAGAAAAGAAAATAGAATTTTTAAAACAGCTTACCTGTAAAAATCCATTTCTTTGATGTACATCAGGGGACACATAGGTCCCTCCCTTCTTCTTCTTATACACTTTGATTGCTTGGCTACAAAACTGAGGACTCCCAATGATGGGAGGGGTTATATGGGGGAAGTTCACGCCTTAAGGGGCATGCCAGTGTCCAGCACCTGATACGCTGATATAACCCACATAGTTATTACTATGGCTCTGTGTCCCCTGATCATCAAAGAAAAGGATTTTACAGGTAAGCCGTTTTAAAAATCCTATTTTTCTTTAGCAGGCACTGCTGCTCAGCCTGCAATTGCAGCTGTAGGCATCTGTCAGTCTTTAACCACCTCAATACAGTGCACTTACACCCCCTTCCTGACCAGACCAATTTTCAGCTTTCAGTGCTCTCACAGTTTGAATGACAATTACTCAGTAAAGCAAAACTGTACCCATATGAAACTTGCGTCCTTTTTCCCACACAAATAGAGCTTTCTTTTAGTGGTATTTAATCTCTAGTGGGTTATTTTTTGTGCTATAAATAAAAAAAAATGTAACTTTTGTAAAAAAAATGCCTTTTTCTTTGTTGGTCATAAAATTTTGCTAATTAGTAATTTTTCTTCACAAATTTTGGCCAAAATTTATACTGCTACACATCTTTGGTAAAAATAACCCACATTATTGTATATTATTTGGCCTTTGTTAAAGTTATAGAGTCTACAAACTATGGTGCCAATTACTGAAAATTTATCACATCTGATCGGGCCTTCAGTATATCAGGTGTATCTCAGTTCTTGAGACACTAACAAGTCAGGAAAGTACAAATACCCCCCCAAATGACCCCTTTTTAGAAAGTAGACATTCCAAGGTATTAAGTAAGTAGCATGGTGAGTTTTTTTAACTTGTAATTTTTTCCCACAATTCTTTACATGAATGAATGAAGATTTTTTTTTTTTGTTTTTTTACGAACTTGTCATATTATTAGGTTAATTCTCACACACAGCATATGCATACAACAAGTTACACCCCAAAATACATTCTGCTACTCCTCCCGAGTATGGCGATACTACATGTGTAGGACTTTTACATAGCCTGGCCACATACAGAGGCCAAAAATTGAAGTAGTACCTTCAGGTGTTCTAGGCGCATAAATGACACATCTCATTTCATTCCTACCTATCACACTTTTGAAGGTCCTGGAGCCCCAGGATAGTGAAATTACCCACAAAATGACCCCATTTTGGAAAGCAAACACCCCCACGTATATTCTATGAGGCATGGGCTGCAAATAGGTACTCAGGTACTCTGATGGACTGGTGACAGGTACTTGAGTACTCTGATGGCCTGGTGACAGGTACTCGGGTACTCTGATGGCCTGGTGACAGGTACTCGGATGGGCTGTGACAGGTACTCGGGTACTCTGATGGACTGTGATAGGTACTCGGGTACTCTGATGGACTGTGACAGGTACTCAGATGGGCTGTGACGGGTACTCGGGTACTTTGATGGGCTGTGACAGGTACTCGGATGGACTGTGACAGGTACTCGGGTACTCTGATGGATTGTGACGGGTACTTTGATGGGCTGTGACGGGTACTCTGATTGGACTGTGACAGGTACTTGGTTAATCTGATGGACTGTGAGTGACAGGTACTATGATGGGTGGTGACAGGTCCACTTTATTGGGGGGGAATCAGTGTGTGTTGGTGTACACTGTAAGCGGTAACGAGATGTTACCACAATCTCCTCCTCACACGCGATCGGTGTGTGAGGAGGAGAACCCGGTAACATCTCGTTACCGCGGTTTGTTTAGTTCATTTAGTGATCGGCTGTGAAAGGATCACAGCCGATCACGTGGGTAAACAGCCAGCCAATGGCTGTTTACCAGCGTCGGTGATAAGATGTGTTCCCGGAAACACGCTGCCACCGACATGCACGTGCAGCGCACTCGCGATCGCGCGCATGTGCCGTGCACAGTGGGGGTGTGACCATCTGTGATTGGCTGTGACTTCATCACAACCAATCACGTGGTAAACAGCCATGCGCAATGGCTGTTCACCCCCCTCGGTGGCGAGCGGCGTCTCTGTGACACGCTGCCACCGAAGGAACAGGAATGCATGCACACGATCGCGCGAATTCCCTGTTTAAACGGGAGGACGTCATATGACGCCCTCCCGCCACAACAGGTGCGCCGCCTGGCCATCATTTGACGGCCGGTGGTCAGCATCTAGTTAAAAGACCAGTTCACAGAAGCCCTTAACGATCTCCCTGCACAACAGGCCAGTGAGTTGGCCGATTTACCAAAAAGTATTATGTTTTGCCATAGATGCTATAAAAGATTCTATTCACGAGGCGCCTCGCCTTGCACTTCTGCTACTGCACGTGCATAGGACCCTTTGGCTAAAGGGTTGGTTTGCCAAAGCACCCCGCAAAAACCTACTGTCACGTACCTTAAGGCAGAGCCCGGAGTGCAGGGAGCGGCCTCTCGTAAACCTCTGACTCGGGAGGCCCTGGTAGAGATGACAGGGGCTCGGGAGCACAAAGGAGTACAAGCGCCTGACTGGATGGCCGGTGTAGAAGGCAGGAGACCGTTGGTAGTAGGGAGGTGTCCTGTAGTCCAGCCGCAGGATGCAGCTGACAGCAGGATGCGGCAGACGGTTCCAACCGGAAGCAACGGACAGCAGGGATGTGCCTTGTAGCCCAGTGGCGGAATGCAGAAAGTGGGCAGAATGCAGCTGACAATGGGGAGAAGTCCTGTAGTCCAGCAGCAGGATGCAGGTGGCAGCAGGATACAGCAGACAACGGGAAGAAATCCTGTAGTCCAGCAGCAGGGTGCAGGTGGTAGCAGAACACAGCAGAAGCCACCGGCCGAATACAGCGGGGAACAGGGAGGTGTTCTGTAGTCCAGCAGCAGTAGGCAGGTAACTGGCAGGTTGCAGAGTAGTTAAACAGTCTGGATCAAACACAGGCGAGCAGATCAGGTACCAAAACGAAGTCCAGGAGAATAGTCAGATTCAGAAGCCAAGGTCGGGGGCAGGCAGCAAGCAGAGAAGTCAGGAACAGGCCAAGTTCAATACGGATCAGGGAGATTCGGATACAGGGTAGCAAAGTACACAGGAACGCTGTTGATTGGGCAGCAAGGCAAAGATCCCCTTTAAATAGTGCCATTGGCGTCAATTGACGTCAAAACAGCCGCGCGTGCGCACCGCCGATCGCGCTATTGGTTTTCCTGCGCACAGGTATTCTTCCGACCCTCACACCACTCAGACATTTGTGGGAAAGTTTTCCTGACACCTACTGTCTAGTTTCCCATTTCATGGGGAGCGACTATTTGGCGATGATTCGGATAAATACATTCAGACAATTTCCAGTGGAAAATGTACTCTTTTGCCAGTCAAAAGAAAGTATAAACATCTTTCATTTAAACAGACTTTCTCTGCTGCGCCAAGCGCATCCGCCTCTACGCAGTGGGGACGGCTTCCACTGTCAGATTCCAGAGGAAAATTGCAGCATCAGGCCCAGACTCAAAGGAAGACCTGGAGCCACAAGACTACAAAGCAGAATACTAAGACCTCTTCATGAAGTCTTGGTGGGGGGGAACACTTCTGCATTTCGCAGAAGTCTGGCAGAGGGAAACTCAGGACAGATGGGCTTTCCACACTGACTCTAGGATACAAACTAGAGTTTCGGCAGTTTCCACCATCTCACGTTATGAGATCAAACATTTCCAAGGATCCAGGGAAAAGACAATCCCTGATTCAACCATTAGACTAATTATTGACTCAAGGGGTAATCATACAGATCCCCACAGAAGAACAAGGTTTAGGTTTCTATTCAAACCTGTTTACGGTACCAAAACCGAATGGAGATGTTAGGCCCATTCTGGATCTAAAAAATCTAAATTGGTTCCTAAAAATTAGCTAATTTCAAATGGAGTCGATCAGGTCAGTAGTCTCCATCCTACAAGGCGGAGAACTTCTGGCGTCCATCGACATCAGGGACGCATATGTACATGTCCCTATATTTTCCACTCACCAAGGGTTTCTACGATTCGAAGTGGAACAGCACTTTCAGTTTGCGGCCTTACCTTTTGGGCTAGCCACAGCACCACGGGTATTCACAAAAATACTGGCCCCACCTCTAGCCAGGTTGAGGGCACAGGGCTTAACAGTGTTGGTGTACCTAGACCAGGGGTGTCCAAACTTTTTTCAAAGAGGGCCAGATTCGATGAAGTGAACATGTGTGAGGGCCGACCATTTTGCCTGACATTCTTTGAACCATTAAAATTCGGTCATTCGAGCACTCATACCTGGCCCAACAAAAATTCTCGTGCCTTTGTTGCGCTCGTTTGCCTGACACACAGACGAATGCTCTGTTCTTTGGGGGTACCGTTAAGTCTTAATGGTACCCCACACATTGGAAACATGGGGTGCTTTTGGTGCAGCGCAATTAAAAAAAAAAAAAAAGCTCTGGGACTTCTTTCCCTGCATTTTTGTGTGTATGGAAGCCCATTGAAATGCATGGGCTGCCCTACACACAGCATGCAGCCATGCAGATGTGAACCAAGGGCTTATTGGAGGGGCAGTAAAACTACATGGTTAAGCTGTTTTTACCACCCCCAACTTCTCCCCCTTTAGCTGCAGAGGGAGCAGCTGGGGGTGTACACATGCTGTGGCTGCAGCTGGAGGTATGCTCAGGGTGAATGGGCCTGCACTGCAACTACCCCGCAACTGTGTAGACTGCACAGTTGCGGTATAGTGATGCTACATTTACGGGCTTAAAACAGGTGGTGAGGAGGCAACATAATGCCTCTTTACCACCTTTCAAATGCCTCTGAAAAGCGATCTGTATATGGATTGCTTTTCAGAGGAGCAGCAGTCCTGGCTGCTATCACACACACAAGCACCACAAAAGCAGTTCTGATGGTACAAGAATGGGGGGGGGGGGGGTCTGGATTAAAAGTAACACACATGCATACACATACACACAGACATACACACATACAGACACATGCATACACATACAGACACATGCATATACTTACATACATACAGACACATGCACACACACACATACAGACACATGCACACACACACATACAGACACATGCACACACATACATACATACAGACATACACGCACATACATACACGCACATACAGATATACATACACACACACACACACACATACATGCACACAGATACATACAGACACACATGCTGCACACACATACAAACACACATACATGCACACACATACAGACAGACATACACGCACATACATACAGACACACATGCACATACGCATACATACAGACATACATGGACACACACACACATGCAATCATACATGCACAGACACACACACACACATACACACATGCACATACAGACACACATACACACACCCACACACACATACATACATACATACAGACAGACATGCACACACACATATAGACACACATGCACACACATACATACAGACATGCACACACATGCACAGACACACATACATACAGACACACATACATACAGACACACATGCACACACACACATACACACACACATGCACACACACACATACACACATGCACACATACATACATACATACAGACACACATGCACATACATACATACAGACATGCACACACACACATACAGACACACATGCACATACATACAGACACACATGCACATACATACAGACAGACATGCACATACATACAGACAGACATGCACATACATACAGACAGACATGCACATACATACAGACAGACATGCACATACATACAGACAGACATGCACACATATACATACAGACACACATGCACACATACAGACACACATGCACACACATACATACATACAGACACACATGCACACACACACACATACACATAAATAAAGCCTTTTTAAAACGAATCTAGCTTGTAGTACAGTACCTTTCCATTCCATTTCCTCATTCAGCCGGGTACTGCACTGTAGGGGGAAGCAGAGAGCACAGCACACTCCTCTGCACTTTACTTTCACTTTTGAAGCCGACGGAGCTTCACACAGTGCCGGGGATCGGCTCATTTGACAGCCCTGATCCCGCAGCACACCAGGCGGGCCGTTCAAAACCGGACTGCGGGCCGCGATTGGCCCGCGGGCCGGACTTTGGACATGCCTGACCTAGACGATCTATTGTTAGTAGACCAGTCAGTGACTCACTTAAAACAAAGCGTACGCATTACAACCAGTTACCTGGAAAGTCTCGGTTGGATCCCTAACCTAGAGAAGTTCTCCTTAAAACCAATAAGCCCCCGTACACACGGTCAGACATTCCAACCACAAAATCCATCAGATTTTTTCCAAAACTGGTGTTGCATACACACGGTCGGACAAAGCTGATGGAAAATCTGATCGTTCGGAACGTGATGACGTTCGTTCGTTACGACGGGACTATGTTGAGGCTAGTAGCCAATAGCTTTGGTCTCGTAATTTGAGCATGTGTGGCACTTTGTCTGATCGGAATTCTCTACAAAACGATCGGAAAAAGTCTGATCGTATTTTGTTGTCGGAAAATTTGAGATCTTGCTCTCAAATTTTTCCCGTCCGAATTTCCGACGGAAAAAGTCAGATAGACCCCACACACGATAGGTTTTTCCGACAATATAATCCAATCGGACCTTTTCCGTCTGAATATCCGACCGTGTGTACAGGGCATTAGAAGGCTGAATTACTTAGGCCTGATCATAGATACAGCCCAGAAAAGGGTGTTCTTGCCTTCAGCAAAGATCAGCTTCATACGGGAGCTGATTCGGATGGTCCGGTCAAAAGCAAATCCTTCAATTCCCCTTTGCATGAGGTTTTTAGGAAAGATGGTAGCTTCATTTGAAGCAGTCCCTTATGCCCAGTTCCATTCAAGAGTGTCTCAAAGCCTCAGATGGTGGTTACGAAGCCAGAATTTGCTGAAGGGAAAATCCTTCAGACCAATAATCTGGAAAGTAGTAACAACAGATGCCAGCCTCTCAGGCTGGGGAGCGGTACTAGCGGAGACAACTGTCCAGGGACAGTGGTCAAAACTCGAAAGAGCCCTGCCCATCAACATCTTAGAGATTTGGCCAGTGTATCTGGCTCTGAATACCTGGACCTCCAGGTTAAAGAATTGTCCAGTCTGGATTAATCCCGACAATGCCACCGCTGTGACCTATATCAATCACCAAGGGGGCACCAAGAGTCTCTCAGCTCAGAGAGAGGTGAACCATATCCTAACTTGGGCAGAAAGGAATGTCCCATCCCTATTGGCAGTTTTCATTCCGCCAGTAGAAAATTGTCAGGCAGACTATCTAAGTCACCAGCAGTTATTCCCAGGGGAATGGTCTCTTCACCCCGAAGTGTTTCGGGCTGCTTGCCAAAGATGGGGGACTCCGGACATAGATCTTCTAGCATTCCGATTCAACATGAAGTTAGTCAACTTTTTGTCCAGAACAAGGGATCCACTCGCATACGGAAGATATACATAAAGTTTAGCGCTACAACAATAAAATTGGTGACCTAACTAAATTAGTGTCAAAAAAGCAACATGTGTAAGAAAATATAAATATATAGTAGTTAATCTATATTATCAAATACAGTGGTGTGAAAGTGTTTGCCCCCTTCCTCATTTCCTGTTCCTTTGCATGTTTGTCACACTTAAGTGTTTCGGAACATCAAACCAATTTAAACAATAGTCAAGGACAACACAAGTAAACACAAAATGCAATTTGTAAATGAAGGTGTTTATTATTAAAGGTGAAAAAAAATCCAAACCATCATGGCCCTGTGTGAAAAAGTGATTGCCCCCTTGTTAAAACATACTATAACTGTGGTTGTCCACACCTGAGTTCAATTTCTCTAGCCACACCCAGGCCTGATTATTGCCACACCTGTTCACAATCAACGCATCACTTAAATAGGAGCTGCTTGACACAGTAAGGTCCACCAGAAGATCCTTAAAAGCTACACATCATGCCGAGACCCAAAGAAATTCAGGAACAATTGAGAAAGAAAGTAATTGAGATCTATCAGTCTGGAAAGGGTTATAAAGCCATTTCCAAAGCTTTGGGAATCCAGCGAACCACAGTGAGAGCCATTATCCACAAATGGCGAAGACATGGAACAGTGGTGAACCTTCCCAGGAGTGGCCGGCCGCCCAAAATTACCCCAAGAGCGCAGCGACGACTCATCCAAGAGGTCACAAAAGACCCCACAACAACGTCCAAGGAACTGCAGGCCTCACTTGCCTCAGTTAAGGTCAGCGTTCATGCCTCCACCATCAGGAAAAGACTGGGCAAAAATGGCCTGCATGGCAGAGTTCCAAGGAGAAAACCACTGCTGAGCAAAAAGAACATCAAAGCTCATCTCAATTTCTCCACAACACATCTTGATGATCCCCAAGACTTTTGGGACAACATTCTGTGGACCGATGAGACAAAAGTGGAACTCTTTGGAAGGTGTGTGTCCAAGTATATCTGGCGTAGAAGGAACACTGCATTTCATAAAAAGAACATTATACCAACAGTAAAATATGGTGGTGGTAGTGTGATGGTCTGGGGCTGTTTTGCTGCTTCAGGACCTGGAAGACTTGCCGTGATAAAAGGAACTATGAATTCTGCTGTCTACCAAGAGATCCTGAAGGAGAATGTCCGACCATCTGTTCGTGTACTCAAGCTGAAACGAACTTGGGTTCTGCAGCAGGACAATGATCCTAAACACACCAGCAAGTCCACCCCTGAATGGCTGAAGAAAAACAAAATGAAGACTTTGGAGTGGCCTAGCCAAAGTCCTGACCTGAATCCTATTGAGATGTTGTGGTATGACCTTAAAAAGGCCGTTCATGCTCGAAAACCCTTTAATGTAACTGAATTAGGACAATTCTGCAAAGATGAGTGGGCCAAAATTCCTCCAGGACGCTGTAAAAGCCTCATTGCACGTTATCGCAAACGCTTGGTTGCAGTTGTTGCTGCTAAGGGTGGCCCAACCAGTTATTAGGTTTAGGGGGCAATCACTTTTTCACACAGGGCCATGATGGTTTGGATTTTTTTTCACCTTTAATAATAAACACCTTCATTTACAAATTGCATTTTGTGTTTACTTGTGTTGTCCTTGACTATTGTTTAAATTGGTTTGATGTTCCGAAACACTTAAGTGTGACAAACATGCAAAGGAATTGGAAATGAGGAAGGGGGCAAACACTTTTTCACACCACTGTATATATATCTTGCACAATTCGTGATAGTGTGGCTAATATAATGAAACATTAAACCCGCATATACTGCACTTATGTGCCCAAACACATTGACATCAAACCAAAAACAAAAAATAAATAAAAAATAAGAATGTGAAAAAAAGTCCTTTTCTGTGCAAGAAAAGTCCCAGGTGTTGAATCAAATGCTGGATGATAAATAGACCACCAGATCTAAAGATGCAACGTGCAACCACCAACGAGACAATACCACCACCTCTACAGATGTAGGCTTACCAGATAGTTCGGACCCACAAGAACATACATTCTGTGAGTCACACTCGCTTTGTAATATCAGCTGACAACTCTCACTTCTGGCGTTGCGTCCCCAAATTTTTGGAAGGTCTCTCTTGAGGCTAGGCAGGTGGTAAATGCATGCATTTGTTTATCCCTTGCTGGAATATGTAGCCTGCAGGCCAACAAAGAAACAATTGTAATCAGGTCAGCTGCTTGTCAAAAAGTAAAAATCCACTGGCATTCGGAACAGATGCGCTGGTAACCCCGTGGGATCATTTCTCACTGAATGAATGAATGAATGAATGAAATACTTGTATAGCGCACAATGCGAACTGAATCGCCTCTAGGCACTGTGGCGAGCTTTGATCATCTGCTAAATGAGGAAGGTCTTGAGTTTTTTCCTAAAAGCCAGGTGATTTTCTTCCAGGCAGATGTTGATTGGTAGAGCATTCCATAGCCAAGGCCCTTGGACAGCGAATCTCCGATCCCCCTTGGATTTATACCGGGCTTTGGGCACAAGGAGGAGGTTTTTGTTGGCTGATAGAAGACTGCGGTTTGGTGTGTAATGATTTATTTTCTCCATCACTGATCTATGCTTTTCCCCAAATTCAGTAGCTGCCTCGACTTCTTTGCAGAATCAAGCTGGAAAGAAAGCTGGTAATTCTGGTAGCACCAGCATTGCCCTCGTCCAGGCTTTTTTCCAAAAGTGGTTTCAGGCTTTCAGCCGAATGAAGATATTGTCCTGCCATCTTTTTTTTCCAAAACCATGTTCCAGGAAAAAAAGTCATTACATTTGTCTTGATGTAGTGAGAACAGTGACAATCTAAAGAAAACTGCTCAGATTTGTAAGTCTGATGTCTTATTTATTCTGCCAGAGGGTCCTAAGAAAGGACAGGCAGCGTCGAAATCCACTGTTGCTAAGTGGATACCGCAAGTTATAATTCAAAATTTAAGGATTTAAGGGATAAGATTCCCCCTATTCAAGTTAAGGCGCACTCTATCAGAGCGGTTAGTGCTTCTTGGGCAGTGCGTCACCAGGCCTCCTTTGCTCAGATCTCCAAGGCCACAACTTGGTCTTCGGTCCATCCATTCACAAAATGTTATCAAGTAGATGTAAGAAGGAATGAGGATATCGTGTGCTGCAGGCAGCAGTATAAGTCCTCAAGGTCTGGGGGTGCCCTACGGGTTGTGTCTCCCTCCCCTCAAGTAGCATTGCTGCGGGACGTCCCACTAAGCAAATACTTAAGGCTCTGTGTCCTATGATGTACAATAAAGAAAATGGGATTTTTAAAACAGCTTACCTGAAAAATCCTTTTCTTGGAGTACATCATAGGACACAGAGGTTCCGCCCCTCTTTTTATGGGGTGTAAGTGTATTGCTTATATTGCTTGGCTACAAAAATTTAGGTAATCCTGGAAGGAGGAGGGGTTATATAGGGGAGTCAACTTCCTGTATTGGGTTTGCCAGTGTCAACACCTGAAGGTAGCTATAACCCACTAAGTAAATACTTAAGGCTCTGTGTCCTATGATTTACTCCAAGAAAATGATTTTACAGGTAAGCCGTTTTAAAAATCCTATTTTTATCCCCTGAAGCCCCTGCTTTTAAAAAATATATTATGTTTGTTGTTCTAAGTAATTTTATAGCAAAAAATGCTGATTTTTACAAGTAGGAGAGGAATGTCAGAATTGGCCAAAGGATGAAGTGGTTAAAGCGGAGCTCCACCCAAAACAGGAAGCTATGCTTGATTGCACCCTCCACTACCACATTTGGTAGTTTTTGGGGGGCAGGTACCTGGTTTTGACAGGTATCTGTTCCTAGTTTCGGGTCAGCTTGCCACAGCAATCTATGAAGATCTTCAGCCCCTCTCTCTCCCCCCACAGCCTTCTGGGGCACACACACACACACACACACACACACATTTGGCAGCAATGGAACAAAACTGCTACAGTATTAGTGAGAATGAACACTCACACTGTTAGAGACATTTTGAGAAGTGAGGACAGCATGAGGAATGGACTGAGCAGGATAGAAGACCTAACACAGCACTACAATGAAAGACAGCTCAGGGTAAACCAAACTTACCCTCCTTAGAACACTTTTATACCAATATAATTGGTATTATAATTGGCTGCAATGATTGGCATGTTAGAGGCTGCAGATGGGCATAGATCAGGCTGAATTGATGGGCACTGGTGAGGTTGCAGGGCGCTGACCCTTAATATTTAAGTTTTTTTCTGGAACTTACCTTTTAAAGTTAAGGGGCATGTTATACGCGGATAAATACGGTGCTCTCGGTCTCTCATAATCTAGGGACTGTTTACAGGAAATCCTTGGACTACTAGGTTCTAGATCCAAAATAATTGTGAAACATAAATAGTGTGCTGTCTAAAAGTGACATTCAACACACGTTATCTCTTCTTTACAAAGAACTCCAATCTCTTACTTACACCTCACTTCCCACTTACACTGACAAATGGTCCGCTGACGTCGGAACCGAAATCTCCTCATCACAATGGCATACCTCCTTTATCCTCACTCACCAATCCTCTAGATCAGGGTTCACTCAGGAAAAAAACTATAAATTGTTATCACGCTGGTATAGAGCTCCAGTCTCGGTACGCAGAATGTTCCCCGGTTCAACGGATGTGTGCTGGCGGTGCCATGGTGCGACAGGTACGTTCTTTCATGTCTGGTGGGAATGTTCTATGGTTCGCCCTTTTTGGGATAAAGTTTTTGAAACGTATAATGCTATGTATCAAGCTTCCTTATCCCCCTCGCCCTTGGTGGCCTTACTGTCCATTATACCGGGCTCCATCAAACGGCACAAGTCTTGCCTTCTTAGATTCCTCCTCTCTGCTGCCCGTCATAACATCACCCTCTCCTGGAAGACGGATCGGGTCCCGTCGGTGGTTCGCTGGATAGAACTTCTTAACGAGATGATGGTCATGGAGGAGCTGCAGGCGAAGGTGGACGACAGATATGACAAATTTACTGTTTTGTGGTCTATCTGGCGCCATCATTCGGCCTCAGCGGGCTTCCTTAATGGCATTCGATAGGACAATGCCATGTCCTGTATTTTTGCTGTTCACCTGTGATACTCCTTTGGGGTTGCACAGCTAATGGGCCTGTGCTCATATTTCTTTTTGCACACCACCATCCGGCTGGGCCCCCTCTGTCTTCCCTCCCCCCCATGTGGTGATATAGGTTGAATGTCGGGCCACCGACCTGGATCCATACTGACGGCTGCACTACGGCCCAGTGTGATTTCAGTTTTTTGAGGTTCCTGTCATCCTCCTTTCCTCTCCCTCACCTTCCCCTGTCCCTTCCCCCCTCCTCCCCCCCCTCCCTTCCCTCCACAGGTTGATATTTTTTTTCTTTATTTTCATTTATACTGGTATTAATCAGTCTTGTCATTTACGCAGTTTTTTATGCTTTTACACTTGTACCTCGCTGTTTGTGTATCTTTTGAAATGTACTGCTATTTTGTACTCCTTATTTCCACTGACCTTGTGATAATAAAAACTATGTTCAACCTTAAAAGTGACATTCAACAAACAGTAGGTCATATGTGCATCAAAGTATAAATAAAAATCCAAAGTAATCAACCTTGTAAATATATAAATCAGTATAGAATTTAACACATGCTACACTAAAACCTTAGTCAGCTAATAACTAAATGTACTTAGAGGGGTTGTAAACCCTCATGTTTTTTCACCTTAATGCATTCTATGCATTAAGGTGAAAAACTTTCTGTAGTGCAGCAGCCCCCCAGCTCCCCCATTTTACTTACCTGAACACTGTCATTCTCCGGCCGGGAACGAGCACACCAGATCTAGCTGTTGTCTCGTGACCCGATGGGATAAATTGATGGCAGCACAGCCATTGGCATCCGCTGCTGTCAATCAAATCCAATGATGCAGTTCCAGGGGGGTGCATTCTTTGTGAATGGACACAGATGCCGGACTCAGGAGTGCGCCCGCACGGGTGTCCACCAAGGAGAGCCTTCTCCAAAGTCGAAACTCAATGCAGGGAGGAGCCACTAGCGCCACTGAGAGAACCCAGAAAAGGAGGACCGGGGCCACTTTGTGCAAAACGAACTGCACGGTGAAGATGGTAAGTATGACATGTTATTTAAAAAAAATAAAAAAAATGAGGTTTACAAGTAGTTCATAAATACACAAGCACATTCGGTGTGAAATCACTATTATGCCGCATACACACGACCGGACTTTTCGACGGACTAGGTCCGACGGTCTTCCCGACGGACTTTCGCGGGGTTCCGACGGACTTTCCGAACGAATGGACTTGGTCACACACAAGTACACCAAAATCCGACAGATTCGAACGTGATGATGTACGACCGGACTAGAATAAGGAAGTTCATAGCCAATAGCTGCCCTAGCATCGGTTTTCATCCGTCAGACTAGCATACAGACTAACTGATTTTTTGACCGGACTCGAGTCCGTCGTAAAGATTTGAAACATGTTTTAAATCTAAAGTCCGTCTGATTTTTAGACAGCAAAGGTCCAATGAAGCCCACACACGATCAAATTGTCCAGTCGTGTGTACGCGCCAGTCCCAGCATCCTCCAGGACTGTGACATCATAAGGGGGCAGGATCACCATGTGACATCACCCGGTGACCCCGCCCCTTGTCCCTATATAAGTCGCCGCACAACGCGTCCCTGTCATTGCAGCCGGAGAGAGCATTGAGTCAACATCTCAAGGAAGAAGAAGAGATGACGGCGGCGACAGAAGACCGGGCCATCGCTAGTAAAAGAGCTGGAAGAAGAATGCGGAGGCCCGGCAAGAAGTACCGAAGAGGGGGACAAGACCCCCGAAGTTGGAAGAAGAGGCAGCGGCAACAGAAGACCGGGCCACAGCTAGTAAAAGAGCTATAGCAAGATAGCGGAGACCCGGCAAGAAGAACCGACAAGACCCCCGAAGTCGGAAGGAGACCCCCGGATGGCGGCAGCGACAAAGAAGAAGAAAGCCTCCGCTAGTAAAAGAGCTAGCAGAAGATAGCGGAGGAGTCCGGCGAGAAGACCCCCCAAGATGGAAGACCACCGGTGTTGTGCAATAAAATTATTTTAAAAACATGTGTTATGTTTTTTTCTTTACACTTTTTTTCACTAGGTGAATGGGTAGGGATACATGGTACCCCAATACTCATTCACATAGGGTGGGTGCCGGTATCTGGGGGCCCTCTTATTAAAGGGGGCTCCCTGATTCCGATAAGCCACCCGCCTGCAGACCCCGCCAACCAAAGGCCAGGGTTGTCGGGAAGAGGCCCGTGTCCTCATCAACATGGGGACAAGGTGCTTTGGGGTGGGGGGGCCACAGGGCCCCCCTTCCCCAAGGCACCCCCCCATGTTGAGGGCACGCGGCCTGGTACGGCTCAGGAGGGGGGGTGCTTGCTTGTTCCCACCCCCTTTCCTGACCAGCCGGGCTGCGTGCGGGTTCTCCTTTAAGTCCATACCAGGTGACGAGGCCAGCGAGGTGTAAATCTCGCCAATGGAGGTGGCGACATTGACCTCCTGCACTAGTCCCATCTACCTGGAGCCGTGTTCAAAATGAATGGACTTTTCTCCATGTATGGGCAAGTCCGTTCATTTCAAACGTCCGGCGGACTCCCGCCATAGTCCGGCTGTTTGTCCGCCGGCAAAATCTGATCGTGTGCAGTTCCGCTCGTTCAGAAAGCCCAGCGGACCTCCGCTGCAAAGTCGGGCGGTTTGTCCGCCGGACTAAGTCCGCCGATCGTGTGTGCGTGACATTACACTTACCTGAGCCTGATCTTGATCCAGTGCTATGCACGAGAGCAGAGGCTCTCTCTGCTCTCTCCCATTTCATTGGCTCAGAGACAGCAGCGGGATCCATTGTTTCTTGGCTGCTGTCAATCACAGCAAGTGAGCAGGGAGCAAAGGGGCAGGGCCGTATGGACATACAGAGCCAGTTTAGGACCAGGCCCACACAAGTGCCCTCATAGGAAGTGTATTGCTGTGGGGGTACTCTGCAGAGAGAAGTAACCAGGAGAGCCAGAAGGGGGACACGAGAAGAGGATCTGGGTTGCTCTGTGCAAAACCATTGCACAGATCAGGTAAGTATGACTTGTTTTGTTATTTCAAAGATAAAAAAAATTTGGTTTAGAATCACTTTAACCACTTAAGGACTGAGCCTCTTTTCAGACTCAGTGTTTACAAGTTAAAAAATTGCTTAGAACCAACATTATACTTTTTTTTTCTAACACCTCAGAGAATAAAATGGCAGTCATTGTAATACTTTTTGTCACACCATATGTGCGCAGCGGCCTTACAAGCGCACTTTTTTTGGAAAAATTCACTTTTTTGAATAAAAAAAAATAAGACAACAGTAAAGTTAGCCCAATTTTTTTTATATTGTGAAAGATAATGTTATGCCGAGTAAATTGATACCCAACATGTCACGCTTCAAAATTGCGCCCGCTCGTGGAATGGCGTCAAACTTTTACCCTTAAAAAGCTCCATAGGCGACATTTAAAAAAATTCTACAGGTTGCATGTTTTGAGTTACAGAGGAGTTCTAGGGATAGAATTATTGCTCTCACTCTAACGATCGCTGTGATACCTCACATTTATGGTTTGACCACCGCTTTCATATGCGGGCGCTAGTCACGTATTGGTTTGCTTCTGCGCACGAGCTCGTCGGGACAGGGCGCTTTAAAAAATCTTTTTTCTTTATTTTATTTTATTTTTACACTTTTTTTAAAAAAGAATTTGGGTCACTTTTATTCCTATTACAAGGAATGTAAACATCCCTTGTAATAGAAAAAGTCCTCTTAAATATGAGATCGGGGTCAAGAAGACCTCAGATCTCATATTTGGATTTAAATGCAATAAAAAAAAAAATGTCATTTGAAAAAATGTGCCTTTAAGATGTATGGGCGGAAGTGATGTTTTGACGTCGCTTCCGCCCTGCTATGCTATGGAGACAGGTGGGGGCCATCTTAGCCTCATTCGCCTCCATACCAAGGAAGTGATAGGACCCGATCGCTTCCGCCACTGCCGTCGGCACCACTAAGCGGCGGGTGGGTGGTGGCGCCTCTCCTACCGCTAATAACGGTGATCTCACAGCGAAACTGCCGCAGAGACCACCATTATCGTTTACCGAACCGCCGCCTGAAAAGATGGATACCTCGGTTGTGCCAGCAGCTGCTGCCGTTACTGAGATATCCATCTTCAAATAAGGGATGTACATTGCCGTGTGGCGGCTGGTAAGTGGTTAATGATCAGATTCATGCATAAATCCAATGATGACTAGTTGAATTTAAATTAAACTTTTCTAATCTTCTATTCACACAGAACAGAGACATCTATAATACATCATACTACACATTTTCATTAAAAATACACTTAAATGAATTTTAGTGCACAAAATAATAACCAATATTGCTGGTAAAATATAAAAGATGATGTTGTGTCAGGTAATTACCAAACGTCAAGATTTAAAATTGCACACTCCTGTGAAAAGGCAACAAACTAAGGTACCTGAAATTGTCCATGGACCATACACAAAAGCCTTTATAGGTTATCTGTTTAGAGTTAATCTGGCCATACACCTATAAATTATCTGCAGATTTTCTATGGCCAGATGGAAAAAGTGGGAGATTCCTCCATCCACACAGTTTAGTGAACATGGAGAAATCTGTTGCACTCTTTCCATCTAACCATAGAAAATCTGCAGATAATCTATAGGTGTATGGCCAGCTTTAAATGTGAACTCTGGCTCTAGAATTATTGCTCTCACTATGAGGTTCACAGCAATATCTCACATGTGTGATGCGATTAATATTTTTTTTTTACATTTTTTTTTTACACTTTTTTTTTTATGTATTTTTTTTCATTCAACCTTATTGCTGTTACAAGGGTGGACAAGACACCCTGTGATAGCTTTGGGCAGTGACAGCCAGGTACTCTTTATGGTACTCCTCTGCCCTACAAGACAGCTGATTAGATAGAGGTCTGCTTTTTACTGCACACAAACACAATATAATACACAATTTTTTTTTTCTAAAATATAAAAGATAATGATGCGTCAGGTAAATATATGCTAAACAATTAAAAATGTAAAATTGTGAATGCTTGTGAAATAGCGACAAAGTATGCTACCTAAAATTGTCCATAGGCAATGATTTAAAAGTTACAGGTTATAAATGTACAGTAAAAGGTGAGCTCTGGCATTTAAAATGATTGTTCTCACTCTGATATTCACAGAGGTACCTCATTGAGTGATGCAATCACTGTTTACATATGTGTGCAAGACCTACATGCGCATTTGGGTGTGTGAACAGGGGATTGACTGGCTCCCTATGCTGCTTCTCCCTCCCCAATCTGAGCTCTGCTGTACAGGGACTATGAATGGCTGATACCAGATTGAATATAGGTGTTTACACCATTTAAAGATGTAGTAATGAATATCCAGCAGATTAATTTATGTATTTTAAAGTAGAGCTAAAGGCAAAACCTTTCATTTGGGACAAAGTAAAGGAGGGCTATAATCCCTGTTGTATTTTTTTTTGCCATCTGTGCCCCATTGGGGAGATTTTCCTACACATCATGCCCCATAGCCAAGACAAGAAGTGAAAGGAAATACCTCCAAAATGAGGGAACCCCTGGTTGTCACCGTTGTCACCAGAACTAGTGTCCTCATTGGAAAATTTCCCCTCTTTAAGTTTCAAGCCCCAAATGGGATTTACTTTTACTTTCATGGGGGCAAAAACAACAAACTAAACCTGATGGAGTTCTAATACTTCTCCACTCTGTCCAAAACAAAACAAAAACTTTTGCTTTATACTAGGGCTGGGGAAATTAAAGATTAATTCCTCGATTAATCGTAAATTTTTTTGATCGATCAAAATTCTTTTAATTGGTACTTACCTCTCCGTCAGCTTTCGGGTCTTCAGGGAGTTCTGTCAGAGATCCGGTGATGTCACACACCCTGACGTCACCAGACTCCTCCCCCCTTCCCCAAGCGCCTCCATCTGCTAACAAAGGGAAGGGGGGAGGAGTCCGGTGATGTCAAAGTTCTGATTGAACGTAACATGTACGGGGAAGGAGCTATGCGTGACATCACCCACTGCTGCCCTACGGTGCTAACACGATTGTCGGCTTTACATGCTGTGTTTTTATCATCTTTATTTGAGTAGTTTGTGTTTGAACACAAAAATAAAATCTTATACTTAAGTGGTGAGCACTTTCTACCCATGACCTGGCGTCCTTGCTGAGATCTAAGGAGATATGAGAGAAGTTTTGTTCAGTGCTATAAAAATGCACAGATTACTGTAAAAAAAGACACTGGCAGGGAAGGAGTTTACACTAGGGGGCGATCAAGGGGTTAACTGTGTTCCCTCATGTGTGTTCTAACTGAAGAGGAGATGGGACAGTCGAGGGGAGATGACAGTTTGCTGTTCATACTTTTTATGAACAAACAATCAGTCTCTTCTCCCCTCAGAGATCCGGGATAAGTTCTCGCTCTGTCATGAGCAATCGCGGGAGCCCAGCAGTCATCGTGTCTGCCGGGCACTCGCATCGGCTCCTCAGGTGCGTGCCCCTAGTGGCCACAGGGTGAAGTGACGTAATGTAACATGACGGCGCTTCGTCCAGCCATGCCATTCAGCCGCAGTAAAACTGCTACGGCTGCTCAGCAAGTGGTTAAACACATGTGTGCATTAACCAGGGACTGCATTATAATATGAGAAATCTGACATGCAGACCTTAGTTGCAACTAATTACTGTATCAATCAGCATGGAAAGTAAACATTAAAGCGGAGTTCCACTCACCATCCGCAGGCTCACTCTCATGCTTCCAACTGCCACTAGCACTCTGACATCAGCTCCTACTCGAGGCCTCCCAAGTCAGATCTCGATGTACAGGCATGGCATGGGACGTGGTCAGAACGTCATTGGAGCTCACGTCCCCGCTCGCTCCTTGCTCAAGGAATTTACAGCACAGTAAGCTTATGTCAGCTGTTGCTCATGTGGAGTGGTCTAGAGTGGTCATTTTGTGGAGGAGATGGGGCTCCCAATCTCCCAATCGCGTGCAGCGCAGGCTTTGGGCCCTAAAACAATGAGTGGGCCCTGTTTGCCCTGCGTTAAAGATGGCGCTGCTTGCGGGTAATTTGTTGGGGCAATGGCTGGTGCTAGAGCTTCAATCATCATGACACCATGCTTGATTGTTGTCAGGATGATTGAAGCACATTATTTATATTATTACATTGTAATATAAAATTAAATAAATAATAAGCAATAAACTCACCATAATGCAGAATTAGTGGGAACCCCGAGTGTGTGACTTGCCATTGTTGTCTATCAGCAGATGCAGCATGCCACTTGTCACTGTCACCTGTCACCAGATGAGCGGGTCACTTGTCACGTCACCTGCCATTTGATGCAGATTGTCACTTGTCGCCATTGCCTGCCACCAGATGCAGTGGGTCACTTGCAACTGTCACCTGCCACCAGATTCAGCGGGTCACTAGATGCAGCTCCTCTCTGTAGCATGTCAGCACAAACACCAGATGCAGAGTGTTACTTTAAGGCCAATTTGTAAAGGTTTTGTGCAGTGAAATAACCTACATGACATGTATCCCTCTTCTTGCAGTCTCTCCCCAGTGGTACAGCATCTGAAGGATCCCGAATTTGAGGACGGGAAAACCGGCACATGCGCAGTTGCCATTATGCATTCTGTCCTATGACAGTCAGAAAGCAGAGCAGTGGTGGTCCAAAGCAGGTGGGGAGAGACAATGATGCCATACCTCTGCTCGCCAACTGCATCTCTTTCAGTGCAGACTTTGCGGCCAGGCTGCAAACAGGATACAGACTAGTATCGGTCCGGGGGTTGGTGACCCCCGATTTAAGTCTTTTAGATTTATTAAAGGGTAAGCCATGTCAAAAGTTTTTATTCATGTTTTGGATAAAGCTGGGAAGTTAGCAGCCCTGTCAGGTTTTTATGGTTGTGCGTTTCTTTTTTTTTGTTTTTTTTTGTTTTTTTGTTTTTTCCACATCAGAAATCCTATGCTAGAGACTCAATCACCTTGCAGCTCATTTATATCTCAGCATGGTTCCTCATCATCGTGGCTTATAATTATTATTTTCACTATTCTTTATTAATTTTTCCGTCAAAAGTTACAAACCTTCCTAAAATACAGCTACACGTCAACAGCCTAATTTTATTACTTATCCTTTACCCACCTTACCCCTACCCTCCCTTCCCCCCCCCCCCCTCCCTCCCCACCTCCTCCTTCCCCCCTCACGCACAAGGACACAGAGACAGCAGTACTCCACCACTATAACACCTATATCTCTCTCTACTCATTCCTTCTAATCTATAGGGTATCCCAACTCAGTTATCCATGGCCTCCATATTTCTTTCCACTCTCTAAGATTCCCTCTCCTTACATATAATGTCTTCTCTTTCCATATTAGTTCATTAATGCTTTGGGTCCATTCTCCTACCAAAGGGGCCCTCTCCGCTTGCCATCTTTGCGCAATCAATCTACGCACTTGATATAAACATCGTACCACTGCCGCCGTAGTATTTTTTCGTTCTCTCTGCTCTTGCCTACATCCCAGCACACACAGGATCGGGTCCATTACCAATTCTAGCTTAAAGATCGTATTAATACTCTCCACCACTTCTCTCCAATACCGAAATAGCTTCGGGCAGCGCCACACCATGTGCAAAAGGTCTCCCTGTCCCCGACATCTAGGGCAGCTGTCATCTAATCTCCTACCAAACAAACATAATCTTTTAGGCGTGTAATAAGCCCTATGCACCAGCATCAGTTGTGAGATCTTTTGTGAAGGGGAGACCGATGTCACCGGCCCCAGCTCCATTATTCTCCTCCACTGCATATCTGATATTTCCCCTATATCCTCTTCCCACTTCCTCTTCAGATTTGGGTGATCAATTTCCTGGTTGGGATTCATACCTAGCTGCTTATATATTCCTGAGATACACCCATTTGCCCTATCTGTTGTAAGTAGCTTCCAAAGTAAAGGTGTTTTATCCCACTGAGGCGTATTTACCCCAAACTGAGCTGCTACAGCGTGTCTCACCTGCAGGTAACTAAAAAATGATTGTTGTGGTATATCATAGATCTTTTTTAAATCCAAAAATGTCCTTAAGACCCCGCCGTCATAGAGATGGATCAATTTGGTTATACCCTTCCTTTCCCACGATTTAACCTTGCCTATTTTAAATATTTCCGGTAAATTTTTGTTATCCCAAAGAGGAGTGAGTTCTGGCAGCCCTGTATAGCCCATTTTTAGTTTCACCGCTTTCCATATCTTACCTAACATTTTAGTTACCGAGTTACTGTACTGAAAGGAATCTGCCTCCAGGACCTCCGCTATAAGCGTGGGGCTCCTATCATTCTGATCCCTCCTTTTAAATTTCTTCCCTGCTCCGAGTCACAACCCGCCAGGTGCTGCACCTGCGCCGCCAGGTAGTAATTCCTAGGGTGTGGCATCGCCAGGCCTCCTCTATCTATTGGCAACTGCAGCGTCTGAAGTCGTATCCGGGCCATGCCTTTCCTCCAAATAAGCTCCCAGAAGAGGGTCTCCAATTTCTTAAACCATTTTTTACATATCCATACCGGTGCATTATGTAAAACGTATAACAGCTGTGGCATCCAAATCATCTTAATCAGGCTACAACGGCCCATTACTGAAAGCGGAAGTTTACTCCAGACGTCGCACTTGCGCTTAAATTTATTCAAAAGTGGAATTCAATTTTTATTAATATATTGATCGGGATTCACTGTCAAATATATACCAAGATACTTCAATGCATCTACCTCCCTCACCCGTAGCCCCGGCAGCGCAGCCGCAGCATCCGGGGGGTCGACTCGGAGCAGCTCGGACTTCCCCCAATTTATAGCCAGCCCTGAAAAATTTCCGAAACCCTCTACTAAGGTAACTGCCTGCTCCAGGGATGGTCCAGTGTCTCCCAAAAAAAGTAGAACGTCGTCCGCGTATAATGCGATCTTTTCCTGTCTCTCTCCCCTTCTTTGGAATCCCTTAATCCCCGGATTGGCCCCCAATCGCTATTGCTAATGGCTCTGCCAACGCAAAGAGCAGAGGAGACAAAGGGCAACCTTGCCTTGTCCCTCTGCTCATTTCGATCTTTTCTGAGTATCTACCGTTGGCCCTCACCCTGGCACTAGGGGCATTATACATCTTTTTGATCCAGCCAATAAAGGAGGGGCCCATTCCTATTTTCTCCAACACCCGCCAAAGATACTTCCACTCTAGGCTGTCAAAAGCCTTTGTTACATCCAAAGACATTATAGCCCTCGCCCCCATGTTCTCTGCGGGAATCTGCATATTTAAAAAAGTCCTTCTGATATTCATGCTAGTGGACCTTCCCAAGATAAATCCTGTTTGATCTGGGTGTACTAACTTTGTAATGAGTTGATTCAACCTATTTGAAAGTACTTTGGCTAAGATTTTTTCATCCGAATTCAATAGCGAGATTGGCCTGTATGAAGCTACTTCCAGCGGGTCCTTATCCGCTTTGGGGATCACTATAATAGTTGCCTCTGTCATTGATACAGGTAGTTGTCCCCCCTCCGCTGTGTCCATTAATGTCTTATACAACTCAGGGAGCAGCAATTCTCCATAATATTTGTATATTTCTACCGGGAGCCCATCTGGGCCTGGGGCCTTTTGATTAGGCATCCCAGCCACTGCCTGTTGTAGTTCATTAATTGTTATCGGGGCGTCTAAAGCTTCCCTTTCCTCCCGAGTAAGAGTCGCCATTTCCAGACTTTCCAGGAATCTATCCATCTCACCTTCCTCCCCTATTCTTTGTGACCGGTACAAATCCCTATAATAATTTCCAAATGTTTCTACTATCTCCTCTCCCCTACAGGATGGTACCCCGTTTAAGGTTCTAATACTGGAAATGACTGAGGGGGGAGAATTTGTTTTAACCAGCTGTGCGAGCAGTCTACCCACGCCCTCTCCTTCTCCAAAATAGCGCTGTTTCAGAAATATTCGTTTACTTTCTTCTTTTTTTATAATCGCTGTTTTATAACCTTGTTGTTTATTTAACCAAATTTTTTGTTTTGCTGGGGTTGGGTCCTTTACATAATCATTTTCTGCCTCTAACAATTCCTTCCTAATACTCTCCTCCCATAGCCTAGATTTTCTCTTCATTCTTGCTACCTGCTGGATCAATACACCCCTAAGGAAAGCCTTTAGGGTATCCCAGATTACCCTCGTTGGCACCGTGCCTGCGTTAAAGCTTATAAACTCTCTTAGTCTTAGTTTAACCTCCACTTCATCCTTCATGAGTTCCAGCCAAAATGGACTGATCTTCCAGCTCACTTGAGTTTTTTTCACCCCCGTGTTTAACACTACCCTTACCAAGGAATGGTCTGAGATCCCTCTAGGCATATATTCTATGTCCCTTATATTTTGCGCCATTTCTGCGTTTCCTATAACCATATCTATCCTAGAAAGGGTACCATAAGATCCTGACAAGCAAGAGTATTGTTTAACTCTCGGATGTATCTCTCTCCACAGGTCCATTAACCCTATTTCCTTCAAAAAACAGCTCAGCCTAGTTTCTCCCATGTCCCGGGGCCGCGCCTTGGGGGGGAACCTATCAATGTTTGCGTCCAGGACTTCATTGAAGTCTCCCATCGCTATAATCGGAATACCTTCTTTATCCCTAATAAATTCCATCAGTTTATACACGACTTCCATTTTAAACGGTGGGGGTATATATATGTTTGCCAGGATACAATAACTACCCTCTAGTTTACCGTACAAGAAAACATATCGGCCCAGCTCGTCTATGCTGACCTGACTGCAGGAGAAACTCACCCCCTCTTTTATTATCACACTTACCCCCCTTGAATAAGAGGAGTATACTGAGTGATACTGCTGTTGATATTTCCTATTATTTAGTTGTGATTTAGACATATTGGTTAGGTGAGTCTCCTGCAGGCAGGCCAGTCCAACATCAAATCTCTCCAACATAGCAAAAACGATCGCCTTTTTAACCGGAGAACCCAGGCCCTTCACATTCCAGGACCCAATATTGAGGGTTTTAGCTTGTATCATCTGTACAATCAATCAGAAAAGAGAACAAGCTAACAAGCTAACAAGCGGATAGCGCCACGCAGCTAAGTATTGTACATATACATAATACTTGTAATATATAGACCCTACCGAAATACCTATATTCAAAAAGTGATCCAGCCCCACTTTCATCATCCATTGACTTTTTCATTCTTTATATATTTGTGACTTACAATTAGATTTAACCTTTATATGTGGTATCTTGTAATAGTGCTTAGTGTTATTTTTCTTGTTCTCTTGTGCATTTATCGTGCTATATTCGGATTTTCCCTTCACATGATTTCTTTTTTTAAACAATTTTCCCCTCCCACCCACCCCAACCCCACAAGACCCACCTCTTCCCCCAACCCGTCTTACCCTCCCATTTAATACCACCCCCTCCCTCCCTTCCCTCCACCTAACAAGGTGCTCCCTACGGGAGTTTAACGTGACCGAAACATCCATAACCCACCTACTACCCAAACTCACAGACACCACCCCGCTGTCCCCCCCCCATCCTACCAATGCTTAACTTACAAATCCGACTAAGTATTTATCAATCAGCTTATAACCACCCCCCTCCCTTGCTACCTTCCCTCCCTTTCCCCCTGGCTACTCTGTAGAGACTCCTTATTAGCTTCCAGCCAATGTGATGCCCCATCTGCAGAATCAAAAATCTGTACCCCATCCGGGGTCGTCACCCGCAATCTTGCTGGATATAAAAGTGCATATGTTACTTTATATAACTGCAAAGTGGCTTTAATTGTCCGAAATTCCGCTCTGCGTCGCTGCAAATCGGGAGAGTAATCTGGATAAAGTGAAATCTTTGAACCATTAAAGGAGATGTCCCCCATCTCCCTCGCCTTGCGCATTAATGTCACCTTATCCTTGTAATTAAAGAACTTCAGCAACATGGGTCTGGGACTGCCTCCGGGCAGCGGTACTCTGAAGGGAAACCGATGGGCTCGTTCTATCGAAAAGAAGGGTGAAAAACCTTCCTTTCCGAACTTGTCTACAAACCAAGACTCCAAAAATTTTATAGCATCAGGACCTTCACTTTTCTCAGGTAACCCCAACAACCTGATGTTATCCCTGCGAGATCTATTTTCTAATTCATCCATTTTAGTAGCATAACTGTCCACGTGCTTTTGCATATTCTTAACCTCCAACTGGGTTGGATATAAGTCATCTTCCAGTTGACTTATTCTCGATTCCAGCACCGTTATTCTTTCAACTACTTTTTGAATATCTTGTCAAACTAGCAATATTTCCTCCTTCATTCCTGTTAACTGAACTGCCAGTTCTCCCAAGGACAGTTTACATGCGTTTACCGCTTGTAGGACATCCTTCAGTGTTGGGGCCTCCTCCACCAGTGGCCTGTCGGTCACATCTGGCTCCAGATCTCCTTGGGTACCCCCCTGGCTCTTTTTATGCTTACACTCAGGTACTAGTATGGCCAGAGAGGCCGATTGGCCTTGACTTTTTCTATCAACAGGACCCCCATGGTGAGATTTAGTTTGTGCCATCTGTCCTCCCTTTGTTGGTGTTTGGGCCGGGGTATGCACAAACCGTTCTAATTTTGCTGCGGCTGACATTGCTGCCTGATTACTTTTTTCCTTTTCTTTGGAGGAGCGGAGGAGTTGTGTCCCCGTACCCTCCTGCTGCGACTGTTCCTCACCACGTCGCCTTGACATTTTGACTTATGAAAAGTGGAAAAATTAAGGAGAGAGCCAAAGACACCGATGCTATATACAGCCGTTACCCCAGGTAAAGCAATCAAGAAAAAAAAGAGACTTTGGTATTAAGACCCTTCAAGCATACCTACAATTCCGTGCTGCATAGAGGAAGTAAAGAAGGGGGGGAGAAAAAATAAAATAAAAATGTTCTTACAGGCTGCTGCTTGCTACCAGGAAATAACCTGTTTTTTTTTTTTTTTTTCTTTCAAAATTCTTAACTGTATCGTCCGTTGCTACGTTTGCGGGTCATTTGAATGAGTATACAATTGCGCAATTACAATTAGGGAGGCAAACTTTTTAAAGAATGTCACTGGAATATCATTCAAACAGGTTGCAAGAAAAATCTTGTCCTCCTAAGAGATACCAAAACTAGTAGCAGTCTAATAGATAGCAGTATAGGCACGTATACTCTTTCAGTTCCATCGGCAAAAAGTGCATAACAAGGCATGAAGAGTGTAAGCTAAGTCCTGCTGCCTTAACTCCTATATACCAGATGAAAACAGGTGAAACAGCTACTGCAGACTATTTGACCGGACATCTCCAGTACACTGGCCGTTTTTCCTCACCTCCAGGGGGGCTATTCCTAGCCTATTTTCCCCCGCAGGGTGTACTCACGAATACCGTGGCTGGCATATACCGGCGTCCCCTCTCGTGCACTGCCCGGGATGTCCTCGACCGGCTTCGGCTTACATCGGCATATCTTCGGCCTCTTTCGGCTAGCTTCGGCATATGCCAGCACCTCCGCTCTCCTGGAGCCCTCCGGCCAAGCTCCTCCCTCAGCTACTCATCGAGTCCTTCACAGCCCGCCGCTCACAGACAGAACAAGGGAGAGACAGCGTGGCGGCGTCTTGCTCACCTCAACCCAGCCACATCCTCACTCCCGGTTGTGCGTTTCTTGGCTGGAGAGTCACTTACTATCGCAGAACGTAGTGAGTAAATTCCTCAATATGGAGTTGTCCCTGGAGCAGGAAGAGAGGAGAAATCTTCCATTGGGAACACCAGTTCTGATACCAACTAAGAGGGCACTTTGTTCAGTCTTTAGGGCAGGAAGAGTAAAGAATCTCCCTAATGGAAAACAGATGGTGAAAAATGGTTTTAACTTTTCCTACTTTATCCAAAACAAAAACAAAAATACATTAGATAGGCTTTAGAAAATGAAGAGAATAAGGCTCATTAAGAGGGAAACAAAATACCATTAAAACCTGATTGATCAATGGGTCAAGAATGTTGTGTTTCACACATTTGTACCATGGGGGGTAAGTGATCCTGGTTTATAACCTGAACATTGAGAACAACGTGCACTACCTGGCCTTCAAGTGTTATGGAGACATAAAGCCCTCGTTCACATTGGCACGATTTGACACGCCAAATCGCAGCCTATTGCCGGCAACAGCAATGTACCAATCGGTGTGATGCCGACTTTGAGGCGCCGCACAGATATACGAAAGTAGTTCCTACACCTCTTTTCGGCGACTTCCGGGGTGATTTCAATAGACATCTGTGCATGAACCTACACAGATGTCTTTCAAATCGCTCCTGAACTCACACTGAAATGCGAGTTTGAAATCGTGCTTAATGCAAGTTTAGCTGAATTTGCACAATTTCAAACCTGCCTTCAGTGTGAATGAGGGCTTAAAGCGGTTTAAACCCAAAACCAAAAATGTAATATATTGCAGCTGATCAATCATTAGATGTGGTGGCTGCAAAAGTTTTATTTTTCCCACTTGGCTTTCACCTAGTGATCTGGCACAATAACACATCTTCTGTATAAGTGAGATACAACTCTGGAGGGATGAGCACAGGCGGCACAGCAGTGCAGACAGTCTGGGAGGGGGGAGGGAGTGTTTAATGTATTTGCAGATTTTTAGACAAGGTAACAAATTAAAGCCAAACTCAAGCTCACATATTAGAAGCAATTACAGCGGTTTATTTTCTAATTTGGATAAAGGTTTTGCATGAATAAATAGAACCTGAACATTTTACTCTATATCTGAATCTTAATCTGAAAGCTGAAAATTGGTCTGGTTAGGAAGGGCATTTAAGTGCCCAGTGGGTAAGTGGTTAAACCTTCTTTTACCCCCAATTTAAGCCCTATACTAACTACTCTAAAAAACAAAACCAGAGAATGAAGATACAGGAAGCAAAAAAATCATAAAATAAACAAAACATTAGTCCATCAATGATAGTATATATTCCATTAGGCAGTGGTGGCCTGTAATACAGGGTGCAGGGGCGCCCACCCCTATCCATGTGTCCAGCCCCCCCAATCTACATGCAGGGTGCCGAATGCATGGATTCCAATGTTTTTTCTTCTTGAAGCACGTCATTAGGGGCTCTAATAGGCTTTAAAAAAGGGTGGGCTCAGAGCGCAGTGCTTCACCCAGTTGTGTGACAATAACGAATAAATATTACCACTTTGCACGGTAACGTAGGTTACTTGCATTGGTGCAGTGGCGGTCAGGATTTTTTTGCCATTACCAATTGGGGAGATTTTCCTTCATTTCCCTTCATCCCTGGTCAATAGCTGAAACAGGAAGTGAGAGAAAAACCCTCCATATTGGGAGTATTCTAGAACTAGTGTCCCCATGAAAAGATTTCCCCGCTATTTCAAGCTTGGTGGCAGCTCAAAATGTGGGATTATCTTTTACTTTCATGCTTGCTAAACTAAAAGGGACAAATAGAGAGGGTGAATCTCCCTAAGGACCCATTCACACCTCATGTCTTTTCACTCAACACACATAGGGCAACCCATGCACTTAAATGGGCTGCCCTATGCTTGGCAAACATGCCAAAGAAGCTTCACATTTTATTTATTTTTATTTTATTTATATTTTTACAGTGTGTTTTGGCCTGTTTTGCTATGTACAAATTGCTTGTATGCTGTCCGCATTGCAGGTGCCATTGTAAGGTAATGCCACTGCAAGTACAACATGTCCCAGCAAGATGAGCAAAAATGACAAAAAAACACTTCTGCGTTCATTTCCAGAATGCACAGGTGTAAATAGGGCCTTACAGGGGCACAGGCAGTAATAAATACCTGACAGGTATTCTCACCCCTTTCCACTCTATCATAATATTACATTTAATGGTGCACTCCGGGCAGATTTAATGTATAAAGTAGGACTGTTACTGATTACAATTTTCGTGTTTGATTGATCGATTTTTTTTTTATTCTATTAATTTAGATTAATTATAACGCACATACATATCCAACTACTTTCAGTTGATCTCCTTGCATTGCAACTCTGCATTAGTCAGTGGTAAATGTGGTATACACTATATACAATCACCCGACACTAGTTAGTTTCCACCATCCATGACTTAACTTTAGACATATGCATTTCGTTTCGTTCCGAATCGAAATTCGGACGAATTTTCATTATTCGGACATTCGGATGCATCCGAATTACCGAATTGCAATGCTAACGAATTCAAACGAAGTTCGAATCAAATTAGAAAAATGACATTTTGCGACCCGAACTTGGGGCCATGTATCTCGGGGCCACTTATAGCTAGGAACCCCAAATGCAAACAGAGTAGAACTAGCACTACAACATATCCAAATTTGGGGTTCCTAGCTATAAGTGGCCCCCGAGTTACAGGGCCCCAAAGTTGGGTCGCAAAATGTCATTCTCTTCTGCAGAAAAGTAATATAAATGAAATAAGATGTGTGTGTTTTTTTGCACTGGCACACTGCAAGTATGAAAAGTTGATGTGACAGATGTATATAAGTAACTAACCATCTTCCAAAATTTCTAATTCAAATAGAAAAGATTAGAAAAAAATATAATTTAATAGAATAAAATAGAAAGAATATACAAACATCTTCTGAAATTCAAATTTAAAATTTCAGAATAAATTTGAATTTCGAATAGTATGAATTCAAAATTTTTAATTAATTAATTTTAAATTTGGATAGAAAAGATTATAATAAAATAGAAAATAGACTAGAAAAACGATAGAACAGAGCAGAATAGAATATATTAGATTTTATTCTGTTCTGTTCTATTGTTTTTCTAGTCTATTCTTTTATATTCTATTAAAATCTTTTCTATTAAAATCAAAATCATTATATACTAAATTCGAATTTCGGAAGATGGTGGTTTTATAATATATATATATATATATATATATATATATATATATATATATATATATATATATATATATATATATATTTCTTTCCGACATTCGAATTTGAATAGAAAAGATTAGAATGGAAATAGAGAATAGACACATTTGAATTTCAGAAGATGGTTGTATATTCTTTCTATTTTATTCTATTAAATTATATTTTTTTCTATTCTGTTGTAATCTTTTCGATTTGAATTAGAAATTTTGGAAGATGGTTAGTTACTTATACTTACTTATATATATCTGTCACATCAACTTTTCATACTTGCAGTGTACCAGTGCAAAAATAAAAAAAAAAACACATCTTATTTCATTTATTTTATGGTATCAATGAAGTTGTCAGCATGCCTGATTGAAAAAGTCACAGATGTCAATCGCAAGGCAAGTGCATATGCTGTATGTCATTGTCCACTTGCCAAAAGTTGTGTATTCTATTTGTCCACTTGCCACATCACCTGCCACAAGTTGTGTATTGTCCACTTGCCACAACACCTGCCAGGAGTGCCACGTGACCTGCCAGGAGTGCCACGTGACCTGCTACGAGTGCCACGTGACCTGCTACGAGTGCCACGTGACCGGCCATGAGTGCCATGTGGCAGGCCACGAGTGCCACGTGACCTGCCACGAGTGCCACGTGACCGACCATGAGTGCCATGTGACCAAGTTGTGGATTGTCCACTTGCCACGTCACCTGCCACCAAGCACCAAGTGACCCCAAGATACGTGACCCCAAAGTCGGGTCACAAAATGTCAAGCACTTTTGTGCAACAGAGAATTACATTTTGCGACCCGAATTTGGGGCCACATATCTCAGGGTCACTTATAGCTAGAAACACCAAATTTGGTATGCAAACACAATAGAACTAGCACTACAACATATCCAAATTGGGGTTTCTAGCACCAAGTGACCCCGAGATACATGGCCCTAAATTCGGGTCGCAAAATATTTTTGAATTTGGTTGAAATAGTTTCGAATGCGGTTTAAATAATTTCGAATCATGTTGAAATCATTTCGAATTCGGTAGAAATATTTTCGAATTTGGTTGAAATATTTTCTAATGTGACCGATTTTTCTAATTCGGCAGATAACTAAACGAAATACGAAAACGAATTTAACGAATTTAACGAATATAACTAAACGAAATTAATTAATTAACGAATTAAAACGAAACTAAACTATTTTTTTCCTTCTGCACATGTCTACTTAACTTCACAGTTCATACAAATACGTTTTAAATTCAAACTGTAGCACTGACATAAGTATTTTTTTTTCCAAAGTAGCGTGACAATCCCTCCACCTCCAGTCTGACTAATCACTCTAACCTTATGGCATTAACCCCTGTGCAAACAAACAGGGCACAGTCAGCCAGCGCAGCCCCCCCAGGTGAGAGCCCCCCCAGAGAGCCCCTGCACATGACACACACACCGCTCAGCAGCCACATGTAGCATCCCCCACAGGGGGAGAGGGAAGATAGGGACAGGGAGAGAAGAGAGGGAGGTGAGGGACCCCTGAATCGACCTCCCAGGGAATGCCCAGCTGCTCAGCCCCACAGAGGCAGGGAGAGCTGTACTTACCAGTCCTGCAGAGCTGGGAGACATTCCATCACAGACCCACTCTCCGATCAGTATGGGGTGGCTGCTAGCCGCGGCACACTGTGATGCAGACATCAGTAGCCCGGTCATATGTGTGCCCCGGAGCATTAAAGCTCACCGACCACCTCTGGAGCTGAGGTACGTCGTGGCCAACCCAGCGTGTAGCTCTGGTCTGCACACGCTCGCTGGCGAAGCTGGGGAGACTACAAGGATAAGGGTATCCAGCCTGTCACCCAGCCGGCTGTTGATAGCATATCACAGGATCTATAATCTTGCGCAAAAAGCAAAGCTTCTGCAGAAAAAAAAACGATGGGCCCGCAGGGTTCCTAGGTCCTTCTCCTTCACTAGGGAAAATAAAACTGAGGCCGCGTACACACGCAGGGACTGTTCGCCCAACTTTGTCCGTCAAACAGTTTCAGCAAACAGTCCGCTCAAAATTAGCATGGACGGACTTGCCCACACACGACGAACGAACAGTTTGCTGAAACCGTGCGCGATGACGTGAACGGCACGTACGACGGGACGGAAAATACAACGTCCTATACACTGCATTATAACTTTCGGCGTGTAAATCCTTTCTGAGCATGCGCGGAACTTAGTTTGACGAACAAGCCTACACACGAGGGGACTGTTCGCTGAAACAAAGTTTCAGCGGACAGTTTTACGGAATTTCCGAAAAACCTTGTTCAGCGGACTGTTCGCTGAAACTGTCCGCTGAAAGCCCACACACGAGCGGACTGTCCGCCGAAACACTGTTCAGCGGACAAAGTTGGGCGAACAGTCCCCGCGTGTGTACGCGGCCTGAGGCTGCAGGAAGCAGGCTGAGGGGTTGTTACCTAAGGGACCGCCCCTTGGGCGGAACTAAAAGTTCTGTGTTTTTCATGTTTTTCTGTGTTATGCCTTGTCTTCTCCTAAAGGTGGTGTAACAACCCAATGGCTAAGAGAGGAGCTGTGTCAGTCTGTGAATATAAGAGAAATACACAGGTGCTGCGTTTCAATGCAAAACACACCACCAGACATTTTTTCTTAGAAATATATTTAAAAGACTAGGTTTGACAGTGGCTGTCATGATTTAATACATGTTGTGTTTCTTTTAGGCTGGGTTCACACTGGTACGACCCTTTGGTCTGGCATGGATTTTAAGGGAAACACCACATGCCAAAAAACGGTATTGGGGTCCCCCCAAAATCCATACCAGACCCTTTTTCAAACACGCAACCTGGCGGAGAGAGAAGACAGTAGAGAGAAGAGGGCCGGCAGCGGAAGGTGTCAGCGGAGGGATATGAAGAACCGGAAGATGAAGACATCGCCAGAGGGAGAAGAAAATTGAAAAGATACGCCACATGCCAAAGTCGGATCAGTTAAGACGATGATCCGACTTTGATTCGACTTCAGGGAGATTCAATGGGATGAAGCATAGTTGCACACATTGTAAAAAAAAAATTGTGACACTTTTTTGGCAGTAGGCGGAGTAGTGTTATAATTAGGGGGCGGGGCATGCGGTTATAGGTGTGGCATAGAAAAGGGCAAAAATGTGGCGCGCAAATCAAAATATGGGCGTGGTTTACTTAAAATAGTGGGTGTGGCTTACATGGGGGCATGGCTCAAAGGGGTGTGGTTAGAGTCTGAGATGAATGCGGGATGGAGAGGGAAAGGAGGGACTGCAGCCCCCCGATCCTACACCACAATAGCAATATGTGTTATCCAGAGTTTGACAATCAGCAGATAAAGATACTCCAAATACCTGGTGTTAGCGCTTCAATCATCCCGGCGCCATGATTTTTATGGTGTCAGGATGATTGAAGCGCATTATTTCTATTATTACATTGTAATATGAAATGAAATCATTCAACTCACCATAATGCAGAATCAGTGGGAGCCCTGAGCACATCACTAGCCACGTTGCCTGCCACCAGATTCCATCAGGTGTCCCAAGCGGAGTCTGTCCTTACATCAGGTGCCCCATCAGAGGTACCTTCCTCACATCTGTATCCATCAGCGGAGCCCCTCCTTACATCTGGTGCCCCTCTGACATCAACAGACCGCCCCCCCACATCCACAGACCGCCCCCCCCACATCTACAGACTGGCACCCACATACTGCACAGACTGGCCCCCACATACTGCACAGACTGGCCCCCACATACTGCACAGACTGGCCCCCACATCTCCAGACTGGCCCCCACATCCACAGACTGGCCCCCACATCCACAGACTGGCTCCCACATACTGCACAGACTTGTCCCCACATCCACAGACTGGCCCCACAGACTGGCCCCCACATACTGCACAGACTGGCCACCACATACTGCACAGACTGGCCCCCGAACATTCAGACTGGCCCCCGACATCCACAGACTGGCCCCCACATCCACAGACTGGCCCCCACATCCCCAGACTGGCCCCCACATACTGCACAGACTGGCCCCCACTTATTGCACAGACTGGCCCCCACATCCACAGACTGGCCCCCACATACTGCACAGACTGGCCCCCACATCCACAGACTGGCCCCCACATACTGCACAGACTGGCCCCCGACATCCACAGACTGGCCCCCACATCTCCAGACTGGCCCCCACATCCACAGACTGGCCCCCACATACTGCACAGACTGGCCCCCACATATTGCACAGACTAACCCCCACATACTGCACAGACTGGCCCCCGACATCCACAGGCTGGCCCCCACATACTGCACAGACTGGCCCCCGACATTCAGACTGGCCCCCGACATCCACAGACTGGCCCCCGACATACCACTGGCCCCCAACACACCACTGGCCCCGACATCCACAGACTGGCCCCCACATCCACAGACTGGCCCCCACATCCACAGACTGGCCCCCACATACTGCACAGACCGGCCCCCGCATCCACAGACTGGTCCCGGGAAATTCGGGACCGTTGGCAACTATGCTGAAGTAGGATCAAAGTTGGACTAAAGTAGTGCAGGATCTTTTTTAAGAGTCAGACCGACTTGTGTTGGACCAGTTAGGATGGCTCTCATAGGCAACCATTCATTTTTACACGTCATGCGACTTGTGCTCCCAATGTCAAAGCATCTGTCGTACCAATGTGAGCCCAACCTAAAGGATTTCAAAATTGCATCATATTGCAACATAAGACAACTATGTAGACAACCATTGCTTGCTTTCTTTTGAAAATATAGTTGTTTCTGAGTTATTGAACTGAAGTCAGCATTATTCCAGTGAAATTGGATTTCCTGGTCTGCGTGAATCAGTATCACAAATAGCATTTTACGAGCATTTTACTTAACCCCTTAATGAGAAAGGTCAAAACCAATCTTAGGCTAGGTTCACTCTTGCAGTGTGGGACCGCATGTCTATTGAGTCAAGGACTTTTTAACTTTGGGAAACGCAGGTATAGGAGCCCATTCAAATTAAAGGGTTGCTGCACCTTCACAAATGCGAACAGCACCACCCGCACGGATGTTTACTTAGACTTTACGGATGAACGCAGTTTTAAAACGTAGGTATTTGTAGTAAAACTACAAAAAAACTTTGTAACTACTTAGTGCATACAAGTGAACTATACTTGTTTGTTTTACAGGACAAACTGGGACTTCATTTGATGGTAAATGATTCGTTCTTTTTTATTATTAAAGGAAAATTTGCCCAAAATTGTAAAAAAAAAAAAAAAAAATGTTAAATTGTAGCTGATTATTTATTACCAATAACCACCACCAAAAAACATCCCAAAATAAAGTCTCTTCTGACATTTATGACGACACTACATGTCCAGACACATGTTCCCTAAATAGCGCATGCGATCCTGAAATTGTCAATTCACTTTACCTTTCTGTAGGATTCACTGCAAAATGCTGAAAACTCTAGGGAAATACCACATGAACAGGCGTTAAGCTCCATTCACAGAAGGAAGTAAATAATTAAATGCATATGGTAATTAACCACTTGTCATGCGCCTACCGTCAAATGACGGAGGGAAGGTGCAGCTTTCGTTCTGGGTGGATGGCATATGATGGCACACCCGATTGGCCACTCCCGCATGCCCAAATGATAAAATGTTGTTTGGGTACAGTGTTGAATGACCATTGTTGTGTGACAGTGCTGAAAACTGAAAGATGGCCTGGGCAGGAAGGGGGTGAAAGTGCCCAGTATTGAGGTGGTTAAGTAGTGATCGAGGCATGCAGTATTTAGGGAATGTGTACTGGTTGTTAAGGAGTGGGCACATGTATGCCGTCCCTTCAGAGCACATGTGCCGTTGACATCATCGCTGCATGCAGTATGAGTATCCCCTAAACCGTGCAAGTTTAGGAGATATTCACTGTACCTACAAGTAAAAATTATCATGGGCCTACCTTTACGGAACAAGTTAAAAAGTGTACTTTACGTCCACTTTAAAACACACTGACCCTTACATTTACAGTGTCTGATCATACCACAATTTTTCTATGTAGTGCTCTCCCCGACCTCCAGAGGCCTAGTGGTGACCCTCCTGAGGGTGCAGGTTACTAGGCATGGTGGGTGTAGTGCAAGGTGGAAAGATGGGCGCCAGTCACTTTTACAAATTTGCAAAGAGAGTTTTATTTCTCTTAACAGGAACAGTGGAGAGAGGGATAGGGCCAGGGCTGGCCCTAACATGGGTCCTGGTGGGTCCAACGGTGGCACTTTAAGAGGGGCAGCAATTGAGAGACACCTTTTTTTTACGAGATCTTGTGTGCAGGGGCGCGGCTACCAGCACACATCAGTCAGGAGTAGGGGTGGGCTTTATGTTCGAGTCGAACGGGAGTTTGATTAGAACATTGGCTGTTCGCCAAACAGCGAACAATTTTGGGTGTTTGTGGCAAATTCAAAAGCCGTGGAACACCCTTTAAAATTCGATGGGAGAAATCAAAAGTGCTAATTTTAAAGGCTTATATGCATGGTATTGTCATAAAAAGTGTTTGGGGACCTGGGTCCTGCCCCAGGTGACATGTATCAATGCAAAACAAAGTTTTGAAAACTGCAGTTTTCCGGGAGCATTGATTTTAACAATGCTTAAAGTGAAACAATAAAAGTGTAATATTTTTTTAAATTTCATACCTGGCGGGTGTCTACAGTATACCTGTAAAGGGGCGCATGTTTCCCGTGTTTAGAACAGTCTGACAGCAGAATGACATTTCATTGCTCAGATCTCTGCTTCCACTCTTACGCTGACGACACGCAACTTTATTTCCGGATCAATGGAAAAAAAGATCACCAACAACAACTTGAAAACTGCCTCAAATCAATAGAGGACTGGATGACCACCAACTCCCTCCAGCTGAACGAATCAAAGACAGAGCTTCTTATCTTACACCCAAATCATAAGCCCACAACCAAAACCTCCTGGTCTCCACCAACCGTCTTTGGGCAGACTATCTCCCCAAAGACCAAAGCGAAGAGTCTCGGGGTTATTTTAGACGCACAAATGTCAATGGATGCGCAAATAGGATCTGTAGTCAGTCGATCTCACCATCTGCTGCGCATGCTTCGCAGACTCATCCCTTTTATCCCAAAGAATGACAAAGCAGTGGTAGTTGGAACAATCATTAATTCACGACTGGACTACGCAAACTCGCTTTACATAGGATTACCACAATATCAACTTGCACGATTACAACTGATCCAAAACATGGCGGCAAGGCTGATAACAGGAAAAAAACCCTGGGAATCCATTTCTCCTTCACTGAGGAGCCTACATTGGCTAACCGTAAAAAATGGGATCACGTTCAAGACCCTGTGCCTCACCCACAAATGCGTGCATAGAGAAGCTCCGCAATACCTAATGGAGAAAATAAATCATTACACACCAAACCGCAGTCTTCGATCAGCCAATAAAAACCTCCTCCTCGTGCCCAAAGCCTGGTATAAATCCAAGGGTGATCGGAGATTCGCTGTCCAAGGGCCTCGGCTATGGAATGCTCTACCAATCAACATCCGCCTGGAAGAAAATCACCTGGCTTTTAGGAAAAAACTCAAGACCTTCCTTTTTTAGCTGATGATCAAAGCTCGCCACAGCGCCTAGAGGCGATTCAGTTCACATTGTGCGCTATATAAGTATTTCATTCATTCATTCATTCATAAAGGAAAAAAATCATTTAAAAATACTTGCGGCTATAATGAATTGTCGGTCCGACAATATACATAAAAGTTCATTGATAAAAACAGCATGGAATTTCCCCACAGGGGAACCCCGAACCAAAATTAAAAAAAAAATGCGTGGGGGTCCCCCTAAAACTCATACCAGGCCCTTCAGGTCTGGTATGGACATTAAGGGGAAACCCGCACCAAAATAAAAAAAATGGTGTGGGGTTCCCCCCAAAAATCCATACCAGACCCTTATCCGAGCATGCAACCTGGCAGGCCGCAGGAAAAGAGGGGGGGCTTTCAACATGATGTCAGAAGGGGCGGGATCACCCCATTTACATCACGGGAAAAGCCATAGGGAAGTCCCCTGTGCTTCAGAGGGGGCGGGGTCACCGGATGGCCCCGCCCTCCATTATATAAGAAGCCCGCAGACCCCCACAACCACCATGCAAAGGTTGTGGGGATGAGGCCCTTCTCCCCATCAACATGGGGACAAGGTGCTTTGGGGGGGCGCTATGCCAAAGCACCCTCACAATGTTGAGGGCATGTGGCCTGGTATGGTTCAGGAGGGGGGGCGCTCTCTCGTCCCCCCCTCTTTTCCTGCGGACTGCCAGGTTGCATGCTCATATAAGGGTCTGGTATGGATTTTTGGGGGGACCCCAAGCCATTTTTTTTAAATTTGGCGTGGGGTTCCCCTTAAAATCCATACCAGACCTGAAGGGTTTGGTATGGATTTTCAGGGGGACTCTCACGTCATTTTTATTTCAAATTTTGGCACGGGGTTCCCCTTAATATCCATACCAGACCTGAAGGGCCTGGTATGGAATATAGGGGGATCCCCACTCATTTAAAAAAAAGCTTGGTTCAGGTTTCATTCATTATAGCCGCGAGTATTTTAAATGACTTTTTTTATAAATGTAATTTTGCTGGCAGACTGTTCTAAACATGGGAAACATGAGCCCCTTTACAGGCATACTATAGACACCCCCCAGGTACGAAATTTAAAGGAATATTACACTTTCATTGTTTCACTTTAAGCATTATTAAAATCACTGCTCCCGAAAAAACTGCCTATTTAAAACTTTTTTTTGCATTGATACATGTCCCCTGGGGCAGGAGCCAGGTCCCCAAACACTTTTTATGACAATACCATGCATTGCCTTTAAAATGAGCACTTTTGATTATTCATGTTCATCTCCCATAGATTTTAACAGTGTTTGTGTGTTCGAACAAATCTTTTGCCTGTTCGCGTGTTCTGGATGTGAACTGAACGGGGGGGGGGGGGGGGTGTTCGGCTCATCCCTAGTCAGGGGCGTTGGAGATGCCCCCTCCTCATTGGCCACCTATACGGGTTAGGGGCAGCCTGAGAAGGAAAGGGGACATCTGGATGAGAGAAGCTCCGCGTCTCCCCCGTCAAGGGGCAAGGGCACATGGTGCATCCCAGCAGTGAGCGGGGCGGGGCTGCATGTGGGACATGTCACAAAAAGAAGTTGAGGTGTCCCTGCAGCCCGCGGCCACCCACTCAGCCTCTTCACAGACACCTGATCCAATGGACAGATCGGCCTCGGGGGGGGGGGGGGGGGGGCAACATCGCGGGCTCGCTGGACAGGTAAGTGTCTTCATTAAAAGTCAGCAGCTACAGTGTTTGTAGTTGCTGACTCAAAAAAAAATTTTTTTTTTACAGGTTACCAATTTAGAGTTACAGAGGAGGTCTTGCATTAGAATGATTTCTCTCGCTCCAACGTTTGTGGCGATACCTCACATGTGTGGCTTGAACGCCGTTTACATATGTGGGCATGGCCCACGTATGCGTTCACTTCTGCGTGCTGGGAAGGGGGGCGCTTAATTTTTTTTTAAAGTTGTTATTGTTTATTTATTTATTTATTATTTTTACACTTTCCCTTTAATTTTTTATTTATTTGTGTCACTTTTATTCCTGTTACAAGGAATGTAAACAGAGGGCATGACAGGTTCTCTTTACAGAGGGATCTGGTATCTATAATGCCGTGTACACACGACCGGACTTTTTGACAGAAAAGGTCAGACGAAACGAGTCCGTCAGACAATTCGATCTTGTGTGGGCTTCATCGGACCTTTGCTTGCCAAAAATCCAGCGGACTTTAGAAATAGAACATGTTTTAAATTTTTCCACCGGAACTCCGCCGGACCGAGAAATCCATTCGTGTGTATGCTAGTCCGACGGACAAAAACCGACGCTAGGGCAGCTACTGGATATGAACTTCCTTATTCTAGTCCAGTCGTACGTCATCACGTTCAAATCCGTCTGACTTTGGTGTGATTGTGTGTGGCCAAGTCCGTTCATTCGGAAAGTCCGTCGGAACTCCGCTGAAAGTCTGTCGGAAAGACCGTCGGACCTAGTCCCTCGAAAAGTCCGGTTATGTGTATGCAGCATAAGTCTCCAGATCTCTCCTCTAGGCTAGAAAGCCTAAGATTTTAAAAAAAGCTCCTCCAGCTAAAAAAACGGTAGTGTATACACCTGCCGGCTCCAGAAGTAACATCATGACATCGCTCCCGGGCTCCAAAGATCATAGAGATGGCCGGGGACCATCTGATCCTCGGTCAGCTCTGTGGTAAACGGCCGCCAGCAACCGATTCTCCAACTGGAAGCACCGAAGGGTGGCGGGAGGGAGGACAATCCTTCATGCCACCTGTAAAAACAATCAAGTGGCTGAACAACTGCTATGATTGTTTTTACAATGCAGAGAATCGCCTGTCAAAAAAAAAATTGCTAAAGGCATCATTCAGATTTAACCACTTAGTCCAGAATGTCATATGACGTCCACCTAAGGAGAAGTGGTTACATAGTAGGCAAGGTTGAAAAAAGACAATAGTACATTAGATATGCTTAGATATTCAGTGGGCTGCAATTGTTTAGTTAGGCCTGATCTGTGTGCCATGCTGCTGCCAGTCTGCCGATAGCTCCATCTGTATCCAGGCAACTTGAGAAGTTTCTGGATGATAGTTGTGGAGCTATGTGGATGGCAGCATGAATATTAATACACCCCCCAGCCTATTCCAGAGAGGTAGGCTCTGAAGGCAGACTTATTCTTAGAGCACACAGAGCTCTGGGTCTTGTCCCAAAATGGAGGAGTCCAGCCTGCCCTCTTAGGCACAGGCTGCCATGAGGAGGCCTCAGGTGAGTGACCTGAGGGAGGAATGCAGAGACTCAGGTGCTTAGAAGAAGTTGACTAAGAGGAGCTGTCTGCCACAAATCTGTCTGGTATCACTGGAGGGCATCGCTGGGAATATTGAAAGAGTGTATCCATCTGTCCTTGCTCCTTGTGAGTACAGACATTGCTGCATCCTGGGGACCGGGCCTTGTGCTTTAGGTTAAAAGGTAAAATAAATAAGACATTTTTTTATTTTAATGCGTCCCTTCGAACTCACGTGCAGAAGCATAGACGAGTAGCGCCCACATATAAAAATTATGTTCAAACCACACATGTGAGGTATTACCACAATCGGTAGAACGAGAGCAATAATTCTAGCCCTAAACTTCCTCTGTAACACAAAACATGCAACCTGTAGAATTTTTTAAACGTCGCCTATTGAGATTGTTAAGGGTAGATGTTTGTCGTCATTCCACGAGCGCGTGCAGTTTTAAAGCGTGACATGTTGGATATCGATATACTTGGCGTAACATTATCTTTCACAATATAAAAAAAAAATTGGGATAACTTTACTGTTGTCTTATTTTTTAATTAAAATAAGTGTATTTTTTCCAAAGAAAGCGCGCTTGTAAGACCGCTGTGCAAATATGGTGTGACAGAATGTTTTGCAACAACCGCTATTCTATTCTCTAGGGTGTTAGAAAAAAAAAAATTATATATATATATATATATATATATATATATATATATATATATATATATATATATATATATAATATTTGGGGGTTTTAAGTAATTTTCGAGCAAAAAAATATATTTTTAACTTGCAAACACGTCTCAGAAAGTTGCTTGGTCCTTAATTGGTTAATGCTACAATAACACTCCTGACTAATAAAACAGTAAGCTGCTTTCTTATTCATTGCTTTATATCAGTCATAAAAGCCTGTCTTCACGGCCAGCTATCCCTATCCACAGAAGTAATGTCCTTTCTCACCCACATTACATTCCTAGCAATGTAACCACAATGCTACAAACAGCACCACTAGTGTTGCAGTACCCCCTCGCCTCCCCTCCGACATGTGCACAGCGCTCGTCACCAGCGCATGCTCAGTGCAACAGAAGAGGCGGAAGTGACGGTGTTCGTACACAAGCCAATCTCTTCCCGTGTCACCGGCTGCCTCCTTCCGGGTAGATAGAGCCGAAGTGCACTATGAAGAGGGGCTCATAAAAGCCGAGAGAAAGGCACAGAACTCCATGGCTGCTACGCAGGTGAGCGGATGGGGCTGTTTGCTTTCCTTTATTAGCACGTCCTGCTGTCTAGTAGTCGTTATGTTCCTGTCACCTTAGTGTCTGCTTATACTCCATAGACACACTGCTTGGCTTTATTTCCCTATCCATAACATAGGGCTCCCTGAGGATTCGTTTCATCAGCCCTTGAAGGGTTTCATCCTGTGCTGGAGCCCTCTGGAGGGGATGTTTACTGGAACAAACTTCTGCAAATTCCTACATTCAAGGGTGACATGTATAATGCACTATATATATATATATATATATATATATATATATATATATATATATATATATATATATATATATACTGATTTACCCGCCAAAGGATCTCCCATTTCTGTCCACCCTGTCCTTAGATTTACCCATTACACCTGTCTAGCAGGACAGAAGACCTGTTTTTACCTGCAGTTGGGTAATACAGGCCTTGTCCCTCCCCCAGCCTGTGATTAGATGGTGAATGGAGAAGCTACATACTGAGGAGTTCTCTCTGATCTCTCCTCCTATCAGCATGTTCATTGTTTGACCTGCAGCACTACTGGTTACTCTGTGCTGCCTTTCCTTCTCTCAGCTCTGTACAGGAATCGTAGGCGGCTATCAACTCAGCTTCTGTATTTAAGCCTTCTGCTGCTAGAGCTGTTTTTGCATTTTTTTATTTTCTGCTCACAAGCTAAACCACTTCAGCCTGGATGGATTTGCCCTCTTCCTGACAAAGCCATTTTTTTGAGATATGGCAGTGCGTCACTTTAAATGACAATTGCGCAGTCATGCGATGTTCTATCCAAACAAAATTGGTGTTTTTTTTGCTTTCTTTTGGTGGTATTTGATCACCCCTGCGGTTTTTATTTTTTGCGTTATAAACAAGAGACAATTTTGGAAAAAAAACTATATTGACATTTTTGCTATAATATCCCAATTTAAAAACAAAATTTTTTTTCTTCCATAGTTCAGGCAGATATGTATTCTCTTACATATTTTTGTTGAAAAAAATCGCAACAAGCGTATGTTGATTGGTTTGCGTGTCTACAAAATAGGGGATAGATTTGTCACTTTTATTATTTTTTCCTAGTAATGGAGGTGATCTGCGATTTTTATCAGTACTGTGATATTGCGGCGGACATATCGGACACCTGACACTATTTTGGGAACATTGACATTTATACAGCAATTGGAGCTAAAAATAGCCACTGATTACTGTATAAATGTCACTGGCAGGTAAGGGGGTTAACACTAGGGGGTGATAAAGGGGTTAACTGTGCTCCCTAGGTTTGTTCTAACTGTAGGGGGCTGGGTGGGACTGACTAGGGGAGACCGATCAGTGTCCATACTTGGTATGAACGCATGATCTCCTCTCCCATGAGAGAACCTGGAAGTGTGTTTACACACGCAGATCCTGGTTCTCGCTCTGTCACGAGCGATTGCAGGTGCCTGGCAGGCATTGCGACTGCCAGGGACACGAGGCGGGTGTGTGCACGCCTGCTGTGACATATAAAAGAAGCGACGTATGGCTACGGCGGTTTGCGCAGCCGTGCCAACTAGGGTTGAAACAACTAATCGATTATGAAATTAATCGATTACCATTTTCATAACCAAATCGGCCAGTAACATAATGGGGCTAAAAAAACTAAAGTTGGCCCTTTATAGTACAAAAGGAGCAAATAATTGCTACTGTAAATATTACTTTCACAGTTCTACAGTAACAAAATGAACCCCTTACAGTAGTGAGTATCTGTTTATTTTTTTGTACTATAAAGGGCAAATTTTTTTTTTTTTTTTTTTTTTTTTTTTTTTACCCCCATTACGTTACTAAACATCTTAGACCTAGTTCCCATATGTGTTTTTTGGTACTTTTTGCAGAAACGCACTACAGTTCATCTACATGGTTTCCTATGGGACACGTTCACGTAAAACGGTGCTTTTTTTTTTGCAGAAAAAAAGCATGTAATGCATTTTTGCAGCAATATGTTTTTTAATCTGCTTGACAACAAATTGGGCAAAAAAATGCAAATCGCCACAAAATCACGTGCGCAAAAATCAAAACGCACAGCAAAAAGCACTGCAGAAACAGATCAAAAGCAAACTGCATTGGTGTGCACCGAGCCTTATGCTGGCCACACGGATCAATTTTCAGACGAGAATATTCTCTATATTGTTTTTAACATTCTGTTTTTAAAATGAATCATTTCTGAACGCAAACCACATAGTGTCTGAAAATTCCTTTGACCAAGAAGTTTTCTATTTCCAAATTTTCCTGTCACTGTGGTTGAAAATGAACGTCAGCTTGACCCCACTAACGATTAGAAAATCGAACGAACGTTCTTAAAATAACTTTTTTTTTTTTTTTTTTTTTTTTTTTAAGGAAGACTTTGTTTTTAATAAAAAAAAATCAATTTGTGTCTGATATTTACCAGATTCGCCCTTTAATAGTATATACACTATATCTCCTCTAATAGTATATACAGTATATCTCTTCTGTCATTTTCAGAGTGGATTAGATATTTTACTCCCTAACCATATAGTTGGTTATTTATATTTACCACTGCATAGATATTTAAGAATAAATTACCTCAAAACAATAATCGGCCAACTAATCGATTATGAAAATAATCGTTAGTTGCAGCCCTAGTGCCAACCTGCCACAGTATAACTGCGGCGGCTGGTCGGCTAGCGGTTAAAATTAAAAAGGAAAAAATAAAATAAGTGTTCGCTCTGAAAATTACATAAAACCCCCAAAACATTATTTCCTGTCCATACTGGCTGGAAACACTGGGAGGTGGTGGACAAGGATCTGGGTCAACAAAAAGAAGGGGAGGAGACCTGACATGTTTTGCTCTGCTCCCTCCCCCCAGCGGCACCTTTTAAGTTTGTCCTGGCCCTGCAGCTGCGCAAGTGGAGCCTGGGGTACACGGCGGGGGACATGTGCGGGGGGTGGTTACCAGGGGTGTGTGGAATAAGGATGAGCTCTGGCATGTTCGCACAGCCCCTGTGCAGAGTCCGCCAGGAAGTCGGTGCTAATCACAGGCAGTGAGACACTTCCTGATCCCTGCAGCCACGAATCGGGACAATGTCTCGCTGCCTGTGATTAACGCAGCGCCGACTTCCTGTCAGGCTCTGCACTTGTGCTGTGCGAACACGCTGGAGCTCATCCATGGTGTGGAAGCAATTGGGCAGCAGCACAGCCACCTGAATGTTTCCACCTGACAGGATGGAGTCTGTTCGTGTGTAAAAACCCACTGCTATGAGGGTCATACGATGTACAGACATGGCAGCGAAAAGGGTTAGTTCACCTTTAACAAACTGCCTATGCAGATAAGTTAATAAATGAGGCCTAGTCGTTACTGCTCACCTCTGCCATCACAGGCATGAGCTCTCAAGCACTGAGCTCAGAGCTACTGCATCAGGGGAAAGAGAGTGTGTGTGGCAGTTTGAATTGGAGAAAAAGCTCATTACTGTGATGGTGGTGAGCAGTAATGACTAGGCTTCATTTGGCAATATCCTGGGAACATTTCAGTAAGGCTTCATGAAGTATGTAAATGGCCTACACCTATAGCAGGTAGGGTTGCACCGATACTAGTATTGGTATCAGTGCTGATATTGAGAATTTGCAGGCGTACTTGTACTCGTGCAAATGCTCCTATGCTTGACCCGATACCTGGGCAGTCAGGGGTGATCGTGCGGCGGTGGGGGGGGGGGGGGGGGGTTACGAACACCGATCTACTTGTATAACTTTCAATAAATCAGCTGACAACCACTTCTCTCCCGTGGCTTTCAGCTGCATTATTGAAATCTATACAGGGAGATCGGTGCTTGTAACCCCACCATGTCCTCTGGTCCCCCGCCATGACGTCCGTGCTCCTCAGGTCCCCCCTGGATCTGTCAGGACGGAAAGCGGAGGAACAGGTAAATCTGTCATTTGCCGGCTCCTTACTTTTCTGAATGCAGTCGGTGAACACCGACTGTCCTTTCATAACTGAGCATAGTAATCTGTATTTACAATATGTTGGTTTATGAATGGAGAGGGGCCACTATTTCCTGTCCATTCATCTTCAATGCAGCTGAGGCTGCAGAGAAAGAGACAGGGAAACCTGTATCTGCAGTCCCTTTCTCTGTCTCAAAGGAGATGTCAGGGGTTTTAGACGGGGCCGATAATAAAAAAAAAATGTAATACATATTTAAAAGGTAAAAATAAAATAAACGTACCCAGTCCACTGTCGTATGACATAAAAAACAGTATTGGTATCGGTACTTGTTCTTGGTCTTAAAGTGTCTGTAAACCCTTTACAACCACTTTTTACTACAGGCAAGCTTATAATTAGGCTTACCTGTAGCTACACTGGATATCTCCTAAACCATGCAGGTTTAGGAGCTATCCTTCTATTTGCATATGCACACGTAAGCAAACTAAAGCAATGGCACGTACTGTTGCTTCAGTTGTACTGTGCCGTTACCGGTGGCTTCTGCGCACATGCCCAGGAGTGATGTCATCGCGGCTCTTGCCAGTCACAGCGCCGGAGCTGCAACACCCAGAAGTAACCCCCCCAAAGCGATGTCTGCCACCGAATGGTAAATGAGGACTGCTGCGGGGGCTTTGATCTCAGGTAAGTAATTCATAATGACTTCGTTCCCCCGCATCGCTGGACCCTGGGGCAGGTAAGTGTCCGATTATTAAAAGCCAGCAGCTGCAGTATTTGTAGCTGCTGACTTTAAATTTTTTTTTTTTTAGGGGGTACCCCACTTTAACACAACCCTTGTATGTGACATCCAGTCAAAAACTGGAATTCAGCCTAAATAGAAAGTGATAAAGACCTATCTGGAGCTCTGCTGGTAGCAGACGTTTGATAGATGCTTGTGCATCAGGCCATCTTTTCTTTTCAGTAGTAAGTATGAGCTTGGCCATGTTTGAATACTAGTCTGAACCCACAAAGAAGTGGTCACCTGCACTGTGCCAATCAGAAGTGGCCAAGTCAATGACCACCCTGCAGTGGCACATATGCACACCCCTTATATGTGTGTGGTGGTGTGGAAATGCGCTGGCTGCTTATGATTGGCAAAGTACAGGTGACCAATTTCTAGTGTGGTCAGACCAGATTCCAAATACACCCCAGCTCTTTGCTATTGAGTAGCCCCACTCCTCCAGATTCCTTAAAGTGGTTGTAAACCCTCACATATACCCACTTAAGTGAATAGCCTCAGATGAGTTGTGTACCTCCTACATAAATTTCCTTGTTTATCTGCAGCCCTCTTTCCTACTCCCCCTTCAAAGGACATAATTGTCAAAATCCTTCTTCCTATGTCAGGAGCACAGAGGGTGGAAAGGCTGCAGTTAGTGTGTGAGAACTGATTGGAGGAAAGAAATCCCCCTCCGTCACACAGCAGAAGAGACATGTTGTGAATAGACTAGCTCCCTTCTGAACTCCCTTCCTGACACAAATGTTATCCCGTGTCTAGAAATGCTAAGAGGAACGAAGCATCTGAGAGAAACGATGCTTAGAGCTTTAGGGAGAGTTAACTATACACTACAGATATATGTGCTTTGCTCAGATTTCATGACTGAGGTTTACATCCACTTTAACCACTTGCTGAAAAATCACGTACCTGTACGTCATTCTGCTTCAAGTGGTTGTACTGGGGAGATGCAGGCATCACCCAGGTACCAGATTTTTTTTTTTTTTAGAGCCGATGGTTGGCTTTCTTGTAATAACTGATTATAACTATAACTGTAATAACTAAGCAATCGCCACTCAATTGTTATTACAAGCTGTGGGAGGGAACGTGGGAGGCCTGAGCGACTAACTGGCACGTCTGCCACCTAGCTGGAGACCCGAACAGGTCTCTGATCTAGTAACCCAGAAGCGATGTCTCAACGACATCGCCCCAGATTAAAGGCCCTAGATTAAAAAAAAAAAATTCAGTATTCAAAACTGCCAAACTTGGCATTTGGAATGATTTTTTGGTGCAAAGGTGGGATCCCGTGAGAAAAAAAATACCTGACGTGATTATTGCTGTCACATGGGATGTTTGCATTCCTTGTGACTGCAATAAGTGATCAGAATTTATTTTTATTTTTTAAAGGGACAGTGTTAATTTTTTTTAACGTGCCTCATCCCTCTGCGTTCGGGGGCGGAGAAGCAAACGCATATGCAAGCTGCTAATGCAGATGTAAACGGTGTTCAAACCAAATGCGAGGTTTTGCCACAATCGTTAGAGCGAGGGCAATAAAGTGCTGGACCTCCTCTGTAACTCTAAACTGGTAACCGTTACAATATTTTAAAGTGTCGCCTATGGAGATTCTAAAGTACTGTAGTTTATCGCCATTCCATAAGTGTACACAATTTTAAAGCATGACATGTTAGGTATGGTGTAACATCTTTTACATTCTACAAAAAAGTTGGGCTAAATTGACTTTTTATTTTTTATTTTAAATCAAAAGTATTTTAATGAAGTGCTTTTGGAGTGAAAATCCAACTAAACATGGTTTTCTATTTAAGATACATTAAAGCGGAGGTCCACCCTAAAATGGACCTCTGCTCATCGGAATCCCCCCCCCCCTCCGGCGCCACAATCGGCACCTTTCAGGGGGGAGGGGGGTGCAGTTACCTGGATAATCCAGGTAACTGCACCCACTTCCGGGATAGCTGTCTGCGGAAAGGGGCGTAGATTACGCCCCTTTCCGCAACTGCCTGCCCCTTTGCGCAAGTGCCCCGCTGCCTGCTGGGAAACACACAGTTCCCAGAGGCAGCGGGGACCGTCCGGATTGCGCCACGCGGCTCGCGCATGCGCAGTAGGGAACCGGGAAATTAAGCCGAAAGGCTCCATTTCCTGATTCCCATACCCAAGATGGCGGCGGCAGGACAAGACAGACGACCTAGCGATCGGCTTCGGGTGCCGACATCGCGGGCGCGCTGGACAGGTAAGTGTCACTATTTTAAAAGTCAGCAGCTGCAGTATTTGTAGCTGCTGGCTTTTAAAAAAAAAAAAAAAAACGCGGAGTCCCGGTGGACTCCCGCTTTAATAATTTAGTTTTGTAGCATGATTCTGCATATTCTGCAATAGTTACTTTTTTGGTAAACTCCTTCAATAAATGCAAGATAACATTCACTGCATTGATACATTCACACAATTTCACAGTAACCATGAGATAAAACAAAGTTCAGGAATATTCCTTTATCCCATTGTTTTGTAAATCTATGTACATTACAAACTGTATGATTGAATTGGTTCTGATATATCGCTGTTTTACTAACGTGACAGCTTATTCTAAATGGAAAACCTTCATTTTGTTTGCACATATATTAGAGTCTAACTTCCAGCCAGTTTAAATCCTTACATTTAAAGAGCACCTGTCATTTCGGATCCATCATGGCAGTGCCTGTTAGTGGGCATCCACTCACCTGCTGCCTCCACGTCCCTCACCTTGTATCCCTGCCACACCACCAGCTGTCCCATTAATGTGAATGGGACTGTCAGTGAGTTAACAGCGGGTCAGAGGTGGAGCTGCTGCGGGACAGATGACAGTTGCCCTTTAAAAATTAGGATTAAAACCAAGACTTTTTACTAGGGTTTTAAAGAGGAAGTAAACCCTGATGAGTTTACTTCCTCTTTCATTCCCTGCAAAGGCAAAGCATAATGGACTACTATGCATCGCATAGTAGCCCATTATGTGTCACTTACCTGACACAGGAGCCAGCGAAGTCACCGCTGTCCCCTGAAGTCCAGCGCATCCATCTTCTCGGTGGGGTCTCGCAGCTCCGCCGCTTTCATTCGGCGAAACCGCGATGACGTCACTCCCGCGCATGCGCACGGGAGCCGACACGCGCGGCAGCTCCATTGTTGTAAATGCTGCGCTCAGTGCGCCTGCGCACCGCGCCGTAGATAGCGGTGCCTGTCTTCGGGCAAATATCTCCTAAACCGTATAGGTTTAGGAGATATTTCATGGACCTACAGGTAAGCCTTAATCTAGGCTTACCTGTAGGTCAAAGTGGTTTGTAAGGGTTTACAACCACTTTAAATCAAATCCACCGTGTTCATAGCACTTCACTTTTTCCACATTTTATGTTACAGCCTTTTTCTGAAATGAATTCATTATTTTCCTATATATATATATATATATATATATATATATATATATATATATATATATATATATATATATATATATATATATATATATATATATATATATATATATATATATATATATATATATATATCTCATTTTTTATTTTAAGCAGAGCTGCTTAAGAAACTGAAGTTAGCCCACATTTTTTTGGTCTAATGTGAAAGATGTTACGCTGAGCATCGTGATCTTTATTCTAAGCAAAAAATCATGATTCTCATTTAATCCAGAATCGTGCAAATCTAGTCTATTCACACATGGAGTATGGCCTGGCCCCGCCATTACTTTCTCCTCCATTGGCTCACTGGCTGTGATTAGCAGCAGCGGCCATTTGCGGCTGAAATTTCGGTGCATCCCTAGTGCAAATACCTGTATTGTACAGATATCTGCACACCCCCCTCCCCCTGAAAGGTGCCAAATGTGACACCGGATGAGGGGGGGGGGGGGGTTTCCGCAAAGTGGAGGTTCCATTCCAGCTTTAATTTTTCACGATGTAAGGTAAAAACCTTCTGCCTTTGATGTTATGACCTCTTTCCAGTCCTCATTAATTGCCCATCACTGTTGTAATTAGCCTCTCTAGCCTCTCGCTGGATCTTGGAGAGGCAAGGTCAGATGTTTAGGAAGGAAGATGTCAGTATGTACACACTAGAGAAGCCTATGTTCAGGTGAGATTTTATTTCAGGTTTTTTTTTTAACTGCTGTAGCAATAACTGATCATCATAAGCTGACCTCGCATACCAGTTGGATGAGTTTCTTCTCCTCCCCATGCTGCCTAAGCTCTTTATGCACGGCCTGGTGCCTGAGCAACATGTCAGCAGATAGAGTGCTATGGTTATGCAAATAGCAACTCTGAGAACATCTGTTTGCATAGCCACCTCATAATGATTCTAGAGAAGAAAACTGGTGAAAATGGTGTTCGCTGACCTCCTCTGATATCAGTGGTATGTCAGTTGGTTTTCAGTAACTTTTGTGTTGTGTTTTTCATACTTGCCGCAGATTTTTTTGATTTTTTTTTTACAAACTGCAGCCACAACATGTGAGCCTGTTATTGCAAGATAAGGCAAACCAACACAGTAATAGAACTACACAAATACCTAGTTAAAACAAAAACATTTGAACGTGTCCAACTACGCTTCAGAGATGAAAAGGATACAATAGAGGCTCATTATTGGTGCTGGGCCATGTGATTGAGCACTCTCACAGGTACAAACTTATGTGGGAGTATGGCATAACATGAGAGAGAGCGAGGTTTTACTATCTAAAGTTAAAACAAGGCCAAAAGAGTTAATAGATGGAAAGATGAAACACAATTACTGAAGTTTTGTGTGACTGCCCTTTGCCTTCAAAACGGTCTCAATTCTTCTAGGTACAGTATCTCACAAGTGAGTACATCCGTCGCATGAAAAGATCAAATATTTAAAAAAATGTGACAACACTGAAGAAATGACACTGCATTGTAGAAAAGTAGTGAGTGTACAGCTTGTATAACAGTGTATATTTGCTGTCTCCTCAAAATAACTCAACACAACCATTAATGTCTAAACCGCTGGCAACAAAAGTGAGTACACCAAATGAGAATGTCCAAATTGGGCACAATTGGCCATTTTCCCTCCCACATGACTCGTTAGTGTTGCAAGGTCCCAGGTGTGTTAAATTTGGTGTTATTGCTCTCCTTCTTACTGGTCACTGGAAGTTCACCATGGCACCTCATGGCAAAGAACTCTGAGGCTCTGAAAAAAAGAATTGTTGCTCTACATAAAGATGGTCTAGGCTATAAGAAGATTGCCAAGACCCTGAAACTGAGCTGCAGCAAGGTGGCCAAGACCATACAGCTGTTTAACAGGACAGGTTCCACTCAGAACAGGCCTCGCCATGGTCGACCAAAAGTTGCGATCACGTGCTCCATGTCATATCCCGAGGTTGTCTTTAGGAAATATACGTATGAGTGCTGCCAGCATTGCTGCAGAGGTTGAAGGGGTGGGGGGGTCAGCCTGTCAGTGCTCAGACCGTACGCTGCACATTGCATCAAATAGGTCTGCACGACTGTCATCCCAGAAGGAAGCCTCTTCTAAAGATGATGCACAAGAGAGCCCGCAAACAGTTTGCTGAAGACAAGGTGACCAAGGACATGGATTACTGGAACCATGTCCTGTGTTCTGATGAGACCAAGATAAACTTATTTGGTTCAGATGGTGTCAAGAATGTGTGGTGGCAACCAGGTGGGGAGTACAAAGACAAGTGTCTTGCCTACAGTCAAACATGGTGGCAGGAGTGTCATGGTCTGGGGCTGCATGAATGCTGCCGACGCTGGGGAGCTACAGTTCATTGAGGGAACCATGAATGCCAACATTTACTGTGACATACTGAAGCAGAACATGATCCCCTCCCTTTGACTGGGTCACAGGGCAGTATTCCAACATGACAACCTCAAACACACCACCTAACACTACCACTACCACTGCCTTGCTAAAGAAGCTGGGGGTAAAGGTGATGGACTGGCCAAGCCTGTCTCCAGACCTAAACCCTATTGAGCATCTGAGGGGCATCCTCAAACAGAAGGTGGAAGAGTGCAAGGTCTCTAACATACACCAGCTCTGTGATGTTATCATGGAGGAGTGGAAGAGGACTCCAGTGGCAACCTGTGAAGCTCTGGTGAACTCCATTTGTTGCCAGAGGTTTAGACATTAGTGGCTGTGTGAGTTATTTTGAGGGAACAGCACATTTACACTTGTATAAGCTGTATACTCACTACTTTTTATTGTAGCAAAGTGTCGTTTCTTCAGTGTTGTCACATGAAAAGATATAATAAAATATTCATAAAAATGTGAGTGGGTGTACTGTCTTGTGAGATGCTGTATACTTGCACACCGTTTTTTAACCTTTTGCCGCCCGCCCTATAGGCAATTGACGGTGGCAAAGTGGTTTCATAATCCTGATCGGACGTCATATGACGTGATCAGGATTATGAGCCGCTGCGCGCCCCCGGGGGCGCGCATCGCGGCGATCGTTGTTGCGGGGTGTCAGTCTGACACCCGGCAACTACGATCTCGGTAAAGAGTCTCCGACGGAGACTCTTTACCACGTGATCAGCCGTGTCCAATCACGGCTGATCAGTGTAAATGGGAAGAGCCGGTGATCGGCTTTTCCTCACTCGCGTCTGTCAGACGCGAGTAGAGGAGAGCCGATCGTCTGCTCCTCTGACGGGGGGTCTGTGCTGATCGATTATCAGCACAGCCCCCCCCCGAGGATGCCCACACTGGACCACCAGGGACGCCACCAGACCACCAGGGATGCCCAGCAAAAGGTAATCCTCCCTAGACCACCAGGGATGCCAGTCAGCATAATGGATGCCAATCAGTGCCCACAATGGGCATCACTGATTGGCATGCATTATTGTTTGGCACTGATTGACATCCATTAGTACAGTATAACACCTGTGCCGCCCATCATTGCCACATATCAGTGTCCATCATTGCCACATATCAGTGTCCATCATTGGTGCCACATCATTGGTGCCCATCAGTGAAGGAGAAAACGTACTTATTTACAAAGTTTTGAAACTGAAACAAAAAAAAACTTTTCAAAATTTTCGGTATTTTTTTATTTGTAGCGCAAAAAATAAAAACCGTAGAGGTGATCAAATACCACCAAAAGAAAGCTCTATTTGGGTACAGTGTAGCATGACCGCGCAATTGTCATTCAAAGTGCAACAGCGCTGAAAGCTCAAAATTGGTCTGGGCAGGAAGGTGTTTAAGTGCCTGGTATTAAAGTGGTTAAGGAACTTGGCAGGTTGTTCCAAACATCTTGGAGTACTAACCACAGATCTTCTGTGGATGTAGGCTAATTCTTCTGTCGCTTCATGTGATTCCAGTCAGACTGTCGATCAGGGCTCTGGGGGCCAAACCATCACTTCCTGGACTCCTTGTTCTTTACACTGAAGATAGAGGTGTGTGTGTGTGTGTTTTGTGTGTGTGTTTTGTGTGTGTGTTTTGTGTGTGTGTTTTGTGTGTGTGTTTTGTGTGTGTGTTTTGTGTGTGTGTGTGTGTGTGTGTGTTTTAGCAGAACTTTACAAATAACTTGATAAAAAAAAATGTTCTTTAGCAAGGAACCTACATTTCACAAAAATGATGCTACCAAAATCAATGTGTGCTCCAGCTTTGCTCCTGACTTTTTTTTTTTTTCCCTTGCTGTAGGCTGCCATTTTGCTGAAGCCCTGAGCAGCAGTGAATGCCAAAGCGGAAACAAAACCCATCGATTTTAGGTTTCAAAAAGTTATTTTCCTGAAATGCTGGGATTGCTAACTGTCACATTTGCTTGTTTCTTCAACCAAACTGTCAAACTATCAAATGGCTGGTGTCATCACGGATCACATGTGCAGCACCATGGCAGTTGCAGATCAAACAGAAGCAGCCTCCTTGGCTGTGAAGGATAGGAAGGTTTAATTCCACTTTAAGGCTGCCAGCAGATCAGATTCTATGAATTCGGCAGTGCCTAAAAATATGGAAAAATTGAGCATGTGCAGAACAGTGTATTACTTGATTTTAAACCGTATAGGTGCTACTTTTTAAAAGCGACATATTGCGTTTAAAAACACATACCTTGTACTCATCTAGGTGGATGCAGCATCAATCCCCCACCACCTCTGCGGTGAGAACTGGGCGATCAAACTCCCCTGATTGCTCTGATCGGCACTTCGCTCTGTGCAAAGAGCCACCACTGTCGGTTTACAGATCTCTGCTCTGTCCTGCCTCTCCAGCACTCACTGGACTGCTGGCAAGGGTGCTGCTGGCTCAGTCTCCCAGCAGCATAGCTGAGAGGCTGTGCCAGCTACTGATCCAGGCATGTGAGAGGTTCCCTACTGTAAAGTTAGGATCTTTCTGCAGCCTGTACCTGCTGAGTGTCCTCAGTGGGAATTGGCCCACTCCACTGTTGACTGAAAATGGGTTGTAGGAGTGCAGAAGTATGGCCAGAAAAGCTTTGGCCGTACTTTTTAATGTTTTAAATGGCTATACCTGCAAAGGGGGCCAACCTGATGTGATCTAGCAAGACTTAATTTTCTGATTAACATTCCACTTTAATGACCTTAGCTGTATGTTTGGGGTGATTGTCCTGCTGCAGCATAAATTTGGGGCCAATCGCATGCCTCCCTGATGGTATGGCATGGTGGATACATGTCTGCCTGTATTTCTCAGCATTGAGGAAACCATTGATCCTGACCAAATCTCCCAACTTCATTTGGGCCCCAAACATGCAGGGAACCTCCACTATGCTTTACTGTTGCCTGCAAACACTCATTGTACCGCTCTGCAGCCCTTTGGTGAAAAAACTGCCTCCTGACCCAGCCAAATATTTGAGATTTTCTGCCTCCTCAGTCCAGAGCACCTGTGGCCATTTTTTCTGAATTCTATGTTTTTGTGCATAGTTGAGTTGCATAACCTTTGTGTCCTTGTTGAAGGTATGGCTTTCCTTTGCCGATCACTGCGGCCACTGTCCTCAATGTTAGCCATTTCTTTGTGCTTGAAGAGCACATCTTGAAACCCCAATCTGCTTTGAAATGTTTGCCTGGGAGTGACCTTGCTGATGGAGTATAACAACCTTTGTGCCTTGTTGTGCTCAGTTTATGGTATAAGACCTGTGGCATGAAACGGTCTCCCACAACCAGGACTCGAATGCTGCCTTGCACGCAGCTGTGAACAGACAACATGCCCCTAGTGCCGCTCCATCACATGATTGTAACTTAAAAAGCCCACAAATGGAAGCTTCAGTTTAATGTCCCCCATGACCCCATTGTTTGTAAAAGGGGGGGGGGGAGCTTTAGAACTAATCTGCCCTCCCTTTTAGTAGAGGCTCAATGAGTCTTTCCTCGCATCTTGGCATACATGCTTCAATATCCATTCCCACATCCAAACCTTTTAAATTATTGAAGTCTCATCCCTCTGCCTTCCAATAGAGAACACGTGACTCCCTTGCTGAAGAACTTGACCCCCTAGCCACCGAAAAGTTGCCAAAGCTGACAGGCCAAGCATAAATTTACACTTGCAAATAAGCAGTGTACAATATTGCCCAGGAAACTTAATACAGCGGGACGCTCACACAAACCAATTTGTCTACGTACCAGCAACGGGAATCTCCTCAAACCCTGTCAAAATCACCTCTTGCTGATTTCCTTCCTTCCCTATATGCCAAACCAACCCCTTTTTTCTACTTGCCGTGCAAACCAATTATTCTGAGAACTTCAACTCGGGCACCCATATCAACAAACGTTTGCACTCCCTTATTCATAGGGACCAAGTAGGTGATGTGTCTTCCTGTAGGCTGTCATGCGACTTCCACCTGGCTGTTATTTAACTATAGGCTGTGAGGGAACTGGTTAAACTAAGAAAATATACCACTTTAACCACTAGTCGACCAGCTGCTGCAGTTATACAGCTGCGCAAATCGCTGTAGTCTCTCCTTTAGGATGTCACCCTAGGCATGTGCCCACAGGAGGTCCTCGGAGCCGATGCGCTTGCCCGCCGCAATGACTGCCGGGCACCTGCGATAGCTCGTGACAGAACGAGAATCGGGATGTGTGTGTATAAATGCACAATTCCCGGCTCTCTCGGAGAGGAGACCGTGTGTTCATACTAAGTATGGTCTAGGTTCTCCTCCCCTAGTCAGTCCCATCCCCCTACAGTTAGAACACACCTAGGGAACACAGTTAACCCCTTGATCACCCCGTAGTGTTAACCCCTTCCCTGCCAGTGACATTTATACCGCAGTCAATGGCTATTTTTAGCTCTGATCGCTGTATACATGTCAGTGGTCCCAAAATAATGTCAAGTGTCCGCTCTGTACACCGCAATGTCTGTCTTGATTACTAGCTACTATTAAAAAAATAAATAAAAAAATTAAATTGCATCTATACCCTATTTGTAGATGCTATAACTTTTGTGCAAACCAATCAATATATACGCTTATTGCATGTGTGGTTTTTATAGTGCAAAAAATAAAAACCAGAGGCGATCAAATACCATCAAAAGTAAGCTCTATTTGTGGGGAAAAACATGGCAATTTTTGTTTGGGTACCACACTGCAAGACCGTGCAATTGTCAGTTAAGGCGACGCAGTGCTGTATTGCAAAAAATGCTCTGGTCATTAAGGAGGTAAAACCTTCCGTGGCTGAAGTGGTTAATCCAGCATTTCCACAATTCATTCAAGTAACAAGTGCAGAGCCATTCTCTGCTCACTCGCTTATCAAAAAATAAAATACACCCTCCAAGTGTTTTTATCAACATTGGTCAGCGGGGTGAGAGATCAAAATACATTGTAACATTTTGTTTTTTAGATCAAAGGGATGAACTTCTGTCTGCAAACAAGGTCAATTTAACCACTTAGACTTATGCCGCGTACACACGATCGGAATTCTCGTCGGAAAAAGCTCTGATGGTTTTCCCGACGGAATTCGGCTCAAGCTGTCTTGCCTACACACGGTCACATCAAATGCCGATCATTTATAATGCGGTGACGTACAACGCCTATGACGTGACTTGAAAAGAAGTTCAATAGCCAGTAGCTTCTGTCTCGTAGTTGAATCTGAGCATGCGTGATTTTTTGCGTGTCGGAATTGCATACACACGATCAGAATTACCGATAGAAAGTTTTTCCGTCGGGAAAATTGAGAACATGCTATCAATTTTTGGCTGGTGGAAATTCGGAACAGCTAAATTCCGATGAGCATACACACGGTCGCATTTTCCGATGAAAAGCTCTCATCTCTCTTTCTGGCAAGAATTCCGGTCGTGTGTGTACGCGGCATAAGCCTTTTTCTGACACCTGTTGCTTAAGAGTTAAAATCAGTATTTTTTGCTAGAAAATTACTTGGGGACCCCCAAACATTGTAGAGACCCTAGAGAATAAAATGTTGATTCTTGCGTTGTGACATCTTTCACGTTACACAAAAAAAATTGGGCTAACTTTACTGTTTTTTTTTTTTTTTGTTTTTTTTTGTGCATTTATTATTGTACCTCATGGGACACAGAGCCACAGTAACTACTGTATGAGTTATATGGCACCTTCAGGTGATGGACACTGGCACACCCTAGACAAGAAGTTCAATTCCCCATATAACTCCTCCCGTTACTGGGAATAGCTTAGTTTTTTCGCCAGTGTCTTAGGCAACGGTTCCCATCAGCAGCTCTCCTCCTTTCCTCCACTCCAGCCCTCCTCCATGTGATCCGGTCGGACTGTAGCCCGCTCGTGCGAAAAAACAATCTATTTTAAAGAGCCCACTTCCTGTTTTGGGTTCACTAAAGCCTCCTCAAGCCTTGTGTGCCTTTCCTGTCCATTCATTACTAGAAAAGCTTGTGTGGGATCACCCAGCATTTTTTCCCTCCTAAAAAGTTTTCAACACTTTATCCTATGGAGGAAAAATGTACTAAGATGTGGAGTATACCAGTTGCTATATCCTCTGTGAATAAAGGTTTGACTTGTCTGGTTGACAATGGGCACATGCTTGGGGATCCAACTGATAAAAAAAATTGGAATTCCTGTTTAAAAATCATTTTTTCCTTGGCAGGTTCAGTGGCTCAACCTGCAGTGGCGGCAGTTGGGCTATGTCAATTCTTGAGAGACCATTTGAAACAGGTGCTCTAGGTTTTCCCTGAACAGCAGGCCCAGGAGTTAGCCGAGCTGCCAGCGGCTTTGTTTTACTTTTGACACAATCCGATTCTATTCTTCAAACTTCTCACCTTACACCTGGGTTGTGTAGACTTGGGTTACATATGCATAGACTCTTATGGTTGAAAAGTTGGTCAGCCGAAGCGCCATGCAAAAAGCTCCTGGATGGTTTTCCTTTCCGCTGTGAAAATCTGTTTGGGGGTAGATTTGGACAAATATATCCAAAAAATATCAAGTGGGGAAAAGTACCCTTTTGCCAGTTAAAAAGGAAACGTCTCTCATTTAAACTGGCTCTTTCTCCAGTGGCAGGGGCATCAGCCTCCAGGCAGTCGCAACGGCCTCCACTGTCAGGTTCAAAAGGTAAACCTCATGGTCAACCCCAGGGTCAAAAGAAATCCTGGGGGAGGAAACCCACAAGACAGAACGCTAAAGCCTCTTTATGAAGGGGTGCCCCCGCTCGCTTGAGTGGGAGTTGAAGACCTCTGCAGTTCTCAAGGGTCTGGCAGGAAGAATTTCGTGACAGATGGGTGGTCTCCACAATAGCGCTAGGTTACAAACTAGAGTTCAGAGAATTTCGTCTCCTCATTTCCTCAGTTCAAATGTCCCCAAAGATCAGAGAAATCTTTCTAGCATTAGACCTACTTTTGTTGCAAAAAGTGATAGTTTTCAAGGGTCTGGCAGGAACAATATCAAGACGGATGGGTGGCTTCCTCAATTTCTCTAAGTTCCTGTCTCCTCGTTTTCTCAGATTAAACGTTCCCAGAGATGCAGTGAATAAAGTCTTTCTAGCTTTGGCTCATGCCTTTTCTGAGTGATATCTGTGGTCCCCATGGAAGAGCAGGGGTTGGTTTTATTCAAACCTTTTCACTGTGCCAAAACCCAATGGAGATGTCAGACCCATTCTAGATCTCAAAGATCTAAACCGGTTCCTGAAAATTCGCTCTTTTCGCATGGAATCAATCAGATCAGTAGTCTCCATCCTACAAGGAAGAGAACTTCTGGCATCAATCAACATCAAGGATACATACCTGCATGTGCCTGTTCCCCCCGCTTACCATAAGTATCTGTGCTTTGAAGTATAAAAAACGTCTTTTTTAGTTTGTAGCCCTGCCTTTCGGTCTAGCTACTGCACCTCGGGTGTTTACAGAACTTCTGGCTCTTCCTCTGGCCAGATTAAGGACTTGAGGTATAACATAGCATACTTAGAAGACCTGCTCTTGATAGACCAGTCGTTAGCCTGCTTGGACCAAAGCATGGTCACCAGTCAACTACCTGGAATACCTAGGTTGGGTCCTCAACCTAGAGAAATCTTTAAAGACCGTAAGATTAGAGTACTTGGGTCTGGTTATAGATACAGCCCAGACCCAGGCAAAGATCAGTGCCATAAAGGAGCTGGTTCAGGTGGTCAGGGCAAAGAAGGGTCCTTCCATTCGCTGTTTGGGAAGATGGTGGCTTCATTCAAAGCAGTTCCCTATGCTCAGTTTCATTCGGCCTGGAACAAGAAGGTCCAAGCACTAGCTTTTCCAATGCATTTGTTGCCAAATGTACGCCAGAGCCTCAGTTGATGGAGGAGATCCGAGAATCTGCAGAAGGGGAAATCCTCCTTACCGGTTACCTGGAAGATGGTAACAGATGCCAGTCTTTCAGGTTGGGGAGCAGTCCTGGAAGAGGTCTGTCCAGGGGAAATGGTCCGGAACAGAGGACCTTGCCCATCAACATTCTAGCGATTCGGGCAGCGTGTCTAGCCCTAAGGACCTGGACATTCAGGTTGCAGCATTCTCCTGCCAGGATTCAATCCGACAATGCCACAGCAGTGACTTATATCAATCACCAAGGGGGCACCAGAGGTCAGACAGGGAGAGGTAAACCATATCCTAATCTGGGCAGAAAAGTATGTGCCGTGCATATCGGCAATCTTCATTCCAGGGGCAGAGAACCCCTTAAGTCGCCAGCAGTTGTTCCCGGGTGAATGGTCCCTTCACCCGACATCTTCCTGGCTATATGCCAAAGATGGGGGATCCTGGCCGTAGATCTGTTTGTGTCCAAGTTTAAAAACAAAGTCGACAACTTTGTCAAGAACAAGGGATCCACTCGCATGCGGAAGAGATGCGTTAGTGACCCCGTGGGATCAGTTCTCACTGATTTATGCATTCCCTCCATTTCTGCTGCTACCTCGACGACTTTGCAGGATCAAGCGGGAAAGGAGGTCGGAAGATCTTGGTATGCAGAAATGGTAAAGATGGTGGTAGGGGCCCCATGTCCAGACCTGCCATCACAGGGGGACCAGTGTTCCATCCTACTTTACAAACGCTAAATTTAACAGTTTGGCCATTGAAACCCACATTCTGAATTGTGGCCTTTCAGACTGTGTCTACTTTGATTAATGCAAGGAAGCCAGCTTCCAGAGTCATTTGAGTCTGGAAAGCATATGTTTCCTTGTGTGAATCCAGGGGTTGGCATCCTAGAAAGTTTCTGCATTATCGGTATTGTTTCAACGTCCGCTTTCTTCACATTCTTAGGTCCGAAGCTTTATACAGGGGGAAACGTGGCTTAGTCCACCTGTTAGAGCACCCCTGAACCCTTGGGACTTGAATTTAGTTCTATTGGCATTACAGAAACTGCCTTTTGAGCCGATACAACATATTCCTTTGGTCCTTTTTAACAAGGAAGCTAGTTTTTCTGGTAGCCATTTCTTCTGCAAGAAGGATATCGGAGTTGGTGGCTCTTTCTTGTAAAGAGCCATATTTAATCATTCACAAGGATAGAGTAGTATTGCGTCCTCATACTAGCTTTCTGCCAAAGGTGGTTTCAGGTTTTCACCTTATTTTATTTTTCCAGAACCCTGTTCTAAGGAAGAAAACTCACTACATTTTTTGGATGTAGTCAGAGCAGTCAAAATCTATTTGAAGGAGACTGCTCAGATTCGGAAAATTAATGTTTGGTTTATGTTTCTTGAGGGTCCAAGGAAAATACAGGCATCGTTGAAATCCACTATTGCCAAATGGATTTGGCAAGTAATTATTCAAGCTTGTGGCTTAATGAGGGAGGTTCCACATTCCCAACTCAAAGCGCACTTCACCAGGGATGTTAGTGCTTCGTGGGCAGTGCATCACCAAGCCTCCATGGCTCAAATCTGCAAGGCCGCAACCTGGTTTTCAGTCCATACATTCACCAGATTCTATCAGGTGGATGTAAGAAGGCATGAGGATATCACCCTTTGGGTGCAGTGTACTGCAGGCGGCAGTATAGGTCCTCAGGTCTGATTTAAATCCTACTTTGTGTCCCCTCCCCTCAGGTGGCATTGCTCTGTGACATCCCATACAGTAATTACTGTGGCTCTGTGTCCCGTGATGTACGGTAAAGAAAATAGGATTTTTATAACAGCTTACCTGTAAAATCCTTTTCTTGGAGAACATCTTGGGACACAGAGGTCCCTCCCCTCTTTCTGGTTACACGTGTATTGCTTTGCTACAAAACTGAGGTACTCCCGTTAGGGGAGGAGTTATATGGGGAATTGAACTTCCTGTCTAGGGTGTGGCAGTGTCAATCACCTGAAGGTGCCATATAACCCATACAGTAATTACTGTGGTTCTGTGTCCTGTGATGTACTCCAAGAAAATGATTTTACAGGTAAGCTGTTATAAAAATCCTACTCCCCCCCCCCCCCCCCCCAAAAAATGTCTTTCAAAGACCGCTGCGCAAATAGACCCCTTTCACACCACACCGCCCATAGTGCGGACGGTAAAACGCCGCTATTTTTAGCGGCGGATTTGTGGCGCATTTCGGCCGCTAGCGGGGCGCTACCCCATTGATTTCAAAGTGGAGGAGCGGTAAACACGCCGCTCCTTCACCGCTCCAAAGAAGCTGCTGACAGGACTTTTCCCTGACATCCTGCCAGCGCACCGCTGTAGTGTGAAAGCCCTCGGGGCTTTCACACTACAAACAATGGTGCAGCTTTTTTAGGGCAGATTGCAGACGCAATTTCTAACACTATAGCGCCTGCAAAACGCCCTGGTGTGAAAGGGGTCATACAGTAACATAAAAAAATTGCAACAGCCACCATTTTATTCTACAGGGTCTCTGCTAAAAAAGTGTGTGTGTGTGTGTCTAAGTATTTTTCTAGCAAAATAGGATTTTAACTTGAAACCGACAAGTGTCAGAAAAAGGTTTAGTCTTTAAAGTAGAACTATAGGCAAAACTTTATTTTTCATTTTGGATAGAGTAAAGGATGTTCATAACCTCTGACGGTTTATTTTTTGCCATCTGTGTCCCATTGGGGAGATTTCCCTTTTACTTCCTGTCCCATAGCCAAAACAGGAGGTGAGAAAATCCCTGCAAATTAAGGGAATCTCCTGGGGGGACCCCAGGTCACCAGAACTAGTGTACCCTTTGGAATATTTCCCCTCTGTTACTTTTCTGGGGACATCCTAAAAATATTTTTTTTTTTTTTCACTTTTAATGATAATGGTAAACATGACAAATAGAGGGTGAATTTCCCTAATGGGCAGTACAGACAGAAATATAAACGGACAAGCATTCGAATCCCTCTCCACTCCATCCACAATTTAACAAAAAAGTGTTTTGTTTTTAGTTCCTTTTGCTCTAAAAGACAACAGTAAAATGTTTATAGTTGGCTCAGGGCTGAGGAATGTTGTGATACTTGGCAGACTTTATTTTTTGTTTTGTTTTTGACCGCTGTCGGCTTGAGCAGAGAATTCTCTGCATAGAAAGAATGGGGAAAATGCTTTAAGATCCTGGGGGGAGGGGGATTGCGATCTCGATTTTTAATGATTAATCGTGCAGCTGTACTGTGTACATAGAAACTGAGGACCTCTGTATCACTACTGCATATGTGCTCAAGGGTTTGTGTTCTAGTAGTGTGGTGAGGTGCCATTGAAAATGAATGGCACCTCAGTACTCCAATATGTATATTTCTTTTACCATGCATTGTGTGTGTGTTTGTGTTATTTATAATATACTCCAAGATGAAGAGCAAAAATTTAAACCACCAAACCTGCCTTTATCAAATATAAGATTGTAAAAGCTCTACCATATACCTTTTTTTATAGCTGTCATGCCTTTGTTGTGTTGTACATCATATGTGCCTGTTGTGTGAAAGTATATAATAATGAACAGGCTATTGCTTTTTTTTTTCTTTATTTTTTTTTCTTTCAGGCACGATCTTAGACTGTCTCTTTTAAAATGGGAGATGCTGCCAAGCGAGTAAAAAACAGGGGTTTCATGGATGAAGAGGATTTTAAAAGAAGTCCTGGCAAGCAGTCCTATTTGGCTCATGATGGCCATGGGAACAATCTAGGAAGGAAGCTAGATGCTCAAAAGTCTAAACCTATTCCTTACAGCAGCAGTCCCCGGAATGGGAGTTCTCAGAACATGTTTAAAAATTTCAGCCCAGGGGGGCGAGCAGGTACTAATCATAAAGATGAAGGTAAAAGGTGGTCAGCGGAAGAGCAGAGAAGTTACAATGATAACTGGCGGGAAAGAAGACCACAGGCTTTTAACAGAACAAGGAATGATTCAACTGGTGAAAGAGGTGACGATGGCTGTAGGTGGCAGGAGGCTGTGGACCGACGAAACCAGTTGGGGAGATCTCCGATGCAGAAAGGTGCCTTTCCTGAAGATGTGTCCGATCACACTGGCATTTCTGGTAATCTCATGTTTAATTTTTAGTGTTGTAATTCTAGTGTGTGTTGTGGGCTTCTTCTCCTTCTTCTCCTTCTTCTCCTTCTCCTTCTCCTTCTCCTTCTCCTCCTCCTTCTCCTCCTTCTCCTTCTCCTTCTCCTTCTCCTTCTCCTTCTCCTTCTCCTTCTCCTCCTCCTTCTCCTCCTTCTCCTTCTCCTTCTCCTTCTCCTTCTTCTCCTTCTCCTTCTCCTTCTCCTTCTCCTTCTCCTTCTCCTTCTCCTCCTTCTCCTCCTTCTCCTTCTCCTTCTCCTCCTTCTCCTTCTCCTTCTCCTTCTCCTCCTTCTCCTTCTCCTCCTTCTCCTTCTCCTTCTTCTCCTCCTTCTCCTCCTTCTCCTTCTCCTTCTTCTCCTTCTCCTCCTTCTCCTTCTCCTCCTTCTCCTTCTCCTCCTTCTCCTTCTCCTCCTTCTCCTTCTCCTCCTCCTCCTTCTTCTCCTCCTCCTTCTTCTTCTCCTCCTCCTTCTTCTTCTCCTCCTTCTCCTTCTCCTCCTTCTCCTCCTTCTCCTCCTTCTCCTTCTCCTCCTTCTCCTTCTCCTTCTCCTCCTTCTCCTTCTCCTCCTTCTCCTTCTCCTTCTCCTTCTCCTCCTTCTCCTCCTTCTCCTCCTTCTCCTCCTTCTCCTTCTCCTTCTCCTCCTTCTCCTTCTCCTCCTTCTCCTTCTCCTCCTTCTCCTTCTCCTCCTTCTCCTTCTCCTCCTCCTCCTTCTTCTCCTCCTCCTTCTTCTTCTCCTCCTCCTTCTTCTTCTCCTCCTTCTTCTCCTCCTCCTTCTTCTTCTCCTCCTTCTTCTTCTCCTCCTCCTTCTTCTCCTTCTCCTTCTTCTCCTCCTCCTTCTTCTCCTCCTCCTTCTTCTCCTCCTCCTTCTTCTCCTCCTCCTTCTTCTCCTTCTCCTTCTTCTCCTCCTCCTTCTTCTCCTCCTCCTTCTTCTTCTCCTCCTTCTTCTCCTTCTCCTTCTTCTCCTTCTCCTTCTTCTCCTCCTCCTTCTTCTCCTCCTCCTTCTTTTTTTTTTTTTTTTTTTTTTTTTTTTTGTTGGGTGAAGGGAGTGCATAAGCAAGCTGTGCAACACAAAAGCTCTAGGTTATAAGAAATATAAATTGTATATATAAAAACCTGAGTATATAGTGCATACTGAACAAATGTGCCTACAGTAAGTGTACACAACCATTTGTTCAGTATTATTCAGAGGTTTACACTTCAACGATCAAGTGATGAAGCTGTATTTAGTCTCACACATTTAGACACTGGTACAAAAAAGTGTCTAGATTTTTCACTTGGCTATATATAATGCTTTTATTTTACAAAGCAACTGTAAGAACCAGATCCTTCCTAACATTTTTGAAAGCGATACAGCCCTTTTGTATACAGAAGGTGCTGTGGTCCAAATCCATATGCAGTTGGCTAGCTGCATGAGGCATTATAAGCATTATAAGTTTCTTTGCATACAGTGTTGCATCACGGAGCAGTTGCCAGTTAAAGTAGTGTAGTGCTAAATGGCAAAAAAGGTCTAGTCCATGAAGGCCTAAAATGGTTAAAAAGGCATAATTGAGGCTTATTTTGTACATGTAAAAATTAATATAATGTGCTTAAATGCAAAATTCAATATTGGTTATACTTGTAATTCCAAATTCTATAAATTGTTAGAACACGAGATTAAGGTCACTGAAGTTGGACAGTCTTGTGGTTTCTGCTTAGACGGTGTTTTTCCTTTTAATTGCTGAAAATAGTGGTTTTTAATCCTTGTACAAATCATGGCACTGCTTCAAACCTCTACCTCAACATTTGCTTATCTGCTTGCCGGCTCCTGTAAGTCCATCTTCACTCCACTATAAGAAGGTACAAGTTGCACTCCGTAGTTGCTTATCTTGTTACAATAATGGGTTATACATGTAATCTCCAGCAGAAAAACCACACTCTCTTTAAATGGGTTTCACCCTGATGGTCTTGTTCACAAGGTTAGGGTCTTTTATTGACAGAATAAAGTAACAAGACTAGTTAACTATGGAGTGCGAATCTCCCCACCTTTACAGTGGAGTGAAGATGGCTTACAGGAGCCGGCACCTGGAAGATCATCGAATGTTAAGAGGTAAAGGTTTGGAGCAGTGCCATGATTTGGGTATGTCTAGATTTGTACACACATTAAAAACTTGGCCTTAAACTCTAATCCATGTGGGTTTTCACCCTTCGACGACTAAGCTCTATGGGCAGAGTGAAATGTGTTGGGGGGGGGGGGTGTTGGCCTGGTTGGAGTCCAGGCTGAGGCTGTCATACACATTCCTATGGGTTTTTTTTTTTAGAGATGTGTGGCTTCCAGGACTTTTCCCTTTTCCATTAGATGTCTAGAGTCCTTGTCTGTACCCGAAGCGATTGATATATATATATATAAGATGACCAGGTGAAGCCTTAAAGAGGAAGTAAAGGCAAAAAAAAAATTAAATAAAAAACACAACCTGTAAGGCAAAGGCATAATGAGCTAATATGCATAGCATACTAGCTCATTATGAATAACTTACCTGAGAACGAAGCCCCAAAGCAGTCCTCCGTCTTCCTCTTCGCTGCTGCAATGTATTCCGGAGCGACTTCCGGGTCTCGCTTCTCCGGTGCTGTGATTCGCCGGAGCCGCGGCGATGTCACTCCCGCGCATGCGCACGGGAGCTGACACTCGCGGCATATAGCCGTGGTGGCTGTCTTTGGGTAAATATCTCCTAAACTGTATAGGTTTAGAAGATATTTCTTGGACCTACAGGTAAGCCTTAATCTAGGCTTACCTGTAGGTCAGAGTTGGTTGTAAGGGTTTACAACCACTTTAAGCAGCTCCTGTCGGTTTGGTCACATTATTGCATGCCAAGTTCTAACTTTCTAAGTTGTCTGAAGTGCTTTACAGGTGTACCCATATATATTTTGTATTTCAGCAGCACGAAATAAACAAAAGCGTGACAGACGTCGCTGCAAGTCTGAACAGGAAGAGGATGATTGCTTAGAAAGCCCAGTAATAGATGAGTCAACATTGTCTGAAAAGGAGCTTCTAGGACTCCAACAAGCAGAGGAACGCTTAAAGCGAGACTGTATTTACAGACTGAGACGGGTATGAGACACATAAGCCAACTATATTCTTTAGACAGTATTGTATTTCACTTTCTTAAAATAGCAAGGTTATGATACGTGACGGTTTATTCTTGGATCATAAGTAACAGAAAATATCCTGTCGCTTTTTGTTTTCTATTTTCTTTTTTTCTTTATCACTTGTTCATAATTTTTTAGTCTTTTTAGGTTTTTCATTGAATTTCCCTGTTCTGAAGAAGAGTGGTATTCATGAATTGGGTGTGGTCACTACATTTCTACTTTCCTGAGGCAATTTTTCTTGCTGTTGGGCATTTTGTTATGACAGTCCTAACAGAATGTTTTTGCTTTTTTTGGACTTCGTCGATGAGGATTTCTGTCACTTTAATGAATATCTAATGTCCTGTACACATGGTCGGACTTTCCGATGGAAAATGTGAGATCGGATCTTGTTGGGAAATCCGATCATATGTGGGCTCCATCGGCCTTTTTCCGTCAGAATTTGAGAGCAGGATCTAAAATTTTCCGACAACAAAATCCGATTTGTTTAAATTCCGATCGTGTGTAGATAATTCCGAAGGACAAAGTGCCACGCATGCTTAGAATAAATTACGGGACAAAAGCTATTGGCCACTGCCCTCTTTATAGTCCTGTCGTACGTGTTGTAAGTCACTGGGTTCTGAACAATCGGATTCGACAACTTTGTGCGACCGTGTGTATGCAAGACAAGTTTGGGCCAAAATCAGTCGGATTTTGTCTGAATGTCCAACCGTGTGTTCAGGGCATAATATGTATCAATTGGTTGGCAAGAAGCCACCCAGCCCCCCCTTTTATTTTTTTGTGTAAAATATAAAGGATGAGGTTGCATCGAGTAAATTAATATCTAACATTTTGTTTGGAAAACCGCTATTACATAAAAGTATATGCTATCACAAGGGGGTTAATAAACCTCTGTGATGGCATTGGGCAGGTGACAGGTACTTTTTGGAGACAATAGGGGTCTAACCCCAATGTCTCCCCTGCCCCTTTACACCATCTAACCAAGCACAGTTTGGCTTGATTACATACCGTATTTATCGGCATATAACACGCACATTCATTTTAAGAGGGAAGTTTCAGGAAAAAAACTTGAATTTTAAATAAGCAACTTAAGCAAAATAAGGGCCAGTGCCCATTTGCAGCCTCACCATTGCCATCAATGCCCATCGGCAGCCTCAAGTGCAATCAATACAGCATCATCAGTCCACATCCATGCAGCCGCCTCGCCATTGCCATCTGTGCAGCCTACAGGGGACAAGAATGGGGGTGGGACCAGTGGCAACAAATTACATAAAATTAGAATCTCCTATGATAGACAGAACAGTGGTCCAATGGCGTGCCAGGAGACTGGACTTCCTATTACAGAGGCCACCAAGTAAAAAGGAGATTCTCGCTGTATGTAATCTAAGGGCACTTGTCCCACCCCCCTCCCTGTCCCCTCTGAGGCAGCTAAAATTGAAGTATTGGTGCATAAGACGCACATACTATTTGCACCTAATTTTCATGGTGAAAAAGTGAGTGTTCTACACCAATAAATACAGTATGTCCCCTGGCTATGCTGGCCAAAAAAGGGTGCATATTAAACCAGAAGTGACCTCAGTTCCAGTTTCATTGTTTACATGTGAGATCGAGACATGGATTTGCCTCGGTCTCACTGCAGACTCTTCCCCTTGCAGTGGAAGCTGCAGAGGATTTTTTTTTATTTTATTTTTTTCCTGCATTTTGAGAGACTATAGCTTTCCACTGATGCACTGGAGTTGGTTTACTAAAACTGGAGAGTGTAAAAATCTGGTGCAGCTGTGCATGGTACCAAATTGGCTTCCAATGTCAGCATGTTCAATTAAAGGGATTGTAAATGGGTTTTGTATTTATTTTTTTTATAAAAATAACAAACCTGTAAGGCCCCTTTCACATATGCGGACTGTATGTCTGTCTGTTTTTTTTTTTTTTCCTTTTTTTTTTTCATCCATCCGTTTTCGGATGAAATACGGACATGCATGCATCCCTATGGGATAGCGGATGTCAGCGGACCCGATATCATCTGTCTCCGCTATGGTCCGATTCTGCAGAAAATCCTATTTTTCTATCCGTCTTCAGAGCGGATCAGATGAACACGGACAGGCGGTCCGTGCTCATTCAATCCCCCATAGAGGAGAGCGGACATCTGACAGGGCGGTTCCTGCACAGTGTGCACGGACCGCCCCGTCATCTGCCAGCTCAGTGGGGATCAATGGAGCTATCCCTGCTGAGCAAGGGGATGTTCATGGGGTGGATCATCACGGAACTGTCCCGCGTGAAAGGGGGGCCTTATACTTGCCTGCTCTGTTGCAGTGGATTTGCAGAGTGGCTAGATCCTCCTCTTCTTGGGTCCCTCTTCTGGGCACCAAGTGGAAATTTTGCTAATACTATTAGCAGTGTGTTTTACGTAAGATTGCAGACATGACACCCGCTGGTTAGAGACTGCAGACTACATTTTTTGAACTAAAGGTCCCAATTTCCAACAATAAATTTATTATTTTTGGCACCTCGTCTGTACTTTATTTTATTCTGATCGATGTACTACATTCTGTACACCCCTAGTGACAACAGATGCCAACCTTATAGGGTGGGGGGAGTTTACAAGTACCAAACTGCCCAGGAGACCTGGTCCTCAGGAGTGAAAACTCCCCGTCACCATTCTGGAATGAAGAGCCATTAAATTCTACAACACTGCACCCCTCCCCCTTCTGCAAGGTCACCTAGTCAGGTTAAAGTCTGACAATGCCACAACAGTGGCCTACATTTGGGGCGCCAGAAGTTGAGCTGCTCTAAGTGAAACAACTTGATATGCTCCTGGGTGTTAATTTCCATTCCAGCTCTCTGCCATCCACATCCCTGGTGTGAACAATTGACAGGTGGATGTCAAAACCATAATAGACCGGGGGAGGAGTCTCTGCAACTCAAGATATTTCAGAATCTGTCAAAGGTGAGGAAAACCAAATATGTTCACCATGGCCTCAAGGTTGAACAGCAAACGGCCTAGGCATAAAACCGGTTTAATTTCCCCATTAAATCAGGAACCAACAAAAGTGCAATAAACAACCAAAATATACCATAACTCAATTCATAACTTCTCAGTAAATCTATACTGCTGAACAAAAAATGCATTCATATAAAATGTCCCACAATCGCAAATGGATATTAAGATAAATGGAAAAAATTACACTAGAAACAAAGTCCATTCATGGGAAGGAATGCCGATCGGAAATCACTCCTGTGCTCCAACACCAAACATGGCCTTCTACCAGAGATGTCAAATCTCTAACATAAGGGTCATGTGGAATATCCTTTGTCAGCTTAACCCCTTTCAGGCAGGCAACACAATGCCTCAATGCATCATAAATGGACCATGGAGGGAGGAAAAGGATAAGGTTTTATTAGAAGTCACCAGAAGGTACTTGCTTGAGAAACAAAATACAGCACAGATCAAATGCTGGCTGCCAGCAAGCATGGAAGTGTCAGCCACTTGCTCAGTCCAACATGTTTTGCTAAATGTCTTCAGGGTACCTAGCATGCTAGCTGACACATTTTAGGTCCATTATAAAAGCTGCATGAAAAGCCTAAGCAGTAGAGGTCACTTCCACTGGAAACAAACTTCGGACTTAATAGAATTTAAAAAATAGTATTATGCAAATTCATAATAGAACTGTATTAAAAGTCCCAATCTAGAATTGCTATAATATAAATCTAAAGAGTTACCTTTTTATTCTAAAACAGATTAAAGTGGTTGTAAGTCTGCAACAAAAAAAGACCAGCCCCACTGAAAGTTAACAGCGTAATCTACTGGTATGCCTTGGGATCTCACCCTGGTGCTTTGTGCTCTGCTAGGCATGTTTTAAAGCTGGCAACCCTTTCTTGTAGCCACTTACCGACTGACTCATGTAGATATATGTTGGCAGTTTGAAGATGGACATCTGGGTAACAGCAGCTGCTGCCACAACCGAGGTATCCATCTTTAGAGCCGGCGGTTCTGTTTACAATAATGGTGGTCTCTGCGGCGGAATAGGTACAAGATCACCGTTATCGGCAGCGGGAGAGGTGCCACCCCCTCCCGTCACTCTCCCGTGCCCTCCGCCGCTTACCGGAGCCGTCCGTAGCAGCGGAGGCGATTGGGACCTTTCCGTGTATGGAGAGGAGTGAGGGCAAGATGGGCCCCCCCCCACATTTCCATACCAAAGGAGGGCGGAAGCGACATCAAAACGTCACTTCCACCAATACGTCTTAAAGGTATATTTTTTCTGTTTTAAAAAAAAAAACAGCCAAATGATGGCTATAGCACAGCCGGACAGTTCTGTCAGGGCGTCTCCAGCGATTGCATGTGGTGATGTTCCCCAGTGATTGCATGCAGTGTGCTCTGTGTCATCCCCGCACAGCTGATCAAAGATCTTGGTAAAGAGCCAATCGGTGGCCCTTTACCATGTAATCAGCTGAGTCCAATCACAGCTGATCACATAGTAAAGCTGACAGTGTGATGAGAGGAGACCTGAAAACTGGCTGTGTGAAAGGGACATCTACACTGATAATCAGGGCATCAGGGCACTGATTATCGGTGCTACCTATCAATGCCCAGCAGTGAAGTCTCATTGGTGCACATCAGTGAAGGAGAAAAATTACTGGTTTGCAAAATTTTATAACAGACTACTATTTTTTCTTTCTGTTGCTTTATTTAGCAAGTGATGTTTAAATGCCACCAAGAGAGAGCTTTGTGTGGAAAGCTACAAATGTCATATGGGTACACTGTTGCATGACCACACAATTCTCAGTCAAAATTTGACAGCGCTGAAAATTGACCTGGGCAAGGAAGGGGGTAAAAGTGCCCAGTAGGCAAGTGGTTTAAAGGGGAGTCTTCTAACCTGTTAGTTCTAATATTGGAATGTACAATGAATGCTAGCAAGCTTGAAAGGTTTATGCAGTGTCCCTCATGTATACAATAATGGAGAAAGCTCTAGGATGAATAATCCTGCAACAGATGTTAATGGGTTGCCCTTATGGAAGCTCACATTAAAGATCTGGTGGAGCAAATCTGCAACACTTGGGAGAACTGACAACCTTTTAAAGAGCCTTCTGCTCACTGATTAGGTAGTTAATGGAGTTGATGTGGAGGAGCAAGTCAGAATTATTGGATAGGAAGATGGGTTGCTGTGGTTCAGAGGGAGTAGTAGGAGCTCACTGAAAAGGAACGGCCAGCTTTGAGTTTCAGAACTCAAACTAATTTGCCAAGTCTGGTGAAGATGTGGGGGTGGCAAACTCAGGGGTGGCTGCCCTAGATGTCACTTCTACCCCTAACAGTCAGGAGAGCAGCCTATTAGGGGTGGTGAGTGTAGTGCAGGAAGGCCTAGATGCTTGTTATGGGGGATTCTAATCAGAACTGATAGAATAATTTGTGGCCAGGATCGCTTTACGAGAATGGTTTGCAGTGTCCCTGGTGCCAGGTTTCAGCATGTGGTGGACCATGTTGATAAATTACTGGGAGGGGCTGAGCATGACTCGGCTGTCTGGGTCCATGTTGGAACAGATGACAGAAAACATTGCAGGTGGAGGCTCCTTGAGAATCAATTTAAAGAACTAGGCTGCAAGTTGAAGGGAAAGACTTCCCAAGGTGATAGAAAATATTGCTTGTGCCATGTGCTGGGAAACACTGGAAAGGGGGGGGGGGGGGCTTAAAGAATTGAATGCATGACTAAAGACCAGGTGTAAGAAGGAAAGATTTGGGTTTCTAGAGCATTGGGCTGACTTTTCATTGGGGTACAAACCATATGCTAAAGATGTTTTGCACTTAAATGGAAGGGGATCTGCTCTACTTTATGGGAAGGTTGGAAGTGCATTTAAACTAGGATTGGGGGGGGGGGGGGTGAATTTGATTATAATGGGTCAGTCCCGAATGGGGGAATATTGGGGCGGCGCTGTGGCAGGTGAGAAGACATTTCCCATGTTACAAATAACCATTTGAAAGGGTGCCATTTGTATTTCCCAAAAAAAGTACATGTGCAAAATGTGTCATTAAAGTGTGTGTTTTCCCAATACTATAAATAAAAAAAAATAAAAAAATAAAAGTTGTAACCTTGTAAGGCTTCATGTACACTTGAACTACTTTGACCACTGGCCATGGGAAAATGCAAAACACAGCAAAATCTAGTCGTGATTTTTGAAGGCTTTGCTGCCTGTGAGCAAAACATTCCTATCCTGATGCAGTTCTCCCGTGTTTGGGTGAGGGAGGCTAGGGGAGGTAGAACCTCGCCTAACCATAGCAGCCCCTAAACGATCTTAAAAACCTATGTGTACGTGGAGTTTTTAGGAGTTTGGGCAAAAAATAAAATAAAAGCTTCCAGGGCAGCATCTGAGAGATAGGCTGCTCCTCCCAGAAACCGGAAACAAATTAGTCCACAATTATAATTTTGTTCGTCTTGCCTAATGTGTCTGTTTTTGTTTTTTGTCTGGACCCATAGAAGCTGCAAACCATTTATTATTTTCTCTACAGTCTGTGCTAGATTGCAGGGGACTCCCTGACTAGCATCCCATCCAGCCCAGCGAGCCTTGGGAGGGTGAGCAGGGGCAGCAACCTGAGCATTTGGGCTCTGCCTGAGGTTTCAACCCTCCCAACTGCTTCTAATGCTGCTGGCACTCTACCCCACAAACATCAGATCAATACCGGGCATCCATCTGAATGGAACAGACAATACATTGACAGAGTCAAAATATTCTAAAACGGAGTGGTCTTTGAATCACGCAACTTTACAAGGCATACAAACGTGGAAAGTGCCCCAGGTAGATATGTTCACCTCCAAGGCAAACTCAAAACTACCAATGTTTTTTTCACTGGATCCCACAGGTGGCAACAGTGGAGTAGATGCATTCAGCCAAAGCTGGGGTCACCAGCTGTGTTTATGCATTCCCTCCAACTGCCATAATACCAAAAGTGATTAAAAAAATCAAAGCCGAAAAAGCAGCAGTGATACTCATAGCCCCGTACTGACCCCAAAGAGGGGGTTCAGCCACTTGAAGACTGGAACTTTTTTTTATTCTATTGATTTGAATATTTGGAAATGCACAGCGATATGCCTTTGGTGTTTAAGGGGATCATTGTTCATCATGGCTAACAATTTTTCATTTACCATTTAGCTATGGACCATATGGGATGGATGCGGATTTCCAGGATCTGACAATTGTTCTGGCTACTATAAATATCAATGAAATCGTCTAGTGTGTCTTGATACCTCCTCCACTGAATGAGTGGGGATTTCTTATATTTCTTATTATATATAAGTTCATTTGAATCTGTAAGCATATGAATTTGTATGTATGGATCCAACAGAATCTTTTTAACCTTTTGGGCATGGCCACCAAATGTGAAATTTTGTGCCTCTTTGCCCACATCCCCCTACAGCACTTAGGAGAGACTCCAAAGATTCTTGTGGGAACTTCGGTAACATCTTCTATATTTTGCTTCATTGATGTGGGTATTTATGCATGTCGCCGTTAAGTGACAATCAATCGCCAAGATCCATTTTCTAGTGTCCTCTTTTCTGACACTGCTGCTAAAAATTCTGAATGTAGCAGTGTGGTTCTTATTTTGTATCTAGTGAGCGACTTGGTCCATTATTCTGGTATGCACTAACATTTACTGTGTATGGCTTTGAATAAGAAATTGAGCAGATATTTTTGTCTTTCAGCGACCTCGAAAGTATCCCACAGCGATTTATTGTTGTAAACTTTGCGATGCCCTTGTTGATTCTGTCTCTTCTGCACACAAACACATAAAAGAGAAGAGGCACAAGAGGAATTTAAAGGTAGGCAAGTTTACTTTTTTTTTTTTTTTTTTTTTCTTCCTAACAGAAGGCACTGATCACAATTATATGCATGGGTACCGCAATGTATACATGAGAACAGAAGACTCTGTTCTGAGGGAGAATGGCAAGAATTTCTTTCCACTTTGTGCATCACTAGTATGTACTGTGATGACAGTTGCTCGTACCGCTCTCACCAACTGGGAAATCCCAGGAAGGATTTCATGTATTTTTTATATAACGGAGGATGCGGCTTCTGGAGGAAATAATCTGCTATACCACAGAATGAGAACTTGGGCTTTGGTGGCTGATTCTTTTATTTATTTTTATTTTTTGCATGCTCTAGAACAGTATATAAAGTGTAAGTCCACCATAACTTAAGTTCTCACCCTGCAATCATTGTGTGCGAAGTTCAGCCATCTTAAAATGAGAAAATTACAGTTTTTCTACTTTTTATTTTGCAGTATCCAGTGCCGTCATATTAATTCAGTTCTACTTCCTTTTGAGTCTAAAAGCAGCCAGTTGGCAGTTGATCTGGTTATTGAAAGGTAGTGACGTCCCTTCTGGGGGTGGTCGACACTGTTCCTGTTTCACCAGTGGGTGTATACAGGATGGGAGGAGCTAATTGCTCTAGTGGAAAGGGAGCCTTAAACTTATTACATGTAATGAGCAATGGAAATCAATCTGTATCGATTTTTTTTTTTTTTTTTTTTTTTTTTTTTTTTTTTACATTTTTCTTTCATATTTCTTCCCCCTTCTCCCACTGCCGTTCACAGCAACTGGGCGTGTGCCACACCATGCACTCAGTGCCATCACAGTGCTATGTAGGAACAACCACCTGTTTGTACACTAGAAAATCTGCAGCATGTTGCATTGTGATCTTACAGTTTCTAACATACTTACAAAGTCTGTTTGTGATGGATGGGGCTGGGCAGGTCTAGGCATGCCTGTCTAAGAACAAGAACACATTTTTCAGGAAGTGAAAGACAGTTGGCAAATTCAGATAAAGGGTCATGGCCTTTTCAGTGTAGGACAGGAAGAAGCTGATTGTTTGGCTTAGAAAGTCCTATTGACGTCAGACAATCAGCTAGCCAGAAAATTAATAATATCAAAGATATTTAACATACTGTTAATAGGAAAAAAAAGCATTTTTGACTGGACTTCCACTTTAATTAAATGAGGTTCAGGTGTCTGTTTAATAAACTGTGATATTTCACATCTCATGAGTTCATAGCTCTTCTCCGAGATATCTGTTCTCACCCTTGTAGCAGTTTAATATACCATGTAGATCACTTCTCCCTCTGTGAATAGAAGTGATCTACAAATGCTTTGAGAATCCAGAACGGCTTCTGTTTCTGTAATCTCGTGATGGCTCAGGAGATTTCAGTATCGGAATCCCACAGTGAAATACGAAACACTCCACATACACTGCACATATTAAGTTAATAATAGATATAATCCCCCTACCCAATAAACAGACACCCCATAACTGTAAAACATTCTAATTAATACATAACAGGTGCATATTTGTGACTGGTGTCTTCTGAAATGATAGTACTCTATTTGTCATGCAGATATGCACCATTCATATAAAAACAAAATATGCATACATGCATACGCCTTCGGAAAGGTTGCGGCTTCGGCCTAGCTCCGGAGCGGCAGCTATTTTGGTGCAGCCGTCAGCCATTTACAATTTGATCGCTCTGTCAAATGATGGAGTGATCACATGTAAACAAACCGGCGTCATGATGACGCCGGTTCCTCTCTCCCTTCTGTAAAGTGGAGGGGAGAGATCGGATAGAAGCAGCGCTGTGGGCTGGATCTGTAGTGCCCACAGCGCTGCTCTGTAACAATTGCAGTCACAGCCATCCCTCCATACTCTGCCAATGCTTTGCAATACCCTGAGGCGGCGTACACACGCGGGGACTGTCTGCCGAAACTAAGTTCGTCAAACAGTCCGCTCAAACTTTTGAATGAACGAACACGCCCACACACGGCACTTTTTGAGCGGACAAATACGGCAAACTTTGTTCGTCGTACTAAGTCCGCGCAACTTTTGAAATGAGCGGACTCGCCCACACACGAGGCAACAGTCCGCTTATTTCGAGCGCGTGTCAAGGTAGGCGGGGCCCGCGACGGTGACGTCGCGGGCTCCGCCGCCTGGAATGGAATTAAAGGGGAACCCCAACGCCGAAAAAAATCAGCGTGGGGGTCCTCCCAAAGTCCACAACAGACCCTTGTCCGAGCACGCTACCCGGCCGGCCAGGAAAGGGGGGCGAGCGAGCGCGCCCCCCTCCTGAGCCGTACCAGGCCGCGTGCCCTCAACATGGGGGGGTGCCTTGGGGAAGGGGGGGCCGCGCGCCCCCCCCCCACCCCAAAGCACCTTGTCCCCATGTTGATGAGGACAAGGGCCTCTTCCCGACAACCCTGGCCGTTGGTTGTCGGGGTCTGCGGGCGGGGGGCTTATCGGAATCCGGGAGCCCCCTTTAATAAGGGGGCCCCCAGATAACGGCCCCCCACCCTATGTGAATGAGTATGGGGTACAATGTACCCCTACCCATTCACCTGTAAAATAAAAGTACCCAAAAAAAAAACACAACACACGAGATAAAATATTTTATTGCACAGCTCCGGGGGTCTTCCGTCTTCGGGGGTCTTGTCCCCCTCTTCGGTTCTTCTGCCGGGCCACCGCGCCTTCTTATAGCTCTTTTGCAGGCGGTGGCCCGGTCTTCTGTCGCCGCCTTCCATTCTTCTGTCGCCGCCTTCCGTTCTTCTGTCGCCGCCTTCCGTTCTTCTGCCGGGCCACCGCGCCTTCTTATAGCTCTTTTAGAGGCGGTGTTCTGTCGCCGCTGTCGCCGCCGCCTTCCGTTCTTGTTCTTCTTCTTGTTCTTCTTGTTCTTCTCCAGGAGATGTTGACACGTCGCTCTCTCCGGCCGGAATGCCAGAGCCGCGCTGAGCGGCCACTTATATAGTGACAATGGGGCGGTGTCACATGGTATATGTCACATGGTGACCCCGCCCCCTTACGATGTCATAGTCCCCATGTGACATCAACCCATGTGACCAACCCATGTGACATATACCATGTGACACCGCCCCATTGTCACTATATAAGTGGCCGCACAGCGCGGCTCTGGCATTCCGGCCGGAGAGAGCGACGTGTCAACATCTCCTGGAGAAGAACAAGAAGAACAAGAAGAAGAACGGAAGGCGGCGGCGACAGCGGCGACAGAAGACAGGGCCACCGCCTGCAAAAGAGCTATAAGAAGGCGCGGTGGCCCGACAGAAGAACCGAAGAGGGGGACAAGACCCCCGAAGTCGGGAGAAGAGGCCGGCGGCGGGGAGGAAGAAAGCCGGACTCCTCCGCTAGCAAAAGAGCTACAAGAAGATAGCGGAGGAGTCCGGCGAGAAGACCCCCGAAGACGGAAGACCCCCGGAGCTGTGCAATAAAATATTTTATCTCGTGTGTTGTGTTTTTTTTTGGGTACTTTTATTTTACAGGTGAATGGGTAGGGGTACATTGTACCCCATACTCATTCACATAGGGTGGGGGGCCGGTATCCGGGGGCCCCCTTATTAAAGGGGGCTCCCGGATTCCGATAAGCCCCCCGCCCGCAGACCCCGACAACCAACGGCCAGGGTTGTCGGGAAGAGGCCCTTGTCCTCATCAACATGGGGACAAGGTGCTTTGGGGTGGGGGGGCCGCGCGGCCCCCCCTTCCCCAAGGCACCCCCCATGTTGAGGGCACGCGGCCTGGTACGGCTCAGGAGGGGGGGCGCGCTCGCTCGCCCCCCTTTCCTGGCCGGCCGGGTAGCGTGCTCGGACAAGGGTCTGTTGTGGACTTTGGGGGGACCCCCACGCCGATTTTTTTTTTTTTTTTCGGCGTTGGGGTTCCCCTTTAAGTCCATTCCAGGCGGCGGAGCCCGCGACGTCTCCGTCGCGGGCCCCGCCTACCTGCACACGCGCTCGAAATGAGCAGACTTCCCTCCGAGCGGGAACAGTTTGCTCATTTCGAAAGTAGCCTACACACGGGCGGACTGTTCGCTCAAACCAAGTTTCAGCGGACAGTTTTTCGGAATTTCCGAAAAACTTTGTTCGTCAAACTGTCCGCTGAAACTGTCCGCTGAAGCCCCACACACGAGCGGACTGTCCGCTGAAACACTGTTCAGCGGACAAAGTTGAGCCAACAGTCCGCCCGTGTGTACGCGGCCTGACAATAACGTGGCAATACCCTGCCCATACTCTGCCATACCCTGCCAGTACTTGTCATACTCAGCGATACCAAGCCATGCTCAGCCAATATTACAGTGGGGGAGATGACGTGTATAATACAGTGGGGGAGAATATATATATATATATATATATATATATATATAGTGTGTGTGTGTATATATTATACTGTGTGTAATTGTATAGTTAATGTAATTGTAACCTGCTGTTGGTGTATTTTTCACTGCAGTTAAAGATTTTACTTTCATTTTTGGCCACGGACAAAGGAAAAAGCTATTCTCTGGCAGAGATCGCCTGCTAACTCCACCTCTGGGCTGGAGAAGCCAGAAAGGAGAACTTGAAAGAGAAGCACAGAGATAAAGTGGCATCTGTTTACTAAACATGCCGTTTCTGTTGCAGTCAATGCAGCCGTTCTGTGGACTGAGAAGAATAAGGCCACGTACACACGCGCGGACTGTTCGCCCAACCTTGTCCGCTGAACAGTGTTTGGGTGGACAGTCCGCTCGTGTGTGGGGCTTCAGCGGACAGTTTCAGCGGACAGTTGGCCGAACAAGGTCTTACGGAAATTCCGAAAAACTGTCCGCTGAAACAAGGTTTCAGCGGACTGTTCGCTCGTGTGTAGGCTTGTTCGGCCAACTAAGTCTCGCGCATGCTCAGAAAGGATTTCCACGTCGGAAGGTTGCATTGCAGTGTATAGGACGTCGTATTTTTCGTCCCGTCGTACGTGCCGTTCACGTCATCGCGCACGGTTTCAGCAAACTGTTCGTCCGTCGTGTGTGGCCATGTCCGTCCATGCTAAGTTTGAGCGGACTGTTCGCTCAAACTGTTGGACGGACAAAGTTGGGCCAACAGTCCGCGCGTGTGTACGCGGCCTAAGTTCTCCAGCACTCATCTCAGTATATTAAACCTGCAATGCTCTGAGATAAGCAGAGATCATCCTGATCTCAGCTTATCACAGTTTATTAAACGGACACCCAAGTTGGTAAAATGTTCTTCCAGCAGAGATCTGAATTGCATGTTTAATTGTTAATGGCACCTCAGAGCATTGTCAAATGCCATGTGTTTGAGTGCCAAAAACGTGTGGTGCAATTTAACAGGTCCGGGACTTTGTCTTGCATACAAAAAAAAGGAGGGGAATTTTGGGACTTTAAATGAAGCACAAGTATGTGCCTCCATCCCGGTAATCGGTACGTAATAGAGGAAGTTTGGGACTTTAAAATGAAGCACTTGGATAATGGAGGTAGGTTTTAACCATATTAAAAAAAAAAAAAAAAAAAATTTTTATTGATTGTTCAGTAACAGATCATAAAAAATAATAAAGATCAAATTCATAAAGTATATAGGCGTAAGTACAGTAGAAGCATGATATATAGTATTCACATATAGCAGCACATAGTAGTAATAAAATAATTGGGTAGTATGGCATGGTAGTGCCTATGACAGCAAAACCGACATCAGCAAGTACATCCACATAATAGATATGCATCCACTAGATGTAAAACAAAAATAAATTTAATATATAGTTAAAGTAAATTCATAATAAAATAAATATAGTTCCGTATAAAGTATAGCTGGGACATCATTTCAAAAGCTCGACGCGTTTCGTGGGTGTCTCCCCACTCATCAGGAGCTGATGCGACCAAAAAATTCCTATGGAATAGAATAAAAAATAATATAATATACTAACCATATAAATAAAAATAAATTAATGGGGATTTAATACGTGTAAATGGTTAGCCAGGGCAGACTCCCCAATCCGGATGGAAAGTGCAGTGGGCGTAGGGTGGGCCATGGGCAAGATCCCTCCCCGGGAACTGAGGCGGCATAGACATGGATGCGATATCAGGCAAAACCAAAAAGATACAGCAGTGTTGAAGAGTATCAGATATGGAGTGTATGGCAATTGTTGAAAACAACATATCTAAAAACAAAATGTTAATAGTATGTATGATTAATGAAAATAATGTGATGCGAAAGTAATTTGAAATTGATAGTGACCCTCAAAGGGTACAGAGAGAGTGCTGGCCATAAGGCAAGTATATACTATGTAGTAAGTATATGCAGATGAATGTAAACAGTGAATGGTGTGCAAAATTAAAAATAATGTAATAGTGTGAAAGAAAGTGAGTGTGCAGGTTAACAAAAAGTGAAGAAAATTGATGAAGGGGTGTACATAGACCATGATAGACAAGGAGAGTGACAGAATTACCAGTCAGCAAAAAAAAAAAGAGAAAAAAGGTGTGAGTAGTAGAAAGATTTTTCACCTAAACATCGCTCCTAAAACGCCAGCAGACAAGATATTAGGATGAGAGATCCGTCCAGCCGGCGTCCTGCCAATAAGGTCTGCAGACACCGGTCAGGGCGGCTCTGATAATAAAGGCCCCTTTAACTATCAACAGCTGATGCTGATTGCACAACCAGCATGGAAAAAAAAAAAAATATATATATATAAGGTAAACTTTAATGATAGTAATGGTAATATTTATAAAAGCTAGTATAGTAGCTTAAGACAAAAAGTAGTAACCATGAGCATAGACAGGGTCAAGTGCAATCAGAACAGAAATGAAGTGTGAGTAGAAGGAGAAAAGAGATTTTTCACCTAAACATCGCTCCTAAAAAAACACCACCAGCATCAGCTCCTGATGAGTGGGGAGACACCCACGAAACGCGTCGAGCTTTTGAAATGTCCCAGCTATACTTTATACGGAACTATATTTATTTTATTATGAATTTACTTTAACTATATATTAAATTTATTTTTGTTTTACATCTAGTGGATGCATATCTATTATGTGGATGTACTTGCTGATGTCGGTTTTGCTGTCATAGGCACTACCATGCCATACTACCCAATTATTTTATTTATTACTATGTGCTGCTATATGTGAATACTATATACCATGCTTCTACTGTACTTACGCCTATATACTTTATGAATTTGATCTTTATTATTTTTTATGATCTGTTACTCAACAATCAATAAATTTTTATTTATTTATTTATTTATTTATTTTTATATGGTTAAAACCTACCTCCATTATCCAAGTGCTTCATTTTAAAGTCCCAAACTTCCTCTATTACGTGCATACAAAAAAAGGGCCATTTGAAAAGAGCTGCATACAAGCAAGTCGCAGTGATTTAAACCTAGCCTTGGCTCTTTCACATCACAATCTCGTTATTACAACCATGTTCTAGCCTCAGATTTTGCACATCACAGCCCTTCACATCAAGCTCACCCCTTTTACATCATGGATCCCCTTCATATCGGTGCCTTGTACCCTCTCCCCTTTATATTTGCCCCCTCCTCCTTCACATGCCTGTTCTCACCTCCCCTTTACACTCCTGTCCTCTGCGCCCCCCCCCCCCCGTTTACCCACATCCTTCACATAACCCTCTTCCCAGTCTTGCCTTAAACAGGGTGAAGGGTGGGAGGCCCAGCAGATCTAGAGCTGACAGGAGATGGGACAGTTCTGGATGGAGGTCTGGAGCTGCACAGTATTTCCTAGTAATCCGCTTGTGATTGGTTGTTAGTTTGCTAGGACCACCCTGCATCCTATCACCTGCTAGATAACGTAAAATGTTAACTCAGCAGCTCCCGGCCGCTATCTGTATCTGTTCTGCCTCCACTGTCAGCTCCTGTAGGGATGATCGCAGTGACTCTGGAAGAGCAAGCTTCTGAATGGTGGGACTGTGGGGCTCTGGATGGCACAGTGACTCGGTCCAGATGCAGACCGTGGTCTGCCATTTACGCCTCATGCACACTGGATGTTAAAATGTTATAAAAATGGCAGTAGCTTTGCAGTTTTTTTTTCTTTTTCTTTCCCCAACATGTTTGCAGTTGTGTTTTTGTAGTGTTTTTAGCACTTTTCCACGTTGGCTTTTTTGTGTGTGTTGTGTGTTTTTTTTTTTTTTTTTTATGATCAAAAAACGGTAAATGCTGGTGAGATGCGTTGAGCAGTTATCAACTTTATTTTTTTTTTACCTTAGAGCTTTTTTGCAGCTGAAAAACTCCTCTTGAACCCACTAGTTTTGGGGTTTTTTGTTACAGCCAAAAAAAAGCCCCATCCAAAAACAGTTGATAACAGCCTATGTGTGCATGGACACACAAGACAACGTAATGGAGTTTGACTGTAGGAAAAAACCTCTGAAGCCAAAAACAGCTGCTGTAAAAATGTCAAGTGTGCATGAGGCCTTAGGCTGCTTTCACACTGGGGCGGGAGCGGCGTCGGCGGTAAAGTGCCGCTATTTTTAGCGGCGCTTTACCGTCGTTTTAGCGGCGGTCTGCGGGCGCTAGCGGGGTGGTTTTAACCCCCGCTAGCGGCCGAAAAAGGGTTAAACCCGCCCGCCGGCGGTATTGCCGCGGTGTCCCATTGATTTCAATGGGTAGGAGCGGTTTAGGAGCGGTGAATACACCGCGCCTTCACCGCTCCAAAGATGCGGCTAGCAGGACTTTTTTCACCGTCCTGCCAGCGCATCGCTCCAGTGTGAAAGCCCTCCGGCTTTCACACTGGAGTGAAAGGGGCCGTTTTTTTTCAGGTGCTACACAGGTGCTATTTTTAGCGCTGTAACGCCTGAATACCGCCCCAGTGTGAAAGCAGCCTTAGTGTTGCCTGCTCTAGAGGGTGATATGCTGACACTAGAAGAGGTAATTGCAGAGATCACTTCTGTTACAGAAGCCCTACTGGAAGGCCTGTACCCCTGCATAGTGGTTAAGTGACTGCTGATTTTTACCATTATCTAGTGTTTACACACAAGAATTCTAGGTTGGGGAAATTTAGGTATTATACCATGTGTTTGTATTTGTGTGTGTGTGTGTGTGTGTGTGTGTGTGTGTGTGTGTATCACCCTTTGTGTAGACTTAACAGTAACCATAAATTCCTCTTATGCACTCTCGGAAGTCCCAGTCGGATTTTAGGTACCCCTTGGCTTTAAAACTGAGTCCAACTCGGATAATGTAAAGCTAGAATATTATTTTTTTTCCTAGATTCGAATATTTATAACCTTTTACATAAGACCAGTCATAACTTGTCTATGTGAAGTATTTCCTAACATTCAGTTTTTTTTTGTTTTTTTAGGAAAAAAAGGAAGAGGAATTACTGACCACTCTGCCACCACCAATTGACTCGCAACTGCAAGCAATTGGAGTAGCGATTAGTAAAGTGGTTCAGGAGCATGGCTTAGATGAAGAAGACTTGGTAGAAAGGCTATCCACTGTGTCTGCAATGGAAGCACTTATTCAGGAGAATCTTCCAGGTTTGTTAAGTTTGGTGTGTGTATGTATATATATGTGTGTGTGTGTGTGTGTGTGTGTGTGTGTGTATATATATATATATATATATATATATATATATATATATATATATATATATATATATATATTCATCTCTCTATTATATCTCAATAGTCTTGCTGTTTTACTTTCACAGGCTGCTCGCTTAGGCTGTATGGATCCTCCTGCAGCAGAATGGGATTCAAGAATTCAGACCTGAACATAGATATTCAGTTTCCTGCCAGTGTAAGTAACCTTTCCGATTGGTATGTATTCAAATTACTGTTGCACACTTGCCTTTCTGAGATTTTTTTTTTTTTTTTTAATTGAGATAACTGACTTCTGAAGGTTGCAAATCACTACAGTTACTGCACTGGGGGCTCTCTGGGTTTGGCATTCAAGAATCCTGCATTTTATGGCTAGCATAAACTAAGGCCCTAACTAAATTTGCCAGTCTGCTTTAGATCTTATTGAGAAGTGATCATGGCATACATATGAATTCTCAAGCAAGGAAATTGTGCTAATTTATTCACACGGCACACATCATTCACTGGCATTTTCCTGAAATGTTTGTAATTTACCAGCCCAGCAGTTTCTTATGTTTGATAAACCCAGTAATGTCTGCCCAGATTAGGATTTAGCCAATTAAGTGACGATCCCCTCCTATCAATGGCTAATCACGTCCAATAAAGCGGATCTTCAGACGCACATTGGACCGATGCTGCATCCTCCTAGGTAAGTATGATTATGGGGGGAAAAAGCCAAACTTGTACTAGGATTTAAAGATTCTTTTGTTTTTTCAGCTTGGCAACCCTTTAAAATGTTGTGGCTGCATTTGTAGTTCCTGTTGCTGCGCTTTTTTTTTTTTTCCCTTTACAGCTCTGGTCGGGAGCCACTGTACTAACCATGCGAAGTTAGTCCACCAAACTACCCCACTGAGCTCTTGTGTTCTGACAGGGGGATGGGCTATTGGCTGAGAGTGCTGATCATGAGGAGTCTGGCTGCTGGTTTTCCAGCATGCACGGGCAGAATGTCCGTCATTTTTATTATCGGCCGATAATGGAGCCGAAAGTGGGGCGTGGCCTGGGGGGGGGGGGGGGGGTTGGGGCATGGCCTGGGTGTGTGTGTGTGTGTGTGTATCACCCTTTGTGTAGACTTAACAGTAACCATAAATTCCTCTTATGCACTCTCGGAAGTCCCAGTCGTGCCTCCCATCATGTGTTTGTGTTTGATCACAGCGCCGGGAACATCACAGCTTTCATTTCAATAGCTGTGTGTTCCCGGCCGCATGCCGTCACACACAGCCCCTCCCCCTTGTCTGGGCACTTTGATAGACAGATCATCCGTCAAATCCTGCGGGTGATCTGTCTATCAAAGACCGGGAACACACAGCTATTGAAATTGATGTTCCTGGCGCTGTGATCAAACAGGCGGTGGAGGCGGCTCTCTTCCCTGCACAGGCTGGCTGCAAAATGGGACACAGGCACACTGGCCTGCAATGGGGGACGCCTCCTGTACCGTGTCCCCAGTCTCTGACCACCTCCTTTACCGTGTCTCCAGTCTAGTCCATATGTGGGTTTATAGAGCCATCACTCTGGATAAAAGAAGAATGGAGACATAGCAGCATTGTCAACCTGTGGAGAGAATAGTGTTGGATACACTAGCAGATTTAGATAGATGCGACCAACAAATAAAGCTGAATCCCTGCTAACCATTTTTAAATGGTTTCAGCAACAGTTAAAGTGGTTGTAAAGTCGGAAGGTTTTTTTTTTATTATCTTAATACAATCGGCCAGCTAGCCAATTGGGAGAGGGGGTGGGGCCAAACTGGGACTCAGTTTTTGAATGGACACGGAGCTGCAGCATGGCTTGTGCCCCCATAGCAAGCTGCTTGCTGTGGGGGCACTTGACAGGTGGGAGGGGCCAGGACCATAAGAGAGGGCCCCAAAAAAGGAAGATCTGGGCTGCTCTGTGCAAAGCCACTGCACAGAGCATGTAAGTATAACATGTTTGTATAGTTTTGTTTCTTTAAAAATTACAATCACTTTAAGAGCACCTAGAACATGGGGAGAAGATGTCGAGTCAGGTGAGGGACCTAATGGATGTTCATCATTGTGGGGAGCTAAGTATTTGCAGCTTTAGTAATGCTTTGTCTGAACCCTCTACCTGCCATTTTTACTGGTCAGCTTGGCCTGTTAAAGGAGAAGTCCAGGCTGGGCTTCTAAGTGTCCCAGGAGTGCAATTTGTTTTGCACTCCTGTGACCTGTTTTCAGTGGAGAACGGTCTGAAGTCTGCTCTCTGCTGACTTCGCTGCAATCAGTCGAGGCGGCAAGTCACCCCGACTTCTGAAGTCTGGATCCGCCAGCTTCCTTGACTGATGCCAGTCTCAACGAGCCGCTGAGATGGCCGCTCCCCGCCCCTCCACAGCTCAGCGCTCCTGTGAGTGTGGAGGAGCAGAGAGGAGAGATGCGGACTGTCAGCAGCTCTCCGCTTGGGGAGGTGAGAGAACCAAGTAATCAGCGGTGTTCTTTGGCTCGGTTCTCAGTGCGGAGACACCGGGGGACAGCTGGAGCATTGGTTTGATGCTGCATCCACATAGGGAATTATGAATCTCAAAAACAAACCTACTTCTCTTTTTAAAGCCATGTGAATGGTAATACTTACTGGCTGGATCACTGGGTGAAAAAGGTAAGGGGGGAGGAGAGGCTTGGTGAAAATACATATGCATAATTAAACATTTATTTACATAAAGTTGGTAATAGTATGAGTGCATTACTAAGCTCCTTTGCATTAACGCTTTTTTTTTTTTTTTTTTTATAGATGAATCAGCCAGATGTCCTCTTATTAGTTCAAGATAGCCTGAAACAAAGTGGTAAGTCTTCAGGGTCCAGAGTATTTAGTTTTAACTATTTGGCAGCCTAGGGATTATGCATCCCATCTTGTTCTGCCCGTCCCCCTTTTTGTGCTATTCTATTCTGACAGGGGGACACAAGTATTTTCTCCTCAAGACCTGTTGTACAGACTCCTGTACACACTGACCACAAGTTTGTCAGTTCAGCAGGAATTTCGGACAGTGTGTACCCAGCGTTAATGAGTCAAAACATACAATAATGGGTATAATTGAAGGAAATTACCTATAGATTTTGAGACCAAGGAGAGGGAGGAGGGTTTCCAATAAGCAAGTGACTGCTCTTAGCTTCAAAATGGTGGCCTTAAGCAGGAGTAAACGGGAACAGAGCTGGAGGCAATCTGCGCACACTAAGGCTGGCTGGCCGGCCATACATTATACAAAAAGCCATATAATCTAAAACCATATAATGTCAGACCTAAACCCTTTCGATTTGTATGCAATCGAGCAGGCCCTTGTGCTATATAACTTGAGGTAAATCTAGAGGAAATGGAATGAAAAAATCTATATTGTGTGGCCATCTTAATTTTGATAGCATAACTGTCGAAAGCATGTGCTTTTGTTAAAGAAAGTGAATTATCAAAATGTTTATGGGTAGTGTTCCGCTTTAATTCAGAACTCCTGATCTACAGTGGGGGAAATAATAATTTGATCCCCTGCAGATTTTGTAAGTTTGCCTACTTACAAAGTATTGAAGGGTCTGTAAAAATTATATTGTAGATGTATTTTAAATGATGGAGACCAGAATATCAACAAAAAGAACGATAGAAATGTTATAAATTGAGTTGCAGTTCAGAGAGTAAAAGTATTTTATCCCCCAGGATGGATTGGTTCTTGTAGTTTATTACCAGGTTTGCACACATCTCAGGAGGGATTTTGGTCCACTCTTCACAGATAAATCCTTCAGGTTTCTTTTCTGTCGCCTGGCAACTCGAAGTTTCAGCTCCCCCCATGAATCTTCTATAGGATTAAGGTCTGGAGACTGGCAAGACCTGTAACTTTAGCAGAGAAACGGCCCCAAAGCATGATGATTCCACCTCCATGCTTAACTGTAAGGATGGTGTTCTTGGGGTCATAGTCAGCATTTTTCTTCCTCCAAACACGGCGAGTCGCGATAAAGCGTTTAACCCCCCCCCTCAAAAAAATACTGTTCCTTTAAAGCATGTTATACAGCACAGTGCTTGTGCTGTCTCATTTGGCCCCTTGTATCACCTGGCTGATCCTGCCAGTTTTCTGTACTCCCCTTTGTAAACTCACCACTGTATACAACCCAAAGTATGAAATCGCCATACACACAAGAAACACTTTACAGCTTTCTCTTTTTTTTTTTTTTTTTTTTTTTTTTTTTTTTTTTTTTTACTCAGTTGCAACTATTTTTGCAGATCAAGCAGAGGGAAAAAAAATCTGAGGAAAATATTATGGAATCACCATGTACTTTGCAGATCTAAAACATTTTCATCCTGAAAAATGTAGTCATCGCCAAACATCCTTTCAATTGATGGTATAAGAAAAGTGTCCAAAATCTCAATAGAAACTTGTGCATTTATTGAATATTTAATGACTGTGATCTTCCCCCATACCTTTACCTGACATCCATATCAATGATTGTGGAGAGCTGCAGGTTTTCTTCAGGCAGTTGTCTTCATACATTTTCATTGGAACGGTACCAAACAAAAGTTCCAACATCATCACCCTGCCCAGTGCAGATTGCTAATTAACTGAATACAGTGGGGGGGGATTCCCCTGCTGATTTTGTAGCTTTGCCCACTGACAAATGACCAGTCTAAAATTTTAATGGTAGGTTTATTATAACAGTGAGAGAGAATAGCAACTAAAAATCCAGAAGAACAAATTTCAAAAAAGTTATAAATTGATTTGCATTTTAATGCGTAAAATAAGTATTTGACCCCTTCGCAAAACATGACTTTGTACTTGGTGGCAAAACCCTTGTTGGCAGTCAGAGGTCAGACAGTTCTTGTAGTTGGCCACCAGGTTTGCACACATCTCAGGAGGGATTTTGTCCCACTTTTTGCAGATCCTCTCAGTCATTAAGGTTTTTTTGATACAAGTATCAGTATCTGTGCTGATACGCAGCATTTTTAAGGGTATTGGTAATCGCTGAAATTAACCTATACATTCAAGTTTTTATTTTATTTTTTTCAGCTGTCAGCGGGATTTCCCTGCTAATGCCTGAAATGTAAAGAAATGAATGTCGGTAATTTTATTGGTTAAGGACGTGGCGGCCCCGCTCTTTAACAACCACGTCTGCTGTCCATGGGATTCCCCTCCCCGCCTTCTCCTCCCCTCTCGCCAGCTGTCACTAGGCCTAGACTGGCCGGGGCTGCATGTCCTCTACAGTGCTGGCTTTACTGACGGGCAGGATTATATCTACCGAGGCACCAGGAGGGCAAGGGGGAAGGACTCAGCGGAGGGTGAATGGATGATAATGAGTGTTCAGCTGCCTATCGTACCTCCAAGTCGCGTTCATGTAGAGTGGTGCCCCCTCCCTCCTCTCTCTAGCTGTCTCTCGGGGACTCCACTCACCCCTATCTGTGGCGAATGGATGTGGTGGACTCTGCTTCCCCCAAATTGCTCAGCATCACCCAACCGTAACAGCTCTCCCTATTTTCGTGTGTGTGAGACATGCTGTGTGGTGCTGGTTCCTGTTTGATGATTTGTATGTTGCTCGGACTGCAGTGTGTTGACATCCATCAATGTGCACTGTAAGGCTCTGCAAGCTGGAGGGACGGCGGGGAGGTGATCGCTAAGTGCAGCCCAGAATACACATGATTCCTCTATTCTGCCTATTCTAGATCCCTTCATAGGAATGCAGGTTACGGGAACAAGTTTGGGTTACTGGGGTGAGTCTGAAGGCTGTGCTGCGTGCAGTCACACCTCCACCTAACGTCTGCCTTAGGGATAGGCAAATGAAGGGTTATCTGTCATCTGATCTGTGTGAAGGTCATCCTGTTCTTTCAGTGGTGTTCTCTGAATGATGCAAAAAAAAAAAAAAAAAGTTTGGGGGTTCTAAGTAATTTTACAGCAAAAAAAGATTTTTACATGTAGGAGAGGAGTGCTGGAATTCACCCGTGGTTAATGTGCTTCTTGAGTCACGCCTTTGTTGCCTTGTCTGTGTGTTTTGGGTTATTGTCACGCTGGAATACCCATCCACAACCAATTTTCAATGCCCTGGCTGTACAGGGCCCCGTCCATCGTCCCTTTTTGATGTGGTGAAGTTGTTCTGTCCCCTTAGCAGAAAAACGCCCCCAAAGCATAGTGTTTCCACCTTCATGTTTGACTGTGGGGATGGTGTTCTTGGTGTAATAGACAGCATTCCTCCTCCGCAAGTTCAGTTGATGCCAAAGAGCTTGATTGTCTCATCTGACCACAACACTTTCACCCAGTTCTCCTCTGAATCCTTCACATGGTCATTAGCAAACTTCAGATGGCATGTGCTTGCTTGAGCAGGGGGACTTTGTAGGCTTCAAAATTTCAGCCTGTCACGGTGCAGTGTTACCAATTGTTTTCTTGGTGACTATGGTCCCATCTGCCTTGAGATTCTCCCATGTAGTTCTGTGATTCCTCATCACGCTCCTGATCATTGAAACGCCATGAGGGGAGATCTTGCATGGAGTCCCAGGCCGAAGGAGATTGACAGGTTTTTTTTTTTTTTTTTTTTTTGTATTTCTTCAATTTTCGAGTAATTACACCAACTGTTTTCACCCTCTCACCAAGCTGCTTGGTGATGGCCTTGTAGCCCATTCCAGTTTTGTGTAGGTCTACAATCGTCTCTTTGGACGTCTCTTTGGACGTCTCTTTGGACGTCTCTTTGGCCTCGGCCATGGAGGAGATTGGAATCTGCTTCTGTTGACAGGTGTCTTTTATACAGGTAACATGCTGATATTAGGAGCACTCCAAGAGTGCTCCTAATCTCAGTTTGTTACCTGTATAGAAGACACCTGAGAGCCAGAAATCTTGCTGATTGGGGATCAAACGCTTATTTCACTCAATAACATGCAAATCAATTTATAACTTTTTTTGGACTTCCCATGATGCTCATGCACTCTGCAATGTAGTTGAGCATCATGGGGAAATGTAGTTCAAAAACATCTCTGGTGCCAAGGTTCGTCATCACTGGCCTAGGCCATCTTTATGTAGAGCAACAATTCTTTTCTCTTTCGTTCATTGACGGACACAGCACCTTTTAATCTTGACCTTGGGGTTATATCACCACCTTCAGGAGAGGACTAGGCAGAACATATATAAACAGCAAAGCTGTACAGTACTCCCAGGGGGTGGTCCTACTGGCTATAACCCCTCTGCTACCAGCAGCTCAGTTTTTTGTTTTTTTTTCTGCCTAGTCTAGGAGAAAGACCTGGCTCCCTGTGGGAGAAAGATCCTGGTAGTCTCCCCAGCCTGGCCATCGAGTGTGCAGAACTTAGCTATGCGCTGGGTCGGCCACGACATGCCCCGTCTGATCCAGGAGCGGCCGGTGAGCTATATGCTCTGGAACACACACATGACCGGGCTACTGCTGTCTGTGTGCTGTGGAGGACAGCAACCCTGTACTGCTCAGGTGATGGGTCTGTCCATGGAATGCGTCCAGAAATCCTGGGGTAAGTATGGTTCCACCTGTTTTGGCAGGATGGAGCAGCTGGGCATTCCCTGGGAGGTAGACTAGGGGGTTCTCTCCTTCCCTTTCTCTCCTCCCCGTGCTAATGGGCTGCTGTGTGACTGGGCATAACGGGTGCGCAGCACGTAGCGCGTCGGTAGCCGCGGGCATTTTCCCAGCGGCTGTTGGCGCTTTTGCTGAGGAGGCCGGCAGCCATTTTTTAGTAGCCTCAGAACTGGTTAAACCTGGAACAGCGCAAATCTGACACGGGACACCTTGTGGAAGGCAGAGAGGAGAGCGGACGACAGCAGCACAGCCACAGTACCTGGGTCAGGATGGTAAGTCCTGCGGGGGGCCCCTCAGTCTGTGGCAGCAAGGATGGTGGGCATTTTTTGTTATCTTGGGTCCCCAAGGGTGACGGGCGAGAGTGGGCCAGCATGGAGTCAGAAGCTGGTGTTTCTTTCCCAGACATCCCTGTTATAGCAACCGGTTCCCCTGCACCTGCGGTGCCTAGGGGCGCTCTGTCGGAGGTCCTGGAATCTTTTGTTGCCAAGGTAGAGGCAGTGTGCAGGCGCAAGGGGGGTAAAAAAAATACCCCTCCTCTCTGATTCAGACTCTGGTCCTGCTGTGGCAGGCGGCCCCTGTTCTGACATTTCATGGGATGCAGACCAGGAAAAGCCAGGTGCTAAGGGACCGAGGGCTGTCAGCTTCAGTAATCTCCACTATGCTGAGGGCGCGGAAGTCCTCTTCTCGGAAGATATATCATCATACGTGGAAGGCCTACATCTCCATGTGAGGAGATGGGGTGGCGTCTGCGTACATATTCAGTTTCCAGGATCCTGCTGTTTTTGCAGCGAGGAGTGGATCAGAAACTTGCATTAGGCACCATTAAAGGGGGAGTCACGCAAATTTTTTTATTTTTTTTTTTCAAATACTGCAGCTGCTGACTTTTAAAATAAGGACACTCACCTGTCCCAGGGTCCAGCGATGTCGGCACCCGAGTTCAAACTGTCCCTCGGTCCTCGGATGCTGCTGCCGCCATCTTCAGTAAGGCAATCAGGAAATTAAGCCTTGTGGCTTCACTTCCCGGTTCCCTACTGCACATGTGTCCCAGCAGACAGCGGGATGGGAAGAGGCATAGACTCCTGTGGGAGTTTTCTGCCCAGAACTGGGTGCAAATACCTGTCTTAGACATGTATCTGTACCCTCCCCCTCCCCCCTGAAAGGTGCCAAATGTGACACTGGAGGGGGGGGGGGGAGGGTTCTGAAAAGCGGGGGTTCAATTTCTGTGTGAACCTCTGCTTTAAGGGGCAGATATCGGTTTTGGCTGTCTTTTTTTTTTTTTTTTTTTCTTTTTTTTTTCAGCGACCTTTGGTGACTCATTCGTTGGTGAGTACGTTTGTTCAGGGGGTGCGACATGTGGCCCCGTCTGGTACGACCACCGCTGCCTTCATGGGATTTGAATCTGGTGCTCAGTGCTTCAGAAACCGCCGTTTAGAAACATTAGGGAGATCCCCTTATTAACATTCTCTCAGAAAGTAGTCTTTCTAGTGGCTATTACATCTACAAGGCGGGTTTCTGAGTTGGCGGCCTTGTCATGCAAGTCTCCCTACTTGATCCTCCACAAGAATAAGGCAGGCTTCGTTTCTTCCAAAGGTTGCTTTGGCCTTTCTTCTAAATGAGGACATTGTGCATTCGTCCTTATGTCCTCAGCCGTCACATCCCAAGGAGGTTGTTTTGCATTCCTTGGACGTGGTCCAGGCTCTGCGGGTGTATCTGTCTGCTGCGGCTCCTTTTCGGAGGTCGGGCTCCCTGTTTGTATCGGTGGCTGGTCCGAAGAAGGGCCTGGTGCTCTCGTAGGCCACAATTTCTAGGTGGATCAGACAAATCGTGGTTCAAGCGTATGCCATAAGGGGGCGGGCGCCCCCCTTTCCTGTCACGGCACATTCTACCAGGGCAACTGATGCACCCTGGGCTTTCCGACATCAAGCGTCCGTTTATCAGGTGTGTAAGGCGGCAACCTGGTCGTCCATTCACACTTTCACTAAATTTTACAAGATTCATGTGAGCGCATCTTCGGATGCATGCTTTGACCGCAAGGTTTTGCAAGTGACTGTTTAAGGTTGCAACTCCTGAGTTATTTTGTTATGGGTGAAGTTTATTTTCTTTCGGTTCCCACCCCTCGTGTTTGACACTGCTTGGGGATGTCCCTAAGGTCAAGATTAAAGGTGCTGTGTCAATGAACGGAAGAAAATAGGATTTTTGTACTCGCCGTAAAATCCTTTTCTCTGAAGTTCATTGATGGACACAGCACCCACCTCTCCTATTTGTGCTGCTTTTTGATGCACTGAGCTGCTGGTAGAGTGGGGTTATAGCCAGTAGGACCACCCCCTGGGTGGTACTGTACAGCTTTGCTGTTTTTATGTGTTCTGCCTAGTCCTCTCCTGAAGGTAGTGATATAACCCTAAGGTCAAGATTAAAGGTGCTGTGTCCCTCAACTTCAGAGAAAAGGATTTTTCTCTGAAGATTAGAGAAAATCCTATTTTTTCAGATCCTCTGAGTTCTTTGCTATGAGGTGCCATGTTAAACTCAGTGACCAGTATGAGAGGGTGAGAGCGACAACACCAAATTTAACACACCTGCTCCCCATTCCTATTTTTGGGGGGATTGCAAATTTACACGGTTATACGTGCTGTACACTCGATACGTTACATTGTAGCAAAGTGTCATTTCTTCAGTGTTGTCACATGAAAAGATAAAATATTTACAAAAATGGGAGGGGTGTACTCACTTTTGTGAGATGCTGTATCTTAAAAGTAAACCCCCCCCCCATTAAAATTTAGTCTGTCCTTGAAAGATAAGTTCACTTTAAAAATCATTGTGCCCCTTCTAGGCTATGTAACAAAATAGAACTGTATTTTAGAATCTTTAGATGCTGTTCATTGGGCCTGGGGACATTGTTTATCGCCTTCAGTGCTCTTTCTTAACCTGCACCAAGTTGCATAGGAGGGAGGTTATCTTATGTTTACAGTACAGGTATGTTTTTGTGAGCGAGATCAGACTTGCCTTTTTATTTAACAAGCGTAGGTTTTTCTCTAACATGTATATCCATTTTTTAAAATTCTAGATTTGTTCGTAGACTTTGATGCCGACTTCCATGCAAGAGTGCCTGTTGTGGTTTGTGCAGAAAAGAGAAGGTTAGAACACTTTTTGTACCCACCCCAACTATTCTGAAACGTGTGTGTATATATATGTATGTATGTGTGTGTATATGTGTGTGTGTATGTGTATATATATATATATATATATATATATATATATATATATATATATATATATATATATATATATATATGTATATGTATATGTATATGTGTGTGTGTGTGTATATATATATATATATATATATATATATATATATATATATATATATATATATATATATATATATATATATATATATATATATATATTTATTAAAATGTGTTTTGGTAATAACACTGTATGCACACCGGACGTTTAACTCTCCTAGAAGCCAGCAGCGTTTTTGCAGGAAAAAATGTCTGACTCTTGTAGTCTAAAGCTTGTATTGTCTAGCTTTTACAAAGTTTTTTTTAGCTTTTACAAATATCCAGCTCTTGGGCGCTTAATTCATTTAATTGGCCAGAATAAATGTATTCTGGCCATTGAAATTGATGCTCAAGCATTAATGCACCTAGCCTCAAACATTTCTGCCCAAACGCTGCTGTTCCTGGACGCACTGGCAGTGGGTTTTTTCCTGCCTCTAAAAGCCGATGTGTGCATGGACACACAGGCTAACATGCAGGGGAGTATATAGGCAGGAAATAAATGCCAGGCGCCCCTAGGAGCAGCTGTAAAAATGTTCAGTGTGCATGAGGCCTGAGACCTTGTTCACACTGAACATTGCTTTTGAAATCACGCAAGGTCATCTGATCTTGCATGATTTCAAACTGCATTTTAATCCATCTTCAGGGGGGACTTGAAAGACATCTGTGCGGGTTCATGCACCGATGTCTATTGAAATCGCCCCGACATTGACAAAAGTAGTGAAGGAAAACTATTTTTGGAAATCGGTGTTGTGCCACAAAGTCGGCGTCGCACTGATTAGGATGCTCCTATTGCCGTCAGGCTCCGATTTGACGTGTGAGTTGACCTGTCAAATTGCACCGATGTGAACAGGGGCTAAAGCTGAAGTCTAGGCAAAAAGGATGTGGCTCATTTGATAAACTCCTGTATTGCCCTGAATAGGTGCCAAAATATGTGCTGGAACTGCCCTTACTGTTTTTAGCTGGTACACTGGCTAGCTGCCTCAGTGATTATTGCTAGCAGCTATAACAGCCACTAGCAATAATTCCATGTAAAATCCGGCAGGCTAGTTGTACCCAAGTTAATCCAACTTGGGTATATGCAACATGACCGTCCACTGAGTCTTGGCTGGTTCCTGCTGAATGAGCAGGCTTTAGTTTTACATTAGCTATTTGCATAGATGACTTGCTAGTGTTTGGCTTCACACAGTAACCTTAAAGATATACTGCACCTTTTTGGTTTCTCTACAGTATCCAATTTACTTACTATATAACACTAAGGAAAATCTTAATTCTTTCTTTTTCAATAGTGGCCGTCTTTGTAAAGTAAGTGCAGGCAATGAAAATGCTTGTCTCACCACCAACCTGCTCACCACTTTGGGCTTTTTGGAATCAAGGCTCATACCTCTGGTTGTGGCTTTTAGATACTGGGCAAAGGTAAATGCTCTTAATGTTATGCAGTTTTATTCTTATGAATCATTTTGAATGTATTGCTGATTTAGTTAAACTTGAAAAAAGTGTGCACTGATCTTGGAAAGTTCAATAGATGTATAATGGCATGATAGGACCACAGTATAGTTTAGAAGACCTTTTTAAAGTTCCTCACTTTAGGTAATCCATATTGATGTCTACGTCTGGCACATGTGTGGGGATATCTAATGTGTCGCACAATATACTTTTTGGTTTCAATTGGAGCTGCAAGATTCTGGATAAAATGAGAATCACATTTTTTTTGCTTAGAATAAAGATCATGATTCTCAGCGTAACGTCTTTCACATGATACAAAAGCATTGGGCTAACCTTACTGTTTGGTTTGTGTGTGTGTGTGTGGGGGGGTTTTTTATTTTATTTTTTTATTGAAGTGTATTTTTTCCCCAAAAAATGTGCGTTTGAAAGACTGATGTGCAAATACATTGTGACATTAAAATATTGCAATGACCGCTATTTTATTCTCTAGGGTCTCTGCTATAAAAAAAATATCTGTGTGTCTATATGTTTGGGAGTTCTAAGTAATTTTCTAGCAAAAAATACTCGTAAGCAACAAGTGTCAAAAAGGTTTAGTTTTTAAGTGGTTAAATTGACCTCATACAGGTCCTTCTCAAAAAATTTGCATATTGTGATAAAGTTCATTATTTTCTGTAATGTACTAATAAACATTAGACTTTCATATATTTTAGATTCATTACACACAACTGAAGTAGTTCAAGCCTTTTCTTGTTTTAATATTGATGATTTTGGCATACAGCTCATGAAAACCCAAAATTCCTATCTCAAAAAATTAGCATATCATGAAAAGGTTCTCTAAACAAGCTATTAACCTAATCATCTGAATCAACTAATTAACTCTAAACACCTGCAAAAGATTCCTGAGGCTTTTAAAAACTCCCAGCCTGGTTCATTACTCAAAACCGCAATCATGGGTAAGACTGCCGACCTGACTGCTGTCCAGAAGGCCATCATTGACACCCTCAAGCAAGAGGGTAAGACACAAAGAAATTTCTGAACGAATAGGCTGTTCCCAGAGTGCTGTATCAAGGCACCTCAGTGGGAAGGAAAAAGTGTGGCAGAAAACGCTGCACAACGAGAAGAGGTGACCGGACCCTGAAGAAGATTGTGGAGAAGGACCGATTCCAGACCTTGGAGGACCTGCGGAAGCAGTGGACTGAGTCTGGAGTAGAAACATCCAGAGCCACCGTGAACAGGCGTGTGCAGGAAATGGGCTACAGGTGCCGCATTCCCCAGGTCAAGCCACTTTTGAACCAGAAACAGCGACAGAAGCGCCTGACCTGGGCTACAGAGAAGCAGCACTGGACTGTTGCTCAGTGGTCCAAAGTACTTTTTTCGGATGAAAGCAAATTTTGCATGTCATTCGGAAATCAAGGTGCCAGAGTCTGGAGGAAGACTGGGGAGAGGGAAATGCCAAAATGCCTGAGGTCCAGTGTCAAGTACCCACAGTCAGTGATGGTCTGGGGTGCCATGTCAGCTGCTGGTGTTGGTCCTCTGTGTTTTATCAAGGGCAGGGTCAATGCAGCTAGCTATCAGGAGATTTTGGAGCACTTCATGCTTCCATCTGCTGAAAAGCTTTATGGAGATGAAGATTTCATTTTTCAGCACGACCTGGCACCTGCTCACAGTGCCAAAACCACTGGTAAATGGTTTACTGACCATGGTATTGCTGTGCTCAATTGGCCTGCCAACTCTCCTGACCTGAACCCCATAGAGAATCTGTGGGATATTGGGAAGAGAAAGTTGAGAGACGTAAGACCCAACACTCTGGATGAGCTTAAGGCCGCTATCGAAGCATCCTGGCCTCCATAACACCTCAGCAGTGCCACAGGCTGGTTGCCTCCATGCCACGCCGCATTGAAGCAGTCATTTCTGCAAAAGGATTCCCGACCAAGTATTGAGTGCATAACTGAACATAATTATTTGAAGGTTTTTTTGTATTAAAAACACTTGTCTTTTATTGGTCGGATGAAATATGCTAATTTTTTTAGATAGGATTTTTGGGTTTTCAGGAGCTGTATGCCAAAATCATCAATATTAAAACAAGAAAAGGCTTGAACTACTTCAGTTGTGTGTAATGAATCTAAAATATATGAAAGTCTAATGTTTATCAGTACATTACAGAAAATAATGAACTTTATCACAATATGCTAATTTTTTGAGAAGGACCTGTATACAGAAGTTCTTCCCTTTTGATCAAAAAAACTAAGATACTTTGTATCTCTCCTTTTTTTTCTCAGCGCTGTGGAATGTTGATAAACATTTGTCTGCATTTTTTAATATGTTTTAACTGCTAAGTTTTAAATGGTAAAAATAAACACAGAAGATCAGAATTCTTAATTTTTGTGTGACATACAGAGCAGAACCCATCTATGTGATAGTAGTGAGGTAGTGACCCCTGATGTCACCAGTCCACACAGATCATGGACACCTTGTGAATTTTGTACTGCCATAGGGATTCAAAAGACTCCAATCTGGAAGTGCAATATCACCAGTCAAGTCTTGAATCTAGTTATGGCCCAGGTCTCGCAAAGCAGGCTGTACGTTGTTCTTGCCAAATTACTCCTGTAAATGGAGTGCCATTCAAAAAAGACAGTTATGGTCAGTGTTTGACCCCAGGTTTTATTTTCTTGAATGGCTCTCCATTTACAGAAGTAAACACTTGACCATAACTGTCTTTTATTTATTTATTTTTCTAGTACTCAGTCCTCAGTGTCCAATAGCGGTAGTTTAATTGTAAAATGGCAGTGGCTCTGGCAAAACTGATTTCTATTGAATCCTACATGCAGTGTGTGTTAAGTATTGGGACTTTTTGAGCACACACTTTGTTACTTTTGCTGCCATATAGACACCTCCTGTCTCCCAGGGTTTTTTTTTTTTTTTTTGTTATTCCATTTCTTTTGTATTTAACATTCTCTAAACACTTTGTCTGCAGCTCTGTGGCATAGACAGACCTGAAGAAGGGGGCTTGCCGCCATATGTTCTTGCTCTCATGGTTGTGTTCTTCCTTCAACAAAGAAAGGAGTCTGTTCTACCAGTGTATTTGGGATCATGGGTATGTACTGTCATTTTGCAATAATCTAGATCTTTAAAATTCCAGGGTGATGGTAATCAAGATGTATTTAGAGTTGCACTGTAGAACACACAACACTTATATTTTTCTCCAGGAGCAATTTTACCTGCAAAAGTATTTGTATTTCTGTCTTGAGATTTACATTTATGCTGCAGCATACATTGTCTAAGAGGACATTAATTTTCTCTGCCACAGTTCAGTTGCACTTACAGGACAGTGAAAGGAGATGTAGCACACTGAGATTGTAGCATGAGATGATAGTTTTATCAATCTACTGTACATTCTGCTGTCAGATGTCTCTTGTTGGCACATGAGCACTGCAGCACACCTGACTAGCTCCTTGTGCTGTTTCTCCCTCTGCCTGAGCTCTGTTGTACAGGGACTCTAGGTGGTTGACAACATCATATTCAGTTGCTTCACTGCTTGCATAAAAAATAAATTTACTAGTTTCTTGATAAATACAGAGCTGCAATAACTTGAGTTGTGTGGTGTGTTTTTTTTTTTTTTTTTTTTTTTTTTTTTTTTTGTTCAGCTTTAAATGACTGGAAATGCACCTTGCTGTAATCTTCATGTGCAACTTAGAAATCCAATAAATCTGCTTCAGTGTAGAAAAGGGAACTTTAAATCACAGATAAGAAAAAAAAAAACAATCTGAAAAAAAGTTTATTCGCTAAAGTCTCACTTTTTAGCTTGGGGAGAGTACAAAACAGTCTGCCAGTTCCCTCACTGTATAAATAGTTTGACCCAGACCGACGGCAAAAGAGGCTTTTAAAACTGAATACCAGCTTTGAAAAGGTCTTGCGTTTTCTTTTTCAGATTGAAGGCTTTTCTGTGTCCAAATTGGGACAGTTTAGCTTGGGTGAGCTTGACAATGAGTTTGTGAATTGGATACAGACTGCTGGAGATGGCGAGAGTCTCCTAAATGAACCATGCCAGTTAAAAGGAAAAGTAAGTAGTTTTGTTTGCACTAACGGACATTCAGCAGCAAAGTAAAATAAAAATATTTTCCTAGAAAGAATGTAATAATCCAAACTTTTTGTAGTTGGACTTAATTTTTATTAAATTGTCACTACCTGTTTTTAAGCTTTTATATAAAATCAAAATCCCAAATTTGAAACCCATGTATTGAAATGCATCATGTAAAAGAAAAGTCTGCCTAATTTTGTTTTGGCTGTAAGCTTATGGATTTTGTTTAATCATTGGATGTTTAAAACGTTTGGATTTTCGAGAGCAAATTCAATCACAGCTGATCACACCCAGCAGAATTAATCCAGATACTCTATAGATACTCTAGCTTGAATCTATTTGATGCTTTTGACTGACCTATCTGTGCTTTAAAAAGAGTTTCTAATAACGCTTTTGAACTTACAACTTGGAAAATATTTTCTAAGTTTACATGAAACTACATCCTGCACCTTAGCCCAGTTCTTTCTGGTGTACGTTGCCCATTATATCCTCTTGCGTATAATTTAAAATACAAAATATTGTGCTTTTCACATCTTCACACACCGTGCAGTTTATAGTAGAGATACAGTTTGCAAACTGGCTTCTTGCCTTTCCTGAATAGTACAGCTCCTGGTGTACGTCTAGGTCAGCCTTTTTCAACACCGAGGAACCCTTGAAATAGTTCTCTGGTCTCGGGGAACCCCTGCTACAATTTAGAAATCTACAACTCATAATACATGAATGGGCCTTACACTTGTGGTCATTAGGAAGAATTGCCTCCTTACAGATGGCTAAAAAGATCAATGGCGTGAGGAACTTGTCTGAGAGGCAGAAATTGCCAAATGCTGAAGGAACCCCTAGCAACCTCTGCAGGAACCCTGGTCTAGGTGAAGTTCTGTTAAATGCTAATTTTGTTGATCAGCCATTCATAAATGCTGTTGATTTGCATCTAATAGAACTTAAGCGCTGATGTCTTCATTATGCTGGGAGTTGTATTGTTTGCGAGAGCACTTTGGAAACTCTTAAAGGAAAGTTAAAGTGGAACGTTAATTAGAAAATTAAGTCCTGCTAGATTACTTCTGGCTGGCCCCTTTTGCAGGTATAGCTATAGAAGAGAAAAAAAGATTTTGGAAGAGACTGGAGTTCCCCCGCCCCCCCTTTTTTAGGTTTAGGCCGTTTCCAGGGAGAACATGATATATAAAATATTTGGGGTGTGGGGTCCCAGAGGGGAAGATCGGGGGGGGGGGGGGCTAGCACAAGGGAGGGGCCTTGGCTATCTTCCCAAGTTCACAGAGCTTGAACAAAAAATTAGACATTCAGGAGATCAGAACAGTGGTAGCCTAATGTGGGGCACGTCCATCATCAATACCTCAGCTGTCGTCCTCCACTTCTGTGCCCCAGGCATCTATCCAACCTGACCATATCTTATCAAATTTGCCAGGGCAGTTTCGGTTGGCATAGGTAAGCTTATATAATGGCAACACTGAGCTCAGTTTTATGCGCCATGAGGACACCGTGGGAGGTGTAGCATCCTTCCAATGGAGGAATATTTATCTGCGAGCATAAAAAGTAGCATAATTCGGGAATAGTCTAGTATATTTGCCCCTTATCCTAGAGTCAAAAACATTTTAGCAGTAACATTTTGGGGTCTGTTCCCAGCTCTAGGGAAGTAACCCGGCCAAGGGTGTCGGCTATCTCTGACCAGTAGTGTCCAAGGCGGGGACAGGACCATGTCATATGGAAGGAGGCGGATCTCAGATCACATCTAGGGCAGGCCATTGGGGTGTTGGGATTCATAATTAACTGATTTGGAGTGTAGTAGGCTCTGTGGAGGAACATGACCTGCATAAATCTAGCTCTGGCCGAGATCATGTTGGTGACAAAGCAAAAGACACATGCCTCCCATTCCTCTGACAGATCTTGGATGTTAGATTATTTTCACTTATCTAGGGTTTTTTCAAGCTTCTTCAAGGGGGCTATGGAAAGGTGGCTATACAGGGAGGAGAGGGGTTTATCTATGATCTTGGCAGTAGGTAGTCCCTCCACAGAGTCTGATTTCAGTATGAGTTGCTCTGGGAACTGTTTCCTATATGCATTTCTAAGCTGGTAGTATCGAAACAGCATCCACCCCGGTAGTGAGTAGGCATTTTTGAGATCAGAGAAGAATTGGAATTTACCTCCCGTAACTATATGCTTCAATTTGACTATCCCCTTCCTTGCCCAGACCTGGAGGTCTGGAACAGTATTCATGTGTGGTAGGTTGGTATTGCCCCAGAGAGGAATGTGGGGAGAGAACATCCCAGGGGAGGTAAAGTGGGTCCTGGCTTTATTCCATACATTAATGGTTGTGCTCATCAGCTGTGCAATGCCAGGGTGAGATCTCGCCCCCTTGAACACCACGTTACTAAGGGAGGCGTACAAGCCCATTATGGCCGTCTCCAAGGTCCCTGCTGGGTTGTCTTGTAATTGGGGAACACCACCATCTGACCGTCAGCAGGACAGCTGCCCAGAAGTAGATCTGAAAATCTGGTAGGGACAGGCTTCCCTGGGTGACGGGGAGCTGAAGGGTGGTAATGGCTAGCCACGGGGGTCTTTTATTCCAAACAAAGGAAAATATTATACTTTATCTTGGCGAAGAATGAGGGTGGAGGGATCAAAGGGGCATTTCGAAAAAAGTAAAGGAACCTGGGGAGATAGACCATCTTAACTAGGTTTACCCTACCACTGGTGATAGGGGGAGGGTCCTCCAGGTCATACATTTCTGCAAGAAATTTTTAAGTAATGGTTGAAGGTTGAGCTCGTAGTATGAGGACAACGGAGTTCCAACCCTGACCCCTAGGTATTTAAATTCAGATGTTCAGTTTAGGGGGGTGCCTGTTGCTGGGTGGTGATCTAACGCATTTAGTGAAAAAGGTGATTTCCCCCAATTGACCTTAATGCCTGAAAATGAGCCAAATTCATATATTTGAAGCACTGGTGGGAGGGAGGAGATGTCTTTAAGGAAGAGGAGGGTATCATCGGCATATAAGGATATTTTATCAGTTATTACACCGACTTGGATTCCCTGAACTGAACGGGCACGTCTAATACAAGCTGCCATGGGCTCCATGGCTAGCGCGAACAGTCCAGGAGATAGTGGTTGTCCCTGGACAGGGGAAAAGGCTGGGAGAGTGAATTATTTGTGCGTATACGGGCCGTGGGATTGTGGTATAGCATCTGGATCCAACTGATAAAACGAGGGCCAACCCCGAATTTGCGAAGGATCGCCCAGCGTTAGCGCTACTCAACCGAGTCAAAGGCCTTTTCGGCGTCTAAGGAGGCGACTGCCTCCCGACCATCCCTGCTTGCCCTAGAGAGATGTGTAAGGAGGCGTTGAATGTTTGTCGGTCCCCCTGCCTGGCATAAATCCAGATTGGTGCACCATTGCTGTAATCGGTGTTCAATTGACCAGCCAACATCTTGGCCAACAACTTGGCATCCACATTAAGAAGTGAGATCGGGCGGTACGAGGAACACTGTTCAGGTGGCTTACCAGGTTTAAGGATGACCACTAGGACTGCCTCAGCCATTGTTGGGGGTAATGAATTCCCTTCCATGGCTTTGCATCACTAGTTTGAATGGTGGTAGTATTTCCTCTGCATAAGTTTTAAAGAGTTCGGCAGGTATCCCGCCTGAGCCTGGCATTTTGCTATTTTGCAAGGAGGCTACTGCCCTCTGCAACTCCTCCAATAGAATAGGGCCTTTTAAATGTGGATGTCGGGCAAGGGAGATCCACCCAGTCAAGGTATGTCTGCAGTTCTTTGTCCGTGCACTTAATTTGGGAACCATAGAGCTGATAGAATGATGCGAATCTGTAGTTAATGGAAGAGGGATCTGTTAGGCATCCCATCTGAATCGCAGATGTTCGAGATAGTCACCGGGGAGGAGTTTTCCCTCACTAGCCATGTCAGCATGCTGCCAGTCTTCTCCCCGTGCTCAAAGATTCTTTGGGACTGATGTAAAAATTTTAGTTTTGGTGTCTGATGTTCGTAACAGGAGAACATCTTAGTGCTGCCTGAAAGTTGGAGTATGCCCTCGGAGTCTCCGATTCGGAGTATTCCTCCTCAAGTGCTGCCACTCTCTCCTCCGCCTTTCGAGTCTTCTCCCTCAGATCCTTACAGATATGTGACTGCAGGCTACCCCCGGTGAAGGCCTTGAATGCGTGCCAAGATGTGATGAGAGATACTGATTGATTCAATTCCCGCCAATATTGCATCGCTTCAGACCTATACGGTTCTGATAGTGTAGAATCCGACAGCCAAAACCTGGACAGCCTCCACAGATTTTCCCCCGGCATGCAGGACATGCACAGCTTCAAGGCTAGTGGGGCGTGATCGGATATACGAGAATGGCGATGTCCCTGACCCTGGAAAGGACAGAGCCCCCCCCGCATAGGCAAGTTCTATACGTGAAAGGGTTTTGTGAGGCGGAGTGGCATGTGTAGGTCCTACGAGAGGGGTTACGCCATCTCCACACATCGGTCAGATTTGAAGCTTCCGCCCAGGAGAGCAGCTCAGATGATGAGCCCGCTCCGGGTGAGAGTCTGTCCATCCCAGGGTCCGGGGCTAGGTTGAAGTCCCCCTAGAATCACCACATTATCTGTGTCATAGGTGGCAATTTGAGATAAGCTGGTTAAGTAATCTTGTGGACGCCTGGGGGGGGGGGGGCGGGGCGCCCAGATACAGTTCCACCACCAGCTCCAATCTGTCTACCATGGCATGGAGTATGACAAATCGACCCTCTGTGTCTAGCTCGAGTGCCAGCAATCTAAACAGTAGAGATTTATGAGTAATTGGTGTATTTGGAGTGGTACTGATGCCCCACCCAGGGCAGTCTAAGGCTCAGAAGCTTACTGCCCGTCAAGTGGTCTCCTGCCGTATACATATTTGGGGATACGTTTTGAGAAACTGAAACACTAATGACCTCTTCACAGAGGAGTTCAACAATAGTACAGTCAGCCATAATCCGCTAATGGTAAATTTTTATGCCGTGGACATTCACTCAAAATTAGATGCAAAGTCCAGACCCCTATGTGTCAGGACGTGGCATCCCAAATATCTAGTGACATACCTTGCCAATGAAATCAATTAATGCCCAAGTGCATCAATTGTGTTTTTTTTTTTTTTTTTTTTTTTTCTATGAAACCGCAATTGCTAGTAGAAAAGGTGTTTAGGAGAGGTGGGCAAATGCCCTGTGTGCATGAGGCCTAAATCTTGCCTGTTCCCAATGTGCAGGTGTGCATTGTTACCATAAGAGGGCAGTATAATTCGTATCCTTAAGAGGTTGTAAACCCTTACAGACCACTTTGACCTACAGGTAAGCCTGCATTAAGGCTTAACTGTAGGCGCAAGAAATATCTCCTAAACCTACACGGTTTAGGAGATATTTGCAAAAGACAGGCACCGATGTCTACGGCGCATGCGCCGTAGATGGTGGCGTGCAGGTGCACTGAGCATGCGATTGCTAATGGCGATCATGCCATTAGCAGCAGCTAGCGCGCGTGTGATGCCATCTTGGCTCCGGCCAGTCACAGTGCCGGAGCTGCAATACCCTGAAGGAAGATGGACACTTTCTAGAAGAGGGGACAGCGGTGGCATTGCTGGCTCCTGTGTCAGGTAAGTGATGCATAGTAGCCCATTATGCTTAAGCTTTGCAGGGAAACAGGAATTAAAACCCATCAGGGTTTACTTCCTCTTTAGTTTACATGTATATAGAGCCTGGACTCTGACCTGTACTTTCAAAGTCCAATCTCTGTCCAAATCTTGTAGACTTAACCTCTGTAACACGTCCAAAATATGCCACTTTTTAACCATTGAAACCACTAAGGGACTTATTCACTCCCTTGTTCTTTCTTGCCTTGCCTTGACTTGACTAGAACTCCCTCCTCTTAGGCCTATTTCTTTGCAAGCTAGCCCCTCTTCAGTCTGTCATGAATGCTGCTGCCAGACTCCTCTACCTTACTAACCGATCAGGGTCTGCCACCCCTCTCTGCCAAGCCTTCCACCGGTTTTCTATTGCCCAACAAACGTAAAAACATTAACAAGAACATACAAAGACATTTACAACTCTGCCGTGAGTTACATCACCAATCTTGTCTCCAAATAGCACCCAAACCCTCCCCTCCATTCCTCCCTAGCTCTCCTGCTCTCAAGCTCCCATGTCTTCTCCCATGTCTTCTCTCATGCTTGTCTCCAGGACTTCTCCAGAGCTTCTCCCATCCTTTGAAACTCCCTACCCCAATCTGTCCAGCTATCTCCTACTCTGTCCACTTTTAGGCGATCCTTGAACTCCTTTTTTTCAGAGAAGCCTATCCTGCCTTCAGCTAATAGCTAAATCTTTTATTTCTCCTATGAGTTCATCCCGCAGTTACTACTTTTTTTTTTTGTTTCCACCAACCTCTCCCTATTAGACTAAGCTCCCAAGAGCAGGGCCCTCCTAACCCTCTTGTATTGAATTGTATTGTTGCTGTATTGTCTCCCTTTTTATATTGTAAAGCACTGTGCAAACTGTTGGTGCTATATAAATATATTATATGTGGTCTACGGCATCACAGCACACAATTGAGTCTGAGTATGTATTTGATTATCTTTGCAGGTTCCTGTCATCTTTCCTGTAAAACAATGTTCTGCTTCTGTTGGTCGGCTGTGGGTTGACCTGTTAAGATTTTATGCTTTGGAGTTCAATATGGGTGACTTTGTCATCAGTGTTCGTGTTAAGGAGAAAATATCTAGAGAACTGAAAGACTGGCCCAAAAAACGTATTGCTGTGGAAGGTAATATTGCTTTTCTGGTCTTAAATACCTAATATACATCGTAAAAAGTCTAACCATGTTCCTTTTTTAAATGTAGATCCATACTCCGTTAAGAGAAATGTTGCAAGATCCTTGAACAGTCAGTTAGTGTTTGAGTTCATGCTTCACTGTTTGAAGGCTACATACAAATATTTTGCAATGCCACAAAATAAGTCTCAGAAACTCACAAAAAAGAAGCCCACCAATTCCACTTTAAAAGGCATACAAAGGAAGACTGATGGTGAAAGTGAACCACAATCCAACCTTGTTCTTGATGCAAGTCAAAAACTGGAGCGTTTGGCTATAGACAACACATTGAACACTTCTGCAGTTGGCATGAACCACTGTGAAGGCATAAACCGTAAAGCAGTAAATAAAAAGCTAATGTTTGAAACGCTTCCTGATCTTGCTAGTGAAGATTATTATATAACAGAAAAAACTCTGGCAAACCCTAAATATGCCATCCAGAGCTGTGAAGAGCTAGCTAGTGCTCATGAAGGGTCTGATAATGACCTCCCTGTACCAAAGGAAAAGAGACAAAGTGATTACATTTTGATCGGCCATGGCTTTGATGAGGACAGTGAGAGCGGTGAGGCTCATGTGGCAGGAAATGAAGAAACTGACAGCCTTTCTGACTTTGAAGGGGGAGCTGAAGGTCATGACTTTAGTTTGGAGAGTACAAACATGTATGCTGGAAAGGTGGACTTAGATGAAGAAAGCACTGAGGGAACTGATGAACTAGAGGAGATTGCACATGATTTTGAGACCCAAAGGTTTGATCTGGCAGATGTGAATAATTCTGATGAGGATGACGATGATGAGGAAAATAGCTTGCTTTTGAATCGCAGAGAGCATTTGGATAGTCTTACAGCAGATGAAGAGCTGGAGAATACATATACAGGTTCAGCAGATGATCTGTTGTCTGACGATGACCAGCAGACAGAACCTGTGTCTAAGATTTTACAAGACCATGCAAAAGGCAATACAGAACTTTGTGATACTTTAGAAGATGAAGATCCCAAGCAATTAGCCACTGAAAGCTGCAGCACCGAGGATGCTATTCTATTTTATGAATTTAACAAGCCTACTTTCACCAGGGGCAAGGTATGAATAAATTCTAATATATATATATATATATATATATATATATATATATATATATATATATATATATATATATATATATATATATATATATATATATATATATATATATATATATATATTATATATATATATATATATATATATATATTGTATGGGATAAAGGCAGAATTAATTGAATTGGGTAATTAGATCTTTGTGGGTTTAGATCTGCTCTGTCAGCAGAAGACATTGGTGAATCTGCTGTAATATTCAGACCACCACATTTTCACCATTCATCTTCTGAGGTTGTCAGATTTTTTTTTTTTTTCTCTCATATACAGGACCTACATCTAAAAAGTTACATTTAAAAGTGGTCCCCAAATCTAGTAGTTGTGATGCACAAGCCTGTCATTTGGGGACAAGGAGGCGGTAGGGATGCTGAATGCCATACTAGCATTTTGTATTCAAGGACACTAGTCACAAGACCTCCTGCTATTCCTTAACCTCTTTAACCCTATGGCCAAATTCGATTAAATACAGGGGCTTGCATTTAGTGTAGGGCCACATCTAATTTAAATTCCAGAGAATGTGAACATATTTGGTTAACATGGTAATTGTAGCCCTGATGATGAAATTAAGTACTCCACTGTAAATTGATGTAAAGCCGTATAACGTTTAAGAATCATTGATGCTGGAATCTGAAGGATTCCTACAAACTGGCCAAAGGCTACAAAGTTGTGATTGGGTTGCATGCAGCTTAAAAAACACTGGTTTTATAGGCCAGCCATCTGAATTTCTTAATGTGTTCAATGTGTGTTTTATTTTTGGAACCTAGCTGCCTACTGTCGTGTGTAACTTGTGTAAGAAAGATGGACATCTTAAAAAAGATTGCCCTGAAGACTTTAAAAAAATTGAACTGGAACCCTTGCCACCTTTAACATCCAAGTTTTCCCAAATTTTGGATCAAGTTTGTATGCAGTGTTACAGTAAGTATACTCATTGTACTGTAATAGTTTTAGTATGTCCTGAAACTCCTCCATGGTTTAGCCATTTTAAAGCTTGTTGTAGACCTGTTTATTATAGCATGTCTATCACAAAGCAAAACATCTGTGTGATCTTGAGTAGTTATTTCCTAACTACATAGAACTTCTTGGACAGTGACACTGAACCCATTCAATTCCTTGCTGTCGAATTCATGTACAGCACGTGAGTAAGGAAAAACCTGCATCCATAGGGACCTTGTCACAGATGTTTTGCTTCATAACGGTCTAATCACTTGCCAACCACAATAAGCGTATATAGACGTTGCAGTTTGCAAGCTGTTAGTGGGATTTTGGCTGAAGAGATCGGCCATAACCCCAGTATTTTTCTTTACCTTTTTGACCCCCAGATCTCTCCATAAAAATGACCTGTCCCCCTTATTGCTATTACAAGGGATGTTTACAATCCTTGTAATGGGAATACAATTTAAAAGAAAAAAAAAGCTTAAAGGGACAGTTTAAAATTTCTTTGAAGCGCGCACATACGCAAGTCACGCATGCACATGTAAACGATATTCACACCACATGTAAGGTATTGCTGTAGAAGTTAAAGCAAGAGCAATAATTCTAGTGCTAGATCTCCTCTGTAACTTTAAAAAGCAAAAAGTTGGAGGTGAGCTATAGCTGCTGTTGTTGTATGGCCAACATTCCTCAATTCAATGAGAATACAATCCCCCCCCCCCTCCCTTAGGGTGGGACTTTATAGGCACAGACTGTGAAACAATATTAAAAATTCAAGTTAATATTTTATAGTGTCAAAAAGTAGTATTCGTATACAAAAGGATTATAAAAACATGGACCATTGGACCAGCCTAAATTAAACAGCTGCCAATAGAATGAAAAGCACACATGTGGACAAATACTGTTTGCATTTGTGAATCCTACGCGTTACGGCACAAACTAGACTCCTTCAGGGAGAATCCGATATGCAATTTAGTAACAATAATGGTCTAAAAAATATATAAATTATACATCCGTTAGATACTGAGAAAATACGGTGGCGAAAATAAAGAAGCATCCAATTGCTTTCCACATACTCACATGCCCGATGGTAAAATGTAGTCCAAAAAGTGTGGCAAAGATGACCGAATTTGGCCAGGAGATACAGTATGAAGTGGAGAAAGTCCAGAGGAAATCTGATCAGTAAAAACTGAACGCACAGCCACAAAATGCATACCGGGACCAAGATGGCGTGGCTGGGGGCAAAGAGCATTGAAAAGAGATGAGATGTCTAGATCTATATATTCTATATATCGCTATCATCTCCCCACCCGCTGATTTGCTTCTCTACTGGTCAGCGCCTCTGACAGCATACGCGCCCACAAAATATAGTTCCCTAGCTGACGTACGATTGCCATTCGCAGGAACGAGCTGAACTGCCACAGTATGACGGCGGCTGGTCGGCAAGTGGTTAAAGTGTATTTTCTCCAGCAATTTTCAATAACCGATGCGCAAATACTGTAAAAAAAAAAAAAATATTGCAATGGTCGCCATTTTATTTCTTAGGGTCTCTGTTAAAAAATTGTGTTTTGGGGTTATAAGAAATTTTCTAGCAAATAAAACTGATTTAAACTTGTAAACAAAGTGCCAGAAAAAGCGTGGTCCGCAAGTGGTTAAAGAAACCATAAATTGGCCAATTTATTGTGTGAGTGTACATTTTTTAGATGTGACCTAATGTAATCAATTTTTCTGTGCATGAAACGAAAACCTTTGCAATGGTGATAGAGTATTCATCCAAGGAAGGTGATGGTGGAAAACTTCTTTGACCACCCCCATGCTATCCTTTGACAAAAATGAAGGGCATGTTCATTTAGATTTTGGCTATATATATATATATATATATATATATATATATATATATATATATATATATATATATATATATATATATATATATATATATATATATATATATATATATATAACTCGGCTAATGATTTGGTCACCAGGCAGTGGGGTAATGTTGGATCTACGCAATTATCTATCCCTTTGATACTTATGATAGCAGGTTATTTATCAATGCGAATGTACTGAATCAAGCAAGTTGGCAACCATTATTTGTTAAAAGTGAACTGTTTAAATATATACTTGCCTTTCTTACCATTTACTCTTGTTCCATAGCGGATTTTTCTCCATCGGCACTAGAGGGTAAAGCCAGGGAACATATACGGCAGGATCTGGAAGATTTTATAAGACGTGACTTTCAGGGTAAATATGCAGACAGTACACACTCCGTACATCAGTTTAAATAAAAACCTGTACTGAGAGAAATCTATTTGGGCAACGTTTGTCAACTTTTAAAATTGCTAGTTTGTGCTAGCTATATCTCACTTCTCTCACTAGATCTCCGATTAGGGCACTGACCTGAAACTGGTCTGTGGCTCAAACCATTGGCTCAGCATGAGAGACAGATGGCTAGCCTTTGTAGAATGAGGTCAGCCTTCATATGGTCTCAGATGTTTTCTCTAAAACTGAACGCTGTGAATCCAGCCACTTTCTAAAATATGCTGGCTTACTATGATTTAGGGTCAACAAGTAAAGGGGGGAAAAAACGGGGGATGGGGAACAATTTAAATACAAAATGGGTAAATGGCTTCACGTTTTTGTCTGGGAAGCAATGAGCCTGGTATACAGCCTAATGGGCAGCGAGCATCTCACACAGTTACAGTACCTTTGGTGTAGTGTTGTCGTGCAAGACTGTATAACTCTCGTCTCCATCAGGCTACTGTTTTGCTTTCACCGTCACCTGGTGCTTTAAAGTTGTTGTGAACCCTTACATATAGAAAAGTTACTGGCCTAAGATGATGCACTGAGATGAACCAAATCCTCATACATTGTTGTACCTGTTTATCTGTCGTATTCTCTTCTCTACATCTGTTGACAGTGCTGAATTATAAATCTTGTTTTAGAGTTCAGAAAAAAGGGGCGTAGTGCTTGAAATTACTCTGCAGAACTCAGGAGAGCTCTAAGAGCTGATTGGAGGGAAGGGCCACCCCCCCCCCCTTTCACACAACACATGATCAGAGCTGATTCTGTCTGCTGGAGCTCCGCCCCCTGTCTTTATTTTTTATTTATTTATTTTTTATGTCAAGAAAACTTGTCAGAAGTAATTCATGCTGATAGAGGAACAAAGCAGAAAAAATGATTTTGGGCTCTTAATTGAGATAAGTACACATTATAGAAGGATATACTTTGTTCACATTTCATGCCTGAGGTTTGCAACCACTTTAACATGTGCTCTAAGATCCATCAAATTAATGTTCCGACCTCATCTGATGCCTGTTTCAGGCCTAAAGTTCTTCAGGTGGCTGTTTGAGCTGCAGATAGTCTTCCTTTTTCTGTTTTTAGTGGTCATCTTAGTTTGGGTTTGCTGTTACCCACCCCTCAGTTGCATAGTTTTTGAGATACAATGAACATTAGTCTATAACATTGGAAAGAAAATCTGATATTGTACAAACTGTAAAACCCCTTTTTTCTAACACGTTGCAATGAAATTTTAGATTTCTCCTTTTTTGTGTTCTACAGGAGCAAGACTTAACTTGTTTGGTTCATCAAAAAATGGCTTTGGGTTTATAGAAAGTGACTTGGATATTTGCCTGACATTTGATGGTCTTGAAACAGCTGAGGTATCCTTTTTATATGTACTTTACAATTCATAGTTTTTATCGTTTTGTGTTTGTGTATTAGATACAAATAATAGTTGATCTAAAAAGTCTACACATCCCTGTTAAAATGCCAGGTTTTTGAGATGTAAACAAATTGGACCAAGATTCCCTTATCCCCCATAATTTCTTCACCTTTTAAGTGCCCTAATTTGTGCAATTCAATAAAAATAAACTGCTCTCTTTAACTTGGGCACTAGTGTGTGCGGAACACCACATTTTGTATGGCTAAAATGGCATCACATCTACAGCGCAAGGGTGTACAGGCATGCGATGCTATTCCAGAAATCTCTGCATTTTGCGATCCATTTCAGGGGGTGTCAATTCAAGATTGGCACACGTAGCAGGTTGCATAGATGCCATGCGATTGCCATGTGGAGCAATTCAGGGGAATTGCCGCAAATCTTGTGTTTCCCGCATAGCATTAATGTGAACCAGGGCTTGGGCAGGGGTGGAGAACTATACAACTATAATGATAGAAAATAATTGGTCCTAACTTCCCAGTGACACCCTAAAACAGTAGGCACCTCACCCCCTTAAATGTCTGAAATTATATAACTAAAGGAGAAGGGGAAGGGGGATATAACAGGGGATTTTTCCACGGTGCAATAGAATACTAACAAAATATCATAAAAAATTTCATATAATTTTATTCAATGTTAAAATACATAAATACAAATGTATAAATTCAATAGTATACAGAGGGCAGTGAATACATAGCTATTAAACTTTGGGGGTTCCAAAAGTAAATGTTGATGAAATGAACGCACTTCTTCCCAACATGTTTCGCAATGAGCTTCTTCAGGGGAATGTGCAACTAACAGCAAAAAGAGTAATTAATAATTTTTATTGTGCAATGAATAAATCATACTACAGGCACAAAAGAAAAAAAACAAAAAAAAAAAAAACATTCTATTTCATATGAAAACACAAATTGTCCCAATGTGCGTGGTCTAATACAGCAGCGCTTACCCTGATCAAAAACTACACCGCAACCCCGGAACCGGCAAACGATGTTAAGAAATTGTTTGGGCGCCACACAGCCAAACCAAATGCCCCCCGGGCACAATGGAGGACACAGATGGGGGTAAGTCAGCGCTAAAAAGTAAGTTATGAAAATAAGTGAAAGAGCATTATGATAAATATAGGAAAATACATATTTTAATATATGATATTGGTTGGTATATTGTCCTCAAATCTATGAGGAAATACGGGCATAAGCCTCCATATTGTATTTGTTAGAAAAATATTTTTTCCAGTAGAAGACAATTGAGCAGTATAAAAGAGTTTTCTTCTCTGTGTAGGACTAATATTTGCAGACAATGTTTAAACTAATAATGACTCTGTATAGAATGTACAGAATAAGGGATAAGAAGTGTAGTAGAATAAATAAACAAAAATTATTTACCTGAAAATGAAAATAGACTAAAATGCATCAATACAGATACATAAACAACAAATTAGACCAGATAGATACACTGCTCAAGCAGGCTGGTGACTGCGGGACTATTACTTCCCTTGAATGGCTGTATTACCTAAAAATAGTTGAGATAAGCATAAGTCAGACTTTATAAGCTAATGACGAGTAAGGTATAGCCAAACAAGATATAACCTATAAATTACCCAAGAGTAGAGGATCCGACGGTGCAGCCATGTACGTGTCAAGCCTCTGACTGATTTTTCCCTGAGCAGCGCTGCTTATAACACCCCCATCCATCGAGCCGGCGTCTTACGTCACCGGCTCGATGCGGACACAATGAGGAGGGCAATGCGCATGTGCGGAGACCATAGCGCCGACGCACGAACTACATTGCCCATAATTCCGCAGTGCTGACTGATGTAGTGATCAGCTAGATGGTTGCCAGCTAGAGAGCTGGATGCGGAAGCGGGACAGTGTTGGCTCTCCACCCCCTGGGTGGAGCCGACACGGATGCAGAGAACTACTACTACGCTGACTTCTCTGCATCCGTGTCGGCTCCGCCCAGGGGGTGGAGAGCCAACACTGTCCCGCTTCCGCATCCAGCTCTCTAGCTGGCAACCATCTAGCTGATCACTACATCAGTCAGCACTGCGGAATTATGGGCAATGTAGTTCGTGCGTCGGCGCTATGGTCTCCGCCCATGCGCATTGCCCTCCTCATTGTGTCCGCATCGAGCCGGTGACGTAAGACGCCGGCTCGATGGATGGGGGTGTTATAAGCAGCGCTGCTCAGGGAAAAATCAGTCAGAGGCTTGACACGTACATGGCTGCACCGTCGGATCCTCTACTCTTGGGTAATTTATAGGTTATATCTTGTTTGGCTATACCTTACTCGTCATTAGCTTATAAAGTCTGACTTATGCTTATCTCAACTATTTTTAGGTAATACAGCCATTCAAGGGAAGTAATAGTCCCGCAGTCACCAGCCTGCTTGAGCAGTGTATCTATCTGGTCTAATTTGTTGTTTATGTATCTGTATTGATGCATTTTAGTCTATTTTCATTTTCAGGTAAATAATTTTTGTTTATTTATTCTACTACACTTCTTATCCCTTATTCTGTACATTCTATACAGAGTCATTATTAGTTTAAACATTGTCTGCAAATATTAGTCCTACACAGAGAAGAAAACTCTTTTATACTGCTCAATTGTCTTCTACTGGAAAAAATATTTTTCTAACAAATACAATATGGAGGCTTATGCCCGTATTTCCTCATAGATTTGAGGACAATATACCAACCAATATCATATATTAAAATATGTATTTTCCTATATTTATCATAATGCTCTTTCACTTATTTTCATAACTTACTTTTTAGCGCTGACTTACCCCCATCTGTGTCCTCCATTGTGCCCGGGGGGCATTTGGTTTGGCTGTGTGGCGCCCAAACAATTTCTTAACATCGTTTGCCGGTTCCGGGGTTGCGGTGTAGTTTTTGATCAGGGTAAGCGCTGCTGTATTAGACCACGCACATTGGGACAATTTGTGTTTTCATATGAAATAGAATGTTTTTTTTTTTTTTTTGTTTTTTTTCTTTTGTGCCTGTAGTATGATTTATTCATTGCACAATAAAAATTATTAATTACTCTTTTTGCTGTTAGTTGCACATTCCCCTGAAGAAGCTCATTGCGAAACATGTTGGGAAGAAGTGCGTTCATTTCATCAACATTTACTTTTGGAACCCCCAAAGTTTAATAGCTATGTATTCACTGCCCTCTGTATACTATTGAATTTATACATTTGTATTTATGTATTTTAACATTGAATAAAATTATATGAAATTTTTTATGATATTTTGTTAGTATTCTATTGCACCGTGGAAAAATCCCCTGTTATATCCCCCTTCCCCTTCTCCTTTAGTTATATAATTTTATACAACTATAATGTTGTGGCTGCATAAGTGTACACATGCTTTTATAATTAGGGATGTGAACCAGTGTGAATGTGCAGCTGAATACAGCTGAAATAAACTCTGCGCCACTTAATATATACCTAGTGAAAAAAATTATTTAAATTAAGTAGAAGAAAACTGTGACATTGATTATTAATTTTAGAGCTGCTCCCTAGCCACTTCCCGACCGCCGCACGACGATGTACGTCGACAGAATGGCACGGGCAGGCATATGGGCGTACATGTACGTCCCTGCCTTCCCGCGGGTCGGGGGCCCGATCGGGCCCCTGCCCGGTGCCCGCGGCGGTTGGTATTCGTTCGGGAGCGATCCCGGACGAGGGGACGGCCATTCATTCATGGCCACCCCCTCGCGATCGCTCCCGACGAATAGAAAGTCTTCGTGACATCACTTCCTCTCCTGTAATGTAAACACAGGAGAGGAAGTGATGTAATCTCTCCTCCGTGTCGGTATTTTTCGTTCCGACACCGAGGAGAGAGGATCGGTGAGTTGCACCAACACGACACTACACAGTAGAAAATGCCAGGCACACTCACACCCCCCCGATCACCCCCCCAATTACCCCTGCCCCCCAGTCACAGTGACACCAATGTAATTTTTTTTTTCTTTTTATTTTTTTTTGCATTGGTGTCATTTGTGACTGTAATAACTGTTAGGGCAGTTAGGGTTAGCCCCCTTTAGTTCTAATGTACCCCCCTAACCCCCCCAATAAAGGTTTAACCCCGTGATCACCCCCGTCGCCAGTGTCACTAAGGCTGGGTTCACATTGCAGCGGTTTATGAGAACGAATGTGATTCGCACCGCACTGCAGTGCAAATCACATCCGATCTCTGTGCGATTCGAGTTCAGCCATTCGCCGCACCCGCCGCAAATTCGCACGGGACCCTTTTTTTGGTCCGCAGCAGAATCGGATCGCATGGGTGTTCACACCATGCGATCCGAGTTTGCAGATCGCACTGCGATATGCAAACTGATCTGGGGGTGTCATTAACATTTCACTGACACTCCCAGCAGTTCGCATAGGGCAGTGTGAACTGCCGCCGGGAGGCATGCGATGCGGGAACCCGCCGCGGATTCGTGGCGTTCCCGCATCACTCCAGTGTGAACCCAGCCTAATAAGCGATCGTTTTTCTGATCGCTGTATTAGTGTCACAGGTGACGCTAGTTAGGCAGGTAGGTATTTGGGTTCGCCGCAGCTTTTTATAGCGCCAGGGACCCCCATATACTACCGCATAAAGCCCCCTGATTGCCCCCTAGTTAACCCTTTCACCAGTGATCACCATATAACTGTTACGGGTGACGCTGGTTGGTTAGTTATTTTTTTATAGTTTCAGGGCACCCGCCATTTATTACCTAGTCTCACTAGTGTACCCCTAAATTTAGGGGTGTCTACTTTCCAAAATGGGGTCATTTGGGGGGGGGGGTTTGTGCCATCTTGGCATTTTATGGCCTTCAAAACTGTAACGCCCTTAGAAAGCCTGAAGGCGGTGCTTGGTTTTCGGGGCCCCGTACGCGGCTAGGCTCCCAAAAAGTCCCACATATGTGGTATCCCCGTACTCAGAAGAAGCAGCAGAATTTATTTTGGGGTGTCATTTCACATATGCCCATGGCATGCGTGAGCAATATATCATTTAGTGACAACTTTGTGAAAAAAAAAAAAAAAGTTTGTAATTTTACCGCAACTTGTGGCAAAATATAAAATATTCCATGGACTCAACATGCCTCTCAGCAAATAGCTTGGGGTGTCTACTTTCTAAAATGGGGTCATTTGTGGGGGTTTTGTGCCATCTTGGCATTTTATGGCCTTCAAAACTGTAATAGGTAGTGAGGAGTGAAGTCAAATATTTACGCCCTTAGAAAACCTGAAGGCGGTTCTTGGTTTTCGGGGCCCCGTACGCGGCTAGGCTCCCAAAAAATCCCACACATGTGGTATCCCCGTACTCAGGAGAAGCAGCAGAATTTATTTTGGGGTGTCATTTCACATATGCCCATAGCATGTGTGAGCAATATATCATTTAGTGACAACTTTGTGTAAAAAAAAAAAAAAAAAAAAAAATGTTTGTTTTTGTCATTATTCAATCGCTTGAGGCAAAAAAATAAAATATTCAATGGGCTCAACATGCCACTTACCAATTTCCTTAGGGGGTCTACTTTCCAAAATGGGGTCATTTGGGGGGGTTTTGTACTGCCCTGCCATTTTAGCACCTCAAGAAATGAGATAGGCAGTCGTAAACTAAAAGCTGCGTAAATTCCAGAAAACGTACCTTAGTTTGTAGATGTGACAACTTTTGCGCAAACCAATAAATATACAATTATTGACTTTTTTTTTACCAAAGACATGTGGCTGAATACATTTTGGCCTAAATGTATGACTAAAATTGAGTTTATTGGATTTTTCTAATAAAAAGTAGAAAATATCATTTTTTTTCAAAATTTGCGGTCTTTTTACGTTTATATCGCAAAAAATAAAAATCGCAGAGGCAATCAAATACCATCAAAAGAAAGCTCTATTTGTGGGAAGAAAAGGACGCAAATTTTGTTTGGGTACAACATTGCATGACCGCGCAATTACCAGTTAAAGCAGCGCAGTGCCAAATTGTAAAAAGACCTCTGGTCATTTACCAGCAAAATGGTCCGGTCTGAAAGTGGCTAGAAAGGATCAAAGAAGAGCTACTTAATTGCTGTGAACTAGTGATAATAGAGGCGCTCCTGTGAACAATATTAATTATCTAAATATTTAATTCGTATAGTTGTTAAAGTAGAATCTCCCACAATACCACAAACATCAATATTAAAAGCAATTATGCGTGCATATATAACAAAAAATTGCAACAAAAACTCAAATTAATTATATAGTCCCATTTAGATATTTAGGAAAAAACGTATATCAAAAGTCCATACAGGTGACTGTACACCACAAAGTAAGATTGTGATACACTCCAATTTAATATAGTTTCCAGAATGCAGTAACATCTTCTGAAGATGTTTAGAGATCCCTTCACCACAGATTTCAGCACGCAGGCACCCAATAGTGATGGTAAAATCTCCTTACCAGATTGTAATGACTACTTTAATTAAAAAGATGGCTGCGCTTATGCAGGTTTGTGCCTGCTCACATAGAATGACATGGCATCTATAGATATCACTTCCTCCTCATAGGCTCAGACGGGGCATAATGAAAGAGCAGAATAGCCATAGCGCAATACTGTTTAATTAAAACTTAATTTAAAACCTGAAGCCAAAAGGCTGCTTGCATTACAGTGCCCAACCTGGCACTGGGGCTGCTTGTTTTTAGGTTTCCTCGTAATTCCTTGTTGTGTGCAGCATGCGTTCCACCGAGTACAGCCGACAACCAGGCAAGCTGGAAATTGCGTCAAAAACTTGACCAGGTACCACCTCAACGTTTTTTAGTTTACACGTCCTCTACTTCGAGGCGGTACCTGGTCATGTTTTTCACGCAATTTCCGTCTTGCCTGGTTGTCGGCTGTATTCAACTGTTTATGCTTTTAACTTTTTATTTCATTTATTTTTCTTATTTTTAAAGGCTCTGGATTCGATACGGACAATTGAAGAATTGGCAAGACATCTTCGCAAACATCAAGGTATAGTTCTACTGGAAATATAAAACTTTGAACATTGACTTAATTTTTCTAGTCCTTTTAGGCTCCATTTACACATGAGCATAGCGATTTTTACTGCCGTTTTTCATGCATTAAGGTTTTTTGCGGCTTTTAACAAGCATTTTACAGCTTCAAAAAACGTAATCTGCCAAAAGGAAGCTCCTTTACTTTTACAGAGCTTCAGGCATTTTGCTTTAGGAGACAGAATTCTCAGATGTGAACAGGGGACATTGAAAGTAATGGGATTTGGCTTGTTGAGCGTTTTAGAGCTACAAGCTAGGCTGGTCATACTTTATACAATTTTCCTTTTAGCTTTACCAAAAGCATATAATATGAGGTCAAAACCTAAATCTTTTCATTTTGTGAAATAGTCAGGCAGGCCTTTGCATTACATAGTTGAAGGTAGATCTAAAGAAAATTGTATAATGTATGGCCAGCCTTGGTGTCCTTATTAACCGCGCAAATCGCCGTAGGTGAAAGTCTTGCTCATACGCGGATTTCTGTGGGCATGCGCCGATTGACCAGCGGGGGGAGCCAATCAGCGGGAGAGTCCGCCGGCACCTGCAATCGTTCCCTGTAAAGACAGAATGGGGATTTGCCTGGGCAAACAAGGCAGATCTCTCCATTCTGTCTGGGGATGATCTTGTCTTTTTGCTATGCAGGAAGAAGGATCTTTATCCCAAGCAGTTAGTAAACACACCCAGGGAACACAGTTAACCTTTTGATCACCCCTGATAACTCTTTCCCTGCCAGTGTCATTAGTACAATGTATTTGCATATTTTTAGCACTGATCACTGTAAATGTCACTGGTTCCCAAAAAAGTGTCAAATGTCAGTTAGGTGTCCGATCTGTCTACCGCAATGTTGCAGTCCCACTAAAAATCGCTGTTCACCCACATTATAAATAACAAAATGCCATAAATCTTTTCCCTATTTTGTGGACAGTAAAACTACTTTTTTGCAAACCAATCAATGTACACTTATTGTGTTATTTTTGGTAAAAAAAAAAAAAAGTAGTAAAAAAACATATTGGCCTAAATTGATGAAAAAATTTGATTAAAAAAAAAATAAAAAAAATTTATTGGGTATACAGCAGAAAATACATTTATTGTTTATAGCGCAAAAAAAAAAAAATTGCAGAGGTGATCAAATACCAGCGAGGGAAAAAGACATACATTTTATTTGGGTACAGCATCGCTCGCCCCCACACAATTGTTAAAGTACAACAGTGCCGTAGCTCAAAAAATGGCCTGGTCATTAAGGGGGTAAATCCTACCGGTGGTTAAAGAACAACTCCAGCATGGTGATTAAATCTGTACTTTAGTCCTGTATAGTCAGTTAACCACCTGACCTCAAAGATTTAACCCCCCCCCTTGTGACCAGGTCACTTTTTGTGATATGGCACTGCGTTACTTTAACTGACAATTGCCCGGTTATGCAGCGCTATACCCAAATTTTTGTCTGTCTTCCTATTGGATCATTTAAATAAAAAACTAAAAAGTGGTGCGTGCAAAATTATTCGGCCCCTTTACTTTCAGTGCAGCAAGCTCACTCCAGAAGTTCAGCGAGCATCTCTGAATGATCCAATGTTGTCCTAAATGACTGATGGTGATAAATAGAATCCACCTGTGTGTAATCAAGTCTCTGTATAAATGCACCTGCTCTGTGATAGTCTCAGGGTTCTGTTGAAAGTGCAGAGAGCATCATGAAGACCAAGGAACACACCAGGCAGGTCCGTAATACTGTTGTGGAGAAGTTTAAAGCCGGATTTGGATACAAAAAAGATTTCCCAAGGAGCACTGTGCAAGCGAACATTTTGAAATGGAAGGAGTATCAGACCACTGCAAATCTACCAAGACCTGGCCATCCCTCTAAACTTTCAGCTCAGACAAGGAGAAGACTGATCAGAGATGCAGCCAAGAGGCCCATGATCACTCTGGATGAACTGCAGAGAACTACAGCTGAGGTGGGAGTCTGTCCATAGGACAACAATCAGTCGTACACTGCGCAAATCTGGCCTTTATGGAAGTGGCAAGAAAGCCATTTCTCAAAGATATCCATAAAGTCTCGTCTCAAGTTTGCCACAAGCCACCTGGGAGACACACCAAACATGTGGAAGAAGGTGCTCTGGTCAGATGAAACCAAAATCCAACTTTTTGCTCACAATGCAAAACGATATGTTTGGCGTAAAAGCAACACAGCTCATCACCCTCAACACACCATCCCCACTGTCAAACATGGTGGCAGCATCATGGTTTGGGCCTGCTTTTCTTCAGCAGGGACAGGGAAGATGGTTAAAATTGAGGGGAAGATGGATGCAGCCAAATACAGGACCATTCTGGATGAAAACCTGTTGGAGTCTGCAAAAGACCTGAAACTGGGACGGAGATTTATCTTCCAACAAGACAATGATCCCAAACATACAGCAAAATCTACAAAGTAATGGTTCACAAATAAACGTATCCAGGTGTTAGAATGGCCAAGTCAAAGTCCAGACCTGAATCCAATCGAGAATCTATGGAAAGAGCTGAAAACTGCTGTTCACAAACGCTCTCCATCCAACCTCACTGAGCTCGAGCTGTTTTGCAAGGAAGAATGGGCAAGAATTTCAGTCTCTCGATGTGCAAAACTGATAGAGACATACCCCAAGCGACTTGCAGCTGTAATCGCACCAAAAAGTGGCTCTACAAAGTATTAACGCAAGGGGGGCGAATTATTTTGCACGCCCCACTTTTCATTTTTTTTTATTAGTTAAAGTTTCAAAAATCCAATAGATTTCGTTCCACTTCACAATTGTGTCCCACTTGTTGGTGATTCTTCACAAAAAATAAAGGTTGAAAAGTTCAAGGGGGGCCGAATACTTTCGCAAGGCACTGTATTTAAAATCAAATAATATTTTTTGGCAATAACATGGTATGGGTGGATTTCTGCCAGTCCACAGGGTGTCATACCCCTTCAGCCTGTGTCTTAGAATAAGAGGGATGTGAACCCTCAGTTAATCTACATGTAATATCCCACCCCTATTGTATTTAGCTGGTTAATGAGCTTGGAGGAGGAAGAGTGAGCTGTCATTTGCTTCTGTGTATACACCCGCATGCTTGTCTCTGTAGTCAAATTGACAGCTCAGATGTTATAGGGAGGTAATCGTCAGCATAGAAACTCACTGAAAACTGAACATGTGCAGATGTGTCACCACAGCTGCAAATCCCTAACTGAATTGGGGACATGGACAGAAGGTGGACATGGAGAGCAGCAGGCTCAACCAGTTTTTTTTTGTTTGTTTTTTTTTTTTAATGCAAGTTTTGTGACACTTGTAAACTTTTTCTAAAACGCACTGTTTTAATATCTGTGGTCGTCATTTTCCACTGGATAATCCTCAATCCCCTGGCTCCAGGAGGAGATCTGAGAAGCAGGGACATCACTTCCTGTTAGTGTTTTGTCACTGCTCACTGTGAGATTACACGTCCCATAATGTTCTGAGATTTGGAGTGAGAGGGTGGAACTGTGGATGAGTGTGGGTAGGATGAAAGTGCTACTCAGTCTTCTGACTCTGCCCACCCACATTGCTGTGCTTTGCTCTCACTCATGTTCTTTTGCCAGGACATTAACAGTGCAATATTTGTTATGAATGTGATGGGCACTTCATATGTGGTGTTCACACCCTGATCTGTCATTGAACGTGTGAGGTCATAGGTGGTGGAACAGACCAAGAGTGTGCTGGCCCATCAATCTTAACTATGCAGCATAGTGGTTGGATCAGACCGGGAGTTTGACTCCTGGGTCCACTCACTGCAGCGAGGAGCAACATGATTCTGTAGCCCGTCTTTATAAAGAACTACATGGGAATGTTCAAGATTGGTGGTCCAGGGGATATATAATGGCCACCAGACTTTTGAATAGGATATGAGGGGGGCTGAGGTGTTTTCACTCAACAAAAAGGCTGGGTTTCTCACAGGCATTAGGACTGTGCTCTGTAAAACCAACAATTTTAAATACAGAAGCACCTGTAGACATACAGTGTCATATAAGTTCATCCTGGAGTTCAGCTTTAAACTATATGTCCAGGCATAATCAAAAAAAAGTCACCCTGGGACTTTAAATTAGGTGTTCAGTTAGCCACTGAGTAACAAGAGTAATAGTAGTATAAATGCTTACTAAAATTAAGGTACGTACATGGATAATATAGCAAATTAGCTCAGCCAATGGATTTGCATATACTAAAGAGAATAAATAAAGTTGATACAAACATTATACAATGCAGTATATACAAATGCATGCATCAGAAAACCCGACGCGCGTTTCGTGAGATCATTGCTCGCTCATCAGGGGTCGATGCGGATGAGATGTATCTAAATAGACAAAAAGATGCGTCACAGTAGTAAATGTAAGAACAATGGCAGAATGGGCCAGAGCAAAACGGCCCAATACTTAACAATGAACGAAACCAGAGTTTCCATCGCTGAACCCCCAAATTGTCTATCAAGTTACATACTGAAACAATTAGGACCATTCACCTTTACCCATGCCATGTCTGCTGTCTGGCATTCCCCTTGGGGGGTACCCATGTTAGTCTTCTCCCTCTCAGCTCCCGGGCCATACTCTGGCTGCTGCCATCCATTTGGGGGTTCAGCGATGGAAACTCTGGTTTCGTTCATTGGTAAGTATTGGACTGTTTTTCTCTGGCCCATTCTGCCATTGTTCTTACATTTACTACTGTGATGCATCTTTTTGTCTATTTAGATACATCTCATCCAAATCGACCCCTGATGAGCGAGCAATGATCTCACGAAACGCACGTCGGGTTTTCTAATGCATGCATTTGTATATACTGCATTGTATAATGTCTGTATCAACTTTATTCTCTTTTTATTATGTGCAAATCCATTGGCTGAGCTAATATGCTATGTTATCCATGTATGTACCTTAATTTTAGTAAGCATTTATATGATTACTCTTGTTACTTAGTGGCTAACTGTGACCACCATTTAAAGTCCCAGGGCGACAATTGTTGTTTTTTTTTTTTTTTTTTTTTTTTTTTTGTATATAAGGATGGAGGTGCATCACTGGTGACTGCAGGCCTTTTGTTTTGGTTCTATGTCCAGGCATACTCAAGTTACACCAAACCTCTTTTTGCTCCAGAGCATGTCCCAGAACTTGGTAATTGGCAGAGTAATTGGTTTACTAATGAAGTAGAGCATATGCACTTTGGAAAACAAATTTTCACTTGGCTTAATGAGTGCAGAGAAGAAGGTTTTGTTTTGCCCTTGACTGGTCTCGAGGCTTGTTTTTGCAAAGATTAATACAAAGCGCTTTTTATATTTAGGGCTGAGGAATATCCTTCCTATCACCACAGCAAAAGTGCCAATTGTAAAATTCTACCATGTAAGAAGTGGCCTTGAAGGAGACATCAGTTTATATAACACATTGGTGAGTATTTCTAGTTTGTTTGTTTTTTTAAAGATAGGCAGTTTCAGCTAGTTTGTAACGTATTCACTAACTTTTTGTTTCTCTCCTAGGCTCTTCATAACACTAGGCTTTTGGCATCTTATGCTGCTATAGATCCTAGAGTAAAATACCTTTGTTACATCATGAAGGTGTTCACTAAGGTACGCCTGTAATTTCAACTGCATATACTATACATGTGGTTATTGTATAAGTGCCATAATTCTTGTTTTCTGTAGGTGTGTGACATTGGAGATGCTTCCAGAGGCAGTCTGTCTTCATATGCATATACTCTTATGGTGCTATACTTCCTGCAACAGAGGGATCCACCTGTTATCCCTGTTCTCCAAGAGGTAAGGCAGTCTGCATATTATATAGACATGAATTGCCAAAAGTTCAGCCCGTGACAACTCTTTGCAAATGGATTTACACTGTTATGGAACTTTACATAATTTACAATGCGGAGTTAACGTGTAAGCGCAAAAATATAAAAACATGTCTGTCTCTCTAGCAGTAACGGAAACAATTTTTATTTATTTTTATTTTTTGGTCACTTCCTGACCATGCTGTTTATCCTGCATTGAAATTGCACTCCACAGTAGCTGAACAGTGGATGGAATAATCCTAGGTCACGTAGTTTAAACCACTTTGAAACCAGATTTTTACCCCCTTCCTGCCCAGGTCAGTTTTCAGAGATGTCACGCTTTGAATAACAATTAGTAATTCATGCAACTCTGTACCCAAATTAATTTAATATCCTTTTTTTTTTTTTTTTTTAAGAAATGGCTTTCTTTTGATGGTATTTAACCACTTGCTGACTGCATATTTACTGCAGCAGTTCGGGCTGGCCACCCGCGATCATTCCCAAGAGGCACAAACCAGGCAGATCCCAATTCTGGCAGGAGAGAAGATGGAGATCTTGGGCTCCTGCTAAGCAGGAACACCGATCTGTCTTCAATTAGTCAGCCCATCCCCCACACAGTTGGCAAGAACCAGCTAGGCACACGTGTAACCCTTTGATCGCTTCTGATCACTCCTCTGCCAGTGTCATTAGTACTGATCACTGTATTTGTGTCACTGGTCCCCAAAAAATTTGTCCGGTGTCCGATTTTGTCTGCCGCAATGTTGCAATCCCGCTATTTTTTTCCCCCCAAAAATATGTAGCTGTATATATTGGCCTAAATTGATAAAGAAATTGAATTTTTCGAAAAAATGTTTTTATTGGATTTGTGTTATAGCAGAAAGTAAAAAAATGCTTTTCTTTATCATACATCATGGGACACAGAGCCACAGTAATTACTGTATGGGTTATATGGCACCTTCAGGTGATGGACACTGGCACACCCTAGACAGGAAGTTCCATTCCTCATATAACCCCTCCCCCTTACCAGGAGTACCTCAGGTTTTTTTTCGCCAGTGCCTTAGGTGTTGGTCACCAGTAAAGATGTGCTGTGCTGAGCTCCACTGGAATATTCCTTTCTGGGGCAAGCTATGCTACCGGATCCACTCAGTGTCTTTTCTAGGCCGAATTGAATAGTACCCAGGCCTCGTGACCGAAGAAACAAGATTTTGCCTGTAACGCTTCTCTTTATAGAAAGCTGGACCCCGGGATCCAGTATGTATGTATGTATGTATGTATATATATATATATATATATATATATATATATATATATATATATATATATATATATATATATATATATATATATATTATATATATATATATATTATATATTATATATATATATATAATATAAAAAATTTCAGCCATATTCCTGGCGCGGTGATTTACAGGCCCAGGGATGTGTGGATCCCTTGCTAAAAAGGGGCCCCAATTCCTGAAGGTTTTTTAATGGAGCCTAATGTGAGTGGTGAAGATTGGGTCTGTTTTACCACAGAACCCTCCAGCTGGATAAGGTAAGGGAGATTCCTAAGGAGTTTTCCTAATTTTTGTGGGGTTTCTCCTTTGAAGTAAATGTCATGCCTATAGTCACCATCGGGGGCGTCAAGAGCACGTACCTGATTCCATGCTTGTCTCACAAGCTGCATGCTTCCTCCGGCCCAAGCTCCAGGGAAGACGTGGGAAGGTTGTGTTTATTTTTTTTTTTCTCCTTGGAATGTCCACCTGGATAGCTTCACTCCAGGAGGCAGAGGGAGCATGGCTCAGTCAGTCGGTGTGCTGCGCTACTCCCGCCACCATTCCAATGGTTCCTTTCGCAGCTCTCCTCCACCCCTCCTCCATGCGATCCAGTCAGATCAGAGCCCGCTCGCGCTGGAAAAAAGTCTATTTTGAAAAAGATGGGGGGAGGGGGGGGGCCCGGTGGGTGGTCGGAGGAAGGGGCTTACGTGGGCTGTGTAGCTATAAAGTGCACCTTTTTTCAGGTGCATACAGCTGAGGAGGGACGCAGAGTGGACTGGTGGCATGTGAGTGTTGGTTACACAGACATTATCAGAGCACAGCATCGGGCTGAGCTTAATAGCAGCGGCAGTTGCTGGACTATTGCTCAGAAGTGGGTGCTTTCTTTCTTTTTTTTTTTTTTTTTTTTTTTTTTCCGGTAGTACCTCTGCTCAGCACTATGACCAGAGGTGGTGGTACAAATGCCACAAATCCAAGGGCACAAAGTGGTCGCCCTAAGGACCCTCCTTCTGCAACACCATCCCCCAGGAAAGGTCTAGGGAGGCTGGTCAGATTTAGTCATCAGGGGCTGCAATTGCTTCTGACACTTCAGCCCCTGTCTACATAACTGAGCGGGTTTTCTCCTCAGCTATGAGTGGATTGGAGGAAAGATTAGTGGCTTTAAGTGCATCTTCAGAGTGGAAGAAAACTCATTAGGTCCCCTTCTACCACCCAGGATCCTCAAACAGTGGGAGGGGGGAAGATGAATCCCCCTCAGGGGACCATAGAGAGACTGACGCCTCTTCCGAGGAATCAAGTGGGGAAAGATCTTCAGCTTCACATGCTGAGAAGTTGCTGGTGCATTCTCTTACTGAAATTGTCCAATCCACATTTTAAGCTACCCTTATCGGAGTCTGTTGAAGAGCCCACTTGCTGTTTGGGTTCACTAAAGCCTCCCCAAGCTTTGCGTGCCTTTCCTGCCCATTCATTACCAGAAACACTTATGTATTCTGAGTGGGATCACCCAAATTAGCATTTTTTTCCCTCCTAAAAAGTTTTCAACACTTTATCCTATGGAGGAAAAATGTACTAAGATAAGTTTGACTTGTCCGGTTAGCAATGCACACATGCTTAAGGATCCAACTGATAAAAAAATTGGAATTCCTGTTAAAAAAAAAACACTTTCTCCTTGGCAGGTTCCGTGGCTTAACCTGCAGTGGGGGCAATTGGGGTATGTCAATCCTTTCGAGACCATTTGAAACAGGTGCTCAAGGTTTTCCCTCAACAGCAGGCCCAGGAGTTAAAGGGGTTGTAAAGCTTTGTTTTTTATTTTCTAAATGGGTTCCTTTAAGCTAGTGCATTGTTGGTTCACTTACCTTTTCCTTCGATTTCCCTTCTAAATGTTTTTTTATTTTTTTTCTTTGTCTGATATTTTCACTTCATGTTTCTCCTCAGTAAACTTCACACCATCATCCGATTGGTGTTTAGTCAGCCAGAACAGCTTACTGAACAACTTGCTGAACAACTTGCTGAGGGTGGAACAGGAAGTGAGAAATTCAGACAAAAAAAAGAAAAAAAAAAGTTTGGAAGGGAAATCGAAGGAAAACCAACAATGCACTAGCTTAAAGGAACCTATTTAGAAAATAAAAAACGAACCTTTACAACCCCTTTAACCGAGCTGCCAGCGGTTTGTGTTTTGCAATTGACGCAATCAGATTCTATTCAAACCTCTCGCCTTTTGCTATGGTTAGTACATATGCTTAGAATCTTATGGTTGAAAAGTTGCTCAGCCGAAGCACCATGCAAAAAGCTCCTGGCTGGTTTTCCTTTCCGCGGTGAAAAGCTGTTTGGGGAAGATTTGGACACATCCAAAAATATCAAGTGGGAAAAGTATCCTTTTGCCAGTTAAGAAAAAGAATAAACGTCCCTCATTTAAACTGGCTCTTTCTCCAGTGCCAGGGGCATCAGCCTCCAGGCAGTCACTATGGCCTCCACCGTCAGGTTAAAGAGGTAAACCTCAGGGTCAAGCCCAGGGACAAAGAAATCCTGGGGAAGGAAACCCACAAGAATGCTAAAGCCTCTTTATGAAGGGGGGCCCCCGCTCGCTCGAGTGGGGGAAGACTTCTGCAGTTCTCAAGGGTCTGGCAGGAAGAATTTCAAGACAGATGAGTGGTCTCCACATTAGCTCTAGTTTACAAATGAGAGTTCCCATTTCCTCAGGTCAAATGTCTCCAAAGATCCAGAGAAAAAAGTCTTTCTAGCGTTAGACCGTCTTTTGTCGCAAAAAGTGATCATGGTGGTCCCCATGGAAGAGCAGGGGTTAGGGTTTGATTCAAACCTTTTCACTGCACCAAAACCAAATGGGGATGTCTGACCCATTCTACATCTCAAAAATATAGACTGGTTCCTGAAAATTCGCTCTTTTCGCATGGAGTCAATCCAATCCGTAGTCTCCATCCTACAAGAAGGAGAACTTCTGGCATCAGTCAACTTGAAGGGTGCATACCTGTTTTCTCTGCTCACCAGAAGTAGCTGCGTTTCGAAGTAGAAAAACGTCACTTTCAGTTTTTAGCCTTGCCTTTCGGTCTAGTTACTGCACCTCGGGTGTTTACAAAACTTCTGACCCTTCCTCTGGTCAGATTAAGGACTCGAGGTATAACAATAATAGCAAACCTAGATGACCTGCTCTTGATAGACCGGTCGGTAGCCCGCTTGGACCAAAGCATGGTCACCGCAGTCAACTACCCAGAAGAGACATCTTCTTTAAAGCCAGATTAGAGTACTTGGGTCGGGTTATAGATACAGCCTAGAAGAGGGTGTTTTTACCCCAGGGCAAAGATCAACGCAAAGAAGGAGCTGGTTCAGGTGGCCAGGGCAAAGAAGGGTCCTTCTATTCGCCTTTTTCATGAGGTTGTTGGGGAAAATTGTGGCTTCATTCGACACAGTTCCCTATGCTCAGTTTCAATCAAGACTGCTGCAAAACAGTATCCAATCAGCCTCGAACAAGAAGGTCCAAGCACTAGATTTTCCAATGCCTTTGTCGCCAAAAGTGCGCCAGAGCCTCAGTTGGTGGAGGCTATCCGAGAATCTGCAGGAGGGGAAATCCTCCTTATCAGTTACCTGGAAGGTGGTAACAGATGCCAGGCTTTCAGGTTGTGGAGCAGTCTGTCCAGGGGAAATGGTCCAGAACCGAGAGGACCTTGCCCATCAGCATTCTGGAGATTCGGGTAGCGCATCTAGCCCTAAGGGCCTGGAGATTCAGGTTGCGGAATTCTGTTGTCAGGATTCAATCTGACAATGCCACAGCAGTGGCTTATATCAATCGCCAGGAGGGCACCAGTAGTCAGGCAGCCCAGGGAGAGGTAAACCATAACCTGGGCAGAAAAGCATGTGTTGTGCATATCGGCAATCTTCATTCCAGGGGTAGAGAACTGGCAGGCATACTACTTAATTCGCCAGCAGTTGTTTCTGGGAGAATGGTCCCTTCACCCTGACATCTTCATGGCTATATGCCAAAGATGGGTGATCCCGGCCGTAGATCTGTTTGCGTCCAGGTTCAACAGTCGACAACTTTGTGTCAAGAACAAGGCATCCACTCACATGCGGAACAGATGTGTTGTGTGAATCCAGGGGTTGGCATCCTAGAAAGTATGTCATAGGTAGAATTCTTGCCTTTCTGCAAATGGGGCTAGAGATGAAACTGGCTTTGAGAACTATTAGGGGCCAGGTCTTGCCCTTATCACTGTTTCAATGTCCGATTGCTTCGCATTTTTTGTCCGAAGCTTTATACAGGGTATAACGCGGCTTAAGCCACCGGTTAGAGCACCCCTGAACCCTTGGGACTTTAGTTCTGTTGGCATTACAGAAACAACCTTTTTGAGCCGATATGGCATATTCCTTTGGTCCTTTTTGACAAGGAAGCTAGGTTTTTCTAGTAGTCATTTCTTATGCAAGAAGAGTATCAGTTTGCGGCTCTTTCTTGCAAAGAGCCATATTTAATCATTCACAAAGATAGAGTAGTATTGCGTCCTCAGCCTAGTTTTCTGCCAAAGGTGGTTTCAGGTTTTCACCTAAACCAGGATATTTTATTTTAACCTTCATTTTCTCAAATTGCCTTTCAGGACAACCCCGGAGAGAGTGTAGCTCCACCTTGTCATTAGGAAACACATGCCCACTTTAAAAACACCTCCTCTTCCTCCATGGCTTCAGTTATTGTGTTTCCTCCATGGAGGAAGCATGTGCCTGAACCAGGGGAGAGCTACACTCTCTGTAGGGGAGTAAGGCTTACCTAAAGTACTGGTTGGTTGTTTCTTTTTGACCCCCAGCAGCATCTCCAGTGGGAGAGGACTCCTGGAGCTCCTGGTCTCGCCATCTCACGGGAGTAAGGACCCTCGGAGTGCCGGCGTCGGGTGCCCAGTGTCCGCTGGATTAGCGCAGGGAGGGCTCTGTCGCTGGCGGAGGTCGCTGCAGGTCAGCGGCGTGGCTCCGTTTTCGGCGTCGGGTCACGGGCGGCGACAGCGTCGTTTACGGTGACGCGCAGGCGCTCTGAGGGGGCGTGGCGCCGTGGTTCAAGCACCTGGAACGCAGGGATCATGGGGCGGGTCAGGTGACCGCGTGCTTCCGCTTCCGGCCGGCCCTGATGACGCGGCGGCCGGGAAAATTTTAAAAAATTACGGAGCTGTTTGTTTACAGCTGCCTTACTCAGCGATGGAGGAATGTAAGCCAGCTATGGCGGAGACAGGCGCCCCTAGCACCGGTCCAGCTCAGGTACGTAAGGTGCAGTGGCACCCTCTGCTTCACTGTTGGGCTATGTCTTTGTCTGTTCCCCCCTCTTGGGGGCCTGTCGCTGCAGGTCAGAGGTGACTTCGCTCTGACCCTTTGCAGCCTAGTTCTGGGGTCTCACTAGTGGTCTGTTTGGTGGTGGGTCTCTGCACTGGCTTGGTGTTAAGCAACTGGTTGTTGAGAGCTTTTAGTGAGTTAAGCCTGCATGTCGTTTCAGGAAAAATAATTGGAAAAGCTAGACCAGGTCAGAGAAAATGTCCTTCTTGCAAGACCCCCCTCAGAGATTCGTGGCAGAAGGCAATGTGCAGAAATTGTATCAGAGAATTGGTGGAAGAGGAAACATCCATATAAGGATTTGTTTTCTTCGGTTAAAGAGCTGACAAACTCCTTGAGTTCAGTCAGGTCCATGCTGATACAAAACCCTCCTGCACAGACCGAGCCTCAGAACTTGCCGCCCAGCCCCAGGGCATCGTCGTCCAGACAGGTGGAGACCGAGGATTCTGGAGACTAAGGGGGTAGTACTCTCATCTCCTTCAGGGATTCTGAGGAGGAGGAAGAGGAAGAAGATAGCAGGGGCTATAAGTACAAGCTATCACTAGAGGAAGTAGATGACATTCTTAACGCAATCTACACTACTCTAGAAATTCAAGAAGAAAAAGTACAGCTGTCAATTCATGACAAAATGTACCAGGGGTTGGACAAAACAAAACAGTTTTTCCAGTCCATAGAGTCCTCTCAGATTCGGTGAGAAAGGAGTGGCAGGGGCTTTTTCTGGGTCCTTTCTTCTCTAAAGCTCTCAAGAGAAGGTTTCCCTTCGAAGATAAAGACTCAGAGGTTTGGAACAAAAAACCCAGAGTCGATGCAGCTTTCTCGCGGGTATCCAGACGAACGGATCTAGCCTCTGAGGATATGGGGATCCTTAAAGACCCAATGGACAAAAAAGCTGACTCCATCCTTAAAAAGGCTTGGGATGCTGCGTCAGTCAGTCTAAAGCCAGCTATGGCAGCTACGGTAGTGGCCAGGAACCTGGAATGTTGGGTAGAGAAGCTGAAGAGCCATATTGAAGCAGGGACACCCCGCAAGGATCTTAGTCCTTTCCACTGATCCTGAATGCAGTCAAATATATGGCGGATGCATCAGCAGAATCGGTTAAACTGGCCGCCAGGTCTTCGGCTCTTGTAAATTGAGCCAGGAGAGCAGTTTGGCTGAAAACATGGTCTGGGGACACGGCCTCTAAGGTCAAACTGTGTGGTCTGCCCTTCTCGGGTGACTTGCTCTTTGGACCCGATTTAGAGTCTGCTGGATAGGACAGCCGATAAAAAGAAGGCTTTTCCAGCTAAGAAAAAGCAGGTTGCCAAAAAGAATTTTCGTGCTTTTCAGCAGTCCCATAAAAAAGACCAGGATCGCAAGAGCAGATGGGGTTCGCAGAAGGGCAAAGGCAAGGGTGGAGTCCTCTTTAGATCTCCCCCAGAGCAGTCCCCCAAGAGCAAGTGACAATCTCTCCCCAGTGGGGGGGGGGGACTGTCAGCTTTTCACGAACAATGGGACAGGCTGTCTCCAAATCTGTTCGTGAAGAGCATTGTCGATCAGGGGTACAGGTTGGAATTTTCAGAACCACCCCTGAGCAGGTTTTATGTGACAACATTGCCAAGGGATCAGGAGAAGGCCTCTGCAATGAAGCTTTTATTACAGGAGCTGATACAGCAAGGGGTTCTAATTCAAGTCCCAGTAAACCAGCAGGGCAGGGGTTTTTACTCGCATATTTTTCTGGTGAAAAAACCCTCAGGGAAGTACCGTTAAATCCTGAATCTGAAAGTTCTGAACAGGTTCATTCGGTAAAAACCTTTCCGGATGGATACAATTTTTTCCATCACAAAGTTGTTGACCCCAGAATGCTTCATGGCATCCCTGGATCTAAGGGATGCCTACCTTCATATACCCATTCATCAGGCATCGCAGCAGTTTCTGCGCCTGGCATTGAAGGTGGGGAGTTTGGTATGGCACCTCCAATTCAGGGCTCTGCCATTCGGACTCTCGTCCTCTCCCAGGGTCTTTACAAAGATTATGGCAGAGGCTTTGGAGCCCCTGAAGTTTAAGGGGATTCCAGTCGTCCCTTATCTGGGCGACCTTTTGTTTTTTGTGGACTCCAGGGAGCAGGTCCTAGTCAATCTCCAGAGGGCCTAGTCTCACCTCGAGGGCCTGGGGTGGCTTCTAAATCTAGAGAAGTCGAACCTGACCCCCTCACAGGAAATGAAATTTCTGGGGTATACGTTAAACTCGATTCTCCAGAAAGTTTTCCTGCCGCTGGAAAAACAGAAAAAGTTGCAGCTAGCTGTACAGCGGATACAGAGCAACCAGGCAGTCTGTCAGGACGGCTATGGCAGTTCTGGGCCTGCTTACGGCAGCAATCCCGGCTGTTCAGTGGGCCAGGTTCCATTCCAGACCCCTTCAGAGGGAGGTTCTGTCAAGCTGGTCCTATCAGGATCCTTTGGAAAAGCAGTTAAAAATTTCGTCAAGGACGAAAAGGGCTCTTTGGTGGTGGAGAGAGCAGGCAAACCTCTCAAGGGGCCTGGTGTGGACCTTTCCTGTGGACAAGCGTCTTACCACAGACGCAAGTGCCTGGAGCTGGGGGGCCCACCTGGATGGTCAGACATCTCAGGGGGTCTGGTCCAAGCAGGAAGCTCAAAGATCATCCAACTGGAGGGAGTTGAAGGCGATCTTTCTGCGTTTGGTGGCCTTTCAGCAGAATTTGAGAGGTCACCATGTCCAGGTGTTGTCAGACAACACAACAGCGGTTACCTCCATTATGAAGCAAGGGGGAACCAGGAGCTTGATGGAGTTGGCCAATCTGTTAGCCTGGGCAGAGCAGAACACAGCCTCACTATCGGCAGTGCATCTGAAGGGCTCAATTTGTTTGCGGACCTCCTAAGCAGGCGCAAATTGCTAGAGGCAGAATGGAGCCTGAATCAGGAGGTGTTCCTGATGATCTCCGAGGCTTGGGGGGAGTTCCACAGGTAGACCTTTTTGCCAGCCAGCAGAACTCAAAGGTGGACAGATTATTTTCTCTTCACCGAGGAGATGCAGCAATAGGGTTGGATGCATTTGCTCACCCCTGGCACTACCAGCTGTGCTACGCCTTTCCCCCCTTTCCTCCAATTCCACTAGTGCTGAGGAAATTCAGGGAAGAAGGGACAGACTTAATACTAATCACTCCTTTTTGGCCAAAAAAGGCCTTGGTTCGCGGGTCTTCGAAACCTAGCCTCGAAGCCCCCATGGAGGTTACCACTCAGAACAGATTTGTTATCCCAGGGGACAGTTAATCATCCAGAGGTGGAACTTCTACAGCTAACCGCCTGGTTTCTGAGGAGGACCTCTTAAAAGCCAAAGGTCTTTCAGATAAAGTAGTAAAGACCCTGCTGTCTAGCAGGAAGGCAGTTACACAGGCAATTTACATGAAAGTCTGGAAGAAGTTCAACTCCTGGTGTAGTTCTAGAGAGCTCAAGGTCAAGAGCATGGTGTCCGTCTTGGAGTTTCTCCATGAAGGAATGGAGAAGGGTCTCGCAGCCAGTACCCTGAAGACTCAGGTGGCTGCCTTATCAGTTTTCTTTGAAAATACTTTATCTAAAGAAACTTTAATTTCTAGATTTTTTTTTTAGGGCTCTTGCTCGAAGTAGACCAGTAGCCCTTAAAGACTTTCCCAGTTGGGATTTGTCTACAGTTTTACAGGGTCTCTCGGGAGCACTGTTTGAACCCTTACAAGAAGCTTCTTTACAGAAGGTGGTTTTAAAAACAATCTTTTTGGTGGCCATCACCTCGGCCAGGAGAGTCAGCGAGCTCCAAGCTCTAGCTATTACAGAACCTTTCCTTAGAGTTTATCAGGACAGGGTGGTACTGAGGACAGATCCAGCATTCCTACCGAAAGTATCCTCAGCTTTTCATCGATCACAGGAAATAGTGTTACCTACATTCTCTGCAACCCCAGCAAATGCAGGAGAGGAAGTTTTTCACACATTGGATGTGAGAAGGTGTCTATTGCAGTTTCTGAAAATGACTAAAGATTTTAGAAAATCAAACGCCCTTTTTGTGATATTTTCTGGATCACGCAAGGGGGAGAAAGCTTCTAAGAGTACGCTGGGTAGGTGGCTTAAAGAGGAAGTAAACCCTTCCAAACAACTTGGACCTACAGGTAAGCCTAGATTAAGGCTTACCTGTAGGTCCAAGCAATATCTCCTAAACCTATATGGTTTAGGAGATATTTGCCCGAAAATGGGCACCGCTGTCTACGGCGCATGCGCCGTAGACAGCGGCGCGCAGGCGCACTAAATGCGGCAAATCCATGAATGGATTTGCCAAATTTGTCGACTCCCGTGCGCATGCGCGGGAGTGACGTCATCGCGGCTTCGCCGAGTGGCAGCGGCGGAGCTGCGAGACGCGACTCCCGTGCGCATGCGCGGGAGTGACGTCATCGCGGCTTCGCCGCTGTGATTCGTCGGAGCTGCGAGACGCCACCAGCAACATGGATGCGGCGGACTACAGGGATCAGCGGCGACTTCGCTGGCTCCTGTGTCAGGTAAGTGACACATAATGAGCTACTATGCGATGCATAGTAGTCCATTATGCTTTACCTTTGCAGGGAAAAAAAGAGGAAGTAAACCCATCAGGGTTTACTTCCTCTTTAAGCTGGCTATAACAGAAGCCTATAAAGCAAAAGGAGAAATGCCTCCCTCAGGTATTGCTGCTCATTCTACTAGATCCACGGCAGTTTCCTGGGCTGAAAGGGCCGGTGCAACGCCTGAACAAATCTGCAAGGCTGCCACTTGGTCCAGTTATTCGACATTTCTCCAGCACTACTGGTTAGATCTACTGTCTGCGACAGATCAGGCCTTTAGCAGGAAGGTACTGCAGGCAGTAGTCCCGCCCTAGGGTAAGTTTCTCGGTTATCCTCTCCGGGGTTGTCCTGAAAGGCGATTTGAGAAAGACTAAGTTAGACTTACCGGTGACGGTATTTCTAAGAGCCTTTCAGGACAACCGTTACTTCCCTCCCTAGATTATGCTTAGTAAATGTATTAAGTTCTACCATGGTGTTGTGCTTTCTGTGCTTTGTTTTCCAGTGTCGGAAGGCCACAATAACTGAAGCCATGGAGGAAGAGGAGGTGTTTTTAAAGTGGGCATGTGTTTCCTAATGACAAGGCTACACTCTCTCCGGGGTTGTCCTGAAAGGCTCTTAGAAATATCGTCACCGGTAAGTCTAACTTAGTCTTTTTTTTTTTTTTTTTCCAGAACCCTGTTCTAAGGTAGGAAAGTCACTACATAATTTGGACGCAGTTAAAATCCTATTTTTGAAGGCGACTGCTCAGATTCGAAAAACAGATTTTTTTTTTTTTTTGTTTGTGTTGCCTGAAGGTCCTAGGAAAGGACAGACTGCGCCAAAATCCACTATTGCCAAATGGATTCGGCAAGTAATTATTCAAGCTTATGATTTGAAGTGGAAGGTTCTACCTTTTCAAATCAAAGCGCACTCAACCAGGGCTGTTAGTGCTTCATGGGCAGTGTATCACCAAGCCTCCGTGGCTCAAATCTGCAAGGCCGCAACTTGGTCTTCAGTCCATACATTCACCAGATTCTATTAGGTGGATGTAGGAAGGCATAAGGATATTGCCTTTGGGCGCAGTGTACTGCAGGCGGCAGTATAGGTCTGATTGCACCCTACTTTTGTTTTGCCCCCTCCCCTCAGATGACATTATTCTGGGACATCCCATACAGTAATTACTGTGGCTTTGTTGTCCCGTGATGTGCGATAAAGAAAATAGGATTTTTATAATGGCTTACCTGTAAAATCCTTTTCTTGGAGTACATCACGGGACACAGAGGCCCCTCCCCTCTTTCTGGTTACGCGTATATTGCTTTGCTACAAAACTGAGGAACTCCCGTTAAGGGGAGGAGTTATATGGGGAATTGAACTTCCTGTCTTGGGTGTGCCAATGTCCATCACCTGAAGGTGCCATATAACTCATACATTAATTTCTGTGGCTCTGTGTCCCGTGATGTACTCCAAGAAAAGGATTTTACAGGTAAGCTGTTATAAAATATTTTCACCCCTTTTTTATTTTTTTTTTTTTTTTCTTTTTTTTTTTTTTGTTTAGTGCAAAAAATAAATACCGCAAAGGTGATCAAATACCACCAAATGGCTCTATTTGTGGGAAAGAGACATACATTTTATTTGGGTACAACGTTACACGACCACACAATTGTCAGTTGAAGTACCGTAGTGCTGTATCGCAAAAAGTGACCTGGTCCCTAAGGGGATTAAAACTTCAGGGGCTGAAGTGGTTAATCACCACTGGGTTTAATTTTTGCTACATAAAGGAAAAAAACAGAAAATTTTGAAAACTTTTATTAAATTATTTTTCCTTTGTTCTAAAACGTTGCATATGTAATCTGCTAAATTTTTTGGCGAGTAAGAAAAGTATGTTATTTAGTTTGAAAGTTAAGCGTCCCCAAACTATGGTGTGTGTGTGTGTGTGTATGTATGTATATATGTGTGTGCCAGGGCAGTATACCACCAGTATAAATCACATGGGCATATAGTATACGTTAGCCGTTAACCTCTCATAAACTATATACTATATTGACAGCGCTAAATATCCAATAAATTTCAAAAATAAATGTACATAAAAAGATGACAGTCCGTGATTATCAAGGAATCCACCAAAAAAGTTTTCTTGAAAGTCCCAAAAACATGAGTATGAGCTTTCCACTAAAGTGTTCACAAGATGATGTAAAAGAGAAGAAAGTCCATCTCCAAGTCAAACACCAGTGCACAGAAACTGTTTGCACTATGGAATATGTTTTTTTATCGTTTCCTACATGTGAATTCGTTTTGAGTGGAGTACTGAATATTTGAAAAGGTATTGCTGTAAGGAGATCAAGGAACCTCTACTATTGATGCTAACAACCGTTTGGCTTTGGGTATAATGAGAAGCATCTCCATAAAGAATCCGGGGAACCAATCATAATAATTGGTGATGATGTGCCTGTTAACCCTTTAAGTTCTGGTGAGTTTGTTACCATAAGGGGTGTCACCGATTGTGAAGTTTCTGTGCACTGGTGTTTCTGACTTGGAGATGGACTTTCTTCTCTTTTACATCATCTTGTGAACACTTTAGTGGAAAGCTCATACTCATGTTTTTGGGACTTTCAAGAAAACTTTTTTGGTGGATTCCTTGATAATCACGGACTGTCATCTTTTTATGTACATTTATTTTTGAAATTTATTGGATATTTAGCGCTGGCAATATAGTATATATTTTATGAGAGGTTAACGGATAACGTATACTATATGCCCATGTGATTTATTTTATTTTATGATAGCAGCTTGCAATTAGTTTTTGCTTAACTTTCTTTTGAGTGCTGGGATCAGTGAGGAATATTTTATATATTTTTTCAGTGATATTAGTATTTGATACCACCAGTATAACCTTTCCAAGTAATGTGTGTCACAATTATTATATATTTTATTGAAATAGTTTTACAAGGTAAGGGTTCACATACAGTATACTTTAATATATGCCCAGCCCTAGACTGCTCCTGCAGTCTTCTGGGACTTGTTCCAAGAGGAAAGGGATGGGCAGTACAAGCTGACCTAGTTCTCTCCTGGATGAGCATTGTGGGAGTGGGTACCTGTTCAAAATGGGTACCTGCTCCCAGAAAAACAAAAAACGAATTTTACTTAGAAAGAGGAGGGAGGAAGATAAGTGGAACTTTCACTTTTTCAAGTGAAGGTCTGTTTTTATTTGACATTTTGTGTAAAGGCTAATGGTGTGGCTTTTTATTCTGTATTCTAGATTTACCTAGATTCCCATAAGCCTGAAATGCTTGTTGATGGCTGGAATGTCTACTTCTTTGACAAATTGGATGAGTTGGTAAGAGTTGAAGTCGGTAAACTGTTCTCTAATCTATATAAAAAATCAAATCTATATTAAAAATTAGTGTTAACTGGTTTTGGAAACTAACAAAATGTTAAAACTTGCTTGTTTTGTGATATTGTACACTTCCCCCCCCCCCCCCCCCCAAGAGATTTTAGTGTTGTTTTACATAGCCATGCACTTATTGCTTGTAAATATGTGCCAGTTCTTAAATTTTTGTGGTTTACAAAGTGTAGTAATTTTTTCAGCAAACAAATTAGGAGGTAATGAGCAGAAATTGGAGAGTGGGTGCAGAGGAGAAACTGAATGGAGAACAAAGCTTATGCAGAGAAGAAAAGGACAGCAAAAACCTGGGAGGAGGGGAGTGGACTCTGGGCACAGAGTGAAATTGGGAATGGCGACTGAAGAGCAAGTGGAGATTAAGATTAGAGTAAGTGAATGCAGATGAGAGAGTAGTTCATGGCTTCAGAGAGGGAGGAAAAGAGATCAGGAAAGTGAGAAGTAGGTACTTCCCCCAGTAAGTGTGCACTTCCCCCAAGCTGGAGGATGCCTCGGATTCATTGCTTGCAGGTCTTGGATGGCCTTCCAAAGAAAATAGGAGTGGCCAAATCAGGAATAGTGCGTCACTGAGGAGACCTTGTACATCACGGGACACACAGCCATAGTAGTTACTATGTGGGTTATAGGCCACCTTCAGCTGATGGACACTGGCATGCCCTGAATTAAAATGTGTACTTCCCTATATAACCCCTCCCACTGGTAGGAGTACCTCAGTTTTTTTTCGTCAGTGTCTAAGGTGTTTGTCACGAATAAAGATGTGCTGTGGTGAGCTCCACTGAAGTAATCCTTGCTGGGGCTAGCCGTGCAGCCGGATCCATTCAAAGTGTCTCTTTGGCCGGATTAAATGGTACCCGGGCCTCGTATCCGAAGAAACAAGGTTTTGCCTGTAACGCTTCTCTTTTTAGAGAGTTGGACCCTGGGATCCAGTACTTTTTGGTATTAAGGCCATAAAGTTTTACTGGCGGAGGTGCTATTACAGGTCCAGGATTGTGGACTTCCTTGAGGATCCCCAGCTCCTGAAGGTTTAACGGAACCCACTGTGAAGGATGAAGATTGGGTCTGTTGGTTTACTGCAGAAAACCCTGCAGCGGGATAGGTAAGGAGTTTTTCTAAAATCTTCAAAATTTTCTTATGAATGTCTCCTCTAATTAGTAAATGTTGTCATGCCTATGTGTCGCCACTGGGGGTGGTATAGAGCACTTGCGTCTCATGTTTCTCAGAGAGCCCACGATGTGTCCAGAAAACAGCAGTTTTCTCTTCGGCCAGCAGCAGATGCTCCCCTGTGCTGTTTTTTTTTTTTTTTTTTTTTTTTTTTTTTTCCTTCAGGGAAAGGGCACTTACATTTTTTTTTAAAAAGCGCAAATGGCATGCCGCTCTGCGGCTTCCAGTCCCTCCCCCCCCCCCCATTTCTCTCTGTTGATCCCATAGGATCGGAGCTTGCACTGGAAAAGCTTTCTTTTGAAAGGAGAGGGGCAGGGTCCTCCAACGCCCAGTGCCGGGAATGTGTTTTAGGCACCATTTTTGCTGTTTCAACCTGAGGGACACGAGCGAAGGTATATATGAGATTTGGTGACACAGGCATTCCTTTGACACATTTTGCTACTGCATCAGGCTAAGCATTAATAGCAGCAGCAGAGCTGGACTATTGCTCAAGCAATACATGCATTCCTTCTGGTAGTACCTCTGCTTTGTGCATTCGCTATGGTCAGAAGGGAGGTTAAAATCGCCTCAAAGCGCTCCAGAAAGACTATAGTCACTAGGGAGCCTAGACCCATCTCAAAAAAAGAGGGCATCCTCCCCTGAGAGTAATATGGCGGGTCAGAATGAGCCACCAGGAGGGGCAAGGGTTGCAGCTGCTTTTAGCATTATAGCCCCTGTGTTTATATGTATAGGAGGTTTTTTTTTTTATCTCCAACCATTCTAAGTTTGGAGCAAAAAAAATAAATTGATGCTTTAATCGCATCCCAGAGCGGGACTAAGCATAACAGGTCCCTGTCCATTGCTCAGGACTCTCATGCTGAGGAACAAGGGGCAAGAGATGACCAATTCTCTCAAGGGACCAGGAAGAGGCTGATGGAAGTGATCACTACGGACGCCAGTCTGAATCCCCATCACTCCACCCCAGCCGGACAGACTGGCGTCCCTAGTGATCACCGTCCAGTTCAGAGGAAGAAACGATTTTCCGGACTGAAGCCCCGGGGACCTCAACCACCAGATCAGAGAATCCTTGACTGTTTGGCTCACCTGGATCTGCCGATCAAGGGACAACAGAGAATTGTCCCATTTTGTCAATATCTCCTTCTGCAGGACTCTGGTGTGAAACTGGGCATAAGGTACTGCCTCGAAGGAGGCCACCATGAGTCCCCACACTCGCATGCAAAAGCGGAGTGACGACCACTTGTGGTCCAACAGGAGATTGACTGCAGACCTGAGAGTCAGAAATTTGTCTGAGGGGAGAAAAACCCTCGCTTCCCTGGAGTCCAACACAAAAACATCAAACCTGCAGCAAAAAAATGGACCGAGAGGGCTCGCAGGGTCCCTAGGTCATTCTCCTTACTAGGCAAAATAAAAACTGAAGCTGCTATGAGCAGTGAGGAAGGTTGATAGCACAGGCTGTGCCCCCCTGGGGTGGGATTAAAAGTTCTGTGTATTGTGTAACAATTTTGCCTAGTTCTCCTAATGTGGCAGGCTATACAACCCATTTAGTTACAGAGAGGAGCTGTGTCGGTCGGTGAATTGCAGAGAAAAGGATTTTACGGTGAGTACAAAAATACCATTTTTCCTCCAAAAAAGATTTTAACTTTAGCCTATGGAGGAAAAGTTCTATAACAAATAAAGAATTCCAGCAGTTGACGCTGCTATATCCTCTGTATCTGACTTGTCCAATAGACAATGCTCATATGCTAAAGGAATCCACAGATAAGAAGTTGGAATTCCTTTTTAAAAGCTATATTTCACTCGCAGGTTCAGCCTGGGCTGGCAGCGATCAGAGTATCTCAGTCCTTAAAAGACCAGTTTATGGAGGTACTCCGGATTATTTCTGATCAGCAGGCCCAAGATTTGGCTGGGCTTTCAGAAGGGTTGTGTTTTTACAGTAGATGCTATGAAAGATTCTATTCTCCAGGCCTCACAGCTCATTCTAGGGCTGGTACATGTGCATAGAATCCTATGGTTGCAAAGTTAGTCAGCAAAAGCTCTTGGACAGTTTCCCATTTTTATGGTGAACGGTTATTTGGAGACAATCTGGATAGGTATATCCAAAGAATTTCTAATGGGAAAAGTTCCCTTTTTTACTGGTTAAAAAGATCCAGGGGCATCAGCCTCCAGGCAGTCATGACGGCCTCCACCGTCAGGTTCAAGAGGTAAACCTCAGTGTTAGTCCCAGGGCCAAAAGAGGACCTGGGGGAGGAAACTCACAAAATACTAAAGCCTCTTTATGAAGGGGCACCCCGCTCGCTCGAGTGGGAGGAAGGCTTCTACAGTTTTCAAGGGTCTGGCAGGAACAATGTCAAGACGTATGGGAGGTTTCCTCAATTTCTGTAGGTTACAAACTAGTTTCCGAGGGTTCCCGTCTCCTCGTTTTCTTAGATAAAACCGTTCCCAGAGATCTAGGGAAAAAAAATGTCTAGCTTTGGATCAACTCTTGTCTCAGAGTGATATTGGTAGTCCCCCTGGAAGAGCAAGGATTGGGTTTTTATTCAAACCTTTTCACGATTCCAAAACCTAACTGGGTGTCAGACCCATTTTAGATCTCAAAGATCTCAATGTTTTTTTTGAATACCGTTCTTTTGGCATGGAGTCAATCCGATCAGTAGTCTCCATCCCACAAGGGGGAATCAATTGTCATCAAGGATGCTTTTCTCCATGAGACGATTTTCCCCGCTCACCAGAAATGTCTACGCTTCAAGGGAGAAAATCTTTATTTCCAGTTTGTAGCTCTGCCTTCGGTCTAGCTACTGCACCTCAAGTGTTTAAAAAGGTCCTGGCTCCTCCTTTAACCATGTTAGGGGGTCAAGGTATAATGATACTAGCCTACTTAGACGATCTACTCTTGATGGATCAATCAGTAGCCCAATTAAAACCAAAGTGTGGTCACCACAGTCAGCTATCTGGAATACCTAGGTTGGATTTTCAACCTAGAAAAATCCTCCTTAAAACCATCAAGGGGATTGCAGTACTTGGGGCAGATCATAGATACAGCTCCAAAGAGGTTGTTTTTCCCCCAGGGTAGGATCAGTTCCATAAGGGAACTGATTCAGTTGATCAAAACAGACTCACTCCTTTTTGACTTTGCATGAAATTGTTGGGAAAGATGGTGGCTTCTTTCGATGCTATTATGCGCAGTTTTATTCAAGACTGCTGCAAAACCATATCCTGTCAACTTGCAACAAGAAGATCCAAGCTCTGGACTTCTCAATGTGTTTATCCCCCAAAGTGCGTCAGAGCCTCAATTAGTGGTTGATATCCAAGAATCTCCAAAAAGGAAAATACTTTCTACTAGTTACTTGGAAGGTGGTAACAGGACAGATGCCAGCCTTCTGGGCTGGGGAACAGGCCTGGAAGAGGCATCTGCCCAAGTAAAATGGTCCAAATTAGAAATGACCTTGTCCATCAATATTCTGGAGATTCGGGCAGCATGCCTAGCCCTGAAGGCCTGGATGCTCAGATTACAGAATTGTCCCATCAAAATCCAATGCCACTGCTGTGAATCTTATCCTAACTTGGGCCGGATGTGGATCTGTTTGCGTCCAATCTGTTTGCCCCCAGGTTTAACAAAAAGATCAACAACTTTGTGTCAAGGACAAAGGATCCGCTGGCATGCGGAACAGATGCCTTGGTTTTCCTGTGGGATCAGTTTTCACTGATTTATGCATTCCCTCCTGTTCTGTTGCTTCCGCAACTTCACAGGATCGAGCAGGAGGGGAAGGCGGTGATTCTTGTGGCCCAGGAGATCTTGGTATGCAGAGATCATAAAGATGTCAGTAGGGGACCCATGGACCCTACCACCCCGACAAGACCTTATCTCGCAAGGTCCGTTATTCCATTCTACCTTACAAGCGATACATTTAATGGTTTGGCTATTGAGACCCACATTCTGAGGGAGCGTGGGCTGTTGTGTTCAGTAGCATCTACTTTGGTTAATGGCCTCCAGAGTCCTATATTGGAGTCTGGAAGGCATATGTCTCTTGGTGTGAATCCAGGGGGTGGCACCCCAAGAAATGTCATAGGTAGGATCCTTAAATTTCTACATATGGGATTAGAAATGAAGCTGGCCTTAAGTACTATCAAAGGCCTGGTGTCAGCCATATTGGTTTTTTTTTTGTTTTTGTTTTTTTTACAACGACCACTTGCTTTGCACTTTCTGGTTCGTAGCTTTATTCAGGGGGTAATGCAGATTAATCCTCCGGTTAGGTCACCCCTGAACCCTTGGGACTTGAATTTAGTCCTGTCAGCGTTACAGAAACAGTCCTTTGAGCCAATACGACATATTCCCTTGGTCCTTTTGACAAGGAAATTCATTTTTCTTGTTGCCATATCTCCTGCAAGAAGGGTATAAGAGTTGGCTGCTCTTTCTTGTAAAGAGCCATATTTGATCCTTCACAAGGATAAGATGGTATTACGTCCTCATCCGAATCTACCGAAGGTAGTGTCAGGTTTTCATTTAAACCAGGTTATTCTGCCTTCATTTTTTCCAGAACCTTCTTCTGCGGAAGAAAGGACACTACATTCCCCTGATGTGGTGAGAGCGGTCAAGGTCTACTTGAACGCGACTGCTGAGATATCGTAAAACAGATGTTTGTTTGTGTTGCCAGAAGGTCCTAAGAGGACAGGTAGCATCAAAATCTACTATTCATAAATGGATTAGTCAAGTGATTGTTAAAGCATTTGGGTTAAAGAGGAAAATTCCACCTTTTCATATTAAAGCACTCTCCACCAGGGCTGTCAGTACTTCCTGGGCAGTGCATCATCAAGCCTCCATGGCTCAAATCTGCAAGGCCGCAACTTGGTCTTCAGTCCATACATTTACCAAATTCTATCAAGTAGATGTAAAAGATCATGAGGATATCGCCTTTGGGCGCAGTGTACTGCAGGCAGCAGTAGAAGTCCTCTAGTCTCTTGGTGCTCTACTTTTATTGTCTTCCTCCCTTCAGATGGCATTGCTATGGGACACACATAGTAACTACTATGGCTCTGTGTCCCGTGATGTACTTCAAAGAAAAGGATTACAGGTAAGCTGTTTAAAAAAAAAATATCCTATTTTCTGGCTGCTACAGTTCTGGCCATTTACTGCTGAGAGAGAAGATTTTCAGATTTTACAAAGTGCCACACCATCTTAAGTGGACTTGTTACACCCTTTGTGTTAGCTAGTGTTGTCCTCTATAAACTGGAGGGGGTTGCTATGAACAACTAACCTTCTACCCATTCTACAGATTGATTTATTTTTAAATGGTGTGTTTAATCTTTTTTTTTTTTTTTTTTCTTCTTAAGCCAAAGTACTGGCCAGATTATGGAAAAAATAAGGAGTCTCCTGGTGAACTATGGCTGGGGCTTCTTCGTTTTTATACTGAAGATTTTGATTTTAAAGAACATGTCATTTCTATTAGAAGAAAAAGCTTGCTAACCACTTTTAAAAAGCAGTGGACTTCCAAATACATAGTCATTGAAGGTAAAAACTCCAATTTTATACTTGCATAGGGTTTTTAGCTTGACAAACTCATATGTGCTTTCTACCCTTTTTTTCTATTTTTATAAAGGCTGGAGGACTTCGGTTTCATGCACATAATAGACCTGAGACACTTCACTGTGGCTCCCTTGACTTTACTGGCAAGTTGGGGTGCAATGGATCGCCACTGATCTGTGATCTGAATGGGTCACCCTGTTCGGATCGGCACACGCTCCGATCCGCGGAGTGCTTTTCTGCCTTAGTAAAGGCTGCGGCTTCGGCCTAGCTCCGGAGCGGCGGCCATCTTGATGCAATCATTGGTCGTTTACAATATGATCGCTCCGTCAAATGTATTGAGGGATGACTGTGACTGCAATTGTCAGAGCAGCGCTGTGGGCACTACAGATCCAACCCACAGCGCTGCTGCCATCCAATCTCTCCCCTCCACTGTACAGGTCAGTACACAGAGGGGAGAGAGGAACCCCTCTGTGTACCGATCTGCACAGTGGAGGGGAGTGATCAGATGGCAGCGCTGTGGGCTGGATCTGTAACAATTGCAGTCGCAGCCATCCCTCAATACTCTGCCAATACCCAGCCATGCTTGGCCAATATTACAGTGGCGGAGATGACGTGGATATTACAGTGGGGACTATATGGTGGTGGAGTTTCCACAGGTTTTTGCAAATTCAGTTATTTGCTGATGCGTGACTCTGATCCGAGGAACGTTCTGATCCGTGAGTTTTTTGATCCTTTGCATCCCTACTGGCAAGTGAAGATGCAAAGGAACACTGCAACTGCAGCTGACAGTTGTAATAAAACGCTGTAGCAAGAGTGTGAGCCCTCCCTTATAAAAGGGTGAATGTTATAGAGGTAGAGCCGAATGCTCCACAAGACAACCCAAGCAAGGAGTCAAGGGCCTGGAAGGTGTTCTTAAAGCCTGGCTATAAACTACAGACTCCTGTTGCACACCATTGGGATAGTGCTGTAGGTTTAAAGCTAGGCACCTGTTTGTCACTTCACAAGGGAAAGATGCATTGGTAGGCAGTTAGTTTTGGATTGGGCCATGTCGGTACAGACAGTGGAAATGGGAGGCCATTAGTTCCTGTTGTAGTTCTTATCCATATCAGTTTAAGGGATGGGGTAGCCAACCTCCCACTTTTGGCTGGGACTCCATTCTACCTAAAAGGGTTAGTTCTTCTTTACCAAAAAGGTGCCTGTAGATAAAAATAAAACTGTACATCTTTACTTAAAGTTGGCTACTGCCCTTGCTATATGCGTAGGCCATTTACATACCTCCTGAAGCCAAGCTGAAAAACTTCCAGATATGACGTGTTGCTAAGACGCACACTTACTGCTTACCCTCACCATCAAAAAGGCAAGCTCTGAAGCACCCGCACATGCATGGTCTACAAACTCTTCATCACAATGTCTGAGCTGATGGCTACAGAGACAGGAGCGAGCACATACAAGGGGGTTTGGATCAGCTGGGAATGTCCTAACAAGGCAAGACAGCTTGAAGCCTTCCCTGACAGTTTTGTGGCCAGACTTCTAGTGGTATGTGGATGGTCTACACTTATAATAAGGGCATTATTTTATTGTTGGTCAAAGCTGCATAGTTTGTTTTTATCTGCAGGCACCCTTACCTGCATAGTCAGTTTTTTAGTAAGGGTGAACTTTTCATCAGTCTCCGGTCAAAGGGTAAACAAGTTCACTAATGCCATTTTAAACTAGAAAGTGTTAACTTTAAAATGTCAAGAAATACATTTTAAAATGATTTCCCTCCTATCCAAAATGGGTTTTGGGTGGTGTTCCACTTTAAATGTAGTGAAAAAGGCCCTTGTGCAACCATACTAACTTTGTTTTTCTGTTTTGAATATAGATCCTTTTGACCTAAATCACAATCTGGGTGCTGGATTGTCGCGAAAGAGTAGGTGTCTGTAAAATATGCATAGTATATATATTTTTTCATTAGAAAATGTATATTAACAACTGTGATGAACTTTTATTAAAAAGGATATCTAGGATTTATAGTTTGAAACAATCTGTGACCGTCCTAGCCCTTTCTCATCAGAGTTTAAAGGAATACTGCAAGTAGCATTAGGGATACTAACCTTGACCATGATGGGTTGGTGCATCCTTTAGCAACTTTATCACATGGTTGGAATCTTGTATTTCCAATGAAGTCAAAATTCCATGCTTATAACTTTTATTAACGTTGATACTCATTTCCATCACGGACAGTGCTACACGCTACATTTGTTAATCCTATTGGTTTGTGTCTCTTCTTTTTATAGCACTGAAAACAGCTGTTGGTATACTGTACATCTATTGACTTTGTGGAATTGTAATGCTCAAAAATGTCAATGGTTTTTGGATTTGACAAAGTATTTTTATTTTTTTTTCTCTATTCCTTTTTGCAGTGACTAATTTTATAATGAAAGGTTTTATCAATGGAAGGCGTGTATTTGGCACCCCAATGAAAATTTTTCCAAAAGAATATCGCTCTACAATGGTAAATATATTTGACTTGGTGACCATGTTGGTATAGTATTTGACGTTTTAGTACTGGGTGAACTCCTAGCAAAGGCAAAAGGTGTTTTTTTTTTTTGCCGATGCATATGAGGCTTGCGCGGTGTTGTCTACCCCCATAATTTGGCTTGTTACCATGGTAGCTTGAAGAGGTTAGGTTGTTGGATTACAGTCAGGATATAATTCTGAAGAAATGTTATCTAAGCTTTCTTACTTTGAAAGCGTGCCCTGTGTTTTGGAGCCAGCCACTCGCTATTCCTCCTGATGTGGGCTTTTAAAACTGAAGAGTGAAGGAGAGAATGTAAAACCATACTTTCATATGCTTTTCTTTTGCAGCATATTGTTTGCAACAAAATGACAGATACCTTTAGACCCCTTTTAGCTCTAGAAATGGCACCTGTAAAGCGCCTCAAAACTGCCTCCCATTCATTTTAGTGTTACTTTTCACACTGGGGCTGTGCGCTTGTGGGACTTTGGCAAAAGTCCCGCAAGCAGCATCTTTGGGGAGGTTTGGGACAACTGTATTTAGCGCTCCAAAAATGCCCTTACCATTGAAATGAACGGGCAGCGCCTCAACTTAGGTGCTTTTCACCCTTTTACCTTTTGAAGTGAGCAACGCTAATGTGGCCGCAGCCCCAATGTGAAGGGGGTCTTATAGTCTGTTATTTACCATGCTTGTCCCTCAGGATAGCACACGAACATTTGTTTTGAACAATGTTTTGTTTTTGTTTTTTTCTTCCATAGGAGTATTTCTTTGATCCAGATGTACTGACTGAAGGTGAACTTGCTCCCAATGACAGATGTTGTAGAATCTGTGGCAAAATTGGACACTTTATGAAAGACTGCCCTATGAGAAGAAAGTAAGTCGCCTTGTTGCACAGTGCTTGCATAGTGGGGGATTAAATGTGTATTTTGAATTCGTTGCATACTAAAATTAATTGTAAACGAAAGGTACTAATGCGCTCCACCTAACTACTACTAAATATCTAAAAAATGTGGAAGCAGCCAGCAAAAAAATAGTGATCTCTACACCAAAAAAATATATAAGTAAAATGAATATATGCGGCGCTACCTAAAAATAATAATATACTAAAGTGCAATAACTACAATAAATTGCAGACTAAAAGTGCAAAGGTGAATCCACCTCACTATAGTGATATGATGTGCAATGATAGAACATTAAATATGTTACATCTAATATAGAATAAAATTGATAATCATATACGTGCATAAATAATCAAAAATCATAAGTGAAATACATTCCAAAGTACAAAATATATAAAAAAAAGGGAACATGCTGAATAAGCAATAATGTGCAGGATGCAATAATAAATGGTGATCATCAAATAAAGTCCATGCAAATAATTGGTGACCATACAGCAAAGTCCATGCAACAAATATAAAGTGGCTTCTAATGCGTGACTGTCCACTGCAAACTTCAGTGCCAAACTTGTGCACCACCAGTTTCCCCCAGCCTCTCACCTCAAATATATAGCATAAAAGCGCTGTATATACCCAGATGCTACTCCGTCCTTATCCGTCCAGCCTCAATTATACCACTGTACGTATACGGTTACCACTTCCCCAATTTCTCCAAGTACATCCAGTTACAATTGGTGGTACATAGGGAATGGAAGAAAGACAAGGGGGGGCTCTCATGTGTAGTATCAAATCAGAACTTTAATAAATAAATATCCTCACTTACATATAAGCAGATAGCAGCGAATTCGTAGCAAACACGAACTTCCGGTCTCGGCCGCGACCGGAAGTGATAAGTGTAACACCTAGCTCCTTCCCTGACGCGTTGCGTCACAACCTCGTGACTTTATCAAAGGGTAAAGGGAGATAGGTGTCCTCGGAGCTTATATGCGGTCAGCGCGGTCGTCATAGCAACCACAGACGGCGGCGCCTCCGCATACATATACAGAACCTCTTCGTAATAGCATTCAATAATTGAAATATATGCCTACATAAATATAAAACTACAAACATTTTGCTAATCCAAGAAATAATCTAGCAAAATAATACATATGAATTCTGATAAAAATACACCGTAGTATATAACATAAAGAGCGACATCTAGTGGTTATACCTCAAAATTGCTCTTCCAGTAATAAAAACATGTTATATGTGTAAAATATCCTAAAATTGTAAAAAAATGTGTATAAAAATGTGTTAACAAATCTAAATATCATCTTCTTACAAGTATCGCATAAAAATAAAAGCCAAAATATAAAAATTCATGTCTCCCCAGACTATTATTACCGCTAATTGTTAGATGAATGACAACTCAATACATCAATAGGTGTAGATATATAAAAAATGTGATAAAATAATATACACCATAAATTGACAATATTTTAGAACTATACAGTACTGATAGGAATATATATTGATTAAAATTGTATTTTTAGAAAAAATAAGGTGCGAACTTTCTCTAATTAAATACTTAAAAAATCTCTTATATAAATATATATTAAAAATTAGAGATGAAACAGTTGAGATCGAATTCTACGTTATGACCTAAAGGTGTCAAAGTACGGAGTTCATGTATCCACCGGGATTCAGCCTGACTAATTTTGATCACCTTATTGTCACCTCTCCAATGTGGTTTGTGCTTTTGAATACCTATGTTATATGCCTATTCTATGTAGGCATATATTTCAATTATTGAATGCTATTACGAAGAGGTTCTGTATATGTATGCGGAGGCGCTGCCGTCTGTGGTTGCTATGACGACGGCGCTGACCGCATATAAGCTCCGAGGACACCTATCTCCCTTTACCCTTTGATAAAGTCACAAGGTTGTGACGCAACGCGTCAGGGAAGGAGCTAGGTGTTACACTTATCACTTCCGGTCGAGACCGGAAGTTCGTGTTTTCTACGAATTCGCTGCCATCTGCTTATATGTAAGTGAGGATATTTATAAAAGTTGTGTTTTGATACTACACATGAGAGCCCCCCCTTGTCTTTCTTCCATTCCCTATGTACCACCAATTGTAACTGGATGTACTTGGAGAAATTGGGGAAGTGGTAACCGTATACGTACAGCGGTATATAATTGAGGCTGGACGGATAAGGACGGAGTAGCATCTGGGTATATACAGCGCTTTTATGCTATATATTTGAGGTGAGAGGCTGGGGGAAACTGGTGGTGCACAAGTTTGGCACTGAAGTTTGCAGTGGACAGTCACGCATTTGTACTTTGGAATGTATTTCACTTATGATTTTTGATTATTTATGCACGTATATGATTATCAATTTTATTCTATATTAGATGTAACATATTTAATGTTCTATCATTGCACATCATATCACTATAGTGAGGTGGATTCACCTTTGCACTTTTAGTCTGCAATTTATTGTAGTTATTGCACTTTAGTATATTATTATTTTTAGGTAGCGCCGCATTTATTCATTTTACTTATATACTAAAATTAATATTGGTGTAGATAATGATCCTTGACTCTAGCACTAGGTTCTACTGCAGTTTATGTGCTACTTAACAGACTTAAGGGTAAGTACCTTTTACAGAGTTCCCAAAAAGTTTGCCATGCACCAGTAACCACCAAAATCCATAAGCAAGCACTTTAAATGAAGGAGAGCAGTGTGCAAAAATTAAAACATTTAATTTGACTTTTACCAACTTCTGATCTCTAGATTATAAGAGATCAAATGCATGAGGTAAGTAAATGCTTGATGCCTGGCCACATCCTCTGTGTGTCTCCTGACTTCCAGGATGGATGGATCTGACAGCTCCGGACTCGGCGTCCCCAGACTGCTCACACTGAAAGTGTACTCCACAGCGTCCCAGCACAGCTTGCCTCACTCAAGATGATCACTGTGCTTCACTCAGGTGTGTGTGCAGGATAGGGGAACCCAGAATACTCATCGCGTAGTATGTAAAAAACGGGGTGTTTAAGCTAAAGTATGCACTTACAGAGATAATAATGGGCGTAGCAAGAGGATGATCCAGCATGGAGATCACCAACAAATCTGGATGCTGTGACATGAACATCCAGATTTGTTGGTGATCGCCATGCTCTCTACTGTCTAATATCTCTAAGTGCATAATTAAACTTGCACACCCAGTTTTCATACTATGCGATGAGCCTTCTTTCTATGTTCCCTTATCCTGCATACACACCTGAGTGAAGCACCGTGATCATCCTGAGTGAGGCAAGCTGTGGAATACACTTTCAGTGTGAAGCCAGTCCAGAGTGAGTGGTGTGGGGACGCCGAGTCAGGAGCTCTTCTTGAAGGTCGAGAGACGTACAGAGGATGTGGCCAGGCATCAGGCATTGACTTGCCTCATGCGTTTGATCTTATAATCTAGAGGTCATTGGGAGTTGGTAAGAGGCCAATTTTAATTTGGATTGTTATACTTTATTATCACTGGGAATGGTGGATAGCACATCCAGTTGGTATTGGAATGCCAATGGAATATTTTTTTGATGCACATGGACAAAAAAAAAAAATTGTTTGTTGGACTCTTTATCACCAGTTGATACTGTTTGTTATACTTTTTTTTTTTTTTAAATAAGAGTTTTCCCTTTTTTTTTTTTTCTTCTTTTTTTCTTTCCAGCTCAACCTTTTTATATTTTTTCTTACATTATCTCCTTGTATGCAAGGAGTGATAAAAGTGCAGCAGTCTACACTCATAATTGGCATGAGATTTTCACACATTTACACATTTCTATTTTTTAATGGAGATGGCTGATTCATATGTGCAGCCTGTGCAGGAATTCGAATGAAGAGTATGCAACCGCCCCGCATTACTCTTGCTGCTGCTTGTCTGTGAAAAGTGTTCAGTCGACAAAAGCTGCAATAATGAATCGGCAGTATCCTTCAAAGCTTTTCTTGGATTGGCGGCTGCAAGATGGTAGAGGGGCAAGTTGGACCCCGCTATTATGGTTAGATATTGGTAGCATTAGAGCGAAAGTACTACATGCACTTTCACCATAAGAAACGGAGCTGTACAGAAAATGCCAGTTGAAGAGCTATCCTTTTTGTTGTTGAAATATTTTTAGGCTGAAAAATGAAAGCTAATGCAGCCAACTCAGTTGACTGAAGGCTGCAATATGTTGCATTTTTGTTCATGGTTTTAAATATACTTTTGCATGTTGTTGGGCTTTATATTTAATCCTAAATTTTACATCCATTTTTTTTTTTTAACTAGAGTTAGAAGGCGTAATCCTGAAAATGCCGCAAACCAAAGATACCCAGACAAGAGGCCGCAAAGAAAAATTGAGGACAAGGAAATGAGTATGCAGGGAGGTGGTGTAAGCATAGATGGCAGAGAGCTACATACAACTCCACGAAAAGCACAGCAAGGAACATGGGGCAACAACGAGCCCTGCAAAGATAGGACACCTAGATCTGCCTCTGAAAAGTGGAGAAGACAAGACGACCGAGAGCTTAGGGAAAAACGCTGTTTCATTTGTGGACGGGAGGGCCACATCAAGAAAGAATGCCCTCAATATAAAGGGGCAGCAGGTGAGTGACCCATTGTGGCAAAGACGGATTTGCCCTCCCACCTCACTTTACTAAATGGCATGGTTGATTTCAATGCTACTTTTCTGCCAGTAAGTTGCACAGGATTACACTTTTGACATTCATCTGCACTACTTGAGGACAAGATAGAAAACTTGGCTTTTTACAATGCAAACCCCTTGATGTGTCTTCAAATGCTCCAGACAGTTTGTGGCATAACCTGGCATAGTAAATGGTAAGTTATAGAAAACAGGAACAGTTATGCCTAAAGGACACCCTTTTACTTATTTTATTTTTTTATCTGCTTGTCAACAGTGGACTTGTTCTTTGCCATCTACGTTAAGTGTAAAGCTCCAAGAATGAGAATATTGCACTTAAGTTGGCAATACTAATGCATTTAGGGCTTTCATAGTAATGTCTTGGCCTGTGAGTAGCAGTCTTTGCCATTGCCATCTGCGCTGATAGCCAAATATGACTGATCATACATCCACCGCCTATGGTCTAGATATTGGTAGGATCAAGGGAAATTGTAAAGTGAGCCATGAGTATGTACTAATGTATTCCTTGTATAACCATATCCATGGACTTTAATGTCCATATATCTGTAGTTCTCTATTCTGAGGGATGACTTAAACATGCATTTGTTATCAGCAGACAGTGTAAGGCTCAAATCACACTAGCAATCCTGTCACTGGCAGTTGCTCTTCAGCATCGGGATTTGGTAAAAGCATAAACTTGCCTGCTTATACTTGTCACTACTTTTCTGCCAAAAAAAATATTCTGCAGTGCTTCAGTGAAACAGTATGATCAAGTGAATGCTCTATTTGGAAATTCTGTTGCTGGCGAGTTTCTGCTTGTAACAGAATTAAGGTCATATCATCATGTAGGGGGATTACAGAAACTGATCAACTAAAGCCCCATACACACTATCCGTTTTTTCTGCTGAGTTTTTCCTTCAGATTTACCAAAACCATATAATATGAGTTCAAACCTTAAGAGTTTCAATTTGTATGCAATCAGGCAGGCCCTTCTACTACATGGTTTTGGTAAATCTGAAGGAAAAACTCAGTATGTATGGGGCTTAAACACTTGCGAGCAGTCCTTGCACATGTGTAGGTGTTCAGGTCTTTCCAGCAATGAAGTACAGATCGATATACAGGCTGCCCTCCTCAAACCTGTCCATAAATAACATTAAGCCCATTGAAGGGACAACTAAGCAGCCACTACCCACTACTACTCTGGGAGGAGAAGCTGAGGACTCTTCAACGGGAGAGTCTAGCTCGGACAAGCCATTCTCAGCCTCCCATTCCCAAAAATTATTTGTCCATTCTCTGACAGAGATGGTTTGAGCTGGGTTTAAATTACCCCCAGTCCAGGAAACTGGACCCTCCTGTTCTACTTTGGGTTCTCTTCGACCTCAGCAGGGTTCCCAGGCATTTCCTGTGCATCCGTTGTTAGAACAGGTGATCTATGCAGATTGGGATCATCCTGACAGGATATATTTGCCTCCAAAAAGGTTTCCCCTCTTGTATCCTATGGAGGAGAAATTCAAGAAGTGGGGTACACCTCTGGTGGATGCCGCCATTTCTTCAGTAAATAAAAGTTTGACCTGCCCGGTGGATAACACCCAGGTATTTAAGGATCCGGCCGATAAAAAGCTAGAAACCTTGCTAAAGGCCTCCTTTTTATAGTAGCTGGTTTAGCCAGCAATAGCGGCTATTGGCATCTGCCAGTCCTTAAAAGATCATGTTAAGAAATTGGTCAGGAACCTTCCTTGTCAAGGAGAAGCTACTGAGGAATTATCGGAGCTCCCTCACACCTTGTGCTTTGCAGTAGATGCATTAAAATATGCGATCCAACAGATGTCTTGTTGAGCACTTCTGTCTGTGTGCATATGCGCAGGGTCTTGTGGCTGAAAAACTGGTCGGCCGAAACACCATGCAAAAGCTTCTTGCAGCTTTTCCTTTTCATGGTGAACGGCTGTTTGGCGAAGATCTGGATAGGTATATCCAAAAGATATAGGGTGGGAAAAGCACTTTGTTTCCTGTTAGTAGGAAGAATAAGCGACCCTCCTTTAAGATTCTCCGTGTTCCAGGACCTAGTTCTTCTTTTCCCAATCGGTATCGACGGCCTCAGCAGTCCGGTTTTAAAAAAAGCGCAGGGTCAGAAAAAACCCTGAACTCTAAGGTCAAACAAGCCCAGTTCCAAGTCTACCCTGTGAAGGATGCCCCTGCTCTTACGGGTGGGGGGGGGGGGGAGACTTTGGCTGTTTTTGGATGCTTGGGAAAAACAGGTTTAGGACAAGTGGGTAATTTCCATCATAACGCCAGGTTACACGATGGAGTTTCAGGAGTTCCCTCCGACTCGGTTCTTGAGCTCAAGGGTTCCAGCGGAACCAGAGAAAAGGAAATGTCTGCTCCTAGCCTTAGCATCTGCAAAAGCAGGGAGTGATCGAGGTCCCGCACGGGGAAAGGTTCAAAGGGTTTTGCTCAAACCTGTTCATCGTACCGAAACCGAATGGGGAGGTAAGGCCCACTTTGGATCTTCAATCTGTTTCTAAGTGTCCGAAGTTTCCGTATGGAATCGACTCGCTCAGTGGTAACATCCCTAAAGAAAGGGGATTACTTGGTATCCATACATATCAAGGATGCATACCTTTATGCCCCCATCTCCATGCCGCATCAATAGTTTCGATGTTTCGCATTAGAAGGGCGACATTTTCAATTTGTCGCATTGCCGTAAGGTTTAGCCACGGCTCCTCGGGTCTTCACAAAAATGCTGGCCCCTGTATTGGCGGTCCTAAGATCCCAGGGAATTGCTGTGGTAGAATATCTGGACGATCTTCTTTTGAAAAATCAATCTCATCCCATCCTGGTCCAAAACATCCTAAAGACCGTACAAATTTTGCAACACCTAGGCTGGATTCTGAATATAAACAAATCAAACCTTCTCTCCACTCAGGTATTAATGTACTTGGGCCTAAACTTGGACACTGTCCAAAAAAAGGTGTTTCTACCTCCTGTAAGGATCAACTCCATAGTGGAGCTCGTCCGGAGGGTGAAAAGAGAAGAAAAAACATCTGTTCGCCTTAGTATGAGGCTATTGGGCAAAATGGTTTAGTCTTTCAGCGCAGTCCCTTATGCTTAATTCCACTCCAGGCTGTTCCAGAGCAACATTTTAAGGGCTTGGAACAAAACCACTGTAACTGACTCTACGGAGCCTAACTTGGTGGTCAAAAACCAGCAATTTAAAGGGCGAAAAATCCTTTCCACCAGTGGCCTGGAAAGTTGTGACCACGGACGCCAGCCGTCTGGGCTGGGGAGCAGTTCTGGGGGAAGCGTCGGCCCAGGGACAGTGGTCTCAAGCAGAGAGGGCCTTGCCCATCAATCTCTTGGAGATTCGGGCAGCCCAACTAGCTCTGCATTTCTGGATGACCAAGCTGCAGGGTCTCCCAGTCCGAGTTCAAAACGACAATTCAACAGTGGTCGCTTATATCAACCACCAAGGGGGCACCAGGAGCGTAGCGGCTCAGAAAGTGGTGGATCACATATTAAGATGGGCAGAGAGGCATGTGCCGTTTCTGTCGGCGGTATTCATACCGGGGTAGACAACTGGAAGGCAGACTATATAAGTCGCCAAAAGTTGTTGCCAGTGGAATGGTCCCTTCATCCTGAGGTGGTGTTCCAGATTTGTCAGCATTGGGGGACCCTGGATGTGGATCTCCTAGCATCCAGGTTCAATGCCAAACTGGACAGATTTGTGTCCAGAAACAAGGATCCTCTTGCATTCATGACAATCAGCGCTCAGTGGAACTCAACATAAATGCAATCAATTAAAAATATCACATTTAATCAAAAGAGAAGCACAAAGGTAAAATCGTTAATATCCAGCACAACAGTGAGGGATGTACTTATTGCACAGTCAAGTGAAAATCCAAAAGTAGGAATAAAGCAAAAGTCAAGTACACTGTGCCGCCTTCCTTCAGGAAACAAGTGGTTAACTCTCGGCTATAGATCTATTAATGGGCAGCCAAAGCATAGAGGACTCATAGCTCCATGTTGCAGTAACTTGGCAATTCACTTATCGCAGGCTGGTGTCCACTTAAAAAACATGTCAGCTGTTTTAATCTCAAGTTGAGATGACCAGGGATCAGACAGCGCTGCGCCAAGACAGTCACCAGAGTACCTCTATTTACGATGAGCGGCGTCCTATAGTGTATGTCCGGGAGACATCGGGTTGGCATCCCATGACACCCGCCGTGTGGTGAAGAGGGGAGATACCCAGACAAGGAAGGAAAGGGTGGTCAGTGAAGCTCAATAAGTTACCGTGACGGCAACTTATTGAGCTTCAGTAGTAGTGGTGGTTGTCCTTTTCCGGTCGTTCCTGTCGACTTGGGCTTCTCCCCTCTTCACCACACGGCGGATGCCGCTCATCGTGAATAGCGGTACTCTGGTGACTGTCTTTGCGCAGCGCTGTCTGATCCCTGGTCATCTCAATTTTAGATTAAAACAGCGCACATGTTTACGTGGACAGCAGCCTGCGATAAGTGAATTGCCAATTTACTGCAACATGGAGCTATGAATCCCTTGTTTCCTGAAGTAAGGCGGCACAGTGTACTATTACTTTTTGCTTTTAATTCCTACTTTTGGATTTTTACTTGACTGTGCAGTAAGTACATCCCTCACTGCTGTGCTGAATATTAATGATTTTACCTCTGTGCTTCTCTTTTGATCAAATGTGATATTTTTAATTGTATTTATGTTGAGTTCCACTGAGCGCTGATTTTAAATTGTATTCATGTGAACCTCTCTCCGGAAGTTTTTTCAGCTGCACTGGATACCACTCGGAATCACTAGTTTTTAATCTGACTTTGATAGGTTGTCTCCAACAAAGCTGGCCATACACCATGCAATTTTCTTATTCAATTTCCTTTGGGTTTACCTTCAGCTATGTGGTACATGGGTCTGTCTGATTGCAAACACATTGAAGGTGTTTAGATTTGGCCTCATATTATATGGTTTTTGATAGATATGGGGGAGATCCATGGAGGAGAATTGTATGGTGTATGGCCAGCATAAGACCAAAAAATCTTAGCGCTGGAGTTGTGTTGATTACTTTTATTGGGTGGCACAGTGGTGTAGTGGTTAGTGATAATGTCTACCATGCAAGGTTAGCAGGTCTTTCTTGGTGTTAGCACTCTCACCTAGCAGTAACAAGGGTCGATGGTTCAAATCCCAACCACAACTCTACCTGCCTGGAGTTTGCATGTTCTCCCTGTGCTTGCGTGGGTTTCCTCTGGGTACTCCGGTTTCCTCCCACAATCCAAAGGCATGCAGGTAGGTTAATTGGCTTCTGTCCAAAATTGGCCCTAGTATATGAATGGGGACCTTGGATTGTGGGCTCCTTGAGGGTAGGGACCGATGTGAGTGTGCAATGTGCAGGGATAGGGGCAATTGTAGACACTCAGGTTGGACTGGTGTCTTTATTCAACCTTACGAACTATGAAACTCCTTGGCACCAGTATTCCCTGCTGTATGCCTTTCCTCCAATCCAAATCCCTGCCGCATCTGCTGTGCAGGATACAAGAGGAACTAAGACCAGTGATCCTGGTGGCCCCAGCCTGGCCCAGGAGGTCCTGGTACACGGAAATTGTGAAATTGGCAGTAGGGGACCCGTTGCTCCTTCCTTCCGTTACGCCCAGATCTATTGTCCCAAGGACCAATATTTCATCCTGCTTTACGATCGCTGAATTTGATGGCCTGGCCATTGAGGCCAGGGTAATAAAGGACCACGGGGTTAGAGGTGTGGGGTTAGAGGTGCAGCCTTGTCCACTCTGATAAATGCTAGGAAACCGGTTTCCAGGGCCATTAACTACAGAGTTTGGAAATCAAACATTTCCTGGTGCGAAGGTAAAGGTTGGAACCCTCGTAAGTATACAATTGGAAAGATCCTTTCTTTCCTTCAGGCAGGAGTACGCTTAAAAATGGCCTTGGGCACAATTAAAGATCTGATTTCGGCCTTATCTGTTTTTTCCAAAGACCAATTGCAGCCCATTCCTTGGTGCGTACCTTTGTTAAGGGAGTGACGCACCTAAGACCACCGATTAAGCCCCCCTTATGCCCCTGGGACTTGAATTTGGTACTATCAGCCCTTCAGTATCTACCCTCTGAGCCTATTAAGCAGATTCCTTTAGTCCTGTTGACCAGGAAGTTAGTCTTCATGGTGGCCAGAAGAGTGTTTGAGATAACCGCCCTTTCATGCAGAGAACCTTACTTGATTCTGCACCAGGACAGGGCAGTCTTGCGCCCTTGTCGGGAATTTTTGCCAAAAGCAGTTTCCAATTTTCATTTGAATCAGGATATCCTTCTGACCTCCTTTTTTCCAAATCCCGGGTCTAAGGAAGAAAAGTTACTCCACTCGCTGGATGTAGTAAGGGCTATTAAAATCTACTTAAGGGCGTCAGCCCCTTTCAGGAAAACTGACTCTTTATTCTGCCTGAGGGTCCTAAGAAAGGACAGGCAACTACGACTTCAACTATTTCAAGATGGATTCGCCAAACTATTGTTCAGGCATATGATTTGAGGCACAGGGTTCCACCGAGAGACCTGAAAGCACATTCCACTAGAGGGGTTAGTGCTTCACGGACAGTGCATCGACGAGTGTCTGTGGCTCAGGGCTGCAGGGCAGCCGCTTGGTCTTCAGTTCACACATTCACCGGATTTTACCAGGTGGATGTCAGGTCTCGAGAGGAGACAGTCTTTGGTCATAGCGTGTTGCAGGTGGCCTTATAGGGCCAAAGGACAGTTGGGACTTGTCTAAGCTGTGTATCCCTCCCCTCAGGTGCATTGCTGTAGGACATCCCAGATAGTCATGAATAACTGCTCTGTCCTGTGATGTATGATGAAGAAAAACGGATTTTTAAATACAGCTTACCTGTAAAATCCTTTTTTTTTTTTTTTTTTTTTTAATACATCACGGGACACCAAGCTCCCTCCCCTCTTTCCTGGGACTTTTTTCATTGCTTGCTACAAAACTGAGGCAATTCCCATATGGGAGGGGTTATATGGAAGGAACCTTCTTGCTATTGGTTGCCAGTGTCCAATCACCTAGCGGTAGCGTATAACCCAGATAGTCATGAATAACTGCTCTGTGTCCCGTGATGTATTCAACGAAAAGGATTTTACAGGTAAGCTGTATTTAAAAATCAGTTTTTTTTTCTGACTTCTGTGTATTTATTTTCCAATACAGGGAGCCCCAAGTCTGATATCTTGTATGGATCGCCATCTGCAGCCAGCCCTCAGAAACCACAGACTCGATTTATCCCGGTAAGTGGGAAATTGGTTAACTCCTCCTTGCCCAGCTCCGCCATACTTTTTAATAGGTCTGCATGTATAGGGGGCGGGAACAATCATATGACCACTGTAATTGGCTGTCACAGTGGTCTCCTGATCAAAGCCAGTCCTGCCAGCTTCTGAACCCATCTTTTATTTTTTTGCATTCCAAAAATGCCTCTAAACTCAATGGCCTACAAATGACTGTAAATGAACCTGTGTACGTGTACTGATAAGATAACCTAGCAGGGCGTTTGGGAGCAGTTGAAAAAAATGCCTAACTGCTTCTAAACGTCTGTTTAGCAGCAGTGTAAATGAGGCCTTAATGACAGGTTATAAACCTTTACCAGGTTTTTCCTGACTGTGTACAAGTTGGAAAGATTTCCCTTCGCTTTCTGCCTTTGGTGACGAGTTCCTTACTGGGTGACTGGAACAAAGCGAAAATCTGCCTAATGGGTAGAGAGATCTCAATAAACAGACAGAGGCATTAACCCAGACTTAAACACTATACAACATTTTTGGTTGGCGCTCTATTTAATGTAATAGCTTGGTAACCTCTTAGCGACAAAGGGGGCAGGCTTTCATGCCCACACACATGCATCTAGGGCTGGCTGTGATTTCTGTGCCAAGAGTAGATGTTTTAGTTTTTTATTCATCGTGTATGTTACAGAATGTATTTCTTGCATTTCAGGTAGTACCATCACAAGATGATAGGAAAAAACAAAAAATATCTTTCACTCCTCAGTCAGGTGAGTTGAAACTATGGTTCTCCCTAAAAGGACCCCGGGTGCTTTAGCTGCAAATAACCAGCTCTGAACTATAATTCTGTGCAGTTTTAAAAGTAATTTTTAGGAGTTTCTTACAGCCACAGTTATTTTCAATGCTATATAATGGCGTTGTGTCAAATTACCGTATATACTCGAGTATAGGCCGACCCGAATATAAGCCGAGGCCCCCAATTTACCCCCAAAAAACTGGAAAAAATTATTGACTCGTGTATAAGCCGAGGGTGAGACATGCCTGTCCATCCCTGTGTGTCCGTCCATCCCTGTGGGTCCATCCATCCCTGTGTGTGTGTCCATGCATCCGTGTGTGTGTGTGTGTGTGTGTGTGTCCATGCATCCGTGTGTGTGTGTGTGTGTCCATGCATCCGTGTGTGTGTGTGTGTGTCCATGCATCCGTGTGTGTGTGTGTGTGTGTGTGTGTGTGTGTCCGTGCAGCCTACCTGTGTCCAGCCTGCCTGCGGCCCGTCCAGCCTGCGGCCCGTCCAGCCTGCGGCCCGTCCAGCCTGCGGCCCGTCCAGCCTGCGGCCCGTCCAGCCTGCGGCCCGTCCAGCCTGGCCCGTCCCGGCCCGTCCCGTCCCGAGCCGAGCCTCCGTCCTTCAGCTCTTCGTCGGCGGCCATTCTAGGATTCAAAAGCCGCGCCTCCGTCGGTGATAGGCGGAACACTCAATTTCCCACTGACTGCTGTTCCGCCTATCGGATGTCCGTGATAGGCGGAACACTCAATTTCCCAGCAGCCTGTGTTCCGCCTATCACGGGCATCGTCTCACAGGCGCGGCTTTTGAATTCTAGAATGGCCGCTGTCTGTCTGCTCGACACGCTGATCGAGCGGGCAGACAGCGATGACTCGAGTATAAGCCGAGGGGGGCACTTTCAGCCTCAAAAAAGAGGCTGAAAATCTCGGCTTATACTCGAGTATATACGGTATGCCTTTTATCTTGGACTTGAATATAACTAAATGAATGTCAGGTGTTCTTTAAAGGAGACGTCCAGCCAAAGCTCGTTTGGCTGGACTTCTCGTATAGATCACAAGAATGCAGTTAGTTTTGCACTCCTGTGACCCGTTTTCATCAGAGAGCGGGCTGAAGTCTGCTCTCTGCAAATGTCACGGATTTCAGTCCAGGCACCACATCATCCCGAAAATGACAGTCTGGATCCGCCAGGTGCCTGGACTGACACCTGTCTCAGCCGCTGAGAGGCCTCCATAAAGAGTACCTCTCACCACCTATTACTGTCACAAGGGATGTTTACATTCCTTGTGACAGCAATAAAAGTGATCAAATGTATTTATTTTAAAAACACAATTTAATAATATAAGAAAAAAAAAAATTCAAAGCACCCCCGTCACCGCGTGCTCGCGCAGCAAAGAAAACTCATATGGAAGTCGCACCCGCATATGTAAACAGTGTTCAAATCACACATGTGAGGCATTGCCACGATAGCCAGAGCGAGAGCAATAATTCTAGCATTAGATCTCCTCTAACTCTAACCTGGCAACCGTAAAAAAAAAAAAAAAAAAAAATTTAAGTGTCGCCTATGGAGATTTTTAGGTACCAAATTTGTCGCATTCCAAGAGTGCGCGCAATTATAAAGCGTGACATGTTTGGTATCTATCTACTGTGCGTAACATCTTTCATGTTATAGAAAACAAATTGGGATAACTATACTGTTTTTTTTTTTTTTTTTTTTAATTCATGAAAGTGACCCTTTTCCCAAAAAGTTGCGTTTAAAACACCGCTGCACAAATACTGCGTGACATAAAATATTGCTACAATCGCCAGATTCTCTGAGAGATAGAGATATATAAACATACACATACACACACGTATATGTATGTATGGGGGTTCTAAGTAATTTTCTAGCAAAAAATATGATTTTTAACTTGTAAACACCAAATGTCAGAAATAGGCTTAGTCATGAAAGGGATAAGGTGTAAATTCACTTGAAAAGGGACAGCTGAAATCGCATTGTTTTGCACATAAATGATTTATTTAGTTTGGAGCCGTTACTTGTTTAATTATACACAAAATACTACTGTGTGTTGTGTGAAAGCAGCATTGTAAAGCAGTCTGACAGCCCCACCTTGCTTCCCATCATCCTTATGGTTATGCGTTTGGCAGAGAACACATACTCTGCTGATTGCAGAGCTGTAGTGATGGCAGGACAGGTAGCCTGTCAATCCACTGTACATAAACTGCTCTTACATAAGACCACCACAGCCTTTAGCGTGCATGCCTCTGCCAGCAGTGAGTTTTCAGCTGGAGAGGGTTAAGAAAAAAAAAAAAACTTTTCTTGTGACCAAACCTGACTTTTGTATAATTGAGGAGGGAACTACAATTGGCTTTAAAACAAAATAGCATCCCTAACTTTGTAATTGTAATTAGTAGTCCGCAGATCATAAGGTGTTGCTGGCTGCAAACAGATTTAAAAAAAATGTTGCCCTTGAAGACCATGATCTTTGTGTATGCTTTCCATAAAACAGCATCTAGACACATTTTCTATTTTTCCCTAGGCAGCCTTTCCAGTAAATACATATCTCAGGGAAAAGCCTCTCAGAAGAGGACACAACAAGAATCGTAAAGGCGATGGCACACTGCCACAGATGGGGATTTAAGCCGTCCAGGTTGTATGCCTTCTACGTGGAATGAAGTTTACGTCAAGATCAACTCTAGTCATCAAACAGCAGCAATGAAATAACATTGGACACAAAAAAAGGGTTACTTTATTTTAACCTCAGTATGACAAAGATGAAATGTAATAGCGTGTTTTAATTCTCTTATTACGGGCACCTTTTTTCTTAATTTATTTTTAATATTTTAACTGACTGTCACAGTTGGACAGTTGCGCTATTCTGTACAGAACTATGGTGCCCATTTCCGCCCATGCCATTTTAATTGCAGTGCAGCGCTACATATTCTATATATGGTTTACCAATTGACTGAAATTCCTAATTTTCTTTACAGAAAAGAGATATTTTTGAAAAGTGAATTATATTTATTGTGTCAGGAATTGTGTAAAATTGTTTAAAACATTTGTGAACAGCTGCTGTATTTACAAACATGATTTTATTATTACTGTGGATAGCTTAAATATGAGGCATCTTTTTATGTAAATACCTCATTGCATGTAATGTTTGTATTTTTGCTTAACCTTAATTCGGTTTTCAGACGTTTCCTTATCAGTCATGCAAAACATCTCAATACTTTTTTTTTTTTTTTTGTGGATTTTTTCCATTTTGCTTATGAGAATGTTAAAGGTAATTTTATTTTTTTGATTTAAAAAAAAAAAATCAGGGTTTATGTTTTTAGTTTTTTAATACTTTGTGTTTTAAGTCCTGTATTCTGCTGTAAGGTTTCAGAATGCTGTACGCTCATCCCTGGATCGGGACTTGTTCTGCATTATATAGCTCAAAGTACATAAGACAGTTAAAAAGTAATTTTGAATGGCAAATGTAGCTTAGCCATGGTGCAGTATATATTTCAACTGTAAACATTTGAAATCTTAAGACCTATAGACATTCATGCACCCTTTAACACTTGCTGTATCAGATCTATTTTTTGTGATATCCTATGTTTGGAGCATCATAACCAAGTGTACATCATGTTGTCCAGACATTAAAAGTTGATCTCCAGCTTTAAGTGAAGTTGTATAGTTCATTTGGACCAAGCTTATCCAGATTAACCATTTACTTCACTAAGATATGCAGCAAATCTCAGTACTGTATGGCATATATGTAGCCCTAGCTACATACAGTAATACAGTGCTATGTTCCGACAGTGGAATGGGGTCTTCCTGTCACACACTTGGAACAAAATGATGTCTGACTGTTTCTCAGCCATTCACAGGGAGCTTTGTATTTTCCAAATGAACACGTGGCATCAGCATCCTCTAGCCAAGGCTTGGAGACAAGTGGATGAAGTCATGCTCTTGGACTCCACCAATCAGAGGAAGCTTTGTGTTCCTTTAGAATATACAAAGCTGCCTGTGAATGGCTGAGCAGGGTTCACTGTGATGTACTTTGAATTTTGATTCAGTTATGGGATGGTTTGTTTCCATCCCAATGCCGGAACATAGTGCTGTATACCGTATGTAATTGAGGCTACATACAGTTCATACAGGGATGAGAGCAGCTGCATGTCTTGGTGATTTAAATAGTCAATTTGGATCAAGCTGGTCCAAAATATTTACAATTCATGCTTAGCATTTTATGCCATGTAGAGTCTTTACCATGCAAATAACGCATCAGTCGCACCATAAGAAACCTGTGCATTATTGTCATGGTAAAGACGCAACATGCTATAAAATGCTAATTGTGTTATCATATAATTGTATATAGCCTTAAAGTATGTATGTAGTCTAGAGAACGGAAACTCTAAGGATAATGTAGAACTTTGTGAGCCTGTGGTGGAGAGAAGAAAAGGTGTACAAAAAGAAAAGGGGGGTGGGCGCCTTCTAATTCTCATCAGTACTACCATCATTGCAGCAAGATCACACTTTCAAAACCATGGTTGGTATCTTTTAGCATTTGACAATGGATGGAAGGCCCTTTGTAAGGAAACACTAGTTCTCAGTAGGGAGAAACCGGCATCTTGACATGTCTGTTTGAGAGATCCTAGGGGCAGCTATAGCGACGCAAGTGCTCAAGTATCCGCTTCTAATGAAGGTGATAAAGTATTAGAACTGTACCTTACTATTGTATGTTTTCTTCCCTTATTGTTTTCCGTCTCATGGTGTCTTTAACCACTTGCTCACCAGGCCAATTCTGCCATTTCTCTCCTACAAAATTACATAGAACCCCCAAACATTATATATGTTTTTTTTTTTTTTTTTTTTTAGCAGAGACCCTAGAGAATACAATGGCAGTCATTGCAACTTTTTATATCGCACGGTATTTGTGCAGCAATTTTTCAAATGCAGTTTTTTTTGTTTTTGTTTCATGCTTTAAAAAAAAAAAAAATACTTAGCCCAAGTTTTTTGCATAATGTGGAAGATGAAGTTGCGCAGAGTAAATGGATACCTAACATGTCATGTTTCAAAATTGCACACGCTCGTGGAATGGCGGCAAACTTCGGTACTTAAAAATCCCCATAGGCAACGCTTTAAAAATTTTTTTTTACTGGTTACCTGTTTTGAGTTTGAGAATGTCTAGAGCAGGAATTATTGCTCTCGCTTTAACGTTCGCATCGACACCTCGCATGTGGTTTCAACACCATTTTCATATGTGGGCGGGACTTGCGTATGCGTTCGCTTCTGCGTGCGAGCACACAGGGACGGGGGCACTTTAAAAAATATATATATTTTATTGTTAATTTTACTTAAAATTTTATAATTTGACACTTAAAAAAAAAAATAATAATAATTTTGATCACTTTTATTCCTATTACAAGAAATGTAAACATCCCTTGTAATAGGAATATGGCATGTTGCAGTGAGATATGGTGTCAATAAGACACCACATCTCGCCTCTAGGCTGGAAAGCCTAAAATTTTTTAAAAACCAATCGCAGCTTCTCAGCCGAGGCGGTGCCTTTTTTTTTTTTTTTTTTTTTTTGGAATGCAGTGGCCGGGTGTGGCCTCATAACATTGCGCCCGGCCTCCGATCATAGAGACTCCGATGACCATCTGGTCCACCGATAATCTCTATGGTGGACATCAGAGGCTGGTGGATCTGTTCTCCGACTCACCGATCGCAGAGGTGATTCGGTAGAAGCACCAGTGGGGGGGGGGGGGAAGCTATGCTGCTATGATCATTCTTATGGCGTAGGAAATCCCTGGCTGAAAACGCTGATATCTGAATGCCTGTAGCTTCAGGCATCATTCAGATATACCACAACAAAGCCCAGGACGCCCATGGACGTTCATCCGTTGGCAAGTGGTTAAAGAGCATGGGAAATGTAACGTTTCCATTCTGGGCCAAAAGTAGCATAACTGGGCCTTTTCACACCTCTGAATATTAAATTGTTGAAAATGATCAAAGTGACAGGTTTTTTTGAAATGTAGTGAGTTTTCACTTTCCTATTTTAAGTCTTTGTATAAATTAAGCTGCAGACCTGTGGTCATACTGTTTCCAATTATAAAGTTTTGCAGGCAGTCTGTGATTAAAATGCAGGCATTTAACTTATGCAGTGACAGACTGGCACAGTAGTGCTTGCAAACCTTAAGCCCAATGTTGCTGTTTCATAAATTTTTTTTTTTTTTTTTTTTAATCGGTCAACTTGTATAAAACACTGTTTACAATGAAAATGTAAAATACAGGCTCAACTTTTCTCTTTTTTTTTTTTTTTTTTTTTTTTTTTTTAAGGTTAATTTTGTGTGGTCTAAAGGCTAAAATTCTATCCCTAGAAAAATTGGTGCTTTAGTGACCTGCATACAGAGATGTAGATCATGTTTACAAAATTACTTGGTCAGTTTTGTAAGGTGTTTCTTAGAACCTGTCTACTTGGTATTCCTTACAGCTGCTTGACCCCTGGAAATTACATGTTTTATTTAGTAGGGCAGTGAAGTGAATGATAAACCTTCCCAGACCATTTTAGTAGTCCGAGTAATGGAAAAAAAAAAATATGTTGTTCAGTTTCATTTTGGTTACTACAAATGCACATTGTTCTTGTAAAATAAATCTTACTGCCCTTCTTCCCTCCTAGAAAAGTATATTATAGTAATCACCAGTGGCCTTAGATGATTACATGACACCCAGCATTTTTTTCCCCATTTTTTTGGAAGTAAGCCACAATTTACATTTATTTTTCCTGTTATTCGTTTTACCAAATGTAAATCAATTTTTTCAATATATTTGTTCAGTATGTCATATTGCATACACTGAAAAGCAATTTGAACAATGGGTATCAAAAAAACAATTAAAATCTTTGTGCTTCCTTGTAAACATTTCTAATTTCGTACTTTCCTTCTGGTGCATTCATATTTTGTATATCCTCATATTACAAAGTTTGTATTGTCCTTCTGAAATATTCTTAATTTATAATAGTTTTCCATTAGGGTAAGAGGGTATCGTTTGCTAACTTTGGGGGCTATTATTGCGCATGTGTTCTGAAAAAGTTAGTTGTGTTTTTTTTTTTTTTTTTTTTTTTTTTTTCAAGTTCATGGTGTGCCTTGTAATTTGTACTTTGGCTTGTAAACTCAAACACCTAAACTAAAATTGTTGCACATGTTCCTGTGGGGTTCAAAAAGTAAAGTCCTCTAGCTAGAAAACTACTTGGAACCCTTTAAACATAATAAATCTATATAATATATACTGTATTTATCGGCGTATAACGTGCACCTTTAATTTAAGAGGAAAGTTTCAGGAAAACACTTATTTGAAAAAAAATTTAAAAAAATTTGGAGCAAAATAATGGTCAGTGAGCCTCAATGCAGTCTGATTAGTGCCCAATCTGGAGCCTAATCTGTGCCCATCTGCAGCTTCAGTGCAGCCTGATCTGTGCCCATCTCCCCCATCAATGCAGCTCGCCATCTCTCATCTGTTGCAGGAAATCACCGCGCCGTCGTCTCCTGTTTACACGGCTCAGTCGACAGTCGCATATAAAGTCCCGCCTCTGCCATCGGACCAGCTCCTGTGATAGACAAAACACTGGTCCAATGGCGTGTGTGTGTGTGTGAGAGTGTGAGAGTGAGAGAGAGAGAGAGATGTGACAACCAAGTGGAGAGGAGATGATGGTTCGGTGAATTCCGGCGGCACTCGTTCCCCCTCCGAGGTACGCTATCTGCGTATAACACGCACCTGCAGTTTTGCCCCTTATTTTCTGGGAGGAAAAGTGCGTGTTATACAGAGATAAATACAGTTTCTCTTATATTTACAGACCGACACAGCTCCTCTTAGCCATTGGATTGTTACGCCACCTTTAGGAGAATACTAGGCATTACATGTTATGTAAAACACAGAACTTTCCAGTTCTGCCCAAGGGGCAGTCCCTTAGGTAACAACCCTCCAGCCTGCCATGCAGTCATCAGTTTTATTTTGCCTGGTGAAGCAGGACCTAGGAACCCTGATGGACCCATCGGTCCGTGTTTTTTTGTTTTTTTTTGTTTTTTTTTCTTCCCTGCAGAAGCTTGGCTTTTTGCGCAATATGATAGCAGATCACAGGATCTATCAAAAGCCGGCTGGGTGACAGGCTGGATACCCTTTTATGCTCCGGGGCACACATATGACCGGGCTACTGATGTCTGCGTCACTGTGCCAGGCCAGCAGCCACCCTGTACTGATCAGAGAGTGGGTTTGTAATGAAATGTCTCCCAGGTCTTCAGGACTGGTAGGTACAGCTCTCCCTGCCTCGGCGGGCCTGAGCCGTTGGCAATTTCCTGGGAGGTCAATTTGGGGATCCCTAGCCTCCCTCTCTACTCTCCCTGTCCCTATCTTTCCTCTCTCCACCCCCCCCCCCTCCGTGGGGGATGCTGCAGAGCACTGTGTTTGTTTGTCTGTCTGCAGGGGCTCTCATCTGGGGGGCTGCGCTGGCTGTGGCCCAAGTCCTGTTTTTTTCATGTCCCTGTGAGGCTGTACCTGTGTCCTTTGCATCGCTGTTTCACTGCCATTGTTTCTCTCTGTCCCTCATGGTTTTTGCATTAGCGGCCATCTTAAGTGTGGGCAAGGGAAAGCATGCTCTCCTGGGCTTCGGCTGCCATTTTCCCTGTGGTTTGTCCTTCTACTGGACGACTGCGGCCATTTTCTGGAAGCATGAACACATTTTTTCAGTGTTCTCTAGCGGCAGCATGTGCCCCTGTGCTCTGGCGGCCATTTTCTGTGTTTTATTGTCCTTATACTGGACGCTGGGTGAGCCTGAGCACATTCCAGAGCGGTTTCATCGCCGTTAGCAGCTGATTCCTCTGCACCTGGGAGCCAACAGAGACCACAGGCACTACCTGCTGGATAGCGCAGAACCTTTCAGGGTGGTGAATCCTGTGCGAGAAACACCCTCAGCGAGCAGCAGTAAGGAGGGTGGGACTGTCACTGTCCTAAGGCCCCTTCGGGTGGCAAACAGGGTAGGGTCAGCATTGCTTCAGAAACTGGTGTTTTCCCCCCCTGAAATTCAGGCAATTGCAACTGGTTCACCTGCGAAATGTGCAGTGCCTTTGGACACCTTGTCGCGGTCCTCAATTCGTTTGTTGCCGAGATGGAGGTGGTGCGTGGGCGCAAAGGTGCTAAAAAGTGGCCCCTCCCCCGTCCTTTGGGGAGAACTCTGACGCAGACTCGGGCCCTGCTGAGGCTGGTGACCCCTGCTCTATCGTTTCAGATGATACTGACCAGGACCGTTCGGACACTGAGGATGAGTCCGGATCCGTGCACGACAAATCGCTTGTTGGAGCACTTATCACAGCTGGGCGTGATACCCTGAAGATTCAGGAGCCATCAGATCCCTCTGCTGAGGTAGTGGTCCCTTTTGGGTCCCGTGAGCCAGCCCGTTCACCTAAGGTGTTCCTGTATCTGACTTATTTTGACACGTTCATTTACAAGGAATGGGGTCGGCGGCCACGGACCTTTTCATCCCCAAATACATGGCGGTGCATTACCCCTTCGAGGAGAGCCTTCTCAAAAAGTGGTATACTTCTCAAAAAGTGGTAGACTCCTCCGGTCGTTGACCCCCCCCCCCGTACCCAGGTTAAACAAAGTAACCACAGTCCTGGTAGAGGGGACTCCTGCATTTAAGGATCCCAGGGACAGGAAGGCCGAGGCAGTGGCTCATTCCTTGTTTACGGTTGTGGGGTCAGCTGTGCGACCAGTACTGGCATCTGCACTTGTGTCGCAGAAACTGAGTGGGCAAAGTTGTTGCACTGTGAATTGGGAGAACAGGCTTCTCCTGTCTGCGTGGAACTAGCAGGCCAACTAGTGCAAGGCCTTAAGTATGTTTGTGACACGGCCCTGGATATTCTCCCCCTGTTATCCAGGGCTTCAGTGTCTGATTTGATTGAAGTGCTGGTCTGCTGACCAGGCATCCAAGAAAGCCCTGACAGATCTTCCCTTCCTTGGTGACCGGCTTTTTGGAGCCTCTTTGGATGACCTTAAGAATGCCACTGGTGGTAAGAGTACGCTACTCCCACAGGCCAGGAAGGCTAAGGAGCCACGCCGTAGGCAAGGGTCCTCCTTTTCCGCTCACAAATGGCTTTTTTGGCCGCTCTGAGCTTTTGGAAAACCTTCCCAGCCCGACAGGACGACCACGGAAGGACAAAAACGTTCCTAGAACCGCAAGCCTGCGAACAAAAGTGCTACTGCATGAAGGTTCAAGACATGGGTGGGGGCGTCACCTTCGGGAGTTTGCAGCCCGGTGGTCCTCTCGACTGTCTGACCAATGGGTCTGCGATCTGATTTTCTCAGGCTACAAGATGGTTTCTCTCTTGTCCACCAAACAGATTCTTCCCGTTCTCCTGGCTCGCTGGGAGGCCCTCTTGGGGGCTGTAAGGGACCTGCTGAATCACGGGGTGATTGTACCTGTTTCGGAATCGGAACGTTTCCGGGGGTTCTACTTCAACCTGTTTGGACGTACCCCTTCCTCCTTAGGAACTTTTAGATCTTGGATCTAAAAGCCCTCAATCACTTTGTGAAAGTGCAGAGGTTCAGAATGGAATCAGTTCTTTTAGTAGTCGCTGCACTTCATCAAGGGGACTCCCTGACATCCTTAGACATCCAGGATGCAAACCTGCACATACCTATATGCCTTCGGCATCAAAAGTTTCTGCGGTTTGCAGTCGGGAAGCCCACTATCGGTTTGTAGCACTCCCTTTTGGTTTGGCATCAGCCCCCCGTGTCTTTACCAAGGTATTGGCTCCAGTTTTGGCGTTACTGCAGCAACGTGGGATTGCGATCGTGGGATACCTAGACGATCTCCTCCTGAGAGCATCTTCCACCTCAGAGTTAGAGGTGGTGATCCCCATGCAGACCCTGCAAGAATTTGGGTGGCTGTTAAACCCTAAAGACGTTGCTAGTTGTACCGACCCAGCGTTTTGGAGTACCTAGGCTTGCTGCTGGACTCTAGGGATGTAAGAGCCCCCCCCCCCCCCCCCCCCCCCAAGACAAGCTGCAGCCTCTCAGAACCGTGGTAAAACTGTTGATGGAACCGCAAGTCGTGGTCGTCGCTTCGCTTCTGCATGCGAGTCCTGGGACTCATGGTGGCCTCCAGCAAGGCAGTACCATATGGCCCAGTTCCACACCAGAGTTCTGCAGAAGGAGATTTTGACAAAGTGGGACAAATCTCTGGATCGGCAGATCCAGGTGAGACAGTTAGTCAGAGATTCACTGATCTGGTGGCTGAGGTCACCAGTGCTTCAGTCCGGGAAGTCATTCCTACCTCTTAAAATGGACAGTGATCACAACAGACGCCAGCCTATCCGGCTGGGGTGGAGTGATGGGGGTTCAGCCGGCTCAGGGCCTCTGGTCGACGGAGGAATCCAAATTTCTGCTCGAGCTGAGAGCGATCAGGCTATGCCTCTCCACATGGTCGATGAGACTGCGAGGGCGTCCGATCAGGATCCAGTCAGATAATGCCACTGTGGTGGCGTATGTCAATTACTAAGGAGGAACAAAAATCTCAGCCGCTGCACAGGAGATCGCTCACATACTTTGGTGGGCAGAGCGACATGTTCCAGCCCTGTCGGCCATTTACATCCCGGGAGTGGAGAACTGGCAGGCAGACTATCTGAGTCGCCAGATGTTGGACCCAGGAGAATGGGCTTTGCATCTGGAGGTATACAGGCTACTGTGCCTGTGGTGGGGCACACCCAACGTGGATCTTCTGGCTTCCTGTCTCAATTGGAAGGTGCCAAGATTTGTGTCCAGGACAAGAGATCCTTGGGCAGATGCATTAGACGTGCTGGTGGCTTTGTGGGGTCAGTATCAGCTGATCTATGCCTTTCCTCCACTAAAGCTGCTACCATGTCTGCTCCAGAGAGTGGAAGTCAAGGGGATCCCACTAATTCTGGTCGCCCCAGATTGGCCTCAGTGGCCTTGGTACGCAGACCTAGTGCGGCTGGTGGCGGACGCCTCATGTGTGAGGAGAAAGAAAAGGAGCGCAGATTCTATCCTATTTCCAGGATCCTGCTGTTTCTTCAGCGAGGAGTAGACCAGAAGTTGGCGTTAAGCACCATTAAAGGATTAATATCAGCCTTGGCTGTCTTTTATTTTTTTCCTTCTCAATGACCCCTGGCACTGGTGAGTACCTTTGTTCAAGGGGTGCGACATGTAGTCCCTCCGGTGCGTCCACCGTTACCCATGTGGAATCTGAACCTGGTGTTATCGGCACTGCACAAACCGCCATTTGCAAATATCAGAGCGATCCCTCTGTTGATTCTTTCCCAGAATGTGGTCTTTCTAGTGGCCATTACATCGGCCAAGAGGGTTTCGGAACTGGTGGCCTTGTCCTGCAAGTCACCCTATCTGGTTATCCACAAGGATAAGGTGGTGTTGCGTCGTGGACCACCATTTCCAGGTGGATCAGACAGTTTGTAGTATGAGCCTATGCCTTGAGGGGGCAGGTGCCCCCCCTTTCCGGTCAGGGCCCACTCCACAAGGGAAATCGGAATGTCTTGGGCCTTCCGACACCAAGCGTCTGTCGCTCAAGTGTATAAAGCGGCGACCTGATCGTCTGTCCACACGTTTACCAAGTTCTGCAAGGTAGACGTCAGTGCATCGGCTGATGCCTGTTTTGGCTGCAAATTTGTGCAGGTGGCCGTATAGTTGCAATTGGGTATGCAATATTTTCCTGTTTTTTGGGGTAAAAATGCAGCATCTTAATTTAATGCACTGTTGCATTACATGCTGCAGTTTTTTTTGGTGCAGGTGTGGGTAGTCATTCCTGTTGAGGGTACCCTGGTTTTGTGATGGTTTTTTCCACGCACTGTTGTTTTTTTGTGGGTAAAGTTACACTAGTTCCCACTTGCCATGGTGGATGATGTTTCTATGCTGTTTTCCCACCCCTTGTTTGGTACTGCTTGGGGACATCCCAATGGCTAAGAGAGGAGCTGTGTCGATCGGTGAATATATATCGTGAGTATGCCTGCACGGGAGCAGGGCTCTGTGATCGGCCCTCCTAATCACATGACTGTGTCCAATCACAGTCGTCATGTAATGTAAATAGAGAGCCACTATAACTGCTCTCATCACAGCTGTACGACAGCTGGTTTCACTGGTTTGTGGATACTAGCTGGGTGATCAGCGGGTAGACAGCATACAAACGGCTTAAAAAAAAAAACAAAAAAAAAACGCGCTGATCTCCTGGCTGCAGCACAAATCTCTTCCTCCCCTTGGTGACAGGCTCCGTCTGAGGAGAGGAAGAAATTTGTGCTGCAGCCGGGAGATCAGCTATTTTTTTTTTTGTTTTTTGGTGTTTGAATGCTGTCTACCCGCTGATCACCCAGCTAGTATCCACAAAACAGTGAAACCACCTGTTGTACAGCTGTCCCAGTGAACATCTGCCTGCCAACAGCTGGCAAATCTACCCGCCCACATGGCTAAAAGATTCTACAGCGCCAAAGAAGCTCTCCAGAGTATGTCGGACGAGCTGACTCTGGCAGTGGTTCTGAAACGGAAACTGAGGAGGATAGAATCCGAACAAGGAGAAGCGGGAGATATGAGCAGGCACAGACGGCCACCAGCAGCACAGTACTCCAAGGCATCCACCAGCAACGCATCCCTCCATGATGATATGCAGGCATCCGCCAGCAGCGCAGCACCCCAGGATAGGCAGGCATCCCACCAGCAGTTCTGCAACCTTCCTAGAGGATAGGCCAGTTGCTAGCAACGGAGCATCCCATCAAGGAGGCAGGGCCCATACTAGCCTTCCAGATGTTCTACTGTATCCAACATGGCTGCCCGATACGTCAGTAGAACCTGTAATTCCCCTTTTTACATCCCAGCCAGGCCCTCAGATACAGTTCGAAAATGTAACCCCAATTTATTATTTTCACTTATTTTTTTTACCAATAATCTCCTAAATTACATTGTAGAGCAATGTAATCTATACGCCAGACAACATATAGCCAAAAATCCAAATTCTTCATATGCCTGTCCTTTTGTTTGGAAACCCCTTACTGTGGAAGAATTAAAAACTTTCCTTGGCCTAATCCTCAACATGGGGCTGACAAAACAAAAATGAACTCCATGCCTACTGATCTACCCAACCTATCCACCACATGCCAGTCTATTCGTCATTAATGCCCAGAACCCGTTACGGGATGATTATGAGATTTTTACATTTTAACAACAATGCCTCCCTCGAAATCATCCCGATTATGATAAATTATTCAAAATTCCGCCCCAATCAATTTTTTTTGCGCCAGTTTCAAGCAGATGTTTACCCCGATATATATTTGTGTAGATGAATCCCTAGTACACTTCACCGGAAGACTTGGAATAAAGCAATACCCCCCAGTAAAAAGCGTGTGACAGGGCCATGGGTTACACATATGATTTTATAATTTATGAGGGAAAAGACCGTTAAACCACCCTGGATGCCCTACCTACATGGGAACCAGTGGCAAAATTGTCTGGCAGCTGATCGAACTATTGCTTGGGAAAGTTTACCGCCTATATGTAGACAATTTCTACACGAGTCTCCCACTTTTCTGCCATCTGTACCAAAAGAAGACTAGCCTGTGGAACAGCACGGACCAACCACAAAGGCTTCCCACAGAGATTGGTCGCCAAGAAATTGAAACAGGGTGAAATAGCCAGTATGCAGACTAAAGAGGTACTAGCACTGAAGTGGAGAGATAAAAGAAGAGATGTCTACATCCTTTCCACAATGCATGATGACACCTTGGTGGAACTGCAGAGAAGAAAAGGCCCCGTTCAAAAGACAAAATGTGTGCATGAGTGAGGGGGTGGATAGGAATGACCAGCTAATGCAGCCCTACTTGGTCACCAAGAGATCACTGTTTTGGTACAAGAAAGTCGCGACTTATTTGATGCAACTAGCCCTGTTCAATTCGTATATTATTTTTTTGAAGTGCACCCAAAGTTCCCTAACCTAAAATTCCAAGAAGATTTTATCACAGCCCTTCTCTATCCCCATGGCTAAGCCCCTCAACTAATTTGCTCCAATACATTAGCCAGACTCCATGAAAGGCACTTTCCTGAAATCCTACCTCTTACCCAAACAGGTCGCAAACCTCCAAAAAAAAATGCTGTGTGTGTTCAAGTAGAGGCATTTGCTGTGACACCCGATACTATTGTCCCCAGTGTCCCTCCCAGTCAGGCCTCTGTATTGAAGAGTGCTATCGGAGCTATCATACTTCACTACACTATTAGTAAAGTGAAGATGTTTTTTTTCAAGTTTCCACTATCTGCCATTTCTGTGAATGACCCGGATTGTTAACGACTATGCCAAACAAGTTTCTGCCTTCAACGTCAATTGACCTCTGCCTGTTATATGACTATGCTTTTCTCTGCCTCCTGAACTGATCATTTGCCCTGCCACTGTACAGCACAGGGGTCTTACATATGTGAGGGGCTCCAAAAAAGTTTTTCAGAGTGGAGAAAACTTTTTTTCTCCGGGTTTTTTTGTTTTCTTGGATTTGGGTCTGGAGACTCAGAGACTTTGTAGAGAATTGGGTGGGAAGAAGCCTGTCCTTGGGTCTTACCAGACCAAGGCCTAAATGTTATAGTGCTGCCTACTGCCACCTGAACTGGTCATGCCTCTGCCTGCCACCTGAACTGGCTGCTAAACCATGGACTGTACTGAACCATGTTCATACTTTTCCATATCTGTCTGCTGTCTGGACATTTCCTTTGGCTGTCTGGGCCAATGCTTTGACTGCTTTGGAATGGTATTCCTGCCTGCTAAAACCACAGGTGAGCTTTTTTACCATTTGCTCAGCAGAATGTATTTTGGGGTGTAATTCTTGGTGTGTGCATGCTATGTATTAGAAGCCTAAAGGTGCTACTTGCATGTTGGGCTTATGTATGTGGCCAGGTAGTGGACGAGTCTCACACATGGGGTATCACCATACTCGAGACGAGTAGCAGAATGTATTTTGGTGTGTCATTTTGGCTATGTACATGCTATGTGTTAGAAAGATCTTCTAAATTGACAACTTTGTGAGAAAAAAATGTTTTCATTTTCTTTACACATTTTCCAAAAACTTTTGGAAAGAAATGACATGTTCAAAAGACTCATTATGCCTCATAGAATATACATTGAGAGGTTTTCTTTCCAAAATTGGGTCATTTTTGTGGGTAATCCCATTGTCATGGTGCTCCGGGGCCTTCAAAAATGTGATAGGTGCTCAGGAAATGAAATGTGTAATTTACGCCTCTAGAACGCCTGACGGTGCTACTTGGATGCTGGGCCTCTGTATGTGGCCAGGCTGTGGAAAAGTCTAACACATGGGGTACTCAAGCCAAATTGCAGAATGTATTTTGTGGTGTACTTGCAATTATGCCTGCACCGTATGTGAGAAATAACTTGTAAATATTACAATTTTGTGAAGAAAAATATATATATTTCTTAATTGCCTAAAGCATTGTGGGGAAAAACTTCAAAAAATTCACTGCGCCTCTTACTAAATACCTTAGACTTCTTTCCAAAAAGGGGTCATTTGGGGGGGTATGTGTACTATCCTGACATTTTAGGGCCTCAAGAAATTAGATAGGCCATCAGTGCATTAGGATTGATACGGTTTTAATAATGCGTAGCATAGCTTGTAGCCTTTATAACTTTCACACAAACTAATGATCATACATTTATCAGGATTTTTATTTTTTATTTATTTTTTTACTAAAGACATGTAGCAGAATACATTTTGGGCTACATTTTTGACAACATTTTGATTTTTTTTGGTTTCTTTTAACCACCTCAATACAGTGCCCTTACACACCCTTCCTGACCAGACCAATTTTCAGCTTTCAGCCCTCTCACAGTTTGACAAAAACAATTACTTGGTCATGCAACACTGTACCCATATGAAACTTGCGTCCTTTTTCACACAAATAGAGCTTTCTTTTAGTGGTATTTAATCACTAGTGGGATTTTTATTTTTTTTTGTGCTATAAATTAAAAAAAACGTAAATTTTGTGAAAAAAATATGCATTTTTCTTTGTTTCTGTCATAAAATTTTGCTATTTAGTAATTTTTCTTCATAAATTTTGGCCAAAATTTTATACCGCTACATATCTTTGGTAAAAATAACCAACATTAGTGTATATTATTTGGTCTTTGTGAAAGTTAGAGTCTACAAACTATGGAACCAATTACTGAAATTTGATCACATCTGATCAGGCCTTCAGTACATCAGGTGTTTCTCATTTCTTGAGACACTGAGAGCCGGTTCACACAGGGGCTACTCGTCAGGCAACTTAGCCACCTGACAAGTCGCGTCCCGCTCTGTGCAATGGAACCGTTCTAATCAGAGCGACTTGAGACGACTTGCATTGACTTCTATACAGAAGTCGTTTTGCAAGTCGCCGCAGTGGTCGCGTTCAGGTTGCCTGAGGCAGTCGCTCTGTAAGTCGTGCTGCCTCAGTGTGAACCAGACCTGACAAGTCAGAAAAGTACAAATACCCCCCAAATGACCCCTTTTTAGAAAGTAGACATTCCAAGGTATTAAGTAGCATGGTGAGTTTTTTAAGTTGTCATTTTTCCCACAATTCTTTGCAAAATGAAGATATGAAGAGATATTATATACAGTGGGGATGGAACGTTTGGGCACCCCAGGTAAAAATATGTATTAATGTGCATAACAAAGCCAAGGAAAGATGGAAAAATCTCCAAATAGTATCAAATTACAGATTAGACATTCTTATAATATGTCAAAAAAAGTTAGATTTTATTTTCATCATTTACACTTTCAAAATTACAGAAAACAAAAAAAATGGCATCTGCAAAAGTTTGGGCACCCTGCAGAGTTAATATCTTGTACTGCCCCCTTTGGCAAGTATCACAGCTTGTAAACACTTTTTGTAGCCAGCCAAGAGTCTTTCAATTCTTGTTTGAGGTATCTTTGCCCATTCTTCCTTACAAAAGTGTTTCAGTTCTTTGAGATTTCTGAGCTGTCTGCCACGCACTGCTCTTTTAAGGTCTAGGAGCCTCCTTGGCCCTCAGTGCAAATTGTTGTAGTCCACTGCAGGGTGCTATATGGGTCCAGGGACTTGGTGGGTTGGTGTGTGTGTGTGTGTGTGTGTGTGTGTGTGTGTGTGTATATGTATATATATATATCCATAGACCCCTCTTGGGCATATGCCCCCCAATACAGACAAAGCCTGGGCTTTATATGCATGTCAGCCTTGTGGAAAGGCAAAGCAGTTTCACACTATCTCTGACTGTCACTGTAAAAGCCAGGGCTAGGTTTTACTTAACTCCACGAATACCCTACAGGGGCATTCTGTTCCCTGTTATATTGGTGTACACTAGGAGAAAGGGAGCCATGGGTAAACCTCAGACAAACATTGGCTCTGCTGAAGGTCCACACAACACTCGGTCATGATGCTTCTCTTGCATCAGAACAGGAACCAATTTAGCATCTGATTCTAGCTCTATCTCAAGCGTATTCTGCAAGTGGCCTGCCTGACAAAAGCAGAGTTTGTTGCATCTATGTTGCAATTCCTTGGACAACTAACAGCTTTAATGCAGCCATCTCTGACCCTTTCCCAGACCCTCCATACCTGAATCAGATCCCAATATGCCTGTCCTAGATGAGGCAGACACAAGGAAATAAGGAGGATCTAGGAGCGGTGTTAGAGGAGACTGGAAGATCTCTCTCTCTCTCTCTCTCTCTCTCTCCCCCTCTCTCTCTCTCCCCCCTCTCTCCCTCCAACATGCTCCTTAATGGGGATAAGCTCACTGCTGCCATGTGCTAAAGCTGTGACATTGTGAACCTTAAATTTCCTGTTTTGCTATGCCCCATTGGGTACAAAGATGCCTGCAAAACATTCATGAATAGAATGGGTAATCTGTCATGATTCCAGGGGTAGGCAACCTCGGCCCTCCAGTGGTGGTGAAACTACAAATCCCATCATGCCTCTGCCTCTAGGAGCCATGCCTATGATTGTCAGGGTGATGTAATGTCTCATGAGACTTGTAGTTTCACCACAGCTGGAGGGCTGATTTTCCTTACCCCTGATTTAAAGATTTCACATATAGAAAGTTTGATATGCAGTGGGGAAAATAATTATTTGATTAAGATGGAGCACCTTCCCAAATTGACAGGACTAACTTGTGTACCACATGAGCACATACTGTAGTCAGTCTGTGGGAGCCAGAATTATTGTTGGTTGGTAGGGGATCACATGCTTATTTTACTCACTGAACTGCAACTCAATTTATAACACTTGTATCATGTGTTTTTCTCTGTATTTTTGGTTGATACTCTGGCTCTATCATTTAACATACACCTATGATTGTAGACCCTTTAGTTCTTTGTAAGTAGGCATCCTTACAAAATATGCAGGGGATCAAATAACTATTTTCCCAACTGTACATCTAAAGGCTATCTTTACTCTTGCAGGCCAAGCCATGCAATTGTCTCTCTCTCTGCAATTTCACTATCAAATGTCAATGTCAAGCTGCAGCTAACTGGACTAGGGCAATGAACAACCAAGAGGATCTTGCATTCAAGGGCCATACTTTAATGGAGCAATTGCCTTCTGCTCTGCTCTTCACATTTGCAGAATCCTGTGACTCAAAGCCTGGTCAACTGAAGCTGCCTGCAAAAAGTGCCTCATATGCTCTTTCAAGGTAGATCTCTTTTTGGGGAGGCACCTGACCAGTCATCAAAGATGTTAAAGGGGGGAATGTTTTATGTTCACAGCAGATTATTCCAAAGTCTTCAAGAGCCTCTACCTCCTAAAAACGCAGAGCACCTAACTGCTGTACCCAGGCTTCAACTTCAAAACCTAAGTTCAGCCCTTGCATTTGGGCCGCAAAGCCTGCTAAGTCTTCACCAAAACCCTCCTCACAATGAAGGAGAGGCCTCATTCCTAAGAGTAAAGTGGATGTCTGTTAGTTTTGCCTCCGTGGGTCACAGACATCCTAGACCCGCGGGTTCAGTTGGTTTCAAAGGGGTAAAAATGAGTTATAAATTTGACCCCTTCGCCTGTTTCTTCTCAAAATATCAACCAAGGACAGTCAGAGTTGAAGAATTCTATTCAAACCCATTGAAGATACCAAAACCCAAGGGGGGTGGGGGGGGGGGGGGGGGTATTCGTCCTATTTTGGATTTTAAATCCTTTGAGAAAATTCCCAAATTTTACTGGTGGAACATGAAACGTTCCAAAAGGTGAGCTTATCTTTAAAGCTGGGTTACACTATGGCAGCTCACAGGAGGGGTCTGTGTGTCCCCATTCACTGCTTCAGGTCCAATTTCAACCTGAATTTTTGGGCTGAATTTGGACCTCAATTGGATCAAAAGACGCACAGGACCCCTGTGCTAATTCGCACTGGAGCCGCAGCTGAGATATGTGAAACTGGCTACATAGAGAGTAGGTCAAAATCTCCTCCCATGCAAATTGGATGCGGATAACTCTGCATCCAATTCCCATAGGTGTGAACCCAGCCTTAAGAGGTAGAGGCATCTGCCTGCTGTTCTCACCTTTCAGGCCCAAGAAAATACACTTTCAGAAAGATCTACTATCGTATCTGGAAATGCTTCATTTCTTGGTGCGAGCACAGGCACAGGTGAGTTTAGTTTTGGAGATTACTCTGTGCTTTGCATTCTGGCTTTACTACAATCAGGTCTTCACCAGAAAATGGCTTCAAGCACTCTGAAAGGTCAGGTTTTGGTCTTGTCCATTCTTTTTCAAAGACCTCTAGCTTTGCTCTAGCTTGCAAAAATAAAAGCCCCCCATGCAGGACCCTGTGCTTCCTTGGGTTAAAGGGTAATTTCCAGTGGCGGCTGGTGCTCAAAAAAAAATGTTTTTGGGGGGCACAAAAAAATTGGAAAAAAAAAATCATCAATTGCAGCCACTGTGCTATCAAACACTGCCACTGTGCCGTCAAATGCCACTGTTCCCATTAAAAGCTGCCACTGTGCCCATCAAACGCTGCCACTGTGCCCTCAAACGCTGCCACCGTGCTTATCAAATGCTGCCACTTTGCCTATCAAACGCTGCCACTGTGTCCTCAAATGTTGCCACTGTGCCATTAATTGCAGCTCCTGTGCCATCAAGCGCTGCCACCATGCTTATCAAATGCTGCCACTTTGCCTATCAAACGCTGCCACTGTGCCCTCAAATGTTGCCACTGTGCCATTAATTGCAGCACCTGTGCCATCAAGCGCTGCCACTGTGCCAACCAACACTGCCAGTATGCCCATCATATGCTGCCAGTGTGTCCAAATGCTGGCAATGTGCCCATAATATGCTGCCAGTGTGCCCATCAAATGCTACCAGTGTGCACAACATATGCTGACACCCCGCTAACACTCTCCCACAGATGGATCGCGGAACACCCCGCTAGCCCCCCCGTGGATGGACACACTGGCCCGCTCACACACACAGACACCCCCCCCCCCGCAGATGGATCGCGGGACACCGCCATGCAGGAGGCACTTGCCTTGGTAAGGTGCCCTCTTCTCTGGCGTCTCCTCTTCAGTGAGCTTCCTCCACTCTGTCCCACTTCCGCCAAAGTGCTGAGCATCCAATAGGGATGCCTGGAGCTTTGGCCAATCAGGAAAGAGGTCTCACTGACCTGCCTCCAGATTGGCGGGGAGGCAATGCGGTGTGAAAATAGTGAATATTGATTCACTATGGTCACACAATTTTTTGAAGACTATTAGAGCCTCTGGCTCTAATCAGGTGCTTCAAAAATATACATCCTCTTCATAGCAGTCCATGCGACCAGTGTCCTGAAAAGGGCCGGGAGCATGGATAGGGAGGCGGCAGCAGGGATGGGGGGCGGCGACATGCACCCACAATGCACGGGCCGCCACTGGACTGATTTCTACAAGGTAGAGAGAACCAAGTTCAAATCTCATCAGAGATATTCCTTTAGATGGCTGCTCCAGCAAAGTGGACCAAATCTATCGTTTATTCCTAAGGTGGTATCACTATCCTTTCTTCCTAAGGTGGTCTTCCACCTCAGTGAGTCTGACCATCCTGTCCTGGTCCAAAGCATCAAAAGGAAAAATCTCTTTTCATTGCCTAGACATGGTCAGAGCCATTAGAGTCTACCTCAAACCAACAGCTTTGATCCGAGAGATGGATTCCCTATTTGTCTTGTCCTCAGGACATCGCAAGGGACACCTTGATTCCAAGTCCACCATCACTTACTTGATGGATAAGAAGTCTGTTCGCTAAAGCTTATACTCTCAAAGACAAATCTCCTCATGTGCTTTTATGGGCCCCTTCCACGAAATCAGCAAGAGTTTCCTGGGCTTTCTAGCACCAGGCCTCTGTAGCCCAGCTTTGTACAGCCACCACCTCATCCTACTCATACCTTTGGAACTTTCAAATCGCATGACAAGTCACACTGGTGTTAACTGGGGCTTAGGTGGAGTTACGCTTTCATTTGTCTCGTATGTAAAGGCCATCTTAAAACACCCCTCAGTGTACAGATTTTTCTAGGTGATAGAAGTGTCAATTGAATAAGGAAGGAGTCTATCAATATCTGCCTGCTTATTACCTTATGGCTCACTAAAGGTTTATGGATCAGTTACCCTTGATGTATATCTTGGGAACGTACCCAGGCCAAGCACCTTTGTGGAGATAGCTGGTATTGTTTGCTGTGGGCACTGGATCCTGCACTCAATGCTTATTTTGGTACGTGGTGCAAAAAGCGAGGTAGCTGCAGGGTATTATACAGTTCCAGAGCTGTGGTCCATTCCGTTGGTGTCCAGACCCTGAGGATTCCTTCAAGCTATGCCAAACATAATGGGTAATGTGGACAAGACAGGGTCTCCCTATACCTTTACAGGGCGGTTCCTGGCTACACATATCTTGTTGTGTTATTACCTGGATATGTATTTAGTAGATACTGCATTTATCCTTTTATCCTGTTGACATACTTCAATGCCAATCACACAAGTGATTTTGAAGCCAGAGGTTGTGGGGTCATTTTCAGTACATTTTGAGGGTTTGTACCCTGACTATTATTGTCTTGCGTATTTACCATTACAGTTAGGGATGCACCGAAATTTCGGCCGCCGAAACATATCGGCTGAAAATGCCCTTTTCGGCAATTTGCCGAAAAGAAAAAACGGCCGATAATTGAGCCGAAAATTGGGCGGGGCCTGGGCGGAGCTCCGCCCCCGCCCCGCCCCTGGTGCCTCCCATGATGGGGGTGAATAGCGCAGGACTGACGCAGCCAGCGATGCCCCTCTGCAGTGAAGTGAGCCGTCTGGTTGAATAGAGCGCCGGGAACATCACAGCTTTAATTTCAATAGCTGTGTGTTCCCCGTCGCGCGCCGTCACACACAGCCCCCCCCCCCCCTTGTCCGGGGAACTTTGATAGACAGATCACCCGTCCAGATTGGACGGGTGATCTGTCTATCAAAGTGCCTGGACAAGGGGGAGGGGCTGTGTGTGACGGCGCGCGACGGGGAACACACAGCTATTGAAATTAAAGCTGTGATGTTCCCGGCGCTCTATTCAACCAGACGGCTCACTTCACTGCAGAGGGGCATCGCTGGCTGCATCACAGGGGGCAACACACACTGGCTGCATCACAGGGGGCAACACACACTGGCTGCATCACAGGGGGCAACACACACTGGCTGCATCACAGGGGGCAACACACACTGGCTGCATCACAGGGGGCAACACTAGCTGCACTTATCTCTTTTATCAGATCGCCAGTCTCTGACCACCTCCTGTACCGTGTCGCCAGTCTCTGACCACCTCCTGTACCGTGTCGCCAGTCTCTGACCACCTCCTGTACCGTGTCGCCAGTCTCTGACCACTTCCTGTACCGTGTCGCCAGCCTCTGACCACCTCCTGTACCGTGTCGCCAGCCTCTGACCACCTCCTGTACCGTGTCGCCAGCCTCTGGCCACCTCCTGTACCGTGTCGCCAGCCTCTGACCACCTCCTGTACCGTGTCGCCAGCCTCTGACCACCTCCTGTACCGTGTCGCCAGCCTCTGACCACCTCCTGTACCGTGTCGCCAGCCTCTGACCACCTCCTGTACCGTGTCCCCAGCCTCTGACCACCTCCTGTACCATGTCCCCAGCCTCTGACCACCTCCTGTACCATGTCCCCAGCCTCTGACCACCTCCTGTACCATGTCCCCAGCCTCTGACCACCTCCTGTACCATGTCCCCAGCCTCTGACCACCTCCTGTACCATGTCCCCAGTCTCTGACCACCTCCTGTACCATGTCCCCAGCCTCTGACCGCCTCCTGTACCATGTCCCCAGCCTCTGACCACCTCCTGTACCATGTCCCCAGCCTCTGACCACCTCCTGTACCATGTCCCCAGCCTCTGACCACCTCCTGTACCATGTCCCCAGCCTCTGACCACCTCCTGTACCATGTCCCCAGTCTCTGACCACCTCCTGTACCATGTCCCCAGCCTCTGACCACCTCCTGTACCATGTCCCCAGTCTCTGACCACCTCCTGTACCATGTCCCCAGTCTCTGACCACCTCCTGTACCATGTCCCCAGTCTCTGACCACCTCCTGTACCATGTCCCCAGTCTCTGACCACCTCCTGTACCATGTCCCCAGCCTCTGACCACCTCCTGTACCATGTCCCCAGTCTCTGACCACCTCCTGTACCATGTCCCCAGTCTCTGACCATCTCCTGTATAAAAATATTTTTTGAAAACAGTCATTTTCGGTATCGGTGCTGTTTCGGTATCGGTTTCGGTTTTCGGCCTAGTGTATTTTTCATTTTCGGTATCGGTTTCGGCACCAAAAAACCCATTCGGTGCATCCCTAATTACACTGGTTATAAAGCCTAAACATGTTTTACCTTAATGCATTCCTTGCAAAGTAAAAAATGTTTAGGCTTGAATATCCCCCTTTTTCTGAGCAGGAAAACTACTATTTTTTTAAAGCCTATTCTTGAACAAGCCTGTTTAGGCCTTATATAATGATTGGCCTAACTCGGGTTATTCTCTTTTGATAATTTTGATGCTTCATACCCAGTGGTGTATTTAGGTTCTGTGCTGACTAAACTTGTGCTCCCCCTAATTTAAATATCAAAGTAAATAGTGTTGCACTATCATCAATATTCCACCTATAAAGCTGAAAGCGCTAAGTGTGAAATATCACAAAGATAACTAGTAATTTAAATATGACTCTCCCCTTTCTGTCAATGCCACACCCTTCTCTGCTATAGCCGCTCGCAGTAAATACTGTGTTCTCCCAGAAGGGATGTCTCCCCGTGCCCCCCAGCCTGTGAACATGATCGTGTTGATTGGGAAATCAAGCAATTTTCTTCCCTGTAAACCATGGTTGCAAGAAAGAAAATTGCATAATCTACCACTTGCTTAAGGGTCCTTTTACACCAGGTGCAGTGGGACTGTGTTTTGTGGCTATTCCCACGCAGCCACACAGCACCACCAACACAGAACAAGGAAAGATTAAAGCCTATGCTGCGATGGTGTGCAGGCAGTGTGCACTAAAAAAAAAAAAAGTACTGCGTGCAGTACTTTTTTCCAGCGCAGCACAAGTCGCTGCATGGCAGCTGATAGAACTCTATAAATGTGACAATTCAATAAAGTTTGTTTGCTAATAAAAAATCTACACTGGTATCAGTGCATCAACACTGAGCTGGTCCTGCTGGATGCAACGGCTGGTGTGAATGGACCCTAAGCTCTGTGTTGAGAGGCTTTTGTTTGCTTCAAGTAGGTTTTCCCTACCTATGCAAGTCTATTGCAATGCAAAATCTGTATGAAGCACAGGTAAAAAAGTAGGTCAGAAGGAGGTTTACAGTAAATGCACATATCAATTAATTCTGAAAGATCACTGAAACATCTCAAACTGACGTAAGAACAAATGCCAGTGGTGGAAGTGCTCACCTGCTAATACCCCTAAATAACATCACATTGGGCAGCATTCACAAACCAGTTTCACAGTCAAAAAAATTTGGATTCAATCAGGCCAAAAATGAATCCAAAATAAGTCAAAGACTGAAAGATCTTTAACCTGTGTATGATAATGTTAATTACAATAATTACAATACTTTTTGCTAATCACCAGGTTGCAAAAAACCATGAGCAAAAAAAAGTATACGTTCCAGCTTTACTTCTCATCCAGAAGACTACAAAAGCCCAGTATTTTCATTACACCAACACCAGAGCTCTCAAGATTTAACCCCATCAATTCAAGGACAACAGGTAAGATTCATTAGCTCTCAAAGTATGACTCACAAGGAAACAATCTCATAATCACTTTATATATCTCTTCAAAGTTATCAAGTAGGAAGGAACCACCAAAATGTCCTCTTCAGAGTCGTCTGTGAGAATACAAAGAAAAAAACCCTCTGCTGCCATACCTGGAGGCTTCTCTCCTCTCTTCTCCATGCTATTGACACAGAAAGCCCTGGGAGGAAGATACATTACATATCATAACTTCCTCCCAAGGGTGCGGACGAGGAGGGTAGGCGGAGCATTAGGCTGCTAAGACCTGGCAGTGCCACACTTAGTGCCCGTTCACACAGGGGCGACGTGACTTGCAGCGCGTCTCACAGACGCGACCTGCACACGATTTCAGCGGCGACTTGCAAAATGACTTCTGTATAGAAGTCAATGCAAGTCGCCTGAAGTCGCCCCGAAAATACTACAGGAACCTTTTTCTAAGTCGGAGCGACTTGAGTCGCTCCTATTAGAACGGTTCCGTAGTACAGAACGGAGCGCGACTTGTCAGGCGGCTAAGTCGCCTGACAAGTCGCGGTAGTGTGAACCGGCACTTACTGGTATTGGCGGCCACCGGTCTGTCCAAAGGTCATGCCAGTCACCAGCCGCCAGCCAGTATTATCATACTGGCAGCAGTGTGGTCGCTTTATGGGGGGCGCCAGACCAATTTGCCTCCTGGACCCTGCCCCCGGCCTAGTCCACCCTAAAATACTGGCGATGCACTAAAAGTGTTTTTGTGCTGGAGCCAGGAGGAGGCTGTTTTTTTTTTCATGACTTTTTGGCCATGCTCCTGCAGGAGGAGGTTGTTTTTTTTCATTACTTTTTTGCCATGGCCCTGCAAAGTGCTGCCCTAGGTCAAGGTACAGTGTTGTTTATACCCTATGGTACAGACAATTCTTGCAATAAATAACCAGTCCCTTGAATTCAAGTGATAATGGAATGTTCTAAAACACTTTTGAAGCTGTAACCTTGTTCATTGCCCAGAAAATAGAAAACTGGTCTGGAGAACTCAATAGTGAACTTTCCTGTACAAATGACATGCGATTCTGTGCAGTGTGATTGAGCCCATTCATTTTGAATGGCTCAGGTTACACTGCATCCGCATGAAAAAGGTGTAGGCAGTTTTATTTGTTTGCACTGGAACTGGATCGCATGGGTGTTTACATACATACATAGTTACATAGTAGGTGACAGGCCCGGACTGGGACAAAAAATAGTCCCGGGCATTTTGCATTGAGCAGCCCATGACATGTTAAACGGCCCCTTCCCCACTCTCCTCCCTGACAGATCCCCTGAGAGGGGGAGGGGGAACCCACCAGAGGTGTAGGGGATGGGTGAGGTGGGACCAGGAAAGAGCATGGGGGGTTGGAGAGCACAGGGAAGAACCTTGAGAAAATGGGGTGGGGCGAGAGCACAGGGGAGAGGCAGAGAACACAGGGAGGAAGAGGAGAGCACAGGGGGGCAGCATAGAGCATAGGGGGAGGTGGAGAGCACAGGGGGCATCGGAGAGCACGGGGGTGATGGAGAGCATGGGGGCGGCAGGGAGCATGGGGGGGAGGTGGAGAGCATGGGGGGATGGCAGAGAACATGGGGGGAGGGGGAAGTGGAGAGCATGGGGGGATGGTAGAGAGCATGGGAGGAGGTGGAGAGTATGGCAGAGAGCATTGGGGGAGGTGGAGACTATGGGGGGCGGTGGAGAGCATGGGGGGATGGCAGAGAGCATGGGGGGAGGTGGAGAGCATGGAGGGAGGTGGAGAGCATGGGGGGATGGCAGAGAGCATGGGGGGATGGCAGAGAGCATGGGGCGGGAGGTGGAGAGTATGGGGGGATGGCAGAGAGCATGGGGGGGGTGGCAGAGAGCATGGGTGCGGTGGAGAGCCCAGGGGGAGCAGCAAAGAGAACCAGGATAGGAGGAGGGGTGGGGGCAGCTGCATATAGATCCTCCTCCTGCAGTCTCTGAATGATTCTCCTCTCCCTCTCGCAGGCATTCCGCTACTGCAGGAGGAAGATGGAGAGAATTATTCTTCTATATGCAGCCACCCCCAACCCTCCTCCTATGCAGTTTACAGGGGGGCTGAACTCACGGTTTCTTTTCAGGCACTTCCGAAGGTGTCTGCTCTGGCTCCTCCCAGCACTGACGGCGGACCCATATGGGTGGCCGTGCAGCCGCGCAGAGGCCGCCCAAGGCGTCTCATCTAGCTCCTCCCCCGGCGCCAATGGCTGAGTTTAACTGGCAGCCGGGCGGCCGAGGAGAGGCTGGATGAGCCCGCAAGGACTTGCAGCCTGGCGGCCCACCGGGCAAGTGCCCGGTTTCCCTATGGCCAATCCGGGCCTGGTAGGTGAGGTTGAGAAAAGACACAAGTCCATCAAGTCCAACCTATGTGTGTGATTATATGTCAGTATTACATTGTATATCCCTGTATGTTGTGGTCATTCAGGTGCTTATCTAATAGTTTTTTTTTTAACTACTTGACATCCGCGCTATGGCCGAATGATGGCCACAGCGCGGATGTGAATTTCCGGGAGGCCATCATATGATGGCCTCCCCTGTGCAAGCCCTGTAGGGCACGCACAGAGTGCGCTGTGATTATGCCTCATTTAAACTGACCAACAGTGCCCACAAGTGCCACCTATCGATGCCCACAAGTGGCAGCTATCAATGCCCATTAGCGGTGCCAATCAGTGCCACCTAGAAGTGCTGCCTATCGGTGTAATCGATCAGTGCCCATCACTGCCACCCATCAGTGCCACCTATTGGTGCCCATCAGTACTGCCTCATCAGCGTACATCAATGACGGACAAAAATTACCCGTTATAAAATTTTAACACAAAAAACTAAAATTTTAAAATTCGGTCTTTTTAATTAAAAAAAAAACAAAAATGCAGAGGTGATCAAATACCAGCAAAAGAAAGCTCTATTTGGGGGAAAAAATGCTAAAAATTTCATTTGGGTACAGCGTTGTATGACCTTGTCATTCAAAGTGCGACAGCGCTGAAAGCTGAAATTGGTCTGGATAGGAGGGGGGTTTAAGTGCCCAGTAAGCAAATGGTTAAAATATCGATGCTTCCAGCTGAAACCACCGCCTATGGAAGGGAATTCCACATCCTTGCTGCTCTTACAGTAAAGAACCCTCTATGTAGTTTAAGGTTAAACCTCTTTTCTTCTAATTTTAATGAGTGGCCACAAGTCTTATTAAACTCCCTTCCACTGAAAAGTTTTAGCCCTATTGTAGGGTCACCAGTATGGTATTTGTAAATTGAAATCATATCCCCTCTCAAGCGTCTCTTCTCCAGAGAGAATAAGTTCAGTGTTCATAACCTTTCTTCATAACGAATGTCCTCCAGACCCTTTATTAACTTTGTTGCCCTTCTCTGTACTCGCTCCATTTCCAGTACATCCTTCCTGAGGACTGGTGACCATAACTGGACAGCATACTCCAGGTGAGGCCACACCAGAGTCTTGTAGAGTGGGAGAATTATCACATTACCTCTGGAATTTATCCCCTTTTTAATACATGCCAATATTCTGTTTGCTTTGTTAGCAGTAGCTTGGCATTGCATGCCATTGCTGAGCTTATCATCTACCTTTTCCATCCTAGATTCCCCCAGAGGTTCTCGCCCCTGTGAGTAGATTGCATTTATATTTTTGCCACCCAAATGCATTATTTAAAAAATTTTCACATTAAACCTCATTTGCCATGTAGTTTCCCACCCCATTAATTTGTTCGGATCTTCTTGCAAGGTTTCAACATCCTGTGGAGAGGTCATTGCCCTGCTTAGCGCAGTATCGTCCGCAAATACAGAGATTGAACTGTTTACCCCATCCTCCAGGTCGTTTATGAATAAATGAAATATAATTGGTCCCAGCACAGAACCCTGGGGGACCCAACTTTCCATCCCTGACCATTCCAAGTACTCCCTATTTATTACCACCCTCTGAACTCGCCAGTTTTAAATCAATGTACTCACCCTATGGTCCATGCCAACGGACCTTACTCTGTACAGTAAACATTTATGGGGAACTGTATCCAATACTTTTTCAAAATGCAGATACACCACATCTACGGGCCTTGTTTTATCTAGATGGCAGCTCACCTCCTCATAGAAGGTTAATAGATTGGTTTGGCAGGAACAATTCTTCATGAATCGATGCTGAATAATGCTAATGATACCGTTTTCATTACTAAAATCCGGTGATGTGATCTCATTCAGGCAAACACACTGCGCTTTGCGATCCTGCTTTTGGGGTGTAACTTTTAACCACTTGCCGACCATGCTGCTATAGCCGAATAACTGCTACAGCATAGCCAGCCAGTTCTGGTGGGGCATCATATGACATCCTCCTGTGATTGTGTCCACTGTGGTGCTCTCTGTAATCTCTGTGTCATTAGGACACAGCTGATCGCAGATCGGGGTAAAGGACCAATCACAGCAGCCTTTCACTACGTGATCAGCTGTGCCCAATCACAGCTGATCACAATGTAAACGCAAGCCGTTCATCTGCATTCCTTTCCTTACGCGGAGGAGAGGAGAGCCGATAACCAGCTTGTGTAAAAGGGCCATCTACACTGATAATCAAGGCAGTTCCAACAGTGCCCACCAGTGCTACCAGTAGGGTTATAGTAAAGAAGTGCTAATGCGCTTCACCTCACTCAAAAAGTGTCAACAAAAAAGGGTGTGTAAAGTGAATCTATGTACACTAAAAAAAACAATTTTTTTTTTTATATGTGTAAAAAAATATATAATGAATAAGTGGAAGCAGCCAAGCAAAAAATAGTAATCTCAGTACTACATAAAATATAAGTGTTAATAATAAATGCGGCGCTGCCAGCAAGCTAAACAAAAATATTCCAAAAACCCTAGGCAAATAACCCAGTGAAAAAAGTGAATCCACCTCATAAAGTGTTCCAATGTGCAATATAAGGCAATACACTAGGAAAAATGAAAATTGTGCGTATATAAAACAATCATGTGAAAATAAATATATAAATAGCACAATCAAAAAATATTAAAAGTGACTGAAATAAAATGTGCAAATGAATGCAATAAACAATACAACGTGTCGACTTATTGTAAGTCCATATAATTGCTTCGTGAGCATATAATAAAGTCCATGCAAAAAAAACGTGACTTCCAAGCAAGTGATATTCCAGCAAACAACTTCAGTGCCAAACAGGTGCACCACCAGTTTCCCCCAGCCTCTCACCTCAAGAGCTTAGTAAGCAGACTCTGTATGAAACCAAAAAGCTATTCCATCCTCCTCCATCCAGCAGATAGTAAATAACTGTACATTCCTTTCACAGACTCTTCACATATCTCCCCGTACAGTGTGCGGTACATAGAGTATGAAATAAAAGGACAGGGGGGCTCTCATGTGTAGTAATTCAAATAGATAATTTAATATGATAACTGGTCACTTACATAAAGGCTGAGAACAGCAGATAGCGTCGTACGAACCGAACTTCCGGTCTCGGCCGCGACCGGAAGTGACAAGTGTAACACCACAGCTCCTTCTCTGACGCGTTGCGTCACACCCTCGTGACTTTCTCAAAGGGTCATAACCCTTTGAGAAAGTCACGAGGGTGTGACGCAACGCGTCAGGGAAGGAGCTGTGGTGTTACACTTGTCACTTCCGGTCGCGGCCGAGACCGGAAGTTCGGTTCGTACGACGCTATCTGCTGTTCTCAGCCTTTATGTAAGTGACCAGTTATCATATTAAATTATCTATTTGAATTACTACACATGAGAGCCCCCCTGTCCTTTTATTTCATACTCTATGTACCGCACACTGTACGGGGAGATATGTGAAGAGTCTGTGAAAGGAATGTACAGTTATTTACTATCTGCTGGATGGAGGAGGATGGAATAGCTTTTTGGTTTCATACAGAGTCTGCTTACTAAGCTCTTGAGGTGAGAGGCTGGGGGAAACTGGTGGTGCACCTGTTTGGCACTGAAGTTGTTTGCTGGAATATCACTTGCTTGGAAGTCACGTTTTTTTTGCATGGACTTTATTATATGCTCACGAAGCAATTATATGGACTTACAATAAGTCGACACGTTGTATTGTTTATTGCATTCATTTGCACATTTTATTTCAGTCACTTTTAATATTTTTTGATTGTGCTATTTATATATTTATTTTCACATGATTGTTTTATATACGCACAATTTTCATTTTTCCTAGTGTATTGCCTTATATTGCACATTGGAACACTTTATGAGGTGGATTCACTTTTTTCACTGGGTTATTTGCCTAGGGTTTTTGGAATATTTTTGTTTAGCTTGCTGGCAGCGCCGCATTTATTATTAACACTTATACCAGTAGGGTTGCCACCTTTTCTTCAAGCCAAACTTTAGCGGCGCACAGCAATTTATATTGTAGTACACACTATAGGATTGTAAGAAACCTGGGACATCTTTGAGTTACCCTAGGAGAGTAGTAAGGAGGCAAGCATAGCGCGCTGAAGTGAAATTGTGTTAACAGTGGGGGGGGGGGGGGTCTTAAAGGGGCATGGTTATATAAAACAAAAGCATTTGTGTGCCCATAAAAAATTATTAGATTAATAAAAGAAATGTCAGTTAAATATGAACCTAGCCTACCTTAAAAGTGGACACTGTCCGTTAGTAGGGCAATGGACGGTGTCAGCAGGGGGCGGCGTCAGTAGGGCAGTGGACGGTGTCAGCAGGGTAGTGGACGGTGTCAGTAGAGCAGTGAACGGTGTCAGTAGAGCAGTGGACGGTGTCAGCAGAGCAGTGAACGGTGTCAGTACAGCAGTTGGCGGTGTCAGTAGTGCAGTGGATGGTGTCAGTACAGCAGTTGGCGGTGTCAGTAGTGCAGTGGATGGTGTCAGTAGAGCAGAGGATGCTGTCAGTAGGGCAGTGGACGGTGTCTGTAGGGCAGACAACCCCATCCAAACTGTTCACAAAGAGGCACTGTACGTTCTACAACCCTTTTAAGCACCTTTTAATTACCAAAAAAAAATCAAAGCAATCCACAGGCACCCCACAAATAGAGAATATATCAGATAAAGGCTACTGAGTGAGCACAGGACAATGAAGTAATTATGCCAGGATGGGACTGCAGGGGGTATTAGACTGTGATCTTCAATCAGCAGCCATGTCCCTGGAAAGACCAGCATGACAAGTCCCACACTGGAGAGCTTGTGGACTGTGAACTTCAGGAAAGTAAAGACTTATGGGGAGGAAAGGAAGGGCCCACAGCTCTGCACTTACCCAGCGGTTGGTGTCCCGGCTCTTTGTCTGTGCCTTACACACTCTGGACAGATCACATGCTCGGCTTGCACAGGGAAAGTCCCCGGGGCTGTGTGTCTGCATGGAGTAGGCACTGGCACGTCTCTCCCCCCTCACAGCACACAGTCACCCTGCAATGTGTCACATGGCATCGCACAACTTACAAAGCGGCAGAGACTCGGCCCGAGGGCCGGACAGCGCAGGCAGGGAGGGAGACATCTGTATGGGGAACCCCATTACAATAATAGGAGACTCCTCAGCCGAGTCTGAACACTGTAACCCCAGCTCAGGCGGACTGATACCTGGACACAGGATTCAAAATCCGTACTATCTGGGTGAATCCCGGATGGGTGGCAACCATGGCTACCAATCAGTGCTTATTAGTGCCTCCTTATCAGTGCCCACCAGTACCTCCTCATCAGTACCCATCAGTGCAGCCTCATCAGCGCACATGAGCAAAGGAGAAAACTCAGTTTGCAAAAATTCATTACAAACTATAAAAAATGTTTTTTTTTTTTTATTCAAACTTTTTAGTCTTTTTTCGTTTATTTAGCAAAGATAAAACCCAGTGGCGATTAAATACCACCAAAAGAAAGCTGTATTTGTGTGGAAAAAAAATCATTTGGGTATAGTTTTACATGGCCGCGCAATTGTCATTCAAAGTGTGACAGCACCGATAGGTGAAAATCAGCCTGGGCAGGAAGGGGGTAAAAGTGCCCTGTAGGCAAGTGGTTAGTTGACACCCGTAGCAGATTGTATGAACACAGTGCGATTGCTATACTGTGCAAAAAACACAGGAATTGTGGCATTTCCCTCACTACATCAGTGTGAACCAGGGCTAAAGGTCACTAACACCTGGAGTTCGGTTTGGAAAAAAAAAAATTGCTTGTGTCATAGCTGTAATATTACTGAACCGCCACTAGATGTCGATCTCTCTTGTTACAGAGAATCAAATAATGTTACCACACCTGGATGCTCAAATAGATGTAATTATAAATCCTGAATAGATAGGTCTAGAATGAAATTCCAGTATGTTCTCTTGAAAAATAATTTCCTATACCTATCATTCATGATCTTAATTATTATTATACAGGATTTATATAGCGCCAACAGTTTGCGCAGCGCTTTACAAAATGAGGGCAGACATTACAATTTGGTACAAGAGGAATCAGAGGGCCCTGCTCGTTAGAGCTTACAATCTAAAAAGGAAGGGTCAATTGATACAAAAGGTAATAGCTGTGGGGGGATGAGCTGATGAACTAAAACAGTGTATTAGTTTGAAGCAGGATAGGCTTCTTTGAAGAGAAGGGTTTTCAGGGATCGCCTAAAGAGGGATAGATTAGGGGACAGTCGGACCGATTGGGGTTGGGAGTTCCAAAGGATGGGAGAAGCTCTGGAGAAATCCTGGAGGTGAGCATGGGAGGAGGTGACAAAGGAGCTAGAGAGCAGGAGGTCTTGGGAGGACTGACGAGAGCAGCTTGGTTGGTATTTTGGGACTAGGTTAGTGATGTAGCTGGGGGTAGAGTTATGGATGGCTTTGTAAATTATTCAGTGTGTTGTTATTTCAGTGTGCTGTTATTTTTACTGGATGCACAGCACTTCCATTGTTTTAGCAATGCATTGATGCACACTAAGCACACTTGAGTTGACATGCATTTCTTAAATATTGATGTACATTGTTTTCTACAGTAGGGTGAATGGATGTTCCCAGTTTCCAGGGACAGTCCTCGGACTGATGACACTGTCCCTGGACCAAGTCTGTCCCTGGTTTTGTCCCCTGATTCAGGACCGGATTAACTTAGACAGGGCATCTCAAGCTGGCTGAGAAACAGCCTGGTGGCTCGGATGCCAACCGCTCATTCTGCTGTGGAGGAGAGGCAGAGCCAACAATTCACTGTGTGGAGGGCTGAGACCGGGAGGGGATGGGTCAGTTTGTACACAGGTGAGATCAGTGGGAAGCAGGGGTCAGAGCAGATGCAATTGCATGGAGAGTTTAGCTATTGTGGGGGAAGGGCTAAGATGGCTGCAGAAATCATCTGTAAAAGAAGGCTGCAGAGGTGAGCTATGGATGTGGGGGCAGTGGTGTCCTCTGTGCATAGCAAACCTCTGAACTCTGCTCTGCACTATATGCCTAACACCCTCCTGTATATTGTGTAGTCCTGTGCCCAGTGCTCTGTGTATTATATATTACTGCGCCCAGCGCTCTGTGTATTATGCAGTCCTGTACCCAGCGCTCTGTGTGTTATGTAGTCCTGTGCCCAGCGCTCTGTGCATTATGTAGTCCTATACCCGGCACTCTGTGTATTATGCAGCCCTGTGCCCAGCACTCTGTGCATTATGCAGTCCTGTGCCCAGCACTCTGTGTATTATGTAGTCCTGTGCCTAGCACTCTATGTATTATGCAGTCCTGTGCCCAGCACTCTGTGTATTATGTAGTCCTGTGTCCAGTGCTCTATGTATTATGCAGTCCTGTGCCCAGTGTTTTGTGTATTATGTAATACTGTGCCCATTGCTCTGTGTATTATTCAGTCCTGTACCCAGCGCTCTGTGTATTATGCAGTCATGTTCCCAGTGCTCTGTGTATTATGCAGTCATGTTCCCAGTGCTCTGTGTATTATTTAGTCATGTGCCCAGTGCTCTGTGTATTATGTAGTCCTGTGCCCAGGCTCGGTGTATTATGTAGTCCTGTACCCAGCGCTTTGTGTATTATGTAGTCCTGTGCCCAGGCTCGGTGTATTATGTAGTCCTGTACCCAGCGCTCTGTGTATTATGTAGTCCTGTACCCAGCGCTCTGTGTATTATGTAGTCCTGTACCCAGCACTCTGTGTATTATGTAGTCCTGTACCCAGCGCTCTGTGTATTATGTAGTCCTGTACCCAGCGCTCTGTGTATTATGTAGTCCTGTACCCAGTGCTCTGTGTATTATCAGGTCCTGTAGCCAGTGCTCTGTGCATTATGTAGTCATGTGCCCAGTGCTCTGTGTATTATTCAGTCCTGTGCCCAGAGCTCATGTATTATGTAGCCCTGTATCCAGCGCTCTGTGTATTATGTAGTCCTGTGCCCAGGCTCGGTGTATTATGTAGTCCTGTACCCAGCGCTCTGTGTATTATGTAGTCCTGTGCCCAGGCTCGGTGTATTATGTAGTCCTGTATCCAGCGCTTTGTGTATCATGTAGTCCTGTGCCCAGTGCTCTGTGTATTATGTAGTCCTGTGCCCAGCGCTCTGTGTATTATGTAGTCCTGTGCCCAGGCTCAGTGTATTATATAGTCCTGTACCCAGCGCTCTGTATATTATGAAGAGAATGGATTAAGGTAAAAAAAACTTTTGACTTTAATACAGACATAAGTGCTTGTCTACCCATATGAGTCTACAAAAATGTAAAAAAGAATTCCAGGAAAAAAAAAATTCCAATGTAGTGGGGCTGCCCGCAATGGGTTAACTGCTAGTTGTTGTTTAGGGGTGAGGAGAGCAGAGGTATTACCTAATTCGCCCGATCCTCCAAACACAAGACCAGTCCCTGCCACTCCTGCTATCTCCGCACGCTAGCGGTCCTGTGCAGTGGACTGTTCCTGAGGTCATTACTCCCATAGACTGGCTCTGGATATGAGGGCAGCAAGAACAGTCCACCCCTGGACATGGCTGAGCACTGTTAATATTTTGAATGTAATTCACTGGACAATCAGAAGCCACTGAAGGGATTGGCAGAGAGGGGTGGCAGACAGTGAACAGTTTGTAAGGTAGATCAGTCTGGCAGCAACATTCATGCTAGACTGAAGGGGGATAGCCTACGTTCACACCTATTTATTTTCCTGGACGGCGCTTAATGACTGGAAGGATTGGGCCCTCTCTGCACTGCCTGACGTGTGTGGGTCCATCTCACGTTCCCCCCCCCCTCATTTGGGGCGTGGATGGACTTCCTTTCTGGCCTTAGGTCTACCCCCATTTCTCTTGCTGCTTGCGTTCCACACATTTGCATCGGTGGCGTAATGGTGCGGGATGCAGCTCCGCCCAGCCCCTCTTTTTTTGGGGGGGGACATGACCGCATCACCGAGGGATCCATATTGGATGCTGGATGCCCAGATATAGGCACCAGATTTTCCATCTTGCCTTGTCAGCTGCCCCCTATTATTCAATTGGGAATTGAATCATCAAGCTCTCCAGCTGGGTATATCTGCTCCTTCCTGTGCGGTCATTCCTGAAGCACCCAATTGGGAGTAGGTTGCACTGGAGCTGACTGGAGAGACTAATGCTGGCCATACACTATATGAAAAATCGGCCGAACCCATTTTCGAAAAAAACAAACATTTGGCCTTGAGCGCAAATTATAGTGCCATCATGTAATGGCCGATAAATCATTCATTGGACATAAATTAATGCATTTTTTGTTTTTTTACATATACCTAGTGCAGACAGTTGCACGGAAAAGACATTATCCTTTCAATTTATTGTTCGTTCGGCAGAAAATTTCCAAACTTGTCCTTCCTTTTTTGGGCTCTAAAATGTCACAACGATTATCGATTTTTGTGCCCATTAACTGCCTAAAAAACAAATAAACTGTCTAAATAACTGAATTTCGGACAATTTTTCCTATAGTGTATGGTCAGCATAAGGAATGCTGAACTATGAGGCAGATTTTTCATGAGATATGTAACTGAATACTAGCCAGGTTTATTCTACAAGCACCTTGCTTGTGACTATATTACAATCTAAATGTCTCCGAGTCCCTGCATACCTGTACATCATATTAACAGCTCTTTATATCTGCTTATCTATACAGATGAGCGTTATAATAAACTCTCTAACAACCGTGTTTGTTTGGCATTACATGGTGGGAGACTTTGCTCCGTTACCTGGGGTCCCTGTATGTGCGGCCGTGGGCTTATTTCCTCGCAGTCCTCGTGGTTCCATCTGGTGCATGTCAGCGCTACCCACTCTGGGAAACTCATCACTTAACACATCAGTTATATGCAATATCAGTTTTTTTTTTAATTTTTAAAGCATGACATATGATCTGTTTATGCCATATCTAGATACATGAATGTACTTTTCTTTGCTCTATATGCATATTTATGTTACTTTATTACTAAAAGGATTTATTTATTATGTAGAACTACTACTACCCATTTCACATAAAACCTCTGAAGGACTATAATTAGTCTGAAACATGTAAGGTGTCTACGCCAGTATGTATGACAGCTAGCCCACCAGTATGCATGGGCAGTCTGCGCCAGACATAAATATTATTTTGGGTATTATGTATCATGATCTTATATTCAGAATTGCATTAATACTATATTATGTTCATCATTGATTTGTACTATTTTATCATGTTGTTATAATAAAAATAAAAAAATGTATATATATATATATATATATATATATATATATATATATATATATATATATATATATATATACACATTTTTTTTTTTAACCAACATTTTGGTCTGCCTGTCCAAAAATCCATGAGGGGTTTTACCGTGCTTTATGCACCAGATGTTTTGTGTTCATGTTTTCATTTGGATTTGACAGACCAATTCCTGCCATACACATACCAATCCCTCCAATCCCAATTATTTTCACACCTACAGTATGTGCTTTTTAGTGAGTTTTTCAGAAACGCACAACAGTCCATTTAACATGGTTTACAATGTTACACGTTCACATCTATGCTTTTTTTCAGCCAGTGCGTTTTTGGAAAGGGTCTTGTAATAGAGTTTAATGGAGTCGCACCAGAAATGCAAGTGTTGCGTTTTTGATGTGTTTTGTGTCCCCCAACCCTATTAAAAACACTGTATATATCTGCTTGCTAAGGAGCGGGCCAAGAAACTGGCCACCGCATCCTTAATAACCGATGAATCATCAGCTGTCAGCGGGCTTCACTGCTGACAGAATAAAAAAAAAGTATTTCCGGCAAAAAAAATTCTGAAAACAAATGACGTGGGGTCCCCCCAAGATCTATGCCAGGCCCTTTGGGTCTGGTATGGATTTGGAGGAGAACCACCAGCAAAATAAAAAAAAAATGGCGTGCGGCCCCACCCACCAAATCCATAACAGACCCATATCTGAGCGTCCCCCTCTTAATCCATACCAGGCCACATACCCTCAACATAGGAGGGGTGCTTTAGGGCGGGGGCTCTGCGGCCTGGTATGGAGCGGGAGGGAGAGGGTGTGCCCGCTTGCCCCCTTGGCTGCATACTCCGGTAAGTGTTTGGCATAGATTTGGGGAGGAACCCCATGCCATTTTATTTATATTATTTTGGTAAGGGGTTCCCCTCCGAATCCATACCAGACCTGAAGCACCTGGTATGGATCTGGGGGGGACCCCACACCGTTTTTTTTGCAAATTTTTTTGCCGGCAATTATTTTTTCTTACATTCAATTCCGCTTCTTAGCAACCAGCTATATACAGTGTTTTTAAAGGGGAAAAAAAAATAACCACAACGCACAAAACGCAAGAAAACTGCATGCAAAAACGCATTAAAAAAAGCAGGTTTAAAAACACATCACAACACCACATAATTGTAAACCTAGACTAAAATCTGATTATACAATCTTCTTCCGATCTACCAAGTATATAGTGCAAAGATCAGTCTAATTGGATACTTGCGGTGGGTCCTTATCTTACATATTTTTGACAGTTCCAAAGCAGAGATTGTATTGTCAGAATGTAAGGCTGGACATACACGGTGCAAATTTCTTTACACTGGTTGCAGGACAGAAATTTGCACAATTCCCATCCACATAGGCAATGCTGACAGGGGAATAAGCAATTGTCTTTTCCCGGTGGAGGGACGGCGGGGGGAATCGCAAACGAATCTGGCAGGCTGGTTGTACCCAAGTTGATCGATCGATCAACTTGGTACTTTCAGCCTGCCCACTAAAGGTTCGAATCTCGCCCGATTCTTGCTAAACCAGCCGAAATTCGAACCATATATGGCTGATCTTACATGTATATTGAGCCTTGGGCTGGGTGCGCGGTGTGCCACTACTTATATTGGCATGGGGCAGGGTCACCGGAGGTCCGCCCCTTATGTATGATGTCACTGCCCCAGGCATCACATCACCCTGTGACCCCGACCCCTGCCAATATAAGTAGGGGCACGCCGCGCACCCAGCATTAGAGTGGGAGAGAGCATTGAGTCAACATCGGAAGAAGAACAGAGGGAGTAGACAGCGGAGAAGACCCAGCAAAAGATCTACTCACACTTTAACCACTTGCCGACCAGCCGCCGCCAATATACAGCAACAGGGTGTCTCTATTGCACGAATTGCCCGTACCGGTGCGGCAGTTTGTTTAACTACTTAACCACTTGCCGCCCGCCCTATAGGCAATTGACGGTGGCAAAGTGGTTTCATAATCCTGATCGGACGTCATATGACGTGATCAGGATTATGAGCCGCTGCGCGCCCCCGGGGGAGCGCATTGCGGCGATCGTTGTTGCGGGGTGTCAGTCTGACACCCGGTAACTACGATCTCGGTAAAGAGTCTCCGACAGAGACTTTTTACCACGTGATCAGCCGTGTCCAATCACGGCTGATCACAGTGTAAATGGGAAGAGCCGGTGATCGGCTTTTCCTCACTCGCGTCTGTCAGACGCGAGTAGAGGAGAGCCGATTGGCTGCTCCTCTGACAGGGGGGGTCTGTGCTGATCGATTATCAGCACAGCCCCCCGAGGATTCCCACACTGGACCACCAGGGACACCACCAGACCACCAGGGAAAAGGTAATCCTCCCTAGACCACCAGGGATGCCAGTCAGCACAATGGATGCCAATCAGTGCCCATAATGGATGCCAATCAGTGCCCACAATGGGCATCACTGATTGGCATGCATTATTGTTTGGCACTGATTGGCATCCATCAGTACAGTATAACACCAATGCCGCCTATGAGTGCCCACCTGTGCCGCCTATCAGTGCCCACCTGTGCCGCCTATCAGTGCCCACCTATGCCCATCTGTGCCGCCTATCCATGCCCATCTGTGCCGCCCATCCATGCCAATCCGTGCCAGCTATCAGTGCCAATTTGTGCCACCTATCAGTGTCCATCCGTGTCGCCCATCAGTGCCGCCTATCAGTACCGCCTATCAGTGCCACATATCAGTCTCCATCAATGCCACCTCATCAGTGCCACTTCATTGGTGCCACATCATTGGTGCCCATCAGTGCCGCCTTATCAGTGCCCATCAGTGTAGCCCCATCAGTGCCCATCAGTGAAGGAGAAAACGTACTTATTTAAAAAGTTTTGAAACTGAAACAAAAAAAACATATTTTTTTTTCAAAATTTTCGGTATTTTTTTATTTGTAGCGCAAAAAATAAAAACCGTAGAGGTGATCAAATACCACCAAAAGAAAGCTCTATTTGTGGGAAAAAAATTATGATAAAAATTTCATTTGGGTACAGTGTAGCATGACCGTGCAATTGTCATTCAAAATGCGACAGCGCTGAAAGCTCAAAATTGGTCTGGGCAGGAAGGTGTTTAAGTGCCCTGTATTGAAGTGGTTAAGGACCAGCTGCTTTCATTACATGTCCCTACTTTGACGTTAAATATCGTGGGTTAGCTGCCATAACCCTGGTATTTTTAAAAATGGTGGACTGTCCTTAACCACTTTCAGACCGGACCAATTTGCTGGTCAAAGACCAGACCACTTTTTGCGATTCGGCACTGCGTCGCTTTAACTGACAATTGCGCGGTCGTGCGATGTGGCTCCCAAACAAAATTGACGTCCTTTTTTTCCCACAAATAGAGCTTTCTTTTGGTGGTATTTGATCACCCCTGCGTTTTTTTTTTTTTGCGCTATAAACAAAAATAGAGCGACAATTTTGAAAAAAACACATTATTTTTTGTTATAATAAATATCCACCAAAAATATATATAAAAAATGTTTTTTCCCTCAGTTTAGGCCGATACGTATTCTTCTACATATTTTTGGTAAAAAAAAATCGCAATAAACGATTATTGATTGGTTTGCGCAAAAGTTATAGCGTTTACAAAATAGGGATAGTTTTATAGCATTTTTATTAATAATTTTTTATTATTTTTTTTTTACTAGTAATGGCGGCGATCAGCGATTTTTATTGTGACTGCGACATTGTGGGGGACCCATCGGACATTTTTGACACATTTTTGGGACCATTGTCATTTATACAGTAATCACTGCTATACAAATGCAGTGATTCCTGTGTAAATGACACTGGCAGTGAAGGGGTTAACCAGTGGGTGGCAGTGTAGGGATTAAGTGTTCCTAGGGGTGTGTTACTAACTGTGGGGGGGTTGGGCTTTCATTTAGAGAACACTGATCTCTGCTCCAATCACATGGAGCAGAGATCAGCGTCACTAGTTGCTAGGCAGAATGAAGAAATGCTGTTTACAACGGCATTTCTTAATTCGGCCGCTCCGTGAGACGATCACGGGGATGCCCGCGGCGATCGAGTCCGCGGGTCCCGCGACCGGACTCACGGGGATCCTGACCAGCGCGATGGCAGGGCGGCAAATTTAAAGGGACGTACATGTACGCCCATTTGCCTGCCCGAGCCATTCTGTCGACGTACATCGCCGTGCGCTGGTCGGCAAGTGGTTAAAGTAGCCTCTGCGGTGGATTCACCATGAGATCACTTTTATCGGGGGCCGGAGAGGCCCCCCCTCCTGCCGCACTCCGGCCTTCTGTGGCGCTTACCAGAGCCGTCAAACATCACTTCCGCCCAATGCTCTTAAAGGGGAAATGTTTGTTTTCAAATTACATTTAATTTTATTTATTTTTTATTGCATTCTAATGTAAACATGAGATCTGAGGTCTTTTTGTCCCCAGATCTCATATTTAATGCCCCGTACACACGTTCTGATTATCGTAAGACAGATTGTTCACATTTTGTTGCATACAACTAAGATCGAATACAACAGTGCAAAATGTGTGTAAGATTTTTGTCGTACGATTCTGGAAAAATCTTCTGTTGTGCGTAGCTACGTATTTTGTTTTTTTGTGTTGGTTTATTTTTGTGTTTCTGATCATGCGTGGGCGTTTGCCGAATTACTTTTATCGGACGCATACTGTACTGGCTACACGATTGTCGTACGATGGGCTGTCATCCGACTGAAGTTTTCCTGTTTGTCCCTCCGGATTTTGGTTGGACGGACTGTTGTGATCTGCTGTCGAAAGCTGCGTACTAACGATCAGATTATTGAATGATCTGTCCGAAAGCGACTTTTGTGGTCCGATGGTCAGAACGTGTGTATGGGGCATAAGAAGTCCTGTCATGCCTCTGTAACGCAAAACTGGCAACCTGTAGAAATTTTTAAATGTCGCCTATGGAGATATTCAAGGGTAAATGTTTGTCGCCATTCCACGAACGGGTGAGCATGACATGCTGAGTATCAATTTACTTGGCGTAACATTATCTGTTACAATATAAAAAAATTGAGCTTACCTTATTTTTTAATTAAAAAAGCGTATTTTTTCCCAAAAAAATAAGACCGTTGCGCGATATGGTGTGAAATAAAGTATTGCAATGACCGTAATTTTAATCTCTAGGATGCCTCTCTCTCTCTCTATAATGTTTTAGGGTTTTAAGTAATTTTCTAGCAAAAGAAAATGATTTTAACTTGTAAACACAGAGTCTGAAAAATAGGCCGGGTCCTTTAAAGTGGATGTAAACCCACTTTCATCCTTTCTAAACTACTGCCATAGTGGTTATCTATAAGGATATACATGCCTCCCTATCCTTACCTGTCAAATGGCTCCCCTCTGTCTGTTATGAGACCTAAAAAACTGCAGATTCTGCCAGTGGGTCTGTTGTCTGAAACTCGGTGGATGGAGTCTTGATGTCAGTAGACTCCCCACCCACCTCTACACTCCCCTTGGCCAGGCCTCAATATTTCTTACACTGAACTTCTGCTGGTCTTGTGGATTATGCCCCATGATCACTAACATCCAGTCAAAACCCAGAAAAGTCCCACATTAATTCAGCATGCCCAGTCATGCTGATGTGGAGAGCAGCCAATACTGGGAGAGCTGGAGAAGAGGAGGAGGGGATCTGAAGTACACAGAATGCCTCTCTCATACTTGTGCATGAGATATAAAAAAAAAAAAAAAAAAAAAAAAAAAACTTTCACTCACAGCAAGGGGGAGAAACAAACTCCTATTTCTCTGTCTGACTGTTTTTATCTCAGTGAAAAAAGATAAGAGTATTGCTCAGAGCTGGATTAACTCTTCGTGGCAAGACTGGGCACATACGACATGAAATTCTATACTGTACAAGGTGCAAGCCTTAATTTAAAAAAAAAATTTTGGTTGGGTTTACTACTTTAAGTGTTTAACCACTTGCCGCCCGCCCTATAGCAAATGGACGGCGGCAAAGTGGTTTCATAATCCTGACCGGACGTCATATGACGTGATCAGGATTATGAGCCGCTGCGCGCCCCCGGGGGCGCCCATCGCGGCGATCGTTGTTGCGGGGTGTCAGTCTGACACCCGGCAACTACGATCTCGGTAAAGAGTCTCCGACGGAGACTCTTTACCACGTGATCAGCCGTGTCCAATCACGGCTAATCACAGTGTAAACAGGAAAAGCCGGTGATCGGCTTTTCCTCACTCGCGTCTGTCAGACGCGAGTAGAGGAGAGCCGATCGGCTGCTCCTCTGACAGGGGGGGTCTGTGCTGATCGATTATCAGCACAGCCCCCCCGAGGATGCCCACACTGGACCACCAGGGACGCCACCAGACCACCAGGGATGCCAAGGACAAGGTATGCCACCCTAGACCACCAGGGATTCTAGTCAGTGCCACAATGGATGCCAATCAGTGCCCATAATGGATGCCAATCAGTGCCCACAATGGGCATCACTGATTGGCATGCATTATTGATTGGTACTGATTGGCATCCATTAGTGCAATATATTATAATACAATGCCGCCTATCAGTTCCCATCTGTGCTGATTATCAGTGCCTACCCATGCCCACCTGTGCCGCCTACCCATGCCCACCTGTGCCGCCTAACCCATGCCCACCTGTGCCACTTATCCATGCCCATCCATGCCAATCCATGCCAATTTGTGCCACCTATCAGTGCCCATCCGTGTCGCCCATCAGTGCCGCCTATCAGTGCCACATATCAGTGTCCATCAATGCCACCTCATCAGTGCCACTTCATTGGTGCCACCTCATCGGTGCCCATCAGTGCCGCCTTATCATTGCCCATCAGTGTAACCCCATCAGTGCCCATCAGTTAAGGAGAAAACTTACTTATTTGCAAAGTTTTGAAACTGAAACAAAAAAAACATTATTTTTTTCAAAATTTTCGGTATTTTTTTATTTGTTTAGCAAAAAATAAAAACCGTAGAGGTGATCAAATACCACCAAAAGAAAGCTCTATTTGTGGGAAAAAAAATGATACAAATTTCATTTGGGTACAGTGTAGCATCACCGCGCAATTGTCATTCAAAGTGCGACAGCGCTGAAAGCTCAAAATTGATCTGGGCAGGAAGGTGTTTAAGTGCCCGGTATTGAAGTGGTTAAGAGATATAGCAGAGCCGCTGCACATGGCCCACGGCCGTGATATCCGCTGACCACCCGTGATCGCTCCACAGAGGGAGCTCTGTCAATGTAAACAGATCCCCGTTCAGTCAGGGGAGTTCAGTGAGATCATCTGTTCCTAGTGATCAGGAACAATGATCTCTCTGTACTCCCTGTCAGTCCACTCCCCGCACAGTTAGAAGCCCCTCCCTAGGACACGCTTAATACCTTGATTACCCCCCAGTGTCAACCCCCTCCCTGTCAGTGTAATTTATACAGTAATCCGTGCATATAGCACTGATCACATAATAAATATCACTAGTCCCAAAAAAGTCTCAAAAGTGTCCAATCTGTCCGTCGCATTGTCGCAGTCCCCCTAAAAATTGCTGATCACCGCCATTACTAGTATAACCACTTCCCACCCGGCCAATGCATATATACGGCCGGGTGGGAGCCGTCTACTCCTGATAGGACGTTCAGGAACGTCCTTCAGGAGTAGCGGGATCGCGCGCGCGCGCGTGCCCGCGCAGCGGCGCGATCCCGATGTGCTCGTGTCACCCGGACACGGCACATCTCAGATCGGCAGGAGGGCTCTGTGATTGGCCCTCCTGATCACACGACGGCCGTGTCCAATCACGGCTGTCATGTGATGTAAACAAACAGCCGGTTGCTAGGCAATCGGCTCTCCTCTCCTCACACGGAAGTCACCGCTGAGGAGAGGAGAGCAGATTGCTGCAGCCGGCTGATGATCAGTGAGTATGGGCTGCTTTTTACAGCTTTTTACTCACTGATCATCAGTGTAGTGTAAACACAAAACACACCACACAGTACAAACACAGTCCCCACATATGTCCCCAAAACACACATGTCCCCAAAACATACATGTCCCCAAATAATAAAAACACATGTCCCTAATAATAAAAACATGTCCCCCACATATGTCCCACTAAAATCACATGTCCCAATGATTATCTGCACACATATGTACGTGATCACCTGCACACATATGTACATGATCATTTGCGTACATATGTCCGTGATCACACAAACTAATTATTATACACTTAACGGAATTTTTTTTACCAAAAACATGTAGCAGAATACATTTTGGCTTAAATTTATGACAAAATTTGATTTTATTGGATTTCTTTTCAAATAGAAAAAAGAAAATATTGTTTTTTTTCCAAATTTCCGCTTTTTTTGCGCTTATATCGCAAAAAAAAAAAACGGAGTCGTGAATAAATAACACCAAAATAAAGCTCTATTTGTGCGAACAAAATGATAACAATTTCATTTGGGTACAGTGTAGCATGACCGCGCAATTGTCACTGAAAGCGCTAGAGCGCTGAAAGCTGAAAATTGGGCTGGGAAGGAAGGGGGTGAAAGTGCCCTGTATTGTAGTGGATAAAAATAAAAATGCCATAAATCTATTCCCTATTTTGTAAACAGTATAACTTTTGTGCAAACCAATCAATATACACTTGTAGATTTTTTTACCAAAAATATGTAGCAGAATATATATTGTCATAAATATTGACATATTGGCCTATTTTTTTTGGGGGGGATATTTATTATAGCAAAAAGTAAAAAACATTGTTTTTTTTTCAAAAGTGTCAGTTTTATTTTGTTTATAGCGCAAAGAATAAAAACCACAAAGGTGATCAAATACCACCAAAAGAAAGCTCTATTTGTGGGGGGGAAAAAAGGACATACATTTTGTTTGGGTACAGCATTGCATGACCGCAAAATTGTCAGTTAAAGCGACACAGTGCCGTATTGCACAAAAATGGCCTGGTCATTAAGTGGGTAAATCCTTGGGCTGAAGTGGTTAAATAGTGTATGTAAAACTAAAACTTTTTTTATTATTATTAATTTTAGATAGAGTAGAGAGGAATTAAAAGAGATGTATGGCTAACGCTAATTTGGCTATACGTCTCTTGCGGATCACAGGAGTGCACTTACTTTTGCTCTCCTGTGAACCAAAGTCAGCTCATAACAGGCTTTAGTCTACTATCAGCTGACTTCACAGAGCCGCTCCAGGCTCTAGATCAGTGGTACTCAACGCCTGTCCTCAGAAACCACTAACAGGCCAGGTTTTAAGTATTACTTTGGGGAGATGCAGACTAGAATACTGTAATCACAGAGCAGCAAATGATATCACCTGTGATGTATTTCAGGTATCTTGCAAACACGGCCTGTTAGTGGGCCCTGAGGACAGGGTTGATGACCACTGATCTAGAGGATTGTAAGCTCTAACAAGCAGGGCCCTGATTCCTCTTGTACCAAATTGTAATGTAACTGTACTGTCTGCCTTCATGTTGTAAAGCGCTGTGCAAACTGTTGGCGCTATATGAAACCTGTATAATATATGTAGCACTGATCCCCGAAGGAGTGGCTGGTTTTGTTTGGGCTTACCGTTACCTTCTCCACCTCGTGCTCAGCTAGGGGTTTCCCTAGGTTGATGGCCCAATAAACTGTAGAGACCGACACTTGAATCCCTTTAGGAATTTTTATTTGAAAAAAAACATTAAACAGAACTCTCAGTAGGGAATAAACTTAGAGGGTATGGGTAGTAAAGCTCAGGTACTCTTGGAACTGCTGACACTTGAAATGTCTCTCTCTGTGTGATCCAGGGAATAGCCATTCGCAACTGGATATTTCAACTATCGGATAAATCCCCTTTTAGCGAATTTAGCAGCCGGGAAGTGATTTAAATTTAGCAAAGTCTCTGCCACAGACTTGGTTGTAGAACTTTAGAACAGATCAGAAAGTCTCTCACAGAACTTAGTTGTAACCGAATGATGAAATTAGGAACCTTCTTACAGTACCAGTATCTTTCAGCCGGTCCGGTGATACCATAAGAATTCGGATTCACTTGGTATCCTTTCCGCTTAGCTTCCAGGCTCTTACTGAGCAGCCAGCCTCATGCATGGACCTCTTTTGAAGAGTCCTCCCCTGGTTGCGTTTTCAGTTGCTGGGCCTCTCCAAACCTGAGAAGGCACCGGACCACTTTGGAACCCTCCTTCCAGTTACTATGCCTCGGGCTAGCCAGCCCTGAGACTCAGAAACAGATGGGGCTGGTCAGGAGGACCAGGACCATGGAGTCAGAACATACTTCTGGACTGGAACCTAGAACCACGGGATCTCAGCACCTTAAGTACCCTCTCCCAGAATACACAGCGAGACAACGCACCCACTGATTGGCTCAGAGAGAGATATTGGTACCCAATGCATCCAACCAGACTGTGTTCCAATGCCTGCCAAAGGTGACACCTACACCTATGACCAGGCAGAACATAGTACAGTTCAGCCAAACTGATGCCAAAACCACAATTTACTGAAATTAACCTTAAAACCCAACTATGGTCTTAGGAAAAAAAAATTTACAAAATATAGCGCATGCTCTTCAGGAGCCCCGGCGCTACATATAATAATCACGACCGTATTGTCAGGAACCACCAACTGCCTGATGGTGATTGACAGCTGGCTCCAGGTCTCAATGCTGAGAGCCAAAGCCAGCTGTGAGACCGCTGGAGATGGGCAGAACAAAGAGCAGTGAATGACACTCACTGCTCTCTGCAGACGGAGAACTGAGTGATCAACATGCGTGTGAAAGGTCTTAGTGCCAATGTGGGACAGCTGCACCACCACAATGATGCTGCAGCATTGATGCGAATATAGATGTATGTTTTTTTTTTCCCCAAGACCATACTTCTCCTTTAAAACCCTTATCAGATTCTTGTTTGCCACCAGTGTCCCACTAAGTAATTTTCCCTTTACTTCCTGTCCTGGCTATGCAAAAAAATCTCTTCAAAGTGAACAAAACTGCCATCTTAGACAGTTGTCACCAGAGTAGGTGTCCCTATTGGATGATCTTCTATCTCTGGTGACAGCGGTACAATTGGAGATTTCTCATCAGTCTCAGTGACAATGATCACCAGGTAAAAAGAAGGGTGGATATTCCTAATGGGAATACAGCAATAAAAACCTGACAGGGTGTCTAATATTTCCTGCTGTATCCAAAACAAAATGTCTTTTACAATAAGCACTGGTGTTGTGGCAGCAGCATCAGCCTGTGTCTGACACAAGTTGGTGTGCTTTGGATGTTTAATTCTAAGCTGCTCCTTCCAGTTTATAATAGATGGCACAGCTCCCGAGCTGCCAATGTGGCTGGCTGCCCATTGACGGTGACAGGGACAGTCTGTCCTTATGGCTCCTTCAGCGCATGCGTCATCCTTGTTCCTACATAATAACATACCGCGTGTGAGAGGCTGATAACCACTGCAACCAATCAGCGACGTCGCTGTGGGGTGGAGCGTCAGTGTAGTTGCTAGAGCTGAAACTCGCTGTCGTCACTTCTTATCCACCATCCTGCATTTCTAGAGGGGCTTTTCTCACATTCCTATGGGCGAAGGGGTGAAAACTACAACAACAACATCATGTCCGCCTCGCTGGTGAGGGCGACCATCAGGGCGGTCAGCAAAAGGAAGCTGCAAGCGTCCCGGGCGGCGCTCACTCTGGTAAGTACGACCTAGTGCGTGACGTTCACAGGCAGGGCCTGACAGGAGGCGGCCTTCCTATCTCACTCACCTTATCAGTACAGACAGTATAGTAACCGGGAACTCTGGAGGGACTACATTTCCCGGGGTACATTGCGAGGCCTGCTCACATGTTGCACTTGTGTGGGTCACCCTGACTGAGGTCACTGCTGGGAGTGAAAGTTACGTTGATGTTATGTGTAACGCAGTTATGACAGACATTTGTTTATGTTTAGTTGTCCTGACTTCTACAGTGCATGGCTTATGTCTAGGGGAACTGCCTATGGATTCCCATAGTAACCATGTGTTTTTATTTTTATTTTTTAACCCTGTTCTTAGGAAAAAGAGTTGCTATGGGTAACAAGCAATGCTTTTTAATGTGGTGTCTGCAAAGATCTGGGCTGCGCTTTCAAGCGGTAGTAAGCATTGCTTGCTCACTTGTACCTACAGTTAAAGTGTTACTAAACCCACAACAGTAAAAATCAGTCTGTATATGCAGTAAAGCATGCTTGTTATACTCACTGTTGAACATAAATGGTTACTTCTCTGCATTGTGTTAAAAAAAAAACCACACCAAACTGAGCATGTGCAAACTGACTCCCTAGATGCTGTGTTATCAGGAAATTATTAGGAGTCAGGGGGAGGATCAGAGAAGACAGAATCAAACTTTGTGTTTGGATCAAACTTAAAAAAAAAAAGTTGATCCTGCCTTCTCTGATCCTCCCCCTCCTTTCACTGACTCCTAATTTCCTGATAACACAGAGTCTGTGGAGTCAGTCTGCACATGCTCAGTTTGCTGTGTGTGTTTGAGGGTGCATGTGATCAGACAAGGGGCAAATCAGCACTGCCCAGATAGAGGGTCAGTCAGAAAACTCCTCATACAAGCTTTAACCACTTCGCGTCCGCGCTGTAGCCTAAAGACGGCTACAGCGCGGACGCTATCTGCCGGGAGGGCGTCCGTGGACGTCCTGCTGTTTAATTCCCTTCTACGGGCGCACATTGGGGAAGTTCTGTGCTGGCCATGTCCCTCGGACACAGCCAGTCACAGATAGCTGTAAACGGCCCATCGCAGCGGCCGTTTACAGCGCGATCGGCGTGTCCAACGAGAGACGATCTCATATGAGATCGTCTCATCGCTGGCTCTCCCTCCTCATACAGACAGCGTGTGAGGAGGGAGAGATGAACCGCTGTGAGATGCAGCGGTTAGTAAAAATAAATAAAAAAACAAAAATAAAGTGGCCCTCTGCCCCCAGTGCCACCTGTCAGTGCCACATAGTGCCATCTGTCATCAGTGCCATATCACTGTCACGTGTCATTAGTGCCAACTGTCATCAGTGTCACCTGTCAGTGTCCCGTGCCATGTGTCATCAGTGTCACGTATTAGAGCCACATGTCATCAGTGCCAAGTATAAGTGCCATCTGTCATCAGTGCCACAACGGTGTCATGTGTCATTGTCCTGGTGCTCCAGAGTCTTCAAAAGTGTAATAGGTAGTCAACAATTTAGATGTGTAATTTATTCTCCTAGAACACGTGATGGCGCTCCCTGCATGTTGGGCCTGTCTAAGTGGCCAGGCTGTGGAAAAGTCCCACGCATGTGGTATCGTAATACTCAAGAGGAGTAGCAGAATTTTTTTTGGGGCATTATTTGTGGTATACACATGCCATGTGAGAGAAATAACCTATTACAATGACAATTTTGTGGAAAAATGTAAAATAAAAAAAATCTTCATTTTGCAAAGAATTGTGGGAAAAAATGACAACTTCAAAAAGCTCACCATTCCTCTTACTAAATACATTGGAATGCCTACTTTCAAAAAAAGGGGTCATTTGGGGGGTATTTGTACTTTCCTGACTTGTTCGGGTCACAGGAAATGAGATCGGCCACCAGTACATCAGATGTGATCAATTTTGTATGATTCGCACCACACCTTGTAGACTCTCTAACTTTCCCAAATACCAAATAATATCCACTAATTTGGGTTATTTTTACCAAATATATGTAGCAGTATAAATTGTGGCCAAAATTTATAAAGAAAAATTAATTTGCAAAATTTTATCACAGAAACAAAGAAAAAATAGTTTTTTTTTTTTTTTTTTTTAATTTCAGTCTTTTTTCATTTATAGCGCAAAAATAAAAAAACACAGAGGTGATCAAATGCCACCAAAAGAAAGCTCTATTTGTGGGAATAAAAGGACAAAAAATTAATTTGGGTACAGTGCTGCATGACTGAGTAATTGTCATTCAAAGTGTGAGAGCACCGAAAGCTGAAAATTGGTCTGGGCAGGAGGGGGTTTAAGTGCCCAGTTGTCAAGTGATTAAAGTGAATCTAAAGCCTTGTTTAAAAAAACAAACAAAAAAAAACACTTATTATCCTCCTCCTTCTTGGGTCTCTTCTGTGCTCCTGGCCCCTCCCTCCTGTCAAGTGCCTTCACAGTAAACGGCTTGCTATGGGGGAAGCCAAGCTACAGCTCTGTGTGTCTATTCAGACACGCAGCTGGCATTCGGCCCAGCCTCCTCCTGATTCGCTAACTGACTTTTGACAGCAGCTGGAGCCAATGGTGCCACTGCTTTGTCTCAGCCAATCAGGAGGGAGAGTCCCAGATGGCAAAGTGACTCGTGGACATCGCTGGACACAGAAGGCTTTTTTATCTTGGTGCATGGAATGCATTAAGATAAAAAAAAATAAAAAATCTGCATTTACAACTCCTTTTTAACTGGACACTGATAGAACTCACAAGATTGCTATATACTGCTGATGAGAAAGGAGATATATATATATATATATATATATATATATATATATATATATATATATATATATATATATATATATATATATATATATATATATATATATATATATATATATATATATATATATATATATATATATAAAATTCTAAAATGATTGCGTTTCTGTGTACTGTGGGAGACCAAGTATAGTGAATGCAGAGTCCTGGGTTTAACCACTTTCAGACCGGACCATTTTGCTGGTAAATGACCAGAGGTCTTTTTACACTTTGGCACTGCGCTGCTTTAACTGGTAATTGCGCGGTCATGCAATGTTGTACCCAAACAAAATTTGCGTCCTTTTCTTCCCACAAATAGAGCTTTCTTTTGATGGTATTTGATTGCCTCTGCGATTTTTATTTTTTGCGATATAAACGTAAAAAGACCGCAAATTTTGAAAAAAAATGATATTTTCTACTTTTTGTTATTAGAAAAATCCAATAAACTCAATTTTAGTCATACATTTAGGCCAAAATGTATTCAGCCACATGTCTTTGGTAAAAAAAAAGTCAATAATTGTATATTTATTGGTTTGCGCAAAAGTTGTCACATCTACAAACTAAGGTACGTTTTCTGGAATTTACGCAGCTTTTAGTTTACGACTGCCTATCTCATTTCTTGAGGTGCTAAAATGGCAGGGCAGTACAAAACCCCCCCAAATGACCCCATTTTGGAAAGTAGACCCCCTAAGGAAATTGATAAGAGGCATGTTGAGCCCATTGAATATTTTATTTTTTTGCCTCAAGCGATTGAATAATGACAAAAAAAAAATTATTTTTTTTTTTTTTACACAAAGTTGTCACTAAATGATATATTGCTCACACATGCTATGGGCGTATGTGAAATGACACCCCAAAATAAATTCTGCTGCTTCTCCTGAGTATGGGGATACCACATATGTGGGACTTTTTGGGAGCCTAGCCGCGTACGGGGCCCCGAAAACCAAGCACCGCCTTCAGGCTTTCTAAGGGCGTAAATTTTTGAGTTCACTTCTCACTACCTATTACAGTTTTGAAGGCCATAAAATGCCAAGATGGCACAAAACCCCCACAAATGACCCCATTTTAGAAAGTAGACACCCCAAGCTATTTGCTGAGAGGCATGTTGAGTTCATGGAATATTTTATATTTTGCCACAAGTTGCGGGAAAATTACAAACTTTTTTTTTTTTATTTTTTTTTTAACAAAGTTGTCACTAAATGATATATTGCTCACGCATGCCATGGGCATATGTGAAATGACACCCCAAAATAAATTCTGCTGCTTCTCCTGAGTATGGGGATACCACATATGTGGGACTTTTTGGGAGCCTAGCCGCGTACGGGGCCCCGAAAACCAAGCACCGCCTTCAGGCTTTCTAAGGGCGTTACAGTTTTGAAGGCCATAAAATGCCAAGATGGCACAAACCCCCCCCAAATGACCCCATTTTGGAAAGTAGACACCCCTAAATTTAGGGGTACACTAGTGAGACTAGGTAATAAATGGCGGGTGCCCTGAAACTATAAAAAAATAACTAACCAACCAGCGTCACCTGTAACAGTTATATGGTGATCACTGGTGAAAGGGTTAACTAGGGGGCAATTAGGGGGCTTTATGCGGTAGTATATGGGGGTCCCTGGCGCTATAAAAAGCTGCAGCGAACCTAAATACCTACCTGCCTAACTAGCGTCACCTGTGACACTAATACAGCGATCAGAAAAACGATCGCTTATTAGGCTGGGTTCACACTGGAGCGATGCGGGAAGGCCACGAATGCGCGGCGGGTTCCCGCATCGCATGCCTCCCGGCGGCAGTTCACACTGCCCTATGCGAACTGCTGGGAGTGTCAGTGAAATGTTACTGACACCCCCAGATCAGTTCGCATATCGCAGTGCGATCTGCAAACTCGGATCGCATGGTGTGAACACCCATGCGATCCGATTCTGCTGCGGGCCAAAAAAAGGGTCCCGTGCGAATTTGCGGCGGGTGCGGCGGGTGCGGCGAATGGCTGAACTCGAATCGCACAGAGATCGGATGTGATTTGCACTGCAGTGCGGTGCGAATCACATCCGTTCTCATAAACCGCTGCAATGTGAACCCAGCCTTAGTGACACTGGCGACGGGGGGTGATCACGGGGTTAAACCTTTATTGGGGGGGTTAGGGGGGTACCTTAGAACTAAAGGGGGCTAACCCTAACTGCCCTAACAGTTATTAGTCACAAATGACACCCGCCGGGTGATCAGGGGGTTAAACCTTTATTAGGTAATAAATGGCGGGTGCCCTGAAACTATAAAAAAATAACTAACCAACCAGCGTCACCTGTAACAGTTATATGGTGATCACTGGTGAAAGGGTTAACTAGGGGGCAATCAGGGGGCTTTATGCGGTAGTATATGGGGGTCCCTGGCGCTATAAAAAGCTGCGGCGAACCTAAATACCTACCTGCCTAACTAGCGTCACCTGTGACACTAATACGGCGATCAGAAAAATGATCGCTTATTAGGCTGGGTTCACACTGGAGCGATGCGGAAACGCCGCGAATCCGCGGCGTGTTCCCGCATCGCATGCCTCCCGGCGGCAGTTCACACTGCCCTATGCGAACTGCTGGGAGTGTCAGTGAAATGTTACTGACACCCCCAGATCAGTTCGCATATCGCAGTGCGATCTGCAAACTCGGATCGCATGGTGTGAACACCCATGCGATCCGATTCTGCTGCGGGCCAAAAAAAGGGTCCCGTGCGAATTTGCGGCGGGTGCGGCGAATGGCAGAACTCGAATCGCACAGAGATCGGATGTGATTTGCACTGCAGTGCGGTGCGAATCACATTCGTTCTCATAAACCGCTGCAATGTGAACCCAGCCTTAGTGACACTGGCGACGGGGGGTGATCACGGGGTTAAACCTTTATTGGGGGGGTTAGGGGGGTACATTAGAACTAAAGGGGGCTAACTCTAACTGCCCTAACAGTTATTACAGTCACAAATGACACCAATGCAAAAAAAAAAAAAAAAAAAAAAAAAAATGACATTGCTGTCACTGTGACTGGGGGGCAGGGGTAATTGGGGGGGTGATCGGGGGGTAAAGGGGGGGTGTGAGTGTGCCTGGCATGTTCTACTGTGTGTGTGAGTGTTGGTGCAACTTACTGATCCGCTCTCCTCCGTGTCGGAACGAAAAATACCGACACGGAGGAGAGAATACATCACTTCCTCTCCTGTGTTTACATTACAGGAGAGGAAGTGATGTCACCGGGGATTTCTATTCGTCGGGAGCGATCGCGAGGGGGTGGCCATGAATGAATGGCCGCCCCCTCGTCCGGGATCGCTCCCGAACGAATACCGACCGCCGCAGGCACCGGGCGGGGGCCCGATCGGGCCCCCGACCCGCGGGAGGCAAGGGACGTACATGTATGTCCTTATGCCTGCCCGTGCCATTGTACCGACGTACATCGGCGTGCGGCGGTCGGCAACTGGTTAAGCTACAGCTATTCCTAGTTTAGAAGATATTCCCTACTTCTGCAGTCAATGACATCACCAGCGCACTGTGCTCTGAAGGGACGGTAGGACGTGTGCACACGCAGTAGAGCCGCACGATTCTGAAAAGAATGAGAAACATGAGTTGTTTTTGTTTTTTTTCTCTTAGAATAAAGATCGCGATTCTTGGCGTAACATTATCCTTCACATTGTGCAAAACCATTGGGCTAACTTTACTGTGTGGGTGTTTTTTTTTTTTTTTTTTTCTTCCTTCTTCACTGACGTGTGTATTTTTCCCAAAAAGGACGCTGTGCAAATACAGTGTCATAAGATTTTTATTCTCTAGGGTCTCTGTTAGAGAAAAATTATATGTTTTGGGGGTTCTAAGAAATAACCACCAACATGGCCATCTCCGAGGCGGTGATTACTTCTTCTTTTTTTCTTCTTCTTCTTCAGCCAACTCGTCAAAATCTCCAATTACAGCTGATGGAGAGTCACCGGAAGTGACGTGGTTGGAGATTTTGGCAGAACACAGGCTTTGTTTTTATTTATTTTTTGACAATTGTGAGCCGAAAACTGCTCTGCACTTGTTGCATGAATCGTGGAGATGCTGGATTAACCTATTCAGCCCCGGAAGTTCCAGAACCAGCGTTTTAGCCACATTGCGCTGCAGTACCAGGACGGATTCAGGCTCTGTAATAAGTGGGACAGGCACCAGCAAGACCCAGGTAATGGGGCAGATGGGTCTGCTCTTTTACTTTGACGTCTATCTATCTCTGTCTCTTCAGTGGGATTTGAGTTTGTTTACCCTCTGGTGGCAGGGCCTGTCTAGACACAGGAGGCTTTTGGTTTTCTCACTGTGCACCCGTGGTGAGCATATTGGAAGAGTTCAGGCTGACTCACTAGGATGGTTTTGTTTTTCTGTTCCTTTTTTCCCTTGTCATGGCAGGCCAAGAACTCTGACCCAAAAAGAACTGGATGCCACCATTCAATCCTTTCTATCTTCGCTCATAAATCCATCCTTAAGTCAGCTGTCCGCCTCACAATCCTCTCAGAGCTCACTGTTAGTCCAGACAGTGGAGGCTGAAGTAGGTCCTCGTAACCGGGAAGAACATTCCCCCCTCACATTCTAAGTAAGAGTCGGGTGAGGAGGAGGACAAGGTGGGAAAATGCACCTTCTAAATATAGATTCTTTGGAGCAAGTAGATGGCCAAGGATAATTTATGCTACCTTGGGCTTGAAGGAAGAGCGAAAATAATTGTCTTTTGCATGGCAGGATGTATGTTTTTTTGGGCTCACTGTGTCCTGCATACTTTTCCGGTCAACACAGCAATCGCTGAGAGAATGGGCTGAACCAGAAAGAAAGCCTTTCTTCCCAAGGGCCCATAATGGGAGGTTCCCATTCGATGAAGACCCAGCAGCACTTTGGAATAAAGTTCCAAAACTCGATGCAGCCTCTTCTCAGGTTTCAAGATCAACTGATCTGGTATTTGAGGACATGGGGATTTTAAAGGACCCCATGGTAAAAAGTTGGATCAACAGCTTAAGAGGCCTTGGCAATCAATCACGGGCAACTTTAAACCAGCAATGGTGACTACTTGTGTCTCTAGTAATATGGAATATTGGGTGAATCAGCTTAAAGCTCATATATAATAGCTGATTTCCCCCAAGCAAGAAATTCTCGATTCCTTTACGACTTTGTCAGCAGCTGTAGCTGTGTTTCAGATGCATCAGCAGAATCGATTAGATTGACAGCAAAAGCCGTAGCCCTAACTAACTCGATCAGAAGGGCGCTGTGTTTAAAAACCTGGCTGGCAGATGCGGCATCCAAAAACAAGCTTTGTGGGGTCCCATTCTTGGGGGACTTATTGTTCGGTCCTGATTTAGATTCAGTTCTTGACAGAACTGCAGATAAAGAGGTCCTTTGCTGTCAAGAAACAGCCAAAGTTTTTTTTGTTCTCAAAGGGATCAGAAACAAAGTAACAAACCTCAAGAGAAAAAGAAAAATTGGTCAGGGCAGAGGCGGAAAAGGTGAAGGGAAAACCCCCGTTAGACTTACCGGTATTTCCAGGCCGAGCCGCCATCAGGGGGGTACAGCCCATACACTTGTAAGGGGCCCCAGCGTCTGGACGGGCCCGGCTGACTAGCAGGGATATGAGAAGGGAGAGTCGGGTGCAGAGGAGCTCCATGGATGCTCCTGTATGTAAGTGAGTTGGAAAGCTGATGCTCTCTCATGAGCTGACATTGGGCTCTTTGCTGACACCTCTGGCCATTTCCTGCATGTGCATCCCTCTGCATATGAAGACAAGAGCTGGGACTAGCAACGCCTTACAAGTAAGGGCAGTTGCGGTGTGTGTGTGTGTGTGTGTGTGCGTGTGTGTGTGTGTGCGTGTGTGTGTGTGTGTCATATAGACACGTGAGGGGGGGGGGGGGGGCTCAGAGCACACAGGTGTGTGTGTGTGTGTGTGTGTGTGTGTGTGTGTGGGGGGGCGGGGGGGACTGAGAGCGTACAGGTGTGGGGGCGGGGGGGACTGAGAGCGTACAGGTGTGGGGGGGGGGGGGGACTGAGAGCGTACAGGTGTGGGGGGGGACTGAGAGCGTACAGGTGTGGGGGGGGGGACTGAGAGCGTACAGGTGTGGGGGGGGGGACTGAGAGCGTACAGGTGTGGGGGGGGGCTGAGAGCGTACAGGTGTGTGTTGGGGGGGGGGGGGGGACTGAGAGCGTACAGGTGTGTGTTGGGGGGGGGGACTGAGAGCGTACAGGTGTGTGGGGGGGGGGGGGACTGAGAGCGTACAGGTGTGTGGGGGGGGGGGGACTGAGAGCGTACAGGTGTGTGTGGGGGGGGGGGACTGAGAGCGTACAGGTGTGTGTGGGGGGGGGGGACTGAGAGCGTACAGGTGTGTGTGGGGGGGGGGACTGAGAGCGTACAGGTGTGTGTGGGGGGGGGGACTGAGAGCGTACAGGTGTGGGGGGGGGGGACTGAGAGCGTACAGGTGTGGGGGGGGGGGACTGAGAGCGTACAGGTGTGGGGGGGGGGGACTGAGAGCGTACAGGTGTGGGGGGGGGGGACTGAGAGCGTACAGGTGTGGGGGGGGGGACTGAGAGCGTACAGGTGTGGGGGGGGGGGGGGGACTGAGAGCGTACAGGTGTGGGGGGGGGGACTGAGAGCGTACAGGTGTGGGGGGGGGGGGGGGACTGAGAGCGTACAGGTGTGGGGGGGGGGGGCTGAGAGCGTACAGGTGTGGGGGGGGGGGGCTGAGAGCGTACAGGTGTGGGGGGGGGGGGCTGAGAGCGTACAGGTGTGGGGGGGGGGGGCTGAGAGCGTACAGGTGTGGGGGGGGGGACTGAGAGCGTACAGGTGTGGGGGCGGGGGGGACAGAGTGTGTGGGGGGGACTGAGAGCGTACAGGTGTGTGTGTGTGGGGGGGACTGAGAGCGTACAGGTGTGTGGGGGGGACTGAGAGCGTACAGGTGTGGGGGGGGGGGGGGACTGAGAGCGTACAGGTGTGAGGGGGGGGGGGACTGAGAGCGTACAGGTGTGAGGGGGGGGGGACTGAGAGCGTACAGGTGTGAGGGGGGGGGGGGACTGAGAGCGTACAGGTGTGAGGGGGGGGGGGGGGACTGAGAGCGTACAGGTGTGAGGGGGGGGGGACTGAGAGCGTACAGGTGTGAGGGGGGGGGGGGACTGAGAGCGTACAGGTGTGAGGGGGGGGGGGGGGGGACTGAGAGCGTACAGGTGTGGGGGGGGGGGACTGAGAGCGTACAGGTGTGGGGGGGGGGACTGAGAGCGTACAGGTGTGGGGGGGGGGACTGAGAGCGTACAGGTGTGAGGGGGGGGGGGGACTGAGAGCGTACAGGTGTGAGGGGGGGGGGGACTGAGAGCGTACAGGTGTGAGGGGGGGGGGGGACTGAGAGCGTACAGGTGTGAGGGGGGGGGGGACTGAGAGCGTACAGGTGTGAGGGGGGGGGGGACTGAGAGCGTACAGGTGTGAGGGGGGGGGGGACTGAGAGCGTACAGGTGTGAGGGGGGGGACTGAGAGCGTACAGGTGCGAGGGGGGGGGACTGAGAGCGTACAGGTGCGAGGGGGGGGGGGGGAGGACTGAGAGCGTACAGGTGCGAGGGGGGGGGGGGGGAGGACTGAGAGCGTACAGGTGCGAGGGGGGGGGGGAGGACTGAGAGCGTACAGGTGCGAGGGGGGGGAGGACTGAGAGCGTACAGGTGCGAGGGGGGGGGGGGGGGAGGACTGAGAGGGTACAGGTGCGAGGGGGGGGGGGGGGGAGAACTGAGAGGGTACAGGTGCGGGGGGGGGGGGGGGGAGGACTGAGAGCGTACAGGTGTGAGGGGGGGGCTGAGGCACGAGGCACTGAAGGACTCATGGGATGGCTAGTGGGCAGATTTGGTGGGACAGCCAAGGGGTAGGACCTGAGGAATGTTGGTGGTCAGGCTGAAGGGGAGGGGGGCGGCCTAAAGCTGTGTAAGGGGCCTCACAATTTCTGATGACTGCCCTGTTTCCAACACAGCTACTTGAGAGATGATTGGCAACACCCTCTACAGCAAACACAAATCGGATACAATTTAAAAGGCCCCTCCCTTTCCTCTGACCCTCAGTTGTTTAGAAGATCAAGTAAACCTCCGGCAAAAGTGCACTCGGCAGGGGAACAAAACAGAAACTCATATAAAAAACACCACCACCAAGTAAACAAGGTTGACGAGTGGAAAAAAAAAAAACAGGAATAGGGTGGGAATATAAATGCTTTTCTGGAAGGTTCCTGGAAATACCGTTACCGGTAAGTCTAACAGGGGTTCCACCCCCCCCCCCCCCCTCCCCTCCCCTCTCACCTTCCAGGACAGCTACTTGAGAGGATCAGCAAGATTCTATACCTTAGGGAGGGACGACAGCCTGAAGCACTTTCCTACCAAAGGATACTGGCCAGGTCCTGGCTGGAAAGCATCAGTACTCTATAATGTTTGACAAATGCATGAGAGGAGGACCAGACGGCAGCTTTAGAAATGTCTTCCCATGAAGCCCCCGCTCTTTCTGCCTATGATGTGGCCATGGATCACATAGAATGGGCCCTAATTCTAGATACAAATAAATAAAAAAAGGTAAGAGTTCCTGCGCCAGCTCAAAGACAAAAACTAACTGGCATACTGCTGCACTTACTGAGGGGAATGTCTGAACCCAGAAAATAGAAAAGATATGGAGATAGTGGTGCGCTGTACAGAAGAACTAAAATCAGATCTCACTAGAAAGAATGAGGTAGGTAATCGCAATAGCTCCACTAGTAGTAGACAGAAATATTTTAGGTAATATAATAGCGCAGGTGAATATTTAAAATTCAAAGATGGTATCAATTATCTAATGTGCAATAAAGTGCCTTTTTAAAAAAACAAAAAAAAAAACATGACCAGCATCAAAACAAACAAATAAATATATACGTTTACGTATACGTAGTGTGTGCTAAAATCCAGTGCAGGTGTAGCAATAAATATTGGTGATGGTAAACCCACATGCTAGAACAAAATGATAAAGTGCTGGCGTCTCAACGTGCAATCACAGATATACACAAGAGTAAAAATGCATCGGGCAAAAAAAAAAAAAATTGTATATAATTAAAAAATGTCCATAAATATTCCCATTAGTGTTAGAAATTAATATATATATTTTTTAACCACTTAAGGACCGCCGCATGGCAATGTACGTCGGTGCAATGGCACCGACAGGCACAAGCACGTACATGTACATGCTCGTCTTCCAGCGGGTGGGGGGTCCGATCGGACGCAAATTTCGTTTGGGTACAACATTGCATGACCGCGCAATCACCAGTTAAAACAGTGCAGTGCGAAATTGTAAAAAAGACTTCTGGTCCTTAGGCTGAAAATTGGTCCGGGGCTGAAGTGGTTAAGGTGCACGGTGTGGTGGTACTTTGAATACAAAGAATAAAGTGCTATTGATTTGCTTATACACAAACTTCGGTGTAAAAGTGCTGCAAATGGTGGATATCCTGTGCGGTCCTTTTGTGGTAATTATATGGGTGTCCCCTATCCTTACTGCTTTAAGGTAACAGCATAGACTTGTATAACTTTGTGATTCTTGGTGACCGTCCCCTTTAAGGATCCTACTGAGGCAGCCCAGGTCCTCGCTGTTATTCCTATCATATATATATATTTGATTTAAAGAGGTATGCCCCATAGTGTAATATTTTTTTTTTTTAACAGCATTTATTGTATTAAAAATAAAGACAGGTACTCGCATAAACGAAAGGAAAATGGCAATGTACAAACGAGCGGCGAGATCGATTAGCGTGACTTGCGGTGGCAGATAGTCCCGACACGTGTTTGTCACATTTCACGTGACTTCATCAGGTGATGACTAGTGCCTGTGGAAGTGTCTATTTATAGGCCATGTAATTAAATAGTCCAGCGGCCATTTTGTTGAAGACCCGATCACCGGAAGTTACACGGCGGCCATGTTGCTGGTGGGAAAAGGCTGTAAACATCCGGAAATGTACAATGGACGCATAGTGTGGAAGGTGGGGGTATTGTGGCAGCAAAAATAGGGAAAAGAAGCTGTCACAATATACTCATAGGCATATATATATATATATATTACTATACACACAGTGCCTTGCGAAAGTATTCGGCCCCCTTGAACTTTTTAACCTTTTGCCACATTTCAGGCTTCAAACATAAAGATATAACATTTTTATTTTTTGTGAAGAATCACCAACAAGTGGGACACAATTGTGAAGTGGAACGAAATCTATTGGATTTTTGAAACTTTTTTAACTAATAAAAAAAATGAAAAGTGGGGCGTGCAAAATTATTCAGCCCCCTTGCATTAATACTTTGTAGAGCCGCCTTTTGCTGCGATTACAGCTGCAAGTCGCTTGGGGTATGTCTCGATCAGTTTTGCACATCGAGAGTGAAATTCTTGCCCATTCTTCTTTGCAAAACAGCTCGAGCTCAGTGAGGTTGGATGGAGAGCATTTGTGAACAGCAGTTTTCAGCTCTTTCCACAGATTCTCGATTGGATTCAGGTCTGGACTTTGACTTGGCCATTCTAACACCTGGATACGTTTATTTGTGAACCATTCCTTTGTCGATTTTGCTGTATGTTTGGGATCATTGTCTTGTTGGAAGATAAATCTCCGTCCCAGTTTCAGGTCTTTTGCAGACTCCAACAGGTTTTCATCCAGAATGGTCCTGTATTTGGCTGCATCCATCTTCCCCTCAATTTTAACCATCTTCCCTGTCCCTGCTGAAGAAAATCAGGCCCAAACCATGATGCTGCCACCACCATGTTTGACAGTGGGGATGGTGTGTTGAGGGTGATGAGCTATGTTGCTTTTAAGCCAAACATATCGTTTTGCATTGTGGGCAAAAAGTTCGATTTTGGTTTCATCTGACCAGAGCACCTTTTTCCACATGCTTGGTGTGTCTCCCAGGTGGTTTGTGGCAAACTTTAGACGAGACTTTTTATGGATATCTTTGAGAAATGGCTTTCTTCTTGCCACTCTTCCCTAAAGGCCAGATTTGTGCAGTGTACGACTGATTGTTGTCCTATGGACAGACTCTCCCACCTCAGCTGTAGTTCTCTGCAGTTCATCCAGAGTGATCGTGGGCCTCTTGACTGCATCTCTGATCAGTCTTCTCCTTGTCTGAGCTGAAAGTTTAGAGGGACGGCCAGGTCTTGGTAGATTTGCAGTGGTCTGATACTCCTTCCATTTCAAAATGATCGCTTGCACAGTGCTCCTTGGGATGTTTAAAGCTTGGGAAATCTTTGTATCCAAATCCGGCTTTAAACTTCTCCACAACAGTATTACGGACCTGCCTGGTGTGTTCCTTGGTCTTCATGATGCTCTCTGCGCTTTCAACAGAACCCTGAGACTATCACAGAGCAGGTGCATTTATACAGAGACTTGATTACACACAGGTGGATTCTATTTATCACCATCAGTCATTTTAGGACAACATTGGGTCATTCAGAGATCCTCGCTGAACTTCTGGAGTGAGTTTGCTGCACTGAAAGTAAAGGGGCCGAATAATTTTGCACGCACCACTTTTCAGTTTTTTATTTGCTAAAAAAGTTCAAATTATCCAATAGATTTCGTTCCACTTCACTTCACAATTGTGTCCCACTTGTTGGTGATTCTTCACAAAAAATTTTTTAAATTTTATATCTTTGTTTTGAAGCCTGAAATGTGGCAAAAGGTTGAAAAGTTCAAGGGGGCCGAATACTTTCGCAAGGCACTGTGTGTGTGTGTGTGTGTGTGTGTGTGTGTGTGTGTGTGTATACATGTATATACAGGGGTCAAGTCCTGGGGAAAAAAGTATGGGAACTCCCACCCTAGATCCACTCCTCCACCAAAAAAAAAAAAAATGATACGCTCATATCCACGAACACTTCAAAAGTGGTATTTTTCATCCAATTTTCGTATTGTGTGTATGAAGCTTAACTGTTAGTACATGGGGGGGGAAAAAAAACCAATCCTCAATAAACATAAATATGGTAATTCTCTGAATAATCAGCATTCAATCAATTGTGCTTCCATGAAAATATGAACATCATGTTCTGATCTTTATTGGGGAATTTTATTTTGTATATAGATTGTTTATGTGGTGAGTTTACACTTTTCATTGAACAGTTTGGATAACACAGGGTTAAACGGAAAGGTCATAAATGAACTGCACATTATCTGGACAGAATGCTTGGGGAGATAGTGATGTGTTCCTGCTTAGGAGATGTATGTTAGCTTGGGGGGCTGCAAACTCTGTAGGGCTCCAACACACACTCGCTGCTATTCCAACCCTTCACATATTTCCACATAAACTTCCCTCCTGGCATTAAACTTTGCCAGGTATTGTGCTCAGCTTACCACCCCAAACTGATGTTCCTCCCTCAGCTTACCTCTCTCCCTGCATGTCCTGTGAGCACAACACCTGAACTACCCGTCAGCTAGCTGTGATTGACAGGTAGATCAAAGCGGAAGCTGTCATGGGGCCCCCTACTGGCAATGCCTGAATGGTCAGGTGTGCGGCACTTACTATTGCGAGCTGTGTCAGCAGCTGCTGGTGTAGCACCTGCCACACAGCTTGCATACTTCAAAGTCTTGCAGGACACTGCTGCTAATGGGAACTGAGTACCTGTTGTGGAAAAAGTACAGGAACTCCGTTCCCATGCGTTCCCGCAGGACTTGAGCCGTGTGTGTGTGTGTGTGTGTGTGTGTGTGTGTGTGTGTGTGTATGTATGTATGTATATATATATATATATATGTATATATATATATATGTATGTGTATATATATATATATATATATATATATATATATATATATATTAAATACTCTCTCTCTAATCCCAGGATAAATTGGGGGGGGGGGGGGGGGGGGGGCAAATACCCATGTATATAAGTATATGGTTATATACGACAATGTCACAGTTAAAAATAGTAGCTTTAAAAATTTGATTAAAAAAAACAGCATACTATATAAAACCGTAAATGTGTGTAGATCAAAAAATAGCGGCCGGAAATGACGTCTCGCTCTACATTATATGGCGAGATGAATAATATAAAACATTATTATTAAAATGCGATAATACAACATCCATAATATATGAGAAATGTAAACAATAAAAATGAAGAAATGCATCTAGAGACCGGTAGGTATTAGATTAACTAGAAAGAAGCTGGAGTTCCCCAAAGTGAAAGGTGTCAAATACTAGAGGAAGTGCAGACAATAAAATGTGTAAAGGAGAAATACAGTGCATAAGGGAGTCGCTCTTCAGAGGGCTAATTAGAATTAAAAGTTATAATTAGAGATATGTAAGTGGGCAGGGATAACACGCACTATGAAACCCGCTCAAGGAATATGTGTGAATCGCTCTTCAGGGTGTCCTTTGGGATAAATAATAAAGACATGGAGAAAGTAAAATAATATAAATCTGAAGATCAGTATATGTTAAATTAACTAGAGGGAAACTGGAGTTCCCCAAAATGAAGTGTCAAGCAGTATATGCCCTTGAATGCAGTTGTGGGCCTCAATATATAGGCCGCACCAAGAGACCACTTAGGCCCCTTTCACACTGGGACGGTTTTCAGGCGCTACAGCGCTAAAAATAGCACCTGTGTAGCGCCTGAAAAAAACAGCCACGTTCACACTGGAGCGGTGCGCTAGCAGGATGGTAAAAAAAGGCCTGCTAGCCGCATCTTTGGAGCGGTGTATTCACTGCTCCTAAACCGCTCCTACCCATTGAAATCAATGGGACAGCGCGGCTAGGTTTTAACCCTTTTTCGGTAAAGCACCGCTACAAATGGTGGCGCTTTACTGCTGACGGCCGCACCACCCCAGTGTGAAAGGGGCCTGAGGGTTCGTATAAAAGAACATATGCAGAACATACAAAACACTTCACTACTCACCACAACAAAGACACAACACAATTGAAATTTTGGGGAATAGAACCATATGTGAAATACTGGCGTGGGGGATTTTTACCATGATCACTCACACCACGTGTCCTCAACATTGAGTTTGATCTGAACTGTTTTATCAGTGACTTTTAATCCTCTTTTATCATCTTATTTTTTGAATTATTTATATCCCAAATGGCACTCTGAAGAGCGACTCACTTCCCTGGGTTCCTAGATACACACGTACCCCTTGAGAGGTATCCTCAGTGTGTGGTATCCTGGCCCACTCGCATACCTCTAATCTCTATATTTAATTTCTAATAAGCCCTCTGAACAGCGACTCCATTATGCACCTAATTTTTTTCTTCACATCTTATGGTTTTTATCCTTCCTCTAGTATTTTACACTTCAATTTGGGGAACTCCAGTTTAGTTAATTTAACATATACTGTACTTCAGATTTATATTCTTTTATTTTTATTTTCTCTGTCTTTATCCCAAAGGACACCCTGAAGAGTGATTCACTCACACATATTCCTTGAGCGGGATTCATAGTGTGTGTGTTATCCCTGCCCATTTACATATCTCTAATTATAACTTTTTATTCTAATTAGCCCTCTGAAGAGTGACTCCCTTATGCGCTGTATTTCTCCTTTTTACACATATTTTATTGTCTGCACTTCCTCTAGTATTTGACCGGTCTAATATATACCGGTCTCTAGATGCATTTCTTCCTTTTTTTTTTTTTTTCTTATGTTTTTTTATACTTATTTTTATTTACATTTCTCATATTATGGATGTTGTATTATCTAATTTTAATAATAATAATGTTTTATATTCATCCCGCCATATAATGTAGAGCGAGACGTCATTTCCGGCCGCTATCTTTTGATCTACACACATTTACGGTTTTATATAGTATGATTAGGTTTTTTTTTTTTTTTGTTTTTTTTATCATTTATTTTTTCCCATTTGTTTTGTTTTAATTTGTGACATCGTCAGATACCACCAGTTTGTGGCTCTCCCTTTTTAGCCTGGCATCAGCACCCGGGTCTTCACCAAGCTGTTAGCCCCAATTCTGGCATTGTTAAGGCAGCGTGGGATTGCTATTGTGGGTTACCTAGACGACCTCCTTCTGAGAGCAGCTTCCACCTCAGAATTAAGGGAGGATGTGGCGATTACCATGCAAACTCTGAGTTTGGTTGGGTACTGAACTTAGGTTTGTGCCGATCGGTGCCAAAAAGTCTGTGCCGGTTGGTGCAGACTCAACGTCTGGAGTACCTGGACTTACTGCTGGACTCCTTCACAAGCGAGTTTCCCTTCAGACAAGCTGCAGACTCTTCAAGCTGCGGTGAGGTTATTGGTGAACAGCAGGTGGTCGTTGCTAGAGGTCGACCGATATGGGTTTTCCTCTGGCCGATGCCGATATTTAGAAATAATGGCGGCCGATGGCCGATATATGATGCAGATTTTTTTTTATTATTCCCCTTCATCTCATAAAATCTAACAGACACCTTTCCAACTGAGGCGCTTTTGGGCTAAAAATAGCGCCTATAAAGTGCCTGCAAAACGGCTCCCCTGCAGTCTGTGTGAAAGACAGAGTGCTTTCACACTGAGGCGATGTGCTGGTAGGATGTTAAAAAAAAAAAAAAAAAAAAAAAAAAAAAAAAGCCCTGCAAGCAGCACGTTTGGAGTGGTGTATACCGCTCCTCCACCACTCCTACCCATTGATATGAATGGGCACCACTGCCAAAGCGCATGCATGCTTCATGGGTGCTTCATGGGCGCATTTAACCTCTTCCTCGGCCGCTAGCTGGGTTATATGTGCCCCACTAGCAGCCGAATAGCACCGCTAAAATGATGGTAAAGCACCCCTAAAACTAGTAGCGTGTTACCATCAAAGCCTGCCCGCTGCAGTGTGAAAGCAGCCTTCCTAGGTGATACAGAAAATGTAAACATTAAACAAAACAAACCTCCAATCAGTTCACTTGTAAGTATGATTGTGATTAAAAAACAAAACTATATATTAAATAAAAACAGGTAATCAAAACTTTGACGAAAAAAATGGGCTAACTTTACTGTTAGTGTTTTGGGTTTTTTTTTTTTTTTTTTTTTTTTTTTATCAGTGTATTTTTTTCCCAGAAAATTGCATTTGAAGGACCTCTGCGCAAATGCCGTGTGACATAAAATATTGCAACAACCGCTATTTTATTCCCTAGGATCTCTGCTAAAAAATATATATACTTTTTGGGGGGTCTAAGTGATTTTTCTGGCAGAAAATACAGGATTTTTACTTGTAAGCAACAAGTGTCAGAAAAGATTTAGTATTTAAATGGTTAAACTGAGAACTCTACACACTGATTTGAGTTCATTCATTCAGAAGTGTAAACATTGTATCTCTTTGCTCTTTTCTTGGCAGACTGCCCAGAGAGGAGGAAAGTTGCTTCTATGATGACTCAGGCAACTTGCATTGACTTCTATTACAGAAGTCATTTGCAAGTCGTGCTGTAGTTCTAAATCTGCCTTTTTATCAGTACAATCGGCCGATGCTGAATAATTAAAAAACTGCAAATATCGGCTGATATATCGGTCGACCTCTAGTCGTTGCTGCGTTTTCTGCTTGCGAGTCCTGGGTCTCATAGTTGCCACTTTCGAGGTGGTACCATGCACTCAATTTCATACGAGTCTTGCAGAAAGATTTTGTCAAAATGGGACAAATCTCTGTTATCCCTGGATTGTCAAATTCGGGTGAGCCAGTTAGTCAGGGATTCCCAGCTCTGGTGGCTGAAGTCTCCGGCCCTTCGGTCTGGGAAATCGTTCCTTCCTCCTCTCCACGGTGATCACAACAGCCGGTTGGGGGGGGGGGGGGGGAGGGAGTTTTTAGGCATGCAGTCGGTTCAGGGCTGTTGGACGCAGGAGCAATCCCACCTGCCGATCAGTGTGCTCGAGCTTCGGGCGATCAGGCGGTGCCTCTCCACATTGTCAAAGAGGCTGCAGGGGCATCCAGTCATGATCCAGTTGGATAACGCCATGGCGGTGGAGTATGTCAACCATCAAGGAGGAACAAGGTCGCTTACATCCTACAGTGAGCAGGGCTGGTACGTGCTGCTCTATCGGCTGTATACATTCCGGGCGTAGAAAACTGGCAGGCGGACTACATAAGTCCTCAGATGCTGGACCAAGGGGAATGGTCGTTGGATCCGGATGTATTCTGGCTCATTTGCCTAAGGTGTGGATCTCTTGGCCTCTTGGCCTCTCGGCTCAGTCGGAAGGTGCAGAGGTGTGTGTCCAGGCCCAAACTCCCGAGCTCCATGTGGGCATTATCGGCTGATTTATGCCTCCCACTATCGCACCCAATCAGGAGATCCTCTAAACATGGATGTACCCAAAATTTAAAAACGCATACATTTAAGTGTAATAAAGTTCATACAGAAACATAAAAAATGCCACAATCCTTTACAAATTCAAACTCCACCATGTGAATGATTCATGCATTCTTGGACTTCCCTTACCAAATAGCCCACAGTTTACAGGGCTTTGCTCCAATAATAATGCTCTAACTCTCGGTTTCTGGATTATACTATGCAAAGAATATCAAAGAAGGACTGTAGTGCATTTCACGTAAAAATATGAGTGACTATATAGGTGTAAAATATATCTATCTATAAAAATAAATATTCCTGCGCCAATGGTTAAATGAAAAGCTACATTTTGAGAAACGGATCAATGGGAAACAGCCCAGCCATCCTTACAGCGCTTACGACTTCTGTCGTTGGTATCTGGTGAGTGAGAGGGCACACAGAGGGGAGCCCGAACTACAGTTTTTTTTTTTCAGCACTTGGCATTTTATACTCCACAATTGAAAACTTGAAGCTGCACTGGAAGTTTTGAAATTGAACTTTCTAAAGATTTCAAATTTGCATGGACTTTGGTTAGTCATGTTTTGTATTATTGCTATTTTTATATGGAATAATTTATTGCACTGGGGTATAGGGTGGGGGATAGATTTAAATCCGGAATTGAGGTTATATATTATATTATATAAAAAATTTTTTTTTTTTTTAGAAAATCACCCAGCTCTACTGTGGTAATGTTGTTGTATTATAAAAAAAGAGCACTACCCAGTGCTAAATGCTATCTTGATTTTACATTTAAAAATGTATTTGCCACATATGCTTTGCAATACTGTACTGTATGCTCGGATGCAAACAAAGCCCAACTCCAAGCTGCTTAGCTTGAAGTGGGCTTTATTTGTAGCTCAAGCATTGGTACAGGTTTTGATTCATGACCCAAATCGTCCTCTCCACTCCTCCCAGGACATCCTGCTTTCTAGCTCCCTTGTAACCTCCTCCCATGCTCGCCTTCAAGACTTCTCCAGAGCCTCTCCCATCCTCTGGAATGCCCCTACCCTGTCCACCTTTAGAAATTCCCTGAAAACGAATTTATTCAGGGAAGCCTATCCCCACACCCACCTAACTGTTCCCGAGCCACCCCCATCAAATCATTCTCTGCAGCTATTACCTTTTGTACCACCACCCCCTCCCTTTAGAATGTAAGCTCTACGAGCCGGGCCCTCCTGTACCTTTTTGTGTTGTCCCCCCTATACATTGTAAAGCGCTGCGTAAACTGTTGGCACTATATAAATCGTGAATAATAATGGCCTTGTAAAGTGCTTCAAACTGTTATCAGAGTATTCAAGTTCCTTTTTTTTAAAAACCTTTTTTGTAAGCCTACCTGGAAATTCTAAGTTATGATGTTAGGGGCAGCTCTAGCAATAATGTTTTGCCAGTGTCCTGTCTCCTGAACAGGGTGGATTTTATTTGAATTGACATGATTTTAAATCATAATTTTTGAAGGCAAACTGACGTCTCTTTCTGCAGTAGTTCCTCCTCTGACCCGCTGTTGACTCGCAACAGTCCTATTCACTTTAATTAGGGTGGCTTGTGATGCGGCGGTGACACAACAAGGTGAGGGATGTGGCGGCAGCAGGTGAGTGGATGTCCGCTAACAGGCGCTGCCATGATGGATCTGATATGACAGGTGCTCTTTAAATGTAAAGACTCATTCTTGCTGGTAGTTGGGGAAACCTTCATTCTGTTTGCAAATAAAGATTATATTTACAATAATAAGCTGTCAGGTTAGTAAAACAGCCATATCCGAACTGATTCAATCATACAGTTTGTGTACATAGAATTGAAAAACAATAGGATAAAGGAATATTCCTGAACTTTGTTTTATCTCATGGTTACTGTGAAATTGTGTGAATGCATCAATGCAGCGGATGTTATCTTAGCTTGCAGAGCTTGGATTTATTGACTGAGTATACAAAAAATTTAAATATTGCAGAATACACCGCCTCATACTACATAACTAAGCTCAATTTCTTGCTGAATAGACTATTAATTTACCTTAAATAGAAAACTATCCTTTTAGACTTTTTTTTACTCAAAGCATCTTATTAAACAAAAAAAAAAAAATTTGATAAAAATCAAATTTTTTTTTGTTTTTGTTTGTTTTTGTTTTGTTCAGATTTTTAATCCTTCTTCTTTTTTTTTTTTTTTTTTTTTTTTTTCACCCTGCTCCTGAAGGCATAGTATATAAATACTAGTTCTGTGCTGTACTTCACGATAGAATTTTAACTTGCCTATAAATGCTTCTCCTTATTTATTAAAAAAATAAATAAATAAATACAGGGAAAAAATGGCCTAGCTTCCTAAAAATATTATCCATACTTCTAATAGGAACAATGCATTTAACCATATAATACATATGTATAATATTTTTTCTATTTCTTTTTTTTTTTAGACGCCCTCTGCTGTAAGTAAAGTAAAACAGCTTCTAGCAGATCAACCAGATCATGTGAGTAAATACAAAACTCCTAATTCTCTGGATTTGAATGCTCCACAGGAAATTGGGATTAATGTTCTGGTATCGATGTGGAATATCGTCAGTTTGCAATGTTTGTTTAGGCCTAAAAGTGCAGTTTTAAAAAAATCTTTCTATGCGGGATCTTTACCTGGCTCAGATATTCATACCTCTCTTTTTCAGTCTTATCAGGACAGTCAAATTTTTATGTTCTTAAAAGGTTAAGTAATAGAGCTGTTTGAATACATTTTGGAAAAATGTGTCTTTTTGAACTTGTTAAAATAAGTTTGACGTATTTATTTTTAAAGGGAGAGGGAGGTCTTGTAGGTCTTAAATTATGTGAAATAAGCAGCTTCTAGATATGCCAAAGGGCAGAATGAGTAATTACATTTTTATACTGCTAAGGCTGGCCATAGACTGTTCGAATCTTGGCCGAGATTCAAATCGTGTATGGGCAGGCTGAATGTACCAAGTTGATCAATTTTACATTGGATTATCACTAGCAGCTGCTATAGCCTCTAGCAATTATCAATGTCTTCCTCCTCCAGGAGAATACAATGGCTCAGCAACATTGAAAACCCTGTCTGCGCAGTCTGTGTTGATGGGTGGGGTTATGCAAATTTTTCCTGCAACCTGGTATTCCGGGAAAGAAATTTTGCAGTGTATGACCTGCCTAAGAGATTTACTTGGTAATTTCGTTAGTAACACATTCATTATGCAACCAAGGCTAATGCCAACAAGAATTTATCTTTTAGTAGATATTTAGATACTACTGTAGTCTTAGCCTTATTTTTTTACAATAATGTATTTCTTTACTATGGCTGAACTTTTGTAATTGGGGAAAATCCAGTGTCCTGAATTTTGTGGTCTGTTAAATTATCAGACTTTCCTATTTGTCCTAATTTTTTTTTTTTTTAGGAAAAAAGTTCTGCAAGCAGCATCTTTGGGGTGGTGCAGGCACTTTTAACCCCTGGGGGGGGGGGGGGGGGGTTTAATAGCGATGCCCAAGCACTATCTCTCAAAATTGTATGATGGATGGGTGTTTTTGGTTTTCTCCCCATCCCATCCCCACCTTCTACTAAGGACACTAAGGGGTTGATTTATTAAGGGCAAATCCACTGTGCACTTGTAAGTGCAATCGTTGTAGATCTGAAATGGGGGGGAAGCTCTGCTGTTTTCTATGATCTAGGGCTGAAACAACTAATCGATTAATCGGCCAGTAACATAATGGGGTTAAAAAAGCTAAAATGAGCCCTTCATAGTACAAAAAGAGCAAATAATCGCTCCTATAAATATTGCTTTCACTGTTCTACAGTAAAAAAATTGACCCCTTTATAGTAGTGATTATCTTTTATTTATTTTTTTTGTACTATAAAAGGGCTAATTTTAGTTATTTAACCCCATTATGTTACTAAACGTCTTAGGCCTGGTTTACATCTATATGTTTTTTGGTGCTTTTTGCATAAACGCACTACAGTTAATTTTACATGGTTGCCTATGGGACATGTTCACATGTGTACTATTTACCAGATTCACCCTTTAATAGTATATACAGTATATCTCCTCTAATAGTAGTATATACAGTATACTTGCCATACAGTTGGTTTTTTTTTTTTTTTTTTTTTTTTTTTTTTTTTTTTTTTTAACCACTGCATACAGAGATATTTAAGAATAAATTGACATTTTTTAAAAAAAAACTTTACATATTAACTGAATTATACACCACACTTTTTCTTAATATTATTAATCGAAACAAGAATCGGCCAACTAATCGATTATGAAAATAATCGTTAGTTGCAGCCCTACTATGATCCAATCAAAAATGCTGTTTTTCCTTGTACGCCCCCCCCCCCCTCAGATCTACAGCAAACTGCACTTCCAAGTGCACTTGTAGTGCAAAGTGGATTTGCCTTTAGTAAATAAAGCCGAACTGTCTGTCAGTGGGAGGGTTGTATGGGAGTCTATACAATTCTGTTTACCAGTGTCCAATTATCTGAGTGTAGCAACATGCTGAAAGATAGATATATCCAGGTTTTTTGGGATGCGTTGTTGCGATCAGTTTCATAATTACAGTATTTTTCTTAATTGTACTTTTTCTCAGTTTAAACATTTTGATATGTTTTCTATTCTATTGTAAGTAAAATATGGGTTTGAGTTTTGCAAATCATTTCATTCTGTTTTTATGTAGGTTTTACACAGCTTCCTAAACTTTTTTTTTGGAATTGGGGTTGTAATTTAAAAAGAACTACTATGCACTAGTTGCATCTTAACTGATGTATCCAAAGTGACATTTCAGAATTACCGTAACCCTTTTGTGAGAAAAGCACACTTACCAAGCACAGATACCAAATTATTCCATATAATTTCCATATGACTAGCTTCAGAATCCTGCCGCTGAAAAGGCCAGTTTCCTACTGTAGCCCTGTTCATCCTTGCAAATCTTGGCCCTCTTTTTAGGTGTGTCAAATTTCTGTCTGTGCTGGCCCAGCATCTCTTCCCCCTCCCCCGTAAAATTTTTATGTAGTTGACGGGAGAAGCAAAGGGGAATACTATAGAGCAGGGGTCTTCAAACCATGGTCCTCCATTTATTCAGGAACTACAATTCCCATCCTGCCTAGTCATGTCTGTGAATGTTAGTTTTACAATGCCTCATGGGATGTGTAGTTCCTCAACAGCTGGAGGGCCGTAGTTTGAAGATCCCTGCTATAGAGTGTCACTAGCGTGACTGCTTTGGGGCTAATAACCTCACACCTAAGATGCTGCAGATAAAATATCTTGCCTCGCTCAAGATAGTTAACCTCCTGATCCATTGATTGATAGGTACTGGCTTCAAGCTGTTCGCTACCCCCTCTCCACAATCCTAACCCTCCACCCAAGAAAAAAGAAGCCACTCTCCTTCATAAAAGCCTGCTCCTTTCTCTGTTAATGCATTTTACTCTCTTGTTCTTTCACGGGAAGAATGTTATTGAGTGGTCTGGTGATGGGGTCTCTTTAACCCTTTAATATGTGCAAGACGTGGCTCACTGTTCCCTGGTTAATCTACATATTTTCGAATGAGCAGCACACATTTCTGATCTCAGTAAGTGTGGTTCTTGATCATGTGATCATTATGTTAACTATGTGATATGGTGATCCCATAACTGTTCACTAAAATCCATGTTTGATAGTAATGCAAAAAATAAAAATGGCATGTAAGCATAAACGCACGCTTTTAAATAAGTCTGTAAAAACTGGTTTGTAACTCAATGTTCTTTTTATAACAGATTGGCTTAAAAGTAGGAGTTCGTACAAGGGGCTGCAATGGCTTGACTTATTACTTAGACTATGCAAAGTGTAAGGGTGTATCAGATGAAGAAGTAATGCAAGATGGTAAGTTTACTGGCACAATTGTTTTCTACGCGCAACCAAAGTTAAAAAATAAATAAAAATTGCTGCATTTTACAGGTTGTGTTCAGCCAGCACATCAGGATCCGCGTTCTTGACATTTCACAACCTGTTATCTTATTTCCATAAACTGCTTCCACTTTGAACACACATCTGGGTTTTAATAAGGATGCATTATTTAGAATACATGCGTGTAGGTTTTTTTTATTTTCATTTTGTTTATTACAAAAGAGACCAAATCTCTCACTCTTAACACTTTTTTAGGTCTCTTGCACACGAGGCTTCATTTTGAGCATCTACCTTCTCAGACATAATTTAATTTTTACAACTTATGGGCTTTATTTTAGCTTGGTAAAAAAAAAAAAAACACTCGTACTGAGCTTTTTCAAGCTGCAGTGTGCAAGAAGCCATATACAAAGACATTACACATGGGTGGGGGCGGCGGTCTAACAAACTCATATCCCAGCAGACCCTTTTCTCCATAATTAACCATTTGAAGACCAAGCCTACTCTTGCAGCACTTTTTTTATTTACAAGTTTAAATCAGTATTTTGTTTGCTGGAAAATTATAACCCTCAAACATTCTTTTGTTTCAGCAGAGAACCTAGGGGATGAAGGGTTTTTTTTTTTTTTTTTTTTTTTTTTATGTTGCATGGTATTTGCGCAGCGTTTATTTTTTTTGGGGGGGGGGGAATACATTGTAATTAAAAAATTTTTTTTTTTTAAAATGTATAATCTAAAAGATGTTACGCTGAGTAAATAGAAACCTAACATGTCACCCTTTAAAATTGCGCACGCTCATGGAATGACGAACTACTGTAAAAAAAAATCTCCATAGTTAACCACGCCTTTACAGGTTACCCATTTAGAGTTGCAGAGGAGGTCTAGAGCTAGAATTATTATTCTCGCTCTAACGCTTGTGGCAATAACGCGCGTGATCACCGGTTTATGTATGCGTGCACACTTGGGTATGCATTCACTTCGCGTGGGGGTGCCTTAAATGTTTGTTTTGTTGTCACTTTTATTCCTTTTACAAGGAATGTAAATGTCCCTTGTAATAGGAATAAGGATGACGGGTCCGCTTTAAGGCTGGATCTGAGGTAAAAAAAACTTTACACAGCAAAAAAAAAATGAATAAAATAAAAAGCCCTCAATCAAATGTCATGACGTTGCTCTGGTCCTCCAAGGCCATAGAGGCAATGCGAGAGGATCTAGTCTTTCTCACTTGCTCTGTGACCAGCCGGCGGCACCTTTTTGGATAGTTTCTTGGGCGGAAACAGTAAGCCTGAGAGGCTAATGAGCCACTTGGATCTTTTTTCATGAGAAAGCCAGCTGAATAAAACCATAATGGGGTTATGGCTGATGGCTTTAGCCTTAACTCTGTAAACAACTTGCAAACCGCATCGTGTTTTATATACGTATTGTGGTTGGCAACTTGATAATCTGGCTCTTACTGTTTGTTGCAACAAAAAAAGGAATAAATTCTTACTAGGAATGCGCCAATACCTCTTTTTTTTAACATTGAGTTAGAGTACTGATACTTTTTTGCAAGTACTCACTGATACCAGCTACCGATACCTGTTGCCTAGGAAGGGGGGGGGGGGTGGGGGGATAAGTGAGGACAGGGTAGTTGAGGGGGGGGTAAATTGGGCTTGTGGAGAGAGAGAGAGAGAGAGAGAGAGAGAGAGAGAATATGGGGATGGGATAGTTATTGGGAGTCATGGGTGCGGAGGTGACAGCTGGTGGAGGGAGGACAACACAACACAGGAGGGCACAGTACAGGTGTCACTGGGCAGTGCGTGAACGCATCCAGAGCTCCTGCTCCCCTCACAGCACACACTGGAACTGAAATCCCATTCCCTTACAGCTACAATGTACACTGGTTGCAGTGCCGACCTGTGAAATTGCATGGTAGGAACGACAATTGGTGGCAGTAGCTAGCTATATACTGTACACATGGTATCTGAAAGGGAATGGGATCAGGAGGAGGAGCTCTTAGTGCTGTGCTTAAGATGGGAGACTGCTGGCAAGTGTCAGGGGTGGTGGAGGGCTTGGAAGGGGGAGCCCATCCCTCACCAATACCTCTCTAGATAAGGGCATATTCTTACCACTGCTGTCCTGTAGGGAAGAGTTTCTGGTTCTGGCAGGCTTCTTCTTCCTTTTTTTTTTTTTTTTTTTTTGATACATGGAGCTAAAGGAATAGTGCACAACACCTGTCCCTGGTCTCCCCCTCCTGTGAACAAATCGGACTTGGTCTTTATCTATCCATTATGGCACGTAATGTTTTAATCTCGCTGCCATTTTTTATTTTTTTTTCACTCTATCTCCTCTCTCTGCTCCATTCTGTATATTGCTTAGTTTATCTTGAGTTCTAACCACTTTCTCCAGATCTTGGCAAATCTTTCTTCTTGATCTTCCTCCCTACTACTCAAATTTAATTTTATGTATATATTCTCTTCTATTAAACCAATCCCTTACTGTAGGTCTCTGCGGGTCCAGCCATTTCTTTGGGATTGCCCCCTTTGCTGCATTTATTAGATGTGGCACGACTGAGTTCTTACATTGTTTGTTTTTACAATATTTACACACTGGAACAAACAAAACCATAGGTCATCAGGAATCTTACTTATTTGATGTTCCTTTTCCCACTTTCGTATGAATGGGGACATTCCCAGTCCCTCCATCTGCGTGAGGGCCTTATAAAGCTGTGATATCCTGTGTAGTGTTTGTTTGTTTTTCTCTTTTTTAACTGTGCCTCTTTAAACCCAATTTCCAAAGTGTATCCCATTTCCTGGTGTAAAAAAAAAAAAAAAAAGTGTCCCTCCCAGTGATATAAGCGGGTAAATTATATTCTTATTTAGCTTGTCTATAAATTACATCTCATATTTTAAAAACTTTCTTAATTGATGTGTATTTTCATCAAGCCTTCTGTATTTTTGTGGTATCCAAATATTCTTAATTGTGTCCTACCTAGTATATTTTTTCCATCTTCACCCATTTGCATTCATCCATTTGTTCTAATACAACTGCATTGTAGTATCTTTTTTAATATCCGGTGCGGCTAATTCCCCCATTTACTTTTCTTCTACTTTAATATTGAGAACTGAATTCTGGGTTTCTTATTCTGCCAGATTATCATAGTTTTTAATATTTTAAAAAAAATATCTGTGGCTATTGCTCTCCCATATATTTACATTATTTCGTATGGTAGCCAGTAATGGTTCCAACGTCAAGACATATAGGAGGAGTGAGTGGGCATCCCTTACTCGTTTCATTAAATATTTCAAAAGATAGGGAGACACTCCTGTTAACTTTACTGCTGCCGGGATGATTATTTAAGGTTTTAATGCACTGGCTCATTTTTGGGCCTATCCCTAAGTTCTCTATTGTGTCCATCATGAATCCCCAGTCTACTGTCAAAACCCTTTTCGACATCTATTGACAAGAATAGCTCTGGGTATTTTCTCCCCTTTTTGTTCTATGTAATAACAATACTGTTCTTATCTCATTATCTTTGCCTTCTCTCCCTAGAATTGACCCAGATGGATCAGACTGGGCATCAGTTCTTTCAATCTTGTGGCAAGGATTTTTTGGGAACTATTTTTGTATCGGCAATTAACCACTTGCCACCTACCGGCCATCATATGGCATCCTTGATTTTGAGCGGGGATATCTGAATGATGCCTGCAGCTAAAGGCATCATTCAGATATCGTCTTCTAGAGCCAGTGATTCCCTACACCATAAGAATGATCGTAGCGGCTGTTCTGGCGCTTGTTTGTTTTTATGGGCGGCGAAAGACATCGCCTCCTCCTGCTGCCCTCAGGTGCTTCTACGGACTGCCGGCCCCAGATGTTGGCGATAAGAGATTTCCGGGGGATCAGATGGTCCCCGGAGTCTCTATGATCGTTCATAGGGCAAGCGCAATGTTATGATGTCACGCCCGGCCTCTACATTCAAACAAATGGCGCCGCCTTGGCTGGGAAGCTGAGAGTGTGTTTGTTTATTTTTTATTTTTTTTAATTTCAGGCTTACCAGCCTAGAGGTGAGATGTGGGGTCTTATTGACCCTATATCTCACTGTAAAGAGGACCTGTCATGCTTATTGCTATTACAAGGGATGTTTACACATATTGCGCCCACGTTTGTAAACAGTGTTCAAATCACACATGTGAGGAATCGCCGCAAACGTTAGAGCAAGAGCAATAATTATAGCCCTAGACCACCTCTGTAATTCAAACATGTAACCAGTAAAAAAAATAAAAAAATTTAAAGCATTGCCTATGGGGATTTTTAAGTACTGAAGTTTGGCGCTATTCCACAAGTGTATGCAATTTTGAAGTGTGACATGTTAGGCATCTACTTTGTGTAACATCATCTTTCACATTATGCAAAAAAAAATTGGGCTGTGAATCAATACACACTTACACCCTCACACCTATGTATCGCCACTGCGCTTATAAAAACCTAAAGCTCCTGGTGCCACTCTAAATAAATTAAAATTGTGTACAATATTCCTAACAAACAGTGTGGAATAAGCGGCGCTAAATACTTTGTGGATATAGCCAATAACACACACTGTGAATACTAATGTATTCAATAAGTTAATACAAGTAACAAGTGTCAGTGAAATGTAGCACATCAAACTATAAGTGAAAACACCCTGTGAAATGAGTGATTACAGAAATAAATGTATTGATAGAGCTGCACGATTAATCGTTAAAAAAAAATGCAATTTCGATTCACACCCTCCTGGGCAACCTGCCAAGTGTAGAACTTGAAACATTGTAGCTTACTTCTTAGATCAAAGGGAAAGAACTTCTTGTGTAAACAAATAATCTGGGCAGTCTGCCAAGCTTTCAACCACCTGTAAATGCAGGAAGTTTAACCACTTAAAGTCTAAATCTTTTTCTGACACTTCTTTCTTAAAGCGGAGGTCCACCCTAAAATGGACCTTCCGCTCATCGGATTCCTCCCCCCCTCCGGCGCCACAATTGGCACCTTTCAGGGGGGAGGGGGGTGCAGTTACCTGGATAATCCAGGTAACTACACCCACTTCCGGGCTATCTCTCTGCGGAAAGGGGCGTACATTACGCCCCTTTCCGCAAGTGCCCGCCCCCTTCCGCAAGTGCCCCGCTGCCTGCTGGGAAACACACAGATCCCAGAGGCAGCGGGGGACCGTCCTCATTGCGCAGCGCGGCTCGCGCATGCGCAGTAGGGAACCGGGAAATGAAGCCGAAAGGCTCCATTTCCTGATTCCTATACCCAAGATGGCGGTGGCAGCACTCGAGTGTCGATCTTGAGATCGGCTTCGGGTGCCGACATCGC